>NW_027269269.1:32875000-34107500 GCF_023055355.1 Agelaius tricolor
TGAGGTGGTAGTGAGGAACAGAGAGGTGCTCCAGTGCCATTTAAGAAAACATTCTTAATTTACAGCCATGAATACAGGCAGGGATACTCTGGGTCCTCAGACACAGAGTCTTTTCTTTCTCTGGGTTTTTATTCTGAAAACTAGATGAGCTACAGCACTGATGTCTGGTTTTGTACTTAGCAGTGCTTACTGCAGTGAAAGGTCTGCCAGCATTTACCTTTGTTCCCGTGCACTGAAAAAGACTTTTAGTCTGATTCAGAATACAGACCATTTACATATATTCACACAACATTCTTTTCCCTAGAAGATCATGAAGTGCTTATGGGACTGAGATTTCACATGTATTTCAGCAAAGACTAAAAAAGCATCCACATCTGTATATAATTGTTTCTTGTGTGTGCTTAGGACTGAATTTAGTGATAGAAAAGCAGAGGCCACAAGACACAGCACTGTACTAGAACATCTTTGCTGGATTAATTAAATTCAAATTAGTGAATGCTGAAAACTTCTCAAGGGAGGCAGCCCTTCAGTAGTATCAGCACACAGAAGTGAAGTGACTGGTTATTAGGTTGTTGCATGTGAATACCAAATCATAATCATCACAGCATTTACTGGCAGAGAAATCCATTAATAAATAAACCCTGATACACCAGAATGACTGACACATGATTGCCATCACCAGTTTACTTTAATCTTAAAAGTACTGGGAAAGTGTGGGGGGAATCAGAGCTTGGGGAGTTTTGGGGTTTTTATGAAGTGAACTAATAATTTCAAACTAGTTTCAAAACCTAACAAGCCCTGCTGTTCACCAGCTGTGCCATTTATGTGAGTCCATCCTGTTGAAAACCTAACAATCAAAACCTATCCAAAGTTCTGGCTGGATTATGGCTCTGTGGGGACAGCACAACCCCCAAATTGCCACTTGACTGAGGTGGTATCAAACCTCAGTGAAGTATAGAAAACTACACCATGTTTCAAAGAAAAGTCTTTGAACATTTTGGAATAAAATTGATAATTGCACTTACATTACCCAGCTTTGGTGAGAGACTGCTGTTTACCACTTACATACCACGCACAGCATAAGCAATGTATCTCTAATTTCTAATGAACAAGGACAAAAGTTACTTCTGATCTCTTCCCAAAGACTGAACCACAGAGTGAAGAAAATATAATCAGTACTTAAAAGATTGCAGTAGCAATAATAAAAACTACATAAAGCACAGATCAAACCGTTTATAATTAGTACTTGCTGCTACTATACTTTCCTTGACCCAAATTTAGAAAAATCACTACATCTACTCTGATACATAAGCCTAGATAACATCTTCTCCCCAAGTAAGATGAGTTTTACTGAAACAAATACTTCTCCCTTTCCCTGGTGTTAGCAGCCATATGGGATTCCAAGCTGGTGCTGCTAGCGCTTTGAAGTGCTTCACTTCTTGGTTTCAGTTCCAGTTTAACAGCAACACTTAAAACTTCTTACCTTATTGTATTAAACTAAAGTAAAAAATTAAACTCATAAAATGCAAGTTCAGTAGCTGAGAATATGGTTTTTGAACATTAAGTTTTTTGGCTGCCAACAGAAGAACCTGGAGCCCTTTTCTGCAAAAGTAACTTTTATACATAAACACCAAACTGCTCTATCTTTAAGCTACAAAGATGTCTCTTACTATAACACTTGACTAATGAGCAAGAAAAGGCTGAAAGCAGCAAAATAAGGGTTTCATAAGCTCCACTTCAACCAGCAGTATTCATACCTCTTTAAGTATTATACATAAGTACCAGCTGTTCAAATGCTGTGCTTGATCAAAATGTTACTTTTTCCCTTCAGGCAAGGCAATCCAAGTGACTGCGGATACTGTGATCACTGTCTTACACTTGTCTAAGCATCAGTAAAGCAAGCATCAGGGGGCTCTCACTTGTGCCTACACCAGCATAGAAACAATTTTATATTATTCTTCATATGGAGGAAGAAGTAAAAAAGCAGGTTATTTCACAGACAGTTTAATCCAGAAGTGTGAAGGTCTGAAGGCTCAGCGCACTTAGAAAATAGCGCCAGAAGAAATGATGCCCAAATGTAAGAAACCTCAGAATACATAAATTTTGAGAAGTTAAATAACTTTTTTTAATATCATAGTGCAAACAAAACTGAATGTCAGTTAAGACCTTAACTTTAAAGGAGAGCTAGCTGAGCTCTCAGGAGTTATAAGGAACGACCATGTATTTAAGATTGTTATAGGGTTTAACTTGACTAGCACAGAGCCATACACAAAAAGGAAGCAATGAAATACTAGCTCCAGTCTGTTAGATAGAAATGGTGAGTAAACAACAGTTTTAATACATAGTAGACAAGTCCACAAACTGTGAGTTGAGTGAAAGCTTGACACAACACACAGTGTATGTATGACAAGAGCACAGATGCAAGCAGAAAACAGTACCATGAAAATTCTCTGGTGTTACACCACCCGCCCTTCAAACAGAGCCACTGCTCCACCTGCTGTTTCTGTAGGGACCAGCACGGGCAGCAAGGACAAAAGCTGCTCTGCCGAGGGGCACACACGGATTGGCAGTTTGCTATCCACTTTGGGTCTGCTAATTCAAGGCAGAATCAGACAACATCCTTCACATCCTGGACAGTAGAAAAGCACCCTGCTTACCTTCCACCTGCCCTGTCTGTGGCTGTGAGCTGGGGTAGGGTGGCTGCTGTGCCTGGACCCCAGGGGGATGGGCTGCAGAAGAGGAGGAAGCGATGCTGTCCGGCGTTCCTGATCGCTCCTCTGCAGGGGCACTGGGTGGTCCTAGAGGAGCAAGAACAAAATACAGTATGTGAAATGAACACCAAGTTGGAATTAAAAAATTTTAGTACAAGATCCCTCCCTTGCAATGTTTTTAACATTTTTTCCACTTCAGATTTACATGTGTGTCATACCCAAGCTAAAACTAAGTGTATATTTACACACCTAAACTTTCATTTGAAAATATTGGGAGGGGCAGGCAGAGGGGGCAGAATGTTCCACCTATCTCTAGGTCACTCAGATTTCATTCTTCTGAGGAACCTGACTCATTTGTGAGGTAAAACCCTTCATGACAGCATATTTTTTCAACAGCTTCAAGTGTTAACCTTGCACGCACACACACTGAGGAGCTGCCACATTTGGACACAACATGCACTTACCTATTTTTTCTTATCTGGAGGAAAGGCAAAAGGTTGCATGGAGCTATCCAAATGGATTAGCATCTTGCTGTGAAACACATGGACCAGGCCACAAAGTGTTTACTGCTAGTCAAATAGCAAGTGAACAGAAAACCTCCAAAGAGGTGTTAAAATCACACTCCCAGACAGGATATGGCAGGCTTTAGTCTAAAAGCAATTGTCTGCTCTGCTAATTCTGAAAATATTCCCGCTGATACCCAAAGACAGCATGGAAACTGGGAATTCAAATTTTCTCTACATTAGTAAGAAGTTCTAAAACTCACATGTGAACAAATATAATATACTACAAATTAATGCAAAATATTTTGCTAGAAACAAGGAAGCTTAAACCTGGATCTTTCCAGCTGTATGAATGCTAAGAGATACTACTTTCAAATTAAAGCACGAGTACTAGAACTGCTGCCAATACATCTGCAATTTTAAGATAGTTATATTTACACATTATAAATATGCATCCAACAAGTCCCTGATTGTGTTTTCATGTTAACCTTATTAGGGGAAAGTTAATTAAATCTGCCGACTTCTTCATTCGCATTTATATACATAACTGCAGGATTACAGCTTTAGAAATGGGATTTCTTATACCCTGCTTAAATGGTCCTCTGTGGAGTTCTTTGCACATTCAAAGAATGGTCAAGTAATTTCCCTCTCAGAAGAATTATGGAGACACAAATATTGAAATATCACTGATCAAAACCACTCATTCAAAAAATAACTCAAACTTTCTGCCAGTTGTGCTTCACTTGCTATTGCTTACTTGTTCAGATAGCCCACTGCAAGTTTTCACCTGGTTTGTAAAAGAACCATGCTGTGACAATACCCAAAATGTGCCAAGGAGGAAGAGATCACACAATAGGCCTGGTCCACAGACCTGTACTTCATATTGAAGTCAACCACTGTCTGTGGGTACAACTTTAGATACTGCACAGTCACAATCACACAGTGCAGATCTATTACTTTTCCTCCCCACTTTTGCCATGGCAGGCATACTGGAGGAATGACCTCCAGTTCCTACTGGTTTGCTCATCTGTATCATTACTTCACACATCATATAAACTCACTTGCTCTGGAGATGAGAGCACACAGCAAATCCTGTTAGCTAACGGCAGTTCCATCCTCATGTTTCAATGAACCACTAAACCTTGCCAGGCCTGCACAGGTTCTGTGCAAAATCACTTCCCTAAGTTCTGCGTCACACTCCTTATCACATTCTACACTGCTTTTCTAGCTTCAGTTACCCTGTCTCAAGTTGACAGCATTTATTTAGTATAGTCAGTTTCCATGTTTAGCATTCTATTACTAGGGCCAGCAGTCCTTCAGCTCTTCAAAACTAAATATAATTCAGACAAGTATGTTATTCCTTTCTGTTAACAGTAAAAACGTTGATTCTATTTACTTCTAAAATGAAACAGAGAAAAGGTGGGATCATACAACACATTCTGAATGACCCAAAGAGCAGAAGCACAAGCCAAGAACATGAACTGCAAGATCAAACCTTAAAGCAGAGAGCAGTGAGTTCTACTATCATTGACAGATACCAATTAAGTTAGTCCACACAACAGTTTTAAGTAATTAAAATTTTTAAAAATGAAGCCATTTTGTAGTCTAAGCTAAAACACAATGCTAAAATCAACAGCAGCATTTCAATATTTTGTATACAAAAGTTAGCACATAGACACAACACCTTAACATAGCAAGTTTTAGAATTCTGAAGACACAGTGAACACAGAAGACAGCTTAATACATCCAACATACAAATGCTTTGTGACAAATCAAAACTGGAGCAATTGATTATGAACAGGTTTAGCTTTCCTTTTCACCAGCCACGTCCTTACCTGACACCTGATCATCTGTCAAGCCAAAGGCTGACATGACATTCTTGCTGATTTCATCCTGGTTCTTTAGCGGATCGAATGCAGACATGCTCGCTGCTATAACTTGAGTGGATGGCTTAACATTAGCGTCAGCAGCAGCAGGCTTTTCGTCCCTACCATCTACAGCATCTACAAAGCAAAACGCCCGGTTACCAGCTCTCCAGAACTGAAACACCAGCACACACACACACTGCACTGCAGCAATCGCAACACCGCACAGCTGGGGGGCTCTATAAATGTAACTGTTGGAATGTGCACCTTAGGACAGCAGAGAATAATCACTGATGGATCTCAAACTGGGATGGATCACAAAGCTTGGGTTTCTTTCACAGTTACTTAAAGATACACTAACACTGTGGACTATCAATATCATATGATAGGCACAAAGCTCCTGCTTCAAACAAGTGAACTGGCCACAAAGAATCCAAAATTAGGAAAACATACATCATAGTTCCAACTTATGGTGTTTTATCATCTGCAGTTTCTGGTTTGTATTCCACCTTTCTCCACTAATCATTCCTAAGCTGACAGGTGAAGTTGAGCTCTTTGCAACTATACACGTAGCTGAACTGCTCAGAAATGCCTTACCTAAGAGTTATACATTTTCTGTTAAAAGCAAACAACTACAGATAGATACAGACTGGCTAGTTTGTTTACACTCTAAGATCATCACTCTAACCTCCTTCCAAGAAGTTTGTAACCAGAATCCATGGTATTCCACTGAAATTACAAATTGCATGAATTGTAGGAACACGGCTGGGATTTTTTTAAGCAACAAAAGCATAAAATTTCAAAGTGCAAATACAAAAGCAACATTTCCTAAAAGGCAGGCTGATGTTCTCAGTTCACCTCTTTACTCAGAGCACTGTACTTCATGGCTTTGTGTCATTATTTTCTGTGTCCAGCTTCCCTAAACTCTGTAGTTAGGCACACAGAGATACAATATTTGCAGTACAATTGCCCTAAGCTAGGGGATCAATACCTCAAAACTGTGAGAATAAGACTTTCTTTCCCATTTTGCCCTCCCCCAAAAATCCTTTCCCACCCCTACCTGCACCCTCGTGCTGCTTACCCTGAGACAGCTCTGATGCTGGTCTGAGCGCAAAATGTGTGGATTCAATTTCCTAACCTGGCAAAAAAAGTGAATACAATTTTTGCTGAATTCACTTCTTACTGTTTTAGTGAATCAAACTTACTTAGCAACACAAGATAAGCACCAGAGCTAGCCCAAAGTAAGCAGAGGGACTACTCAACTGCGAGCAAGAACTCTTCAGCAACAACAAACTATTAATTTGGCTAAAAGCCCTCAAAAGACATTGCTGGAGTTCACAGGTGTTAGTTACAGTGTTTTTGTACATTGCAACAAAACCTCGGATTCTGCAGTTTCATTCCTAAGTTAGTTCAGGGCTTTACTCCAGATACATGAACAAAAATTCTGTCTCTGAAATAACTAAAGCATTAAAAATTAGGTTCTGGGCCATCAAGCAACAATTAAAAATGATCCATATTTCGCTTTGTAAACAGCACACCACTCTGCAAATCAAAGCAAACAGCTCTTTGCCAGGCTGCCTACCACTCTCAGGCAGGTTGGTGGAAAGCCCTGGTTCCGCTGGCGGTTCTAAACAGTCCAGTAATCGATTGACTTTATTGCGAAGTTCTATCAGCTCTCGGCGCAGGTACTTCACCTGGTTGGATTCTAGGGGTCTTGGCTGGCCATTCACTGCAAAACAGCAATTAGATAAACTTAAGACTGTAGTAACATCCAGTTTAAGATGACCAAAAAATTCCAACTTTTACTTGCTTGTAGCATCATCGTCCTTTGGCAAGTTTAAAGTGACAAAGTTTAGTCCACACAGACTGAACTCATTCTAGAGCTTACTGTTCCTTTAATAGAATCTCAGTTCAGGACAAGCTAAAAAGTATCAAAGTCCACAGTAAGTCTCTGCATTGTTTACTCATTTCCCTGAATATACCCTGAATGATGCAGTGGTTCTGGAAAGCGTCCCTTCAGAATTAACACAGTCCACACAACACTGCTGCAATTCATAAATAAGGTCAGTGTCCAAGTTAAAGGCTTGGAACTACGTGCTAAGTTACCTGTGGTAGTTTGAAAATAAAGAACTTTTGCACAAAGGCCAAAGGATAAACGTTAACATCTATTCAACTCCAAGGACTAGTTTGGAGCAGTGTACCACTGTGTGATGTCAGCTTCAAATTCTCATGCACCTGTGAAGAAAACCCCACAAATGCTAGAGTGGAAGAGAACATGGAAAAGGGCACTAAGGAAGAAAGAACCACTGATCACATGTATATGCACACATGCCAAATACTTTAATGCTTTTTACACTTTGAGCAAGTGTAAAAAAGCAGTAGTTTCCATTTCCATTAAGTTTGGAAGTCTCATGAAAAACATCAAGAGAAAGCAGGTATTACGTATTAACTCAGCAGTACCAACTTACTGATTGCATTTTCTTCACCTTCTGAGGTGACAAAGTATTTTGTACCTCTCAGTGAAGTTCACTGCCCGAATTTTAATAAATATTATTTAAAAGAAATAGAAAAACATAGTATTCTATACTTACCAAACAATGTCAGCTTAAGTATCCTACTGCACTGAATTGCAAAGGAGAGATCTGAGCTATCAAAAATTGTTATAAGATCTCCATCTGAAAAGAAGAAGAAAAAGTTACATTAAAATCACAGCCTATGACTACTGAGCTTCATATCAGGACAGAAGTGTTCCTTCATTACTCAAAAATAACCTTCCTATTTGATTGTGAATTCACTAGAAAAAAATGTTTATTATTTTAGTGCAAGAATCAGTGTGCAGAGAAATTGTGCCCAGAAGGTAAGACAGAAACATGAATGGCTCCAAAAGGGAATCTTCTGACATTAGCCCTTCGATGTTCCATATAGTTCATCATTCTTTTATGTTTACATACAGGATGAAATATTAGAGCTAAGAGTTCATCAAGTCCAACACCAGGAAGAATGATGCTACCAGTTATACATGAAATGCCTACACCAAGTGCCTCTAGAACCGTGCTGTTCATGAACAGAAAAGAGTCAGATAAATGGCACAAGCCAAACCCAATTCAATTTTTAAAAAACAAAATAAAATTTCAAATGTCTAGAACACTTCCTCAGGTATATATTCAGAACATGAGTTGCAAGACTTATCATTCCCTTGCTGAAAAACAAAGTTCATAAGTAGAAGTGAATAGTAAAGATCTCTCTCAGCTTTAACTCACAAATAAATACGAAGACATGAAGATGCCCAAATAGTGAGAAGAAAACTTCTCTCAAACAGGAATTTTACACAAAGTCACTACTCTTAGGCATGGATTTCTTCTATGTCACATGTCAGAGGATCCTAATGAATTTGCACATTGGCATCTGTCCCAGGAACTATATTAGAACTGAATGGGATCATTTATTCTTAAGATACAAAGGGCTATGCACAAAGCACTGATCACCTGTAATCATATTAATCCTCAAAAGAGATACCAAATTCTCATTAAGTCTGGTCTCTCACAATTTTTGAGTCAAGGAAAGCTATCTTTGCTTACTCAACAAAATCACAACTAAAACAAGACTATTGTCTTTGGCAGGACAGATTTTCTGGTGTTTAACATGTTCAACAGGTTATTCATAGCTTGAATGAACCCAAGCTAAGCAGCGCAAAGGAAAGAGTGAGAGCACATTATCAGGAATATGTGTACTGGCACAAGGGATAGCAGGAACACTTCCTGCCTGATCAGTTTCATAACTGAGGTGAAACACCACCGAGTGAAGTTTCACCTTGAAAAGCAACAGTGTTTAGATAAATGCCACACAGCTTGGAACAAAGCCAACTCCAGGCTGCCCAGACTCCTCCACAAAACACTGTAGCAAGGGGGCTCTGTGGACAGACACAGGAACACGTTTTTCATTACAGATTACTGCCAAAAAATTCTGAGTGTATATAAATTCCTTACACATTGGTGACAAGGGCAAACTGTATCTAAGCTACGCTTAAAATTTTCAAAGAAGATAATGCTTCAGTATGAATAGTAATAAAACACATGATATCAAGTAGAAACAGTTCAGAATTTGAAGAACTACATATTCTAATTTTGTCATCCCTGACTACAAGTAACACCTCTGCAAAGGAAGGCTTTCTTAACTACTATTAGTAACACCTCATAGTGCCTGTCAGTCTTCAAAGAAGGTGCTTTCTAACAAAATGAAGTTACAAACACTAATAAAGTGATGGCATATAAAATAATTTTCAAGTTTTCCTGAAAGAAATAGTGTTGCCTCCCAAGTTTTTTTTATGTCCTGTTTTCACTTTCACAATCTCAAAAGACATCTGTTGATAGCAGTATCAGTCAGGGATTCTCTCTCTGAGTAGAGACTGGAAAGTCTCCAGAAGCAAGGGCTCCAAACCCCACCAGGCAGCCTGTTCCAGTGACACACTGCCCTCCTGGCCAAAACTCATGCTCAGCCTCTCAAACTGCAATTTCTGGCTGCTGCCGCCTGGTGCTACTGCAAATTGCTCACATTCAATGGTCACACTGCATTCAATGCTCACATTGCAACTCCCCTTCCACTGGTTCTGCCCTCAGCCCCCTCTGCAGCACAGTGAATAAGCCCAGCTCGCTCCAATGCTCCCACCTGCACGAAGCCCCTCCTTGTTCTCACCACACCCTGCTAGACCCCTCTGCAGCTTTCCCAAGTTCTTTTTGTCCTGGAGTGCACACATTAAAAGTGAGCACAGACATGAAGCCTCCCTGGGTGCCATCTCACCAATGCCAGGAAGAGGAGGCTCAGTGTCCCTGTTTGCCATTATGATCCATAACAGGACTTGGACAATCAGACTACCAAAGTTAAACAGATCTTTTTTTACTTTGGCAGTAAAGAGGGATGTGATGAGGTGTGTGCTCCCTCCAACTCAACACTTTCTCCAGCTTTTCAATAGCCTTTCCTAAATGCTGATATCAAAATCCACCAGTGCCTTAACACAAAGCCCTTCTATTCCTTATCATCATGGTAACAGAATAAATTATAATTTCTTCTCTCAGCAATTCACAACATTGGTAAACCATCCTTTGATGCTCTTCTGTCATACCAGTCAACAGTCAGATTCACTGCCTGAACCAAGATGCATGTTCTTAGCAGTCTATTCTTCACAGTGAAAAGAAAAAGCACATGGCTTACATGGATTAATGTCACCCAAAAGAACTGGGATCATTCCATCCTCATTCTCCCTCACCTATTTTAACCTTTAGGTTGAAGACATTAAGAATAATGAACAAATTTTCTATTTTAAATTGTTAGCAGAAAAAAAAAGGCTGACAAGTACCAAGTACAAAATCTTATTAGATGCATAAAGTCAGTTCTATGATTCTTATTGACAGCCATCAAATTATTATCCAAGTAGAGCATAAGCTAGGATTCATAAGGTATATGTCAAGCCATAGAAGTGTCTGACAATTCAAGTATATTAGATATAGCAAAAAAACTCTTCATCTTCAGGAAGCTTAATTCCTGTTACCATGACACTGATAGAATTACACCATGTTAATTATTTTCTGTTGAAAAATAAAACATACTTTCCTTTATTTTCCTTTCTAATCTTGTTTTA
This sequence comes from Agelaius tricolor, assembly GCF_023055355.1. NCBI lineage: Eukaryota > Metazoa > Chordata > Aves > Passeriformes > Icteridae > Agelaius > Agelaius tricolor. Next base: position 32,885,715 of record NW_027269269.1, read on the forward strand.
GAGATTTATCTTTTTCATTTTTACAAGGGACACTGCTTTCTCTCTCTACAATTTCCCATGTAACACATTCTCTGCTATGCCAATTCTAACTTTTTTCTTTCTATAATGACTCCCTTAAACTAACCACTGGGCTGCATGGTATTTCAGCATTAATGCTGCATCACCATGAAGTATTCATCATATTAGAAATCTGACTCATTCCTTCGCCCTGCCAGCTGTTTCCTCATCTACTAAGCTTCATTATCTATTAGACTTATCCACCCTTTAATTTCTCATTTAGTCCATTTTTGAAAAAACAAAAACAAACCACAAAACCCTACACAATCAAAAAACCACACTACATCAAAATGTAGTTTTCCTTCACTCTAGTAAATTTACCAAAGGCTGAGAGATTACTGACTAGCACAGCAGCTTGAATACATGCAGCATGAGTAAACAATCTTCTATTACAAGGTAATGAAGAGCAAGAGCAAAAAGGCCAATCTCACATTACACCCTGTTTTAAATTCAAGCATAACTTTAAAAAATGTAAAGTTCCTGTTATTGGCTCCATAGGGCCTTTTAGCATGTGTAACTCAGTTACAGGGTTTGTTTAAGATGCAATTTTACTCTTTGATTCATACAAATTCACTGCTGACAGTCCTCATTAGTTTGTTTGTGGTTGAGGTTTTTTAGCTGACATTGGGTTATGTGTGTTCAAGAACTTTAAATAGCACATGAAAATTGTTTCACATCTAGCAGAGCAATTTCCTTAGCTCAGGAGTTCAAAAGCTTGAATATAAAACTTGACTTCACAAAGCAGCATTCAACCTGAGGCTTCTTTTCTCTGGTAATTAATAAAAGCGCCACATAACCTAAATATAATGTAGGAATATGCAGGGGTAGGTGAAACGTCCTTTGGACACTGAAAGACTGTGCATATGAATTCAGAGAAGACATAGATGGAGGTAATGGAAGTGGTGGACATCGTTAGACCAGTTTAAGGTATCTCCTCATAAGAGATCCAGACAAGCATTCCTGCAGATCTGCAGGGATAAATAACAAAACATAAATTGCTAAAATGTATATATTATATCTATTATATACATTATCCAATGCATCTAACGACGGAAATAGATTTAAAGAAGAATCTTAGCTTAGCTGAAATGAAGTTAAGGATGTAACAGCTCTCATATAACAAGCAAACTGAAGCCTTGTTAACCTTTTCCTTGGTCACTCACAACTCTGATAGCAAGAACATTTATTTGTTTAGAGTAGTGATGATCAGCTACCACACAGTTTACAGCAGTGATGATCAGCTAGCATAACACACACTGAAATTACAGTGGAATAGTAGTACATTCTGTGTGGTGGGTTACCCTGGCTGGATGACAGCTACCCACCAAAGCCACTCCACCACTCCCCTCCACAAGTGGCCAGGACAGAGAACAAAGGACAAGGTATGAGATAAGAACAGGAAGAGATCACAAATCAATTACCCTCATGGGCAAAACAGACTCAACTTGGGGAGAATAACTGAATTTATTACCAGTCAAAATCAAAGCAGGATAATTCGCCCTTCAACTCCTCCTTCCTTTGCAGCTTTATCTCTTCCTCCCTAGTGGTGCAGAGGCACAGGGAACAAAGGTTATGGTTTCTGCCACTGCTCAGGCAGAGGAGTCCTTCCTCTGCTGCAGCCTGGGGTCCCTCCCATGGGAGAGTCCTCCACAAACTTCTCCAATGTGACTGCATCCTGGAGCACTTCCTGCCTCCTCCTTCTCCACTGACCTTTTTGTCTGCAGAGCTATTCCTCTCATGTATTCTTGCTCCTCTCTTCTCTGGCCAAAACTACATCTGTGCCATAACTTTTTTTCCCCCTTTTAAGTATGTGACCACAGAGGCATTACCACTATGTCTGACTGATTTAGCCTTGGCCAGTGGCATGCCTGTCCTGGAGCTGCCTGGCTTTGGCCTCCCCACTACCAAAACCTGGCCTGCAAACCAAATACAATTCTGAGACAAAGAGAAGTAAAAGTGAAAGCAGGAAGTGTCTAGACTGTGAAAGACAACCAAAGAATGAAACTGTAATTACTGTCTCCATCATACATCATTATGTTATTTTGAATAAAACAAGAGTACTATACACCAAAACCCCCAAATGACCATATTTTAAAGCATGGGTAAGAATGCAAAAAAAAAACAAAGTAACTAACTTGATTTAATCTGATGTAAAAGCATCCCATCTCCTTTCACCTTTCTCATTTCAGAATGAAAAAAATGTGGTAAGAGGAAAACAAAACAACCACAAATCCACTGAGCTCCTTCTAACTAAAGATCAAAACCCAAGGCATACACTACTTACAATTTTGATAAGCAGCATCTCAAAAATTTAATGAACCTCAAAAAAAAAGGTCTCAGGCGTGAAATTTTATTGCTTAGATATATGAACAAAAGCTGACATTATAGGCAGCACAAGCAGCACTGAAGTTTCCTAGGGCTATAAAGAGAAATGAATCTGAATGCTTCAGTAACATGGCACTTTTTACTGTGCAACAGCATAATCATCAGTCTTTAAGAGACTTTGGATTTTATCACTTCATTCCAAGTTGCATTTTATGTTGTCCTAAATTAAGTAACTTATTCATGTCCCATTGACATTCAAAGAGGAAAAGCCCTCCAATCATAATTTTTTGTTTCTATGCATCTCAAAGGCTCATTCACTCCTCATTCTGTGGAAGTCCTTAAGGTTATGTTTGTTTTAACACTAATGATCAATATTTTCTTTGGAACAACCGATGTGCAACAGATTCAAATGGTCCCCGAGAGGAAAGATAACTTTTAATGCATTATTTCAAATTAAAATTATTTTTCTAATCTTTACTGATGGAGAAAAACAATCAAGAATTACTACCACCTAGATCAAGTTTTTGGTCTTATAAGAACTTGTGTTAGGTCATACATGTTAATTCTCTTTACACTTTCAAAACCACTGAAAACTCAAAAGAAAATGATAAAATGAATGAACAGAGAACCTGTAATCAACTTCTTGCAACAGCAAAAAGTGCACTTTCAGAGAGAAAAATTGAGGAAATATCTCAGGAAAGAAACAGAAGAAATGCTTAAGAGACCATAACAGGAGATAATGAAATACAGCTTCTATTATCTGATCAAAAAGATTTCACAAGAAATCACTTGCATTTGCCCATGACATTGGACAATTCTAAAAGGTGAATGTCAAAGTTTCTATCCATTGATAAACCATATCAGAGCAACAACAGCCAATTAAACCTCAACAGTAGTAATTAAACCTTACCTTCATCTTTATATTTTATTGTGACTTCATCATTGCTCAGAAGTTTTCCTCTAAAAACTCTTTGCATCATTAGCACCAATTCATCATAGGTGATATCTTCATTATGAATAGGGATTCTCCTAATATCTTCCCCAAGCTGAGCTTTGATGATCAGCTTCCCACTTAAGTCCAGCTGCCCATTCATGGTGGATTCCTTATCACCTGCAGACCTATTAGCAGCAAAACATTAAGAACATTTCAGAAAACTGAAGTGTTAGTTATTTTAATCTACCTGATGACAGTTCTGAAGCTTTACATTATCATCTAATTCGATTACTTTTACATGCCCCTCCCTTATAAAAAAGAACAAATGGCTTTTTTTTTTTTTTTTCATTTAAGAAAAGACTGCCAGAGCAAATATGTCAAAGATTTCAGGCTCTAAGGTAGCTTTACTAAGGGGATCAAGCTGAATCATGCATGATTTTCTAAACAAAGAAGTGCAGAGCTAAACATTGGTTTTATCACACGGATGATCAGAACTCACTGAAGGTTCCTCTCCAGAAACAAAGATACCCAATTTTTTAATTTTTGAAAACTTTGATTGGGATATTTTAACCAAGATTTTAGACTTTTAAAAGCAGCTCAATAGACCACACATTAGCTACTCATTGGGCTCAACACATGGTCACAACAGTCTGTTACTCTCAGTGTTTTAAGAGGTGACCAACTGCTCCAACTGAGTATCCATCTTGTGTCCTAGCAGCACACAGCATATACTTCTATTATATCTTTAACATTTTAGTTAAGAAAATTTAAACATTACCACTTTGTATTAAGCATCTATCATTTAAAAACACAAAGGCTTTACATTTAAAAATCTGAAACTACAGTGAAGTTACTCAAAAAAAGGAATAAGAGGGGAAAAAAACACAAAAAGAAATCCAGGTAGTTAGTCAAATGTCCCCTCCTGTTTTCACTGTTTTGGACAGGACCAAAACAATAGATCTGGAATGAGGGGTAACTAAAGAAGCAGTTATCTTAACATTTGACATACAATTACTGGACATCTTAAAACACAGGCAGCCCATATCCAAGTCAAGATTTCGGAAGCCAGATGCAGGCAAGTATATTGTTCATTCTCTTGCACAAGAAGAACTCTCAGAGACATGCAACTATTTTTCTTTTACCTTAAAGGATGTTATAACACAGTGCCTCATGAGAAAAATGAATTTTGCTATAGTCAGTCTATTTTTGAAGTACTGCACTGAAAATTCTCTCCTACCAGAAACAAGACACTCAGCTAAAGCCTTTAATACACTCCTTGATGCACCTCTATGTTTCAGTGACAATGTTTTGCATTAAAAAGATGGAGCATAATGTCATCTTTAGACTGCAATTAAATTTCTGGGGGCGCTGGTAATTAACTTAATACAAAGCAAAGATTTCAGGCAAAGTCCTTTGTTTAGCCCAAAAAGATACAAGCAATTATTGATCAAAACTCTTCTCATCACAAGTAACAAGAGGTAGGTGGATACAGCCTAACTGCAAGGAAAAGGGACCAGCAATTAACAAAGCCACCTTGCTGCTGAGGCACTGTGATCAAACTGAGAGGTTTATAGTACTGTTAATGCTCACTAATGCATTATTCAGCTTTTGCAACAGAGGAGTCTTGACTGCAGGCACATCAACCCAACCTAATTAACTCTAAATTACATTTAAAAGCATAGGGTTTTGCAAAAGTTGGTTGGTTGCTGGGATTTTTTTTTTATTTAAGCATTAAAAAATAAAACAGTATCGACCCACAGGTTTCCTTCAATCTCCTTTCCAAAAATATACATTTATTATTACCTTGTCTGTTTAGTGATGCTGGATTATTGGACAGTTTTCCCACCTCACTTCAGGGCAGAGTTAGGATAAGCCGCCATGCACTATCAATGCAGGGAACAGGAAGCTGCATCAGAAAATAAACATATTTACAGTCACACTTCCCTGGAATGACACAATTCACACCAATCTTTCACTTTAGAACATCTTAGTTAATATACCCAATATAAAAAACCCTTGCTTTATCCATAATGTAACAATCAGATTTACACTTTTGAGTATTGTAGAATTTGCATTCACCTAAAAGAGATCTCAAAGAAGACTTCTAATTTTGTAATAAAAGATTTTATTTTTTTTTTAATTTTCTAATGGCATGTAGGGATTCCTAACAGTAATGTATTCTTTTCCAGGACTAAGATCAAGAAATGATTTAGCACACAGAACAGTCCAATAGGGAACATCCCTGGCTCCTCCCTTCTGACCCCATGGGTGTACCCTCCTGGCGACTCCTCTCTTTCACATGCACAGCCAATTTCAACAATCCATAATCTGATTTTTAGATGATTCACTGCTAACCAGAGAAAAAAAGTAGGTTCCCCTTTATTCACATAAAGCTGGGCTTCCCAGCTCACCTCTTTCAACTCCTCTGGAAGTAAAGTGGAACATACAGGATGAAGGGAGAGAACAAGCAAACCCCAGAAGAGACACAAAGCCACTGTGGTTCTCAAAGGCTGGCAGCTGCTCCCCTCATCCTGGGTAGGAAATGCTCCCCTTTAAAAAGGGTTGTGCCTGCTCCTGACAGTGAGAGATTGCTGTGACACACGAAGCAGGGGAACAGGAAGAGACTACTTTTCTGATGCCTCACTCACATTTTATGAAATAAGGCATGAAGATAGCATGCCTTTCATCCCAGACCTGCTACAGCTCCAGGTAAGTTTACTGCACTGGATAAATACATAATATTTATATATTTTTATATATTACTATTATATATACATAATATTTATATATATATTTATAATATTTATTTATATTTATTTAGATAATGCATCTAAGAGTGCTTGAACCAAAGAGTTCATTTAGCTACTCCCTCACCTTGTTTAAGCATTAGATCTGGGCACTGGTTTTGCTTCTTCAGCATTACAATATTTGCTACTCACGAACTGTTAACAGTAAGAACTGAACCTCGTCTCTAAGTCCTAAACATACACACATTTCGGTGGACACAGCTGAACTCCTGTGGCCTTTCAACAGATTGAATGTACCGTTCATTTCTTTGTGCAAGGAAAGGAGCTACTGTAATGCCTTATTTACCCACATTACTCACAGAAACCTGCTGTCCATCACTGACTACGAAAAGGTAACAGGATAATAAATGCACTTTTTTGGGTCTAGCTGTTCTCCATTCTGCTTGAAGGTGTCCACATTTAAAGACACAGATTCTAAACACTGGAATTGCTTGCAACTGTTACAGAAAACTATCTGAAATACTCAGATTGCTGACTTACATAGCACTAAAGCTTTTTCCCTCACTGTGACACAGCTGAATGGATGACTCCACTGAGAGAGTTTTACAGAGAACACATCCAGAACGCACACTAATGAGCTTTTTAACAAAATCAGAGTCTACTTTCCTGGGGCGGGGAGGAAGCAACCAACCATTTACGTCTCCATCTTTCAGACTACAGGCTGCTTTCCATAAGAATCACACTGACATCTTTCTAACCTTCCTGGTGTACCACTTGCATTTTGCAGGTACAGACTTTTCCTCCCCTCCTGGCTCACTTTCCATTCACATCATGCACTAATCTAGGTGGTGCATGTGGACAGGGATTGCCCAATCTAGGCCAGTCACTTCAGGGTCCCCTCTAAAACCAGCATCTCATGACCACGTTGCATTTCACTACCTTTTCTGCGCAGCAGCAGAGAAAAACAGCCTTGCCCAGGCGAGGGAGGGACAGACACTCCTGCTTTAATTTTTTCTGTCAAAACGGGGTTCAGGATTAGAGTGACGCCGACAGAAACACGAGCAAGCAGGAGTGCCTCCCAAAAGCCACCCGAGAGAGAACCATGAGTTTTCCCAAGGCAGGCGGGGGGGTGACGCGAGGGAGCGGAACAGAGAAGAGCTCTTTTCGGTTTTCTCCAGTTCCCATTCGGGCAGGCCCGGCCCAAAGGGGACCAGAAATCACAGCCAATCCCTGCCGGGCAGTGAGGAGCCCGCAGCTCTTGCGGCTGGGTGACCCAGGAAACAGCGGGCCGTGCAGGGGCAGGGATCCCGGGATCTCCCGCTCCCCGGGCCCAGGAGGCCGCGGCCGCTCTCCGCCTCCCTCAGCCGCGGCCGGGGGGACGCGAGGGGTCTCCCCGCCCCTCCGCCAGGGGCCGCGTCGCCCCTGGCACCGGCGAACGATGGGGCCGGGAGGAGGGGGCGGTCGGCTCACCCCAAACCCAAAGCTGCCCCCCTCCCCTTCCTCCCTGCCGCTTCCACACGCGGCTGCTCCCAGGAGCAGCCCCGGCTCTCTTACTCTGGCTTCTCCGCCGTCCCGCCGGTGCAGCCCCCCCGTCTAGCCCCGCGAACGGCCGCCGCCGCCACCGCCCGTACGTGGCAGGGCAGAGAGAAGGGGCCGGAGCAAGGCCGGGCCTGCGCGAGCCGCGCGCGTGCGCGCTGCGCCGCTCGGGGCCCCGCCCCCTGCCGGCCGACATGGCGGGTCCTCCTTGCCCACTGTGCCACCTCAGCGCTGCCGCAGCGAGGCCGCGGTCTCACAGAGGGCTTCTTTCGAAATATGAGCCTCGGCTTTCGTAGGCTGGCGGTGCTCAGATAAAAAAACGGGCCGTAAAATTCTCCTGTACTTGTTAGACTTGCTAGACACCCACACACAGGAGTCATTCATCCTGGTCATTCATCGTTACTCTGGTAGCCGCACACACCCTCACACCCTCTCACACCCTCCCGTACTCCTCTGTCTTGCATTCAGAGCTTGTCCCCTGTAATATATGTTATACAGTAATTCATGCTTAAAGGGAGAATGTATAAAATAAAAATTGTAAAAAGAATCTAACATCCAACAAGCCTCTGACCACGAGCAACCTGGATACAGCTTACTACACTGGAATTAGGAAACTCCTGGTGGCAGCAGGAGAACAATGTCTCGCTTACTAATGGAGATGGGCTTCCTCCGGAGCCACCAGGGAACACCCAAGCAAGGGTGATCATCGCTTGGTAGATACCATCAATCACGATAACTGAAGAATACGCAACTTCCCCTGACATGATCAGCGCTTGCTACTACTCAGGAAACAGCCATTGTCCAGCCCTGCACAATGAAAGAAAATTTCATACATATGTGGGGTTACAAAAGAAACCGGAGCACCTCTGCCTCAGGCATAAAAAACTGTATAAAACAGCCCTGCTGGAAACAGCATTTGTGAACAGAGGGAGATCCGGTGCGATAGAGGTCAGATCTATGTTCACCCAGCGCTGATCCCAGGCTCAACGCTGCCTCTTTGGCTATGGGTTTTGAGGACCATATTTTGATCGCGAAAATAAAATCTTTCACATTTGTTAATTTGGATTTCTGGCTGATCACTTATGTAATATATGTTAGAAATAATTCATGCTATAAAAGAATGTATTTTATAAAGATTATTAAATCCAAACGAGTCTCTGACCACAAGCAGCCTGAGGGACGGATGTCTGTTCAAACTCCAAAATTCCTGGAGTTGGCCAGATAACGATCGGCATTTAGCCCAAGAATAGACATTCCCAGCACGATGATCATCGCTATCCGGAGTCATCGGAAGACCCCTAAGAGCGATCATCACCCTGTTGATAACATCGATCAAGACAGCCGCCAGAAAGATACATGTAAATACGTGACTTCCTAGGATTCGATCAACGCTGGCCATCAACCAGGAAACAGCGATTGTCCAGCTCTGCACAGTGAAAGAACCAACTATGAATATGCAGAGTTACAAAAGAAACTTGGACTCCTTCGCCTCGGGCACAATAAACTGTATAAAACATCTCCGCTAGAAGCGGCTCTCGTAAACGGGGCAGGGGTTCGATGCGATAGAGGTCAGATCCAGGTTCACACAGCGCTGATCCCGGGCTTGACACTGTCTCTTTGGCTGTGGTGGTTTTGAGGACCGTATTTTGGTCGCGGAAAAAGATAAATCAATCCTTTCACATTTTTTGATAATTTGGCTTTTGATTGATCATTTATAACAATTCATAACACCCCTAAGAGACAAAAAACATGAATCTGCAGCTAATTTCCTGAGTTTTGTCAATGGAAGGTGCGGGAATGGATTCCTAAGGGTGCCTGTCCCAGAGCTGCTGGAGCTGGACTGGTGTTGCTCAGGGATCGTTGGGATTTCTGCTGCCCATTTTCATTCAGCACTGAGGCCACGCTGTGCCCATGCTTCCCACAGAGGTGCCTATGCAAAGCTACCGAAAGCACAACTGTGCTTAGTTATTTCCTGGCATTAAAGATGCCTCTGAAAAGACACCTTTTCTTTAATATCTATTTTCTGCCGGGACAAGGAAAATGTAAGAGTTGTTTAGTTTTTGTAGTATTTGTCCCTGCTGAGAGCTCTGTCCCCACCTAGAAGAGGGTCCAACTAGCAGTAAGGAGATTGAAAATGGAGGTGAGAATTTGAAATGGAAGTCAGAGAAGGTGAACATGATACAAATTTTAATTCTGAACATTTCAAGGAGAAGGAGGCGCATGGTTCAAGAGGCTTCTTTGCTAAACTTTACAAAGTATTTAGAAAATATTTGGGTATTTTCAATGAAAAAATATTTGCTTTAAAAAATATGGGAAAAATCTGGAAAAGTGGATGTTTCCATCCATTATACTTTCTGCCACTTGTATTACATACCTTTGTACTGATGATTCAGTCCTTCTCCAATCCATTTCTTTATCAAAGCAAGGTTTCCAAAGTGTTGACAAGAAACTTTGTGATCCCTAAAGCCCACATATCACAAACAATACCAAAGTTCACTACACTATGAAGATAAATACATTCCACGTGTAGATAAGAGCTGAACTATTGTTCCTGTAATAATGTAGCATATTACCTGAAAAAGATCATTTTAATTTGTTCCATTTCTGAAATTAGGATTCCTAGATGAAAGAAAAAAAAGCCATGAAATGTATAATTGGGAGGGACGGGGGGGGGGGACGGGGGGCTTTATGCTGAAAGTGTTCTATATCAAGCAATAGATATTCAGTGTTGGCAATAACAGCATTTTATTCACATCTGAAATACTTAGAGACAGGATGCTTAATCCGTAAATGAAGACAACACTTCCAATTCTATACTTCAAATTCTTTGTAGGTTTTTGCCAAGTTTTTTGGCATAACATGGAAACAATATTTTTATTAGTTTTTTTAAAGAGGCATTCAAAATTAAATGGGATGTTCTTTAGAGAATACTTTTGTTTGTGGAGAAAAAAAAATATCAATTATAAGAAAATATTATCACTCATTTAAGGAGTCATCCTCACAGTGCCTAGCAGTGTTCTACAACACAATCAAATATCATACTTCCTAAACCACACAAATTTCTAAAGGAAAATTTCTGAAATAAATTGGAGGAATTGACAAAAACAAGCATTTTACATTGGTTTTATAAATAAAAAATACCCCGTGGCCCATGGGTACATAAACTTCCTATCCAAAAAAAAGTATGAACTACCTGTCCTAAATAACTTTTAATGACCTTCTCTGCTTTTTCTGGAGCAGTAGTGATGAACTTCAGCCTTGCTTCTGGTGTGACTGCACTTTTTAGAGGTGTATCAATGCTCCAGTACACTTATTTTCTGCCTCCTAAGTCAGCATGGATTTCTAAAACATGGAGGACTTTTCAGGACTGATGAAACACTTCGATGAAGACACTCAGAAAGCCTCATGTGTAATGCACAGTGCATTTATAATTGCTGCTTGTTGATATACTGTTTGGTTTCTAATTAAATTGAATTTTTACTTATGAAAGGGAGAGGAGGGCTGCAGTGCATTGGCCATGTCCAGTGGGCCTGGAATATACAAAGGGCATAAAGAGAGCATCTTCTGTGTGTCTGTACTGGAGGGTAAAGCTGTCATTAGCTCAGTCCTTGCCAAGACCTTGGAATACAAGCAGCACCAAGAGGCTCGGGTGCTGCCTGGCTGCTTTGCAGCCACACTGTCCTGCCAGCACATGGTCCTGCTTCTCTCTCCCCGTGGTCTCAGCTTATGATCTATTTCCAGCTACCTGCAGCTGGAGAAGTGTGTCCATCATTCCAGGTACCTGTGAGAGCTGTATGAAACAAACCATGAGCAATGTGGGATTGTATTTCATGGATTTGCAGGTTTCCAGTTCCAGTTAGGGAAGGTGGACAGGGAAATATTGTCTGAAAAAGTCTGGGTTGATCTGAAAGTTTCCTCTGAGTGTTTTTCAGGCTGTGATTTTTAAATATTTTATATTTTTTAATACAGATACAGTGGTACCTGGAAAATGGGAACACTTTGAAAACTTTTGTCTTGAAGAGTGATGTTCTGAAAGTGAACAGAATACAAATCTGGAGTTCCTGTAGAGGAAATGAAAGTGTGGACTTATTTTGCTGTTAAAACCAGAAAAGATTAGTCAGTGTGAATTGATTCAAAAAACAACCATAAAATGAGTTTTGGTAACTTCTAACAATTACATCAATAACTTGAAATAAATGAAGTACTTTCAAGAGGAAAATTAATCCATGTAGGTGATTCCCAACTACAGATGCTCATTTGCACATTGTAATGGATTAGTTAGCATGTGTCAGGAGCCTGTCTCAGGATCATATTATTACTCTCATCTGGATAGGATGAAGATAAGACCTGGCTGAGGATGCCATAAGCATTAAATGTGGTGTGCCATATCAGCACTTCAGTCAGATTCAGACAAAGGGAATAAAGACTTTAACATTTCTGTACTGGTTTTCTAAATTCTCATTTCAAGGATTAAACAGGAGAATGTCGAGTCAAAAAAAAAAAAAAAGGAAGCTCATGTTTTTAAATAAATGGATCTGTTTCCTGCTCATGACTTCAGTTTTAAGTCCTGGGCATAATCTGTCCATCAGTGTGATATGATCACCTCAGGACTTTTTGCACAGCGTTTGCAGATCTGATTGTCACTGGTGTACAGGCATTCCGTTTTCAGTGGATCAAACTGACAATAAACAACTTAATGTTTGGGGATGGGTGGATTTTCACATATTTCTAATTAGCTGTTTTATAGAAAATAGCCAAGGACATAATAATGAAGAATCCATTACTCCAAGTACTTCATATGCCTTATATGAAGAGATGCATTTATAGGAATACAAGGCCAAGAATCCAGCAGGGCTGTGGGGGGAAAGAAGAGGCAGAAACTTTCCTGAAGGCTTTTTTTCAGTATCACTGTGAAAGGCCTCAAGCCATGAAGCTCTTGTTACTACCCTGGGACTCTTTCCAACATCTATTGCAGAGGAATTTTTTCCTGCTATTCTTTCTGAAAATAATTTTATGTATGATTTGGTGTAAGAGAAGCCACCTAGACAGAACAGTCTTTTCAGTGCTGACCTTGAAATAAAATCCCACCTTGATTTGTACAAGGGTAAGAGTTTTATGTGCGACAAACCAGCATCCATTTCTGAAGAAAAATCTGAATCCCTATAACTGCTTTTTAACAAGTTCCCACCCTATATCAAGCTGTAGAACAAATAAGTCCAATTTTTGTTTTTAAATCTCAATTATTAGTCTCAGAATTGCTAAATATTACACCTGGGTGGCATTGAAAACACAAAACTGAAAGCAAGACTTGTTTTTTCATTGCTTATTAACATCACCAATCATCCAGGTGATCCCGAGCACTACCACTATAGAGATAGTGCTAATCATATTTTTCATTAATGAATCCTTTTTATTCCTTGAAGCACACACAAAAATTTATTAAATCCTTCTCTATACCATTTAATATCTGAGTTTCAAACTTTCTATTTATTCAGGGCTATATTGCAAAAAGGTATAGTTAAAGTGAGTTGAGAAGATACACTTCCCTACATTTGTTTGATGTATCATTTGGAGAAGAAATCCAGAAAAATAAATGTAACCAAATTTATCAGACTAATCTGTGTCTGGAGTATGCAGCTTGTATGTATCTGTTTTCAATTTTAAAAGTGAGGTTTATCAAGGCAATTGAAAATAAGCATGTCAGCTATTATAATTTTTTTAGAATGCTTATAAATTCATCCAAATGCACTTAATTTTCAACAAAAGAAGTAGCTGTCCATGAAAATTTTACTTAAGGAAATGAAGAAATGGTACAAAATTTTGTTGAATGGATCAGTCCCATGGAATTAATAAAATTAAAGCAATCCTTTTTTAAATAATCCAGTGTACACTGAGAGCTTGTGACATATAGCCTGTGACAATACATACCACCTGTGACAATACATGGAGTGGTGATGTAAAACTGAGCAAGTAAATCTGCTTCAAGCTGCTCAAGAACTGGAGTGATGTTTGGCTGTGCTGAGAATTTCATAATTCTCAGTTGGCTGGACCTGCTCTTCTCTCACTTTTAGGGATTTAAATTGGGAATAACTGTCATTGAAGTCGAGTGACACTGCGATCCAAAAAGGGGGACGAAAGTCTGAATACATTCATTGATATGCACTTGAACAAAGTCTGACTCATTGTAACAAATGGAATTCATTTTCTGCCTGCTGAAAGTATACATTTCTTTAAAATAGAAGGTTGTGTCAAAAATCTGAGTTTGTGACAAGAAGGTCTGAGCTGGCGACAAGAGACTGAGGAATAAATTTGCAAAAACATGACCATCATCTGTAAGGGGCTTTGTGTTTACATTTCCTGAACAAGTCTGCCTTTCTTTTGTATTATCCACTATTGCCAAGATACATTGTAAGCCTGATAGCCTGCTTTGGTATGTGGGCACTCCAATGAATACCTATTCCAGAAACACAGGGCAAATAGGAATATAATTATTATAGCCAGATTTTAAATACATGTGAGGTATGTATATTTCAGTACATTAATTTAATTAATTTAATATGTTTAATGTAGCTACTGAAATGTAGTTATGCACTTAAGTGAAGGGCTGGAGTATCAGTGAGGCTGAGGGTGTCTGCAGTTTGCCTTTCACCTCACAGAGGACTGCAGTCTTGCAGAGGGATTCAAGGCAGATGTAGATCTACATCCTTAATAAGGAGAAAATGTCTTTCTTTCTAGTGAATATCTAGGTTGAGTAAAGAGTTTTATTTCTTTTGAGTACTTAGAAGTACAAAATAGTATACCAATATGTCTTGGTTTTGAAAGACAGGTGTCTGCTAAGGAAGGCAGAAGCCTCCCCTGAAATGGAAAATGTAAACCTCCTCCCTCTGAATTGCTATAAATTTTAAATTAAGGGGGCTCTCAGGCAAAAATATGGGAGCAGGAATAACAGTTCTTTATTAGGGAAGAAAATAAAAAGATAAAATAGACAATGCAGTACACTAGAACAACACTGACAGAGTCAGAACACAGCCTGACACCCTGTTGGTCAGGGTGTTGGTAGCAGGCCAGCTGGGATTGTGGTTGCAGTCCTCCCGGAGTGTCAGGTGTGGTTCTGTTGGAGCAGGGATCCTGCAGAAGGGTGTATTCTTCCTCTGAATGTCCAGTGGAAGAGGCAGCTGCTCCTCTGGGAAATCCAGCAGAGAAGCTGGGCTGGTGTTCCAGAATCTCCAGATTATATCTGGGTAATAATGCTTGGCTCCTCCCTCTGGGCAGAGCACCTCCCAGTGGGATGCTACAGTTCTTATCAGTCATGCAGTGACATTCAATAAGCTGTTATCAGCAGATGTCCCCCCAGAGGAAAGATTGGGTGTGGAAGAGATAAGTTAAGTGTGCCCACTTAACAGAAGACAACTGCCATACAGATGACAAATAGAATACAATTTGCTTGGCAATCCAGGACACAACAATACATCTATATTTGCATTAATAATAAGCCATCACAAAAGGCATGGGATAGCAAATGTTGTAATAATACGCGGACTTAAAATTCTTCCTGTCAGTAGTTTAGAGCTTTTCCTTCTCTGTCAGTAGCTGCAGTGTTATTGCAACTACTATGGCAGGGATTCCTAATTAATAAATGAGACATTAGCAATTTATTGTTTGGTTGCACAGGCATACCTCCCTTCCACACAAATAGCTTCTTGCTTCCTAAATTCTATAGATTTTAAGATCTATGTTTCACCTGCCTTGTACTAAGGTAAACGGGTTTTCTGTAGCCTAGACAAAAGGCAGGACTGAGGGTTGTGAGCAATATTTTTCTGAGGACAACTCATAGCCATGACTTGCTGATTTTTGCTAGCAAAGAGCTTCAGCAGAGCTTCCTGAGCCAACACCTGTGGTGACAGAGCAAACCCCTCCTGGGCTGCTGTGGGCTCCCTTATCACAACTGTGCAACCCTACCTTCTGGTCAGCAGAGAGAAACTAATTTAGGAACATATTGTATCAAACACCTTTGCATTTCATACCAGATTGATGCAGAGTGTAACTTTTGCCCTGCAAGAAGCTTGGCTGTCAGGTTTGCCTCCTCAATCCCTTTGCTTCACTTCTTGTCTTCTGCACCTCCTGCCTACCAGTTCACACTAGGCAGCACATCTCATGGGAAGAAACCTCATGCAAAACTTTTTATCCTGGCAATAAACATGTTCCTTAAAGTCTATTCCTTCTTCATCCCTAGTAGAGACCTTGCAGATTGCTATGCACTGACTGTGGTCTCAAAAGAGATCCAAAAGCAGCGAGTCAGAATCATTGTGGTATGGATGTGTGTAACTTGTCACAGGACACATAGAAGAATGTAATGCTGTGCTGTCATTTAAATACCTACGGAGGGACCACAGTGCCACGTAGCCAGGCAGCATTTGCTGAACTTTTTCTGGTTTCCATGTGCAGCCCAAATTCCAAATGGTTCTGAGGAATTGCCTCTACAAATGCAAGACATAATAATGGAACAATAAGGGTTGAAAACTGCTTGGTGAGTGCCATCAGAAACAATACGATACAAAAGCTGAATACACAACATGGAAAATACTGGTGCCCCTGTACACTGTATTAGAAGAATTTCTTGAAACAGTCTGAGATTTTCACTTTACTTTGTCAGCACCTGTCTGAATTTTCCCGTTGTCTGGGTAGTTCTCTGAAAGAGAAAATGAAACATTCTCTGAAAGTGAAACATTCTCTGAAAGTTTCCTTTCAGTTTGCAGTGTTGCTTCTAACTGCTCTACTGACTTTAGAATGTGTTCTTTGCTTATTAATAAATAATGTATAAAAAATAATATCAGGCACTCATTGCTTTTGGATATAGTCAAAGCTCTGGCTGGGAATCACTAAATGGGGAATTTAAGTCCACCTATGCGGTCACCATAACTGAAAGATTTTTTACTTAGTTGGTAGAAGCAGATTGTTGAATGCTTGATTACTGTGAAAGTTTCTCCTGCACCCAACAGGCCTGTGCTGTTGTGCCAGTGACCAGGCTATCAGTTTCAGTGTTTTATCAGGTCAATGAGAACAAGCTCAGGTTATACCAGTAATGTGAGCAGCAACAGGAGATTATTAAATCACGTGGCACTAACCCAGAGACACTGATTCTACTTGCTCTCTGCTGATCTCCTATCTTTACAACTCTCCCTGAATGTACTCTGTACTATAAAAGTTGCCACATGGACTTCAAATCTTACCCTATCCCATTACTGACAAGGTTATGAGGAAATGTCCAGGTAGTGGCTTCGTGCCTCTGAGCAGCAGTAAGTACAGCAGTGCAGAACTGAGTGCTGACCACAGGAATGATGCCAACAAGAAACAGTGCAGCAGGACAGCCACAACTCTGCACCAGGAGTCTGTGGGAGTACCCACCCTGTCTGAGGTGAGGTGATACTGGTGGCATCGTAAGGAAGGTATTGCTGGTAGCATCTGGTGGTATCGTTGCTACACTTTCTGGAAATTTGACTTTCAATTCCAGAGATGAAGATGATGTTAAAAATGAGCATAGAAAAGCAGAGACTCAGTAACATCCACTGTACAGATAAGTTTTAAGTTTTTCTATTGATAGAAGTATGTTTAGGAGAAAAAAAGAAGAGAAAAATGAGAAAAATTCTCAAATATTTTCCTATTTTCATTTGTATTAAAAGCAAGCTAGAGAGGAGAAACTTTAATACAGACAGAAACTAAAACAATAACTTATTTGCAGAATCACACCAACATTACTCTCAGACAGCTTAACAAATCCATCAGTTTTGTCTGACTTTGACTAGAACAGAGAATATCCAGCACTTTTTAGGACTAGGCCTTGACTGACAACAATTTGGGATGTATTTTTTTCCCTTTCTGCTCTTTTTGGGATCTTTTTCATCAGTGTTAAGAAGAGAGTTAGCATAAAACAAGTATTTCTAACCATTCTCTAGAGTGCAAGAGAATAATAAACCTCCACTTCCAAACTTTGTCCTGTCTCTGAATCACAGAGTCAATTAGGTTGGAAGAGGCTTCCAAGATCATTGAGTCCAACCTATGACCAAACACCACCATGTCAACTGGACCCTGGCACTGAGTGCCATGTCCTCTCTTTCCTTAAACACCTCTGGGGACAGTGATTGCACCACCTCCCTTGACATTATATATAGTATATATACACATATATATAAATGAGTATTTTTGTCTTATATATATATATATATATATATACACATTATCATAAATATATATATACACATTATCATAAATCAATACATTTAAAAGGCAGAGGCTAGAAGCTCCTACAGTCTTAAAAACATGAACCTTGATGGAATTGCTCCAAATCTGCATTAGTCCAAGCAGGATGAGAAACAGGCATTGATCTATTATAACTTCAGCTCTGCTGTCATGACTTCCCTAATTGTTCAGAGGGGATTCACAGGATACCATTAATCACAGACGTGTCCATCAAGAAAATTTGCTGCAATTGTGTTTGTATTAAGTCATTCACAATAAAACAGTAGCACAACCTAGCTATTGCCTAGGAAAAGATATAACTGTTTACACATTGTAATACCAGAGTATGGGGGGAGGTCACACAGCTGGTGGAGCACTGTGACACATTTTTAAAGCCTAGACTTGAGACAGTGAACTGAAAAGCTCAATGTTTATCACAGACCTGTGTACTCTGGGTCTGTGTTGTCGGTGCCTGACCAGGGTAGTGACAGAGGTGTCAGCCAGTCCCAAGCCATGCTGTGTGGCTTAGCTATTTTTGAAAATAGTATTTGCTAATTAATAATATTGCAATATGTTCTAAACTAGCTGCTTTTAATTGTTTTCCTCAAACTACATGCAGAACAAAATATTGTAACTTAGTGTAAAATACTTGCAGTTTAACATCTTCCCTCTTACCTAGTGAGTATTTGAAACAAAATGATAATAACCAGACCAGCCATGGACAATCCAACACCAATATAAGAAATATAATCCAAAAGCTTTTCATATTTATATTTTGTATGTAATGCCCAGAAAACCAATTGTATCACTTATATGAGATGAAAAGAGATACATTTCTTTCTAAAGTTTCTGTTTCTGGTTGCACATAGGAACAAGAATGTTTCAGTAAAGTTATGATTTTTGCTAGCCACTGCCAGAATTTTTAGATCCCACAGAATTATTCTAAACTCCAAAACTAGAGAAGCTTGTGAAAAACACCAACAAGAGATTTAACAATACCAATCAAATATTCATCAAAATAGCAGATTAAATTATTCATAATAAAATGCAAGGGGACACAGACTTCACAAAGCAGCTTTTAGCTTTTCATACTGGTGAGCATTCTGAATTTTGACTTCTTGGTCTAAGGTAAGATATTACAAAGAATTATAAATTGAAACCAGTCTATGTTTGTATAGTGACAATAAATCAGCAAGTAAATGTAAATGTATTCAGTGAAACAGAAAATGCTGTTGCCTTTGCATAAACAGATGGGAATCTTATTTAGAATATAGTCAATTCGTGCAAAAAGGACATGTGTAACACAAAGGGAAATACAGAAACAAGTAAATAGTACAAATTTGGAAATGCTGTTCTGTGAAGACAGTAAAAATGAACTCTGAAATGCTGGCACACTGAAATTAGTGACCACAAATATGTGATTTTATCCAGGGTGTGTTTTGTTTAGAGAAGCTGAAATAAATACTGAAGGAATAACAAACATCAGAACCAGGCAGTCATTCCTAAATAGTCTTGTTGGTAAAAGAGGGCGATGTATAAAACTTAGTGGTTGAAAGCTTAATATTTACAGTTCAAGTACTTTTATAAACACATAAGCAATGGGAGTAGTTAATGCTAAATCCTCTGAGCTATTTACCCAGCACAAGGCAGTGCCACAGCTAGTCCAGATTCCAGGAAGCTCTACTCTTCACCTGGGGACACTTCAGCCTTTAGACAACCCCTCATCTGACCACCAGCTTCTGCAACTGAGGTGCCGAGCTGGAGGCTACAAAGGCTGAGCAGGGGGAATGAATTAGGCCAGCCCTTCCCTGCTGAGGAGCTGCACCAGCAGCTGGGCACAGGCACAGGTCGTGTCAGAGGGAGCCAGGACTTGCCAACACATTTGGCTACTCAGCAGCTTGGGCACAACTTGCCCAATTTGCCACATCTGCCACAGGGCAGAAACAAGTACATGGGAACACTTTAAACTCCTGTGCATTCTAGCTTGAGTGCACCTATGCCCTTGTGTTGCCATGAGTTAGAAACAATCAACCAAACAAAAAAAATTAAACAACCTCAGATGCTTCCCATTGAAGAAAGGACAATACCCTACCATCAGAACAGCAAAATTAGTGGTGTGATTACACCTGCATCGTTGACAGGGTAATCCCAAAAGACACAGGCATGACCACACAGCTGCAGTTCAGATGTGTCATACTAGGGATGGGGATTGCAAAGAAAAAAAGTGGCTACAGAGACATAGACATAGGCACCAGCAAACTGTGTGAATTGACAGTGATTTGATTTTGAAAGGGGAGCTGACAGCTACTAAGCAGTATATGGGTTTCATAAACCTTGTGAATTATATCAATAACAGCATAATTTGGCATTTTAAAATTACTTTATGTGCCTTTCTCAGACAAGATTGCCAATGAAATTACCAATTCCTGTGAATTATCCAAGTGATCAGGATTCAGGCTTCCACTGACTAGGCATTAAAGCACTGCCAGTTGAATTATTTGTTAGCCAAACAACAGCTTTCAGGTTTTGGTAGCAGTGTTACTGCCAACCAGAGCTGAATCCACACTGGAACAGGAAGCAAACAATGATAAATGGAGTGGCCCTTCCCTCCCCTCCTGCAGCACAGTGGTGCTCGTGCACTCACACATCAAATGACATGCAGACATTTTCAAATATACTTCTGCAAGGTACAGCAATTAGAACTACTTTTAATGAGCAACAAGCAGCTTGGAGTGCAAATAAGAAGTGAACACAACCATTCATGGTATTAAGTAGTTCAATTAAAAATTATGAATAAAAATAGGAGTAAAAAAGTTTGTCTCATTTCCTTAGTAATTTTCTTAGAAATGACACATTTCCTGGATCACTTAGCTGTATGGTTCTATGGTGATGATTACTGATCTGTCATATGTATGTGTTTGAGCTTAAAAATTTTGTTAAATATTGTAAGAAGAAGCCAATTACTGCTTTCTGGAGAAACCATGCCAAATTTGAATACACATTATCTAAAAATTCAAGGGGTTTGGCAAATGGACACACACATAGGAGAATTATCTGCAAGAAAGTAGTAACATGTGGCATCAGCTCCTGGTGGAGGAAGTCAAAGGACAAAATGGTTTTATCTGGAAGTAGGAGTTAAAAGACAGCATGAAAAATGAACATTCCCCACATTAATATGTGTATTGGCCAAGTCATGTTGACTTTTTTCTTGTTTTCCAAAATTTTGGCTGTCTTCTGGAGAGAAAGACTGTCCTCCATAGACCTGTTTTTTTCATTCTTGATATAGGACTAATGCACCTTAAGACAAATCCCCTCTGGTATTCCTATGGCATTTTATGGAATACACTTTTGCTCACAAATGTCCTAGTTTAGCAGCACAGAGTCAGCAGTATCAGCTGTTACATACAGAAGTTGAAGAACATTTTCTATGCCACTTGATCTAAACACAAGAAGCCTGAACTATGCTCATGCACACATTCAGCATTTACAGATTTTTGTTTAGATTTTTTTCAAAATCCATATAAGTAGTTGAGAAAACCTGCTATTCCTATGAATGTTAAGAGAGATCTTCAATTTTTGCTGAGGTGGAGTGTGAAAATAATTATTATCCTTCTCTTAATATCATTTCTGGGGGAAAATACTGGTAAATGAGAAAAATAATATCCTTAATCCTAATATATGCACACCATCCAAATGGCCAGACTTTTAATAACAGTAAATAAGAAATTGTCACACCAGTGACACTTAGTGCAAAGTCAGAAGATAAGAGACTGCCTGGCCTTTTGCCTTCAGATCTCACTTTTTGACTGGCTGGGTTTTTTTTCACACTTCTACCAAATTAGAGTTCATCTAGGTGATTTAAATTGCTCATCTGAATTGTAGCTTAAGTGAGGAAGCAAAATCCTAAATTATATAATAGGCTTTTTTATTGCTGTTATGCTTTTGACTTAAGACCAAGAGAGATTGATTTGATCTCTCTCTAGTCTGATCATCAGGTGAGACTAATGTAACTGTATTTCTACAGAATATCACAAATGTGTACTTAATATTGAAGAAATCTGTTGAGACTTCTTGTAAGACAAACTGCATTCAATATCTATCTGTCTTGAGGGGAGTATTATGTTATACTGGCATTATGATAAAGGCTTTGATTACATGATCATACTGTTTTTCCACAGTATTGTTTTCTGAAACAGAGAACAGAAATGGCAGTGACCAGTTAATGAGTTATTCATGGATTGTTGTTGGTGCTGGGTGTGTTGGTTACTTGGTTTATCTCTTCACATGTTTTTCTAACCCTGGTATTTCCCTATGGATTGTATTCAATTTATGTTCATCATTATGATGTCTAAGTGCTCCACTAACCTCACCTTTGTTATGCTGTTGTGATTTCTCAGTGTTACTGACACTACACTGAGAGATTGAAGAGAAGTCTGCTGGTTTCAGGTGCCCGGTGTGAAACTCTTGTGATGTCAGAGAAAGGCACATATTTGAAGCTCAGCAGAAGAATTATCATCTTTTTTTTTTTTTTTTTTCCTCCTGGTCAATACCAATTTATCCTCCAAGTACTGCAGAATGTAAGTAATGGAATCTAGAAAAATCCCAAGTGAGTAATCCAGTTTACAGGTGTTAGGATGTGGATGTCCTGACTGACACCTGACAGCAATAGGAATTTTGGTTGAAATGGTTCATGTCTTCAGATTTCAGGTGAAGTAAGTATGTACTTGTTCTTAATCTCAATGTTTGTAGACTTATGGTTAAAGATTCAACACACCCTCAATTTTAGAAAATAAAACAACTGAAAAAGTTACAGACACCAAAAGTATTCTGGCCATTACATGTACATTTGCATTCTTCTATAAATAAGATTCTCCAGCTCATTTGATGTTTGCATTTCTTGTACCAGGCATCAGCATGCATGAAAACCAGCCAGCTAAGGGGTTTTTTCCCCCAAAGGAGATTTTCAGTGAATATTCATTAAAAGTTTTCCCAGCTGCAGTTTTCTAAAGAAGAAAGGGCTTACTTAAAATGTTGAACAGTATCTGAACTTCAGTACTGAGGTCACCAATAAGCCCAGGAGCATTTTCCTGTATTTCTGGTTTTGTTGATTGATACTTTCCCTGTGCTGTATCTGCAACAATTAGCAGTGTATGAGTTAGGATTTATGATTCATACTGGTGTTCATTCTGTCTAGCTAAATCCAACAACACTCAGGACTTACTTCCTGTGCCAAAAACAGAATCCTAGAGGAGCTTGATTTCAGTGGAGCAGACTGGGTTGCAACATTGGGCTGTGAGATGTTACCAGTGAAAGAAAATTCCTCCATTGCTTTCATGAGGCTGCATCAAAATAATGAGTGGGATAAAAGTTATAATTATTTGTTATTATACAGCTACAGGTTCAGTTTCTGAGCTTCCTGTCTGATTTGGTTCTCCAGTGGGTAGTGCTCCTTATTTCCTATCCCCATCTTTTCTCTAAAGCAGAAGAATCCAGCAATGCTTACATTGGTGTAAATTGGGAATTGCACATTGGAGTTGAATGGCAAACATATTTTAACTTGTTCATGAACTGCTTTCATCCTGAACCAGAAGGGGAAATGCTGTTGACTTACATCTAAAGAAAATGGCAAAAGCTGAAGTTACCTGGTTGTAGCACTGACAAGAGTATTGTGGATGAATTCTGTTTGTTGGCATCCAAGAGTTGACTCACTGCAGCCATTACAGCCACAGATGCCTGAATCGAGCAGAAAAATGGCAATATTCAAATGCACTGGAGTAAATCACCCCATGTGCTACACACTGAATGGGCAAAGTAAGAACACTTAACAAGCATTGCTTGAGAGTACACAACAGAGTAAAAAAGTAAAAGAAGGCATTCAAGGGAGCACAAACTTTGTGCCAATGGGTTCATAAAGCCACACTTTTATTAATTTAGTTAGTAAAGATTTAATTATTAACTTAAACATTAAATGATGCTTAAAAATTGCAGATGTACAGCTGATAAGCTTACACTCAGTTCTGAGAGCAGACCCAAGGGTGATTCCAGAAGTACATGCTCGAGGATGCTTAAATAACTCTTCTAAATGACAAAATGAATGCATTTGTTTGTAGTGTTATGTACAGTTAAGAGAAAGAACAGTGTCTTTTCTGCTGGTGGAGGGGGAGACAGAATTGATAACACAAATATTAAGCCCCACAAGTCTTATTTTAGTCCTAATAAGACTCACCTGAAAGTCTTCTGAAACATTTGGCTTTTTCATAATGTGCAGCAGTGATGTTCTGTCTGGTCAGTTGGTCTGTCATGGAGCTGAGGATTTGAGTGTTACTTACAATAACTGAAACCTTCCCAGAGCCCACAGTTTCAACCTGTGAGGAAAATGTCATTTAACAGGAACAAAAGGAGGAAAGGCAAAAGAGTCACCATTTCATAGCATTCTCACACAAAATAAATATATATAAGTAATAAAATAAAAATATACAAGTAATTGGCCATCCAAAATGTTTATGTTAATGTCAAGTATGTGGTGTTTGCAAATTCTTCCTAGAGATGGTTTTCATGAATTCTTGGAGTATCTTGGGTTGGAAGGGAGCCCTGGAGGTCCCCATGCCCAACAGGGGCTGAAATCAGGCTGCTCAGGGAATCACTTTGAATATCCACAACCTCCCTTGGAAAACTGCTTGTGTTTGAACAGTGTTAAGGAGAAAAATATTCTCTTATTTAAATGGAATTTCCTATATTGCCACTTAACTCTGTGGGCACTCATCCTAACACTGCACACCTTGAAGAACAGCCTGGCCCCATTGTTCTCCCCACCTTGCCATGAAGTAGCAGCAGGACCTCTCCTTTGTCTTGAGGTCACTGAGTTCTGAGTCTATAAACTTCTCTGCACCTTTCATTGTTCCTTAAATAACCAAAACAGGATTTTTTGAAAGGCCATTAAAGGAACTTGAGAAATGTCCTCTGGAACAATCATGCCTCTCAACACAGGGTTTATAACCTGCAATGAGGACATTATCACCACTTCAGTACATTGAACAGAGTGTTAGCTTGGAATAAATGTTAAAAAAAAACCAAAACAATAAAATATTCTGCTGCTGGAGGTACCAATATGAGTGCTATAAGCACTGGTTGGAACCAGTTTGAGTTGGTTAGCAGTGAATTAATAGAGATTAAATCTCTGTAGCATCTTTAAAGTCTAAACACAAAACCAAGTTGAGGCATCTAGCTGTACCTCCATATAATATATGAAGGTACAGCTCTATAACAATAAGAGACAGAAAATCTGCCAGTCATCAGATCAAGTCATCTGGTTTTTAATCCCATCAATGAATAACTCTACTGAATTGCTTCAGTAACTGAATTGTTCTCAAATTACTTATGTTGGGAAGCTACCAAAATCAAGATTAATTCTATCATGCAGCTTTGAAGAATTGATAAAACTTGGCAGGTAGATAGGTAAGAAAAGTGAATGTCTTGCATAGGGAGGAAGGAAATTTGCATTTATAATTACTGGAGATAATATTATTTGACTTGAAAACATCTGCATGCACACGATGGACCAACAGTACATCATGAACACCTGTGTTCACTGTTTGTGGTCTTTGTTGGGTCCCCAGGATGAAGGAGGAATGATGAATCTGACTCCATGTTCTTAGAAGGCAAATCTATTATGATATGATATGATATGATATGATATTACACTATATTACATTACATTACATTATATTATATTAAAGAATGCTATACTAAAACTATACTAAATAATAAAGAAGGGATACAGACAGAAGACTTAACAAGATACTAATTAAAAACTCGTGCCTGACTCAGAGTCCTGACACAGCTTGGCATTGATTGGTCATTAAGTAAAAACAATTCACATGAAACCAATCAAACAACCACCTGTTGGATAAACAATCTCCAACCACATTCCAAAGCATCAAAACACAGGAGAAGCAATCAGATAATTATTGTTTTCATTCTTCTCTGAGGCTTCTCAGCTTCCCAGGAGAAGAAATCCTGGTGAAGGGATTTTTCCAGAAAATATGACAGTGACACACTGTTCTTGCTTCCGACTTCTAGCATCACCTTGGATTCAAAATAAGTAGTTCTATTTAAAAGTAATCAAATGCTTTTAAACCTAGGCTCTGGATCACTAGCATGCACACCTCCTGCTCCCATTCCCCAGCTGCCCAAGCTGCCCTCAGCTCACTAGATGGCAGCCCAACATCACAGCTCCCAAGAAACCCACACATTCCTGATGGCAGCAGAAAAACCATGTGTCACACCTTACTGGCATTGGAAATAGCTACTTGTAATATTATATATTGCTTTGAACAATTTAGTGAAGGTTATGTACTGGAAAAATGTAATATTGATCTCAAGGGTTTCTCAGGAAAGGATCCAAGCAAGCGAAGCATTGGGTTGAAGGTACAGTAGTCAAGCAAAAATGCACAAGGAAAGGACTTCTCTTATTTAATGGGATTGTACCTGGTGTATTTTTTTTTCTTTTTTTTTTTTTTTCAGTTGGGACTAGTGATAAGGAAGTGAAGCACAGAAGCAGCAGAAGGGAAGCAGTCACTGTAATGTGCTTAGTCATGTTCAGCTCTCCATGTTTTGCAGAAACAGCAGGGCTAAGCCTTAGAGCTAGACTTAGGGAGTTATGGATTTTATGGATTTCATAGATGGCATTCATGCAAAAGAGTTTGAATTTGGATTCTTGATGGACAGAAACATTGACAGAATGGAAAGTCTTCACTTTTAATCCTCCTGAACATGTTGGTGTCAGTGTCACCCTCATGCCAGTCTTCTCCCTTTCACTGGTTTGGTACCCTGGGTCAGCATTGTCTCTGCTCAGAGGCATTTGCTGTGAACTAGGAACCTGGAAATTGGAAATTGCAGACCAGTAAGAAAAGTGAAGTGGGATGCTGTGTTCAGGCAAACCCAAGCAAAATAAAATGATCACCGTTGGAAATTCAGGCCATCTGCACAGCAGACACATGCCAAGAATGCCACAGGAAAAAGGCTTTGGTCATTTATTTTGCTTTCTGCAAAGTTTTGAGGGATATGAGATATATTTCCTGCCCCAATTTTCTATTCCCACTGCCCATTTTTTTTTCTCTGGGACAATGCAGAATCTCAGAAACTGTTTAAGTAGTAATTTAAGATTACCTGTGATGCTAAGGAGTCCAGATTTTCATTACAATTCAAATTTGGGGAGGCTTTAAAGTACAAATTTTCCTTTCTCAGGAGCACATCCGGATTCCTATTGAAGCATTACCTGTTATTTTCAAAAAGCAGAAAGATATGCATTTAGTATGGATGTTCTCACACATTCACATGATCTCACTGGGACTTAAAACTGTTCTGTGGCTGTGACACCCTATCCAGTGTTACTTTCTGTTTGCTTGTAAAATTTTGTCCTTCAGTGTTAAAGGTGACCATCAATTATTATCTATTTATGGTTCTTTTCAGAACATGTGGTTTACATTCATGTCAGAGGAGCTGACATTCTTTATGTCCAAGTCAGACAGGATTTAGTTATGTTAGAGCTGCAAAAATACATCTTTTAATTGGGAAGCACTGGCATCAGCTCTGAGCTGTCAGAAAGAGTTTTTACCATGTCCTGAAAAACAGAGTTTATATGTCATGAAAGAGATGCAAAGGACATGTGGACCAGCAGCTGTGCAGCATTTACTCCTCTACAAGGTCCCTGACAAGGTCCCTGAAAGCTGGGGCAGTTCATGGAACCACAGTTGATGGAAAGCATCCTGAATCCTAATGCTAGATTGCAGGATATAAACAGATTGTTTTACTATTAAAAGGTTGCTCAGGACCCTGACTCTCCTCCCAGCCCCAGACAGGCACAGACCCATCTCAGCATGTGTACCTGAAATTCTCTGCATTTGGGGCAGAAAGCTTTGCAGAAAAGTTTGTGCTCCTGCTGCCTGAGCTACAGACCTCTCATCTGGTCTAATAATCCAACATCTTTCACAAACTTTACATCTGCTTTTGGGAAATGGGAGCAAAAGGAAAGACACACATACCATTCACAGTATCACATGCACAATCCTTTTAGGAGTGGCCATATTTACCCACTATCATCTGTTCAAAAGTAAGGTTTTTATATTGCTTTCAAAAATGTTCACTGTCTCAGTACTGTAGTCACAGAAATTAACTGCACAGAAAGAAAAAAAAAAATATATTTCCAGATGAAATATTTTCAGCATAAGGATCAGTTTTCAAAAATGAAATAGTACTGAGGCAAGAGAAGCTCATTGAATCTTTTGCCCTAAATGAAATAAAAGTAGTTAGGTAAATCTTATCTAAACCGAAGCTTCTAAGTGCCACAAGTGATATTTTTGAAGTGAGTGAAGTCCTAAAAACCCATATTTTTTGCCATCTCTTCCATTTTCACTGTTTTAGTCCTAGAAAATTTGTAAAATATTATGAAGCCTCATCTTTGGTATCTTAATACCCAGGCAGAAATCAGACTTGGTAACCTAATGCCACAGGTTACAGCAGGGGACAAAAATACACACTTCTGAACAATTAATGGGGAGCAGTCCTTTGGTGACTGTAAACCATGATGGATTGGATTTGACTTTTGGTGCAGGATGTTTTTACCCTGTTTCTGCTGAGCTGGGACAGGCTGAGCACCCCAGACCCCACAGCTGGTACTGGCTACATCTAAAGGCAGCATGGTGAGCCCAGTAAACCCTGGCCTGATCCAAAAGAGCAGCCTGCTATATTCTCGTGTACCTTACTGCTATAACTTAACACAAATTTACCTCACAAAGCTGCAAACACTTGGAAAAAATATTGCAGCACACAGGCAGAAAATTTTTGCTTCATCTTAAGACTTGCAACATCCTGTTTTTGCTAACTTTTGCTAATTCAGACCACATTTCAACTGACTATGTCCCATTAGCAGGACTGACTCAAAGCGTATTTATGGTCAGGGTCCTGAGGGGACTTAGGAAACCTGGAGTGTTGTCTGAGTTCTGGCACAGGCTTTCATGTCAAGTTACTTAACTTTCTGTGGATCTTGTTTTCTACAGGGTCTCAGTTTCCCACTATATCATGACACTTTCCTTCTACACAAATTATTACCAAAAAATAAGGATGCATGATGCTGCAAAGATGAAGTCTGCCTTGCAGCACCATACCTGAGCCTTGCTTGCCAGAAGGTGGTCAGCAGGACAAGGTGTCTCAAAAATCTGGTGGAAGGGACCTCTGGATGTCATCCAGGCCAATAAGAGGCTCCACAGCCTCACTAGGGGATGTGCTGCAGTGACATGATACCTTTCTAAATCCAAGCATTTCTCTTCATGCTCAATCTCAGTGTCTCAAACTGCAGTTTATGACTCTGTGTCTTGCTTTACCCTCTGGTGTTACTGAGAGGGTTTGGGTTTGGTGGTCTTTGCACCTCCCTCTCAGCTGAAGGCTGCTGTTACCCCTGCCCTCAGTCTCTCAGTCTCCTCTTCAGCACAGTGAACAAGTTCAGCTCTTTCCCTTGCTTCCTGCAGGCCACCTGTCCAAAACTCCTCACTGACCTCACTGCATCCTGCTGAACCCTCTCCAGCTTCCCTAAGTCTGGTTAACCTGGCTTGCAGGTGGCAACACTAAGTTTGTATTTCCCAGTGGTGCCTCACCAGGACCAGGACGGGCAGGGTAAAAGTGTCCATCAACCTGTCTCCCTCCACATAACACAGCTGCTCTTCCACCTTGTTTGCAGAGAACCACACACTGCTGGCTCATATTGAACTTGGCATCTACTGTAATTCCCAGGGAGTTTCCAGCATGCTTGCTCCTCAGCCAGCGAGTTCCCGCTCTGTACCAACGTCCCTGGCATGGAGATCAGCACTTATTCCTCTTGGACACTGTGAGGTTTCTCTTGGAATGGTCTTCAGCTTTCTCAAGTTCTTCTGCACTGGAGCTCTGCCTTCACTGTGTCAGCAATGCCTCTGCCCCGCCCCAGGTTCAGTTTTGTGGGTGCACTTGTGAGAGAGGACCAGCAAGTCCTCTTGTCATGAGTCGTGGCCCAGGCTGTGGGTGAAGACACTGAATGGTTCTGCCCTGCCATTGACCAGTGGCTCTACTTTTACAACATCCTGATCAAGGCATAGATTGCCTGATGAAGCCCTTTGAGCTTGCCTGTTGAGTTAACTTTCAGCCCAGCAAGTTGTTCATTCACCCAACACATGTGTCTTCACCTACCAAACAAGAACACTGAGGGATGGTGTTGAAGGCATCTATAAATCAAAGTGTATTACATCTTGTTACTCTTCTGTTGTCTACATACAGTTATTTCATGGGGCAGAGAGTCAGACTGGTCCTACATGTAAATCCATGCTGCTCCTGATGATCTTCTGGTCTCCCATATGCATGGGAATAGACTTCAAGAGGATATGTTCCAAAATGCTTCTAGCACCTGAGGTAAGCCTGACTGGCTTATGGCTCCCCCAGATCTCCTCCTTGCCTTTCTTAAAGGTGAGCACAATATGAACCTTCTTGCAGTTCTCTGTGGCCTCTTTTCATCACCACAGGTGGCAGGAGCCCACAGGGGCATCAGCCAGGTCTTGAATGAATCCTCTCTAGACCCATGGATTTGAATACCTTTGGGATGATCCTGCTGTCCCTCTGAGGGGTGAAATCCAAAAGTAAGTTACTATGAGCACACATGCATTCATACAAGCTTTTTATTTTCTTTTTCTAGTTATTCAAGCCCTGATCTGAAAGTGCTTTGGGCTCGTTTATATGCTTATACTACTTGGTTTCAGACTTAGAAAGGAGAGTCCATCTGAAATAAAATTTTCCCATTGAAGCAAATCCCTCATTATTCCAAATATTTTAATGTCATTAGGATCGCTCCAGATTAAAACAAAACAAAACAAAATAAAACCAAAGCAAACAAAAAAAGACCCAAACAGAACAAACCACAAAAATAAAACCAGGCCCTTTGTCATGATTTGTGAAAGAAAATAGCCATGACATAATGTAGAAAAGCAATGAACTATGAGCAAGTAGAAATTTTTTCATCATTGCTGGAACAAAAGTAATTGGGTTACAAAAGTTGTCTACACTGTATGCCATGCTCTCTTTTCCTGGCAATAAACTGATCACCTCCTCCATACTGCCAGCTCCTGACTGCCCTTTCTTCCAGCCTCCTCAACACCTTTAGCACTGTGATCCCATGCTCTTCATGCTCCATCACATCGCAGCCCCTCTCACCTCTTTATATTTTCAGTACATAAAACATACATCTCCATTTTGTTAGCTGGTGGAGAGAAGACAAATGTTGTGGGTAGTTTATGCATCTCAGTGACTGAAGTGGATTGACTGGCCTCAACCTCTTCACTGGTGGCACAAGTCTCCTTTCCTTTTCCTCTTTGAGATAATTATAGGGTTGGTCTTCTGTACCCAGCTAGTGAAATGTGCAAAAATCATAAGATTTTGAGACCTTTAAGATGTGTAACCACCTAGTAAATTTAGTTGAAACTGGTCAAAAAGTTAAAGAAGGTGCCAAGAAAGTGGAACAACAGACAGAGGAACAGTATAAACTTTCCTCAGGCAAACAGAGTAAAATTGAGGGTTTGTAATTTCAGTAATGTTTGTTATGATTTCAAATTAATTATGCCTGTCCAAATATTTGTACCTCATGTATTTTAACAACTATAACTATTAAAATCTATTCTTTAAGGCAATTCACAGCAAATCAAATGCAGAACACTAGAGCAGTGACCAAAATAAATTACAGAATCTTCATAATGGTTTGTTTCCAGTGCCGAAATCCCAGCCATGATTATTTTATTTAAGCCAACTTCTCTGAAACATTTTGCCCAATTGTTCCAATTGTCGGTGATGGAGAGAGATGGAGAAGACTGATTCGGTGATCAGAATCCGATTTATTGTGGGATACAAACACTTATATACTATTTTAGGGAGCCTAGTAATGTGTATTACAATGATTAGGTTAAAATCACATACACAAACTTATGCATACAATAACATCTCTTGCCTGCAGAGTTTAATAAGATTTTCTTCTGCTGGTAAACCTGTCTGATTGGATCTTCTTGCAATCTAGGTCTCATTTTCAAAGTTCTGTTTGCTTATGCCAAGGCATCCTGTTATCAAATCTTTATGTTAACCAGGTCCAAAGTCCATTATCTGTCTTGTGTCCCCCAACATTCCAACATCAGTCATGAACTCATCCAACCTATCATTGTCTGCTGGATGTGTTGCCCATCCTGTCATAAGGAAAATAACATGGAAGACCTGAACTTTCCATCTAGCAGTCCTCACCAAGAATATTGTCCTGGGTAACACTGCAGTTATTTTGACATCCTTCTGACCAAATGTGTTACATCATTTGAAAAAAGCCCAGCTGACACATGACACATTTATGTGCCATACTGGCCACGTTGCAGGCTGTTGGCCTGGGAAAAAGGAGCTGGGGATTTTACCAGCCCTGGAGATCCTGCAGCCTCCCAGCACAGGGCAGTCACAGATGCCATGCTGTGGCAGAAGGGACTGAAATGGGAGTCAACCAGGACAGTGCTATTCCAGGTGTAGGAAATTTGACTCATCCCAGACCAGTGCCAGTGGCAGCAGGAGCTGAAGGCAGGCATTGTCCTACAGGGTGCTGAGGCGGATGGTGTCCTCAAACACAGGGCAAATCCAGACACGGCAACACTGCCACTGAGACCTGAATCAGATTTTCAAGTGACTGTGATCTTCAAACAGGGGAATTCAAACAAAGGCCAAATTGGCTAGAAACAGGCCACAGATTGTCAAAACCTGTAATGTCTTCCCCAGATGTATTATTCCTTTGAGGTGGGTGAAAAATACGGCCTCACCAAGCGAGAAGAGCCATGCTTGCAGATCTGGCCCTGCTGAGCAGATCTCAGCAGCAGGAAAGGTCAGGGATCTCCCAAAATGGAGGTGTTCCCAGAAAAGGTGCCAGCTGCCTGGCTTGTACTGACCTATAGGACAAAGAGATCCCACCTACTCCTCTGGACACAGACAGGCTCCATCCCCAGAGCTGCCTCTGTGGAGACAGAAGCACATGGACAGGAGGCTCCATGGGTTCTGTAGTGCCTGTGCAAATAAAGAATCAAGGCATGTCTATATATATATATATATCTTCATCAACAGGTATGTAAAACAATGTATCTATTTAATTTGATGAAGGAAAGAAAGAAACATGATATTTTTGAAGCCTCAGCTAAAAATATATATATGAAACATAATATATACTATATACTATAATGTAATATAATATATACTATATACTCGGTCACTTGCCCCTAAAACCAATTACATGAATGTGGGGTCAAAGCTTCCAAACATGAATTTGCATTCCCAAAACAATGGGTGGTAACAGTTGTGTGCAGATGCTGAATGAGCAGGAGTGTGGCCCTCCAGTCTACCAAAAGCTCAAACTCTTAAGTCCATGAAACAACCAAATTACTTCTGCAGGAATTCACAG
Source organism: Agelaius tricolor (assembly GCF_023055355.1). Classification (NCBI taxonomy): domain Eukaryota; kingdom Metazoa; phylum Chordata; class Aves; order Passeriformes; family Icteridae; genus Agelaius; species Agelaius tricolor. The sequence continues at coordinate 32,919,037 of NW_027269269.1, forward strand.
GACCAAGAAGGCAAAACAAAGCCACAGATTCCTAATGCTGAAGGGCCTGGCACAATAATGACATGGATAGTCACACATCCAAGAATCAGATAAGGATGCTATGATTTAAGACAGGCATTATAGGATAAAACAGGAAAACCCCATGCCCCAAATTCAGCCATAGTTTTTATACCCACTTCAGGACAGGTGATGATTTTTATTCTGTCTTTGGGCAGAAATAGTGGGTTTTCTTTGCAATAGTTATTGAACTGGCTGCTACAGCTTCAGGAAACAAAAAGGCACAGTCTAAGCAATAGCAGAGAAGTTGCAGATCTTAGAAATTTCTGAATGTATTATGGTATTTCCTGTGTATTATGATATTTCAGAGCAAGCTCTGAAAATCTTAAGGTTTTTTTAAAGGGAGACTAGCAAATCTTGAATTGCTAATGGGGCATTCTGCTGCAGAAACTGCAACAGGGAAGGGGTGGGCAGACCTCAGCCTTGGAAAGAAGGATCCAAGACCTGGGGGATCTCCACAGAGCAAGGTTTGCTCACAGTCAATCTCACCAGGTCCCTAAGTGAAGAATGGAGTTGGAATCCTTTCCAATAAGGGTCACAGTGGAAATTGCACACCTATGCACTGGGTGTATGGTTTCAAATAATGCAGAAAACTGGATTTGAGGACTGCCATTTGATCTGACATTTTAATGCCTGTGTTTTGAGACAAACTGACAAACAGAGTAAAGCCAGAACATTCAAAAGTAAACAGCACTGCCAGGAACACATGTCATTGTATATTTCTAATGTTCTCACTGAACTAGAGAGATTGCTTAACTTCTTACTCTTTAATGGGATTCATATAACTGGAAGATTATTGCAAACTATAAGGGCTGCGCCACGTGGCAGGGGTAAGTCTATTCTTGGCACTCTTTGCTCAGCTTTTGCTCATGTTATTGCTATTTAGCAGTTGTGTTTCAGGCTGTCTCAGCTCCACTGCAGCCAGATGTCTCTGATGACACTGGAAAAACATCTAAGTGTAGCTAGGTAATGTCTGTCCCAGCCATCAGCTTTTCAAAACACATTGTCTCTCCATTGGAAATCTTACAGGAAGGAGAGGAAATCTCCTCCAGCAATTGATATCTGTGAGGCCCAGATTTGTGCAGCCCTAAGCAGCTGTGGAGAACCTCTGGATCTGTGGGAGCCGGGTGTCCGGTCACGCCGTTGTTGTTCCGCCACCCAGCAGCACCGTCCCACCAGCCAGGCACTCAGTGGGGCTCAGGAGTGACCCTGGGGCTCAGCCACCTCCCTGCTCTGGACTGGGAGCCTGGGAAGCCCCAGGGCACTGGGGAACTTGCAGCACAGCTCCAAGCCTCTGCCTTGCTTGGTGAGCACGAACCCGAGGCAGCCAGGCCAGGCAGGACCACATCTGGCACCAAGGATCCCAAAAGCAGGGAGGGAGCAGGGCTGCCCTGCAAATGCCTGGACCCTGGGTGCCTGCTGAGGAGCAGTGTCTGGGACAGCCTCAGGTGGGAGCAGTGCTGGAGCTGCCTCTGCAGCCAGCTGGGGCAAGGCTGGTGATGGTCTGCAAAGGAGGGCAAGGAAAGAGAAAGGTGAAAAGGAAGACTGGGCTGACATTCCTTTGGAAGCAACGAAGCAGAAAAGCAGGCAGCTGTGGGGTAAAAAGTTCAGCATTTACCCCTGGAGGTGCAGACAGAGCTGCCACGAAGCCCATGCAGCAAAGGGGATGAGACAGCAAAGGGCAAGTGACAGCAAAGGGCATCAGCCTTACCTTTGCATTCCCCAAAAGAGTTCCTCTGTAACAATGCGACACTCTCAGAACCTGATAATGCCAGGCAAAACTGTGCCTCTATTTAGAGCTGCCTGGTAACTTCTCTTAGCCTGCTGTTCAAGGTCTCATGAGGCTCTTTTTGTTTCAGAGAGAAATCTATCTTTCACAAATGCAAATTCCTGAGCTGACTTATGCTGTTGCACCTATTACACATGCGGTAACAGGCTTAAAATCATGGGGTTCTTCTGGTTTTATTTTAAGATTCAGAAAACATCTTCTTTGTCTTTTAAATTTTGCAGACATTAATCATGTCAAGAATGCCTGAAATATATATATATATTATAAATATATATAACAACTGATTGTTGACTGTATATATTTCTAAACTAAAATTATTAGAGTCTTACATATTACCAGGTCACCATGAACTGCTGAGGGAGTTTAACTTGTGACTGAAGTCTGAATAAAGAAGAAACTCTACCACTATGCACAGCAAGAAATGCACCAGGTGGGCATGGAGGTATTTTCCGTCCCTGAAGTAGCTGCAGTTTCAATGCCTTCTTTAGCAGCTCGTTTGCCTGCAGCTGGGTTAGGCACCAGCAGAGGAATCCCTGTGCTGCACTGAGACTTAACTCCCTTCTCATCTGGGTTTGGCTCCATCAAGTCAAACAAAGGTCTGAGCATATACTGATATTAGCCAAGGTAGATTATTACTGACAGTAATAATTTAACAGTGATGTTAAATAATCACTGTTTACTTTTGTGTCCTTTCTTGGGCTCGGGAATATTCAATCCCTACAAACATCTGATAAATCTCTTGAAGTAAATGTAACCTAATGAATCCTCATATAAACTTTTCTTTGGGCTTCTTGGTCTTAAATCATGTCTGACTCTCTACTGGACAAGCAGCCAGGATTACTTGATTCTTTCAAAGAATTTTAAAGATAGGTCTGTGCATAGTTTTGTGTCACTTCAATGTAGTGAGTATTTTGCTGAGGAAACACTGAGGAGCTTTCTGCTCCAAGTTTGCACACAGAAATGTTTTACATTGTTGTACAATGGCCTGATTTTCAGATATAGAAAATCCAAGTCTCTGGTATGCTTTCAATAAATATTTCCACAATGCAAGTTGCAATGAAAACATGAACAGGTGCTATATGGATGCAAACATCTGCAAAGTAAATATTTCCTTTTTAAGGTACAATTTACTAGACTAGTTAGATGTTTATTTATCTCTTGAAAAACAAATCAAATTTCTACCAAAAGGGTGAGAAAATGTCAAGACATTTCTCAAAGTTATATCAAAAGAGTCATGAGCAGTGTACACATATTCCAGTGAAAACACTCCAGAAATTGCTTGTCATCCTCTTCTGTTTTACAGCAGCATACAAAGTTTGGGATACTTCTTTAAACATTGTTGTAAGAAGAAAAATATTTCCTCCTGAGAAGCGTGAAACATGGATATAATAATGTTTGTCAGCTGTCATGCTTAAACATTTTAAGAAAGGAATAAGAACCCAAAGAGTTCAAATGGGGTAGAATAATTTACCCCATTTATTTAAATTATAAAATAATTTATAAATCTTACTTGCTTTGAACCTGAGGAGCTGCCAAATACACAGCACCCAAAGGGTCACAGTCACTACACAACAGTGACTCCAACCAAAATTCTGTCCCTGTGGGGTGAAGGCACGTTGTAGTGCAGGCTGTCTGCAATGCTCTAAAATGGTTATAATACAGTCATATTCTTGTTATAAACCATTAACTCCTTGTCTACTGATAAAACTTTAACCTTTTCTCTTCTAAAAATAAGAGTTTTGGCATATGTGCGTTTATTGCCTCTTGGGGACTGACTCTGGTCCTCATTATAGATCTGCACATACCCTGGGGAAGTGGTGCTGGCTGGCACAGGGTGAAAGTCAACACAGTCAAAGTGAAGAAGAAAATAGAGTTATTTTAAGAATGAGTTGGAATAAACACATCTTTTTTGTCATCAGCATTCACTGGATTAATTCCCATTCTGTAAGTAGGGACAGTACCTTGCTTTTACATGGCGTTTTTTGCTAGTGAGGAAAGAAGATTTGTTTGGCTTTTTTAATTACCAAAGCAATTCTATCTCACTTTAAAAAACAGGACTCAACAAGTTGATGTGATGTGCAGAGGATGTACAGAAATGCAGTAAAAAAAAGGGTTCTGGTCTCTTGGGATGTGGCACAATTGCCTAGCTATTAGATACTACTGAGACTGCTACTACTCCAGACTACAATTCCTTTAACACCTTACAGATTGTTATGATGTCTTTTCCTCTTATGAAGAATAAAAATGAGCAATATATGTATTTATTATTTTAATTTAATTGGTGGCAATCTGCAAGATACTCATAATGGTACTCATATTCAAAATATTCATACTGAAAATAAAAATTAACTCATGTCAGGTGACCAAGACACTTTGTGCTGAAGAAGACTCCTCAGGACATAGGAAAGACTACGGAAATGCTGAAATAATTAAGACTTCTTATCACCGGCCAGGGACTATGTACAAATCACAAACGGGACAGGACTGCTAGGAATGTGCTTTGAGCTGTTTTATTATCCAGCATCAGTCTCATTACATGGTTATGACAATGGGAAGATGCCTTTATACTTTATACATTTTTTGACTAATCACACAAAGCAAAAGCACATTGACAGTAGTTCCATCCAACCACTCTAAGTACATGTACCTTTGGTTAAAACAGTGCTTGCTTATTTCAAATACAATACCTGCTTCTAAGCCTTAAAACACAATGCACAGAGCTCCATTATTAAGCTTAGAACTTTTTAATATCTTGCTAGATAAACTTTTCTGTAGCTTAGAGAGTTATTCTAGACAAGCGTTAATACACAGACCATTCTTCTATTTGTCCTTGCCTTTCTACTTTTTAAATAATTTTTCTGCTGACCTATCTCATGGCTGCTGCTTAGCTCTAATCACAGTTTTACTGTCTCTGAGGCCTGCCTTTTGCAGCTTTCCCAAAACCATCTGATTTTGTGGATTTCCACAATTTCTTTTACAAATGGGAGCACCAAAATTGTTAATGTGCTTCTTCAGATAGCCAAATGTCTTAATAGTCTGCTCACAGAGGTTTAGTCAAAGCCAGGCTGTACCACCACGCCAGTGCCAGGCTGGTACAAACCTTTAGGAGGGACAGGGCTGCATGTTGTCCCTCTGGGCTCAGCCCTGTCCAGTCAGGGAGTGTCTGCCTGTCTGTCTGTGGCAACCCTGTTCCTTTTCCTAGATCTTTCCTCTTCCATGTTATTCTCATTAGCATGGGAAACAGAAAAGGGAGAAGATCCTCAGTGGTGGATCAGCACAGGGACACGAGGAGGGCACAGGGGCCGTGGCACCCTGCTGGCAGGTGAGAGTCCAGAGTGGCAGCAAACAGCACCCGGGGGCCACCAGAGCCCTTCCACTGCCCAAGGTGCCAAACTGCAGTTCCCCCCAGCGCCAGGGAACGGGAGGCTTCATTGGAGAGGGGCAGGCACGGGGCTCTGTGGGGCAGGACAGCCGTGTGAGGGGCTGGTGGCACAGCTCCAGTGGCCCCAGTGTGCATCCAATGGCCTGGGGTCCCCTGGGCTTGGGAGAAATTGTGGGGTTGGCCAGGCAAGCCCTGGGAGCACAAAGGCTGCATGGCCCAGCTCTCCCACTGCTGCCAAACTGTGAACAGCAGCAATGCTCAGCTGGACAGAAACATCTCATCCTGATCCCAGAGAATGCTTTGGAGCCTTGAAATGTTAATTACTTTACAGCGTCCTGCCATAAACAGTTAAAGGTTTGCTTTCCTGCAGTTTAAAGGGATAAGAATGTAAAACTGGATCTAAGAGACACACAGGAAGATGCTCATCCCTGAGCAGGACTCTTACAGACAAAACAGAGCCAAGTGTAATTTGGTTCTCAAAGATAGGGAAACTGAAGCCCAGAACAGTTTAGTGACAATAAGCTCCATCCAGCTTTGCTAAACTCAGTCTGAGGTTTGTAGTATACTGAAAGCATACCCAGCTACTGAATCACAGGTCTGAGTCCTTTGCTAATAGAAATGCTGCTCGATGATTGCAGGCATTTTTGAATGACAAAATAGGAAAGAAATTGTAATTCATTCTCATGGTTACTTACCCTTGCCATTCAATGGAAAGAGCATCCCTGCTTCTTTCCTTTACATGGCTAACATCATCAAGTATATCTTTGACTAGAATGTTGAGTTTAGATATATGAAATATTAGGAGTCCAAAACTTTGGGTTGCAAGCCCAGCTTTGCAAATGGGAGACAGTTTGTCAACTGGGAAGTTGCAGTAGGATTGTGAGCAAAGCTGATTGTGAATTTCTAACTTCATACGAACACTTTATATAAAATGCAGAGAAAAAAAAATACTTAAGGCACCAGATGGCAAAACCAACACAAATGAATGAACAGCTCTTAAAAGATAGTATACTTTTATTTATGAAAATATTAAACCATGTTTATATGATAGAATAACAAATGGAAAGGGGACCTTAACACTTGCAAATTTCTATGTGTGATCAGCTGCAGGGAAATAAAATTGCTCTTGAGTGACTGGATATGTTTCTTCTGCTTTCCTCCATTTCTTTTAAGCCTTAATTAGAGCCAGATGTTTCTTATTTCCTTTCTTTTTTGTTTTCAAGTGTGCACAAAGCATGGTGCCAGCAGTAAACACCATCTTTTACTTTTTTTAATGTGTCAACTGCATCTGAGTCAGAGTCACAAACCAGAGTAAAATTCCAGCAAAGCAGTGCAAGCTTTCCCTCCTAGTGTCATTCCTACTGGAAGATGGGCATTGCTGTTTCTGGCAGCACAGGAGCCATAAAAATCCCACCATGTGTCTGAGAACCTTGCCCCTGGTAAATAGCACCGGGGGCAGGAGACTGGAGTGCTGTGTACCATGAACACAGCTGCCCCTCCCATGCTCTTCAGAGTGCTGGGAATGATTTCTTGTTGTTTAATTGCTGCTCAGCTGTATGGATCTGCAGCCTGTTTTCCATTTCTTCCTTCTCCTCCTCAGGGAGGCAGAGGCTCATAACCACAGCATACAAGCAAAACCATTTCTGCTCCAATTTTGTGCCTTCATTGTACCCTTACATTGACCTCAGAGCTGCCTCTCTGGCAGAGTGTTTTGTCAGTAAATGGCAGAAGTCTATAGGTGAGAGATTCCTTTCTAAACTAAATTGCTTAGTATTGCTTTAGTATTTATAATTATGGTTTTCATCTACTTTTCTAAACGTAATTTCATTCTAAGAAACGTATCAAATGCAGAGATCCATGAACTGCAACAGTTACCTAGCAAAGAGGTAGAAATTAGTGTTCAAAAAAAGTCATCTGAGGACAAGTTATTCCTTATTTGACAACTATTTTGAGCAAGCACATATTGCACCTAGAATAGATTTTAAGGACAAATTTTCCAGCAGTTTTCCACTTGTCTTTCTCCCTTTTAACAGATGTGCTCTTTGTTACTCAGTCCTTGGGAGCCAGGCTCCCTTCCACTACTGCACATGCTGAACATCTTTTTGGATAAAAAACTGCTCTGTTTTCTTCCACAAACTTTTGTACCAGCAACTGCCACCCCAACTGCTGTTTAGAGGAACTGAAACATTTTGGGGAAAAGTGCCTGACTGAGGTACTTGATCCACTGAAATTTTTTAGTGCCTAAGTTTTAAGGATGAGTGAACCTGGAGGATTCAAATTCTTTGCTGTCATATTTGCTCTTCATTCATGCTATGTTCATTTACAAGTGAAAATATTATTTAAATAATACATTTAAATAATTTAAATAGAACAAACATCACAGTTTCTAATGACAAGGTGGTACTGACCTTTCTTGGATTAAAGTGCAACTTGTTCAAATGCCTGGATGTGTTATGAGAGTAACCTGTTTATCCCACCCATCCTGTCCCATAAATGGTTCCATTTTTTCCCCTGAAAACATGACAGACATCTTACATGAATAAATCAATTTTATTTAAATAAAATTACAGGTGTTTTTTGTCCAGTAAAAATTAACATATAGTTTTTCAAAAAGGCACCAATATTTAAAAATAATTTAAATTTTCTTGAGAGCAGCTTCCTTTTTCTGAGTGGTGTTTGTAAACTTGTTGGACTTTCCTCCCCTCATTCAACTCAGGCAATACCTCCTGCTTGTGAAATGATGAAGGCTGCACCTTCTTCATTGTGATAGGTGCCCCACTGTTGATGGGCATCTCTTTAGAACACAGGAGAATGGGTCAGGTGTTCCATGCAGCAAAACCTCACTCTGAAATAGGGTGTCCCTCTCCTTTGTGGCACCATACACTTGTCAGGCACAAACCCCTGCTATGACACTCACTTTCCATGTACTGTAAATATTAAAAATTAAATTCCAAAAGTTACTGTTTCTTTGAGACTTCAGGATCTGGTTTTCCTTGCATTTCTCCAAGCTTGATAATGCAATGCCACATTTCCTAATGTGAGGAGAGAGCCTTTTGCACAAAGCCTGCCCTACAGTTTTGTGTCAGACTCCAGTCTGGGCTTCTTTAGAGGTGCCTTTGCTAAGCCTGGTTGCACCAAAACCAGCAGACATGTTGGGCTTATTCATCCAGTTCTGTGATCATTTACAGGAGATTCACAGCAGGGACACAGAGGGAGGTGCAGGCCAAATCCTGCTCAGTTTTTCCCCAAAAAGACCCAGCTTTACAGCCACCGCTGGATAAGGACAGAGCCGGAGTCCCCAGCTCCTCCTCACAGGAGGAGCAGTATCAGGCAGCCACTCTCTGTCCAATAAATTCAAGTACTGTCACTTTTTGCTTCTGTAAAAGCAGGGAAGTGTTTTCAAAAGGAGATTTTGCTAAGCACCTTCCATGTGCACAGTTTGCCCATGAGGTTCACTTCATTGATTGATTTTATTATCGTGACAGACTTTTGTAATAATCCCCAAGTTCTCTTTGATGCACAAACATCATCCTCTCTGCCCAGCACTACAGAAGCTTTGTAGCTCAACCATTCTAACAGGAAAAAGGATCTGCCCTTTAAAAAAAATCCCCACAATTTAGAGACAACTGTGATGTGGTGCAACGGAGGTAAGATCCTAACAGGAATACATTTGGCAAATGTATCCCTGCTGCAATTAACAGGCAAGCTCCTCAGGGAAGCCCTGGATCTTCCTTCTCCAGAAAATCTGATTTTAATGGAACCACAGTAATCAAACTCCAGTCTTAGATTTGCAGAGTGGAGTGAATAGAATTATTTCAGAGTTTGTAGTAAAACCACTGTAAAGCTGAGACACAGAGCTACAAATATGCCATACCAATACCTATCTTACAAGAATATCCTGGGCTTTACTAAGGTTTGTGACAGGCTTTACTAAAGTTTGCCGAAATCTCCAAAAGTCTTCAGAGAAAGGCATTGGAAAAGGGCCAAGAATTGCTAAGGAAAGCAGTGATCTTTGGCTAGCAATGTGCAATTTCCTCCTTGACATTTGTAAATGTAGAAATGTATGTGAGCCAACTACTCTTGCTTTCCAAAGATTCATCTGGATTATCTGGCACCTGGTTACAGGTGTTACTTCACAATACTTGGCAAACACCTAAAATTATTTTAAAACTTATCAACTGAAGTCTTCTAAGAAGACATACTAAAGCTCAGACAGTTTATTGTGCTTTTCATGCTGCTTAGGTTATCTCTTTGGTTTAGAGATACAGCACCTTAATATTTACATGGTATTAAATGTATTTATCAAGAAAAGCAGTGAAGTTTGAAGTTTGCATTGTTCCTGCCTGTGAGAAGCAAAGTAGTTTCTGATGATGTCCTTCAGAATAAACAACACCACTGATTTTATAAAGGCACTGGCAAAACTGACAGACTAAAATACAGCATTAACAGCATGTGAAGCTTAGAAAGGGGCTCCTTGAAAAAGGGGAGATAAAAGGTACATCTTAAAAGTGAAGTAAATATTTATGTTGTATTGAAGGTAAAGTAGTTTTAGAAAAAGCCTGTAAGGATTTTTTGGGATCCCTTTGAGGTACAAACTATTTTATTAGCTAGCTTTTTTAAGCAATCATTTTGCTGCCATTGGCCATGAACATTATGCTTTTCACTAGGTCAGTTTGCACAGAGAAAATAAATGCAATTAAAAGTGGTGTGATTTTTTAATTCCCTCACTGGAGTTGGATATGGAGCTACTAAGAAGGCAACATCTGCCCTCCCACAGCTCACAGTGCAGCACTGCAGGCTGCCTGGTGGCTGAAGGGTGATACAGCGAAAGGGATGCAAAACCATCTCATCCTGCCCACAGAGCAGAATTACCCACTCCTGACTCAGGTGATGGATCACATGTCTGCTCTGAATCCTGCAGAAAACCACCAAATTCCACCTAAGGAAAGGAAATAGCTTTGGGAAAGGAACTGCTTTTGCATTTAGGTGCTGCCTGACTGGACACCCCTCAGCCTTTTTGGAAAAGAAATTGTTCCAGGGAAGGCAGGGTCACTTCCACTGCCTTGAAAAGTCAAAGGATAGCAAAGAGACAGGACTGTCTAGGCACAAGCACAAGCAACCACATTGGGTTTTGATCACTGTACACATCTTTGGTCCTCCTGCCAGGTTTGGTGGTGTCTCTGGGGGGGAAACACTGCACACTCTTCAGTGAACCACTCAATGGGTTCACAGTGAGAAGTTCTTCCTGTTTAACATAAAGCCACAAGCAGAGACACAAAATTGTTACACAAAACAGCTGCAAGACTGTGATTTCTTTATCTTGTTCTACTGTTATCCAGGTCTGCACAGTTATTTATCCACAGGTACTTGCAGGGCAACCAACACACATATTTAGACACTGATTATGGAAACTTCATGTCCAGCAGAAGCTGAAAAACATTTTGCTTAGCTTTTAATAAGGCAAACATACAGACTTCACTGTGCCAGCTCATCCACATCAAGTCTGTCTAATACTAGTCTGATTTTCTGTGAAGCATGTGATAAGCAATGTACTAGTGCAACAACTATGAAACAATATCAAGCTTACCCTTCACAAAAAAAAAAAAAAACCCAAAACTGTGTAGATGTAGACATCGTAGGGGATTGATATTTGCAAAGTAGGTCATAGTAAAGAATGAATAAGATGGCAAAAAAATGTAGAAATGAGGTATCAATTAGCCTAATGGTTGGAGTGGGCAAACTGGTCAAGACATACTCATGCTAAATTTCTTCTTCTGACTCATGATCTCGTTCAGCTGTTTTCAGTAAACCCATTTCCATGGACTGGGACTGCTTAACCTTCGAACGCACCGCCCTGGAAACAACAACAACAAAGATGTTAATGGTAACTCAAGGGCTCATCTGACCATTTTTTACAGGGTAAAATCCTGCTTAACTCTGGTTCTTGGGTTCTCTAGCTGGTCACAGTGACCCCGAGATGCATTACAAAGTCTCTTTTCCCAGCCCAGCGCTCAAAGAAGCAGTCAGAACTCTTCATTTCTCAGTCTCAAGGTTGTTTATTGTTTCTTATCTATAAAATTCTTTCTCCTGGCCTGCTGAGGTCAACCCAGCAAGACAGTCTGAGGCATTCTGCCTGCCCCTGGGGCGGTGTTATCTTTTTATACTAAGAACTACGTGTACAATGTTTGCAACTACTTTCCCATACCTATCACCTGTGTTAGACAGTGAGCTTCTACTCTAAACCAATCTAGAAGTGCCAACATCACCCAGAACATGGAGGCCAAGAAGAAGAAGGAGAAAGGCTGGACATGCCCAGATTCCTCCATCTTGCCTCCTGAACCCCCATTCTAAAAACCCCAAAAATCTATTTTTCACCCTGTGATAAATTCACTATCATTCTACTTAAACTTTCAAGGCTTGTAATTCTTCATATAAGATTGGTAATTGTTTTTTCCAAGGGCTAAATCAAAGGCACAGGGGTCTTGGGCTCTGTGCCAAGGTCTCTGAGCCCCCTGGGCAGGGTCTCAAGCTCTCCAGGGCAGCCAGAGGAATTTCCTGGGTTCCAACAATCAGCAAGTTAGGATGACTCCTTCTGTGATTCTGTGGTTAGGAAGTGCTGCCTTTACTGATCTGTACTCAGCTTGCAAGCTCTTGTTCCTATGGACATATCCCAGAGCACTCCAAACAAACCTCAGTGAACCCCCCAGAAGGTTCAGTGTCGTGCAGGAGCTGTGCCCACGTGGGAAGGGACCATAAAGCTGTGAGAAAGAGCCTGGCTAAACCACTCTCAGAGGGGAGCTCTGCCTGTGTGCCATGATCAGCCTTCTCTGGGGCCTCATCTGAGGCTGCAGCAGCCACTGGTCCCAGCATCAGAAAGGACCTGAGATTGCTGCCCCTTTCTCAAGAGCTGCCCCTCTTTATACAGTAAAGCAGTTACCCAGCCTCGAGTGCTGGTGCCTCTCAGACTGAGACACAAAAAGAACTGGCACCTCAGTGCAAATCAAGACTGGAAGAGCTATGTATTTAACATGATTAAATAGGGCTGTTAGGATGGTAGGGATAAAGCAAGGGTGAGAAGCATGTTTAGGACACTGCAGGAAAAGGCTTGGTAAGGTCCTGTGGACAGAAGGTGGTGACATTCTGTGATCTGATGGCAGAGGCATTTTTACAGCCAAATTAACACTGCAGTTGGAATTTTGTCAGAATTAGCACTGGGCAGTGAGGAAAAGGGCTAACTTTAGACATTAGGGGGTGAAAATGACTGGTGAAAAAGAAATCAGGATTGATCACAGGAAATTTCTAGCAAGGAATTCTGTGTAATAATCTTCAGAGCAAAGTCATGAAGCCTGCTCTTTAAGCCACTTAAAAGTAGCAGAGATGAGCAGTTGGAGTCTGCAGGTAAAAAAATCTCCTACTTCTGACTTTATATGCACTTACAAATGTGGAAGACTATTGGTGCTCATTTTATGTGAGAAGTATTACGCTATGCTATCAGAGCTGTATTTATGGATGCATTTTCCCCCTTTTTACTGAAGCAATACCATGTGCTTTTCATTGATTACTAATAACTATTTTTATTTTACCTTGCAAGACAATTACTTACTTCATAGAAACCTTTTCATTTGCCAGTGAAACTTTTCTAAAATAAACTTCCTACTAAACTAAATAGACAAGTCACCAAAGTTTCAGTGCTTCAAGTAACTTACCAGCTGACAATTGTGTAATTCACTGCAAGTATAAGAAAAGCAAAAGCATAATGCCAGCAATAGCACATGGTCAGAAACATCATGTTAGTGTGATCTGTCTGATTCCACTCTGGGCTTCCATTTGGGGGATAAAGCACAAAGCCAATCTGTAATAAAATAAAAGAGATTTAGTACATGTCATTTGATGAGCATCCTGTGCCATATTGTGTTTTATGCTACCCATCACAAGGCGGACATTTAATTTTCTTATGGTGTTGCTTATTTCTGTGTTTACTATTAAAAACAATTTTGTAGTCAATTTCAGGTGTGATGGAACGCTTTAAACAGCTCTGTGCAGAAATGCCTTTGAAGATAAAGAGACAGTCCCAGAGACCCACTGCTCTTGCCCAGAAAATTAAGGAGCCTGCCCAACAGCCCAGCCCTGCAACAATCACAATTATGCACTGCAAGGAGAGGGGCTGGTGCTCAGCCCTGTGTGCTCTGAACTGAAATCACCTTATGGATCAGAAAAGCTGCCTGGCCATTTGCACTGCCTCCCTTCTTCCCAGAAGTGGCTGGGAATGCGTTACATGGCTGGGAAGATGAATAATCAATGAACTAATAAAAGAGAGCCACAATTCTACTTCTTCTGGGCCATCCAAGGGAAAGGCCCAGATGGGAATGGAATAAAAATGGAGCTTCTTCATGCAAGACTGTAAGTTCATGTGAAATACATGGCTGATTTGTTTATTCAGAGCTGGGAAAGATCAGATTCATATTTGTGCATAAAATGGGAAAACGGTTAATCCTGTGGCTATGCAGGGTTTGCATGACAAACACCAACCTCTGTACTGCTTAATACTATTCAAAGTCCTCACTCAGCAGTTTAGCTGGGAATTTAGAAACTGGGAAGAGGAGAGGAAGAAGGAGGGGAGTGAATTTTGCATTTCCATGCAGAGAATTCAATGAATGAGGGTGTTGATGATGCAGAAAGAAAGTCCCTTTACCTTTTACAAATTTCCTGTGCTGCAGCCAGTGTGTGGTTTTCAGTCACACAGATGGTTGAAGTCTGATGCGGGTGTGAAAAAAACCACACTTAAATTTCTTCTATTTTTAGTACTTCAATTTTTACTTTGAAACAAAACCCACATTGTCTCTAGAGCTAAACAAATCATCTGTTCTAAAATTAGATTAGGCAGAAAACAATGAATAAATGGTTGCATCTATTCCTCCTATGTAAAGCTTCTTAAATCACTGTCTGGAAGTTTGCAAACAAGAAAATAAAACAAGAAAATGAAACAGCAAGTGCTGCAGCATCACATTCTTGAGTTCACTTATAGAAAAATACAGCCAGTTCTGAGGTCTGTCTCCATGCCAGAGAAAGCATTTAAGTATTTGATTTGGTGCTGAGTGTCCAGTTCTCCTAAGAAACAGCAAACATTTTTATTCATCTTGTCTGGCCAGCATAGAAAAAAGGGAAGCCAGTCTAGACATGCCGGAAGGAAAAATCATTGCAGTGACCTCAATTCCCCACTATAAGATGAAACACACATCAGCACCAGTGCTCCTACTTCTGTTACAAACTCCTAGCAGCTCCTTAAATCTGTCTCTTGTCCTGACCGCAGAGAAAGAGTCACTGTCAAATATCTGTTATTGGATAGACTCACGAGTAAGTGAGGGCATGGAAGCTACATTTTGAAGAGTCCCTTCAGGAGCCACATCCCTGAAATATCAAAGTTTTGGCTGTTCTTTTTTCTGCTCAGCTCCCAGAGCACTAGAAAAGCAGGAGGCTTTACACCACCTAGTCTCCTAATGAGAATCTGTAACTTAAATACCTTTTGGCAATGTCAGTGAGGCCTTTGCCTCACCTGTCCTGGGTGTCTACTCACTGCTCCAGCAGCTGACAGTAGAGACTCTTTGTAAAGAACATCTATTTCCATGCTCTAAAATCACTGCCACTTGACTGGCAAAATTGGAACAGGATGTTACAGGGATCAGAGAGCTCTGTAATGTGGAGAACTCAAGGAAAACACTTTAGCTTCTTTATTGATTCAAATAAAAGGCACTTGAAGTAAAACAGTTGCTGCTGCTTCTTCTTCTTCTTCTGTAAAATGGCCATGAGAAGTACTTTTATCTCTTAAAAGGAAAATTTTTTGTTTAAAGGAAATTATTTTCTCTAAGTCTTTTCAGGTCTGTGTTTAAAAGGCATATCCATAACCTGTGAAACATCTGCAAAGGGTTAAATGACTAATTTTGGTGAGGAAGAAATTACAAAGGCAGAAAAGTCCTACCTGCCAGAACCAGCTGCCCTGTAATATGCAGAGGCTTGTACGGAGCATCTCTAACACAATACTGCCACGGAAAAAAACTTCCAAAAATATGCAGGCAGCAGCTCCAAAGATAGCAAATAGCAGTAACTGATGAACATGGACATCCAGCATGGCTCTCCCGTGAAGATGGTAGCAGAAGAGAAAACCTGGAATAAATTGTGATCAGTTTAACATCATTTCTTCCCTTGCAATTTCCCTGCATCTGCTTTTAGAAAACAGTGAAACATTTCTGGCATTTTTCTTTATGCCAGTATCACCTTCACTCACATGGGCTTTAGCTAACCAATTGTGCACCATCTGAGTACCTACATCAAACACATACCTGAGCTACTGAGCCCTTACCCAAAACAGGCTTTTGCTGTGATTTCCATAACATTTATGTTGCTGTCTAAGCAGGTAGGAAAGCTAAGATACACCTCTACAATGCAGGATCGTGACCTGGGCAGTGTAATGAGGGCCAAGACTGATCTTTTTGTGATCTCTTTGAAGTGTTTCAGGGAGTGAAACAGGCAGCTCCCAGAGGGTCATTCTGCAAGGCTGATTTGAGATTCCCAGACTGTCTTGGATTGCCAAACAAATTGTATTCTATTTACCATCTGTATGGCAGTTGTCTTCTGCTAATTGGGCAGTTTTCCTTATCTCTTCCACACCCAGTCCTTCCTCTGGGGAGACACCTGCTGATAACAGGCTATTGAATGTCACTGCATGACTGATAAGAACTATAACATCCCATTGTGAGATGCTCCGCCCAGAGGGAGGAGCCAAGCATTGCTACCCAGATATAATCTGGAGATTCTGGTCCTGGTTTGAGAGGAAGTGAGTTTTTTGGGATGCTGTGGTCAAACCAATAGGTGCTCAGATCTGAATATTGGCACCTGGTGTGGCCACTGAGGACATGGATACGCCTCTGAGAACACAGGGGGTTAAAAGCAGAGAACTCCCAGGAAAACTCTCTCTTGGTTCCAGTCAGGGAAAGGTTCAGAGCTCCCCTGCCTGGCTGCGGGCTGGGCGGGGGCAGGGGCAGCCATGTGGCCGGGTGAGGTAGGCCAGGCCTTGGGCAGAGAGGGGAGGTGAAGGCCCCTGCAGGATGGAGGGGTGGAGGAGCACTGAGAGGCATCGGGCAGCCACCCCCCACCAGGAGACAGAGAGAGGGAGAGAGAGAGGGAGAGAGAGGGCTGGTGCCTGTGCTTGTGCCACCTTGAAATTTGATAGCGGCCGGCTGAGAAGGAGAAGAGGGGGGCGTGGCGAGAAGGTGCCCGGCAGGGCAGCGTGGGAGTTCTGGACAGGCAGAGCCTGAGATTTTGACCCTTTTCTTGGATGATGGAAACCTTACAAATGCTGATCCTCCTGGAGCTGAATGAGAAGAGAGATAGAGATGAGAAGAAATGGGCCACGAGAGAGGTGGAGAAGAATCTTAGGTGGGAGGAGGTGATGGAGTGGCCTTTGGCTGGACTTTTCTTGTATAGCCATGGACAGAAATATTTTTCCTGTTACACAGAGACTGCATTTAGGGGGGAGGCAATGGCTCAGAGCCAAGGGAGTGCAGTGATGTGATGTGAAGGAGTGCGTGAACAGAGACGACGGGTGAGGAGGGTGATGGTGGCGCCCTCCATCTTCAGTGAAGAAGATCTCTCTTCTTGAGACCCCTCAGCCCCGGGGGGTGAATTTGGGGGGGGAACAGGTGTCCCGAAAGTGAGAGACTGTGCTCTTTTTGGAACTGGGCAAAGCACCCTTAAAAGGAAAACCCTAGAAGCAGCTCTGGTCCATGCACAGTGGTGAGAGCACTGGGCATGGAAGGAAGATGTCATGACGGCAAATGTTCTCTGGGCGGTGCCACAGGTGACATGGAAACACAAGAGGTCTCAACTGTGTTTCCTGGGGAAGCCTATGGTACAAGAGGGACTCCTCTCTCCTTGTTGAACTGAGAATTGATTATCTAAAGGGTGGTGATGGGCTGAGAGTTGGTGATCTGAGGGATGGATGTGTTGGAAATTTGGTGGGGGAGGAGGAATGTTTTTGGAAGGCTTTCATTCTTTCTGTGTGTTTCTTTTTACATATAGTTGTAGGTTAATAAAGTTTTTCTTCTTCATTCCTAAGTTGGAGACTGCTTTGCTCTATTCCTGGTCACATCTCAGAGCAGACACCAGGGAGCATATATTTTCATGGGGGCCACTGGCATTGTGCCAGCGTAAAACCACAACAAACACCAGCACAGCTTCTCCACTGGATTTCCCAGAGGAGCAGCTGCCTCTTCCACTGGATCTTCAGAGGAAGATTACACCCTTCTACAGGATCCCTGCTCAACAGAACCACACCTGACACTCCAGGAGCACTGCAGCCACAATTCCAATTGGACTGCTACCAACACCCTGACCCACAGGGTGTCAGGCTGTATTCTGACTCTGTCAGTGTTGTTTTAGTTTACTGCATTGTCTATTTTATCTTTTTATTTTCTTCCCTAATAAAGAACAAAATAAAATGCTATTCCTGCTCCCATATTTTTGCCTAAGAGCCCTTAATTTAAAATTTATAACAATTCAGAGAGAGGGGGTTTACATTTTCCATTTCAGGGGAATGAAAATGTGTGCCTTAGCACACACCTGTCTTTCCAAACCAAGACACAGAGCAAAATGATCAATACCCATCCCAGAGTTCATGCACATCCCTGCAGGGAGAGGTAAACTGACCTTCAATGAAGACTGCTATGGAAAGCATCATCCTGTCCATGGCCGCTGGCAGCGCGTTGGTGCCGTGAGCCACGATGTCCACCAGCCCTGAAATGCCATAGAAGAGGTACATGGTGGCATGCTGCCAGTTCATCAAGTGGTCCCAGTGCTTCTTCTCGTAGTTGTACAGCTTCAGATGAGGTCCATCAGGAACA
Source organism: Agelaius tricolor (assembly GCF_023055355.1). Taxonomy (NCBI): domain Eukaryota; kingdom Metazoa; phylum Chordata; class Aves; order Passeriformes; family Icteridae; genus Agelaius; species Agelaius tricolor. Next base: position 32,937,161 of record NW_027269269.1, read on the forward strand.
AACTGCTCAGCCACCATCCCTGTGCATGAAACAAGAAGAAAAACCATTTGTTCTGGTGCTTAAGGTATAAAGTGATGGCAAGTCTTTACACAAACAGTAGAGGCAGCAATACATCCCCATGCAGCATAATGCCAGAAAGTTTGGGGTTTTAGCATCACATAATCTGGAGAGTGGATTGCCAGAGGAAATCAGGCTTCAGTTCCACTCCTGGTGGAACTATTTGCATCTTGCAGTTTCCAGCAATCAAAATGAAAACAGCTTATTCTGTGCTGCTTTTTCTTCTTTCAAACAATTGCTATTGTAGTAGTCCTCTGACCAAATTTTTCAGCTGCCTGTTCCAATGGTTCAAACATGAGCATAACACACGCTGAAGTCTCCAAAAGAAAGATTTACCATTTCAGTGCCCATCCACATGCAGGATGACAGAGTTCAGACTCATAATTCAAAGGGGATTTTTCCTCTAAAGCCATAAAAGGAAACCCCTCCACCGTGCAGAGTTATTAAAAGTCCCATGGGAATGTACAGGGAGTGAGTATTTGAATCACTGCCCCATTCTCTCCCTTACCTTGGCCCCTCAGTGTTTTGCTAACTAGCTGAGGTATTTCAGCAAGGGGAAACTGCTTTTAAATGCTTTATATGATCAATGAAGTTTGAGGAGGGTTTAAAAGTTGTTCTGTTTTTAAAACATAAAAGCTGATTACATTGTTTATAAAGCACAGGCCAGCATCCTGCTGTAAAGTAGATATGCTGTAGAGCAAATGCAGTGTTGTTCTACCTTTATTTCCAGTTTTCCTACCATGGAAACAGCAGATTTTACTCCTGTTGCCTTTACTGTCTGCCTTAGCCAAGTGGTTTTTCCATACTTTTGATTTGAATTGGAATTTCCATATGTTAAAATAAGAACCTGTGGTTTTAAAGTGAAAATAAAACCAGTACATTAATGTTTTAGCTGCCAAACTACCTCTAGACACAGACTGGGAGATTTGTAGGAAAGGTGTCCACAATCATGCCTCAAAATGAATGCTATTATTTAGATTTTTATCATTTTTAATGATAAAACTGTAGACACAACACACAATATCTTAACAGAGCAGAAGAAAAAGCAGGAACAAGATTTTGTCACAGCCTGCAGCTTGATTAGAAATGAGGAAATTCTTGGCATCTAAAGAAGAGTAGACAAATAGAATCTAGAAGTGCAAAAATGCTTAAAATTTAGCTATTTTTCAACTTGAGCTGCAGGTGCTGAGCTCCTCGGATCCCCTGTTGTTTAGTTTAGTTACCCTCTAAAGCCAAATCACTACCACACAGCCTGCCAGGATGGAAACAAGAATTAAACCCTTTCAGCCAGCTACACAGCTCCCAAAGTCATCCCAGTGGATTTGTACCAGGCCTGGACACAAGAGAAGAACAAACAGCTCCCCACACCCCATCACAACAGTCCTGCAGCAATAAGAGCTGGAGTTCAGCCTTTTTGTGTGAATATTTTCACTTTTAACTGAGATTAATCAAAAAATCATCTGTATCATTTACATATTTTATCAATAAATCAGTGCAGGCTTCCAGCATCTGAGATGGTTGAATTCAAAATAGAAAAGCAACACCTTCACAGTCTGGTGCTCCCAGCGTGCACATGGGAGCCCCTTGCCTAAACATCTTGGCTCCCTCCCTGAACAGTGAACAGTACATGAACACTGAGATGTGGTCAGGAGCTGTCAAGTGGTCAAGAGTGGTCAGGAGACCTCACAGAAGCTCCAGAAGAGCATTATGGATGGAAACCACGTTATGGCCACAGCTGCAATTACCAACAGCAGCCCTACCACATCTCAGTGGTTAAAGGGCAAAAGAGCAGAACAAAAGGAGATTCATTTTATCAGAGAACAAAAGTTAAAGCAAAAAGTGTTAGAAGGTACAGCCTGCCCTTAGTCCACCTCACTTACCAATGAGGGCAAAGACAGCTTTGATGATGCCCTCCACAAACTCCAGGCGCTGGAATCCTGCCCTGGAACCAAGGTAGCAAACGTTCTTGTTTTTTCTACAGGCGTACTTCAGGGGGTACTTCACTGACCACCACAAGCCAAAAAGAAGGAAAAAGCTCCCAGGCAGGGCATGCCCTTTGAAATTGCCCATGGTTTTCTGCTAGGCAATACCTGAGGAAGAAAGAAACAGAGACTGGTTATGGGAATAGTGTGAGAACTCTGTGGGTTATAATTCTAAAGTATCTCCTTGCATAGATCAAATGGGTGTCACTGAACTGATTACTCACAGTTAATTTAAAAATAAATTTGGGTACTTATCCTCCCAGACACTCTCCCCAGTTTCACAGCTTTGCAGAAGCAGCAGAGCAGCTGACCTGAAATGCAGAGCTGGAGTCAGCAGGGTAGGAGAAGGAAAAGCCATGGCACAGTGTGTCTTGCTGTAGAAGTTGTGCTAGCGAAAGAGAGAACCTATATATTCAATATATACCCATCAAATGCGTAAATATTCACTAGTAAATTGTACTTTTTTATTTCAATCCATATGTCTTGTTATGATTTACAAACATGAAGTAATTCTCATTATTTTATGGGTGAATTATGCACCCACCACTAGGTATATATTATCAAGTACATCAAGTGCACTGTGTGACAAGGTTATTACTTGGTCAGGATTATGTAGTCATTTAAAAGCAGTGCCATTCATAATCCTAGTAATTCTGGTCATCATCCCAAAATTTGGCATAGTTGCCTTTGAGCCAGTGGCTTCTTCATTAAAATGACGGTTCTAACATTAAATTGCAATTTTTCTTTAAGATATTGTAAATTGAGTTATTGTGCCTCATGCCCCAAAGGCACACTAAGTCTCTGCACAAGCAGCAATCAAGAATAACCACTTTAGAAGGATTGGCAGTCTGTACTTTCTGTTATTATTGTTGCTGACTTAAAAGTTCAATTGCCACACTGCACTGGAGTTGTCTGGCAATGAATGGAACATGGAAGCTCTAGTATATTTTTCTTTTTAATGAGTATTTCCTATGGTCAACTCTGCATAAGAAGTTTTAAACTGCAGCTTCTGGGCCATGGAGCACTTGCAGAGTTCATGTAAGGCTGTCTAGTCTGTGTGAGCCCTCTCCTATTTCAGTGGAGGCTAAACTCCACTGAAAGCCTTAACTTTTTTTTTTTTTTTTAAGAAGAGAAACTTTCCACATGCACAGGTCCTGGAGTTCTCCTAAGACTATCCAACTACACGAGGAAAGTGGCCTCGATAGCCACAAAGGAGAAGAAAAGAAAATGTGACTGTTCATGCATAGCATGAGTCTGGCCTGATTTAAACAGGATGCAATCTTGCAGCCCCTGCCCATCCCCTCCTCTTCCAGAGCTGAACTCTCCCACTGTAAGGGCTGCTGAGTGGGAGAGGTGAGCTTTAAAAGCTTTCCCTGGATAATGAATAATGAATAAAATCTTACCTAATTTCTAGGGAAACACTAGGGAAGCACAAGAGCAGAGAAATGTGGTGCTGGTGGCCCAAGCAAGCCCATTCCTGGGTGTGTCCCTGCAGGTGTTGCAGGGTTTGCTGTCTGCATGTGGAAGTTGGGAAGGAGAGCATGTGGAGGTGGGAAGCATCACCTGCCAGGCATGGGGCAGCCAAGGGGGCACAAGGGACATGGTTATGGACAAAATATGAAGGACCCCCACTTGGAGTTCCTGCTGTGTGGGGAAGGCCTCCAGCAGCTGAGGGCCCAGGAGCTGGGAGAGCCTTTCTCTGCCTTCTCTGCCTCCCCCAGCACCCTTAAAGCTCTGCTGGGTTGGTGCCTGTGTGTTTTATTTGCAGGTGGGGAAAGCACTGCTAACCCTGCAGCAGCCCAGAGCACAGTGGGGCTCTCACTGGTGAGGTTTGGGGAGCTCAGCCCCACAGGTGGGACCCAGCCCTTGCTGGATCTCAGCCAAGAGGTTCTTTCTTCACTTTGGGACACCTTTAGTTCAAAGACTCTGACCTGCCTGCACATCCCTGCCAGTACTCACTGCACCACTGTTTGCCTCAATAAAGGGCAGCACTAGCAGCTTTAGACAGTCCTCTAAACTGTGCTTTAACCTTTAAAATACTTCTTTTGCTTTTCAAACCTTAATTTCTGAGGTTTATTAAACATGCTGGCCTGGAAGGTGTTGCTGTCTTTTCAGTCACATTGGTCTTTTCCCTTCTTTGACTGAAAGGAAGAGGGGAGGAGAGGGGAGTGGCTTTTGCTCACCACATCTTACCTCAGTGAGCACAGTTCATTGACAAGACTTTATTCATTGTCATTATTATTCACCACAGGTACAAAGCAGTTCAAAAGGAACAATTTTCCCTGCACTGCACATCAAAGCAAAACAATGGATTAGAAAGATCAATGAAACCTCTGAATAACCTTCCCTTTGGAGAGTACAGCTACAGTAGGAGTGAAATGAAGAATTGTGTTGTTATTTGTAGTAAAACTTCAAAAGTAATTCTTAATCTGTAAATTTTCACCTGGGTTACCTAAATTTTTAAACACTGAAGGATTTTTCTGCACTAAATCTGGGCAAACTATCAAGAAACTTTGTTTTGAGCTATTTTTTGCCTTTCAAAACAAGCAAAAAGAAGAAAAGACTGATACAGCAGCTGATGTTCCACATCCAGTGTAAACAAAATGGAACCAGAAAAATTGCTTTTTTTGCTAAAAGAAGTACAATCACATATTATTATCTTTAGAGAGTGTAAACTTCAGATTGAGTTCATCCAAAGGTGTTAGGGATTTTTTGTAGGATTTCTCTAGAAAGACACACATCAGTTCTGCTGGCCAGCTGTTGTGGCAAATCTTTGGAATGCTGCATCTCAACACAGCTGGTTTCAGAAAGGAGTTATACAACTTACCCTTTAAAGTTTTAGTGAACTTAAAAACATCATGACAGAGCTTGCCTTAAACTGAATAAACTTCTCAATTCATGAGTTTTCTCTTTTCAGGCCTGAGAGTTCCATTTGGTGAGTCTAGAATTCACCTGCCAACACCCACAGTTTGGATGTGACTGAGTTTTGTCTGCAAACAAACTGGGGGATATTGCACAATTTGGGGGCTTAGTATGAAACTGAGGATATGGTGAGGCTAAGCACAGACTCCTCAGTAGGAGAGTCACTGTGGGGTCAGGAGATGCATCTGGGAGGTGGAAGGCTGAGGTGTAATGGGAGGTGAAAGGAGAGGAGAACAGTATGTCAGGCTGCTGCCTTTCCATGAGGCACTTTGGCATTCCCCTGTGCAGCCTGGGACAAAACATCTGCCAGCTCTTCTGCACAGCTTGAGAGCCAGACAGTTTTGGTACAGCAGGTGCTATTTATTGGATAAAGATGGCATCAGCATGTTATGACAATACTTGATAAATTTGAGGGATTATTTTTACAGAGCCTTATCAATCTGTATCTGCAGTGTCAGACTGATGTTGCAGGATGTGCAAATCCAAGACCCTCTCTTTTACCCTCAGTGATTTCAGGGCCAAGGCTGTTGGCAGAGCCACAGCCATGTTCTCAGCAGCAAACATTCCTTGCTGCCCACAACCCTCCCTACAGTTCACCATCTTAGACTGGATATCAGGAGAAATTTCTTCACTGAAAGAACTGTCAAGCCACTGCCCAGGAAAGTGGTGGGATCATCATTCCTGGAAGTATTTAAAAGGTATGGAGATGTGACTCCTGGGACGTTGTTTAGTGGAGGACTTGGCAGTGCTGTGTTAATGGTTGGACTCAATAATCCGAAAGGTCTTTTCCTACCTGAGTTCTGTGATTCTATGGTCTGCCAGAGCTGTAAGCACAGTTGACCCACACACAGGGGCCACGAGGCCTGGCCCCAAAGCCACCCGGTCCCACAGGTGCCACACACATTCCTTTAGCTGGTAACCTGCTTCACAGCTTCAACTCTGTCCAAATGCTTCTCCCAACCCTGCCAGGCAAAGCCAGTGGTTCTGATGCCTACAAAAGACAGACATCAAAAGGCACACAGCTGGCATCACAGGATCACTAGATTGGAAGAGACCTTCATGATCATCGAGTCCAACCCAGCCCTAAAACTTCGACTAAACCATAGCACTGAGTGCCACATCCAGTCTTTTTTAAACACATCCGGGGATGGTGACTCCACCACCTCCCTGGGGAAGCCATTCCAGAATTTTACCACTCTTTCTGTAAGAAACTTTTTCCTAATATCCAGCCTATTATCCAACCCTTGGTGCAGCTTAAGACTGTGTCCTCTCATTCTGTCCATTGCTGCCTGGAGAGAGAGACCAACCCCCCCTGACTGCAGCCACCCTTCAGGAAGTTGTAGAGTGATAAGGTCACCCCTGAGTCTCCTTTTCTCCAGGCTGAACACCCCCAGCTCCCTCAGTCCCTCCTCACAGGGTTTGTGTTCCCAGCCCCTCACCAGCCTCGTTGCCTCTTCTGGACGTGCTCAAGCATCTCAAGGTCCTTCCCAAACTGAGGGGCCAGAACTGGACACAGCACTCAGGGTGTGGCCTCACCAGTGCCAAGGGCAGGGGAAGGATGACCTCCCTGCTCCTGCTGGCCACACTGTCCCTGACACAGGCCAGGAGCCATTGGCCTTCTTGGCCACCAGGGCACACGGCTGGCTCATGCTCATGTCAGCCAGTGCCCCCAGGTCCCTTTCTGCCTGGGCACTGTCCAGCCACTCTGTCCCCAGCCTATAACATTGCAGGGGGTTATTGTGGCCAAAATGCAGGACTTGACAGTTTCTCAGGGGAATTGGAGAAAAAGGTAATTAGGCATAATTATGGCAACAAACTCAATTGTTAAGGTAGTTTATAAATTTTAAGTACCGGCAATGTTTCTGCAGCTGACTGGAATAAAGAACAAGAATAATTTACAGGTACCCATGAATGTGAGATGCTTCTCTTTTTTTAATGTGAGAACTCCCAACATAGTTTTTCTTGCCATAGCCACAGAAAGCACTGCATGATTAAGGTTTTTCCAGTAACTAGAAAGCTGCATGGTATTGCAAAAGTGTTTTACATCCACACTTTGCCAAACCAATACAGACTGTTCACAGCTGCAAACAAATTCCCCATGTAGCCATAAAGCTTTGTGTACCTGGGCTGCTCATCCCTCTGTTCAGGCTGCATCTTACTCCTTGGGGTCAGAAGGGAACATGGGATTCCACTGAAAAAGGAGGCTTCCAGCACCCAAGAAAAGGTGTGTGTTTTTGTGGCTATTAAGAGCTGCCTTTTTAGCCTGAAAATTATCTCACACCATCAGAAGCATGAAAGGCAGGCAAGAAATAGACTCAGATTTAAATATCCTCTGATAGTTTCGGGAGAGATGTTTTGTAACATTTACCAGCTTGATTTCTAATCTCCACTTTTGTGGGGTCCAAGGCAAGACTGCAAGTGCTGTGGAGAAACCTTACATGCCACCTGGTTACTCAGAAGGCTTCTCCATTGCTTCTGGAAGAGCCAGGTTAGTTTCCTTTTGATCCCTTTTCCCTTTAAAGGACAGACAGAGGTTTAGGCAGCACAACCTCCATGGGCCAGGGACATGAGCAGTAGCTGAGCCAGAGCTTGCCCTGCAGCAGGCAGCTTCCCTTCCCTGCACATTCTCCTGCCACAGCACTATGCCCTGCAATTTCCTGTGTTTGTCAAGCCCTGGGGGATTCTACAGAGGACTGTTCACCAGAAATGTGGATTTCTTTTCCAGAAACTACACAAGTTATAAAGCCACAAACTCACTCTGCTGCAATGCTTCCATTTCTTCTACACAACCATATCACAAAGGTTAAGCTCAAAGATTAAACATCACCATTTTTTTCTTCCATATGATACATTAGAAAATAGTGATGTGGAGTTTATAATATTTGATGGGAAATATTTATTTATCCATAACAGCTGTGGGCATGGATTGTGATATTGGTGAGAATGATGTACCCAGATAAGAGGAGGAAATAACAATTGTAGACATTTTCCAATCAGCGCACAAGCTGTGATCATACAGCTTTTACAAAAAATGGAAACCAGCAAAGCTGAAATGCATGTAAGACAAAGGAAATCACAGACAAGTTTAATTCAGTACCAGAGTTTCCTACTTGCAGCTATAGATCTATTCACGAGGCAAGTGCCTTTTGTCCTGCAGCCATTGTGCGTAAGCACCACGGCCAGCCAGGCTGATTGAAAAACTGTCAGCTCCAAGTACATTATTCACTAAACACACTCCTGGTTTCATGTCATGACTGAAAGCATTTCAGAGATTCCAGCTCCATGTTTCCAGATGAGATCACTGCTCTCTCTGGTGTTAAGGAAATACTCAGCTGGCACCTACAGCTGCTTTAGAATTAGACTGGAACTAAGTACTGTGTGTATGAATGAAAGCAGGACAAAGACTGTTTGAAATGCTGAAAAGTGACAGGTCAGCCTTGGTGGGTTTGGCTTAGGGGTGTGTGGGAGATAAAGATTTTCAGGTAAAGAAAATAAAAAGAAATGTCATAAACATCTCCAAAGTCTGTAGGAGAAGAATTCAAGCTTTGAGAGAATCTTCAAGCCTAGAAGACAGGGATGAAAACCAAAAATCCCAGAGGTAATCACCAGAAATCTACCTGCTGGCCCTAGAAAAAGATTGTGGGACACAATCTCTCACAATGATGAGTTTGGGCCCACAACTTGTACCTCTCTATTCTTTTTCAGTGCCTCACATCTGTCAGAGACTGTTCCTTCCCAGATACTTGTCAGCCCTCTGAGTGCTCCTCACTGTGTTTGTTATCTCTCATGACCCTCCACTTTCTGGCTCTCTTTCCCTGTTCTTTGCACATCTGCTGACTGTTTCTGTTCCCACAGATGAGCAGGCTATCTCCAGGGGTTACCCGGGGACAACAAGTACTACATAACAATCTTACCATTGGCTCTTGATATCTGAGCAGCTGCTCCTCTGGGGATATGAAATTTTTAGTCTTCAGGACTGCCAAATTGGAGCCTTTCTCAGAGCACCACAAGTTCAAAAAGCTTACACACACAAAAAGTAAACCTGGTAAGTGGATGGGACACACGAGAGTCATTTTTTCCTAGGAAAGATTCATAGTTCCTGTATTGGTCATAAACCCTGGTATTTCCTAGCACTGGCTGAAATGAAGGGTGAAATGTCAGGAAACTGCTGCAGGTACAGCAGTGCTGCCTCTGGTGGGACCAGGTTTGGCCCCAGCCACCACAGCCACTTCCATGGCACAGTGGGGTGCCCCTCCATGGGCCCCCAGGCAGGGCAGCAGTTCCCTTCTCCACAGAGGGTCACTGCAGGCTGCCCCCCTCCAGATGAGGGGCTGCAGCTCCTCCCAGCCTGGCAGGTTCTGCTTGTGTGTGGCAGAGGCAGAGTGCTGCCAGAGAGAGGGCATAAGGAGGGACTTGCTGTGACATCCTGCTGCTCTTCACTAACAGCTGAGAGCATCTCCCCTGTCCAGGCCACCCAGAGCTGGGCTCAGCTGGAGCTCTTAGTGCTTCCCTGTTTTAACCCGAGTTGTGCTGGCTAGTGACATTTCTATATGTGCTCACTCTCCTTTGGAAGTCAATTCCTTTTATCACAGTATCACAAAGTCATGAAATTACAGAATAGTTACAGCTGCAAGGGACTTCTGCAGGTCATCTAGTCCAACCCCCCTGCTAAAGCAGGTTTATCTAGAGCAGGTTGCCCAGAATATCTTGAATATCTCCAGTGAGGGAGAATCCACAACCCCTCTGGACAACCTGTTCCAGTGCTCAGCCACCTGCACAGGAAGGAAGTTTTTCATCATGTTCAGGTGGAACTTCCTGTGTTTCAGTTTGTGCCCATTGTCCCTTGTCCTGTCACCAGGCACCACTGGCAAGATTCTGGCACCATCCTCTTGACACCAGCCCTTAGGATACCTGGATGTGGTGCCCTCTCAGCTGTCTCTTCTTCAGGCTGAACAGGCCCAGCTCCCTCAGCTGTTTCTCTGAAGAGAGATGCTCCAGCCTCCTAATCTTCCTTGTAGTCCTCTGCTGGACTCTCTTCAGTAATTCCTTGTCTTCCTTAAACTCAGGAGCCCAGAACTGGACACAGCACCCCAGATGGGGCCTCACCAGGGCAGACTGGCAGGGGAGGATTACCTCTGTTCTTTAAAACAGCCCAGGTCACTTCAATGAACAGCCTCTGCAGGACTCTAGCTATTCCTGGAGTTCCATGGTCCAGCAGAGGTTACACGGCCACTGTTATGAGTAGAACAGCTGCCCATTTTTTTAAAAGGTTGCAGAGTTCACAGGGTGGGCCAGTTGCTGCCAGGGTGGAGTTCTAACTGCTTGTTATTGTAATCACCTGTCATTTTCATTAACTACCTCTCATTGATGGTTAAGAATTCCCCCTTAGCCGGGCAGGCTGTCGCCCTGCTGCTTCCTGGAGGATGGCACCCAGATGGTGAAGGGACATCGAGCTAGCATGCAAATGACATCAGATCCAGCATGCAATGGGAGAAACCCCTCACCAAACCTAGCAAAAGAAACCCTAAAACAATGAGCCAACACAAAATTGATGAATCAAAGTGATGTCTAGACGTGAGGAACAGAATCTAGTATCCACCAAGGCCTTTTTACCCCTCAGCCTAACCTCAGATGTCAGCTAGACAGAGGACCTTGAATGTTGACTCAAAAAGCAGAAGAATTTCCCAATGTTCTTGTCAGGGCAGAACCCCCAGCTCTGCCCACGGAGCAGTGGACAACGTTGCATTTATATTCCTTCTCTGAGTCACTCCTAGGAGCAGTGGCAGTGTGAGCATTAATGCATTGGTTCTCCCCACCTAAGCTGATCACTTTTAATAAAGGCTTTAAAAAGGAGAAAGATCTCCTGCCTGTGTGAATTTCAGCTTCTAGAAAGACTGCTCCATGGCTTTGCCACAAAAGCCAGTTCTGTAGGGTGCAATATCTGACTCCTCTCTATCTTTCCAGTTGTGTTCACTTGCATGCTCTTGGCTTCCTAGGAGGGAAAAGGCTTCCTAGGCTAGGAAAATGTCAAGAGAGCAAAAGTTTGATGTATCAACTAATGATTTAGAGATCAGAGCCCTGCTCTGGAGAGGAAATGAAATAAAATATGGATTGGTTTCTGTTGGCATCCTTTTTATAGACCTCCTCCTACAGCATCTTGACAGTACAGTTGGGGTTTCAGTGGAATGGTCTTGTAAAATAGCAAAGCTGACAGGACTACTGGACTATGGAAAATATTTGTAATAAATACTAATGACTACTTGGGCTGTGAAAGATCCTGCATTTGGCACTTACAAAACTCCTTACACACTCTTAGAAGTTATTACTGCAATTGTTATTTATGTCCCCAAACACTTCTTGAAGACAAGAAGACACAACCCAAAAAAATGGGGGGGGGGAGTCTACTGAGAAAACTGAATGTTTGAGTGGTCTTCAGTGAATATTTTCCACCAGCAAAGAAGCCATATCTGAAAGAAAGTTCTGTGCTTAGAGGAGGACAGGTCACAGAATCACAGAATCACAGATTAGCTTGGAAAGCACCTCTCACATGACTGAGTCCAGCCTCTGATCACCACCCTGCAGCTACACCACAGGGCACTGACTGGCACAGCCAGCCTGTCCTTCAACATCTCGGGGACAGCGACTGCACCACCTCCCTGGGTGGTCCAATGCAATGTCTAATCACCCTTTCTGTGAAGAAATTCTTCCTAATGTCCAACTGAAACCTCTCCAGGCACAGCTTAAGACTAAGCCCTTTCATCCTGTCCCTGCTTGCTTGGGAGAAGAGGCAGACCCACCCCTGGCTACAGCCTCCTTCCAGGTAGCTGCAGAGGAGGTAGAGGAGGGGTGAAGGCATCAGGGTGTGGAGTACAGGGCTTGCTGACCCCAAAGAGTTATAATTCCTTGGTTGCAAGGGTTTCTCCCTTACAATAACTACTGGTGACTGTGCAGAAAAGGCATTAGAATTTCTCTCCATTATGTACAGGACCAGACACTGGGGTGACCAAAGCCTTTGAATGAGAAACTGGATTACAAAGAAGACCCTGTTTTAAGGAATCACCAAACACTAACAAAATATGGGAAGCAGAATTGTCATCTGTGCTGTGTGCATTAGTAAGCTTTCATCTTAAGGACAGTCTCAAGTTGAGAAAAATGGGAAGGGAGCTCATATCAACAAATGTGAGGTCATTATTAAGTCCTTGATGGTTTTAATAGGAAGGACTTTGTTTTTCTTACTGAAAAACTACAAAGAGACTCAGCTTCCTAATGTAAAGTTCATACCAGTTCATACTTGGGCAACAAGCAGGTGACACTTGTAAGAGCTGAACTTCTTCTGTCCCCTGCAGGGGAGAAGGCTGGAAACATGTGTCCAGAATATTGGCTTCTGCTGTGAGACTGAGCTTCATTTTGCTGTCTCATCCCATAGAGAGCCAGCCACTTGTTCATGAATCTCTGCTTTCTGAAGTTATTCCATTAAGTGTTCATAACGTTCTGATAAAGTTATAGAATAATTTGTGTTGGAAGAAACCTTTCCACCTGTCTGGGCAACCAGTGCCAGTGTCTCACCACCCTCCTCACAAAAAATTTCTTTCTTATGTTTAATCTAAATAGACCCTCTTTTAGTCCTATCAACAAGCCCTACTAAAAAAACTGTCTCCATCTTCAGCCACCCCATTTGTCTTTGCAGTACAGTGAGGTAGTGTGAGCCCTCATTGCAAACAAATTGATTAAAAATAAATGTTTAAATCTTATGCATTTGAAGATTGTAACCAATTCTATGAGTGCTTGAGTCTTACAGCATTCTGCTGTGATAAGAAAAAAATATATTAAAATTTTCTTATCAGTAATTTCCACAAAGCTGTGCAACAGAGCAGGTGGGGTTTGCACCTAGAGCTTTGCCCTGACGAACCTGCCTTTGTACCTTGAAGTTTTCTCTGCAGTCTTGTCTGTCTCAGACTACCTGATAATACTGCTTCTCCAAGGGGAGCCAAATGCACTGCCTCTACCAGCTATAGCCTGGGGGGACACACTATCAACAGCAGAAAGCTGCGTGGATGAAAACCAGAAAGAGAAACACTAATGAATAAATGGGAGTGTTGGCAAGGCAGTCTGTAACACTGCTGCTAGCTGGGAGAAATGGCTGGCTGGCTTTGCCCAGCTAGAAGAGACAAAAGCTTGAGAGGTGTAGTTCCATTTTACAGGACCACCTCAAACTCATTACTCTGGAATCACTTTGTTGTGCTAATACAACATTAGCAGAGACCAAAGGGTCCTCCATGATACAGCAGCAGCAGCTTCAGCTCCTGCAACCCCTCCAACAACACAATTAACAGAGGCAGCAGACCCAGCAAGATCCTCTTCCAAAACCACTGGCATTACAGATGCTACACAATTTGCCTTAGAAATGTCTCAAGTGCAAGGTGATTTGGAGCAAGAGTTTTAGGAATGTTGCTCACATAGCATTAAAAAGTTATAGCAGGACCTGATTTAGGCATAAATTGATAAAAGGGACTTAGGTCTCCTTTTTACCTTCTGGAGCCAAAAGCAGCACCAGGACCCAAGGTCTGGCTCGTGCTGCATGATGGATAGAGCTGCCCCTGCAGAGAGTCACTCTACTAAAAGCAAAGGTATTTCAAAACCAATGTCAAATTATTTGTAATTCCTGGGTTTAGGAGCTTGTCTTGCTTGGAACTTGGAAGAGACAGTCAAAATTACTACTCCTGCCAACTGCAAGTGAGCATGAGTGTGTTTGGTCACGTGTAAGAAAAAGGAGCCAGTTGACAAGAGTTCCAACACTGAGAAGCCTTGGTTCATGCATCTCTTCAGGCTGGAAACAAGGAGCCCATTTTTGCCCTGCTGCACTGGCCATCTGCAGCACCGACTCAAATGATCTTTACAGGCAGATTTGTGGCAGGAAGAGAGTAAACAGCAGTTTGCCTAAACACAGGCATAATTATTCCAGCCACTCAAGGTTCTTTTGAGTTTTCTTCTCCAGCAGTTATTTCTACCCACAGTCTCCACAACTGTGGAGAGAAATCTGTTTGGTTTGCCCAGCTTCATTTGTAAAGAGAAAAATACAGAAAAAGCCACACAAGCAACCCTGAAAAGTAGCAAAAGTCATCTGAGCAAACTTCTGAAAGGTAACTCCAGAGTCAATGATGAATTTGCATCTAAAGTGGATATTGGAAACACTCCTTTTACAAAGTACTTGCAGTGGCTTGGAGTACAACTTGTGCCACAATTTAAAGAGTTCCACAGAAACAGCAATATAAGATGATGCAAACAAATTTATACATAGTGGAGAAATCACAAGTCCTAAGTATGCAAATGCATGGTAATAATCAAACACTTGGTTCAAAAAGTAAAAAGCAGAAATACTTTGGTTTTAAGTACTTCAGTTCCCAAATTCTTCAGAAAGCCCTTTATCAAAAAGATAATATTTTTTAATACCATGTCAAGTATTAAGTGTTATTACAGTAAAATATGATTTATTGATGGAAAAGTTGAAACGAAATGGAACATATCCAGGGATGGAAAGTGTTTTTCTGAGGGCTATTCCGTTTTGAAATAAAATAAAGAGGCTAAGATAATTTTAGGGTTTCTCTCATAGAGTAGGAAGCCATGAAGTACATTTAAATTCTTTTAATTTTGCCTGGAAATTCAAGTTTGGATGTACATCTCCACTTGACACATCCAAGAGGGAGGGAGAGGAAGAAAAAAATCACGTAGTAAACTCAGAACTAAGCCGAACACTTAATCTCCCCTTTGTTTGACGACCCAGAACCACGGCTGCAAACCCCCTCGCCCGTGGGGCAGAACGCCCCGGCTGCTGCAAGGGCCACGCTCGCATTCCAACTCCGGCAGCCCTGGCGAAAGCCATTGCTGATTTAAACGTCCCGTCCGCGCCTCTCACCCCAGAAGTGCCCCCCGAGGCAAACATGGAGTATTTGTCCTTTCAGCCGGCAAGACCCGACATCCCCCCGCCCTGCCCCGTCCCGCCGTCACCCCGGCCGGGGATCGGGGCCGCCGGGCCGCCCTTACCTGCGCCGCGCCCTCCCTCGCAGCCCCTTCTCCGCCTTCCTTCCTTCTTTCCTTCTTTCCTTCCCCCTCTCGGGGGTCTCGCTGCCGGCCCGGGCAGCGCCAGGGCAGGACCCTCCGGCTGCGGCCCCGGGGATGCGCCGCGGCCGCTCCAGATGTTTGCGCCGCGGCCGCTCCAGATGTTCCCCTGGCGGTCCCGCGGGGGGCGGGCGTTCTCCTCCCCGCCTGGCCGGGAAGGAGCCAGGGCAGAGCCAGAGGAAAGGGGCGAGGGGAAAGCGAGGGGAAAGCGAGGGGAAAGCGAGGGGAAAGCGAGGCTTCCGCGGCATCCGACGCTGCCCGCCCCCTCTCCTGCCCCGCTTTCCAGGAAAAGCGGCCGGGAGCGGGCAGGGCTGGCGGCCGGGGACAGCGGGTCCCAGGAGCCCGGCAGGAGAGGAAAAATAGAAAAAGTAGAGAGTCTTTCAAACGTACAAACCTTCCTTTGATCGCTGCATATAACAGAGGCCTTTTTTTTTATTTACACACACACCGACAGCCGTGCCTTTCTCCACGAAAATGAGCACCCGTGGCTGTAATTCCTGTAATTTAGCAGGAATTTATGGTTACAGCCCTGAATCCAAAAGAAGAATGTCTAAAAATAAAATTTAAAGAACGAAACCACGGCTTTATTTGCAGATGCCATCCCGTAGTAAACCACGTAAGTGACATTACAGAATCATTCACAGTGGAAGGAAGGGCATCTCACACTGCACCACCTCTCTTACAACACCAGCACAGAACACCAATGAAGCCTCAAATCTTTCATTGTGGAAAAATCCTCCTTTGAGGTATTTGCCAGGAAGTTGTGATAATCGGGTTTTGAAGCTCTGTTTAAGCTATGCCAGAAGACTCCTTTGACCCTTTTCCACCCCTGTCAGCCTCAAGATCTTGTGTCGCCAGATCCCCCTGTGGCTGTAGGAATAACCAAGCAGAGGTGCTACTCTCCCTACCAATAGGTCAAAACTTAGACTGAATTCTGAGCCACTCCCCTCAAGTCCCCTAATTTAAGATTTCTACTTTCATGATCCAGAAGCTTTTTTGTGGAAATTTGTGGGGGAAATCAATTCCATATAAGAATTAAAACTTTTTCGCACTCATCTTCTCAGGCAGCTGCATCCATGCCTGCTCTTTAGCACAAAGTGACACTTTCACTCTTAGTTTAATAGTACTCCAGCAAATACCCCTCAGCATCTGGCAAGTAGATGCCTTTGCAGGTTGGATGATGTAATGAGTACAGAGAAAAGGGCAATAATATTTCTCAGAAGGATCACCTCTCTGCAAACAGCGCTTCAGAAATCCAGCCTCTATGAAAGCTGCTTCCTAGTCTGAGTGACTTTTTCTGCTTTTTTTTTTTCAGACAGCAGAATGCAATTTGCATCACAACATTAATCCCTATCTAATGGATATTCTTCTCTTGAAGGAGAGTTTTCAGTTAGAATGAGCTTAATCAGTCAATAATAGTGATGATTGTAATAACCTCTTCTATTTACCACTGGTTTGATGCTTGTCTTGGCAGTGGAGCAACAATCACTTCCTGGGATTCCTCATTTCCATCCACACTTAAAATGATTTACAATTCATTCTAAGTGACAACCAATGTTGCCAATGTAAGAAACTCCAACTAGCATCCCCAGGGCCCTGCAGGGATCCTGCACTTCTGTGAGTCAGTGTGCATCCAAGTAACCACAGAGAAGTGCGTGCATAAAATATTCTACAAAACTGTTGGAGACTATGGAAGTAACAAAACATCTTTTGCAATGTTTTTACCTAAGGTCAGCAAAAGGGTGACAGTTCTGCCACATTCAGTCAAGTTCAGACCTTCCTTCATTTTGACCTTTCTCTTTTTCCCTCATTCCAAAGTTAGGAAATTAATTCAACACTCCTCTTGCAAAATTAGGATCCATGCTTGACACACAGGCAGGCAATTGAGCTCTTGTCTTGCTGGAGGAATAGAGCATCCAAACAGAGCATTTGTTTGGTTGTTCCCTGCTGATATTGAGCATTGCATCTGAAGCAAGGAGCTAAAATGTTATTTCATAGCAAAGCCTAAATGATGTGAGATGAATTTGCAAATAGTGCTTGATCCACTTTCCACAGGGGTTAGCCTAATGAAACATCACATGGCTCCAAGACCCACAGGTCTATTACACTGCATTTAGTGTGGTGCCCAGTGCTTTTACTTCATCAGTTATCACAAATACCAGGCACTAACATCAACCATAAAGTCACCCATCTATGCCTTGATCCAAATAATTCATGAGCACATTACAGACAAATTAGAATCTAAATGTTTTAGGATTATTGTAACATCTGCATTTTGGCCCAGAAGGCAAGACAGCAGCTGGGTTGATCTACTCCCCTAAACACTTGGAATCCATGGATTGTGTTGGCTGTTTGTAGTTATCTTTGTAGCACCACACCTAATTTATGGCTGAGGGAGTGAAGGCCTCCCACCATATAAGTTAAAAGCAGGTTCAGGACCATCTGATGAAGGTGAATAGCCATGAGTGTCTGGGACCTGGTCAGATGCATCCCAGGGTCCTGAGGGGACTGGCTGATGTTGTTGCCAAGCCATTTTCCTTCATATTTGAAAAGTCACAGTGGTCAGGCAAAGTCCTCAGTGACTGGAAAAAAAGGAAAACATTGCTCCCATTTTCAAAAAGGGGAGAAAGGAAGATATGAGGAATTCTTTACTCAGAATTCTTTACTGTGAGGGTGGTGAGGCCCTGGCACAGGTTGCCCAGAGAAGCTGTGGCTGCCCCATCCCTGGCAGTGTTCAAAGCCAGGCTGGATGGGGCCCTGAGCAACCTGATCTAGCCAAAGGTGTCTCTGCTCATGGCAGAGGGGTTGGAACTTGATGGTTTGTAAGGTTCCAACCCAAACCATTCTATGATTTTATGAAATGTACCATAGAAGTGTGGCTGAAAGAATAATAGCTCTCTGGATACAGGGCCCAGAAAGCCAAACAAATAATTCTGGCCTTGCAAAGTTCATGCAACAATTGAATAAAGAGAAATACGTGCACTTGCTATGACTTCAGAAAAAACAAATATTGACATTCTGGTTTTAATACAACTTGTAACACCAAAATAAATAAAAAGTGAATTTCAATACAATGATCCACATTACCAAAGTCCATTCTTTGGAGTGCAATTAGGGATATTTGCTCTTGCATGGATTTTGAAGGTACAGGTTTAAATCTGTAAAGTTTAAAAATGCTTCCAGGCTTAATCCTATCATCTGGGGGTGGGGGGGGTGGGGCGGGGGGAGAAGAAAAGTAGTTAAATCGTACATGGAATTTTTAAGTTTTTTTAATGTTAATAGTTATTAGCTATATTTATGTTGTCTGCTTTTTGGTTTTTTAGGAGCAGCCTATAAGACCTTTGTAAGAAACTTTCAAAAGGAATACTTTTTCTGAGTTTATATCCTATCCATGCAATGTCTCAAGCTGATTTCTAGCATATAAAAATGTACACCCCCTTATGAAAGTCTTTCATCTACAACAACATGCAAAAACAATCATGGTGATAAAAAAAGTCCGCAGAGCTCAGCTTAACACTATCTGCATGAACAGAGGAGCTTCAGGAGAATTTCCTGAAACAATCTGTAATTCACAGGTAATTGGCTGTGGTTCAAGTTGCTCAGAGTCCTTTGAACTAGTCTAGCAATTTGGCACGGAGAATTTAGAGTAATAAAGCCAGAAATGCCAGGAGTAGTAACAGTAAAAACTTTCTCCCCAGACATTCCTATCCCTTTATTATGATGATGAAGAAGGGAGAAATCTGGGAAAAGCAGAAAGTTTGCAGGTTCCAAATGTTTTTCTTCTTAGAGTTTCAGTTCTTGAAGCAAATATGTCTCAACCCTGAGAGCTGTGCAGGTGAGCTTGTCTGCAGTACTGTGCTGCTTTTCTTAAAAGCAAATGTACATGTTAAATCATGACACAAATGCATAAAAAAATAGTGAGCCCTGTCCCCACAGTGCCGAGCAAGAATCTTTACCTTTCCTTGTCTCATTAGGTATTAGCTAAATGAGAGAAAACATGATTTTAAAGCTGCAAATATCAACACGGAGCTCTGAAAATCATCTCTGAGAATGTGGAATGGAATTTCTTTTTACTATGCTCTAGTATAGTTTTTTTTACTATGCTCTAGCTCATTATGCAAGTTTTGTGTTAGAAAACAAGAGATTATTCACAGTGATGAAAATGACCTGGCATTTTTTGATGAAGGATAGTGAACAACAGAATAGTCAAACAAGTTTACAAGATGTAACTTCTAAATAGCATCAGGCACTGGAGAGCTCATCTGGTGTGCTCACCCAGGGTCAAATATCAAGCCAAGTCCTAGCTTATCTGGGACATGGAAACCTATGGCAGGGGGCTGTGGGAAAATGGAATAATCTACTAGCAGAGCAAAGAAACGGCAGCTGAAAGAAAGAACTAGAAACTCTCCCTGCTTCTATCAAGTTCCTTAGTCACATCTAGGTGAGATATCTACATGTCTGGCTTATGGTTTCTTGTTTTAGACAGCTGCTAGGAGTCATTTAGGTTATAGATTTATAGAAACACCCAGCACTCAGAACAGCAAATGAAGTCTGCTACATCAGTTAGTTAAATCATAAAGTATTCTGAACAAATGCCAGAGACAATGGAGTATTCAAAGAAACTTCATCAAATTGTAATAAAAAGTTCCCAGTTCCCTGGAAATAGTAGCTTCTCACCTTTAGGCACACTGTGGTGATAAATAGTCAGAGGCTGCAGGGAAGCCACCCCAGAAAACCTCATGAAGAAGCTGTCAGCTCCGAATTCAACACAGTGTCTGGGTGATAAATGGGGCTGCTAGTCACACACTTGGTCCAGGAAATGCAGAGACCAGCTTCATTCCCAGACACTGTCCTGGGTTTACACTGAATGAGGCACTAGTCCTGTGGGAAAAATAGTATGCAGCCAAACAATTAAATCATGTCACATAATACACATTGGGTGGAGGAAGGGGAAAGGGGGGCAAACCATCCCTCCAAAGGCAGCCTTAGGTCTGGATTTCTCCAGCATTTAAGAGTTTAACTTTGTAAACCTAGGGGAGCTCTCTCCATATTTTTAAAAGTTGCAGTTTTATCTGGCTCATTGTTTTGTTAATTTTTGTTCTCCCAGTTTCTCTGGCTCAGTTGCTGAGGTTCTGCACGTACCTCGGGTGAGTCAGGAGAGTTAGCTGGGAAAAGCCATTGGGGTGAACAACCCTCCAGACAGAGACACCAGGCAGAAAGAACAGGATGGGGAAACCACCCAGTTAAGCAATGATATGAAAAACATCAGCTGTAGCCCAGCCTAGGGAGAAAGAGGGGAAAATGCTTTTTCAGCAGGAGAGGGAAAGTGAGAGCTGGAGTGCAGCTGTGGAAGGTGATTGTGGAGTGATGAGGAGGTTGGAAATCCAGTGTCACTGCCTAGGCATTGCCTCCTGTGACCCTTCTGCCTTGGCTCTCCTGCAGCACAGCAGGAAAATCTCCTCCTGCTTGCCACGAGTGGTTGTTGTCTTCATCCCACGGAACACCAGGGCCATAAAATCTTTGGTGCACAAAAGCTCCCCCCAGTACACACATTTACCACTTACAGGGAAAAGAAAGAGCCATCTTTCTTTTGGAGGGAGTCCATCCAAGTCACAAAAGTCTCTGTGAGCAGGTGCAATATTCCCAGGAGACAAACACTTTCCCCTCAGTCACTGTCCTCCCAACCAGCTCCTTACAGGCGTGCCCATGTGTCCCACCTCACTAGGAAATGGATCCTTTGGTCTCCTTGCTGGCTGTCACTTAGGGAAACTGTGACCTCCCAAAATATCTGAATTTACAGAGCCCCAGTGAACCCAAAGCACCTTTACAAACCAGCTCTCTCCCAAAGGCAGCTCTGGGCTCTGTCCACCACACCTCCCCAGGGATCAGTGGAGTCACAATCAGACCACCACAGGAAAAAGTTCAGCCTGAGCTCCTCACCTCTGGCATCACCAGCTCTGGTCCCAAGCCAGGCATCAAGTCACAGCTGCAGAGGTGCTTCAGCATTAATTCACCAGGGTCCTCCTCCTCTTTGCTTCAGTCCAGTTGGCACTGCCACTTCCACAGAACAGACCCCCACTTGTTCCTGCCTTTTCCCAAGATTTCCCACAGCATGGGAATGTCCATCTGCCCATGGGTTAGAATACGTTCACATAGACACAATATTAGCACAGGAGCTTGCAAGATGATGTTGGATACGAATGGGGTCACAGGCAATCAGCTAAGCATCTCTGTAGGAAAAGGCTGTTGTAGGGAAGCTGGGGATTGATGGGGAGAAGGCTGTTTCTGAGCAAGAAAGTTGAGAGGAAGCAGAGAAACCCAGAGGCAGCTTGGAAAGTAATAGTTTGTGGCCAGGCAGGAGGAGAGAAACCCACAGTATGGCACGGTTCTCCCGGGAGACGCAGATATACAAATGTCTAATTGTCAGCACATGTCTCTGTGTGTGTGTGTGTGTGTGTGTGTGTATATATATATATATATATATATATATATATATATATATATATGCATGTATATATGTACAGTGCATATGTTATATAACTATGCATAAAATGTTATTTTGTACCTTGGTGAACAGGCACAATAAAAATGAAACTACCAAGTAATTTAGTAAGCCAGTGATAAGCATAATAGGGAAAGGAGGTCAATTCTGATTCCATGTCTCCTGCTGAAGTTCCCAGCCAAATCATTCTTTTTCAATTGCTATCAGCCTTTTGTTTTGACTTACCTGTGACTTACTTTCTTTCCTTTTATGAAATACAGTTTCTGAGCAAACACACACATTTACTTGACAGGACATATGAACTGATCCTGCCAATGTGTCCATTGATGCTTTACTTCAGAATAAACCCCCTGCAATTAGCACATTTCTATGTGCTTGGAGAATGAAGTTCAATGTGGTTTTCTGAGTCCAGACTGCCTCTGCAATAACAGTGAGAGAGAGGCCAAGGACTGTAACTCACCTTACCTGTGCAAAGAAGCTGAGTGGTTTAAGACTCCTGCTGTTCCCTAGGTATTGTAAATGCAGGCATATTGTAAATGCATTCTTCCCTGTCAAAGGGAAAAATCATGAGCAGGACTCCATGATATCAGAAGGCTAATTAATTACTTTATTATGCTATATTATTCTATTTATATTTAATTATATTAAATATATATTATTATATATTAGTATATATATTATATTATATATTATATTAATTACTTTATTATTATATATTTTCTTTATTATACTATATACACTATATTACACTACATCTAAACTGAAACTGAACAAGAACTCAACTGAACAAAATCTTGTGACTGACTCCTGACCAACCATCAGAACGCAGCTTGCAGAGATTGGTCAAGAAAACAAAACACTCACACCAGAATCCAATTACTAAATTCCTTCAGGTAAACAATCTTCCACAATGCTTTCCACTTGTGTACAAACACAGGAGCAGCAAATGAGATAAGAATTGCTTTGATCATTCTCTTCTCTCCTTCTCTCACTGCGTCTCTCAGGTTCAGAGAATGTGAATCCCACACCCAGGTGCTTATTTCTGTCCCACTGCCAGATGTACCCTCACAGCAAAGCCACCCAACAGGAGCGTGTCCCTGCCCTTTGCCATGGGAGTTCTCAGCCCAGCAAAACAGCACAAACCTCCCCACATCCCAGACCCTGAACCAGACCAGCCAAGATTGGGGTGGGCATGCCACCCATGTCCCTCAGGGGTTGTAGAGGAGAGGTTGCATTTGATGAACAGAGATGTTTTGAAATGTATTTTAAAATATGGCTTATTTTCAGCTATGCTGCCTGTGAAAAATAGTTGTGCTGCTTTTAAGAATAAAAATGCTATTGCTTTTTCTCACTGAGAAGCTTCTGTCAGAATAAACCTGGGGCAAGAAATGTATTATCTTTCCTACAGTAAGGACTGGGAGAGAGCTGGATCAGGGTTTTCTGCTGACCACAGAGTAAATACTGCAGTTCCTAATACCAGACTAAGCTCTGCCATGGGTTTCAGTGTATATTGATTTCATTTACATATAAAATAAAAGCGATATATGAACAAGACAGGGCAAAATTTGACCACTTGGAGCTGTGCTGTTGATGACAGTTGTCTGCTGGCACTGTAATTATTTTAGTCTCAAACTCATACTTGCACTGGACTACAGTGCATGTTCTCACTTGGTATGGACAGACTCCCTCTGCTGGAAAATGGCTATAAAGTTATCTAGTAGATTAATGATTGTAAGTGAAAGAACTTGCAAACAATGTATTCTGTACCAAATGTGCAATTTTGACTTCCGCTGTCCAAGGAATTGTAAAACTATTTTCACTTCTTCCCTAATCACTGGGAAGGAGCTAGGAGGTTTTATCTGCAAAGTTCATCTCTGAACTTTGTAAAAATTCACACCACTTACACTAACCTTATAATGCACTGAGTAAAGTTTTGATTTCTCTTTTCTTCTGTATTTAGAATCAAGCCTTGAATAGCTCCCCTCTGCAATCCTAAAGACCCTCTCTTCATCACAGAGGACAAGAACCCAGCACTGACCTTACAGATGCACCAGGACATGACATGTGGGACAGGCTGGTTTCTTTAGCAGCAACTTCTGAATACACTGTTAAAAGCAAGGGGAAAAGAGCACTTGCAAGCAGGATTTTAATGCAAGAATTCCTGTTATTTCTCAGGAATTTTAAGAGGTGGAGCTGATTTATTCCCTTCAGAAATTAAGATCCCTGATCCAAATTATTTACTGGATCATTGATCTTGAGGAAAGGAAGGTTACTATCATTAGATTAAGTCCTCTCATCATCAGGATAACTTCAGCAGGATCCAGGTCATACACAGCTTTAATTTTTTTCTACAAGAATGTGTTATCCAGTGCTTTCTATTTTTACTTATTTGATACCAGACAAAAGAGTATTGAAATAAGATCTGTGTTTTAAAGTACCACCCACTATAGCACAGCAGTTATGCCTGCTTCTCTCACTCCACTCCACCTCACCAAAGTGTCTCAGATGCCACCTACAGAGAGAACCTCCAAAGAGATGAGGACTTGGTGCTTGGTGCCTTTCCTGATGTTATCAATATAGGCAACAACTATACCATATATTTTATCTCTATCATCATAGAATCACAGAATAGTTTGAGTTAAAAGACTGATTGGTTCCAAGCACTGTGCCATGGGCAAGGAACATTCCAATAGACCTGGTTACTCAGGGCCTCATCCAGCCTGGCCTTGAACACTTCCAGCAATGGGGAGTCCACAGCCTCCCGTCAGGCTTCAGCGGGAAGTGAAGACAAAGGGATGAAGAAATCAATATGCTCATTAATAAGAAATATTGAAAACATGAGACAAAAGGGGAGTGAGCAGGAATACTGGTGTGATTCAAGGGACCCATGAAGGAAATAGGAACTTGTGAAAAGTTCCTATCCAGATTTCTTCTAAGTCCCCTTTAGGTACTGGCAGGGCTCTGAGGTCTCCCTGGAGCCTTTTTTTCTCAAGGCTGAACAGTCCCAAAAACTCTGAGCTTATCATAGGAGAGGTGTTCCAGGCCTGTGATCAGTTTGGTGGCTCACCTCTGGGCTCATTCCAGCAGGTCAGTGTTGTTCTCATATTGGGGGCCCCAGAGCTGAACACAGTGCATCCGCTAGCAGGGAATTAGGAGAACTGATTGCTCCCTCTCTGCAGTGCCAGCTCTGAACTGCAGACATTGAAACACCCAGCTGCTTGCAGCTCTTTTGGAGCACTGTGTTCCACTTTTCCACTAATACAGCTATTTAAAGAATGACACACTCTGGCTGCAGCAGCTTCAGTGTGGCCCACCATCTTCACCTTTGGTCTTTCCATCCGTGCAAAACATTGTTAAAAGGCATTAAAGATAGTACTGAGGGTTCTCCCACCTTCTAAGTAGCATCTGGTAATACAGGATTACTGTAGCAGCTTCAACACAGTTGTATCACCTCTCAGTCACCAGCATTCAGGGTTTAGTCAAGATTCTCTACTCTCTATATTGCAAGTAACAGAAAATAAGGCCCTGAGGGTTTGCCATAAGCCCTCTTTATGAAAGCTTTGCATGCAGTGAAGTTCTGTGCTCCTGTCAGTCCCCAAGACACCATGAGAAATTGCACATGGATCCAAATCTTCTTGCTTCAACTGAAAATAATTTTTTTATCAGTCTTAACCATTCTCAGCTCAGAATTGCTTTGGATTAGGAAACCCCATTGCAGTGAGTGCCCTGAGTGAGTGATGGACATTTTGGTTGATGCCCATTGACCAGCTGAGACCCAGATTATCCTAATGTGAGAGTCCTTTTGTTCCATGCAAAAAGCATTAAAGAAGATAAAGCAGCCTCACCTGCAGCTGTGGGCAAGTAGAATTTGGCACAATGGAAAAGGAATTCATGAATGTATATTATATATATCCCAAATCCTGGGCTAAACTGCAGTTGCCAGTCCTGCACAGGTGAGAGCAGCCCAAAGTTACTTTGTTCTCCCTGAAGACCTTTTATTGCTGCTGGGACCACTAGAGCAAAGAAATGCCCTAATCATTCCTTTCTGCCAGGCATAAACTTGTGCTAATCTGAAATCACTGTAGCTGCTTTCTGACAGACAGATTTCTCTATGCAGGAGTCCTCAGGAAGTAGACCCACTATATTTAAAAAGCTCATGAGAAACATTGAAGATGTCTTTTGTGTACACAGGAAGAGCAGCATATCAAATGAGAGCCATTGCATAATGGTCCAGGAAGGGCTGGTTTTCAAAGGACCAAACCTTTGCATTCACCTCAAATCATGGGATTTGGCTGCAGGCAACCATGTCCATGAATCCTTCTGCTCAAGTTTTAGAGCAAAAAAAGAGTTCTTTTTGATACTTCATTATTAGGAACAGTACTAATTCTCCAGTCTGAGGACTCTCTGTAGGGGCCTTGATGGCTTTTTGATGAAAATTCATGTACAACTGTCACAAGTTGGTTGGTCTTCTCAATTCACCAAAACTTTTGTCAGTTTAGAAATTGTATGAACTGAAGCGTTTTGACAAGCATAAAAGAAGGACAAGAATGCATCTAGTATGACAGAATATTGATGCTCATTGTATCACTTCTTTCTCTTATTTTCTATCTGACCTGAGGGACAAGACACAGCTGAGAGAAAATATCTTTTTCCGAAGAACTGCAGATACTGAGCTGGGATTCAGAGGAATCCTCCTAATAGGAGCAATAGCACCTGTCAAGCCAGTCTAAAACAGCAGTGAAAATGAAGGTCAGCATGCTATGAGCAATGTTTTCTTTGAGGAGTGGGTTTATTTTCACATTTGTTCTCACACAATTACCTAAAGCTCTGGCACAACAACTGCAGGCAGAGCATTCTTAATAAACTTTGTTGTATTTCAGTGTTCAATTCTCTCACTGAGTGACTAGATTTTGGCTGTAATATCTCTCTGGAAATATTTCAAGACCTATCTGTTTACAACAGTTGGCAGAAAGCTGCGATAAGCTCAAAGTCCTGTGATTATGATTCATTGCTGTGTGAATAATTTCAGTTATCAAGCTTGATTGTATCTCTACATGGTTTTGCACTATTCACATGTACACTGAGTGCATTCAGAGCCAGGGCTGTGCTTACCCAAATACCTTTTTTTGTGCTAAAGAACAAAAACCTGCCCATGAATATTTTAATATTTTTGGTGGTTTGTTTAATAGGTATTATATTCTTCTTCAGTTATACATTGTGGGTATTTCATTTTTATTCATGAATTTAAATATTTCCTATTTTTTTCCCCAGAAAGAGTTCTTGTGAGCTATAAATACAGCTGTTACATCATTTTACCTGTGTGGGATATGGCATTTCATATACCAATACATGATAAGTTAACCAGCACTCAAAATTGAATTCATCCTCCAAACCATGCTGCAATTAAACAATACATGAGAAACAAGCATAAATATTTTGCTTTGGGAACCTGACAGATGAGGTAACCCCAACTGATGTCCTCAGCCCTCTCAGAAAACACTGGAGTGTAAGTCTCTCTTGCTCTTGAAAGATTTGTATGTACCCACATCTTCCCTTCCCACAGGAGCACTTTCCAGCTAGCCTGAACTGCTGGAAGAATTCAAGGGATGAGTGTTTTATCAGACCATGGTCTTCCACTTGTGAGACACAGCAAGTCTAATATTTCCTTCATGGGTCCCTTGAATCACACTAGTTTTCCTGCTCATTCCCCTTTCTGTTTCATGTTTTCAATATTTCTTATTAGATTTTATCCCTTTGACTTTGCTTCCCACCAAAGCCTGACTTCCTTCATGTCCAGGGTTTGGACTCTGATACAACTTGCAGCCATCCCACTCTTGGAAAGGGCAGAAAAAGCAGTGTTTGCCCAGGAATTGGTGTTTGTGCAGAAACTGCCTGCAGCCAGCCCCATTGCTCTGGGAATTCAGGGTGGAATCAAGGCAGTGACTATTTTTTATGTCATTTGCCACAGAACCAGTGACCTTCTGTGAGAATGGAAACCCTCTGGAGTCTTTCTGGCAGAAATATCAGATCTGCCATTGCAATCAGATTCCTCTTTGGATGGTTACCAGCCTTCCCAAATGCCCAATTCTTATGGAATACTTGTTAATTTCTGTGGAGAACGACTTCATTCTATCAAGCAAGATTCAGTCCACCCAAGTAATCCTATTGCTCAGAGTGGAAGGGACAGAGCTGGAAAGGGCTGCTGGTCTGATCAGCCATGATACAGAGCAAGGAGGAGAACACTTCTGAGTCAATAGAGGGCATTATGTGAAAGCTTCTGTTTCCAGAGTCACACCATGGGGCTGAGGGGCTGGTTCAAGAGCACATAAACACTTTCAGACTCTCCCTTCAGAGAGATGGGATTTGGTGGAGTACAGGGGAGCTGTTTGCAGACAGAGCTGCCCAGCTGCCCTGGTGGCAGTGAGGTTTCTCTGTGCTTTCAGGCAGATGGTAACCAGCAAGTCAGAGGCAGCCACACAGGGCTCTCCTATTTTAGCTCTGTTTGGTGTTTTCTTTCCATCAGGTGTGGTCTACAACCAGCACATTGGTTTGATGAACACAAGCAAATTCTGCTGGGGCCTGTTGAGTTAAACCTGTCTGTAAAATAGGAGGAGCCAGCTGATGACCTGAAATGCAGGCAAAGCTGATGCATCCACAGCATTCAGCTCTCCCAAGATGGGAGGACAGGCTGCTACCTGAAAAGATGCACGTGAGAGGTTTTATCTGAGGAGCTCAGACACTGCTGGCCATGTTCATTTCTATCCAGACCTTCTGTAATGCAGTCTTCAGATTAAGGTTGTAAAGGAAAAGTATTTAAGTTTTGGCTGACAGAAGAACTTTGCAAAAATTCAATCTAGAATGGGAAGGACAGGAACAATGCATAGGAACAACATTTTTCCATTATTAGATTTATTAGTTTATAATACATGTTCCCAGGCAAGAAGCAACTTACAAACATCAGTAAGGGTTCAATTGTTTTCTTATATATCCTCCAAAGCTCTAAACAAAAAAACCCCAAACAACTCAATCCCTTAATGTATATTAGTGTTACAAAGTTTTAAGGATGCCCTAAGCTTTTAAAGGGCTGAATATTCAAAAGTAAGGCTCTAGGGTAAATTAGTAAGATTTTTGTTAATTACAGAAAAATCACAGGAAGAATATCCATCAGACCTTGATGTTTGCTCATGACTTCATTACTCTTCACTCTTTTCTCCCTGTATTATCCAAATCAGGCTTTCCCCATACTAGGCCTGTGAAGATTATTCCCAAAGAGACAAGGGTTGTGTCTGCAGAGAACAGTGGCACTTTGAAGAAAGGGGAGCACAGGGGGATTGTGGGAGTGTGTATGTGTTTGTGAGCATGTGGAGATGAGATTTACACCTGTGTTCAGGAGATCCTCAACCAGAGGATCAGCCTTTTCCTAGGTCCTGCTCACCACAGACAGTCAGTTTGGCCCAAATTCTGGAAAAGGAAAGAGGGTTGCAATGCCCCATCAACTCCTGGAAGATATTATATGGAAATATGAGAGAACCAGAACATCTCTGGTTTTACTAGAGAATTCAGATGTTAATGAAGCAAAAGTAGAGTTGTAGCAGAAGAGGTTGGTAGCCACAAGGCAGTAAAGTAGTAAACAGAGAGAGGAAATGCCACCAAAGAGGCAAGGTATTGAGGTGATGTTTAAAAAAAACTGCATATGGCACTCGATGCCATGGTTTAGTTGAGGTGTTAGGGCATGGGTTGGACTCAATGATCTTTAAGGTCTCTTCCAACCTCATCGTTCTGTGAATTCTGTGGGTAAAGTTGAGAGAAAGAACTAATTGTGTTACTGGGGAAGTGGGACTGAGGACATGGGAGAGGCCTGGGAGATGCCAGTGAAACGAGTCACACTGCACAGTGACAGCAAAAGCAGAGAGAAGTGAAACATCAGGGAGGTGAAGAAGAGAACATGAGCTTCTCTTAATTACATAAATTTGGAGCTGAAAGACTGTCAGAGCAAAAAGATACCTGTTTTCAAGACAAATCTAAGTGAATGTCAGGGCCAGAAAGGAGTTGGCTGTTTATATGTACTTTTTTCTTCCCAAACCTACCAAAAAGCCTGTTTTCAATTAAAAAATGAACATAAGGCTTTGCATGGCTCTGTAACACACAGGTGGTGGCCTCCTCTTAAAGGAATGCATCCACCACTATCCTTCTGCAATGCTAAATATGCCTGAAATCCTCTTATGGTGGTTAATCTCTAACTTGGATCTTGCTACTGATACACTCCTATGACAGAGGTCATATTTCTAATGACAAAAGTAAAGAAAGGAAGGTAGTAACGTGGTGCCAGCAATACAGTTGGATTTTACTTTTATTTTACAGCTTAGGGGTTATTCTAGCTAACAGGCTGCTTCTAGTCAAAACAGAACACAAATGCTCCCTCTGCTCTTCAGGGGGAGTGTTAATATGGATTATCTCAATGCATTCTAGCTGCCTGTGGATACATAACCTTTCTGAATGCTTGCTTGTGATGGAAACTGTTCATTGTGTTTTGCAGGTACTTCTGAACTTTCAGCTTCATCCCGCTCTCTCCTTGCCTCGGATTTCTCTCCTATTTTCTTATGAGACTTGCTTTTTCTCAAATGCAATCTTTCTCTTTCTCGTCTCTCTTTTGCACCTTCAGGTTGCTAAAAGACAGGGAAAAAATAGCAGGGAATTACAAGAGATTCCTTCAAGAACAACAACAACAAAAGAGCTCATTATTTTATTTCACTAAGTAACAAAATGTTCCATAACTTCCTCATCAAGATCAGCTTTACCATGATGGGCTCAAATTCAAGGCCCCAGCCAGTCACCCTAAAGCTCAGCAAGAAGCAACACACATGCTTTGATTTTACTCTGTATATGATAGGAGGGTCACAGGCTCAGTGGACTTGAAGAGGAGAGCAGACAGGAGGGAGAAAGAGAGGAGCTCTGAGATTTCAGCCCAGACTCCATGTTTCTATCCTTTCATGTGATCCATCTTTACATCCCTGAAGACTTCTCCGTGCTGGCTGTAAAGTAAGACCCCACTGAAAAAAAGGTCTGAAGGGTTCTCAAAGACACATTTATATGAGAAAAGCAATATGCAGGGAAGGAGATGAATTACCTTCCCCACAGTGTTCACCTGTCTGATCATGGTGGTTTGAATTGCACCCACAGAGCTCTGAATGCAAGAAAATGCTCCATTTGAAGACACAGGTTTAAGCCCAAATTTCCTTTCAGATCTCTGATCTATTTCTCAGTTCTTTGAGATTCACAAGTCCTTCATAGCTCCCAAACTACAACTGTGACTGAGGGAATGGCAACAACTTGATCTTCTAGAAAAACAGATTAAAATACAGCTCAACACATCCCACTGCTGATTACAGAGGGGCACTGGAATCCCTGCTTTTAACTGGAACTGAAGCCATAATTAATACATTGTGCTCACTCTACCTAATCATACATCAACTACACTACTGCTCACTACTACACTACTACTCATAGACTTTCCAGCCACAGGCATTTTTGAGAAGTTATAAATGATAAACCAGACAACCACTGGTGAATGCTGGCACGTGTGGCAATGTAAATTTCCAAATGAAAGCAATTCAGTAGTTCCTGAAGAGGAAAAAGAAGATTAGGGAATGAGCTTGAAATTTTGACTATGGTGTAACAGTGCTGTCATCATCATAATTCTGCATATCCTTAGACAATTGGTCATGCAAGGACTATAATTATGGGACTGATCATGTAATTATGCTGTCTATTGAAAAGAAATTTTTTCCCCCTCTTTTGCTGTGTAAAGAGAGTTGAAAATTACTTTTCCATACAAATTGTCGGTGTCAAGAACCTGGAACAAAAAAAAGGATACTTCCTTCTGTGGCTATTCAATGCTAATGTCAGAGTTATTCAAGCACAGCTTTTTGAATAGAGTGACAATTTGATGGGGTTTTCCTGATACTGAAAAGTGAGTTAGGATTTATTACCCTTTCTTTCATTGCATGATACAGCAGATACTATGCATCATAATAAAAATATATTAAAGTCTAGATAAAAATTAGCAATTGGCTATTTCATCAACACACACCAGACAAAATGCTCATGGCTCTGGACAGAATGATGGGGACAAGGATGAAATGGGCAGAGAATCCCCTGCATGCCCTTTCAGTGAAAATATGTTCTGCTACTTATAGCAATAGCTGCTGCTGCAGCTGTGTGGTGACACTGCAGAAAGCAGATGGATGGGGTCCTGAGGGGTAAATGAGAAGCCTCTCAAACACTGCAGTGTCTGGCAGTGTTACAGACAGCTCCACATAGGTTAAGTCAGGTCAGCAGCTGTGAAAAAGTGAGCTGGGTCTTGCAGCAGAAGTGAAGCAAACCTGGGTTTGTATTGTCATGTTTTGTGGCCACAGCCATAGAAACCTCTGAAAACATTGCCACATGAGCCAGTGTGGTGTTTCATTTTGAGGATAAACATTCCCAAATAAGCCTGGACAGTAACACCTCATCAAGAATCCTCACACCAATGATACAACTTTAACCTGGTTTGTGCTACTTGTAGTAATTTGAGACCATATAATATGAGAAATTCCAATTGGAGTTTATTTCTGCACTTCCCCCAGCAAAGTCACAGCAATTACACAAAAGATGAAGGTGACTTGGTTGGTTGGGCTTTTTTTCTTCTGTAGTGATCTTATTACCTACCAAAGAAACTGAGCGTTTGCTTTTGAGATGCAATTGCTTTTCAAAGGATTCTGCAAATTCCTGAATGGAGTTTGATCTTGTCTCTGGACATGAGCTGTCTGCTGAAGGTGTTCTGCTTGCCTTCCTGTGGCAGTGACATTTGACATCTTGGTCTTCTTGAAATTCCTTGGAGCCCCTGAGGTGGCCTGAAGATGAGCCTTTGGCAGAAGCATGAAGTCGTGTTGTATGGAGAGAGGAAAGCTTGGCCTGAAAAACATAAGGTCTTTGTTGTCTATTGAATAGCAAAGCAGAAGACACAAGGCAGATTTTTTTCTGCCACAGACACTCTCCCAAAGAGTGGTGCAAAGCAAAGGACCCTCCCCAGAATTCTGTATCTTTCTTTTTAAGTGTAGGAGAATCACACTGCCAAGAACTTGCTTTCTGGAAGCAGCAGGGGTAGAATTTCCTATTATTCCTGGGTTTGAGGATATAAGTTTTGGCACACAATGAACATTTCAAATGTAAAGTGTGCTGGGTCCTCTTAGTGTTCACTGATACGAAAAGGAACTGGGACTCTTCATAGCCTCAAAAACTCTTGCCTTGCACCTGGCTGCAGTTTCTAGGCAGGACTCTCAAAAAGCATTACCCAGCCTTTTGTGGCCAGATGAGTCAGGTAAGAGGTTTGACCCACAAGTCTCCAGGTCTTATCAGCTGTTTGAGTTCAGAGTGTGACAGCAGACATTTCTCACCCACTTCTGTCAAGGTCTACATGCAGAAAAACTGCTTTATTGCCCAGCTTTGAATTTTCTGCATGTTTTTTGGGCATATTTGCCTTGAACTAATGAAGAAGCACTTTCAGGGTACTGAGGGACACATCACTACCAAAGAAGTAGTAGGAAACAGACTTCTACAATTATATTTGCAGGACTGAAGTCAGAATGAGTAGATAGTTGTTTAGTTTTTGTGTGATTCAATTTTCCTAGGTCTGGCATGAAGATAAAAGCTATTGATCTGCATCAGCTGTGTTTAATTGAATGTCTGCAAAGGAGATTAAACTGATACAGAACTGCTGTGTCCTGTGCAGTCATGAGTTGGTGGTTTTAGAAGGGGACAGATGTAGAAGAGAGGCATGAGAAGGACACCACAGCTGGGAATATCCCAAACCTTGTTGGTGATTTTCAGGACGAGTAGCTGAACACAGGTAAGATGCAGATGGTGAAAGAAAGAGAGATGGGAGGTACTGAAAATTATACCCCTGCAGGTGTCAGATTAAAGCATTCCAGGCACCCAGCTGCTGGCATGCATTTTTGAATGCATCTTTGTTTTGGCATCTTTGGAATTTTGAAGAAATCATAAGGAATTTCTTCACGGAAAGGATGCCTAGACATTGGAATAGATAGCCCAGGGAGGTGGTGGAGTCACTGTCCCTGGAGGTGTTTAAGGAAGGACAGGACATGGCACTCAGAGCCATGGTCTAGTTGACATGGTGATGGATTGGTCAAAGATCAGAGCTGATGATCTCAGGGGTCTTTTCCAACCTAACTGATTCTGGGACTCCCTGTTTTGTACAAGCCTGGTGCTAAGCCTTCAGCTACTAAGTAACCCTGAAAAGTTCTGCTGGCTTTAAGGGAGCTGTGATTGTTTATAACAAAGGAAGGTTTATCCCACCAGTTCTGCAATGCTTTCTAAGAAAATCCAGAAGAAAACCCTACATTCAATACAGGGTTTGTGGTGTGTGTATTGGTTGTTTTGTTATTTTAACAAACAGGGGAAAACTAAAACAACTGGGTATAGTGTTTACATTAATCTACAAACCTTGGACTGCAAGGGACCTGAAATATGTCCTGCACACCACTTCATTCACTCTGAAGTTGTGTGCAGGACATATTCCTGCTACTATAAATGTATTGGCACAACAGGGACCAATGCAGCCTTTCTCTGAATAGAGAGGCTGTGCATTCATATGGCTGTGGCTACATCACATTAGACAGGCTTGATGAGAACTGCTGAAAATAATAAATCTTGCACCTGACAGAAGTACCTAATATTTGAAGAGTGTTTGCAAAATCCATGGTATTAGTTCCATTTTTTTTTTTCAGGCATAAGCTTACTATGTCCAGTATTATGGACTGTCTCTGAGAGTAGTGTTAATTATTTCTACTGTATTATTTTTACTTTGGTTTCAAACCAGTCAATGCAGCTGCAAGTTCTATAAGGTCATATTGTATTGTTACTTCAGAAAGCATCAAAGCAATCGCATTGTGCTCGAGGGACAGGAGCACTCATGCCATGCCAGGCTCAACAAGCTAAATGTCTTCTCTGACATTTTAATGGCATCAACATATATTCTTTCCTGGAAATAAAAATTGTTTCACAGTAAAAATCACTGGTATCTGTTCCTAGAGGGTTTGGGAAAAAAACCCAAACCAAACACAGGAGGACAGCTGAAATGGGGGATTGTATTCTATCAATCTTGTTTTGCAAAGACTGTAAATATTTTCTTTTACTAAGACATTACTTTATAGTTTCCTTTCACAGATAGAATTACAGTTAAGCCCTTAACAAATGACTGCAGTTTACCTACTGATATGGCAGCAATGGTCCAGAAAGGGACAAGCTTTCCTCTGAAATGCCCATCTGCCTCAGTGGGCTAAGGGTAGAGATACACCAACAGGTCTATGCAATCATATTGCTGTGACTGTGCTTTCTCTCACGGTGCCTGTGCATGATACATTAAATTCTCCACTATCAAAATGGGGATTTTTTGCCAGTGCTGGGAAAGCCAGAAGCACCAAGGGATCTCAGGGATTGTTTCTTATTCCTATTAGTGTTCCTTTTTTCTGTGTTGGGCAAAGGCAACTCATGTTCAGTGTATCTATTTACAAAACAGCTAATCTTCTGCTAATTGCCAATCTCAAACACACAAAAGGTACACAAACAAAAATACTTAACACAACAAAAATTGTTGTCAGTATAATTTGTCTTATCTCTTTCTCAGTTTCTGCTGTAGACAAGTTAATTGTTTACATCTTTTGGGCTTGATCTGAGAGCTTGCACAGCTGTCAGTAAGAACATTAATCTTCAGTGTGTCAGCACAAGTGTTCATTGTTTGCTAGAGTTTACACAATGACCCCAGTATTTTACGGATATTTTGGAACATCTGACATTCAGATGCTCTCCCATGGCTCCCAGAAGCTTACAGACAAGCATATATTTCTTAAAAATGTTTTGGTCTGGCCTTCAATTGGTCTACAATAACAATTTTGTGGTAGATGTTCAGTTTAAGTTTAGTTCAAATTAAATGTCAGTAACTTCAATAGCAGTCATTTGTTCTGCTGCCACTCCTAGCAATTTTCTCCTGTGAGCAACAATGTCTATTTGAAGGTGGATTCATGTTTAGGGCTGTAAACTTCTTATCAGTTCTCCTTTGTCTCCAATCTTTTCCTTACAACAAAATGTCTGGGAGGTAAGACATGTTCTGAACCTAAATGATGTAGGGTAACTAGAATGTGACAAGGAAAGTCATAGCTGGAGGCTTCAAAAAAGGTATCACAGTTAATTTGTCTAAAGTTTGCCAGGGGAACAAGTTAAATAAAGGAGATGGAAACAGCTGACTTAATTATCCCCAGGCAGTTTTTGCAATCAGTGTTGGCCCACAGCAACACACAGAGCTCTGAGCTTTCCAGGACAGTGGAGTTACATGTTGTTTTAGCCTGACAGATTGGAGTTACCAACGTTTTAGCCTGACTTGCAAGTGACCCAGTGTAGGATGAATATAATTTTGTGTTCCCCTCTGCAAAGTGTGAATGACAATAGCAAAAGCATTTTGCAAAGCTCATCTCAGTGAGGTATACAAAGATACTGGGAAAAAAAATAATGAAAACTGTTGTTAGTTTGGGAGTTATTCTTCAAAGTTTTATCCATACTTAGGATGGGGTCTGTACCACACTAGGATGCCACAGGAGTTTATTTTTTGTCTTTGAGGTGGAAGCAGTGGCTCAGATGTCTCAGTATAGCACAGGAAAAACTACAAAGACCAACACAGCAGTTTGGAGCTGAAAGTGACTTTCCAGCAGAACCACCTTTTGTGCTCCCCTGAGAGCACTTTACTATGCAGCATCTAAAGGCTGGTGGTGCTGAAGCAGTTCCCAAGGGCAGGACTGCTCTGCTGCCAGTGCCCTGAATAAAGCCTTGGATATGAGACCAAGTGAGCTGGCAGTGCTCTTTTGGCAGTACCATTGCACCTGCACAAGGAGCTTTTCCCAACAGCTGTGCCAGAACTTGCTGACTTGATTTTAGACAGTGGAGTTATCTCAATTTTCAATGTTGAGATAGAAGAAAGGGTACACTGTGACCTGCTGTGGAGGTATTAGCTTTCAAAAGAGATGCACTCTAAGCTCAGTTATTATTCCTCCTGATAATTAGCACTGTTCTGATAAAATGAAGACAATATTTAAATAACAGTGCCAGTGTTTTGAATCTTACAACAGTTATAATTTGCAATAATGAATCTTACAATAGTTATAATTTGGAGTAACTATGCAAAAAACACACATCCAGATGCAATAGCTCTCAAGTTACTTCTCTGAACAAGGAGATGCTCTTACAGGAGGTATTTACAAGTGCCCATTTGTTTAACTTCTGGCTTTGGTTAGACAACACATACGACTGCTCTTTAGTACCAATTACTCAACTTCCAAATCAAGAGAACATTTCAAAATGTGTCCACAAATTATAAAATCCCCAGCCAAATATTCCTGTCTTATTCCTCCAGTCAACATCTGGCACTGAGAAATAAAGCAGTTAAAATTTACATCTTCTATATGAAACTAGTGGAGAAAGACAAATTTGTGTAAAGCATTAATGTAAAGGTCAGATATAATTAAGTATACACAATATCTTTAGCTTGTTAAACAGTAACATCAAAAAATCATAGTTTTTCTGTCAGCTAACTTAGTCTAAATTCTATGTATGGATTCAGGAATGCAAGTATAGTAAAGTATTTGAATAGCTATTAGCTAACTCTTTAAATAGCTTTTGAATAGACAGAATATAAGGGCATGCTAATGCAAACACAAATATACAAGATGTGTTCAGCACCTTGCTGAATGGAAAGAGGTTTGAAGTGCATTCTTACACTCCAGTTTCTCTTGAGGCCTAAAGAAATCACATATGCATGGATCTCTGAGTGAAAAAAGTAAAATACAGTAAAATTAATTAACCTCCTTCCCCTCCCATTAATAAATGTTATGTATTCAGCATTTTGATGGAATACAGCAGCAAAGCTCTAGCTCAGAGTCTGTCTTGCAATCTGTGGCTGAGGTGAAATATAAGAGTAAATAACAAATGTGGCTGATCAGACCAGAAGTTATGAATGAAGGTTATCTCTCCAGCCTGCCCATGAATTCAAAGAGGGAGGAAGTGGTTTTGGACTCGTTGGTTTTTCTTGGCCAATTTTTTTTTGGAAATGAAAAATCCCACAGCTTAGAACCTGACAGCTGCAGAGGAGAAGAACTTGAAAGGTGGAAACATAGAATGGCACAAAAAAAAGTTTGGGAAAGATTAGCTGCTCCTCCCCAATATTTTAGCATTTGCTTCATTGCAGCCATAATGATCTAAGGATATAAGTAAAAAATGGCTTGTAAGGAAACATAGTATCTTTGTTAAGAAAACTGATGTAGTTGGAAAAAAAGGAGACAGGTTTGGACCACCTAAATGTTCCTTTAAAAGCTGAAATGAAAGCAACAATCTTTGAATAAAGAGAAGACTATGTACAGTTTTCAGTTTAACCTAATTTTGATCCTCACTTAGACAGTTGTGAGTGGCCTTCTGCACATGAATCTGCCCCTTTCCCAACTGTTTTGTTTTAAGAATAAAGAATGTACTTCTACCTTAAAATCTTACTTCACAGTTTAGTAAGCTTTGTTATGTGTTGTATCATTGTTTTCAGAGTCAGATGTTTTAAAACAGGAGGGACTGCGTCCTCTAGCTTAAAACAGAAGTTACACTTACACTTACCTGAAAACAGGTAAGTCTCAAGGGGTAAAGGGTAAAAC
The DNA here is from genome assembly GCF_023055355.1 of Agelaius tricolor. Lineage (NCBI taxonomy): Eukaryota > Metazoa > Chordata > Aves > Passeriformes > Icteridae > Agelaius > Agelaius tricolor. Next base: position 32,975,482 of record NW_027269269.1, read on the forward strand.
TTCCTGGAGTCAATATAGTTGGATAATTAGGTCAAAATCCTTATAATACAGATGGAATTACACAGTTTTTCACATGAGAACTGACTTGTTACAGGCAGTCTTTATGTATGCAGGTGCAAAATGTTTTGATGTCTACCAGGTTGTGCTGAGCTGCCAGAATAGCACTGTAATACATAGTTAGACACACTTCTCCTTACATTTCTGGGCCTATCATCACTTTTCCTGGAGTTTGCCAGTTTTCTGTATTCCAAGACCACAAAGGCTTGACCCTGTCAGACAGCTAAGCTCAAAAAGCAACTAGCAGCTGCCAGCAGGAACTGAATTTACTTGGCAAGGTGTCCCATACTCCTCATACATCCCTGGGGCCGTTCCTCTGGGGATGGAACTCACATTTATACATACACCACGTGCACACACAGAGAAAGCTGCACCCAGCTCTTACCGGTAGGGATGCTCTCCTCTCACTCCAGAGTTGTGGCTGACGTTTCTTGTGGCCTCTGCCTTCTTTCTCCTCATCGATCAAGTTGTGGCCCCAGAAGCTGCTCATCCATTTTGCAAAGAAAATATCATCATCCTCATCATATTCCATGCACAGATGCTCCAAACTTGGGGGAGGGGGGGGGTCTCCCAGCCAGACAAGGCAAAGCCAGACAAAGTCAAATTCCACCACCAAGCCAGTAGCTTCACACTGTTCTGCCAACAAAGGAAGCAGACACACAGTTCCAACCACTCTTTCTGCACTGCCTCCCCAAAACCTGTCCCACTGCAGCCCCAGGCACTGTCTAAACATAAAGTCAGCCCTTTCTCATCTCTTTTCAACTAGGTTTCCTTTAACCTTTCCATTGCAGCAGTGTCCAATATGACACTGCCGCAGGGGGTGGGTGGCAGGGCTGGGGCTGCTGCCTGTGCTGCTGCTGAGTGCCCCAGCTGTCAATACCAATGCAGAATTGCCCACAGTTACATGCCTGTGGGGGGGCAGGCCCAAAGTAGGCTTGTGATTTTTGAGAAGCAGAATTGACATATTGATGTTGGTCAGAAACTGGCACAGCTGCTTGCAGAGACCTGGCTGGCTCTGTGGGAGGGAGCACAAATGGCCCACTCTTCCCATGTTGCTCTCTCTCTCTCTCCTGACTTCTGGTGCCTCTGCTCTTCCTTCAATATTTCAGAAACATCATCTGCCTACGTAGAAACCCTTCCTAAAAGCAACTGCTCATTCATTTTTGGGTTATGACAGACAGTGCAATCTTGCAGATGCTGCTTTTCACCTGAGTAATTTCATCTGCCATATCAGGGGTATGGGAGGCCCTGCCTCACTTCAAGCATTCAGGGTAAAAATGTGCTGGTTCTTCCTCACCAGCCCTGGGTGTAAACCATACAGGCCTTGCCTCTTCCACACAACAGAACAGGGCTAGGGAATGACTTCTGGCCCTCAGACCAGTGTCTAAACTGAGCACATGTACCCTACGTGGTGTCTGTGCTGAGGGTCTCCTCCAGGCTCTGTGCTGCAATTACTGCACTGTGGCTGTAATACTTTGTTGTCCTTCTTATGTCTCCTGTGTTTCAAAATCTCTGATATAACACAAAAACTGTAGTAGCTCACAAAACTGTTGTCTGCATGGTATGAAACTGGAAGATGTTTTACATGCTTTGGGGCCTGGCAGGAGGACAATGAGGGCTCTGAGGCTGTAGAGCCTGTTGGAATGGTGCTGGAAGGCTGCATGGGAGGAAGAACCCAAATTGAACTTCTTACTTGTCGCCACATTTCTCTTCACAGAGAAAAGCAAGGCACAATTCTTCCCAAGAATATTTCTGGGTTTCACATTTTCTGAACCTCAGAGAAAGAAAAAACAATTCTTATCTCATTTACTGCTCCTGTGTTGTTCACAAGAGGAACGCTTTGTGGAAGATTGCTTACCTGAAGGGAATAGGTAATTGGATTCTGGTGTGAGTGTTTTGATTCATTGACCAATTGAATCCAGGTGTGCATGTGTTGGGACTGTTGGTGGAGATGGAGTGCAGTTGAGTGCTTGGCAGATTCAGTTTAGATGTAATATAATATAATGTAATATAATACAGAATAACAGTACAATAAAGTATTTATTTAGCCTTCTGATAAGATGGAATCCTCCTCATCACTTCTTCCTGCTATGGGGGTCATCTTGTTACTATACTTACTGGAAGTAAACCCTGGTGTGTGCTGGTGTTCTTCTGGTGCCCAGGCATTGCTGTGGAGATGCTGGTTGGTCTTGGCCACAAATATGCTAAAAAGCTTGCTGGTAATTTGGCATTACAGAGAATCAGTGGTACAGCATTAAACCTTTTCCTCAACCTGTTTAGAACTACAGATATGGCTACAAAATTCATTTTATTCATGAGGGTGCAGGTGTGAGGTGTAAGTACAGTGTGGGACTGTTCATTCCCAACAATACAGGTGAAGGGAATGGTTGGCCATGGATGTCTGTGTGCCCAATTTTACCTTGTCCAGGGCAGGAAAGAGTGTGATCAGCAGAGTGACCTGAGTACATGGGTGTGCAGATGGCATTGCCTCAGATGTTCTGTATGAGAGCCTGGGGACACAACCATGCCTGCAGCAGCCTGGACAGGAACAAGAGGGATACCTGGAAAACAGTACAGTAAGGAGGCACCTGAAGCAATGAAAAGGATGTGTAGGCTGATTTTCTAGGTGGGGAAGGGCCTTCCTGGCCATATTCAAGCAGCCTGAATTTGACTTGCATCCTGGAGGCCACTCATCTGTACAGGCAAGGCATATCTGAAGGCCTGCAGGAAGCACGATGTGGGTGGAATTGAGCCTGTCCCAGCAGGAAGCTATTGACCTGTTGGATACATATTTTCTATTGTGAGGGGACAGGGAGAACAGGCAGAAGGGTTGTCCCACAGCTTTGTCCAAATATGCTTACATAAACAGTAATAATCCATCAATTAAAGGACATTTCTCAAGTTGTTTACTACCAGGCACGCATATACACTGACTCAGAGTGCAGCAGGGCAAATTTTAGTTGGGATCCTGAGGTATTTTATTTGCAATCTTGCTGTTGTTTTTATTTGCAGCCCTTTTTTCTTCTGTGCAATATATCTTCTCACATTTCCCTCCTACCTACAAAGAAATTTTTGCATGAGATGACTGGGGCTGATTGTAAAAATGCATCAAAAACGACTCCTCTTCAGCTGAATGCTCCATGGAAATAAGGGGAGACAGGAACATAAGCTTCCTCTGCCTACAGGTAAGGATTTTAACTAGTCATAGACACACACATGAACAAAATTCCAGTATTACATATTAAATTATTTTTATGACAGATTCAATTCATAACTGGGAAGAAAACAGGAAGATTTAATTTATAACAAGGATTGCTCCAAAACTCTTAAGTACAAAGTCCTAGAAAGTTTGAATCAGCCACATTAGCTGAAACTTCACAGAATTAGAGAATCAACCAGGCAAGGTTGGAAGAGGCCACAGTGGATCATCAGGTCCAACCTCCCGCTCAAGCAGGGTCATCCCAGAGCACAGGATTGTATCCAGACAGGTCTGGAATATCTCTAGTGTGAACATGCGTATTTTATGATTGGCTCTTTGCAAGTATTAAAATTAATATGTGTTAGAAAGTTTTGCTGTATTAATTTTCTTAAGTAGTGTGTTAAATATAGTTTTAGGTTATAACATAATGTTAAAATAGAAACTACACTATGTATGATACTTTTTTAAAGAAAGGATTTGCACCTCTAGCAGCCACAGGGCACCTAAATCTTTCAGAGAAAAAGAATTTATTCTCTCTTATCAGAAGAAAAGAACTTCTTCCCGCCTTGCTCAGCCAGGACGACGGCATTAGGATTAAGAGAAAGCAGTTGACACTAACCAGACAGAATCCTGTGTTTGAATGGAATTTATGCATCATGTATGAGGTGTATGAATACACAACAGGTTATTGTTTTTAAGGGTTAATCCTCTGTTAACGGGTGTCCTTTTTCGAGCTTATGTTGCTCAGAAAAAGGTACCTGGACTGTCCATAACTCTTTGTTTCTATTGTCTCATATTGTCCTCAATCTCAATTTTTCAAATTTTTATTACTCTAATTATATTACTACTTTTATAACCATTTTATTACTATTAAACTTTGAAAATTTTAAAAACAAGTGATTGGCATTTTTCACATCTAGTGAGGGGAGACTCCACAACCTCTCTGGACAACCTGTTCCAGTGCTTCTGCACAGTAAAAATTTCTTCCTCATGTTCAGGTGGAACTTCTGTGCATCAGTTTCTGCCCATTGCTTCTTGTCCCATTGCTTGGCACCACCGAGAAGAGCCTGGATCCATCTTCTTGGTATCCCCTCTTCAGGTACTTGTGACATTGATGAGGGTCCCTCTCAGCCGTCTCTCCTCAAGGCTGAACAGGCCCAGCTCCCTCAGCCTTTCCTCTTCCCCTTAATCAACTTCGCTGCCCCCTCCCAGACCCGCTCCAGGAGCTGCACGTCTCTCTGGTACTGAGGAGCCCAGAACTGGACACTTCTCGTGTGAGCGACTCAGACCTCCATCGGCACGGATCTCTCCGGCCCCGAGGCCATTCCAGCGCTGTTTCCCGGGGCGCGCCCCCGAGCCCGGCCCGGCCCCGCCCGGGCTCCCTCACAGGGCTGCGGGTGCCCCTCCGCGCCGGCAGGGGGCGCTGCGGGCGGGCGGAAGCGGCGGCGCTCCCGCGCCCTCCCGGCGCGCCCCGCGTGTCCGCTGACCCTCCCTCTCCTCCTCCTCCTCCTCCCGGGCGTCATGGCCGCCTCGAAGCCCGTGGAGGTGCCGGGCGGCGGCGGCACCGCCGGGCTGTCCCGATGGCAGCTGGCGCTGGTGCTGGGCACGCCCATCCTGCTGGGAGCCGGCGCGATCTATCTGTGGGGGCGGCGGGCGGCGCGGCGCGGAAAGGGCGCTAGCGAGAGGAAGACCCCCGAGGGGCGGGCGAGCCCCGGGCCCGGCGGTGAAAGCGGCTCCGGGCAGGCCGATGGGCCCGGACACGAGGAGATGGTGAGCGGGGAGCGGCGCCGCCCGTAGCGGCGGCAGCGGCCGGGCTCGCCGCGCGGGGAGCCGGGGGCCGGGGTCCCGGGGCAGCGCCGGGATGGCCGGGCTGCGATGTGCCGCCGGCAGGGCCCGACAGGCCGCTGGGCCCGTCCGGAAAGCGGCTGTCAGGGTGCCGGTCCCCAGCGAGGAGCAGCGTGTGATGGGATGGAGCTCGGGTGACATCCTGCTCGTGCTCTGCGTGACACGCCCGGCAGGTCACAGAATCACAGGCTGGGTCGGAAGGGCCCACGGTGGGTCATTGGTCCAAACTCCGGGGTCGAGCAGGGTCATCCCAGCACATTGCACAGAATTGTGTTCGGATGGTCTGGAATACCTCCAGTGAGGGAAACTCCACGCTCTCTCTGAGCAACCTGTTCCAGTGCTCGGTCACTGCACGGTAAAGAAATTCTTCCCTATGTTCACGTGGAACTTCTGTGCATCAGTTTCTGCCCATTGCTTCTTGTCCCATTGCTTGGCATCACCGAGCAGAGCCCAGACCCATCTTCCTGACACATTTCCTCCAGATCCTGATAGATAATGATGAGGTCCCCTCTCAGCCATCTCTTCTCAACGCTAACCAGGCCATTCTCCTTTAGGTTTTGCTTCTATGAGAGATGCTCCAGTCCCTTAAATCCAGTTTGTCCCCCCAGATTTCCATGTCTTTCTGTGGTCAGCCTGTGTGACCCACTGAGCTCCTTAGCCAGGCATTCTGGCTGGTGGTTGCAGTTCTGCCCTTGCCACACAGGGATCAGGAGTAGTTTGTTCCAAGATTAGGCGTTGCCAAATGCATCTTCTCATCAGTTGGCTGAGCATGGATCTTTGCTGCTGAGAGGGGAACATACCTCTGCCTCTGAGGTCTAGAGTAGCTGTGAATAAGTTTCCTCCAGGAACAGTGTTTTGGAAAGGAAATCTGCGATCTGTTGTATGTGAGATGCTGGATACAGCGATGTGGAAAGAGAATACAATCACGATTGTTTTAAAATGGAATAGTATGTTCCATGAAAATATAGAAGCCACACAGTTTATGCAGCAGAGACTTTGAAGTGTAGAATTTTCCTAAGTAGGCATGCTCTCAAAGCATACATCTATCCTGTTGTAAATTACCCTTCTGAGAACTTTCAGATAAAATGATCTGTGCAAAAACTCAAGGGCAACATGTAAAATCAGTGTCCAGATCAGGTCTATGGTTCTCTTGTATATCTGTGTTTGAAAAAATGCCTCTAAGATGCACTTTCTGCACATCTGCAGTCCCAGATGTGCCTTGCCAGTCATGCAGCATTACTGAGGTGAGGTTGCAGTTGACAGCATGTTTAAAGTAATGGATTTGACAAACTGATGGCCTTTGATAAGAGTATCCCACACTGCATCTTCTTCTCCCGTTCTTGTGCATCACCCAAAATGCTTTGAAGTGTCTGGCTGTTAAAGGTTCCCATGTGAAATGATGAGGAGAGAAGAAGAATCACCTCTTGGAGACAGGGAAAAGTCCGTTCTAACCTCCGTAGTTTGAGTGGTGCAGACGGACGCGCTTGGGCGGGCAGTGGCAGGCACACATGGGAGTGGTGAGGAAGGTGGCAACTTCCCCAGCTGGTGAATCATAGCTGCTCTCAGGCATTCCCAAAAGCACACCAAGCTGTAAATCCTTTGCTGGACCTTGAGGCAGTTACTTCAGTGCAGTGATTTGTTCCTTCCTGGGCACCAAACAGCACTGAAGAAGTTGTGTACAGAGGACAAATTCAGACTGTTTACTGTGGTAGCTTTGGCTCATGGCTGCAAGCAGCATCTGGTGTACTTACAGGAGTGTGCTTGCTGTGTGTGAGCTCTGCAGGTCTGCAGGCTGCTCCTGACCTTTGTCTTTCTGCAGTGACTTCCCTGTTAGTGCCTTCACTCTGGTTTTCTTGGTTGTGTTTCTAAATTCCAGCAATATCCAGGAGTTTGTAGTCATTCTGTAGTTGTAGGAAGGAAGCACTTAAAACATTTAAAACACTTATATAGCATTTGATTTAAAATATTGTGTGTTGCTCCACAATTTGAATTCTAGAAGGCTCTGTGCATTTAAGGATAAAGTTGAGTGGTATGACCTGATGGAAAGTTTCTTGAAGAGTGTCATTGCTTACACTGTAAAGAAATGAGATATGTTGCTTAGGAAGGCTGCAGAAGTTGTCAGATTTGACTGATTACATGAGATAATCATCTAGCTGGTCAAAATATGGCTGCATCAGGAAAATAAATGTGGCTGCAAGTTCCCAGGACTACTTTATGTGTGTGTGGAGGATTGTCTTCCTGTTACTCATATCCAAAGCAATGATGCCATGTAGATTTCATGTTTCCTCTCGTATTTTATTAGTTATGGATATTAGTGGTAAGACCCATGATTGAAAATACAACCACTGCAGATGCTTCATTTGTAAAACTGCCTGTATTGTATTAATCTGCCTCTCTAATGTGATGAGGTATTTTTTGAAACTCAGCTGGATTTCACGTACAAGTCTGCACAGTGAATAACAGCCAGTAACTCATTTCACAGTTGAAATACAAGAGGAAAATCTTTTGGAAAACACATAGGTCAATAATGAATCTGCTACCAACAGCTGTGTCAGCTAACTATTCTTTTACTCATAAATGTAACTTAGGACTCACACTGTTTTGTGCTTTTCATTAAATCATCCCCTGTATCCATTTGATGTTCTGGTCACTGTTTCTGAAGACATGACCTTGAATTTTTTTTCTTTGTTCTTTAAAAATAAATAAGGTGCCATACCTTCCCTATTCTTTATTCTGACTTGTTACTATTTTGCATGCAGCTCAAGCTTTTCTTTTACCTGCTGCACAGGCCTCACATTTTTTTCCCAGGCTGTGTCTGCACCAGAGGATTCTCCTGACATCGATGCACTGGCCAAGTGTGTGATCTATGACTGACACTGTGTTGGCAGAAGCCCTTAGCACAGGTGCTATATTGGGAAAAGCTGAACTACTTTTGAGAGTCCTTCTCCTGTAAGCACAGCTCCTTAACAGTACAGTAAACTGGTATTATTGGGCCAGTTAAGTGATGATCATAAAACTGCATCTATGGATGGCTCAAAGGTCGTAGAGCCAAATTGCATCTGTTCATGACACTTGTCATTGTTTCTTGTAATTTGTATGGAATGTGTTTTAGTCACTCAGTAGCAGTTGTTTTTCACATGCTCTCCTGGTTTGTAAGGAGTATTGCATAATTAAAATACAGAATGCTTTGCATATATTGCTTTAGTTTGCACCCAATTCTTTTTTTTTTTAACTTATTCCATGATAAATTCCTAGCAGGTTCACTCCTTGTCTTAGAGGAGGGAGCAGTGGTTAGTCAGTGAGGTAATGTGTTGGTTGCTTCAGTATGTTCTTCCCCTGAAGTTGGAATCAATTCCTTTTGCAGCTCTGTGGTAGTCCAGATCTGACCCCTTAACTCCTTCAGCAAGCTGACAGGGTAACCCTGTGTTTGGAGTGAGAGGAGGTCAGCTGGGTGGCCTTGGCTATTGCAGTGAAAGCCATTGGGGTCCCAGCAGTGCCCTGTCTCTGCACACTTTGCTGTGAGCTGGGCACTGTCCTTGAGTGCAGTGTGGGTGAACGTGACAAACTCCTCGGCCTTTGTGGTGCCACATACCGGGATCAGCAGCCAGCCAGCGTGGCTTCTTTCCAGTGTCTGTTTTAGTAGCAATTGCTGAATGCTGCCTCTCTCACTGCTGTGACATTAGATCAGGATATGAACAAATTGAACACCTTAGTCTAGATACACTCATGCTGGTACTTACTCTAAATTGATCTAAGCAAAGTAACTAAAAAGTCATTTCTATTGTACTGTGCACCTGTTGCTTAGTAAATCTCACTGTCAACCTACTGTAAGTCTTCTATTTTGTGCTAGCTATAGTGGACAGGTGTAGAAAACTCCTAAATGTGTGTACAATAGCAGTAAAGCTATTAGACTCTTGGCTTATTTATGGAAGGTGTGGATGGCAAATTCATTAAACAGGAAGGTGACTAAAAACACAGTGAATTTGTCCTGTAAACTTTGTTACATTTTTTCTGAGTGTAATACATCCTTGCTTGTGCTTTGAATTTACTTCTAAAGATCATGTAAACATGCTTTTTCTCATAGTGGCTTTAGGGCTAAAGAGATTTTTAAACCATTTATATTCAGTTAATGCCTTTGTTTGAAAAAAGACTTGAGATGAACCTTAGTAAAAAAAAAAGTAGTGGAAAGATAGGAATTCAGAAAAGAATAGGATTTTTTTCCTGGTACCTCATCTCATTAAGAGGTTTCTCTCACTTTCAAAGAACAAAAAAGAGGCCTAGACCAAGGCTTTCTTTTTTTGCACGTTGAATTAAGATGGCTGAAACAGTAGTCGCCCTCCGTGTCATCTGTCAGATAAGGGCTCATGCAAATCCTTTTCAACCAAGAGAAAAATGCTGAAACTCTCTGCTCATGCTTCTGTTGTGAATTGCTGCCATCATTGGCTGGCAGGAAATTTCTTCTTCTGCTTTGAATAACAGTCTCCCTCAAATATATAAGGTTCTGAACAGCTAGTTTAACAATACTGCCATTGCAGGGAGTTACTAAGCATTATTATTCTTGCAGCTGGCAGTGTGTTGCTGTAAAGTTGCTGTTTGCACGCAGTTTCTGAACATTTTGTGAGAAAAGCACATTTACTGAGGTTAAATTAGAAGTTCAGAAAATTTTGCCAGTGTTGTTGTCTATTCTTTAGTCAGTTAGCAATCTGCTTGTTTAGGTGCCTGGATAACTGATAACTCAATTTCACAAGTGTCCTTTGGCTTAAGCTCTGTTCTAAAACTTGTTAATCAACAGTTGCTGAAAGCAGTCCCAAGTACTGAGAAGTTATTTTTTGTGTAGCTGAGATGTTATTTTTGTGTAGCTGCAAATAACTTCTGAGTTACTTGTTTTGTTGCTCTGTTATGAACTTACATTCATTTTATGAAGCTGGTTTGTTGCACAGATTCTTTGACCAGAAGATGACAAACTGGAGAGTTTTTCTTGCTCTATACGGACCTTCACCTTGGGGATAAAAAGTGTCCAGAGTGCCACACAGCATGGTTCAGGTCAGGCTCACTGTCAGGTGGGGAGAAGCAGTGGAATTGGAAAATAATGTCTAGAATTATTATTTTGGCAAGAAAACAGAAGAATGAGGTTTCTGATTACTTGTGCATGAAGTTCCTTTGCATAATCAGTTTCTTAAGTACTGTCTTGTGTATGTCCAATGTAGCAATTGAGAAGGAATTTTTAAAAATATGCTTAAAATTTTTGTTAGGGTTAAACTTAAGGCTTGACAAACCTTCAGAAACTGATGTTATGTGAGGAATTAATTTTCATTTTCTTATTTGTGCTGTCATGAAAAGGTATTGCAGCATATAATATGATGTGAGTTCTTTAGTATATTTTTTTTAAAAAATAAACAGCTACCAGAAAACCTCCAAACCATCAACAGCAAAAAACCCCACCAAATCAAACAAAAACATCCATTGGATTTGGTGGTGTTTTGGGTGCATACTGAGGGCTACAGCAGAGTAGTTTGAGTAAGGGTGCAGAAATAAAACATCTCAGAGCAAGCAGTCTGGTTTAAGGCAGCATAAACAAACAAGTTGATTTCTTCCTTGCCTTGGGCGATGCTGCTGACTTTATTGAATTTGTTGTGTGCCACGTTCTGAGTCCTTACCCCCACATTTCCTGCCTCATGCCATGGGTGCAGCAGGGGGTAACCAAGGAGTCAGCAAATGTTCCATGATTCATTTCTGTATGATTGGGTGTGTGGTCTGTGATCTTGCAATGGTTCCTAAAAGTTCACTCTCGTAACAGAGTTACTGATTTTAATAACTTGGACATCGTGTCTGTAGTCTCTGAAGTTTTTGATCACTGTTGTGTGCACTTGTAGGCTTGTGGGAAGGCTCAATAGTAACCTAGTAGTAGGTTAGTAGTAGTAACCTAGCTGCAGTTAGGCTTCATCTCTGCAGTCTTAAATCATTTTCACACTGGGAACACATGTATGAATGTTACAACATGGCCCATATCATGTGTTTTTCCTTTTCAACCCAAGTTAATAGGAATGGCACTGAATTTGGTAAGATTTTCACACAAGGGCATCTTTAATGTGGTTTGCTCTAGACATGCACAAGGAAAAATTCAAGCTGACTTGCATGCATTTAGCTTTGCAGCACATGCATAACCCTTCCCTTTGTTAAAAGAAAAGCATTGTTGTATTTGGAGATAAATTTAGGACCTACTCAAAATAAATTTAACCTTTTGAGACTTTGGTTAAGTTTTAAAGAAGCAATTTACCAGATACACAGTTACTTGTCTCTCAGTAAAAATAGTTGCCCTCTAATTTTGGCATAGAGTAGCGTAGAGTTACACACAGTGTATGGGGTGAAATTAATAATCTTTTATCAAATTAAATTTGAAGCTTTACAATAGAAAAATCTGAAGACCTTGCAGATTGCCTTGTTCTGTGAACAATAAAGATGGTGCAGATTGATGCAGTGATTAATGACTTGAGAGAAAAGCTTTGCTGGCAGTAGGGATATTTAAGAAATTCTCTCCCTTATATGGTTTCACTTGTAAGTCTCCCCTCAGGAGAATGCTTCTAGGATACTTTAGTTCTATTTGGATGCCTACTTTTATGTAGGAACTGAGGCTAGCACCCATTATCTGATTCTCTCCTGCCAGGATAGGGATCCAGGCCTTAAAAGACAGGGTATAGAGCAAGTCCTGGCTTCCCCTCAGGTTTTCAGTTTTAAAGTAAATCACTTTGATGCAAAAATGATCAGGTTGGAATGAAATGAGCAGACATTAAGGGGAATGGGCTAATGAAATGCAAAGTTGCTTTCAAATTTGTGTTATAGCTGTCTGGTTGTCTGTATCTGTTCAGTTTGGCCCTTCCAGTGGATAAGTGGGTAGAGGAGTCAGAAGCATGGTCAAAGAGCAGCAGGGACAATTCCCAACAAATCCTCAATGATCTCAAGTGCAGGGGATATGTAGTGAATCCTGCAGCTATTGTTAAAGGCACTTCTGCCCCCAGTCTTTCCCTCCCCAGAAAGGTTGGTGGAATGGCATGTGTGCCCTTACTTCTGTTCATTTTGGTCTGGCAGAACTGCCCCAAAATGTTGTCCATGAAGTGAGGCTGTGACAGAAGAGCAGAAATCCAGAAGATCAATGTGAGAATCTTTTGCAGTTCTTAATTTCTTGAATGCTCTTTGATAGAACATTTTTACATCTAATCCCTTAGAAACCACAAGATTTGATAACTGGTTTGTAAGTCCAGGGGTTTCAGGTAGGTAGCAATGTTAGTTTCTGCAAAAGTACAGATCATCAGCATGTGGTACAGAACATAAAGATGCATTTAGCAGAGTCTCAGGCCAGTCAGGAAGGTTTCCCATCCCCTGCTGAGATGGTGATGGTCCAACCCTTGTCATTACATGGAGCAGGGTGTGTGAAGCTGTAGAGGAGTCAACTGTAAAGCTGATTTGCCTAGTGCATGAAAGGCAAAGCAGCTTCATTTTCCTTACAGGTTTTATTGTCTTGCTCAGTAGGTCTTTCCACAAACTGTTTTCCATATTTAATTCATAGTCTGATGTTCACCTCTGGTCCTAGGGCTGTGTGTATTTCAGAAGGAGGCTCTTCTGTTTGAATTGGTTTGAGGGCTTTGTTGTCTTTGCACATTTAGCCTTGGAGAAACAGCTTACCTCATTGGTTCTTCTGATCAGCAGCCATGTAAAAGATTACAATCTGTTCAGCTTTCCAAACAGAAATCATTCCATTGTTTATTACCATTGTAGTGAATCTTGTGAAAAGGTTATTTCCTATCTGATACACTTGCAAAAGAAAATTCTTGTGTGCTTCCAGGAACTGAAATCAGTGAGATTTTTCAGAAGTCTGGGCTAGAGTTTACAAGTCAGGTCCATTTTTATATCTTTGAAGATGAGACCTAAAGTGCATAGCTTGTGTGCTCTGATGCCTTTTTAATTTGAACTGACCTCTCACTTTCTTTTTCAGAGTCCTCTTGGTAGAGCCCAAGCAGCCAAGAACAAAGGAAACAAATACTTTAAAGCAGGAAAATATGAGTTAGCTATTCAGTGTTATACTGAGGCTATCAGCCTGTGTCCTCCTGAGAAAAACCTTGATCTTTCTACCTTCTATCAGAACAGAGCTGCTGCCTATGAACAACTGGTAAGAAATTAAAGAGAATTATGTGTTTATTGTAAGAAGTAGCATTATCAATTTTGTATTTTGTCACTTTCATCCACTGAAAGGTCCCAAGTGATAACATCTGCTGCATTTACAACAGATGATGTTTTCTTTTCACAAAAGATGCTGTTGCAGCTTTTTTCAGCTTATCATACTTTTCTACATGTAAATAAAATTATTTTCTGTTGACTACACTCAGTAGATCTTATGTAATTCTTATGCATCTTGTTCTTCCAAGACAAAGTTTTAATTTCTTATTCTCTGGAAGAATTTTCTTGTATATAAGTTTATTTTACGTCTCTCTACTTGAGTGATTAACTGTGAAAGGCCAGATATTTTGGAAGGATGCTACTTCAAAATGTAAACAAAAAATCACTGAAATCCTAGTAAAGGCCAAGACCTAAATTTTGCACATGGGGAAGTAATGTTTACTCGACAGCTGAGTATACTGGGTGTTATTTTAGAAGTCAGCCAGTGTTGCTTATTATGGTATGATGGATTTGCTTATGAGGTCGAGTTGGTGAGCTGTATCAAGGAGTGGAAAAGTTGGCCTAGCACAGTCTGAAGTATCAGGTGAGAGACTGTGCTTACATGAATCTGGCATTAGATTTAGTTCTTGTCTAGCACAAATTCACGTCATAATGAATCCCAAATGTATATGATTCCTGTATTAGAAAAGCCTATTTTGATGAATTGAAATAGCATTAAAAAAAAAAGTTTCAGCATTTTGGTAAACTTATTTGCTTCCATTATATTTCCATCTTTTTTCTTCTAGTTGTTTTACAGTGGTCTTTCAGTCCCAATGTTACCTCCTGCAAGCATCTTTGCATCAACTCATTATGTTCTCTCATGGGGTTTGTAGACTGTCTGGTGTGGTATTTGGTAGGAATTCCATTTCTGGTGCAGGAGTAGGCAGTTTTTGTGCCCAGGCAGTTTCTGCCTGTGGGACTGGCAGGGAGGAGCAGAGCCCTGGAGCCGCAGCCGCTGCTGGGTGTGCGTGAGCCCGGAGCTGGGGGAGCCAGCACAGGGAACTGAGGGGGGCCCCTCTCACTGTGCTCTTTCCTGCCCACAGCAAAAATGGACAGAAGTGGCACAAGATTGTACAAAGGCTGTTGAGCTCAACCCTAAATATGTCAAAGCTCTCTTCAGACGTGCAAAGGCCCATGAGAAGCTAGACAATAAGAAGGAATGTTTAGAAGGTGAGTGGCTCATGCTGTGTGTACTTAAAAGTGGAATTAGTTCTGCTGCTTTGGAGAGCTTTGGAGATGGCAACTTTTGGAAATGTTTTGTTTTCACTTCTGTAGCTATGGTAATGCAGTAATGTAATAATTGTGTATTTAAAACCATTCATAGCTTCTGCAAATACATACTCTTCTCTTGTCAGAAGAAACCTTTTCACATTTCTCAAACTCTGATCTGCTCACATCTGAAATGACTGCTGAGAAATTGATGTCACTGTAGCAACTCAAGGTATTATTTTCCCATGAAACTCCTTCACTTTAGGATAGAATTAATCTAACATGAGTGACAACCAGTTGTTCTATTTCCATGCAGTAAAGAGACTTTCTTCTTTGTTTGTTTTAGAGAAATAATACTACTACAGAAATGTGGGGTTTTGCAGGTAGAGATGCATGGTCTGAAATAAAAGTATTCCAGTAATTTAAATGCATTCGACTGGTATTAGAGGAAAAACAGCTTCAGTAACACTTTTTTCTGGTGCATTGTTTATGAAAACCAAAACAGATTGATTTTTTTTTTTTAATACTTTGTATTCCGGAGAAATTACTGTGTCAAACCTTCCAATGCTATTTGTAAACAGAACACATTTTGAACTGTCAGGAAGATGTCCCTGAGAAGCCATGGAAATTAAGAACTACAGGTCAGATGTGTTGTCTCATGGCACTTTTGGGCTACAGTACACTGCTTGAAATTACCCATATAAATTTCATCAAGTGAAATCATTCCTGCTGATGTTAGGTTAAAAGACAAATGAAATTTTCAGCTGTGCTCATTATCAAAGAAGGACAGATTATAAGGCTGTGCTTTGGCTGGGAAATCTAACTGTTAAATTAGTTTCATTATGTGTAACAGACAAGAATTAGGTCTGCCAGATTAGAAGGTAAATTATATGTGAAAATTTGATCTATCTGTTTATCTGCTGGCAGAATGCCTTTATGCCCTTTTAAGACAGTAGTAACTAGAAAAGGACAACTTGGTCCATTTAGTGCATTCCTTTGCAACCACTGTGTATCAGCTGCACTTCCAGGGTACTGTAATAAAATCTAAACCTTATGCAGCTGCCAGGTGATAAAAGCCCCAAGAAAGATCAAGTGTCCCTGTGACAGTAGGACAGTTTTAAATATAACTTCTTTTTACTGTTAATAGCAGTAATGCTAGTTACAATTATTTTCAGCCTTCATTTCTATTCGATTTTTTGCTTGCAGTTTTTTCAGATCTGAAGCTTTCTTGGTTTTTTTTTGAACAACACGGTTTTTCTATAACCCTGCTTTTGTCTGCCAATCACATATGGCCAGCAAAACCCCAGGAAGTAGGGTATGCCCATGTTGTGGAGGGAAGCAAAACCAAACAAACCTCAAAACCCCAGCCACTACCAGCAGAAAACTCCTCCAGTGATCCCTGGCAGTATTATTTGGGAAGATGCTGCTGCTGCTGCAGCCAAGTCTGGAGTGCAGCAGTCTTTGGGCAGAGCATGTCTGCTGGGTTTGTAGAACACATTCTTTCTGGGGGTACCATACTTTCCCAGGGACTCTGATGTGCTTCAGGGCCATGCCACAGGTGCAGGGAGTTTCTGTATAAGTGATGGCTTAATAGTCTCTCTGGCAGCAGAATTAGAGAGATATACTAAAACTCCAGGGCAAGACATTTACTTTTCAAGCATATTCAGACAGCACCCTGCTGGAATTTCAAGTCCAGGTTCTGGTCATCTTCACTAATGTTTAAATGAAAACAAAACAGGGAAAACCCATGGCAGCATTGCATTAAGTCCAGAGAAACTGTGAGTGGTAAGAGTGCATTTCTCACTGGGAAGTTTCGCTCGGGCAGCAGTGGGTTAACATTTGCAGAGGTTTCTCTGTGTGAATGAGAGCCATGTGACTGGGGCTGGCACTTCAAATAGACCAGCAAGGTATTTCTCCTTGCTCCCTTCCAAAGACACAGAGGTGAGCAGAAAAATTTGAGATAGAATTTAGGCAGATTTCTTAAACTGACAAGTAAGTGAGATGTGATGGGACTGAATGTGAATTTTAGAAGTAGAAAATAAAGACCAGTCCCAGAAGAAAAGCTGTGTTAGCACTTTTAATGCAAACATCATATGAACCTAATTACTCTCCTCAAAGTTTCAAAGTGGTGAAAGCCCCTGATAGAGGTATATATTTTCACTGTTGATTTAAGTGTGTTTGTCTCTAGATAAAAACATGAACAGAAAAATAAATCTAATTTCTTTTCATTCACTGTCATGAAATCCTTTTTATCCCAGGAAGATCACTTTGGATACAAATTTGTGTCTTGAAGAATACAGTAAATACAGCAAACTGGAAACAGAGGCTTTGGCCTGAGAACAGGACATGCATTATTTTGGCAATGCCTCATTGTACTCAGTGGCACATTTTGTAGTGTACTTCAGTGACTATCAGAATTCCTTTAATCTCACTTTTGTACGTTGTTTCCTAGATGTCACTGCAGTCTGCATTTTAGAAGCCTTCCAAAACCAGCAAAGTATGTTATTAGCTGATAAAGTTCTTAAACTCCTTGGAAAAGAAAAAGCCAAAGAGAAGTACAAGGTAGGACTTGTGATACTGCTGAGTAATTGTTATTTCACCTGACCAGTTGTTGAAAAGTTGGTTGTTGGCATTCTGTCAGTTGCTGTAAACAAGTCACTGTCTCCATCTGCTCAAGCGTAAGAAGCAACACAAACTGGTTCCTACAAAGCTGCCATTGTACCAGTGGTATTTTCCTGTGGGACCTCTCCAAAGTTTTTGGAACCTCAGCAGGGAAGAGAGATCTGCTTCTAGCAGTTGTTTCCCTTTAAAAATGGAATTGTTATGACATTCAGGAGACACCCTAAGTTGGTGTGCTGCCCTACATAGGGCATTTCTGAGCTTGCAACTTCATGGAAGCTGGGTGTGTTGGAACAGACAGACATCTATGCATGAGTGTTTGGAAACTGCAGAAGAGAGAACTGTGGAAGCAGAGGGGTACCCAGGATCAGTTATTTTAAGTGATTGTAGGTTTACAAAAAGGTTGGGACAGATATTAACATGTTCTTGATTGTTATTAAAGCATTCTTGTTTGTGTTTTGATGGTGGTTGAAGTACTGAAATCCTGTGTTGGTTTTGAGATGCTGAATTTCTTTCCTATAGAAATTCACATAAATGTGTAGTGTGGAGGTAACAGCAAATAGTGTTATGAGTGTGGTGGACATAAATAGGTGTGCTTCAGAAGAGTGCACTCAGGGTTTTCCTGCAGGAGAGACTGCATTGTAATTCTTGTGTGCAGTTTATTTTAAACAAGAAGGTTTTTTTAGCTGTAGGAAGGACTGATTACCTGAGAAGTGTTACTTCTGGGACTTTAAGTAAAATATGTAGTATCTGGGCCAAGTTCCACACACAACTAGGGTATTGCCTCATTAGTCTCCATTGTAATAATGACAGCAGCTTCTCTTGGACAAGCTGGAGAAAAAGAGGAAGCTGCCATTCAGAATCTGATTGAATCAGGGTCATGCTTAAATCACCAGCTTGCATTTTTCTCCCAGTTTATGTGCACACCCAATGCTTTAGTACATGTCTTATGATATCCTAAGAGTCCTTATTTCTAGCCACGTATGTGGAAAGATACAATCTCCCTTCCCCTCAAATATCATCCCTTTGTTTTCACTGATGATGGGTATTGCATTGTGATCTGAAGCTTAAAAGATCCCTAAACATCAAAATAGCAAATCCAAAACATCAGGCTATCAGATGAGAGAGTGAAAGTCATATATTGTTTCTTCCATCAGTTTTTTTAAAATAATCATGTTTGCTATCCATTTCCACCCTTCCCATCTGATCCCACCACCTACTGACTTGGAATTTCCTTTCTCTGTTTCAGAATCGGGAGCCTCTGATGCCCTCACCACAGTTCATTAAATCCTACTTCAGTTCTTTCACAGATGATATCATTTCCCAACCTTTGCTTAAGGGTGAGAAATCAGATGAAGATAAGGACAAGGAGGGAGAGGCTTCTGAAGTAAAAGAAAAGTGAGTGTACAGTACTGTTGAGAATTGTTTTGTACTGGAATTAAGTTTTCAGTGATTTGGATGTTCTGCTCAGTGTAATGTGCTGCTGTTTGTGTAGTACTTGGCATGGAGATTCCTCTGACATAAATAATATCAGTATTGCAAGTGAAACCTTAGTGAAAGCTGACTGGCTAGTTCCAAACTTGCACTAAGCAGAAGAAGGACAATGAGACTGGGAAAATATGCTGAATATTTACTACAGTCTCACAATAAATCTTAGGAGATGGGAGAATTGGAGAAGGCTCAATGATGCTCTCGGGGCAAGGAATATTTTATACTGAAGGATCATTTCCAAGGAAGAGAGCAAGTTAGCCTTTGGACTGGCAGGGAGAAGATGAGCAAAGAAAAGGGGAATTTTGAATGAAAACATGCATTTACAGCAACTGAGGCTGAAATGGTGTTTTAACTTTCTGGAATCAAATTGCCCATAAACAAAAAGTTTGTTCTGGTATAGAAAAACTTGATTTTGTAGGTTGGTTTTGTGTTTTGTTTAGTGGAGCCTGAGCACCACATAAATGGTTCTTTAATTTACTATGCTACTTTCCAGATTATTTTTGGAAGATTGCAATGCTGTCAGTTTGGAAACCATTGCAAACAGCATTATGATTGTTTTTTTTAAGTAAGAGAGAATGTCATGATCTACAGGCAGATTCACTGAATCCAGGATACAGCTGAGAACAAGGCAGTGCTGTAATTTTTTGCTATTAAATAATTTCTTCCACATACAAGCTGCACATTGCTAGGTTTAACGTTTCACTTTCCTGTCCGTTAATTCCACCCTCTTGTTTAAACCAGAGATTATTGCTGTTCTTCATGTGAAAAAAACCTCAAGGAACAAATGAAGCTTACATTCAAAATATTTTAATTTATTTTATTTGTTTATTTATTTTATTTATTTATTAATTAATAATAATTTATTATTATTTTTTAATTTATTTCCAATGTAATTAGGCCAGTTTTTGTGGATATTGTTTTCCATCTAAGATGGCTCCATCCAAGAATGGATGTTCCAGTGGGACTATGCTGGTGTTGTAAAAGTATAGCACAAGTTAGTATTTGTAGTGATTTGATGAAACATCTGAATGGAAATTGCAGTGTTCAGTGAATGCATGTATATATATAACTGTTCTTACATCATTTACAGCTCTGGCTATTTGAGAGCAAAACAATATATGGAAGAAGAGAACTATGACAAAATTATCAGTGAAAGCACAAAAGAAATTGAAGCAAAGGGAAGATACATGGCAGAAGCTTTGCTTCTGCGAGCTACTTTCTACTTACTTATTGGCAATGCAAGTGCTGCCAAACCAGACCTAGATCAGGTCATCAGCATGGAAGATGCAAATGTGAAGGTGAGAATCTGTCACAGCTGGACTGTAGTTGGGATTGAGAAGTTAAACCTGCAATGTACTTCAAGAAGTTGTTTGTCCAAATTTTCAGCTGTATTAATGGGAATATTCTGGTTTATTTACTGTTTTGTTACTGACAAACTGTTTTTCTCAAGGGCTTGTTGATTTTTGAGACAGCTGTACTGAGTAGTGCAAACTAAAGGTGATAAGTACTACAAACTAAAGAACAAGGGAAGCTGAATGAATTGGAGGCTTATCCACTCTGGATAAGTGAAAAACCTTAATTGCACTTGCATATTCAGCTAGTTCAAAAAATATTGATGTATTTGTAAACATAGGGAATCAAGAAGGATTTTGCGGGGGGCTTGGAAATCCTTGGAGATGGAAGCATAGGCTGACATTTTTGAACTTAAGTAAGGGAGTTCATTTATTTAGGGTCAATATGAAACTTATTCCTGCTTAGAATAATTGAAACCTGTCAGTGGGAGAAACTAGTCAAACAAAAAATTTACTGTGATTGATTTATTAAAAATATGGATATTGATCTAGTACCAATATCCAATGGTGACTGACAAAGACTCTCTAACAGTTTAAAGTTAGAAGGTGTGGGATAGCTCCCAAATACACACTGCAATTTACAGGTGACTACAGAGTCCTTTCATCTATACAAGTATTGAATACCAAAATACAAATGCATATTCATAACTTTGGTACATCCCATTCCCCGCTTCATATGGTAATTCCTTCAAAAGCTATTAAGCATGTGTAGTTTGTTCCTCAAAATGAGTCGGTTGTCCCCTTCATGGGGAGGGGTCCCAAAATGAGGAAGTAAATGAAGTCTTCCTCATTCAGACCTTCCTACCTTTCCAATGCAAATATGACAAATGAACCCTTGGTAGAATTCCCATTTCCATCTTCAATTGGTTTCAGAACAGAGGAGGCCTACAATTGCCTTCTGTTCCTAAAAGCTATTTATCAGTGTCTATATTCTTCATTATAAACCCAGCTCACCAAACATTGTGTTGACAAGCAATCAATTATTAGTTAACTACTAACTCTTAACTTCATCAAGGCCTACCCATTCATTTTAATTAACTCCAATAAAGCTTATCTCTAACTAAAATCTTAGCTCCTCTAAAATCTCTAAATTTCTTGAAGTTTATGTCTCGTGATTGTACTGAAGGCTGCAATGTGGAGGGGCATTGGGGTGGCTGATGTTTCCCTGGCCGTGTTTTGCAGCTGCGAGCCAACGCTCTGATCAAACGGGGCAGCATGTACATGCAGCAGCAGCAGCCTGTGCTGTCCACCCAGGACTTCAACATGGCTGCTGACATTGATCCTCAGAACGCTGATGTTTACCACCATCGAGGACAAGTAAGAAACACTCGAGATTTGCTCCCAACACTTGGCTATTGCAGTTATGCTAAAAGGAAAAACTGTATCATTGGAGACACGTTACACTGTTTGTGGCAGAAAAAATATGAACTCCTGATTGGGAACTTTGTGGGATAAACACACAGTCTGTTTTGGAGGTTCAGGTCAGGCAGAAGCAATTAATTTCTATAGCTATAGGAAAGCCCTCTGTAGTATGAACTGAGACTTACAAGTGTGGGGGCTTGTGTCCATTTACAGCAGATAAAAGCTGTTCTCTGAAGGGGCCTGGATGGCAGAGCAGCATCTGCACAGCAGGAAGCTTTGTTACAGCAGAGGTAACCTGGCCCTGATAGCACCTGGGCCCTGGACTTGGATCTCTTCAGCTCATCCCTCTCTGCTTTGTGACACTGCTGGGTCCTTGACTAATTTCTAGCCCTAGACAAGCCTGGGCTGCCACAGACCTGTAAGATGAATGGTGCTGGAAGTAAAAAAGGAACGCTAGCATATGCAGCAGATAGGCTAAGTCCTATTTGTAAGGAAGACTTCCAAGGATCAAGGGTTTTTCTCCATGAATTTGTTAGACTTCTTTAGTGCTCAGAAATTAAGATGGTGCTGTGTGTTGACTGAATGGAATGAAAGTGTTCTGCAGATTGAAAATCTGTGTTTTAAAGTAGCTTCACAGTAAAGTAAGAGAATGATAAAGTGAACTCTGCTCCTGTGGAGGAAAAGAATGTGAAAACAAAACCAAAACCAAAGAAACTCCAACTCAACAAAAAAGGTTGAAATAGAAGCTGGAAAAGCTAAAATGTTTCAATGTCCAAATAGTCCACAGATACTGGCTACAGAGAAGCAAAACAACTTGAGAAAATACAGTATAATTTTGGAGACTGGTCATAATGCTGACATGATGATGACAACAGTCTAAAACGAAAGGATTCTCCATCCCTACACAGGGTCATTCCCTGCTTGTGTAGGTAGCCAAAGTTTCACTGGTGGCTTTGATAATACAATTATAACAGTGATTTTTAGTTATGGGTTTTGTAGGTTTCTAGACAGTTCTGCAACTGAGCTGGAGATGATATGAGTAACTGATGCTAATTGAATTATCATGTAAGTGTCTGAAGCACAGATGAAATAGAGAAATAGGATTTTCTTTCATTCTGGCTAGCTGAAAATCCTGCTTGACCAAATTGAGGAGGCTGTGGAAGACTTTGATGAATGTATCCGATTGCGACCCAATTCTGCCTTGGCGCAAGCACAGAAGTGTTTCGCTCTGGTAGGTAACGTGCTGGGCTTGGTCTGGGTGCTTTTGCTTTAAAGAGCTCTCTAAAATACTCTGTTTCTCTGGTTTATTCAAATTTAACAGGAAAGTAGGGCAACATACATCTCTGTCTTTTAATAATAAGGTAAAGGAATAATGCAGCAATTTCTTCACTTGGAGTATGGATTTGCTGCTTTTCTTTTCACACACTCGTTCAAACAGAAGAACATTTTTTATGTTCTGTGAGAGGAACTAAAATCTTGATTCTAATTGGAGCAAATAAAATAGATTTTAATAAAGCTTTACTATTGTGGAAAATGCTTATCATCAAGAAATTGGAAACAAACTATTTCATGCTAGTACAATGACTCAGTGTGCAAGAATCTTGTCAGGGCAGCTTTGCATGGTGTGAACAAGGAGGAATGCCAAGTTTGGAATTTCTAAGCATTTGAAATAGAGGGAAGCAATCACAATTATCAGGCCTTATGACTTCCTTCTTTCATCTGTTTTCCTCTCCAAGTCCAGACACTTGGACAGGTTCCCAAAACCAGATTTGGTAGGATGTACAGGCATGTCACCTTCTGGAGCTTAGCAGAAAATCAAACAATGGCCTGGATTGGAAGGGATCTCAGAAATCATCTCATTCCAACTTCCCCATCATGAACAGGGTCACCTCCCACTAGGCCAGGTTGCTCAGAGCCCCATCCAACCTGACCTTGAACACTGCCATGGTTAGGCATCCACAATTTCTCTGGGTACTGTTCCAGTGTCTTGCCACCTTTACAAGAATTTTTTCCTAATATCAAATCTAAACCTGCTGTCTTTCAATTTGAATCCATCCCCCCTTGTCCCCCTCGTAAAAAATAATTTTTTACAAGAACATGTAAACAGGACAAGGGGGAATGGATTACATTTTTAACAATACTCTTGTAAAAAATCCTTCTCCATCTTTCTCATGGCTCCTTTCAGGTATGTGAAGACCACAATTAGACCACCCCAAAGCCTTCTCTTCTCCAGGCTGTACAATCCCAGTTTGCTCAGCTTATGTAAAATAACTGAATTATTATGAATGCAGGCAACTCTTGGGGAGGTGGGCAGAGGCCTGATCAGCCTTTTTTCAGTCTGGTGATGGCTTAATTTTTTTCATTTATTTTTTTCCTTGGAATAGTATCGCCAAGCTTATACAGGAAGTAATGCTTTGACTGTGCAAGCAGCCATGAAAGGCTTTGAAGATGTCATAAAAAATTTTCCCAGGTGTGCTGAGGGCTATGCACTCTATGCTCAGGTATGTTTTTCTCTCTCTTAAAGAAAATGCTGCATTCTCTTGTACTTTTTATCTTGGATATAACATTTCTCCAAATAACAGACGCAGATTTGTGATGCTAAGTCCTGAGATAAGATATGCTGCCTGCAGTTAGCTACTTGCATTTATGGTTATGGGTGTTCTGGGGCAGAGGAGGTACAGGGGGAACTGGTGGAGCAGGGTGTAAGTAATGAGAGTTGAGGGTGGTTATGAGGAGACAGAGGTTATTCCTGCATGCTTCCCTCCTCCCTGCATGTGTGTGGCATCTCAGCTGATGAATGTCAGGGATTCTCTGGGTAATTTGGGAGTCAGATGTGTGGAACTAGGGTGACATTTTTGTTCTGCTGCCATTGGCATGTAGGGGTTTAGAACAGCTGTTGGGAGTACACTTGTAACAGAGACTGTAATTTCTTCCCTAAGAACATACTGCCAGTTTTAGTAGGAAGCATGAGACATTCTGATTTTAAGTAGGTTGGCGATGTATATGCATTTCCTTCTGAAAGAATTATATCTGAAAAAGGAAGAGTTGAAGCTTGCAGGTACAGACTTTTAGAATGGTTTTTATTTACAGCACACAGCATGTTGCTTGTGGATTTCCCATTACAGGTGGCAGTGTGGTCAGTAATTTGTGCACTTAAAGCACAGAAGCTTTCCAAAAAGCCTCAATTTTGAAACTTAACTCTGGTAACTGATGTGCCTGGCCTGCTCTACCATAAATGAACATCCAATCTCACGCTGTCAATACAGTTTTAATTAGAATTAGCTGAGTGCAGAGTGCATGCTTTGGTTGCTTATTGACAAACAGGTTTCTCTTTTGATTCAGGCACTAACTGATCAACAGCAGTTTGGCAAGGCTGATGAAATGTATGATAAATGCATTGACCTTGAGCCAGACAATGCCACTACATATGTTCATAAAGGGTATGTATTGAATTTGCAGTCCTTGTGCTCAAGAGCAGTTGGCATATTTAGATTAACCACCCTGAATTGAATGTTTATGTTTAGAAATTTAGCCAGGAAAAATAACTTGAAAGCATCTTTGTGCTCTTAAATGTATTTCTATATTTTGTCTTGACTAAGCTGCAAATAAGTTTCACGAAAGTTTCATCAGTGTTCATTGCTAATTGAGTATCTGCTTGAAGTAAATGTGACTTTTCCTTTAGCCCTGTTAGTTTCAGCTTTGTGTTGAAGTTTTTTCTTTCAAAAACAACAAGTACCAAGTCCTCTTGGGAAAAATCTGCCTTTCTTTAGAGTCATTAAAGCAGTAAAGTGACTTTCACATAGGTGTTTTTAAAAGTCGTGAAGTTATTAAGTTACTGTGTACCTGCATTAGAAATTAAATACATTATACATTTGGGATGGTTTTGTTTACCATGATGAGGGTTTTGGAAGGAGTATGTGAAGCCAATTTGAAATTTTCTCTCTTCTGTAGTTTACTTCAGCTCCAGTGGAAGCAAGATTTAGACAAAGGATTAGAACTCATAAGCAAGGCCATTGAAATTGATAACAAATGTGATTTTGCATATGAGACCATGGGAACGATTGAAGTGCAAAGGTAATGCTGAATTGCAGTGTTAAGAGTTCTTAGTTACTTCTGAAGTTACAGTAGTTTTTAAAATTTCCTCATGGATCCTGTCTTGAGATCTTCTCCCTGGTGTCCTGTAAGGCCAGCTCTTACCCAAAGTCCTGATTTCTGTTCTGTAACTCTTAGGTAAAGGATATGCATTCTCTGTGGCATAAATCTGACAACTTCTTTTCACCAATTTCATACTTAATAGACAACGTGCAGAGGAGTCTGTGTATGTTTAAATACATCCCTTCTGCACTTAAAGTGACTTCCTTAATCATTACCTGCCTTGTGTGTATCTGATGTTGTCCTTGGACATTGGACTGTCTGTACTGAGGATCCTGTGCTGTTTTCTCCTGCAGCCAACAGGACTCCAGTTCACAGTTCTTGGGGGAAAGAGGAATGCCCTGCTCTGTAACATTGTATTGCAGCTGTGCAAAGGTTTGGGGTGTAGCTGACAGCACAGTACAGAGTCTCTTTTTAATATGTCTACTCCTCTAAAGACAGACAATTATACTATTGCCATGAGAAATTATGCAAGCATTTCCTATTTAAATAATGTGCTTCTCTCTGTGCAAGTTTTCCTCTTTTGTATACTAAGTCTTTTCAGGGGAGATGAGACTTCATTGAGTTGCCCAGCATTATCTTTGTAATGAACTTGGTGTCCTGTGGAGAACATTTTATCCTGGGGGCTCTCAAGAGGAAGGCTGTTTAACAGCTGTCCTAGTTGCTTAGGCTTGGTAACACCTCTGAGTTTACTCAGCATCACCACGAGTTCTTGTGGTGGTTCCTCCCCAAAGTCCTTTTAAGTTATTAATTGTGGAGAGTGTAAGCCCTGAAAGAAAAAGGATGTTTTAGAGATGACAAGATTCTTTGGCAGTCTTAGTCTTAACTGGGCTCAATTTTTGTTTATTTCAGAGGTAATCTGGATAAAGCCATTGAAATGTTCAACAAAGCTATCAACCTGGCCAAATCAGAAATGGAGATGGCACACCTCTACTCACTCTGTGATGCTGCCTATGCCCAGACAGAAGTTGCAAAGAAGTATGGATTGAAACCACCGACACTGTAAAGAAACAAGGAGGAAACGACCTTCCAAAGTGAAGTTGCCCACTTCAGCCAGCCCTAAAGATGCTGTTGCAGAACATGCTGAATGGTGGAACTTAGTTTTTTCCCGTTCGTGGTGTTGTCATTTGCTACATCTGTTAAATGTTTAGGTGTTGTGGGAGTGGTTGTTAAGGAAGTATGCAGTGCTGCATCTTGTTCCTTCTGCAGCAGAAACCTTAGAGTGTATTAAGGGAAATAAAGTTGCAGGGGAACCAAAGGAACACATTTTGGCCATGCAAATAAAAACTTCACACTGGTTCATTTTGGGTGATTATGTTGTGGGCGATTTTTGCTTTATCAAATAATATTACAGCATGTGGGTTTTTTTTCCTGTTGATTTTAAAGGTAATACTAGTCAGTGCTGTAAAATAGGTTTTATATCCAATTAATCCTTGAGGGTTGATTTTAATTTTGCAAAAATTAATTTTCAAACTTTAATAATAGAGGGGTTTTTTTAAGTCAGTAGATGTGGAGAGGATACCTGTAAATATATGCAAGCATGCACAATCTTCCCTTAAATCTCCTTCCACCCTCTGCATAACTTAGAAATAGTCCTGTGGCAGCTATTAGGGAATTAATTTGATAGTCCTTATTCTCACCCCAGAAAGCCCTAGAGTACTGCATAGGAGAGATAGGAAAAAGGTTGGCTGGGGAAGGAGGTCAGTAACACTGCAGTGTAGACTTTACTGGAAGAAAGAATGTATTCCTGTGCAGCAGTCCTTACTTGAATGTCATGGGAAATTGTTCTGGAGGGTTCAGAGGGACTTTCAAGAACAGAAAGCAATGCTGGGAGTGAAGCTCCAAAAGGTAAGGTCATGCTTGCATATAATCTTTGTAATCTCTGAGGCTTTTGCATAAGTGTAGCAGCTGATAGACTATCTAAATTCTCTTCAGTCTCTAGAGACTGCTGGGTTATGATCTCCTTTTAAGAGCCCCTTAGCAGGATTAAGTGAGATAAAGAACAAAGCATAGGGCTCAAACTTCCAATAATGGATTTGCAAACTGCACTCATTTCCTTGTTCTGTAGACCCTGTCTTGTCCAAGATTTCAGATACTGTAGAAAGGAAGCAATTGTGCTGAAAACAGCAGATGGGCAAATTATGAACAGTTTTCCTCTTGTTATGAACTTCACAGAGGGCCCTCTTGCTTTGGGTTGATCTTTCTGGTGTGGAAGTCAGTCAGTCCATCTTGCCTTTCCCTGGACTGATGTGGCTGGACAAACCTCATGCAAATGATGTAGCTTAATTTATGACACACTAGTTTGGGCTTCTTTCCATCCTGAAATCATAGATTTGTTCGTGGTGAATCGTCTAACGTATTTAACCTTTTAAAGAAATGAATGATGCTGTAGTCAAACTGTCTTGGTCTGTAGTTTGCCACCATACAGCAGCAGCTTGCATTTTCAACTTGACCTTCCTTTCTCCCAGCAACAACTACAGTTGAGTATTCAAATGGTGGAGAGTAGAGATAAAGATTTAATCATTATTTTAGTAGCTCATTAGGTGATCGGAAATCATAGCACTGGTGTAGAATTGAAGATATGGGAATGTACTGGCAGCTTCTAGGGGCACTGAACGGAACAAGTGTCAGATGTCTTCTCCAACTTCCAATCTCTGCATCAATTACCTGAGAACAAAAATATGCCAGGCTGATGAGTCCTGTTCTCCAAGGAGTTTTTATTCGCATGGCCTTATTTACATTGGCATTTTCTCCTCATCACCCCATCTGTATCCCATTCCTTACCCCACCCAATCAATTAAGGGAAAAAAGCATGTGCTGTCAATTACTAGCATTCCAAATCATCACAGACTTTTGCCTGTTCTTCAACTAGTTTGAAACTGCACTGAAAGGATGCATTGTCTGTAATTTTTTTGTAAATGACATATCACCTGTAAACTGAAAAAATAAATACTACCTTCAAGTATCTCTCTCTGACATGTATAAGAACAGGTTTTGATGAAGGGGTTCTCTGCAGTGGTGAGCTCTGTGCTTATATTCTAAGTCTAGGAAGAACTGATAATTGACTCCTTGTCATCTTCTCTCACTTCAACCTTTAAGAAAGAATGAGGAGGAGACATGGAATCAACAAATCCGATCTCTGCTTGCTTCCATCACCCCCAGAGGTATGATCGTGAGAGCTGGAGATTACAGGGGAAAGGAGCCAGGAGGGCTGGGAATGAGAGTAGCTGTGACCCTATTAATGTGTGTATGCAGCTGCATCCCTGTGATGAAAGGGACTTCTTGTGAATGACTGATACAGTTGAGGTTTTATTTTAAACCAGGTGTGCATCTGAACTTTGAAGTAAGACAAGTATTACTGCTGTTTAAAAAAAAAAGTTGAAATTTAGGAAGCTAATAGTGAAGACTTGGATAAAGCCCATGTGTCCTAGAGGAATACTCTGGGAAGTTGCTTCTACATACAATTGTCTAGCAACTTACTTCTCATCATGTATGGTCCCTGTTGTTCATGGAGACAATGCTGTCAGGACACAGTGTGATTCTTGGCATGTCCTGCACAGGGCCAAGAGTTGGGCTCTGATCCTGATGGGCCCCTTCCAACTCAGCATATTCCATGGTTCTAAGCTGTGACTTGAATTACTAGGATCTAACTGCAGATGGAAAGGGAAAAGGGAACTAACATACTCTGAAAAGCTATACTGTAACTTACTCTGCAACTATGAAGAGCAGCTTAGATGCAGCTTTAACCAGTCCAGCAATACTAACACTGCCCAATTTCCTGCCATTTCTTCAAAAATAATTTAAATTCTTGCAGGCTGAAATTCTGGAACTGTTTCAGGGTTGTTACTGATTAGTTTCCTGTACTTACAGAATACTGGTGCATATGTGTTGCATGGATACCTAAAAGTGCCTGTTTTCTTCCAACACAGAGTTTGAGTATTGGCTGCTTCAAGCACTGTGGCTAAGAACTGACAGTGTACTTTTTCAGGGAAAGCCTCACAAATTCACAGCCCCATTTGCATCACTTCTGAGTGCAGTGCACTGAAGACCCAACTAAATTCCCTACTAAAACAAGGTGCTTAGGAGTTGTCCTGATAGACTGAAAAGAACTGAGCTCATGGCAGCTCTTCAGCTGAGTTCACCAAAGTAGTTTGTAATAGATTTTCATCCATCCTCTCCATTTGGGATTCCAGGGGAGGAGAGTTCAGACCACAGATTCTGTTACCTGTTGCAAACTGCACTTTGCATTTCTCAGATTTAAGTGGTCAGCCCATGAGAGT
Organism: Agelaius tricolor; assembly: GCF_023055355.1. NCBI lineage: Eukaryota > Metazoa > Chordata > Aves > Passeriformes > Icteridae > Agelaius > Agelaius tricolor. The sequence goes on from NW_027269269.1 coordinate 33,005,259, forward strand.
CCTGCACCACTTTAATCCTCCAAAGGTAGTATTTATTTACTCGTGTGTGTTGAACTAGTAGAGAGAGAGAGAGGAGGGAAAGAGATGAAATAGTTATTATGACTTAGAAATTGGAGCCCAGCAGTTGCCATCATGGATATGGGTTGCTGAGTATGTGGGAAGCACTAATCTAATGCAGGAGACTCGGCTCAAATGGTAAATTGTTAATTTTTTAATATTTATTTTTCAACAAATAAACCTTCATTTCACCTTGTGCTCTGTGGCTTGTTTCTTAAAAGTTCCAGTGCAGTATGTACACCAAAACGCAGTGAAAACTACAGACCAAAAATACAGAACGGCACCAAGTGGAATGGTGGGATCTGGCTTTTGAGGGGAAGGATGTGTCAGGGCTTGGCTGAGTGTTTGTTCTTGTTTATAAAACACACACCAAGCTCACTGCAGAGAAGCCAAAATGTTAAAAGCCAAAACAACCAAAAACCCCCACAAAACCAAAAAACTGTGGGAAGAAGAGGATGGCTGAACATGAATAAAATACAAGATGGTTTTGGGGGAAATGTGGTTAGCTAGAGCAAGACAAAACCTTCTCTCCCTCCCATTTTTGTATTTTAGCCTTACAGCTGTTTTATGCTGCTGGAAAACCAAAAGCTTATCAGTGAAGGCTGGTAAGATGCTTTTTTTTTTTTCATTCCAAGGAATAAAAAGCATAATTTGTACATTCTTTTTACAGTACAAGATGTCTTCCTTCAGAAAAGAAACCCCAAAACCAAAAGGGTAACATGTTTGGCTGGTTTGCAGTATTTTAAAGCAGTCTTTCACACCCAGTTTGTCTCCAGCAAAAGTGGATGGGAGCTGCCCATGGTAGCAATAATGCATTCAAGCATTGGGCAGTCTTCTGGGAGACTGTGGCCAGAAGGACTTAGTGCAGCAGGTTCCCAACCTGCCTCCCCTCAGCCTTTACCAGGCAGCAGAACTAAAACCCCCTCAGACATTCTATTAAGGAAGCAGTATGGAGAGCAAAGGTGTGGCAAGGTGTGAATTACTGTAACACAGCAAGTAACCCATGTCACTTCAGCAATGACCAGGATTTGCCATAAGGAGAATTTAATATACAAACCCAGACAAAACACATCAACCAAAAACTGCTACAGATTCTTCTATAGGAGCACCTCTGTCTGGCAGCTTCTTGAGGTGTCCTGAGTAGCACAGAGCAGAATTTGGCCTGTTTTGCTCAGTGTGTTAAATTTTAAGCCTCCCAAGTTAGAAGTAGGGCATTCAAGGACCTTGGTTAAGTTGTGTACATCTAAAAAGGACAGAGTAAGAAGAATCATGCTTCTAGATTTTCTGACAATTCACTGAAAAATTCATAATACCAAAGCTGACTTTAGAGGGAGTTTCAGAGAACAAGATTTCCATTTCTGTGTTCTACAAAACAGCCCTCAGAAGGCAACTAAAACATTATGATGCATAAAAATCAATGTTAATCACTGCTGTGTTGAACTGCTTTCATCTCCATCTTTATCCTAGTTGTAAAATACTATGAAGTACATAAGTATGAGAGGAGATACAAAAGTTATGTTTCCATCATACTAGAATTGCACCAAGTTTTTTGTTATGTGGTGGTTTCTTAACTGGCAAATTAGGTAGTAAATTGTGGAGCAACTACTAAGGAAATCCTTCCAAAGATGAAGGCAACAGCCATTGTGACAGCTGAACCTTCCCTCTTCACCCAGCTTCACTTTTTCATCTCTACACCATAGAGATCACAACGCTTCTGGCTTAAAATAGGAATCTGCTGACGTATTTCTGCAAGTTTCTTTAGATCTGCAGGAGAGAAGAAAAGAGTTAAGAGAACAGTAGCCAAAAAAGAAAGCTCCTGACTTGCTCTGAGGTAAGACAGGGAAAATAGCAGCTTTGATGGAGAATGGGGTGGTAGGGCACTGCAAGTGAGCAGCCAGGGCTGAAGAAGCCTCAGCTTTGTCCTTTCCTGAGGTGGCACCTTGTCCCTAAGGAAGTGAACTAGAAGGGTACAGCTATAGAGTACTCTGCATAGAACAGTAGAGCCAAGGGCTGCTGGTTCTTGCTTTAACCTAGCAAAGGTGGACAAGGCAGAGGAGTACTGCATCATCTGCAGTTGCATGTGGAAGGCCACAGACTTAAAAAAACTGTCTCTCCTTAGTGTACTCAAGAAAAAAAGCATGGAGAAAACCAAAACAATTTTTCCCTTACCTATATCTGTGTATACAACTGTTTCCTCCGCCCCAGCTTTAGCTATGACTTCACCCCTGCAAAATTAAGCACATTTGTTCACAGGATTAACACATTGGTTCAAGGCATCAGTGCAGTTGCTGCTGTTTGTACAAAAAGGAGTTCCTACCCTTGATGCCTACAGCTGTAACGACAGGACTGTCCTAAAAATAGCATCATAATCCATAACTCTGGCATGATAGAAATGGCTTCCAGGCTTATATATGGCACTTTCTATATGTGATATATATACATACTTAACATAAAGGTCTTTCAAAGATCAAGAACTGTGGTAAAAGCCACTCTGAGAACCACTGCCTGTGAGCATGCAACATAGCTCAAGGGGAAAGGAACAACCACACTGGCAAAGATGAACACTTTCTCCTCTGAAGACCCTACTGGCTTTTAATAGTGTCCTTTTACTCTGCATGAACTACTGAACATGATCATGTCTCCCCCAAGTGTTCTGTCACTGCTTTCATCACATAAAGTTAGAAGCTCACAACAAAGTTTTTCTTACTGTGCAAACAACTGGAACCGAGTTATCAGTAGATTTATGTGAAAGAAAAACAACTGCCTGAAGATTTGGTCACTTTTACCTCCTGTGCACCTGCGTGACTTCTGCTCAAGTCAGAATCTCTCTTCGCTAGCTGAAGACATTCTTCTTGTTCTTTCTTATGTCAAAGCAGTGTTGTTCTTTGAGGAAATGAGATAGTTCTGTGTAAGCTGTTTAAGAGAATTACCCTATGCATAGCATATCATGGACTGAATTTCTGGGACAAGGTGACAAGGTCAGCAGTTCAACTAATGCTTAATCCCAGTACTAAGTAGTATCTTTACTACCAAAATCAATACATACTCAAACTAGTTCTAGTTTACTTCTTGTTTTTTTTAATTTGACTGTTTTAAATCATGATCTCGAGAACCTAGGCTCAAGTCTCATGTGCTTTTTACCAAGAATTTGCACTTTTAACAATAGATGGAAAAGTAGGACTGAAGTGTGACTGCCAACTAAAATATTTCTTTATCAAAGAAAAGGTGGTGTTTTTTATTTTATTGAACTCACCATGGATTTACTACAGTGCTGTGTCCCCAGGCAACATAGGATGCTTTTTCATCTCTAGCAGGAGATACAGTAGCTACGTAGAGTTGATTATCAACAGCTCTGTGTTCACAGAAAAACGAAGGAAGGGAGGGAAAAAGTGAGAAAAATTGTTTTTTATAATACCACTTAATTAAGCAGAAGAGAAAGAATCCACTCTGAAGAACAAGCTATATATCCTCTAACTGATTAGCCCAAACTGTGAATGATACAAAGGTCAGAGAAAGAAGAGCCTGGAAAGAGAAGTCCCTAGCACCTGGCTCCAGAGTAAGTGCATAGAATATCATGTAATTCACAGGTTCATCCAGTATGTAGCCAAATTGATTGAAGCTGACCAAATGAATAAACAATCTGCATTCAGGAATCTCAGAGTCTATTTCTACCTGTAATTACAGTACTTCCCAAATGGTTACTGGCTCTTCTCTCTAGAATTTGTGTGTGAAGGGTGCTTATAAAGCCATGGGAAAAGGCCATTGAAAGAGCATAGCAGGGGCAGGAGGGAGTAAAGGCCAAGAACTTCCTGCTTTTTTCCTTGACAGTAAAATCATTTTGGTGTCCCATGCAAGGCTTGAGGGATGGAGCAGCTCCAATGGCTGAGTGGCCCTGCAGCACCCCTTCTGATGCACAAGTGTCATTTGGAACACAAGAAAGTTCAGTTCCGTGCACCAACACTCCTCTAGAACAGGGGAATAAATTTTTACTGTGGTCTTACCTTCCCCTTTGTAAGAGTTCCCAATGAGCTGGTCCTGTTGTCATGTTAAAAGCCCCTGGATATACCAGCAGCTGGCAACCTTTGTTAAGAGAGAATTAGAACCTAAGCATCATTAAGGGGAAGATGGTTTACCCTAGAGTGGCCCTTCACACTGAAACCCAAGGTGAGGTTTATTTCCATACTTCCCAGCCTCTGCCCAGAGCCTGTCCATGCACAACAGGTTACATCAGCCAAGAGCGGCGGTGGGGATACCCCAACTCCACCACTCCACCACCACATGTGGATCAGAAAGTGATGGTTACTTTACTCCCTGAGAGAAGTCACTCATCTGAGTAAGAGTCTTGGCCACAGGCTGCATTTTGTGTTTCTGGTTAGGGATAAGAATGCCTGATGACATGGCTCAAGGAATGCCTGATCACAGGGGTCACCCAGCACGGACCACCCAGAACCAGCCCTGCCCAGCCCTGGCCTTAGGGCTGCCCAGGCTCCCTTAGGTGACCCAGCCTCACCTTTCTGGCCGTAGATTTGAGCCATCTCAGCAAATCTCATATCATAACAGATGCCCAGGCCCACTTTGCAGTATGCTGCTCTCAAAACACAAGAGACAGAGGTGATATCACCAGCACAAGTACACAAAACAAGCACAAGACTCCCTGTAGCCATCCTGCAACTGTTATTTTGCATGGCTCACAGCAACAGGAGGAGCTATATTTAAATGTGTGTCCAACAAGCACTGGCTATTGTTGGGGGAGAATTCATGCTTCGTGAGGACAGAAAGAGTGTGAGAAGCAGTCTTATCTACCCTTTAAGAAAAGTCATTTCCACAAAATCATATTGTATCATGTCTTTGTGTAACATATTCCTCTCTCATTTAGCTGCAATTTTAATTTTTTTTTTCAATAAAAGAAAACACTCCTTGCTTTTCATGGAGTAAAAATAGTCATGTAGTTTCTTAGAGCATGCACATTGCAAGGAGGAGAAAGTGACTGTGGCAGACAAGACTCTTTGGAGAGCTCAGTTAACAGACTGTCAGCTTTTGAACAATATGGGGTGGGGAGGAGTCAATATTTTGCTTTTTTATCTGAAGTGGTTGATTCAAGAAGGCTGGAATGGGATTCCTGATTTAGTTAATGGTCTCCATTATTATATCATCCTCACCTAAAGCAATGTACCATTGTAGCTGTTACATACTTTCTTTTCTAGGCTGTGTTTTATAAGAACAATTTTCAAGCTGTAACTGCAATTAAAAATACCAACACTTCCCTCTAACAAATCAATAGGACCATTCTTTAATTAAGGCAAGTGGGGTGACATATGTTTCAACCCTTTGTACTCCTCTGTCCTTCTGCAACAATACTGCCTTTTTAAAAGTTTCAGAAGTCACCCAAACACTTGAAGCAAGCTTAAACTATATTTGTCATCAAATGCCCAACCTGATAGTCTAAAAATGCACTGCTGGAAAGGAGGTGGGGGAAGAGAACTGCAGAGTGACTGTAGTGTTACTGAAGTAGAGCTCCTTAAAGAGAGAACTTGTTTTATACTCACGTGTGTCAAACATGGAGAAACTATTCCCTGGACTCAGTGTTTCAGACTCTTTGAACTGGATCTTCCCAGGAACATTAATGTCAAACAAATGAACCTGCAATTATACTATGATTAATAACAATTACTAATAATTTCTCTGTTTGGTTTGGTATTTGAGCCTCTTTAGGCATGTGATTTCTACTGTTACCTAGACTACTCTTTTGTCAGGATCCAAAGTAAACATTGCTTAAGATTGCTAGATCCTCCAAAGATGATTTAAAGTATTTTCTTCTACACAGAAATATACATGTCTAAAGTTGAAAATACATGCCAAACAGCTAGATGTCTTGACCTAACATTTGAGTCCCATTCCTGTAAAATTTCTCAAGAAAATATCTTCACTGAGCCATGACTTCAGCTATGCAGCTGCCTCTGAGGGCCTGCAGCTGCCTTCCTCCCTCCCTTGCAATGGAAGGTGTTGTTCCTGACTGGAGCTTCCTAACAACAGAGCTGGTTTTATTTTATTATTTGTTCACACTTAGCACAAGGCTGCACTCATTCTACAGGCAGCTCCTGGGCTTCCAGACTGCTGTGACAGGTGGAAGGCAAGACAGAACTGCACAAGGTGATCTAGTAAGCAATGCTAATGTAGAATCAGCAAACAGATTAATTAATAAAAAAATTAAAAATTAATTAATTATTCAATTAAAAATTAATACCTGCACCACCTTATTTGTTCCAAGTAACCTTGTATTATCTTTTTGGCTTACCCTTAAAAGAAATAAGCTGTTGTTCACTCATGGAGTGACCTCTGTGTGCAGAGTCCCATGAACAGAAAGTGGGGATAAGAATGAACAGAACAGTTCCACAAAGATAAACTGACTCTGGAGTTACTAATTTTCAGTTTTCCAGAAGGCACAAAGCAATGGTGGAAGATGGAGGCAGAAGATGACAGCAAGCAAACATCTACTACAAACAGCAGTGACAGCTTAACTTGGACTCTGCATGTCTGCACTAATCACATGTATAGCACAAAGTATGTAAAGAACAGTATTTATTATAACAGAAGGACTAAATCCATCAGGAAGCTGAGAGAAAATCCTGATCCCACTCAAGTGGCACTGTGTTTTAGACATAGGCCTGGGTACAGAGATACATGAGTTGGATCAGGTTTTACTCTTTACCATAGTTTTCTCAGCATATGGGGAAAGCCAATTACACCTTCCAGTATTTTGTCATCCTTATCCAGAACAAATTTATGACCACCTTTTGATGTGGTATTTACATACCCCAAATAAAAGTTACATGAAATTTCATGGGTGATGGTACACAACTTATTATTAATGCAAGATTCTACTGATTTATACCTCCTTTAAGTACAGATGAAATAATTTGTGCAACACTGCTGATAAAACTTTTCATAACAATATTCTGCCATCTTACCTTCCTATGCTTTGCCAGAAGAGCACCATCAGGCCCAAAGACAGCACATGTATTATAGAGCTTTCCACCATCCTCTTCTGGAATGGATCCTTTGTAAATGCAAGAACAGATATTTCCCCCATTGTATTATTTATGTAATTTTGATCCAATGGCAGTCATAGACACTGCCCATTTTCCCCCCAGTGAGATGGTCACTAAGAATGAACTACCTCCAATGAGATATATGCTGCACTCCTTTGCAACTTCTGACAGCTTTTGTGTTGATTCCCCAGGGATCTTCTCTGCATACTCTTTAAAGTATTGGGTTCCATATGGAGAATTAAAGCATTCCTAGAATTAGATGGGGAAAAAAAAAGAAACTAAAATCCAGTAACACCACTCCAATGAGATTTATCTAAGTTTTCCAACTCCTCTCTAACCATGTTCTCAAACAACCTTTGGTTACAGGAGTTTAGTTTATAGGAGCTCAGTAAATGAACCAGGAAGGCCAGAGAGACCTGAACAATTGTTGAAAACACAACAGGTGTGTTTGTGGAGCACATGCCAAATAGAACAAGAGCTAAGAATATCATGCAAGCTGTAAGGCTAACACATTCACTGCTCTGGGCTTAGTAAGAAGACAAGGGATGTTCACATCAGAATGAGGAGCCAAGTTCTACACAGTTCTCATTTGACAAGTTACAAGCTCAGTAGATCCTCTCAAAACTGTGAAATGCTTATCCACAGCCCATTATTTCTTATTTTTTAAAAGGAAATTTGCATAAGCATGCATTTCTCAAAATTACTTATTGTTTTGCTAAAACAATCCTTTAAACATTATTTCCTCACAACTGAACAGTGTCCTCCACCTTAGGCCCTTGTTAAAGATTTGCTATCCCCTTAGAACCAGGCATGTAATCTTTACACAGTCAGATTAATAGAGTAGTTTAGATGCCTAAAATAGGTGGGCTTGTGGTATTTGAGCTGCCCAAGATATGAGGAACTTTCACTCAGCATTACACTTGCCAGCTCTGTGAGGACCTGCGACACTCCAACCAACACTTTTTTGTACCCTGAAGGAGTCAGTTGGAGGCCACAGATAGGCTCTCAAACTGTGGCAGCAACTTCTCTTCCCTCTGTGAGAAAGGGACTCCCAGCCCAGACACCTCTATTGCTCCCTTTGCTCACCAGAAGTGACAAACACACCTCCACCCCCATAAAGAAAAAGGGGAAAAAAAATCAAGCTGCGACTAACACAATAAACACTTCTGCTTTATCTGCTCAAGCAAACTTCTTAACAACTGAGGTAGGTTCTACTGATGTGGAATAAATGAATCCAAGCTGGAAAGGACTTTTTTCCCCCTATACAGGGCACTAGGCCAGCAGGTACTAGCTAACCCACAGCACAACCTGTAGATGGAAGAAGCAGGAAGGGAAGTCTCTGCAGGCTGTCAAAATGAGCTTCCCAGGCTTTTGAAATCTGGGCTGAACTTCAAAGAAGTGAAAGCAAAGCCAGCTGTCTCATCTTCATATATTCAGTCTGAGTTACTTTCCTTTATGTAAAGTTATTAAACAAAAAACAAACCCCCAAAGAAACAAAACAATGGGAAGACAATATTTCATGCCCATGCCCTAATGTCAGTACAAAATGTATCTCCCAAAAATCTGTGAAATGCTTTGCCCATGTTTCACAACTTGTATTCTAAAAGCATAAATCTTTGTTAGCAAAGTGAGTATCTCAGCTAAATAAGTCTGGAAAATTCAATGCTTGTACACATGATGAAGCCAGTAAATAACAGTAATCTCTACACAGGAGGCAGAGGCAGAACACTGAACGGTCACATTTGCAACGCAAGAACCACGTTAGCACAGAGGAGCTGGGAAGGTTGCTCAATGCTTCCCCATGACAGCAGGAGAGAAAACATTCTGTGTGTAAAACTGAGACCCAAAGTTCACCCAGAGATGAACTTTGCACTCCTGTGTCAGATGTACAGGAGTAGCACAAGTATCCCCACGAAGAGAAGAGAAAAGCTCAAAGCTGCACAGGGAAGCCCACCCTGTTGTCAGCATGCCCATTGTGTTAAAATCCAGCAAACTAATTATGGCTAAAGTTCAAAAAGTAACTCAGAAGTGATTGATCTTTTTAAGTGGCAATTTATGTTTCCACACGTGGAAGTCACAAGAGAAATGTGTCTCAATCATAATTCAGCCACAAACGACCTGCTGGAAATATGCTTTAAGTCTGTTTTGTTTCTCATGTATCTGGAATGCTTACAGCAAGGAGAGCTACTGTGTTTCCTCTTTCACCTTCATGTCAACATTCTTTAGCTGAAAATTGCCTTCTTCTACACTTTCTCAGCAAAGATTCAAGCTACAATGTCACTTACCTGAATTTAGAATATATCAGTGATGGCATTGCCTAGGATTTAAACCAGCAAAAACTTTACCAGAATCTTACACTACAAAAAAGATCAACCTATTTTTTATTTCCCTTTTCACTCCCCACTTCTTAGTGTGCTACCAGCTACAACCCCTGGGATTTTTTAGCTTTTAGTTTTATTTTGAAGTTTCATACAGCATCTAAGCTATCCAGGGAGGAAGAGGAATATCTGCTGCATTAATAACACTAGAAAGAGGTTTTGAAGGGTTTGAAGCATAAGGGCTAAGCAGGCAATGGTCTTTACTCACAGGCAGAGCCACAAGTTTTGCTCCTTTAGCTGATGCTTCTCTCACCAGTCCACAGGCTCGTTGGAGATTATCTGATTTAACAGCAGATACATGGAGCTGGATAAGAGCAAGGCGGAAGGCTGATGGCAGAAATGAAAAAAATTATTCATCAGAATTCCCACAGGAAACTCTTCCAAATTTAAATTCAGTAATGAGCACTGAAGAAAACAAATGAGTTTATATATAAACATATGCACAAACCAACTCATTTTGCAGCCTGTCTCTGACTCTGAAACAGTCTCTTAACACAGGGAGAGCACTGAAACCCAGGACTGCCAATGGGAGCCATGCACGGCCACCACCCTGCAAAGATCACAGAGCTCACGTGCCAGCCACACCCAGCCCATGTTCCAGGGCAATGGACCATGTTACAGAAAGGGAGAGCACAGGTGCCCCCAGCCCCTCCTTTCCAGGCTGCTGTGCACTGTGAGAGTCCATCTTCTTGTTGCACACCAAAGCACTGGATAATCCCCAAAGCATCAAATAAAGGAATTGTTTGCTTGTATCCCTAAATTCACACCTAGTTTTGGAAATGGCTATGAAAAACCAAGAAAGGTTTACACCTTTCCTGAATATTTCTTAGCAAACTGGTTTCTGTCCAAGTTGCAAGTGTTATCAACAGCTTCTACTCCCACTAAGCAGGATATAAAACTGCAGGCTCTCCAAGTAGCCAAGTTTTGTGCACACCCCTTGTATTTCCTTCCATTAATCTCTGAGTACCCCAGGTTGTAGGGAAACACCCTGATAACGATCAGGTAGAACTGTTTTCTTTAAAACAAACACAAATCAACCAACCAATCCTCTCTGGCTTTATAAAAAAAGTATCCCAGTTTCATGCACCTCTCCTGTCTGGGGGAAAACTCCCCCATCATACAGTCAAAGATCACAATAAGAAAAAGACAAAGCTGGAAGCAACACAGTCCCAGTCGTCAGGGAAACTGGAAAAGCTGTTTCAAGTGAAGATAAGACTGGGTCAGGAGCAGTTGAGATACATCTTTGTTCCTACTTCAGTAGCTAAGCAGCTAATTTCTAGAGGTTAAGCAAATGATTAACTGCTCCCTTTGCCACTCTTCATGTGAGAGACTTTTACTGTTGGCTCTATTGAGCAAACAAAGCTCATCCAGACCCACCAAGATAATCGTAACAGAGATCTGTCAAAAACTTCCCAGCATTTATGGAATGTGTTTTAGTTCAGACATTTCAGAGTAAAAAAAAAAATTTAAAAAAAGGCACTAGGAAAAAACCCATATTGTTTAAAACACCAGGAAATGTAATTAAGGTAATTGATATTATTTTCCTATATATAAATATAACATTATATGCCTCAGGTTTGAAGTTCGATAAGGTGCAAAACTGAAGCACAGCCACAACAGAACACATGTATTCGTGCCACAGTTTCATGGTACAAACATGCAGATGTGGAAGCAACAGAAATGCAGAGAAAAGTGCAGCAGGGCTATAGAGAGAGACCTCTGTTCCCAGCCTTGACCAGCTGCCCCAAAACCTGCGTTAAAACCAATTCTCAGGATAAACCTAAAGCAATGTAGGCCACAACCAGGTAAAAGCACAACGGAGTAAAATAACGGTTCACATTTGTACCACTACACTACAAAACAGGCTTGCTGTTTTGTTTTAGGGCACCGAAAGCGAATCGCTGGCTTTTCTTGAGGAGCTGACCCCTGCAGGGCGGGGGCGAGCTCTGTATCCCGGTCTGTGCCCAGCGCAGCGCCAGGCCAGCTCCCCTCTCCCTGCGCTGTTCCACGGGCGTGCCAGCGCCCAGCACCGAGGCCTGTCCCGGTCTCACCGGGGCCGGGGGCTCCGGGGAGGCGCGGGACACCCGGGCCCGCGGGAGGGCAGGGCTCGCACTCACACGCCATGGCTCCGCCGGCCGCCCGCATTCCCGGCTCCGCCCGGGCGGCGCGGCCCGCGGGGGCTGCCGGGACTCGCAGCGCCGGGCCCGGGCCGCGGCTCAGCCGGAACCAGCCTCACCCACGCCGCCTTCGAGCGGCCCCGCTGGAGCCAGGACCGCGGCCTGAGGGGCCAAGTGCAGGGCTGAGGCACTCCCGCCCTGCCTGGGGACAGCGAGCGGGCAGCGCTCCCCCGCGCCCTTTCAGCGCCGGCAGCGACCGCGGAGCCCCCAGAGCTCCGCCTATGCCGAGCGCCGCTTTGCCCTGCCCGGCCCTAAGGCTGCTGAGGGCTCATCCCAAGGGACCTGTAGCAGCTTACAGATAACGCATTCACCTGTGACATCCCCCTCTTCTTTACAAGAACAGCATCCCCCAAGGTACAAACATCTCCACAGTGCTCCAGATGTGGAGCAGTGTCCAGTTCTGGCCTCCTCAGAACCAGAAAGACAAGGAGCTACTAGAGAGGGTGCCATGGAGGCCGCAAAGATGATTTTGGGTCTGGAGCACCTCTCTTATGAGGAGAGACTGAGGGAGCTGGGCCTGTTTAGTCCAGAGAAGGGAAGGCTGGGAGGGGATGTCATCATCCCAAAGGCATTTGTCAAGAAAGTGGTGACAGACTAATGTCAGTGATGCCCAGTGACAGGACAAGGAGCAATGGCCATAAACTAAAACACTAAGTTTCACCTCAACAGGAGGAGGAACTTCCTGACACTGAGGGTGGCAGAGCACTGAACAGGCTGCCCAGTGAAGTCTCCCTTTCTGGAGACATTCCAAACCCTGTGTTACCTGCTCTAGGTGACCCTGCCTTGGCAGGGAACTCGGACTAGATGAGCTCCAGAGGCCCTGTCCAACACTGCCAATTCTGTGAAACCAACACACTAAGTACCATGCTGCTCTTCCTTGGTTTTAAACACCAAGTGCTCCCCTTTACTCAGCACACAACATTGCTGTCTCATGTACATATTTTCCAGCCTTGGGCTTTTTAGAAGCATGTTTGTAGAACTGTAGAGTTTGCATAGCACTATTTCTCACACAAGATTATGTATGTAAGCAGAAAGCACATAATGGCAGAATGGGTAAAGATGAAATGAGTAACCCAAGGTGATCAATCTCGTACACACCTCACCTTTCAGGAAACATGCAGAGAGATAAAGGATGGGAAGTGCATAACCACTGTAAAATACACAACCGCTACTGTGTGCAACAACTACAAACCTTCCTTCAAGCAAAGAACTGTTCAACCTGCCCCTGGGAGATGTAAAGGGAACCACTCATCCCAATCTGACCAAGCCAAAGGATGGCAGAACAGACAGTGCTGCAGCCTTTAGCAGGCCTCCCTCCTTTTTATACATGCCCATGGTGGTAGAAAGAGCATATGTGATTTTAAAAAAAAATTTTCTTCCCCAAACATCACACTTTGTAGGGCTCCAGGTGCAAAGAACAGCTGTCCCCCACTTTCTTCCCAAGTAAGAAAAAGAATAAGAAATCAAGTAGTGTCATCCTTTGAAGGGGCAAAGCACAGGCCAAAAATCCAGTTTCCCATGGGTCAGAGAGATAAAATGTATTTTTCAAGTTTCAGAACAAAAGTATCTGAAAGCACTAAGTATAGCCAGTAGAACAAGTTACATAGTACCACCTTTTTCCGTCCCTAAAGGGAAACATTTCACACATTCAGTAGACTACACCTATATTGAAAGAGCTAATTTGGCAGTACCGGGTTCTGAAACTACAGCTGATAAGTAGTTGGAAGGAAAAGATCCAGTCACAGGTGAGACCCATGTGTTAGGGCTAACAGGAAAAGGCAACTTTAAAAATTCCAACTCTGCAATCAACAGTATTTTTGGCAGGTAATGCACAAAGTTCTTTACAAATTCTCATACAAATCAGAATCTAAAAGAATTTGTGAGACAAGTGAAGAGCCATCAGTGAGCACAAAAGCATCAACTCCCACTATGACGCAAAGGTAAGAGCTTTCATTTGCAGGGAAGTTTACTCCAAGACTTTCTTTCCTACTCCAGACCTCATTAATATCACTCCTGCATCATAAGTGTCACCTTGTATTCAACAATAAAGACCATGGTGCATGCAGAATAAAACAAGAGCCAATACATGTCCAGCAAATATGATTTTTAAAAAAATTCTTGAAGCTAAAAGGGACAGGAAGTAGCATACCAACTTTTTTGACTTTTCTTTTCAAAAAATATCACTGCAGTACTATAATTAGAATTTCTGCTTAGTAATACAAGTTTTGTAACAAAACCAGTAACTACAGGTATGTACAATATAAGGCAAAAGTGGCTGTGAAACTGTGGGAAAAGATACACCAGCACCATTGAAATTATTCATAATTTGGGGCTGAGCTTTTTAAGATAAGAGGTCTGTTGATAACTTGTACATTGCCTTAAAACTTACAAATAATTAGCCTCTAAATGGCTTGGATTATATGTTTCTACAGAAAAGGGATTTAAGAACTGACTTCCTGTTGCTTTACTTGCTGGAGATCTCCAAGGCCTGCTGTATTTGCTGTCCTCACAGTGAAGCATATACATTAGCCACGTTCCACATTTAATACTCAAATACATCTGTTTAACAACTGAGTGTCATTTTCACTTTTCCCCTTCTGACTAGGAGAAATATGTTGTATCATTCTGTCAACATTTTCATAACAAAAATATGATGTTGAGAAGTCTGGAATTTATGCAGAAACCTTTACTATAACTTGATTATTTGTGAATTCACTTTGACCTTTCTGTGAATGCTCACCCAAAAGTCCTTAATGAAATTAACTTAAATTCTGAGTACTTACATTTAGAAGTCACTGGCAGTAGCTCCCTATGATCCATAATCAGCATCTTCCACTCCAAAGATCAAATTCACTTCCATTTACAAAACACCTTTAGGAAAAACTTTTAATTGATTCCGAGAATTTACACAGTATGCAACTGAATGCCTTTTGACAGAACAAGTTATGTTCAAATTGTACTGGTTTATTTACAACTGTAGTTTATAAACAGTAGCACAAACATCTTTACATGAAAAAAATCTCATTGCTGAAGTAGGCACAGAGTCAGAGATTCTTGAGGATATTTTCAGGAGGGACTAGGAAGAGGAAAATGTAATACAACAGCTGCTGGGCAAAACTATAAATACATGAGCATTGGCCCAGGTGCAATTTCATGCAAATATTTTCAACAGTTCAAGTTCTATTGGTGTTTACTCAGATACTAAGAAGGAAAAAAAAGTAATTAGTTCCAGAATTAAGGTGCCCTAGCTTGATTCCTAGTAAAATAACTTAGAATAACTGTTTTTTATAAAGGTCAGTTTAACTTGTTTTACCTTCTGATGAAGTACCAAATCATAGGTTTTGATTCAGGTACTCAGAAGATTTCATGCAGCAAAGCTAATCCCCATTATCTTTATTTCACAGTTTTCGGTGATTTCCCATCAGTCTACAAAGATGCTCTGCCTTGTCCATAAGAACATTCCTGTACTGAGCTTTGAACAAGAGAACCATTCTTGAACAAATGGAAAGCTTATGATGAACAGTCATAGAGTTGCCATCTCCCAAATCTTTACTAATTTAGAAATTGTTACTCAAAATAATATAAACAAATGCTTGAATCAATGAAGGTAACTGGTTAAGAACACATTTATCACAGGTAGGCAGCACTGGAATTTCTCCCCTGGTTTTCTGTGCATTCATCTTCTTGCTGAACACACCTTTGGTCAGTGTGTACTCACTTTTGTGCTGAATCTGAAGGGTTTTAAACATCTAAAGTTCTTAGATATTTTGCTTCTGAGGAGCAAGGCAACTTGTTTTCAACTGCCATATTCTGTCATGAAACATGCATTTCAATGCACACACTCGTCTTTACAAGGGAAACAGCCTCAACCTATGAAATGTAAAATTTTGCATAATTAAAAAAATCACAACCCTGTAGTAAAAGCTACAGTTAATTTCAGTATTTAAAAATAATCTTTACCACCAATTCCAGTTATTTAGCCTAGTAGCTGGTAAGACTTTAAAAACCCCTTAATTTTACAAATTTCTTGTATTTTTTCCATGTAACTGCAGCCCAAACTTAACCATTTTTAATGTGAAAACAGTGTTTTTAAGATTTACACCTGCCCTGTTCAAAAACCTAAATTTTTAATTAGTCTTTGATACTACCTGGTAGGCAAAATCCAATTTCTAGACTGTAGGCAATGGAGACATTTTATTTACAAGGGATAATAATTTAAAAACCATTGCTTTCAATCGCTCCTCTGTATCTTACAGTCTTTCATTCTTTTAACATACTTAACATGAACCCAGCTGCATCTGCTCTTGCAAAGATGCAGATCACTCCCATTAAGGCTGCATTAAAAAGAAACAAACTGACCTTTATAATAAACACTTCTCCAAAACAAAAAAAAATATAATTAAAAAAACAAAACAAAACAAACAAACAAAAAAAAAACCAACCAAACAAAAATCCTGTTCAGAAATGGATAATAATTTACCCTATCTTAAGCCTGCTACTCAGGCACTCCCACCAGCAAACAGAAAAATTCTCTTAAGTTAGTATTCAGTTGGGAAACAGTCAGCTTGTGTCCACATACAGTATCTTGGTTGCTTCTTCTTTATAAACTGGTCTCTACAAAGTCTTTAGTTATTAACTCTCCAAGGCATCCAATACTTTCATGATCTGTTGTTTTATGGCTTTGGTAGCATCACCTGCATTTGGAATCAAATACCTTAAAAAAATTAGAAAAAGCCATCATTAATTCACTATAAAATTTTTGAGTATAAATTCCAGAATTCTTTTCATTCTTCCTCTGTTTAGGAGGGAGGGAAGAAGGGAATATATTAAAATGAAAAAAACCCTAAGAAAATAACATTTAATTCCTGATTATACTATGAAACTTTCTCTTTGTGAACTTAGAATTGTTGAGGAGTACTTTACAGGCCATCTTGGAAAGAAACTTGACAATAGGATAGGTCAGGCCATTCCAGAGTTCTACAGACAGCACTGTCTGACTGAAGCATAGAGGTCCTTGCTTGGATTTTGTTTTGCGGTATTTTGTTTTTTGTTCTTTCAATTCCTGTAGCTCTAGATCAATCTGCTTCCGTCTGCAAGGTGGTGATTAAGTAATTCAACAAGCAGTAGAGTTCTCTGCAAAATTTTAATTTATCCTTACAAACCAAGGAGCCAACAGGCACAGAACATCCCTAGTTAAGTAGGAAACTCATCTCCCCTCTCTTGTGAAAAAAGAGCATCCCCTGCACACAATTCTCCAAGGAAGATGAGAAAACATCCAGCGGGTATCAGCAACCTTCTTAAAATACTGCCAAGAACAGCAGGCTACACCAGTGAAAAAAGCCTGATACACCACTCCATCTGACCCCTTCCCCCTTTTAAGCATGCAAATACTGAGCATGGCAACATGTCACTTCCAGGAATCAGGTTTCAGGGAATCAGAGTTTTGAATTTAGGCTTCTGGACTCCTTGCACAATGCACAGAGAATATGAGTCAGATGTCAAAAAAAAAATTACTCCACCATACTGTTAAATCCCACTCTTCACAAATCCATACTTTTGCTGCAGAGAACTGTCCACTTCATTTTTATTTAAGACCTATTACAAAAAGAAAACACTTGCACACATCCCATCCCCAACAACTGTAGGTGCAGTTCCTCCCTTCTGGGTCTTCTGGGTAAAACGATAAACACCCATCGTTTTACTGGCAAATCTTTTCCCTAGTTCACATCTGATTTATATATTCCTGAATAAAAACTATTATTTTGAACTCAATTCCAGGAATTACAGCATACCCCTGATTCCCAGTGTACAGCACCCTGGATATCATTACCATTTACACCTCTGCTACTGAGATGGCTTACCTTTCAACTGCCAGAATTTCTATGCCTGAAGTATTGCTATTTCCATACTTAAAGGTGATCAGTTCTGGGTGTTTCTTCTTGGATGTGATTTTGACTACAGAGTTGAGTGCCTGTCGAGACTGTATGTAAGCCAGTCCCTTTCGTGATGGAATCTCCCTCAAACAGTACATATGAGTTGCTGTTACTAGGAGATGACTTGAAGGAAAAGAAAAATACAAATTAGTTTTGTTAATGAATTAAATATCAGCTATTTAGAAATTTAAATTCTATGACTAAACTACATGGAGAGAGCTAGATAATACAGCTACCAAATCTAAGAATCTATTAATACTTTCGTAATATCCAATGAAGAAAGCTCTACAAAGGACTTGAGAATTTCCTTGAGTGCTGTAGCACAGCCTTTTCTGAAAACAAACATGGCATTGCCCCCAGCATTATTGGTGCACAGCCCCTCTCTCCCCCTTCAATTTTCCTTACTACCTTGTTCTTCAAAGCAAAACTTTACACCAGGTTTTATACATAATTACCATTCTACAGCACTGCAAATACAAGAATGCAAATACAGTAACACTTTGTTCTAGTTTGTTTCACACTTTCATTTCTTAGTCTAATATAAAGGCTAAGTTAAGTGACCAGCACTTGTTTTTTAGAATGTATATCAAGATGGAAGTTTTCACTGAACTTAATTTCAGTACCTGGGAAACATATGTCCATTTTCTTTTACTTCATTACATGGAAAGTTGTACTTCACATCAGGTTTATTTATCCACGTTTGGATGTTGACAACCTCTTTTCGATCATCGTCAGACATCGAGGAGCTGTCAATTTCATCTGGTTTGAATGGAGGGGGTAAAATCATTAAAAAAAAAAAAAAATTCACACCCATCAGCCAACTTTTCATTTTGCTTAAACCCACTGTAGCTAGACTGGCTCAAAGCAAGTGTAACCAACCATATAGAATTATTGAGAGGGAAGAAAGAAAAAGGCATATCTGATATTTCTCTCTTAATTTTCTCTCAACAAACAAGCATTTTTAGGTCAGGGGGTATCTTAGGCTGGTCTGATTTGTCCATGCAGTAAAGTTTCATGGATTTCTTTCACAATGAAAGTCACTTGTCCAGACTTTCCTTGAAGCCATATAAACTCTTTGCATTTAAACCACCAATATCTTTTGGCAAGGAGTACCAAAAGCAAGCCAACTACAGTCCAGGAGAGTCTCTTCTTGTGGCTTCTAGTTTCTTTTACAAGAAGAAATGAACAGCTGTTGATCCCTTTCAAGGATAGGCATTATTTTTGTGGATCACTTTTCCTCCCTTAAAATGCCTCTCTTACATAACAAAACTTCTAACATTCAGCTGGGCCTTTTGTGAAACTAATATCACATCTTTCCTCACCTTATTTATGCCTCTCTGAACCTTGTCTTGTTCAAACATTGTTTCTGACATCAAGGGCAGAAGACACACAATATTTAATGTGTGGGTGAATCACAGATTTCTGAGCATTTGATTTGCTTTTCTGACTGTTAATGACTGCTTACTTACTATAAACCCACGGCTGCTGGACACAGCCAAGTCATTCTAGCACCACTGGATCTGAAACTAGAAGTGGTTGGGGGTTTTTTAATGTCTTTCTTGCATTAAATTCATACTGAATTTCATGTGCCACTTTATTACCCAGTCATGCAAATTAGCAAAAGACTCAATCTGTCCTTACTATCTCAGATAACTTTGGATCATTAGCAAAAATTGTTGTCTTTGCTTCACATCCTTTTTTAAGGATATTTAAGAACATACTCCAGCCCAAAATTTTCAGCACAGATCTCTGAAACACCCAAAACTCCTGCATGTGTTATTACTTGGTTGTAAAATACTGCTTTTATTTCTAAAGATGATGATTATGTTAGCATAGTAATTTTGGTGCTACATTAGAAGAAATTAAGCAACCTAGTTATCTAACACATTCAGCTATATTAACTCCATACAAATTACTCCCAGAAGTAACTCAGGACAGCTCTTCAAAGAGCCTTTTTCAAAGCCAGTTTCCTAGACTTTGTAAAACTATTTACTTCAATGCAATTCAGAATCTGAAACACACTTTGGGAAACATTTTCAATGAAAAATACATTATGGACCTGAAGCAAATGGATCAACAATCCACCCTCAGGTCACAGAACCACAGAATGGCTGAGGACAGAAGGGACCTCTGGAGGTCACCTGGTCCAACCCTCCTGCTCAAGCAGATCCACCTAGAGCAGGCTGCAATAATTACAGCTGACTGCAATTACTTACTACAGAAAAAACCCAAACACTAAAACTTCACAAACCAATTATTCAGAAATAGGTTTACTTTTTGCATTCTTCTGTATCAAGATCATATATATTTCACTTCATATGTGTCGGCTTTGCTTACTCCAATTGCTCTGATTCTGCTTACTTACAAAGTGTAATAGTGCTTTTAAAAGCAAATATTAAATAAATAGAACTTAGTAAAAAAATATTACTGAAAACATGTTCTAGACAATCTGTCTTGGAGAAGCTGGTTTTCTGAAACTACACAGACCTTGCAAAACACTATTATGGATGCTCAAAGAACTGTGCCAACTTAATTACATGGCATGTGGAGAAATATCTTGTTAGTATTAAAGCTTCTGCCTGATAATTTCACTTTGCCCCTTCACAATTTTTATTGCAGATGATGATCAACTGTTTGTCATTGTTGTTATTTAAACCTGTGACTCTCATTAATCTTCCTGAACTGCTTCTTTTGCGTATCAAAGATTCTCAGACTAGTTACTTGTTTCTCCAACACAAGCCAAACATGCCTTTTGGCCACAGAAGAGTTATTTGTGAGATGATGATTGGGAGTGGACTAAAACTACCAGAGCAAAACCAGGGTAACAGTAGGTTGGAACCATTCTAACGCTAGAACTGCTCTCAAAAAAACCTCCAAACAAACCTTTATGAAATGTGTGGTGTTCCAATTTTGCCTGTAGTTTTTCAATGAGATAAAAAATTTAAATAAAAATGGCATGGTTTTTTTCCTACAGCAATCTGCATGCATATCAAGAGACAAATCAATTACTAATAGATTCAGCGCTAAAAAGCCAAGTCTGAAACACTGGAGAGGTGTGCACACATTAGCCATTTAAAATCTAGCTCCAACTATATTGCAGAAATTCAGATCATTACACTAATTGACAATACTAGACATTTAAACTGAGATACACCAGCCAAACCAGGTCTTTTATATTTTGCTTATTGTTGTGAGTAATAAAGGCACAATTGCCAGCTTACACGTACAAGATCAGTATTGAAAAAGACCTTTACTTCAGAAATAACAAGTAAAGACAAAAGATCCCCTAAATCTGCTTATTTTAATTTCTTCCTCTTGGCTGTTTGGTGCTTACCACAAATTACTTTTTATTTAATCTGCTCCTATGTATTTGAAGAGGGTCAGCCCTAGGCACTACCATAACATACATGAACAACAATAATAGACAAGTATCATATTGCAGGACAAAGATGTAAGATACACTGTTTGGTTTAGTCCAATTTAATAATTTTGCCTAAATTAGCTAATCTAGGTAAAGAAAAATTTTCTACTGTACCAGTATCATATTCTTCTTCATCTCCGATGCTGAATACTGGCTTCACACCACGGTAGGGTTTTCCTACTCTGTCACTGCTGCTGACATGTCTGTTGGCAATGAAAAGGGCAGGAGAAGGCATGAGACAGGAGAAGAAAAGTGACTTTCAAACTGATGGTCTGAGTTCCACAGTAACATATTGGCAAAATGCAAACACAGCTGTGCAACAGAGAAGGACAAGAGACTCTCATGAAGCTGCCTGCAAGGAAGAAGTGAGTGACCCACCAAGCAACTTGGTTAGTTAAAGCACATAGTTCAGTCACTTTGGGAGGCTGACTGTTGTAACAAAGAAAGTCGAAAGAAATGCTCTTCTGTTTAAAAAAAACCCCATCTTCTGCTCACCTTCTCAAATGGCAACACACATTAGAGACCTGAAAACTGACAACATACTACATTTCTAGCATGAAACAAAAACGTATCTGGACAGTCAGAGCAACTTCACAAGGATGCCAGATAAAGCAAAAAACAAAGACTATTAAGTAACATATTTGGAAATTTATTTTTCTGGTTAATTCCTCAAAAGATAACAAAATGCCTTAAGAACTACACTGTGGGGTTACTACAAACCATGTGTGGTAATCTAAACCCTGACTTCCTATTCATTACTTCCAGCTAGAGTCAAATCTTGAAATATTTGCTCAAAGAATTCCTACTGCTACAATCCCAGCACCAGTGTGATATTCATGTGTTGTCAAAAATCACATTTAAATTGTTTCTACAGATCATATCAAATGACACAAACAAACAACTGAGTCACAATACAGGCAATTTCTGAAAAAACCAAACAGGTCATAATTTTAGCCTTCAGAACTGGCAACACTTAGCAGTTTTAAAAAACTCAAAACAAAACCAGAAAACCTGCCTGTCCCTTTCCTCCCGTTCAATAATCTCCTTTCCCACACTGTGTGTTTATGTTTCCTAGCAACTCTAAGCCTTGGTTCCTGTTTAAAGTACATTCACAAACTCCAGTTTAAATGCTTCTGTAGAACCAAGTAGCATTTGGTTCTACAGTTCCAGGACAGGGACCAGGTTTAGTAACATGTAAATTAATGCTATTACTTAGGGATATCTGAAAATAGAATTGAAAGTTAGAAAAGAAAAAAAAAAAAAACATTTTCTATGGGTAAAATTTACTAATATAAACAAAATAAGGAAAAGTTTAAAAACCAAACAAACAGAAAGGTGGTCTACAATGGCACAAAAATAAACATACAATAACATGCTCATTAGTGTTTAAGACAATAAGCATCAATGACACTGACAATTCAAGAGGGCAGTGCTTCCATATGGAGGCCTTTGTAAATATGCTTTAGTAATACATAATCAATTGAGTAAGAAGCAGCACATTTAAATAATGTCAAATTGAATTATGCAGAGGATCTAAAAGCAGATCTCACTGGTGTTTATCAAATGAAGTTAGTCAGGACAAGAGAGTAAACAAGAGAGTAAAAAGCTACTTTATAAAAGCCTAGTAACATCTTAAACTAGAAATTGATTCCCTTTAACCTGTTTACATGGAAGACCATCATTACATGGTTACAAATTGAATGCAATGTCCTTTGGTGGCAAACCTGCCAAATGAAGCATCCTGGTGATAAACACAAAGTAGATCTAATTGAATTGATACAGAAAAAAATGCCATTCTAGGTTTTAGAACTATAAACTATTGTAGGTTTTTTTTAGAACTGTAATTTTAAGAAAATACTCTAAAGATATAAAGTGTGAGCCAATTTATTCTTGCATCTACTTAATGAAAGAAGATGTGCAATAGGAGTGAAAGGAATAAACAAAATCACCAAACTAAAATCTCAAAATATCAAAACTTCTTGGTTACGAATACAGATTCATGCATCTCTGAGTTATCAAAGAATCACCATATTTACTTTGGTATTTTAACACTTCCTTACCATATTCTAGAAACAGATCAACAAAATGTAGGGTACAATTCCCATGATCTTAAGTATTTCTAAATTAACAAAACATACTATGTGCTACTGGGCCATTCCCATTGCTCTACAGAGCATTACTACTGATTTTTCTCACATGAACAACACCTTTCTGTGATGCATTCGGATGTGCACTCTGTGCGTTCTGTGATGCACTCCCAGCTCAAATTATGTACAAACTACTTGAAAGAAAAATTAGTCAAAAAACCTAGAAAACCCACTTTTAAAATTTTCAGTAATTCATCCAGCACTAACCTTCATGCATTTCAGTGTAAGTGGGTCAACAGCTACCGAACTCCTAAAGTATAACCAAAGTTTGAAAGTGATTATGCATGAGCTGCTCTTCAATTATCACAAGTAATTTTATAAAAACCCAAGTCACAATTTTTATTTCTGAAATAATTATAAGACACTCTATGTGAGCCAAATGTGAAGGGCCTCCACATTTGCATGAAATGTAGTAGTTATGTGAACAAGATGAGGTAAAATTGCAAAGCATATTTACTTATCAGGTTTTTTTTTCCCAGTAATGAGCATGTCTGCTTCTTTCAGCATGTTCCATCACCAATTGATAAGATGCATAAAAATTTGAGACTTCCAGACAGAATTTCTGTATGGGTTCCCTGTCATATCTACCTACATTCTAATTATATTTTATGAAAAGTTTACTTTTCATAATTATAGTCTCTCTTGTTAAAACCTTAAGCCATAATTTGTTCAGTAATTGTTCCTGGTGTCTTCTACTAGTACAGTTTACTAATAAAATGTATATAGGAAATGACAGGTTAAAAAAAAAACCATAAAAAGCAATAGTAAGGGAGAGAACAGAAATAACAAAGCAGAAACTAAGAGAAGAAAGCACTGCCAATACATTCTTTTTTCTTCCTTTAGTCTCTTGACCAGTGCTTGTAAAAAGCAACAGTTTTAATATATTTCAAGAAATTAAATTCATATCAAAATATGCAAGCAATCTTGTCAGTGTAACCAATGCTTACAAACATTGTGATGCCATGCTAAGTACAAGAAAGGTGGTTTTAGTTAGACTGCTTAATTATCAAGCTTACCGCTCCAGGCTTGCTCTGTCTGGCCAGGAAATATTGAAAGGTATTCTACAGTACATTGGGGCAGAGGACAGAACAAAAGAATTAAAAAAATGTAAAGGAAAAACCTAGATCCTAGATAAATAGCTGAAATTGTCTATATTGGCAATGTATCTTCTTCAAGGAGAATGCTTGTAAATAAAAACAAGGCTTCATGAAAGCTGGACACAAGGTAAAGAAATATTTGCAAAAAAATCTACTAAAAGATGCATTTCATATGCTACTTATGGTGTACACATAAGCATTACTTGATTTCACAGAATGGCCTGGGTTGGAAGGGACTCTAAAGACCAACTTGTTCCACTCCCTGCCCTGCACAGGGATACCTTACACCAGACCACACTGCTTAAAGCTCCATCCACCCTGACCTTGAGCACTGCCAGGGATGGGGCAACCACAGCTTCCCTGGGCAACCTGGGCCTCACCACCCTGTAGAGAATTTCTTCCTAATATCTAATCTAAATCTACCCTCTTTCAGTTTAAATCTTCACAGTCATTCAGTTTAATTCATCACAAAGCAAAAGCTACCAAACATCATTTAAGAATTTTTTGCCTCTAATGGTGAAATAGAAGTAATAATAGTATTTTAGAAAAACATTTCCCAACACAGAAAGAAGGAATGATCTGAGGTACTATTAAAAATTACTCATCATTTGGCATGTATTTTAAATCCTGCTATCAAAGAAATGCTAGGTTTCTGAGATTCCTGAATACCACTGTCTTAGTATTCAACACACACCTCAAAGGCTGGAATTTAAAGAACTGCAACAAGCATTTCATTTAAAGCTCTGACAGATGAATGCTGTTATTCTTGTATTTAGTTAAGATAATTATTTGGAATGATCACTTCCAAATTTGAAAGTGTTCTTCAGTCTACTTGCACATTCTCATTCCTTGCTGTACCTGAAGACACAAAAACCAAACAAGCATTGATTCTGAGTTTGAAAAGCAGCTTTACATAAGGACTTGGAAAAAATCGAGATCTCTAAAAGAGGTAAACTCATATTGCCAAGATGCAGAAATGAAAAATACCAAAACAGAACAAAACCAACCAACCAAAAGAACCTATCCAGAATCCCACTATCACTCATCTATTTCATCAGAGTCAGGATGGGGAGGAATGGAAATAAAAGTGAAATAATTTTTCACTTTCAGGCTAAACACAAAATTGACACAGTAAAAGAAGTGAAATTAAGTGACAAATTCTAGATAAACACTGAAGGCAAAAGGGACCCACACTGGCCTTCCAATACTAAGGGGCACAGTAGGCTCCCTGGGTCATGATAAAATTGTGAGGAGGGTAGGGGTAGAAAATTAAAAAACTGAATATGGGAAACAACTTTTTCCTAATTAGCCCAGTTTTCTCACTTACAAACAGCCATATGAAATAGGAAGTCACTTCTCCCAGCTAATGCACAGTGAGATATAAATGACGCACCTGTCCACTGGAGTAGATGTATTTTCAATGAAACTGATAACTTTCTCTTTCACATTCACAGATTTAGTCTTCAAAGCAACTGTCATTTTATTCACTAGGGATTTCACTCCTTTTCCATCACCTGAACCGTTAGGAGAATCACCCTGTAAAAGTAACTCCTTTCAGGATTAATCATATAAAAGTATGTTATTTCATCTCAATGAATTTATTAAAAAGGAAACAGACTACAAAAGAGAAATTTACTTTTTGGTACTCAGTAGAACCTCAATTACACAACTGAGTATTTCTTTAATATTCTATCAAATAACAGCAATGATATTGAGGAAAATATCATCCTATAAAGCAAGCATGACAAACTGAACACTCTGCTATGGACATCTAGACAAAAGAATCCTATTAGTGATACATTGCATCTTAATTAAAAGCTAAATTCTACACATAATACATCAGCTGTAGAAAAGATACAATTTTGAGCTTTGCCATGAAATTGTATGCCACTTTATAGTAACTTGTTCCCAGAGTGAGTAAGAGCTACGGAAAGAGTTGTCTATTACATATATTCTGCTGGAGAATGACTACAGCAAGTTCTTACCTACAAACTCTTCCCCCCTCAAGAGGATAAAAATGTTTAGGTCACCTATCACTAGACAGTGATGATAGTTTGAAATTAAACACACAAGTGAAAACAGTCATGACTTGCAATGATGCACTTTATGGAATAGAATGAGGAATGTGAAGAAAAAACACATGTCACCTAGGGCTCCCATTGCACTGGAACACTTACACTAAAATTTCACTTACATCAACAGAGCTTATGCTATTTCTTGAGCCTGAAGTACTAGCAATCCAGTGGCCATATCCATTTTCTGGTCCTTCCACATTGATATCTGCTAAGTGCTGTTGAAGGGCTGTTAAAAGGCCATTAAAAACATTCAGAATTACACTGGACTTAGTCTGTTGATGAAAATATTGTATATACCCTAATCAGTAGGGTATAGTCTAATCAGTAACAGTTTTTTCCCCACAATTCAATTAAATCCATAAATTCAGCAGTCACTATAATAATCCTTGGCTTTTCTTTCAGTAGTATAAAGGCATTAAGAAAATCTAATTATCTAATGCCTACTTATCTACCTAATATACTATTTTAGTAAACATTTAGAGTACAGCAGCAATTAAAAATAAATCACTGCTTTGATCTTGAAGACAGCTCTTACAACACCACACATATTGATTAATAATGTCTCTATTGTATTGTTATTAATGTCATATTGTAGCACTGATCTCACCACTGTTGTAGAGCCTGATTAATTCCAGCAACATCAACTTATCAATTATGAACTCCTGATTTAAGAAATCATAACAGCAGTTAATAGTAATTATGAAGCTGCATCTTCTTCATATGAATCTGCAATCAACAGTGGCTAAAGCGTCAAGAATGACAAGCTGGAAGAAGGAATTTCTCCAATTTCTGCATTAATTTTTCACCACTCAGAAATTTGGGAAAGTCCTAAGAGTTAACCACAAATGTGTAAGTGCACTGTGTTTACTTACACAAAACAAAAATCTGACAAATGAGACCTAGTTGCTATTCATTTAGATGGTTTTTAGCAGAAGTCTCAGAAATATCAACAGTGTTAAGGTATCAGGATTTTTCAAGTCAAATTTCCTTATTAATAAGCTTACCCATAAAGCCTCCTTTGGCAATGCTTACATACTCCTTATTTTTCTGCAACAGAAAACACAATTCTGATCAGAGCAAAAGCCTGTGGAATGAGTTTGGCAAATATGGTAGTGAAACAGGGGTTAGTTTGTTTACTTAAAACTGTAAACTCAAGGAATGTAAAAACCAGCTCAGATTTTAGGGAGAAAATGTTTTGCCATATATCATCAGTGACACATGCAGACACCCTTTACCCCAGCTGTTAAATCAATTTAATAGTACCTGTAAGAAATGTGCTAACACCATGTTCATGTACATGTCTTCTTCTTCCCTGCCACTTCCCATGAAGCAGAGATGTTCCCCACCAGCTATGGAGCCAGACTCAATAGATTGTTTTTGTGCTTCTAACAGGGATTTCACAGACTGTGCAAATTCTGATGGGTTTTGAAGCATCTGTGGAATGAACAAACAATAAATGCTGTTTGACACCAAGATATTTTAAGATGAGTTCTGAAAGGAGACAAACTTTGAGAATGGTTACAATTCCTTGAGCACAAGCAAGACAACCTCAGCACTGGGCAAGTCACACACACAGAACCTGACTGAGACCTCACATTACATAAAGAATACTGTAAATGATCCTTTATTTCCTCACCCCAGGAAAGAAACATAGATTACATTTGTTAGTTTATTTCTGAAGGCATCAAGTAATAGTGGAACAAGTCTTTGCAACTTCCATGCTGCATTGATTTGGTAATGCAGCAGTGGGACTGGTTTCCATATTTACACATGCTTGGGCACAACACATCCAAACTTTGGAGATTTGAAACCCTTTACACTACCTACAATTTCTAGATGCTAGTAAAGTCTTCCTCTTGTTGCCTCCCCACTAAGCTTTTTCTCGTTTACTTATCAAGATTTGGGAAAAGAAATTACAATTGAGAATACAGGAGGTATTTGTGATTCTTTGTACTCTCAAAAAGCTAAGGCTGGGATACAAGAAGGGCTACTATGCATGCAAAAACGTGAGCTCCACATGAAAGAGATGGAGAAACAAGGACTTTCTCAACACAGCTAGAATTTTAACCTGTGTTTGTGGAGAAGGTACTTCTTTAAACTCATAAAAGAATTCTGATCTGTAACTGGACTGAGGGGGGCAGGCAGGGGCCAGAAGGGATTCTCATCATTTTGTCTGTACAGTGGATCAAATTATGAAGGACAAAGTCAAAAGTACACAACCTAGCCATCAGTAAGTAAGGCTGAATTTTAACTGAGGTTTTCCTAGAGATAAAGGCTGCTGCTTTATTACACAAGTCCTAAATCTCACTACTTCCTCTAACTATAAATGAGGTGGATTCCAAAGTGCTTTCTCTCCCCATTGTCTCTCCTTACAATAATTTTTGCATACTTTGCACATACAGGAATATAAAATGCACTGAAAATTCCATTAATGACTTTTCATCACAAAGGTTTTTCCCTAAAATATTTTCATAGCATTGACTTTTATAATAAAGGATGAACCTGGTGACATTCATCCACCATGGTTTATGAAAGACTATACATTCCAATATACATTATTCAATTTAAATACATATGAACTGATCACATCTAATTATTTGTTTTCATGGACTCCTTTTTCATATACTATCAGCTATTTGTACCACTTAAAAATTTTAAATGCCTAGTTCTACTACACTGAATATGACATTCAATTAAGACTAGCAGAACACCCACATAGGACAGAGAAAGTTTTTTTCTAAATTATTTTTGATCCAGGTTAAAAGCCACACTATCAAAGAACCATTTAGGTTGGAAAAGACCTTTGTCATTGACTCCAACCTCACATTGCCAACTCTCCACTGTTAAGCCACATCCCCAAGTGCCATGTCTGCAAGTAATAAATACCTCCAGGGATGGTGACTCAACCCTTTCCCTGGGCAGCCCATTCCAATCCTTGACAACCCTTTTGGGGAAGAAATTTTTCCTAATATCCAACCTAAACTTCCCCTGGAGCAACATGAAGCCACTTCCTCTTGTCCTACAGCTCATTACTTGGGAGAAGAAACTGACACCTATCTTACTACAATCTCCTTCAGATCCTTGCTACAACCTCCTTCAGTCTGCCCTTTTATCTCCTAAGCAATTATATTTAATATTATATTTACACATGTGCATATAATACTGAATAATGCATCATTTTAATTAGAGAGCTAAAGATATTAGATGCAGGATTGAACTTAACTAAGGTATAGATTCTTTTATGACGTAATTTCAAATAAATCACTCCATGCAGCTTCCACAGACTGCTCAAAGTAAAATAGCTGAGGGCTAATCCAGAAGTGATGAATACTCTGCTGAAATGGAAGTGATTTTGGGGGGAAAAAAGGACAGAGAAAAATATGACTGAACGTTCAATTAGGAATTCATAATCAAATAAAGTACAAAATCTTCACTGAAGTTACTAATTCATAGCATATCTCAGTGCCAAAATCAATGCACTTTCTCTTTCATATTGTACAGCAAAAATTTTAAAGAAGCAACCAAATCCTTTTCAAGATATATGCCCTGTAAAAGCAGACTGTAATAAGACTGGCTGTGGCAAAAAAAAGAGACAAAGAAAAAAAGTGTTCTTTTTAAAAATTAATTACACTTTTCACTGGAAATTAGGATGCTAAAAAGAGATTTCTCCTCCATGTATAGTCTTTAGTCTATATGGGTTTCCATTCCTAACCAAAGAACAGGAAGTCTGGAATCCCAAATTCTTATGTCATTAAGGACTAAACTCAGTAAAATGATGGTTCTACCATCTCCTTTAGAGAAGCTAATTTTTAAAGTCTTATCATCATAAAGCTAGACCCTGCAGTACACAGACTGAAGTCTAAATTAAGAATACTTCATTTTTCAAGGCAGGCATTTCTCTCCCCTTCTATGTCAGTCAGAACTCAAATATCAGTAAAGAAACAAAAAGCATACAAACCAAATCCGAGTCTAAATGAAATGCTGTTGATAAATGCCCAGCATTGTATTGCTCTGCAGGACGACAATCCACTACAAAGAATCTCACTCCTTCCTGAAAGAGAAATTTTTCAACTTCAAAATTGCATAATTATTGGCAGAATTAAATTACATTCTAATACTAACTCAAATACTACAGGAACTGCTCAGAGGGGCTAAGAGCTATTAAAAAAAAAATCTTACTTCATTGGATTAACCTGAACTTTGTCTACAGCTACCAGACCACCAGCAGTATTCTAGTGTCAGCTTTCCATTAATACATCAGCTCGTGCATGGGAAAGGATCATCCACGTGCAATTATATAATTTCTACTGAGAGGAAACATAGTGGGTATGAGGCAATCCAAGAGTCCACTACTAATCAGCACAGCACATAAGGATGGGTTTATGTCCCACCACCTTGGACAGGATATAAACAGATGCTTAACTTTATTTGGATGAGTAAAAAAACCCAAACTATGCATGACAAAAACTGGGGCCTGGAAACTGCAACAAGAAATCTGTAGTCAATAAGGAAGACTTCAATCTAACTACATTATGATCCATATATGGGTGTTAAATATTTCTAGTGAAGCCCCTGCATCTACGTCTCCAATTAACTTCTACTGAAACAAGTTCAATCAATTTTCTTTTTTTTCATTTAAACGTTTCATTGACAAAAGACAAATATTCCTTAACAGCGTTCATCTCAAAGGTAATGAGTAGTGAGCTTTAAATTTTCTTCTACAGCAGCTTCATTTGGAAAGGAATTCAAATTAGTGAGATACTACTTTCAGCTCGCACTCATCAAATTCAAATCAGCTGTCTTAAGCTCCCCTATGCTCCTTGCTACAACACAAATGCAGTGAAGACAGCAGGTCATTTACAAGGGAGAAAACTTGAAGACAAAAATATTTTTCCTGAAATAGCAAACACTCATTTGTGCTGTTAGCATTTAAAACTAGTGGTTAGTGATTGATTCTTTCATTTTTCTATAAAGCTGGGGGGAAGGTTAATTCAGTATACTGACTCCTTGTTGCTGATTTGCTTGCAGAATCTCGGACACAGAAACTGCTAGACAGAGAGCCTGGCTCAAGTCTGTGTCATCATCTTTGAGGCCCAGCAA
The DNA here is from genome assembly GCF_023055355.1 of Agelaius tricolor. Taxonomy (NCBI): domain Eukaryota; kingdom Metazoa; phylum Chordata; class Aves; order Passeriformes; family Icteridae; genus Agelaius; species Agelaius tricolor. Next base: position 33,036,693 of record NW_027269269.1, read on the forward strand.
GCTGCTGCCAAAAAGACTGTGGTTGTCCTAATAAGGCAAGGAAAAAAAAGATTAAGTGAAGCCATTGTCTTCATGTGTGAAAGTTTAAAATAAAACTATATCCGTCTCAAACATCAAGTTCCATGCACGCGTATCCCGTCCACATAATAATGAAACTTTTGATCAACTGAAATTCTTTCTGAAAAATCATGCAAGGTCTGCACTTCCATTACAAACATGCTTGTTCACCACTCTGACCATGCCAACATGATGCAGTGGCTCTGGTATTTGTTTTTTAGTTGTTTGTTTTGTTTTTCCCCCACAGGAAAACTTCCCATATCTGTCTACACACATCAGAGGAAGTACATACAATCTGAGGGCAATGGCTACCAAATATTTTATTTCATTCATTCACTAAGTAGATATCATGACTAAGGAAGAGCTGCAAAAACAGTGCAGGTGGTAACAGATTTATCTATAGTAAGAGACCTTTTCTTCTTTGTTATTGCAAATACAGCTAGCACTGCTGTGCAGTGCACTACAATGCAATTGTGTCAATATGAAGTTTAGCTTCATCAGTTCTTACAAAAGCCTCATTTGGAAAATGAGGTTATCAGTCATGAAGTGAGAATATTGCAAGGAAGCTTTTCTCATGTATCAGTTAACCTTATCTTTCAAAGATCCTAACAGTAAATACCACCAGAGTAACAACATGAAAAAAATGTTTAAAAAAAGAATATTGGAATGAAATATTCAAAGTTACAGTCAGCAAGAGCTTAAACACTCGCCAAAAAGAAGAGAATTTCAAAATTGCTGTTATTACCTTCCTGAAAGAAGCCGGAGTTTTGCTACAGTAATATTGTGCCAAAGAGAAGAGATCTTCTATATCCTCTAAATCAAGATTGGCTGGTGATGTTTCTAAGAATTCTGAGACAGACAAACAACATAAATGCAACACTATTTCAGACACAGAAATCAAACAACACAGATCATAAAAGAACTTATTTTTAATAAGGCATAACAATCTAGTGTATTGACTAAACATGAATATTGATCCACTCTCCAGATGAAAAGTGAAGATACAGGAAATACTCCTTATCCACAGAAAACTTATACTTTTTGCTAGATGTTTGAACCTTCTATGCAAATTATTTTTTACCTGTATAGTTTTAGCTTTCAATTCTAAGTCAGCTACTTTTAAAGAGCTCTGACCATGAGAATCCTCTAAAATGAGTACTTAATCAATAACACTGCTCTCTGTCCAGGATAACCCATATACAGCAAAGACACAAAATTCCAAGCACTCTCATTTTGAACTACTAGAGATTATTTATTACATTGTATTATGTGTGTAAAAAAAATACAAAGGCAAGAGTTGTTTAAATTTTCCACTGAAATTTAATGCATTTTCTATAAAAACAATGAATTAGGTTCAAATCAAGTGTGCATGAAGACAATCCAGAAAATGCAACAAGTGCAGTAGATTTAAAGAAGGATTTGCCATCTGTTGCTTTGGGCTTAGAAAGACCAGTTTGTGGTGATTGTTTCCAGTACTTCAAACTGAAGTATAGAACTAGGTGTGGGAGCACTAAAAGGAATAAGGAAAGAAGGTCAAGGAGAGGGCAGCAAAAGTAAGAAAGAATTAGTGTGTGAAGGGATTAAAAAATGAGAAAAATCACATGGAAATTAACACTTGAGCAACAAAAAATAGTAATAAATGGGGATTACAGCATAGAGTAAATATTTCACTAGCAGCTATGTAAGAGAAGTACTTACTTATCATTTCTTCTTTATCTGATTCTTGTGCTAAGATAACGTCTCTGAAAACAGTAAAGTCACAGGCATAGATTAAGTCAGTAAAACCAAAATGAAACAAACCTGGATTAAAACAGTGTCAGCAAAGAATGTCCCAAATAATTAACTATACACTTACTTTGCATTGACAAGGATGATCAACATTAAGAAATAAATAAAGAATGGATCTGCTTGTTGTAGATATCCATCCCATATTGCCTGAGTGACTTCAGCTGAACAGTAGTATGAGAAGAGGCTTCCAAGCTAAAAATTTGGAACATAATGTGAGAAAAAGCAATTACCAGGAACAATCATATCAGGAATACATTTTTAATAGAGATACAAGGTATCTAAAAGAAAATAAACCCAACAAAATTATGATAAAGGCTACATCTGCACAATGTACTGAAAGACAGTTCTAACCTCTAAACCAACTTTCATGGAAACAGTGCACAACACTACAGATTATCTTTGAATAAATATGACTATTGTGAAGGCAAAGTTGGCTGTACACTGCCAGCCTTGCAAATTCAACCACAGATAACACAATCAAGCTGGAGTACTGTTTAGCTCACAGCCACTGCTAAATACCAATTATACCAACAAGACAATCATAAGAGAATATATTTACTCAAATAGCATAGCAATTAGGGCTTTGAAAGGATCCTGCAAACATAATTATTTTTATTTTCCACAGCAGAATTGGGCTAATTGAACACAGTTGAAACATTAGTTTGACAACATCATTTACTTAGCATTACATTATGATGCTTTATGGCTGAGTAATTAAACATTTGCAAGCATCAGAAAATTTTCATTACCATTTAAGAAACTCTGCCTGTTCCCATGCTCCCACTTAAAAATACATCCTCTCTGATATACAAAGTTCAAAGGAGATAAAAGGTAGGAACTTCTTACTGTACATGCCAGATTTACAATCACACCTAACTCAAATGCATACCACCTGACTTCACTGGGGTCTTACTGTACTCCCTGATGCATACAAATTCCACATACATTCACAAATGGATCAACACAGCTATAGCTTTCAAAAGCTTTAAAACACTATCATGGAATATTTCAACACTTCCTAGTGTAGTTTTATAGCAAAAGATAGATCTATTCAATTCTGGCTCAAATGCAACTGAAGACAAAACATCCATGAACAAGATGACAATGGCAGGTCTCAGTATGTTGTTTATATACTTCTAAGCATTAGTAATACACCTATATAGACAGATTTTTCACAGATGAAATAGAGAATTTTACTGTAATCTCATTATATAAAATGAAACTTATGATTTTTTCCAAAAATTGTACACCAGGAAGCATGGTGTTGAGGACTGGCAGCTACACCAGCTTACTTTACCACCTTTCAGAGAGAAGATTCTTGTTCTAATTGGGTTTCAAAATTTGAAGAAACAACTTCAAAGAATTTTTTTTTATGTACTAAGGAAAATTCTATTAAAAATGGAAATTGAGTGACAAAAAGGACCTGATTTCTCTTTTGAAGGCTCATGAGACTGGCAAAAGGCAGATTTTGAGAATGTGAAAATTTTTCCTAGACACATTTTTATACTAAAATTGGCAGCAGCCTTAAAAAAGAACAAACAAGAAAATCCCCAAAGGCAGACCTCACAGTTTAATAATTCATTCATTTTCACTTATTTAACTGAAAATTCATATGGTTGAAAAAAAATTTACATAGCCAATGAGTATGAAAGAAGAACCTAGAAAAGTTCATGGGGCAAAGCCTTCTCTATTAAATTACAGACTTTGCCTGTGCAAGCACAGTATCATGATTTTGTATTGCATATACTAAGTAGCCTTGATACAAAAATTTTGTTGTAGTTCTGCTACACAAAATTTATAAAAAGTTATTGAGGTGAGAATCTCTGTAACTGCCCATAATCTGAGGCAGTTTTGAAGAGGAAATGACTAATGCTTTAAAAGCTGTAAAATATATGTGCCTAAATTCTAAAAGACATACATATATGCCTTAGCAGGGAGGTTTCTAAAACAATTCATTCTTCAGCTTTAAAAGACCTGTTAGACTGATGTTACCCTTACCTACAACATACAGCTGCCCACAATCAAGACTAACTTTTTGCTTTTTGAGTACATCAGCTGCTCTCATTCCTCCTTACTCCAAGAAGTTCCTAGTATCAGTGGCTCAATAAGGACTCGCTCAGTACAATAAAAAAGTGACATTAACACATTAACAAGACCTCATACCTCATGCTAAACACTAAAGAAAAAAAGCCCACACTATATTGAAACATGCAATTTATTTTAATATATGCAGTTCTAATTGCTTGTACTACTCTTCCATAAACTGACAACATGTCCTTAAATTTTAACAATAATTTATTTTTCATTATGTTTCCCTACTTTATTACCCAGTTGAGTGCATATGAATCCGGAGTCATCTTCTTGGTATCAAGAAAGGAGCAGAGTTCAGGCTCATGGTACTGAAGCAACAGTCTAAATAGATGAAAGGGTCTTCCCTTCATAAAACAATCCCTAAAAAGTAGCAATGAAAACAATCAACTCCCCTGTAATATTGCAGTTTTCAGACTTACAGCAGCAATTCTTTAGTATCTGTGATCATGTAATTTCCTGTACATTGCTCTTTTAATTCACAGGGACTGATCATGAAGTCAACTTGCCTCAAAGAGTCAAAAAACCAACCAAGCAAATCAAATCAACAAAAAATCCACACACACTGAAAGCCCCATTAAATTAGGCAGCAGAATGCAATACTGCTGACAGATTATATAATACAGAAGTATTTAAAACAGATTTAAATCTCAGAACAAGTCCAGTATGGTACCAATGGAGCAGAGATGCACTGATCTACTGTAAATTGCCTTTCTATGTCTTTCATTCTGCCACTGAGGAGAAAAAAAACGCGAAACAGTCTACATCTCATTGAAACACCATCTAGATTCCTATAGAGAAGCTCAAATAGCAGCTACTCTGCAAACCTTCTACAGCTGAAAGCACGAGGGTTATGCGGCCATACTGCCACTATCCCCAAACAGCTGACAGAGCCCAAGAGTGTTTCAGAGCAGAAAGGGACACATGATGAGTCAAGTGACAGGACTGATAAATGCTTGCTTCCTGCATACAAAATGCATAAACATGCATTTTTCATATTTTGGGCACATAGCCATCAGCCAGGCTGGAATCTCCTCTCCGGGCAATCAGACTAAGATCTTTAATTACAGACTATCCAGCCTTGCTGAAGTGTCATGGTGCTCCAACATTCATAAAAACTTACTTTAGTGAGAGCACCTACATAACAGCATGAAAAGCTCAAATTTAGTATTTGTCATTAAAAATATCCAGCAACTTAAAAAAAAAATTCAGTCCTAACTCAAAAGAACATAAGAAAAATATTAACTATTTCTAAAGAGATTTTGAGATTTCATTAGTGCTTATGAATTACTGTTTCTGAAGAGATAGAAGTATTTTAGATATCAAAAATGCTAGGAAAGGGAACAAAAAACCACTTTCACATAACCTATGTGAATTAGTTCATTAAAAAAATGTTTTGATACTGGATGAAAGGAGAGCTCTTTAAAAGGCATACTGAATCTAGATCAGTCACATCAGTCAGCTAACTCTTTGTATCTTAAACCAACCCAATCATCTCCTGGATTTCAAACCAACAGGTATTGAAATCTATGATCATATGAAAGAATCTGACAACACGGCTAGGAACAGTGCTACTCTAGCCAAAACCAACATGCAAGTCTTTCAGAGAATACTTCTACTGCCAATAAAAATAGTACAAATGGAAAAGAAAGAGTTTTACCTTGGAATGAATTTATTCATGATAGCATAGAAGCAGTTGTACAAATCACTGCGGGGCAAATGAAGGTGCACCAAAGGTTTGAGCAGATGTATCCAGCCAAGGCAGGAACTGTATTTAACATTGCGTGATTTACAATAAAAAGTAATAACAGACTCAATATCCAAAGTTAATACTGACTTCTCTTCTTCTGGCACTGACAACTGGTCTGAAATAGGCACAGTAATACAAACTGGGTTAAAGGCTTTTCAAAGAAATTGGATGAAATTATTTCATAGCACAATTGCACCAATATGGACTGACTCGAGAAAAAACCCAGTAAAACCAGACAAACAAAAAGCTGGCTGTTTAGATTAAACTCTTACAGAAAGGCATTAAAAAAGGTATCAGAATGCAAGTGATTTTATAAACCCAGTAGGATAAGACATTTAAATATCATTTAAATAACACAACAACAGGATGAAAGAAGTTTGGGGTTTCCAGGATCTATACAAAAGAAAGCGGTAGATTCTTTCAATGCACAGAACACTCCTCTTCTACTCCTATTTGATGTGCTCAGCACACAACTCAGACTCAACTCTACAGCAAATTCATCTGAATTTCACAGATCAACACAGGTCAACCCACAATGCATACCTTCAATTCCTCAACAGGTGACCAACATGTAAATTTATCTAAATCAGAAGTTTGAGATCAGCTAGGCTTACAGACTTAAATTTTAGCATTAACTTACAAATCACATTTTTTTATGTCCAGGATGGGGAAAAGAGATCTATACACAATACATTAACATAGTGGCATTACATTTCTAGGAAACATCTTTCCCCCTCAGTTACAAGAAGACCATGATTCTCATGACTGTTAGGAAATTTTTTTATTACAAAAATCTTTAATACTTTCCCATCAAGAATATTGACAAGCCAGTCAATGATTGGCATTCTTTATCTCTCAGAAAAATGAAACAGTACATAAAGCTTACATGCCAACTGAGGATATACTTAAAATTTGGAGACTACTTGCTTTGCTACAATATTGAAATAGAGACATTTAATCCAACGAAAAACTGAAGTCTCCATATAACCTTCTTTCTGAAGTAACTTCACATTTGATTAAATCCTTACATGTTACTAAATATTTGCCAATAAATACAAAAAGAGAACTATCACACTGAAGTGCTTAATTTTGTATGTTATGAATATAATCAGAACATTTTGCATCTTCCTGAAGAGAGATTGTGATTTAAAAATTAGTGGAAATTCCACCCCCATCTCCTTCCTTTACAGGACAGAGAGAAGGAAAATAATTCCTACTAGATTTCAGGGCTAGAAACTGTAGAACTGCATTTCAGAAATGGTAGGTATGTATGCATGCACCAACTCCATCCTCTGCCCTAACTTTCAATTGCACAAGAATAAATAAAATGATAGGTAATAAAATAGAAGATTCTCTTATTGAAGATGTGAGATGTATCCTGATTTATGAGTCAGCATTGACTCCATCAATAGATCACTGATACCAATGTTGTTGCATCATGTCAGTGGTTTCACCAGTCCTGTGATGAGCTGCCAAGCAGATCCTGTGGCAGCTCTTTGCAAACATACCAGATTATTATTTCCTTTGTCCTGGCAGCACCTGGCTTGCACAAACACAGCCTTTCATTTTTTGCTGAAAATGCTATTAAAAAGTAACTTTCTTTAAAATAGCTTTTGAAGCCCAAAATGTTTAATATATTTCTTCTCTCAAATGCTATATGCATTTTCATGCTACAACAGGTTTTCAGATTAAGAACTAGACCTTCCACAAATAAAAACTTGAAGGACACTAAATAAAGAATGTCTGCTTTAAAAGATGGAGCTTGGAAAACAATTACCATTTTTTTATCTCACAAAGCTTTCTGACTATGCAAACTATCATTTACAAGCTAATACTTTGAACTCCCATGATGTCATCCTCCCAGAGTCTGTGTACAGGTAAGATACTATTGTTTTCTTACTGATTTTTATCTGCTCTTTCATCTTCCTCCAAAATGTAAACATCATTTAGATCACTTAATTGAAATAAAGTCTTAAGACAACTGAGAATACAGAAGTTTTCAAACTTCTGATGATCTAAATGTAACAGAACTTACCAATTAGCTCTTGGCAATCCTTATGAATTATACTCTGCTCAGGTAGGTCTAAGGAGCCATCCCAGGATGCTAGGCTGTCCCCCTTTCCTACAACATTAAGTGCAATCTGAAAATAAAGATAGAAAGCCCTCTAAATATTTTAGTGTCTTTTTGCAGTTGTTTAATTACTGAACTCAGTAATTTAAAAAAAAAAAAAAAAGAAGAGAACTATTCCTTAACTGACTCAACATAGATGCATATTAAAATTCCAATACTACATCTCTCCTGTAGAGATCCCTGGCAATTAAATCTTTTACCTCAAATGAAACACAACTTCAGGTATTTCCTGCTTCTGGATTTAAGCTCATATTTACCTTCCAGACTTTGGCTCTTAGATCAGCAGGCAACTGCCTTCCTTGAATGATGTTTCTCACAGTTTCAAGATCACAGCCTCCTTCGTCTAGAGCGTCTGCAAGATCTTTTATCCTAAAATAATGAAATATAATTAAAAAAATCAAAAATCAATTCTACTATTGTTTTATGTTTATGTAGACTGAAAGCTACTGTCAGGCAAATCCCACACATATGCAAAGGTATAAGACAACTTGGAAATTAATAAAAAGAAAAACCTGCAAAATGTTATTTATTCCTCTACTTTAAAGCTGCTCCTTCAACTTGCAATTCCATTCAACTTACATACAAGAAAAAAAAGTTTGCTTTTTTGTGCTCATTAAGTGACAAGGTTGCAAAATGTATCATAAAAATGCAAATTCAGTTGCAGTTTATAACTTTCACCAACTTTAAATTTCAGCAAGTTTTCACACACACACAAAGCAAATATTACACCTAAATTAGATGGTGGAGTTATTTTAAATAAAATATTAGATGGCCTAGAAAACAGAACACTTATTTCAAAGGTTTAGAGCAGTCAGCTTTTAACCTTACCTTCCCTGAAATGGGAAAAGACCTTTTAGTCAAACTCAAATTGATTTAACTATACAGTTGTAGTATTTCATGTGTGGACATATGCACAAATCTGGATTAACATATGTTAATTATTAACAATATGTTACATTATATAACATATTATTATTATATGTTATATAATATAACATAAGTTATATTATTAACAATGTTAATAATATAGAGAGTAGCAAAATACACAAATTGACAGGACTAACACTAATGATGATTGCTGTAGTAAGACAACAGAAGTTCACAAGTGTTATAGATAAGAAGAAATTCAGCATTCAGGAATGATTACTTTACAATCTCTCTGATAGCTTCTGCAGACTGGTTCAATGTTTCCATGCTGTCAGCAATGGGAGAACCACATCTGATGACTTCAGGATTTCAATATCATGTAGCAGAGCAGTGGCAAAACAGGTTCACTGGAAAAATAGCAATGGCAGTGACACATAGGTCCCACAGGCAAAACTTCTCCCTTGCTATATTCTCTTAATTCTTCTCTGCTTGTTCTGACATCTGCCTTAAGAAAGGCTTTCTTCAGTTACCTGGAGAGTTAAACACACATCCAGGGGTTTTATAGCCAGAGCAAAACCAAGAATAGGATTGTTTCTCTAGGACAGATATTCACGTAGGAAGATGCATTCCTGGTGAATAACACATCTATTTATACACATGGAGTAACAGATGTTAAAGTGTTATCAGTATAATTCTCAATTAGTCCATGACTACTATGCAGTCAATTCAAATAGCCACAGGAAAAAAATGTCAGCTGTTGAACTCTTGTCTGCTTTAACTTCCATATATCCACAACTAAATCCTTGATATAAAAGTTCACAATTTTGGTCTCTTGAAAACTTCAAATACACATTTCTGATTTTCTGGGACAAAAAGATTAAAATCTCAGACCTGGAAGAAGGTATGCAAATACTTAGCTAGCTTTACTCAAGAATTCTCAAAGTATTTACAAGTCTGAAGAGTAAGCATTTTCCTTGCACTGTAGCAGGCAGTTTCTTTGTGGTCTGCATTTTAAATCATATTTCAAATATACACTGGGGCACAACTCTATTTTTTCCAAGTAATTTTGCAAATCTGGATGAAAGAAAGCATAGATTACAAAGAGAATGATTTGCCTTATTTTCCTCACATTTTTAGTATTATAAAAAAAAGAAAAAAAAACAAATCCCAAAGTCTGTTTTGTATAGGGCTACAGGTTGCATAAGTTGCCAATCCCTTCCTGAGACAGAAACAGAGGGGAAGCAGAATATGGAAGTACACTTGTACTTCAATCACCTATCTTGTTGTTGTGTACATAATGTTCAATGCCTGAAAAGTTACATGAATGGATCAGTTAGCCTTGAATAAAAATCAAGTATTTCCAGGACATTTAAACAAAGAGACTTCTTAGCTTTCAGCAGAACTGCACAAACTCTAGGATGATCTAGCGTCAACAGAAGCCAACACCAAGCATCAGCTGGAGAGACTGAAGTGTTCTTAGACACATTGCACGCTTCTGTGAACACTGTGTATGAAAAACAGACTAGAGAGCAACAGCCAGGTCTTGAACTACAACTAGTTGCTACAACTATATCCAAGTATTAAACAGGCATGTGGAAACGAATGCAACAGCTGTGTACACGTTCCATTTCAAGTAGAAAGGTCTTAAATTGTAATACTTTAACTTCGTTCCTATGTCACCCAAAGAAACTCTTTTGAGAATAAGAAAGTAATTTTTACTTGAAACACCACCTAAAACTATATCTACACCAATTACAGAATCACCTGGCAAACACTGTTTTACAAATTCTACCAGTTACTAGTATCCAGCACTCAAGAAGCTGTGCATGTAACACCAACTTCAACGTGTTATCTGCAAATGTGTGCTTCTGCTGCTTGACAATATATTACCACTTGCAAAAACTTCCTCCAAGTGCTGTCACCCTCACTTTCTACACTGTAAAGATGAGAGGCAAATGCCAGTTTTACTGCTTCACCTCCCAAAGCAGGTCACTCACATGTCCATCTGCCACAAGAAGAGACGAGATGCATTACCAACAAGGAGTTAAGTGAAATAACAGCAGGGGGAAATGCTTTGTTCTGCTGTGATTCAATTAGGTGCTCATTTCCTCCATCAACTGCAAGATTGCTCACAGACTGTAAGTAAGGACTCCTCAAAAATTAAGTAAATTCTTTTCTAATAAACTTTCTGTTCAGGCTAACTTGCAAAGTACAAAACATGAAAGGGATTTCAACACTTAAACACATGTCCACTCACTGTGTTTTACCTTATTTCTGTCAGTTGTTCTATAAATATTTCACTGAACTGCTAGCAATCTGGATCCTTGTCTTGCATGAGTGAAGAGCTGCTAGGAAGTCTTCTGCTCACATGGATAATGGTTACACTTATTTTGAACAGAATGCAGCACTTCTCCCTATGCAAAAAATCCTCCAGACCCGAACATCTATACTTTCTGCTCTGCCATTGCTTCACTGCCTGTCTCTAGGTGCTACTCAAATTTTTGGTTAGATGTGTGGAATTCCAGCCTACACCCAAGCCATGGCCTGAAAGGTAAATTCTCACATGATATATTGTTCAAAATGTCATAATACAAAATGCTCAATTGGAGCATCTGCAGTAAATTCCCATACTTACAGAAGGATCTCTTACATTCATGTCAGTCTGGTGACATATTAAAATCAGTAAATAGCTGTCTTCACGGACATTAAACAGGACCTTTTTTAACTTAAGATGTGTCAGGTGGTGGCAAGAAAAACTGATCAACTGCTGGGAATTCAGCTTAAGCCACTTTTTCTAAGTATTATTTATATACAACTGAGATACTTGGTAATAGTCACTCATAAATACTAGAGAAGGGATTAAAAGTGTGGGAATGTGAACAGCAGGAAAAAGATAATAGTAAGTGATCAATAAACTACATGAAGTGTTAAGACTACAATCAATTCCATACTTTTATAGAAGGTATTACTATGGTTCCTACTTTTAATTCAGGATTTTCCTGACTCCCAGAAAAAAGCCTCAACAAGAGCTATATTGAACTGAAATTAATGAGTGTTTGTTCTCTACTGAAAACAAACAAACAAAAATCAATCCCTCACATTTGCTTCAAAATATCCATTGTATTCAGCACACCACTGAACTATCATTTATTCACCAATAGAACTTTGGAGAAAAACAATTCCCTGACATTTTTTCTTCAATGTCATGCTTAACTGGAAAGGACTTTTCTGTTCTTGGGCTTTCAGAAGAAATACTATGGCTCCAGGTACTAATTAGCCAGATTGTGAGAATGGGAAGGATACATGGAAACTAGGTTTGTCACCTTGTTGTCTTAGGCAGTTGCAGTGCATTTTGGGACCCATAGAATGAGTTATTCCAATGCAAAATTAAATGTACAGGAACAATTCCATCTGTGGTTACAGTTATATTTAGTTACTTCAGGTCCAGATTTCCCAAGTACAGATCTTAAAAATTACTAATTGATCAAGTTTCCTGAAGCTTGAGTATTAAACAAACATCTGCAAAAAGGTTTTAGAAATTAATTTATAACGATTAATCTGTTTGAAAATCTGAACAAGAAAAATAAAGTCCAAATCATCAATTTCCTTGATAAATGAGGCAAGAAAAATCTATAACTTCCAATTAAAAAAAATGTAACTAACAAGCCATCTTATTTGTGTCTATACAGTCTACTGACTATATGTATTGCATTGACAGAAATTATAATTAAAAGAAACAAATAAGTAGACAAAAAAAATATTTTAGAGCAGTTTGAAAGCAGCCAGTCTCCTTTGTGCTTCACAGAATTTTTAGCTTTGGACAGATATGCCTTCCAGAACAAAACAGTGCTGGGAATTTCTCAAATTAGCTTTTGAGTATATGCCAAACAGCTCAAAAGAAACATTTAGCAAACAAAGTCTACCTGATTTTGCTCATTTTTAAATCAAAAGTGTTGATAACAACTTCTTATATTTACTGAAGAAAAAAAACCTACACTCTCATCTTTCTCTATACATAAGTTTGGGGTGGGGGTGATGCTGGGTTTTCTTTTTAATTTTTATTGTGTAGTGGCAAAGCTCCCTGTTTTTTGTTGAGCAAAACACCAAGCAGTCAGTACAGATATTGAGAGGTTTAATTCGTAATTAGTTTGTGACACTTCCCCCCCACCCAAATCATTCATACTAGCAGCACATGACAAGTTAACACAGGGAAAACAAATAGGGAATTTTATGCTAGGGAGCACATCTGGGTTACACACACTCAAGGTGCTGCAACAGCCTCTGAGCACAAAACTCCATCTGCCTTTTAATCCTCCTAAGGAAGTGAAGAGAAGACACAGGATCAGCACTGCCAGTTTTGTTCCCAATAGAGCTCAGGCATACACATGTGTCATTATATGTTCGGGTATTTTTAAAATGTGAAATCTTATTTATTTCGAAATATGATAGTGTAGTAATTTACACCAAAAAGCTCTTTCAACATCAACTGTTCACAGAATTGAAATATAAATATAAGACAATGCTTTAAATCCATAAATGAAAATGCAAATACTCCACTGAAACTGGTTTTTAAACAAAAACCAAAACAGGAAAACAAACTCAAAAGCCACATGAAGTTTCTAAGCAAGCAATAAGGAATGAAATTTTGTCAATCACACACACACCTCTAGTAACAGGATGCACTGTCACATACTAATACAGCATTTAAGCATAAAACTCTTTAATTGTTCCCATAAAGTGTTAAATCTGTTTAACACTTTAACACTTAAAGACTTACATTTGTTTTAACACGTCTTCAAGTTTGCATTTTCTAGTACCATCAGCATATACAATTGACTATAGTTTTGAGGCTGCCAATCAGAATATCAACAATACAGGCTGTGCCTTGAAATGTGTCTGGAAACACACTCGTCCTCATCCTTAACAGAAATTCTAGAAAAGTTGATTGTGATCTGGGAGACAGCAATATTAGTAATGGAAGTAATCTGGAGTATTTTTTCAGAGGTATTTGAGGTATGGTTCTTATTTAATGTCCAGAGTTATATTTCAAAGTGTTGAGAGTGCACTGTCAGGGAGTCCATCCCTTGCTTTGTAATTAAATGGCCCAACAGTCAGACCTTTATTTAGAAATAATGCTTATGCAACACTGTGCTTATAGAAAGAGCTTCACAAATTTTGAGGCTGTAACTAAAAGTAAAAAACACAAGAATGAAAAATGGCACCAAATAACTTTCATTTTCTAGTTAATGATATGAAGTTGTTTCAACCAAGAGGTGTATCTGTAGAACAAAACTAGACAAGAGTTTACACCTACACCTGTGTGTGTGTGTGTTCTGGTTTCTTTAGAGTGACATAACTAAGCACAGGAAACTTTAAATCTGCCACATCAAATAGAGCCTAAAAGCAAAACCTTGGAAATTATTGGAACTCAGAATGGAAATGATCATAGAAAGAAGCTCTGTAAAGTAATTGCTTGAAAAGCATATACGTGGAAAGGACAAAGAGCAATGGTGTGGCACAGAGCCACAGAAAGAAATCACATGCAATGCAGAAGCGCAAAGACAAAAACAAAGTGAAGACGCAAATGGAGATGCTGGGTGCAGTAAGAATAGCTTCAGTGTTTAAACACAATGTTTATTTAAGCCTCGGCAATCTTGAGTGAATACGCATGCAACAAATACTAAAATCACATCACTGTTACCATCAAAATGATCCTATACACGCTCCAGAAATAGTCTCTATTCTTGTCCTAGGGGTTCAACGTAAAATCCATTATAAGTAATAGCTGCGCTAAAGGAAGGTGGTGAGCAAAATCATTCAGAAAACGAGGCAGGACCCACTGCTGTCACCTGTTCCTGAAAGCAGGAATGCAGCGAAACGGGAAGCTGAACTGAACAAAGCAACTCCACTCCAGGCAGACTCCCGGAGCAGCTCCTACCGCATATTAAAACTGTCATTTTAAACTGGGGCGACCGCCTGGCTCCAGGCTGGGCACGGCCCTCGTTTTCTGTCTCGCCCCTATTTTGACGGGCCCCTTCCTCTCTGGGGACCCGGAGCCGCCGAGCACCGGCGGCGTTTGCGGGGGCTCCTGGCGGGCTCCCAGCGCGACCCCGAGCGCGGCGCGTCCCGAGGGGAGAGCGGCGGCGGGCGGGGCGTTCCGGCCTCTCTCCGCTGTCTCCGCTGCGGAGGAGAGGGAAGCGAGCGGCAGGGAGAGCGCCCACACCCCCATAACTCACCAGCTGCCCGGCGGCGGCAGCGCCTCTTCTCCTTCCGCCATAGCTGTTGACGTGCCCGCTCGCCCGGCCGTAAAGCGCGCTCGGGAGGCGTTTCCTGCCCGAGGCCGCTCCTCCCGGAGCCGTCCCCGCCTTCCCG
The DNA here is from genome assembly GCF_023055355.1 of Agelaius tricolor. Classification (NCBI taxonomy): domain Eukaryota; kingdom Metazoa; phylum Chordata; class Aves; order Passeriformes; family Icteridae; genus Agelaius; species Agelaius tricolor. The sequence continues at coordinate 33,051,746 of NW_027269269.1, forward strand.
GCTGCTCTCCCTGCCTTCCGGCCGCCGTCCCCGCCTTCCCGGCCGCCGGGCTGAGGGCGCGGGCCGCAAAGCGCGGAAGCCGGGCAGGGGCGGCCTCTGAGGGAGCGGCCGCGCAGCGCCCCTGGAGTAGGGCAGGGGAGTCGCTCTGCCGGAGATTTGAATGTTTTCATAAAGCTGAACTGCTCTGCCAGATGTGGGTTTGATTATTAAGTGACTTCCCCCACAGTGTTTAATGTGCCACAGGTTGGACGTACTCCGCGAGTGTGGAAATTCACAAGTTTCACGCAGTTTCCAAGAGCTGCAAATCACTTGGTGACGTCCATTAGTAACCCTGGGCAGATCAATACGAATGCTCTCTGTTATGCACGTTCCTTACCCACCTGCATCCTCAAAGGGGGGAAAAATAGTATACTTCAATAGAAGTTGAGAAAAATAAATGGAGCGGGTTATGCACGGAATAGCAGCGCCGCCTGACGAGAGATTCCAGTCCTTACACTGTTCTGTTTCACTTCCACGGCTCGACTCGGGATGGGCTCCAGCGGTAACGCTCAGGCTGAGCGGGACGGCTCCTGCGGGAAGAGACCCCAGGATGGGCCCGCTCGCCCTGCAGGCTGCGCTGCCAAAGGGCCGGGAACAGCCATTCCAAGGCAACGAGCACCCCCTGCAGGCACCTATCTGTTCCTCAGCAAAGATTACGTGAATACCTCAACCAAGAAAGTAGGTATTTGACAGTGTGAAAGCGGCTTGAGGCAATCAAGCGAGGTATTTGACAGCGTGAAAGCGGGTTGAGGCAATTAAGCGAATGTTGTGAAGAACGGGGTAGTAGTTTGAATTCCTTTCCTCTTTCTCTCGCTTCTGTATTTTCTACTAAAAAAAAAAAAAAGGAAGAAATAATAAAAGGGAAAAATAGCCCCCAGCATGCACTTAAAGGCCTTCTTCTCTTTCAGAAGACAATTGTCTACGAAGCAGTGTCAGCTGAGGCAGCAGCCGTGCCCGGGGCAGGGCCGGCCCCCGGCAGCGCGGGGCACGCCCGCCCGGCCCGGCGCGCAGTGCGCAGGCGCGGCGGCGGCGGCATGGGCGACACGCTGGAGGAGCCGTGGTGGGACACCGAGCCCGGGACGGGCGGCACGCCAGGTACTGCTCTCCCCGAGCTCCCTCCTCACGCTGGGATTGAAACATTACACCCCTGCCCTCCTTTCCTGCCCTCCTTCCTTTTCGTTGGATTTTGGGTGTTTTTTCCACTTCCCCTCTCCGCCTTTCCTTTCTCTGCTATTAATTTATTTCTCCAGGTTTTCCACTCTCGCTCGCTTTTTTCCCCTGTGCCTGCTTTTCCCTGCTTGCTTCCGAGGGCGGGTTTGCTTGTAAGCAGAGTCTCTGCAGCGAGGTGATGTCCCGTCTCTGATCTGAGCCCTGGGATAGACGATGGAGCGGCAATGAAAATGCAGTACCTAGCTAACAACAGGAACCCACATGACAAAATACATTTACGCGAAGTTTGAAAAGCGAGGGGAATGGGAAAACCTCTTGGTTTGAATTCAGGGTTCAGCTCTCCCTTGCATTCATTTACCTTCCAAACTATATCTTCTTCCAAAGAGTTTATTTGATGAAAGGCTTTTGCGTAATGGATGATCCTCGTGGGTCCCTTCCACCTCGGACTATCCTGTGATTGTGTTTGCCATTACTGGCATGAACTTACTTGCAGTTCTGTAAGGCCTAGGAAACAGCAAATCCATAGTACTGCCTTTGGAGGGAAAAGCATCTGTGGTACTTGAAAAGCATCCCCCGTGTGCTCACTGGGATGTGTCGCATCACCCTCGCCATGTGTTACTGTAAAAGGCAGGAGTTAAAGCTCTCTCCAGCCACTGCTTCTTGGAGTACGGTGCTGTGACTGATTTGTCTTTTCTTTCCTGATGGTTATGGTACCTGGCTCATACACTTGTATTTTGTTAATGTGTCTTGAAACCACTAGCTGTAAGACGTTTTCTCTGTAATGCTTGCATTTAGTGTGAAAATTTAGGTAGATCTAGGCAACTAGAATGACTTTAGACTTTATAGTGCCCTATTTTATTGATTGTTTTTTAAATTTATTTTTTAATACACTATTGGCAAGAGTTGGGCATTACTGGGAGTTATCTGCACCTCTGCAAAGACTCCAGTTTTTTGAGTGTCTTGATAATTGGTGCTTATTTCCTGTGAAAAGGTACTTGGAGAATAGAGAGGAAGCATTGTAAAAGCTGTATGTATGTAATAAAGAGGGCCCACAAGACCTAATTAGGTTTCTGAGCATTTAATTTTTATTTTTAGTCTCATGTGGGTTCCTTAAGCAGTCCCAGTTCTCATGGTAAATGCTCTTCATTAGGAATTTTTCTTAAGAGCCTACCTGCCCATTCTGCCACCACAGATTTCATTCAGTGGTTAGCTGACTGTCACAGTGTTGTCAGCTTTCCTCTAGAAACTGCATACAGAGCAGGACTTTGATTATAAACTTCTGACATATGGGATGAACCATCTGACTTTGAAGTGAGACTGTGAATGACAGCTTTTCCAGTTATGAAAAACTTGAGATTTTCACAATAGCATTTTTGAGTTACTGAAAGAATTCAGGTGGAAAATAACCTCTGGAGGTGTCTAACCCAATATACTTTACTCCAAGAACATTCTTTGAGTGTGTTATGAGTAGTAAATACAGGTGAGTGTTGTGCAAACCAGGTACTCTGCTGTCTGCAGCCCACCTTTGTAAACTTGTTGGCAGGCTCTTTTTATGGAGCCTGTTGTTGGATGAAGTTGACACAAGCTAACAGTAAACATAAAACATCTGTTACTTTTATTTTGTGTAGCTATTTTTGACGTAAAACATTTAAAATCAAGGGTTAATTTGTGCAGCATCTTATCGATACTGTAGAATGCTTTCAAATCAGTTGGCATAAAAGAGGAAACCACTGTTCACAATGTATGATGCAGGCAGCAATACAAGAAAATAATTGCACATTAGTGAGCACCTTTGAAAGACTTGGTCAATTTCATTTCTGTGAAAAATGAACTTCTGTTAAAAAAATACTATCCAACCTCATTTGCTGACCTATTTAAAAATAACATCTCTGCCATAACTGCAGGTGCAAAGCAGAATTCAAATGTACTTTTGAAATAATGATCTTTTGCCAGATCCTTTAAAATTAACCTTAGAATAAGCTCTGACCTACAGAATATTCATCAGAATTTAGCTCTCAAAAGTGTTTTAGCCACTTGTAATTAGAAAAGCTACTTCTAAAATGAGTGTGAGCATCATTCATACACTCCACCTAAAGAGTACGAAAACACAAAATATATATAAATATATATCTTTGTGTATGGATATGTAATTCTAAATTTGCTTTTGGCCATATCATTGGATGTCATTATTTTAGAGTTCATATTAAAAATTAAAGATAATTACTCTCACCTTAAGATGTGAATGTTTACCCTGCTGCAAATGATTTATAGGTATAAAAAAAGCCCACAAAACCCAAGGCAAAAAATGCTAAAGGGATTACCCATCTTTGTATCTTGTCACATGACAAAAACAGAGTCTTGCCTTATAACATCTTCAGCAAACCTTTGAGATGAGATTTGTGGAGGGAGCTGTTAGGGATTATTCTCCACTTAGCAGCATAGTTTAGTGTTACATATGTCCCACGTCATGCAACTGCAGGACTTCCTTACCTTCCTTTCTTCCAGTTTGTGCCACAACTTTGTCCAGATTTCATATGGTTTTTATATGGCATTCAGAATTACAAAGGAAAGGATAAGGAATTCGGAGGAGTTTATTTCATACTGGTGAAGGAGCCCAACTTTCTCCTGTTCCCTCCATGAACAGAAAAGAGCAATTCTCACAGCGCTATAAACATCCAGATCTTGCCTGTAGCCAGCGTGCCTCATCTCCCAGTCAGTTTGAGGGAGAAGGATGGACTTCTATTTTTCAGAAATTCCTCCAGTTTCCTCCTTTTTAGTTACTCCTCCTTGTCTTTCATTCTCCATGCTTTCTGTATTGCCCATAATCCCATAGGAGTTGTAGTATCCCCATTTGTCAGTTTTAGATCCTTAAGTAGGATCTTAAGTAGGGCATGGCCCTCATAGGTAAAAATTAATTGTGTCATTGCAAGACAGGAGCAAAACTCTTGTATGTCAGCAGCAAAAATAGGTGAGTATGGGACCACAGAGGATGATTTGGCAGTGCTTGTGGGGCCCTGTGTGGACTCTAAAGCAAAGGATGCTATTGCAGGAATTGCAGGAATTCTTTTGCCAGGGGGTCTCTTCTCTTTCTTTGCCTGTTAACATCAATTTGTAGTGTGTGATTTGCAGCTATGGAGAAGCAGACTTCATTGTAGTGCATTCAGTGGGAGCACTGTTGCTTGATCAGAGCTGAGGTCTGTTGCTGGACTCTGTATGAAGAGGTTTGAATCTCTTTTTTTGGCACATCAGTGACTTGCTGTTCCTTGTAATAGAACTTGGTCAGTACTTGAAGATCTTTCTGATAAGCATGCCAAGTTGACAGCTGCTTTTTGAAATCTGTGTTTCTTCACATCAATGTGCATTCATTCTGCAGGTTGCAGTTGTGTACTTCTGTGAGCTGTGTTGGGATCTGAGCACACATGATACGGACTCTCAGAACTTGATAGCTGCAGATATGGTGAATAAAATGGGAAGCCTTTCCTTTTTACTGTGGCAAAGTCATTCCTTTATGTCTGCATGTTAACACAGGTGTTTCTCGTAGGACACAGCTGAAATAATTTTTCAGTAGACTGATCTTTTAAAACTTTTTTAAAGTATTTCTAGAGAATTTCTTGTGAAGCTTTTGAGGAAGGCATAGGTTTCTTGTGGGTTTGCAAAAACAGTCACACAGCAGTGCTGTGTGTTGTACTGTCTCCATGGTTAAGTTAAACTTTTAGCTGTGAAATGAAAGGGAAAAATTGGGTAGCTGAATGCATCAGAATCTCTCCTTGCTTCAGCAAAAGGATTGCAGTTCTGGCTATGGCACTATGATCACCACCAGCTTTTGCTTTATTTAGGAATTAGGATTTGGCAGTTCTTAAAGAAACACCTATGTGTAAGGAGTTTTCCCATGTATTGTCAGTTGAGCCATTTAGACTGTTGGAATGCACTCTGTTAGGGGAAGAAGAATGAGTGAGACATTAATACCAGAGAAATAAATTAATTTTTATATTTTAAAGCAGTAACTAGTGTTAGTTGGTATTACAGGATTCTTGTGGGGGTTTTCCTTGCTGTTGTAGTAGTATTTTGTTAGTCTTTCTTAACATTCTACAGAACAGTGAGAAATTTTCTTGCAGAGCAACAATTGCTACTTTTCAGAAAATTGGAAACAACAAGCATGGAGTCTCTTCTAATGTTTTGGTTTGTGGGGTTTTTTTGAGTTTTTTTTTGTGTGTGTGTGTATTGGCTGAAGGGAAACCTTGAATTTTAAGTCTTTTAAAGAAGTTATGCTTTAGGAAAAACAAAAAGGCAAATTCTCTCATGGATGAACTGGAATTTCTTGTGCAAAGAGTTCAGTTAAAAAAAAACCCTTCACTAGGAGCAATGCATCTGGTTACATATTTTAAGTGAATTTTATGTGAGGAGTTGTAAGGAAGGGCAAAATTATGGAAGAATGCAAGAATAAAGTTGCACTTCTGTGTAAGCCACACTTACTGTTAAGCTTGATACTAATTTTGATCAGTTCTAAAATACTGTTTAAGTGAACTGAAATCCAAATACTGTAGTCCAAATGGTGAAAGTTTATATAGCTGATGCAAACAATATCCATCTTGATTCTCCCATCTGTTTTTCTGATCTAACATCTGCATGAATTGAGTGGAGATAATCACACTAGCGAGGAGGGAGCTACTTATCTTCACATCATGCTTTTAAAGTGATGCTTGGCACAGCAAGGAGCCCTGCATTTCTCTAAATTCAATGTGTTACACAAGAGCAGATTTTTCCATGCCTTTCTTCATTCCACCCTTAATGTTGAACTTAGAATATTCATACTGAGACACTTCTTGGCTAGACCAACTTTGAAAACATGACACCTTCTGCAACCCCTCTTCATATGATTTGAGCATGTTTATATAAATCTGCTGAGATAACCTTACTGTTGTTATTTGTAGAACATGTCAGAACTGAATTTATAGTAGAAACTTATTTGTGTCTTGTGTTCCTGTACTGTGAGTGGTAAAATCTGGAAATGCACCATAAAAATGGAGCAGAGCATGGTCCCTGCAGTTAACTTTGGCTCCTAAGAATTAGGCTGTCTTGATGTCCTGTGATTGGTGACCATATGTGCTGTGGATGGTTTCTGATTTTTTCCCCAGTTGAAACAACTGAGATTCAGATGGCTTAAATCTGTTTTAATCTCATAGATCACAGAAAAGTATTTACCTTCTCCCTCCACTTTGAAGGCAGGCTTTAGACACCGTCCTTACAATGCGTATCTTCCCAGAAGGACTGTCTTGGAGTGGTTTGTTGGCATGTCCAGCAGGAATTTTGACAGATGCTTTGGTTGTGCTGGCAGGCTTTGGTTTGGGGATCCGAGTTGGAATTGAACGACGGAAGGTATTGGTAATCTGGAAATAAACCGAGAAAATAAATCATGCCTTAGGGAGGAGAAACAAGAGGTATTTTTAGCTTTGTAGTGCTTTTTCCAGTTTGTAAACCTGAATGCACTGCTTCTAGAGCTGTTTGTTTAAACTTCCTTTATCTGGCTTGTAATGAGACAGAAGCTTTGTATTTAACTTACCTACTTGATTGGGGAATATCAAAGAATCTCAATGGATTGAAACTTAGAGTATAAATAAAGGGGTTTCCTGTCTGTCAGCTGACTATCAGACCTAGGGTGCTGTGTGAGTGATGCAGTGGCAAGTATTGAGCTGTGTGGATTCTCCAGGTGAATAATCAGAGAACTTCATGCAGAAACAAATCTTGATTCAGTCCTGAGTAGAGGGCAATACTCAGGTCATACTTTACTGTGAGAGATCATTCTTTGACAGTGAGCAGTGTACACAAAATTAACATATTTGTGAGACAGCTCCCCGTCCAGAATGATTGTAGTCATATTTAATTGCAAAAATGTAAATATGCCCCAAATAAGTTATTATGTGCATGGAGAAGGGGTGAGGAACTAAAAAGGCAAGAAGTTTGTTTGAAAAGTACCATTATCTGAAACTAGGATTATTAAACATACTGTAGTAATGAGAAAACCTTTTTGCATCACAAGCATTTTATATAACTTTTTCAGTCAAGCTAAGGGTCAAAGAACCTCACTTAATTTTATTTTATTTTTAAAGACAACAACATGGAAATTGTGTTCACATGAAGATAATAAAAAATTTGAATTATGGTTACTTAATTATGAGTAAGAATGAGCTAGATCAAAACCCTTGTGGAGGGATAGAATGTAAGAAAATAAAGATAGTGCAGAAGATAGTCTCACACCTGAGGAGTTGCAGCTGTACTAATTACCAAAGATTAGGAACAGGCCTGCTCTTAATAGGCCACAGCTGTGTCCAATAAGAAGACAGTGCTACAAAAGAGTGGATTAGGTGGGTGAGGAGAGATGGAGTTTGTTGGCTGTGCTGTGGAGAAGGAGTCAGTGCTGTGAGGAGATGCCCATGGGCAATCACTGAGAAGGTATGGGAGCTTTGTAATATGATGATAACAACTGGTGAGCCTGACATGATCCCATGGTGATTTGGGTAGAGAACTGTAGAGAAAGCAGTAAGGACATGATTCTGATATCATCCCATGGTGGTTTGGGAAGAAGGACTTAAACATTAAACTGATGTGATCCTGTGGTGATTCGGGTAGAGAACTGTAGCGAGAGCAGTGAGGAGGTGATCCTGTGGTGGTTTGGGAAAAAGGACTTAAATATTAAGCAATGTGATCCCAAGGTGATTCATGAAGATGACTGCAGACCTAAGAGAAATAAGATAGTGGAGTCAGGCAAACCAAGAGCCTCAGAGCCTAAAAATCCAGATGAGTTATAGCCAAGCAGACCTGAGCGCCTGAAAGAAATGTAGGCAGAACTGGGAGCCTAGAAGTCTGGACAATGTATGAGATACCACCCCCCCCAAGAAGAAGAGTGCTGGATATGAGGAGTGGACACTATACACTTTGCTTATTTGGTGCATTGGAGCAAGCCCCATGCCCCCTGCCAAGGTATGGCCGCAGTCCAGAGGGGGAACCCAGGACAGTGCTGGGTTCCCCCTGAATGGCAGTGTGTGCAGGACACAGGAGTGGCACGATAGAAGTGCAAATGGCATGGCCACAGCAGCTGCCGGTGCCTCAGCAATAGCACGGCCCCCAAGGAGTACAGCGGAAGGTTTGCTAAGTTGCTGCTACATGAGCACTGGAACAAAAGCAACATTGAGCTCTGAGAGGCAGAGTCAGAGCTGCACAGACAACATGTAAGAGAAGCCCTCTAAAATTGTATAGTGGCCATCTCCACAGTAACCTGATGTGATTTGGGATGGGCTGTAGGGCAAGGTGCAGCCAGAGATGGAGCCCAGCGTAGCATTGAGAGCAGCAGGGGAGGCTGCCTGGTCTGGACCTGACAGATTTCAACACCTGGGGTACAGGGGAGCCGCTGGGGACACAATGGGAAATAAGTGAAGAATCAACTAATACAACAAAAACTGTAAAAGGAAGAAGAGAATTATTAAAACAGCAGTTGGAGCTGGGGACAGAGTAGCTCTATCATTCAGCACGGTGGATTTGTTTGCTGATGAAACATGTGCATTTTGTTTGTGAATTGCAACTATTAATCTTTGATTAGGCATAAGTGTAAAAGTTAATATTCCATAAGCATAAGTGCACTCGACAGGTACTGGATCGATGTTGTTCAGGTTGTATAGCTATTGATAAAATTATGTAACTGTTGATTTGTTACTATCCTAATATAGTAGGATAGGATTTTCTTAATATACCCCTTAACTTGTGAGTTGCCTTTATAGAGTTGTAGAGCTATTGATATTGTCAATATTCTAGAAGTGTAAGAGTTTCTGATAATATGTAATGTAAGTTTGAGTAATAAATCAAGGTCAGGGCACAGACACATTCCAGAGTTCAACAGAAATTACACAAAAGATGATTGTACTGGGTTTACTATCTTTTGCAAAGGGCCCTGCAAAAGACAGTAAACACAACATTAGTTTATGAAAAACCTTAGGTTGATGTTCTAGACTGTGAAAAGCAAAACTAAATCAGAATTTAGAAATGTATGTTCTTGCTGTGACCTGTTGCCTGAACATTTGTATACTGTTAGTCCTAAGTGAGATCTGTGAATATGTTATAATATCAATTTACTCAAATATATCTTTCCAGAGACACTGCAACTTTGTAATTAAAAGAAAAGGAGGAATTGTGGAGGGATAGAATCTAAGACAATAATGCAGAAGGTAGTCTCACACCTGAGGAGTTGCAGCTGTACCAATCACCAAAGATTAGGAACAGGCCTGCTCTTAATAGGCCACAGCTGTGTCCAGTAACAAGAAGAGTGCTACAAAAGAGTGGGTTAGGTGGGTGAGGAGAGATGGAGTTTGTTGGCTGTGCTGTGAAGGAGGAGTCAGTGCTGTGAGGAGCTGCCCATGAGAAATCACTGAGAAGGTATGGGAGCTTTGCAATATAATATGATGACAACAAACCCTAGTGGCTATAATGATCTGTCTGGGCAGGTTTGAAAAAAAAAAATCACGAATCAAAAGCTTGCCGTTTACCTGTAGATAATTATGCATGACAGGGTTTTCAATAGAATAAAGCTGAACCAACATCATATCATTGCATGTGTTCAGTGTGGAGGAATTTGGGGAAAGTTGTACATTGCAGATGCTTAATGGATCATGAGTGAGGAAAAAAATCAGCCTGGGCTTAATTAAAGTTTGATAACAAAGAGATACAATAGTAACAATCTTGCAGAACGGTGTGGTAGGTTTCTAGGCGTTCTGAAGGAGATGATTTTTAAAATTGCAGAATCCTTGTTAGTGATGTGCAATACACCACTGCAATTGTTGGTGATGCTAGAGGGGTGCAATGCCACTTCAGAGTAAAGCTTCACAGAAGATTCATAAATGTAACTGCTGAACTGATCAAAGTGTAGAAGTGTCAGTTAAGTAATAAGTTTGCCCACATGGTTACTGATTTTGTGAAGACATCCACATTTCTTGTCAGGGATAATAATCAGGTCTGTTAGTCAGATATTGTTATATAGGTACATGCTATTGGATTGTTTAATGATGAGACCCACGTGGGAGGGAAAGACCTAGGTAAGTTTTAAAAAAACCCCTTGATAGTGGTCTCTAACAAAAGAATCTTGTGAAAACAGATTTTGTGTGCAAACTGTGGAAAAATGAGGAAAATTCTCAAGGTTAATAAGTGGCAATTGGATAGGTAGCAGAGCAGAGACCTAGGTTTTAATAGTATAGTGGAGATAGCATCTGAATCTCATAGACCCCTCTGATACTCAACATATTCATAAACTGCACAGGAAGACAGTACTGAAATGATAATATTTGTATATGGTATAAAAGGGAGAATATTAGAAGCAAGAGCTGACAGTAACTCATGTTGGTGAGTAAAAAATGTGTGTCAGTTCAGTGTTAACAATTGAAAAATAATATATGTAGGGAAAACTAGTTAATGTACAGTAGTGACATTTATTGTCAGTCAGAACAGATCTTGGAATCTCTGTAAATTGTCCTCATTGCTCAGTAACTGGCAGTTGTCAAAAAGGTAACAGACAAGTTAGGAATTACTAGGAAAAGAATAGAAGAAAACAAATTCCATCCTTTTTTTAGTGTGTGAATCCAAACCATCCCATCCTATATTGTGGATGTTTTGCTGGGTTTTGCCAAACCGCTCAAGAAAGTCTTTGTGACCTTTTTTGCATTTTGGCATAACCTATCAGTTATGAAATGTCTTCTGAGTGAAGATTAATAACACATGCTAAACCTTTTCAAGATTGGATAATAGATGGTGGTGAGAAAAATAAACAACAGAAATGTAGCACTATGGTGAATAGGGCAGTTTTCTAGTATGCTTGAGGGGGCATGCACTGGGAGTGAATTAAAGGTATGTGAAAAGTGTTTTCCCTTGTCAATGAGCTATGAAACTCATTGGGACAGACAATTTTTGAGGTGATGATATAAATTGGTTTGGAGAGAATTTGTACTGCTTCAGGGCATCAATCAAGGACTGCTAATCACAAAGATGTGTGGAGATTCCAGCTGTAAGTTGCAGGGTGCCAATGGCTGGATTTTCTACTCTGTGTGCCTGGTACTACTTAATGTTCACAGGCATTTAACACTGGTCACTACCAAAGAGAAGATACGTAGTCTGATGTCTAAAACCTCTTTCATGCTTTCATTCTTAAAATCAGCATGTTTCAATTCGTAGCACTTTAGAATTTTTTTTAATGCATTGAGAAAGGAAAGCATTTGATTTGGAAAGTGAGGAGGGAAAAAGGAGATGCATTTTTCTTTCTCTGTGTTCCTCCAAGATCTTACCTCTAGGTGGCAGCAAAGACTTCCTTTTGTATTGCATCCCAATATTTCACTTAAACCCCACTGAAACTCTTCGTTAAATGCTGAATAAACAAAATCAACATGCATTTTCATAGTAGGCTGAAATTTTAGCATTCGTATTGTTAGTAGAAAAGGAAGCAAAAAAAAAAGAATTCCCTCTTTGCCCCCAAACCAAAAGCATTTTGCTTCAATTACTAAAGGTGATGTGTTAAGAAAGGAACTGATGTTGGAGGGGATAATTGCATTACTGCTATGTGGCTTTCCATGAGTACTGAGTTGGAAGAGTTTGCCTCTGACCTTGTGGTATGACCTGGTAGATGAGGCATGGTATTGAGAATAAAATGTTTGGGTGGCAGTGGCAGTGCTACTGCCTGATGTAATTATAGCAATGATAGAAAAGGTGTCTGTTTCCCAACTATAAATAGAATTACATTAGCCATCATTTGCTAAGTATATTGAGGTGAATAGATAAAAATATTTATGTAAAGTCTTGCATGTTAAAGTGAGATTGTATCTCTGAGTTGTGTTTGGTTGTTTGGTTCAGGATCTTTTTGAGAAGTGTTCCAGTTCAGAGATTGCTTAGGTCACAAAGTGGTTGGAGTATTGTCTGGACTTGATTGATCATCCATGTTAGTACTTCAGGAAGGTGTTTGTAGACCCAGATTTTTACAGGTTTTGTGCACCCGACTGTGGTTTTCAGGCTGTAAGCTTTTATTGAATCAATGACAAGTTAGGTGCTGAAATATCCCTGGGCTCTGACCTACAGTTTGCACCAGTGTCTAGCTTATTAAAACCACCATTGACAGCATGGTGTTCTGAGCCATCAGATTTCATTTCAAACACATTTTTTTCTTTGTAATTCAAAACTATGTATTTTGCAGTTCTGAGTGACAGTATTGAATACATCTACATTATTATCCTTTAGTGCCTAGAGCTGCATTATAACTGGTGGACTTGTCAAGGTTTGATCTGCTTACAGAGTTTGTACTGCTCTCTTTCACTTGTCATGTTTGATGGTAGCCACCATAACTGACTTGCTCTAACTCCTGGCATAGGCTCAAACTTGAGGATAACAGTTCTATTTTGGGGCTTTTTTTTCCTATGCAAATAAACAACTGAACTTGCACTTCAGTGATTGTACCAATCTAACTTCTGATGAAGGCAAGGATTTAACAAACTGCCCATCTTGTTCTCTTCCTCCTCATGCTGCGCTTAAAAATTGGTTTATTTTTCATAATTTGTGATATAAATTCTAGAGAGGAAGGAATGAATAATTTAAATTTAAGGAAAACACTTATTGATACTTAACTTTTTGAATTCAATTACATGTGTACCTAGATCAAGGACTAAATTTTATTTCTTTTCTAAAACTTGTACTTGACAAATGACGAATCTCAGATAAGAGTTGTAAATAGAACATTTTGGGTCAGTTGACTAGATCAGTGCTTAAGCTGCTGTAAGATTGCATAGGGAGGGAATGGTACTATGTGGGAATTGTCTGGAAAGCACTTGGAAGTAACCATATGTAAAATTCTGCGTTGGTTTCGTTGTATGTGTACTGAAAATCCTTGTGCAATACTCCTAGGTCCTTCCCTGCTGCATTAGTGTAGAGGCATGTGAGCAGATACATTGGCCATAGCAGGCTTCTATCTCCAGATGTCTGGTTTGCTTTTTAGACAGACCTGAATGACTGAAAACCCCTTATATATAGATTTTGGTGAGCCTTTTCAATTTGATTTTTAACTATGTATGGGAAATCTGTGTGCACACCATGAATTACTTCAGTTCTCTTGTATGCATCCTTTCTACCTGCTCATTCTCTCCTTCAAGATGAATGTTTTTAGTCTTCCTCATCCTTTTTTGAACTCTCATTTGTATTCTGAATTTGCTGGCTTTGTGTTCATAATTGCTGTTTAGCTATGTCTCTTGAGTTCTCATCTGTAGGCCACTTTTTAAATCTGCTATCTTTCTAAGTCAGAGAAGAGAAAAAAAAGATATGTTTGTTCTTCAGAAAACAAGGAATCTGAACTGCCTCTCATGGTGTGGAGATCCCTTGTGAGTTCCCATTAATGCTCTTGAAACACCCTCAGAAACAAAATGTTGCCCAGGAGTGACCTGTCTGAGTAGTTATGAAGTTTTCCTTTACTTAATGTGTCTAAGTAAACATCGACAAATAATTACTGCAACTCAATGACAACCCCAAAAGCATTAAACTGACCACTTTTAAATTAGATTATGTGGTATGTCTATCTGTAAGTATAATAGCACCATATTGGTTCAAGGCAATAGGCTTGGAAAATAACAGTGCTAAGTTAGATGAACAGTTGAAGCTAATTTTCAAGGCAAGCAATGATCTAAGGATCAAGAAGGCTGCATTTTAATTTCATTTTTAAATTAACTCCTGCAGCAGACATCAGTTGCCTGTAATAGGAGTTGGCAGAAGAAAGCATGCTAAAGTGAGAACTCTAAACAGGGACTACATTTGTTGTCTCAGCAAATGACAGTGGGTACTTCAAGGATGGGGACAAACACTAGCACAGGTGACAATTGAGAAATGTTCACATTAATGTGAAAATGGCCCTTCTGATTTCAAGAAGACAATGGAGAAAGCATGTTCTGAAATATCAGGATGTGTATTCCATACCCACCTTTTTTTCTCCTCCATTGGGAACAGGGCCAGCTTTTAACACAATGCAATGCTTGCTTTAGGGAGTGGGCTAAGGCAAGTGTGTGTGGGAGTGTCAAGGAGAGAAAATATTTGTTTCTGTACTGTTGAAGTAGTTCTCCTGCTTTTGGTCCTAATCCTTTCCTTTTCCTTCTGAAAGTATGACGTGTGCTTTGCTTCCTGTTTGAACTTTATTAGTTTAAATGAGGGGAGCATGTAGTATTTATGCTGTAAGTTTTCCTTTTTTTTAACATCATTGTAGCACTTGATCTAGGAGAAATAACTTTAGATAAGTTTCTTTCTCACTGCTTAAAGTTTTAGTTTAAGAATTTGAGTATCACTTGCAGCTTTAGTCAAAGTGTCCAGGGGATGGTGCTGAAGATCCTTTACTCAGAAGTCATGTCTGTATGTGCACAAGCGTGCCTCTTGCCAGACTTGAGTTTGTTCTTGGATGATTGAATGCAGTCAGAAAGAAAGCCAGGTCTGCAAGTGAGAAGGAGTTAAGATTAAGTGATAAACTTGAATATTCCCTTTGGTCTCCAAGCCAGACAGCTTTGGCTGAAATTTCTGGTTAGGCATCCTCAACTGCACAGAGCATTTAGATGCTTCCCTTTCTTTACTTTTCTTTTGCTACATACTGGCATTTGTTTTCTAGGAATCCAAAGTGTGAAGTCTCAGTTGCTCTGAGTTCCCTTTCATGCAGCACAGCTGTGTGTGTGACTATACTGAGATATGTGAGCAGGAGCAGTGTAATCCTTACTCTCACTGTCCCACTTAGGGCAAGACCTGTGCCAGGCTGGTGTCTGGCTTGGCTCACTGCATTGTCACACCATATAAACAGCTCAGCAGAGGGAAAAATGACTCCTCAATAATCTAGAGTCATAGTACTTGAGCTATTAAGTGGAAGAGCAATTGGGTTTGTTTAATCTGAAGAAAACAAAACTGAGAAGCAATGTGATAATTGTCTTCTAATATGTGTTGCAGAGAAAATAATTTTCAAAGTCCAGTGGGGGGACAGGAAAGAGAATACTGGAGTACAATTTCAGCAACATCAATTTAGTTTAGAAATTAGCAAGATTCTTAATGACACGGCTATTTTAGCCCTGTTCCAGATTCCTGGGTAACTGTAAAGCTGGCATTGCAGAAGTTTTTTAGGACTATATCTACTAGGTTTTTATTTGGAAGGTTTTAAGTCAAGTTATAGTGAGGAAATAGGCTCAAAAATGTCCTGACATCCATTTTAAGCTCTATTTTATGTGTCTTCTACTCTTCTGCTGATATTTGCTTTATTGCAGCTCTCTTGATTTCAATAATATAGCATATTTGACAGAAAAAGCAATATTAATATTAAAAATTATTTCCATACATGTGGCATAATTTACACTAATGCACTTGAATGTGTTGCTGTGATCTAATTTCCTGAATGCAGAGTTTAAATCTACTTTCTGGTGATGGGGAAAAGAAGAATGGTTGGAGACAGGTTTTTTACAGTTTCTAAAATTCTGTTGTGTGCCCTGCTTTTCTTGGGACATGTCTTCACTGGCAAGTGTGATGATATTATTTTAGAGTTTGGATAACTTAAAGACTCATTTCTAATTGATAACTGACAAGATGCAGGGATGGGTAAGGTTATGATGTGGATTAACTCCAGGGTTACCTGGGGCTGGCTGATCAGCATTGTCATGCAGCTGCAATGAACAACTGTTCATTGCTAATCTTCCTTTTGCCCCTTGAAAGTCCAAGGGGTCCCTGGCACCTTGATAGGGCACTTGGGGTGCAGAAGTGTGGCTTTTTTAGCACACTAAGCACACTGCAATTGCAGTTGTGTCCCACACAGGGGTGTGCTGGCACAGATGTGTTCCAGCAGGTGTCACTGCTGATGGAGAGAATACAGGGTGAGACCAGCAGTGCCCTTGGTTTAAAGCTGCTATGCCATGTGTTGAGAAAGTTCCTTGGCAGTGGAGGATCATTCAGTACAGACTGGGGGCACATATTTGTGTTTGGGTATTTTTAAGGTGGTTTTAAAAGGTGTTTGAAACTGCTCTTATACACATACCTGCCTTTTAATGTGAAAATGTCTTCATTATCAATATTGTCTGTTGAAAAGCTTTGAGTATGTTTTCCTCATGTTAGCAAATTTTTATGGTGAAAAGGTGAGAGGTTCTGCATGGAGAAGGAAAAAGACTCTCTTGCTTTTACCATCTTGGCTTTTCTCTGTCTGTTAGTAGGCTGTTTCTCTCTTGGAAGGCCATATTAAAAGGTGTGTTAATCAGAGTCCTGTTTTCAGTTTATATATGTTTTTTCCTAATATACATAAAATGCTAATTAAAACAAAAGACTCTACCTTTTGTCCAGCTAAGATTGAGGCTTTTCAGGACAAAACATGACCTATAGTGGCTGGAGTATGAGACAGTTAAGGATAATAAAATGTAGGTACTAATCACATTTGAAGCTCCCTCACTCAGATTTTGCACAAGTCAATTAACTTCTCTCCCAAGAGATACAGAATTATTTAAATGGGACTTCTGAATGTTTGTTGTATATTTGAAGCACTTTGTGATGTATTTGTGTGTGCTACATTGTATCTCTGCAGACAATGGTGATGGGTCCAGGACTTTGGCAGTGATTGCACTACAAGATGCTCCTTTTTCCTTTTTGCTTGTCCATTCAGTTATGCTGATGTAGCTCTTTTATAAAGCTGTGCTGTGAAATGGATCCTGTTTTGTTGAGGTTGTTTGGTGTTTGTTCTGTTTTGTTTAATGAGGATTTGTGGCATATGGCCTTTTGTTTGTGGTTTTGCTTTTGTGTTTTTATATCCAGGTTAGTTTCTTGACCTGGTTCGCAGTGCTGCCTTCTGGAAGTGGTGACAGCACAGCTGAAAGGGCAGTATTTTGTAATTTGGGTTGAGGTAGGGGCAAAAAAGGGGAGGGAGATTCTTTGGCCCATCCCTGTTTGAAGATCCTGTTGATGTCAGACCACTGCATGGGAAATGAAGAGACATTGATTAAAAGAGGCCTTTTCACTTGCACTCAAAAAATGTTTCTCAAGAATACTTTGCTTTGTGGTCAGAAGAGAATACTATTCAGTTGGCAGCTCTGCTATTTGAGGCTTTCTGAGTGCCCACAGTATGGTGGGTCATTGGATAATGTGCTAGCTACAGCACAGAGAGAATTCAGCTTCATGTCACAGCCACTGGCTGCAGATCTGTGAAAATGCTTCGTGCTGCCTAAATTTTTATGGTCTTTTTTTTTTTGAGCACTTTCCCACTATAAGTACTTGGTGTTAATTTTAAAACATTTTTACACACCCACTTGTGCTGTATTTGAACCATAGGATCTTTTTCTCTTCTGTTTCTTGGTAACATAATGTTTTGGTAGTCTTTTCTTAAGCCTGGAGATTAGGCAGTTGTCAGTTTTTGTTTTGCCTGTCTCAATATCTGTTTCCTAGGGACAAAGTCATCCTGCAGATGGTTCTTCCGTTTCCATCATCTAACCCTGCAGCATCCATTGAATCTTACTCAGAAAATAGAGCTGTACAATTCTGTTTCTGATTATTTTTTCCCTAGTGTGGGGAGCATGCCTTCCTAATCCCTGCATGAAATGCTTACATACAGATCTTTTTCTTATTACAGCCTTACATACTGTCCCCAGACACCATATTAGCTACGGTGCTTTGGATCAGGCAGATTAGCAGTCTGCTCCTCTAATTTTTGACAATTCATTTTCTTAATTAGTGGCTTGAAGGAGGTCTTTAAATAACTTGAAATACTACCTCAGAGTTGATGGATGGGTGCTTTGGTCTCAGATTACCATTATCACTTGGTATTCTCTTCTTTTTGTTTTTCCTCCTTTTCCCTCCCTCCCCTTATCCATCCTCCCCGAAGGGACAAAAATTGCAAGTATTTCTTCTGAGAAATTTAATCACATATAAACACCAAAGTGTTGGTGCTGCCTTCTCTTGTGTTTGTTTGATCATTCACTGAAATAAACCCAACAGAGTGAAGGAAAGTGGGCTAGTAACTGCTGTCATTTTGTAATCAGTTAATTCTCCCTTTTTCTGGGAACTAAACATAAAGGAGAAAGGGTAGATGTTTAGACCTTAGAGATGCTTGCCAAGAGTTTTGGAAAAGAGAAGAATTGATATTATGATCTGCTGAAAACTGTTTTTATGCTCTCTTTCACAGCTTAATCCCTCTGATATATGCTTCTTGTTATGTGACCTTATTTCCCCATAACATTTAAATGAACCATTACATACCTGTCAGACTTTGGGCATTTAAGCAACTGCTGAAAGCAAAAGTGTCTCAGCCTCCAAATTAACAGCAATACTTACCACTTACAGAGTAGTTGAAATCCTAGAAAAGCTGCCTTACTTGTCAAACTTTAATATGGTTATGCTTGATGTTTTTGTTCAGAGTGCTTGAATCAATGTGCAGATAACTTAGTCACATTTCTCCTTGCTCTGCTGTTTTCTTATTGTCTGCCAAGGAAGCAGGTGGCTATTCCCACTCAGCAAAATGGGAATACTCTGAAATATGGAGTGGTGATCCGAACAACTCGAGGTTAATTTGTAAATCAATAATTTGATTCCTTTAGCTATGCTTTCTGTTTGCTCTTTTATGATAAAATTGCAGCTAACTTCTTTCTGTTTAAACAATTACGTTTCAGCTCTCAGCAAATACATCCAGGTGCTTATTTTCTCTGCTT
This sequence comes from Agelaius tricolor, assembly GCF_023055355.1. Taxonomy (NCBI): domain Eukaryota; kingdom Metazoa; phylum Chordata; class Aves; order Passeriformes; family Icteridae; genus Agelaius; species Agelaius tricolor. The sequence continues at coordinate 33,070,663 of NW_027269269.1, forward strand.
TGAAATTGATCTTGGCAATTCAAACCGAACAAACCTGTTCCATTGTGCAAACCTTATTTTCAGGCAAAAGTAATTATTTGATTTTTTTATCTGTTGGAATGACTGACAAAAATTTTGCTGTGAAGTCAGTTAAATCTACACAGAGGTTGTTTCATCAGTAGGGGGACGTAAGCATCCCTTAATCAAGGTGCATTTTCAGGAAATGTAGCAATTTCATCTCCAGGCAGTGCTGATGCTTCTTACGTAGGAGTTAATGGTCATGAGTGGCTGTTTCCATTGTTTTTTGTTAATTAGACAGTTACTAATTATGAGTACATAATTATGAGTGTAGGACAGGGACAGAAGTACTGCCTGTTAAATGATTATACTTATAAATGGTGTGAACTTTCATCTAGGTTTTCTAGATGTTAGCTTTAAAGGCTGAACTTCCTTATTCATAAGAGCTTGGTAACTGTCCAAAGGACTATGCGTGCTTATTGCTATGCCCTTATTTGTACTTTTCTTTTATAAGATGTTCTAACAGATGGCCAGGTGGTTAATGATAAACACACTTCTCTGTATTTTTGAAGATAGATCTGAAATTTTTTTCCTATATGTTTTTTAGGTCTAACTGAAGAAAATTTTAGTGTCTCTGGAGGACAAGCATTAGTCCTTTAATTTCTGGAGAATTTGGTGTCTGTTAGTATGCTGGCAAGTGACTTCTTCAGACACAGTTATTCAGTACCATGCTTGTAATGTGTTCCTGCAGAGATCTTATGTATAGAGCAGCAGGATATGCAGGATCCTAAAGAACAGAAGTGCAGAGAATGTATTTTGAAGGTACTGATTTTTGGGCTCTTAACTGAGCCCTGCAGTTAAGAATGTGCAGCCTGAATTTAATTATGTAACTTGTTCGTTTAATTAACATGCTCTAAAAATTATATGATTTTGCTTTTCCTGAGTTCTGGCTGCTGTCTTCTTCAGCAACTTTTGCTGAAGTAGGTGTGAGTTGAAGTTTGCTTTGCAGAATAAAACTATGTACTCCTTCTGACCTAGGTCTTGGTCAGAGCTCACTTGTGCAGCCATGGAGATAGAGGGAGACAAAACAAGGAAGAGGAACCTTTTATGAAGCCTAGTAACTTCAGATTATATAAACTGGGGTTATGCAGTTCCACAAACAACTTCTCTTTTTGAAATTGCCATTGTTCAACTGTAATACATATGTTATTATCCATTTCTATCACATATCTTATATAATTTTTTTTTCTTCCCACTGTTTACTGAAAAAAAGTGTACATGGGCAGTGGACTTTGCTTTTCAATAGAAACTGTTCTAAAAGTAGTTATTATCTACAGTTATAAACATTTAATTTCCTGTCAATCAAAAGGACTTAAAATGATAAAAGTCCCCTTTTTATGTAAGATCATGGGCCAAGGTTCTTTGCTGAATCCGTTGCTAAGTTATACTGCAGAAATATTTTTTTCCTCTGGGGAATATAGGCAGAATGAAGATAAGGGTTTAGTGAATAGGGACTTTCTGCTTACTTGCAAAGTTTCTTGTTGATTGCAGGAGGTTACAGTTTTTAATTTTTTTAAATTAATACATACTACCACCACCCCCCTGAAAGCATCAAATTTATGGGCATTTAGAATAGAACTTTTTTAGAATAATAGAATAGAATAGAAAAGAGAATAGAACTTTTTTAGAATAATACAATAGAATAGAAAAGAATAGAACTTTTTAGAATAAGAACAATTGTTACAATTTAGATTTGGAGCGTACAGCTTTTGTGAAAAAAAGAGTTTGAGAGTGCATTCCAGATCTTCTGGACTGATTAACATTGTATGTGAAGCTGTTCCACCACTAGCAATATTTCATGGGAAATTTAAATTGACTGTTTGGCACATTACATTTCTGTGCTTTTCCTAGGCACAAGTACTGTAATTGTCACTGAACTACCTTAACCTGTTTTGTCAATTCTGTATGGCACTCCTGTTTATCCCAGACCCAGAGGCCTGCATCTTTGGAGGCTTGATCTACTGTTGCTTCTTAATGCTTCTGCCAAACTTTGTCTGTCTGTGAAGTAAAAAACACAAAGGTATCCCATAGTTTGGTAATCCTGTTTCTTCTTCAGAGTACTTGTGTGATGTATACTGTTTGTCGGATTTGTGGCCAGGAGTTTAGATGGAATCTGAATATTGTATGTACATCTATTCTCCTGAGTTATTGTTTAGAAAAACAAATGTTGCTGTTTCTTGTTTTACAGCATACCTAAATGATTGCAGTTTTTCTATTGTATTAGGAAAAAAACCTTGTTTGGGGAGAATTACTTTGTGATACAAGCTTCTGAACTTGGTTCACTTACAAGCAAAGTTTGCATGAGGGTTTAAAAAGAGTTTTAACCAAACATTGTTATACAATACATAATATTTTGTGTATGATGTAGTGATAATTACCTGAAATGAGAAGGCTAGAAGGAATTGGGAAATAGAAGGGAAGATAATGAAACAAGTCTTATCTGAAGTTAGCAGGCAGTATTATGGCTTAATTCAAATTCTACCATACATGCAGAAAAAATACAAACCACACATAACAAACAAAAAATATTCAGCAAGCAATGATGAAAATAATCAATTATTTACTGTTTTTTGTAATGTTAAAATATTTCACCAAGGCAAGTTGCAGTCAAAAGTAATGTGAGTTATTTTTGAAAATGGCAATACATAAAGATGCATTTATACAAGTGCAAGACTAAATATTTTACATAACTGTATTTCAATGAGAGGATATACAGTAAGTGCACACTTGATAACACTAAGCAGGCAAAACTTAACGTTAGTTCCATATGCTGCTGTATAGTTCATGCACAGATCTTTCCCAAAGAGGCTGTTCCAAATAATTCTTGCTGGGATGAAAAACAGGATGGGTTGCTGGTAAGGGTGTCAGCATGGATGGGGGTCAGTTATAGACATTACTTACTGTAATTTGTGATTGCCGTGGAAGAGGAGTGGCTGTTGGTGTGATAGTAATACTGCTGGTGATTTTATTGGTGGGCTTAGTGGGTAGGCCATTAGCTAGTGCTGGAGTTCTGTTGTCTTGCACTGCATTGCAAGGGCTGATGGGCTTGGAAGCGGTGAGAGCTTGCACATAAGGACTTCCTAAATGAATGTGGATCTTGTTATCCTCAGTAGTTATTACACTTGATCCTGTACTGTTAGATCTCTGAAACTGCCATGATGACTGCCTGTCTGGGGATACTCTAAAAACAGCGTGCTTGGCTCCCATTTCCAAAGGCTCCGAGGAGAGTGTTTGTTCCTGAGAACTTGAGCCAGGCAAAGCCAAAGGGGACATTGTTCTTTCAGGAGTTAAAGAACCACACGATTCAGGAGTTTGAGATCTTGAAAAAGTAGTAGTCATAGTAATAGGAGAAATTGCATGCTCTGGGGTCATGTAACCTTCTCCTGCTTTTGATTTTACAGGTGTTAAGGAGGCGTTTTGAATAATGGTTATTCTTTGCTTTGGAGTGCCACAGTTGGGTATAACTGCTGTGCTGGTGTAGGAGTGAGGGCTTTCAGTGGTAGGACTGGTTATTTCAAGGGTTGCTGTGTTCTGTCTATGGTCTGGAGTTACTTTTATGTGAAGGGGTTGGCCAGGTGTATGGCTTAGCACTAGATCTCCAGTCTGTGCACAGTTTCCATTTTGCTTTGTGTGTATCTTTCCATTTTGAGGATGGCTCTCTTTGGACCTCATCCAAGGGATCCATAATTTTTTGTTTGCAGCATTTGCCGTAGATGAGTTGCTTTTGAAAGACGCTGTTTGTTCCTCCTCATTATCACTGTCTTCATAGAGCTGCCCATTTATGACCGTCCGCTCCAAAGGCATGAGGGTTTTGTAATCGGGTGGTTCATTGTCTGCTGGATCTGTTTGGATTTCTTTAGAAAAAACTTGCACATCTGGAATTTTCTTTCCATTGAGACCAGGCCTGATATTCTTGCTGAAGGATCTGTACCTCTCCAGTTCTTTCGTGAGGCTCTCCATTTCTCTTGCTAACTCCCTGTTTTTGTTTTCTTGCTGGAGGAGTTTCTTCTGCAAGACTGTGTGATCACCTCGCAGGTGACAGATTAAGTCTTCTGTTGCCACGCATTCATGAACTTTCTCTTTCAGTGCATCTACTTCTCTGGAAAGGTGACTCGATTTAGCTTCCTCTTCTCTGAGTTTCTTGAAAAGGCGCTCCTGATTGGACTCTGCCTTTTCTGTTAATTTATACCTCGCCAATTCCATTTTCACAGCCTCCAACTCCTCTGAGAGGAGCCTGGCTCTGTCCTGTTCACTGACATATTTTCGTTCTAGACACTCAAATTCATCTTCAGTTTTCATAAGATCATCTTCTACTGACTTCATTTCGTTGAGCTTCTGCTTAAGCCTCTCAACTTCTTGAGAAAGCTCTTTGATTATGTTGTTTTCCTGCTGCAAGGAGGTGCTAGATTTAGTACTCTCCTTACGTTTACTTTTAAGAAACTCTTTTTCAACATCTTCCAGGGACTGAAGTCTTTTACTTAGAATATTCACTTTGGAAACAAGATCACTTCCTTTCTCCTCTTCTGCTTTGAGTTTGTTTTTCAATTCATCTCTTTCTTTTGTAACACTGGACATTTTTTCCTCTGCATCAGATTTTGATTTCAGTGCCTTTTTACTTTCCTCCATCAGCTTCTCTGTAACTGACATCACTTTATTTTGTTCCACCTGAAGCTGAGAAGTTGCAGCTTGCAGCTTTTCTTCTGTTTGCTTTATTTTTTCACCCATAGTTTTTCTTTCATCCACAAGCATCACTGTTAAACTCTTCAGCTTTGTTAAATCTTCTTTAAGTGTAAACTCAGTTTTTTCTAACTTGCTTTCAATTGCTTCAAGCTCACCAACTCTAGCTTTTAAACCATCCAGCTCATGGGACAACTGCTTTGTTAAAATTTTTTCTCTTTCTAGGTTGCATTTCAGGGAGTAACATTCCTGTTTACTCTTGTTGAAAGCATCTTCTAGTTTCTCCAGCTCCATAATTCTTTTATTAAGTTTATCCACTTCCCCTTTAAGGTTCTTACTCTGCGATGCTTCTTGTTCTAACTTTCTATTAAGTTCTCTGCACTGATCTTCCATTTTTGTGAGCTCTTCATCTTTTCCTTCCATCTCCAGCAGTCGTTTCCGTAGTTCTTCTACTTCAGTCATAAGTGCAGCGTTCCCACACTCTCCCTTGTTTATCTTATCCCTTATGTCTTGCAGTTCTTCTTCTGCTTTTCGTAAAGATTTGTTGGTCTCTTCCAGCTCATCAATTTGCCGGCTGAGAGTTGTTAATTTGAGCCGGAGCTGGCGATTCTGGCTGTCTTCATTGGTTAGTTTGGCCATCATTGCTTCTTGGTCTTGGGAAATCTTACTGCTCTGGGCGTGAATTTCGGCCTCCAGCCTGCTGGATTTCTGTTTCTCTTCTTGAATTTTTGCTTCAGCAAAAGTCAGCTTTTCGTGTGCTTGTTTTGTAGAAGTGGTTAATTCTTGAATTTTTTTACTTTGTTGATTCACCTGCTCAGTGAGTCTTTGCTGTTCATCCACCACCATTAAAGCAAAGGATTTCAGTTTAGTCAATTCTTCTTTCAGTTTAGATATTTTCTTGTTGTTTTCCTTTTCTTTTTTTGCTTGATATACTGTCTCTTGTTCAAGAAGCTTTTTCAATCTGTGGGACGAAATAATATTGTATTTTGTAGCCATTTTAGTGGGCATTTAAAAACACACTTGAAATACTACGACATTTCTGCCACATGTCCATGAACATCCACCTGTAACTACAGGCAGACCTCTCTTTGCAGCATTATTTGGAAGTGCCCACTGGCCTTTTTTACTATTCAGAAGTTCTTTTGTAATGAACACTTCAGCATGATCATTTAGACTTAGCAACTCCTAGTTGTGCCTCTGTAATTATTACATTTGCAACTTTTGACAGGGATCAGTGCAACAAAACTATTCTGTTTTTCTGCACTTGGAACTGCACTTCTCTCGGCTGTTTGCTGAGGCTAGATATGTCCCTGCAATCTTTGTCTGGTTTTTTGTGTGTATTTGTGTTGTGTGTGCCTTTTTTAAAAAAAATGTGATTATTATAATGCTTGAGAAATTAGGTCAGTGCAGGCCTCAAGGGCAGATATAATTTACAGCATCATAAACCTCCTAGCTTTGTTACTTATAAACCATTCTGAAACCTTAAGGACATTTGAGTATGTGAAGGAAATGTAGCCACAAAGGGTAGTTAGACTGCCTAATGTGAATTCCTGAGCAGCACACCAGAGCAAAATTAGGTAAGACTGTCCTTAGTGACAGTGCAGGCCTTGTGACTTCATGTCTAATACATACACACAAATGCAGTCAGCAGATAAGCAAGTATTCAGTAGTGCCTTTACAACTTAACAAAGCTCAAATGTCTTAATGTGTGTTAGGCCTGGATTTGCAGATATGCCTCAGTGCATCGCTGCTTTTACATGATTCTTGAAGGTTTTCATGATGATTTTGCAAAATTAGTTTTACAAGTTTGTTAGTACTCAGTCTTTATTGAGATGCAACATACTTAATCAGCAAGAGACTTGGGATAAGGTTGTGTGTTTGTTTATGCAAGAGCCTAAGAAACTTCCAAATACCTCAACTTCTTAGGTTCTTTTGTGGACCTTTCTTTGTCAAGGAGATGCTTGTGGAGTTCATCTAAAGTGTGATTAGGTTTGGCCAGCACATATGCCTCCTTTCAATTACATTTTTCCTACAGTCAAGATAAATATATTCTGGTATTACACAAAATCTGAAAAGCCTAGGTTGAAGTAATAAAGAATTAGAATTTGTATGATGTTTATAAGAATGGTACAGACTCAGTTGTGTAGATCATGTGAAGGAAATGATTGGGTTATCAAGACTGTACTTGTACAGGATGACTGTTTAGGCACCCATTAATCTTTATTTCTTTCCCCCTCTGAAATATGATGACAGCTGTCTAGAAGTTGCTGCTGAAACATAGGAGTTCCACATTTGTCTTGGGTCACTGTTGTGATGTCCATGTGCAAGGGATGAGTCTTTACAGTTTCCCACTGACAAGTTCCTGTTGCAGCCTCCCTTTTAGTTCAGGAAGAGCTTAGATAAGGGCCTCCCTTGCACAGCTTTTAATTAGCTGTTGACTGACAGAAGGCATCTATTCCTTGGCAATAGGCTGCCTCAGCAGCATCCCCTTTGGAAGCAATGTAATTTTCCTGCACAGAGAGGAAGTCCTTGCCATTGTATTACAGTCCACCAGACTTGTCTGATTTAATGGTGATGTTGTATTGAAATCCATGACAATAAAATTTCTTATAACATCTTCACAGTCCCTACTGTTTCTATTTTAGTGCCTAAGCTGCACTATGTTGAATGTAATAAAATGCTTTGTATGAAAAATTAACAGAATAGGAAGTAGCCATAAACATCAAAGACTTGAAGCAGTCACAAATTCTGTACAACAGTCAATTAACATAATGGGGAAAACAGATATGAAAATGTATAAATGGAGAGGGAGAGGTTTGTAAAATGAGTTTGAAGGAATGCTGCTGGTTGACGGGGGGACGACTGCACCATCTCAAAGGCAGCTTTTTACTGTGTTCATGGTATATAAACTTCAGTCCCCTTTTCAGGGCTACTTTCAGTTCTAATTCTTTTTAGGGTAAAAATCTTTTTTCCCTCCCCACCCTTGTCTCTGAATGCTTTAGTAGTGAAGTTCAATTGATGATTTACCGTTGCCATAGCTATAAAACCATAACAGAAGCACAACTAAAAATTTCATTTGGAATGAACTCAGGTTTTGAGTGTGTGCATGAAGTTAAGACATACTAATATGGTTACTTGGACTTACTAGCATTTGATTTATTTTAGCTTGCTTCACTGTAATTTATTTTTTTAAGGCAGATTTAGCTGTGGTCATTAATACCTTAGGTGTAATCAGTGTTTTACCCAACCCTTCCATATTAACTAGTTGATACCTCTCTGGCCAAATGAAAGTCTCAATGATCCAGGAAGTCATGCCTCTTACATTGCTTTAGAAAAAGCTCTTAGGCCAAATAGTAACAAACAATTGTAATTTTCATAGAGATGCTCTCTACATTTTTTATTATTCAAATAGATGATTTTACATAAATATAATAAGTTGACAATCAAGTCAAATCTGGTGAAGTCTGTGTTGCATGGGCTATTTGAACAAAAGTCCCATTATTACTGGTACCTGGATTGTTGTGTAAGGATTTTCAAGAGAGTCTGTTTCTTTGGTCATGCCAAAAGACTTTGGGTATTTAAAAATTATTCCTTCATTCAAAAGACAAAATGCAGTTTTAACATTCAAACAGACTCACAAGTAAATATTTGTAATAACTGAGATCTATTTCATTTTTTAAGAATGCTTCTATATAATCACTTGATTGAGGTGAAGACCATAGCTCAGCAACTAGGAGTTAAAGGATTTCAATGTGTTTCTAGAAAGAAAAAAGGAATGTATTAAGCATGGTATATTTTTTGATACTGTGTCATTCACTTGCTTTTGATAACTGTATGCTTAGTCATATATTCTTATATAGAAAATACCCTCAACACTGCTGAATAGATAGTGATTTCTTGGATCAAGATTGATATTTTAAGAAGTCAACTGGGAGTCTGTTAATATTTGCAAAGAATTTTCCTTAGCTGCTGGGTTCCTGTTTCATGGTTCAGAAGGTCACAGTGACTGTGTCTGCACATATGCACTTAGGAATGGAAGAGGACCCTAAAATGTTTGGGGAGTTTTGGTGTTATTTATTTGTTTGCTTGTGTTCTTAAATTAACTGCTTCATTTTGGTCAGGGCTTTTTTTTTTTTTTTTTTTGGAACCTGAGTTCTGTGGGTCAGTGCTTGGTTATGTAAATTATCTTAATTAAGAAGTCATGTGCTTGAAGAAGTGCTTTAACTGATAATAGCACTTAGTGACTTTGGTGATAGGGTAAAAATACTTTGTGTTAACTTCATCCAAAATGCTGTCTTCCTGAAGAACAGTATCCAGAGTATCTGAGAGCACAATTCTACTGAAAATATGCAAAGGTCAAAAAAGTTGGCTCAAATAAATAATATTTTTTTAAAAGAACAGACACTCCCCTGTCCAATAAAATATTTTTATCATTTTCTTTGCCAGCTAAATTTCATGATCATGTATTTTTATATCAGGCAAAAGTAGGTATATCATTTAGACAAAGCTTTTACACAGCTCTAAGCAGTTGACAGGATTACAACAACCCTTTCTGAACTGAGGCCAGCAAAGACATTGAAAATTGTTTTTATGAACATGACTGATAGGTAGTTAAAGGGTCAGGGCAGTGTCTTATTACTTCAGAGCTTCTGTTATAAATTATTGCTTTATTGTGGCTTAATATTGTACTTACTTGCAGTACCAGTTAACTGCTCCTTTATTTCCTGGAAGAAATTGTATTTCTCAGCTCTCCTCTGTTCATTGTAGTTGTTTCCCTCAGCATGCAGGCTACAGCTTCTTGGTGTTAACAACCTACATTTAATTGTGTTGTCTTGTTTTTCTTCATTTTTTCCAAGTGCATATAACTTGAGCTACACTACATTATATTTGGCAACAAAATGACTGTATTCTCTACAAAATGTATAGACTCCCATAACAGTTCACTGTCATAACATTTTGTCTTTAAGAGGGACTTTCCATTTTCCTGGGGTGACCTGTATTACATGGAGATTGTTTAATTTATGTTTTTACAGAATTCTAAGTTTCACAGAAACCGAAGAAAGTACTGGAAGCTGAGATTGCAACACTTCTGGTTTTTGGGTTTTTTTTTGGTTTTTTTGGGTTTTTTTTGTTTTTTTTTTTTAGTTCTGGATTTAGTTATTCTTTGAATAATAAGAATAAAAATTAATTTTGTTTGTTTGTTAAAGCAATGTTGTAGTGACAACTTTAGAGAAGGCTGTCTTCTAAGGATGCAAGTGAAATAGATACTGGTTTGTAAACCTCAGCTTTTGTCTTTCCTCTCCAGTGTTGTGGAGTTTTTAATGTACATATTGTCAATATCTGTATCAGACCATTCTTCAGAAATTATAGTGAATTTTAATTTCTGTGATTCTTTTTTTTTTTTTAACCATAAAGATGCATATTTTTAACTAGGTCATGCTCTTTACCCTTCCACAGATGAAAGATGTGGTTTATGAGAGATTCTACAGGTTATTACATGGGACACTCACTTCTAAAGTTTTTAGACGTATGCTTGAATTTCCCATGGTACAAAGCAAGTAAAAGCTTTAAGCTGAAAGCTTTTAAATGTGGATGAAGTCATGCCTCATCCTTTGAGGCACTCTTCCCAGTTAGCAATAAGACATGGTCTGGCTTTTAATAAGAGAAGAAACATGCTTCATCATTTCTGGTAAATCTTACAAGTTGTTGTAATTTTTTTACACCAGTGCAGTTACATATTTATTTTTGTAAGAAAGCCAGTCTGTGCCTTCCACAGTTCATTGAAACAAATTTTGTGTTTGTTAATGTATTTCTGGTCTTGGGGTGGCTATGCATTTTTAATTTTTTTTCTTTTCCATTGCTTACAGTTCTATTTATCAATGTGCAGTTTTTATGAAGACACGTTACAGCTTTTTTTTATGGCACTCTATTATCTTTATTAATGCTTTTTTTTCCCCTGTCATAAAGAAAGTCAAAAGCCTTTGAAATTACAGCAGCAACAACATACCATAGCTGTTGTGTAATCTGCTGGCTTCATCTGAATCAGTCAGCACTTCCCAGCAGAATGTTAATACTTATTTTAAAATTTATTTTCCATTACATTAATTTACATCTGTAAATTTCAAAGAATTCGTTTATGCTAGGATACAAACCTCCATAAAGGGTTCTCAGCTGCAAGAGGCTGTGTAAGGCAAATTTCCCAATAAGGAAGTTTCTTTTATAAAATGAGAAATTTTAATGAGAGGGGTGTGAGTTCTTATGACTCCACAGACTATCACCAGGTAATTATCATTTTATCTGATGCTTAAAATGCTGACTTGCTTTACAAGTCTTAATAAAAGTCATAGAAGATGAATGGTATTGCCAGTTCTGGGTTAACGGGCAAAATTTCGCAGGATAACCAGATGTATTTAGCTGTGATGCTGAGTAAACATATGTGGATAATACTTTTATAAATCAACTATTCTGGAACACTGATGTTGTTTGTGACCATGATTTCACAACTACTAAGTTGCTGTCTTACTGGTGATATAGGGATATTTGCACTCATAAATGTTAAAAATCTGGGGTAAATTTGATGACAGTAAATGGTGTGAGAAAATTGTAACAAATTTTTATTGGTTCATTTAAGATTTAAGACTGGAATAACTTCCAGTTCAAGTAATTTTACTTCAGCACTAAAACTCAGTTTTCTTTTATTATGAACCCTCAATTTAAGAAAAAAAATTTCTATCTTGAATTACATTCCTTCCTTATCTAGATGTTCTTGGAAGTCACCTATCAAAACATCAGTCTTCTGTAGAAAGCATTAATGCTTTCTGTGACAGTAAGGATTTGAATGTCAGAGTGAAAATTATTAATTCTTATGTTCATTTTTAATCTTCTAATGGCAGCCATCTACAGTATTTGAGATTATGATGGGGTGGTGGGCGTGGGATTTTTAGGTGGGAGTGAAGAAGAGCTGTCCTATTAAATTGTTGGCAGGTTTTTGGTTTGGTTTGTTTTTTGACTTGACTGCTTATCCTGAAAACATTTTAAATGAACACTAACCTGAGAAACCACAATATTAATGAGCTTTACTTGAAGTTAGCCTTAAAAACTCTTGGGTCCCAGCATTCAGCTTATTAGAAAACATGGCACAATGAGTTGTGAGCTGGACTCTGATGTATCACTGCTTTTGAGATGCACTCTGCTTTCTTCTTTCCTCTTTCTAGATTTAACAGCTATTTCAGGTATTCTTTGAAGTCAGTATCTATTACTTGTTGGCATTTCAATGCCATATGATTCTGCACACAGCATGACTTAATCTTCTTCTGTTCTGAATCTAAATACCTCAATAAGGTAACCAGCTCACAGGAACAGCACTTGGGTTTTGTTAGTTAGTAATTCAGATTTTTTTTAAAATATATTGCGTATTCACTGCCTTCTCCTTCCTCACCCATCTCTCTCAAGGTCTCCCACCATACTGCCTGTAAAGTCAGAAATAAAGCCAGTAATTTCAGATGCAACACCAGAATTTGGAACTCTTCAAATTTACGTCAGCCAGCAAATTATAGTTTTGCAGATGGAAAGCTTTCTGAAGGAAATGGAAAGATGAACCACAAGAGATGTGGTATAGGGGTCAAAGCAACAAGACTGAGGCAGAACTCTTCAGTTACTAATCCAGGTCCTGTTTCTGTCTTGTCTTCATCTTCAACAAGTGAAATTTTGTGCTTGATCATCAGATTTATTAAAATGGAAAAATAGTGTTAACTTACTGTAACAGATTTTGAGAATTATTATTATATGTTTTAAGTGCAGTAATTACACAAAATAAACCAAGATAACTATTGTTTTTTATAATTTGTGATTTTTAAACAATAGTGTCATTGAAATGATTGCATTTGGTGTTGCATGCTAACAAGTTAAATTGATGGGAAAAACTGTGTGTCTTTATGAACCTGAGTTTTGCTTCAAGTGTATACTTGAAGCGTTATTCCTGGTAGAATGTTATTGCTTGACTACAGTTACTGAGCTGTCTTTAAAATCACCAATGTGATAAAGCACTCAACACTGCAGAGGTAAACAGGTCAGGGCTTAATCCACCCCTTACCCTGTGGGCAGGTGAATGATTTGCATTTTCTATTCAGAGTGTCAGTACCAGGAATCCATAACGTTGCAGCCTCCTGCTAGGATTTAACAAGTGAAAAACTGTTACAGGAGTTACCTCAGCTCCTGAAAAGTGTCCTTTGGAGCCTTGCCTGTCTTCACCCCCACTCCCCATGGAAAGATTAGGTACAAACAAGAGAGTGCAGCTTGCCCAAGTTGTGGATACTTCTGGTGAGGCTGCTACTAGACTGATGATCCCAGCCACGTGCGTTTGGTTTGTGTAAGGCAAATACTACTCTGCTGTCACTGCTATGCTGTGCTTACTGTTGCTGGAAGAGTAATATTTGGAGGTGTGAGTTTTTGTCTTGGCTATTTACTCTGCATCCTTCAGTTGATTGAGGAGTTTGCAGAAGTTCTGATTCTCTGAATGAGTCAGTTGCTTCAGCTCGCTGTAAGTTTGTAACCCTTACATCATATTTTTACACTTGAATTTAACGATACTGTTTTATATTAAGAGTTTGAGTTTTCTTTAAGCAATTTCTATAGATAAATCCTGTGATTTTTTTTTTAAATTTTTTATTCTGTATGTAACTTCATAGTGCCTAGGTTCAAGGTGGACCTCTTTTATGGAAAGTTTTTAAGAGGGGCACAGGTGGGAAAATGGGTTCTGTTCTGAGGTACCTGAGGCAGTGCTTGTGCTGCTGTCTTGACCAGAATTGGGCATAATTGTGCAAGGATCTAATTTATGCAGACTTTTTTTAACTTCAATTAGTTAATATTTTTGGTATGACAGAAAATGGCGCTCAGCCACATCATATCACTCGGAGGAGACTGGTTAGTCATAAATGTCATTTTCCCATAACATTTACAGGAACTGGATGTTCTCTAAAACAATTTTAACACACATTATATACAAAAATAAATGTCTGGAGCTGCATTTTCATCCAAGGGCAGAGTAGGCACTGTGCCTATCTCTTATGCTAACCATGGCCTTATATTATCAGTCATCAGCAGTGGTAAAACTGAGAACTTTCCATACTGCCATGCTCACTTATTCTTTTGGACTGAAGGCATCCTACTCATGCTGCCAGCCCTGGATAAGCTGCTCAGTGGCCACTTGCTCATAGACAGGTGGAATTTGTCTGAAAACTTTATTATGCACTCTTCATCCTCAGTGTACAAGAATTTATGTGCTGAAATTTTCATTTAAATGACATAGATTAAACATGGTAAGTTAAATAAAGATACTTTAGTACTGAATGGCACTGTTAGGGAAGACTGAGAGTTTGCCAGTGATTGGAGGAATAAGGCTGGTTATAAACAATTAGACAAACATTCCTCAGAAATTATATAGGGGTGTCACTGCTTTGCAGGATTCAAATTCCATTACTTCTTGAGGGTTTTGTCTGTTCACACCCATAAACCATACATACATCCTCAGACAAAAGTAAGCCCCTTTTCTGGTGTGCTTATTTCCTGAAGAAGCTCTGTGTATGTTTAATAAACTTTGAGTGTTTGAAACTGGGCTTGGGTGGCACCCCATTTCTTCTTTTTTGTCAGAAAACTTAAACCTTAATTGCAAATTTAGCTTGATGTATTTAAATTTTCCTTGATGCTAAGTTGCATGAAGCAGTGCAGTTGAGGCTTTTTTCAGATTTTCTGATACAGTTGCAACTTTTTCTAATAGTCAACTCTGTAAGTAAAAATAGTACCAGCAATAGTGTTAAATAGAAGTTCATTTTGAAGCTAAATAGGCATCTTTTCCAATAGACCTGCTAATATGAGGGTGCCCATTTTCTCTAAGATGGGCTTGGCCAGCACTTCATGTTGGAGGCAGAGGTGAGAGAGATGGTAGCAATGCATTGTGGCAGGGTTAACTAGCTGAACTTCAGAGCAACAAGTGATAAGAATCCTGCTAGTTTCCTGCTTTTCACTCTGTGACCTTTGGAAATTGTATTGGAACTTTTCCTTATGCATTACAAATTGCTTCTGCATACAGTTCTAGGTACTGAGCCTCTATAGCTCTGGTGACTTACTGACCTGGCAGATAATTCATTTTCTTGCTATCTGTTGTAAACCTGCTAAGTGTTTCGAAGTTGTAGTTTCTCCCAGTAGGCCACATAGACCTGGGAGCACTTGGTGAATTATCTAAAGGTACAACATCAATGTAAGTTTTGTCTAAAACATGTTAATCCTGAGCCAAGGTGCTCTGGTTCAGCATTTAAGTCTACATGGCTTCTCCAAACTTATCCTCTTCAGAGAGGACTAGCACATTGTTTTAGATTACAGGACAGGAAGCTACATTGAAGACCTGAAGATGATAGTTTGAAAATTGTTTTAATAGTTATAGTTCTAACCAAGGCTTACTTCACAGATTTAATTCACACTTCAATAGCAAATGATAGTTTAAGTAGTTCTTCACCTGTGATGAACTGTTTATTGAAGAAATCTTTTACTCCCAGGTGTGATGATTATGATGTGTTGAAGTAAGATTTTTCCATTTTTGTGCAGCCTTGGCTGTTCACCATGTTAAAGATCAAATATCCTGCTTAAGAGTAAAAGAAATTGTATCCTTTAGTCGTATGTCCACTCAGAGTGCCAACAGCAATGTTTAGGGTGATTGTGGTGTTTTGGGTTTTTTAGCTACTTGCATGTGTGTTCAGCAGCTGGAGTAACTTCCTTGCTTTGTAAAATCAATGTTTCTCTATTTCCTAGGGGAAAAAACCCTAAATTGTTGGGATTAAAAAAGTAGATTTAACTAGTTCTAGCATTTCTGTGATCAATGATTTCTTAAACTCTTTTTAAATTGGTCTGAGCAGTCGTCCTAAACCCAAGAGAGATACTTACTTACTTTTTCCACCTTTAGTTGTTTTCTAGTGTTCTTTGCCTTTCAAAAACTGTCATAGGAAAAGGCTTTTTTAGGAAAGAGCAGGGTCACGTGCATGTACGCTTCCCTTGTGCCTTCTTATGAAGACTTTGAGTCCCTTGTTCTTTAAGGAACTGTGAATTCAGTTGAACATTCTGTGCCTTGTTAGTGTAGCCCAAACTGATTTATAACTCAGTATCGTTATGTGACATTTGGCTACGTGCCCTACTTGGCTGATGGTCTGTGGTATTCAGGTTATAGTTTCTTGTTTCAGATGTCACTGAAGGAGCTGTAGCATGCTTTCATGTACAGTATGTTTCTGATGTAATACATTTCAGCTTTTATCATTAATCTATAATGTGGTTTCAAACGCTGAAAATAAAAGAGTTCTCTTTAGCAGAACTTGCAAATTGTTTAGTTAATTGCTTTAATCTAGCTATATGAGAGGGTCATTTACAAGTTATAAAGTGTTACCAGTATCAATTTCTGACTCCTCCCACCCAGTTAATCCTGACAGAAATAAGGAAATGCTGCTGTTTATAGGGATGACAGTAATCCTGTATAGCTCTAGGTGGCCGGAGGGACCCAAGCAGGGGCAGGAAGATCCTTCCCAAAGTGGCTGCTCTTTTGTACACCAGGGTACGTTCTCCTCCCTCCTCCTTTGTATAGTTTAGCAAGGTATGTAAGCTTGACCATTCCTGTCAGCTGTTGCCTGCTGCTTTGCCAAAGGGAAGCAATGTGTGAATCTCCCAGCAGCAGCCTAATGAGCATTCTCCACCGGTTGGTGTCGTCCCCGCACCAGCCTCGGAGGCAGCTATTTGTCATCAGGAATTGGCCTGTCGTGAGTGATGCTGTGCTTGCTGACTTTGCTGTAGAGGCTTTCATCCCCCTGCTCTGCTTACTCATACACATGCAAATGAACGTGCTCATTTCTACATCAGATCTGTCTTTAGAAACACAGATTTTAGAGGTTTTAGTGCTGCCAAGGTTCCTGGTGGCCTTTTCATTGAAGACAGTTCGGTGTTTAGTTTCGGAATTTAGTCTTTGGCTGCTAATTAGAAGAACTTTTCTCTTTATATGAAAGAGTATATACAAGTATTTTGCAAGTTAAGAAAAATGTTTCAGATTTAAGCATTAACACTTGACCATTGCATTTTTTTTCCCCGCACCCTCCTACATCCAGGTTAGTGTGTTCCAATACTGAGTTTCAGATATTTAGATTAGGGATTGGCTGCCCCCAATGTGGCATTGTTACACCCTCAGGTTCAAGTGACCAATATAAATCACTTTCCTTTTTTTTTTTTGGTACGATACATTTTTGGTAACAGAATGTACACCTCAGAAAAGCCAATGTGCTTGACCGGGGGTAGCATTTTGAAGTTGAAAACAAAAACAACTGTGGCAATTATTAGGCTTCTTCTGAGAAACCTCTTTGTGGCTAAGTAGAATAGAATCAAGTTTGGGAATGTGAAAGGTGATGTTAGGTTCAGGTAGGCCGAACTTACATGTGATCAAATTTTAAAATTTATTTTCTTCATAATTAGTCTTACTCACTGAAAGCTGTATAAATTGTACCAAAAAAAGATTAAATCCATTGAAAGCTGACAGAATTCAGTCAGCTTTAACTTAACTCTTAGATAGTTTTGTCCATGTGCTAAAATTCAATGTGTAATTAAAATGTGAGTTTTATGAGTGCATTACTTTCTATTTTTAAGCAGCCAGTTTTATGTGGGTTTTTTATGGCAGTAGCTTCATGCTGCTTCATTTCACTTTTAAAATTTTTCTTCATTCCCTCACTGTGTCATTGCGATAGTTGCTATGCAAACACTAGATAAGCTTTGTGTCTCTCATAAAAAAAAGACAAAGTTTTAAATCAGCTGTCTGCAATGAATTTGAAAGAAAATGCTTTGAATATTAGGTTTAAGACAGATTTTAAGAACTCTATCCATCATTTAAGTGCAGTTTTTGTGTTGCTTCCCAGGCCTTTGGAAATCTATAAAGGATAATGAAGTCTGATGTATTGTTTCACATCCCTGACATGTATGCAAGATGAGTGTTTTTCTTATCAGGAGTGGATTTTTCCCATCCACATTTTCAGTCATGTTCACTAGAGCTTTGCGCCCTACCTGATGTACGTCTGTAAAGCTTTGGGAAGTTTGGGCATCAGCAATGGTGGTTGCACGCTCTGGTTTCTCAGCTGCTTTGAGGGTGCAGCATGAAGCAGAATGGCTCAAATTCTGCTGCTTTGCCTCAGCAGCCACTCTCTGGTGGTCACCTGCCCAGCCTGAGGCTGAAGCCAAGCAGCTGTGTTACACCATCATCATCATGATGTGCATAATGAGCTGCAGCAGCAGGCGTGACTTCTGCAACAGGCAAGAAGTCCATGCATTTATCAGCTTGAATGACCAAGGTTATGGTTTTGAGTTGTGTAGCAAGGTTGGGTTGAACATTCACCCCCAGTATTTCCCTATTGCTGTTAAAGGAGGGTTCTGTGATGATGTTGCTGGGTGTTCAGCCAGCATTCATTGTTTGCATGAATGTTCACCTCTTCACATCAGCCCTGCTGAGGAACTGGTTTGGGAGGTGTTTTTTGTTCTGTTTTTAACTGGTGGGTACAGACTGCCTCAGAAAATGTTCAAGTACATTCTGCTAGAAATTGTGAACACTCTGGATGAGCTGTAACTGCCTGAGAGGGCACCACTGGTGCATGGGAGTGAGCACAGCTACTGAACTTCGGGAGCATCAAGGTGCACTGGACATGCAGTCAAAGTGATTTTTGTCTTGCTGACAGAAAACACAGCAAACCTCAAAATCAGCATAAGGTACTGAGAGGTGTTAAGAGTCAAAGTGTCCATTATTTCACTTAAATCACAAGACTAGGCACTATATTTAGAATTTTTCAGCAGGGTTTTTTACCTTCTTGGAGCTGAGTAATACATTTTAGTGAATGGTTGAACTAACCAAGCTTTCAACTACATCAAGGAGCTCAACTTAAACCCTAAGGGTGCCATGGCAAAATATATTCAGTATGAAACAAAAACTTTAAGCAAGTAAAAACTATTACTATGACACAGTTTCTAAGTTCAAATCAACTTGGTGACAAGCTAAAGTGTTGAGGGAAACTATTAATGAGACAGAACAACGATTATGTACAATGGTTTTTAAAGATATGTCTTCCTACATTGTAAACCTCTTAGGTTTCTCTGACTTAGATATTTTATTTGCTTTTTTAATGAACTTTATTCAGGTAGTACCACACTCGGGATTTGAGAACAGCTGCTTGTAGGAAAGGTCCAGAGGAGCTGTAGTAGCTCAGTTACCCATGCCATGTTTACATGTGGTAAAGAATTTCTCCTGAAGAAAAGTAGCAGTTTTTTAAGATCTGCCACAGAAGGAAAACTCACCAGGAATAAAACCAGGCTTTTTTTTTTTTTTTTTAATGCCATGATAAGTACAAAATTGGTAATTCATCGTAGCATTAGGTAAATAGTATGAAAATTCTGTTGCTCAGCACAAATCAAGAAATAATTTGATTTTCTTACTACTGATGAGGAATAGAAACTATCCCTTGTATTCTGGATCAAATCTCTAAAAATTCTGCTGTCAGCAGATGTTTGTCAGTGGAGGAAAGGGAAGTGACGGGAAAGGAACAAAGGGTCAATGCAGTTTGATAGGAAGTTGACTTTCATTTCTGGAGGATATATTTGTTCTTAAAATGTTTTCACATTGGATGTTGTGAAAATTGCTATAAAAATTTTAGATGAAGAAATACAATTGTTTAAGACTGAGTTATGTGATGATTCTTTTCTTTCACTGTGTCCTTTTACTTTTAATTGAAACTAGCATTTTAATGACTTAAAATTAGGAATACTGATCAATTAATACCCAAAACATGTTAAGAAATCTGATCTAATAAAGGAGTGTAAAAGAGAGATGGAGGGGGGAAACAGCAGTGAGGCAGTTTAATCATTATACCTCCATCTAATTATCTTGGAGTTTTACCAGTATAAATGAGAGCAAAATTGGTTCTGTAAGTATTAAGTGAAGAATGTTTTCTTTTTAATCTGAGGAAGACAGACTATGAGAAGTAGAGTTCTGGCTTTTGATAGATGTTATGATTTGTTTTAGGCTAGCAGTATTCAGAGTACAGATGCTATTTTAGATACTGCTAAAGCAGTAATCAGTGATAGAAGTCACCCTTCTTTGTTGGATCTGGATTTAAATTGTCTCTTACCTATGGGGGGACTTTTTTTCTTTTTTCTACTTAGTGCTTCTATCAAATTTATCGCATGCGTAGCATTCCTGTTAATATTTTTTCTTTGCCATATTGTAGTCTCTTGACTTCTTCAGCTCATGCTTTCTACTCAGATACTCTTTTTGAGGACTGTCACTTAACTTTGGTTCCTAAAACATCTGTTCACAACATAGCTAAGTTTTCTACTTTATAACTTGACACTGGATATTTAGAAAACTAAGTAACCATTTTTAAACTGCAAGGACTCTGCACATATGACAGAATAGTGAGCTGGGAACTTTTTCAGGGGCTCAGGATACTGATACGGGGTATTGTTTTTGTACTGTGAAATTACATTTGTTCTGGTTGCTAGGATTCTTTTCATTCTATATATACACTATACAGTGCCCTCTTCCCTGATTCTCTCAACAGAGGTATAAACTTGCTTGTTACAAAAAAGAATATGTTGGAAACGTGGATGTGACTGTTATCTGATTGCCAGGTTAATAATACACAAATACCTGAATTATATTTGAAATGAAATTTCTCTTTATATTTACATTTTTAGAAGCATGTTGAAAATAACTGCTTCCTATTTTCTCCATGTTTAAACAAAAAAAAAGTTATGAAAAATTTCACACAAGATATTTTGGCTCATCCTCTAAATCCGTGTATGCGTGATACTACAACAATGCATCTGTTAGTACCAGCTTTGATTTTTCCTAAATATGTAACTGAACAGAGATTTTGCAGGATTTAAAACATCAAATAAATGGAAAAAGAACCCTTACTTCTCTCCTAAAATTGCTTTTTTTTGTACTAAGGAAAAGGAGACTCAAGACTCAAAAATATGTTTTACTTGTAAGAAGAGTTCAAAATTCAAGGTCTTAAGGTCTAACTTTTCTAACATTTTAAATTACACATAGAACTCTGCAGAGCAGTGCTCAGTAGTTCTAGTTTGCAAGTAGGACAGTACAATTAACTTGATTGCAGCTGCTCCTATGAACAAAGATTTGACAGGGTTTGGTCCTTAATTAACGGGGAGGACAGTCAGGTGTGAATTATAAACACACTGAAGTCTAATCTTCCACGGTGCTTTGTGCCTCCTCAGAGCTGTTTATCATTCCCTGTGTCCTGGAGTTCATCGCTGCAATACTGTTGAACACCTTGCAGAATAAGCCTTGAAGAAAGCAGTGTGCTTTCTGATCCTCACACTCCTCATCTGTTTGACCAGGATTAAAAAGTTTTTTTCGTAAAAATCTGACAGTTCTGCCCTCTTGTGATTTGACACTTGCACGCAAGACACAGAAGAGGGAAGCAGTGTGTATGAGTTGAAAAGTTTGTTAGTAATTAAACTAGTTGCAATTCTTTCTTTTAGACATAGCATAATCTTATTGCAAAGTAATGTATGTGGAAATTTATATATCACTCTGAAAACTACAGTAGAAGTTGTTCAAAAGGATAGTTGATGCTTAGAGCCATGTGTGTGTACATGTCTACTAATATATAGCATATGCATGTAAATGCAGCAGAAAGAGAGGCAGTAGCTCTACCTAATATATTACAATACTGTTGGACTCCTTCCACTGCTTTAAATGCAGTCATGATTTTATCCGACCATTTGGAAAGTGTGTGTAATTCATAACTCTCTCCTTTTTTAATTTTACATTAATTCCTCATCTGTTGCCTCTGCAAGAATTGTTTTTAGGACAGTTTTTAACGCTTGAAATAGTCATCCTATATATGATTCACCAGACATCTTCTAGATTTCCTGGTGCTGTTTTGGGGTATTTCATTGTTTCTCAGTTCCTCACCCCTCCTTTTTTTTTCTTTTGGAAGTGACTTTTTAAAAAAAGGTATCTCAGCAGGAAAAAGCCAGAAGCGCCAGTGCTTGCCAGAAGAAACTTGCTTCCCACCCTGTGCCTTACCTTGCGCTGGCGGGCTATAGCAATCCCGGCTGAGGCGGTGCTGCGGGGCGCTGCGCGATGCCATCGGGGCTGCTGCGAGCATTCCAGCGCTATCCCAGCGCTATCCCAGCGCTCCCGCGGAACAATGAGGGATGGGCGCGCGGGCGGCCCGAGCCTATGCACCATTACGTCAGCGCCTCGCCATATAAGGCGCGGTGCAGCCCCGCCGCGCTGCCCGGTGCGCTCCGCTGCGCCCGCTGCCCGGGAGCGTCGGCCGCCGCCGGCCAGCGGGGCACCTCGGCCACTGCTGGGCACCTGAGCTTGGCCACCTCTGGGCAATTCGGCCTCCTCTGGGCACCTGAGCTTGGCCACCTCTGGGCAATTCGGCCACCTCTGGGCAACTGGCCCGGCCACCTCTGGGCAACTGGCCCGGCCATCTCTGGGCAGCTCGGCTCGGCTACCTGTGGGCAACTCAGCCACCTCTGGGCAACTCTGCCCCGCCACTTCTGGACAGCCTGGCCTGGCTGCCGCTGGGCAACTGGGCACCTCAGCCCCCTCTGGGCAACTTGTCCTGGCCCCCTCTGGGCAGCGGGGCTCGGCCCTGGGCAGCCGGGCTGGCCCTTGGCAGCTCGGCAGCAGGCGCTGGCTCCGGCCGAGCCCCGCGCTGTGTGAAACATTGCGTTTGTCCTCCAGCTCAGGGCCAAGAAGAATGTGCGGAAGGTTTGGGTTAGGGCAGTTCCTCTCTAGCACTGATAATAAAGTCATTTTAGGTAGTTACTGATTAAGTACAATGTTTTCCACTTAGTCCCGCAGCCTAGGGTTCGAAAACGGAAGATCTAAATTCCAAGCCATCTTGTTTAATTAGTTGCTCTAAGGGAGCTTTTTCTGTTGGATGGGTTTTTTTCTTTTAATTTTATTATGACAAAAAATGTAACTTTAGCTGAACTCCTCTGAGGGGGGATATGAACTTTGAGCCTTCCTTTTTTTTTTCCTTCTGTAAAGAGTCGGGGTCCTTGGAGGATAGTATTTTATTTCCTGATGATGTAACTACAAAACAATTCTCTTAAGTGATGATGGGAAGGCCAGATGAAATCTGATTTTTTTTTTTCTCTTCAATGTTTTTTCTACAAACCCCTTTCCTTTTTCGAATGTTTGTGTTTCAGCTAACACAATTAAGCAGTCCAACCAACTATTTTTAGTAAGAAGGTCTTGAAGAAATGAGTTGTTTGTTTTAATATTTAGGAAAGAGGCAGAAAGCCAAAATATAGGATTTAGACTGAAGAACTTAAACCGTATCTCTTGTATTCCCTGTCCTTTAGTGTACACCCTGAATCAACGCTGTTGACACAAGAAAGAAATACTGGAAATAGGTACAAAATTTGTTATTGAAAATCCACTAAGGGATAACAGGAGTCAGAGAAACAAACTCCTTTTATGTTGGTGTGTAAATCAGACCATTGAAAGGCTTTCTACACTATTGAAGTAGTAGGTGCATCCACAATTAATTTATTTGCAGCATTTGAATATTAATCTTCATCTCTGTAGCTTAAGCCATTCTCTGCCTGCCTTTAGTGTGTTTTGTCATGTTGAACATAATGCTAACACTAAGGCAAGTTACTTATTTGGGGGTGTTGTCTGTAGGTATGAAGACAAGTGGTGATTAAGATGTTTGCATTTCATTAACAAGACAGACATCTTCTAGCTATCTTGCATATATTTATCCTGAGTGTAGCCTGAAAAAGGTACTTATTGTTTAGTTGACAAATTCCAGGCAACCCCTTGCATGGTTACTGAGTAAAGACTTCCTTGGAACTCTGCTGCTTATTTGCATGGGTGATCTTGCTGTGTCCTCTTTGTAAGTTTCTGAGAAAGTTCAGATTTGGGTATCTTGTCAGAAGACTTTCAGATTATTTAATACTAACCCTTCCCAAATGGTTTTGGAGATAGAAAACATCTTATTTGAAAATACCAATGGACAGACCAGGATAATATTTCATTTGTTGTTCTAGGAAGAGTTAATAATCAAATCCAAACAGAAGCAAAATAACCTGTCCTTTAGCCGATATTGGCCTATTCAGTTCCTTGGCTAATGTTTTTGAGGCTAACACTTTTTATCAAAAGCATTATGCCAATGTGGGTCATTTGAAATACAAGCTCATCTAGGTGACCTTGGTATGGGAAATATCTTCAGCTACAAACTCAGCCTTTCTGCTGGGACTGTTTAAAATGGCAGGACAACTGAAGGTGCAAGGTGCTAAGAGCAGGCTGTGGAGGTACTGCTGTACCCCCTTCTGATTTGCAGGAGGAGTCAGAGGAGTTATTCAGTGCAAGGTCAAGTAGGAGTTAAATGTGAATGCATCTTTTTTTTTTACATGTATCTATGTGAGCATAAATATATAAATCCTTGGAGGTGAAAACTACTGTTTCTGTCCTGGGTTTTTTTGCAATTGCTTTGGTTTTTTTTTTGCAACTTTCCCTTTACCTGCACACACCCTGTTTCTGTAGTCTATATGAAAATTTTTGTTCTACCACATGAAACAGTTGTTTTAGGCCATAAGCAGCTTTGAAGAGGAGGACTTGTCAAAAGCTGGGAATCAAAAATTCATCCTCACAATCTAGTTCTATTCTGGAGTTCCAAGGAACACAACTCAGATAGTGCTGGTGATAAGTTTATTGGTAGTCTGGGAACAGGGAATAGAGAATGCAAGTCCTTCTGTTTATAAGTCTGTGTTTACATCTGGGGATGGCCAAAATACAAACTCCTCGTTTCTTAATTCCTCTCTGCAATACAAAAGTGCACATCTGTGACCTTCTGCAAACCAGCTTTATCAAAGAGCATCAGCTGAGTGTATAATGACCTGACTTCCTTCTTTTATATTATTATGACTTAAAGGACATTGTGCAGTGCTACCCAAGCCCTGTTAAGGGCTTGGATATTTTATTAAAAATTCCAAGTTCTGGACTACTATAACATGAAAAAATCATTTTTATCTGAAGCAATGAATTGAGTTGCAAAGGAGCCTTCCTTTACTGCATTTTTACAGTTTCTTTCAGTATCTGTAGGTGGAATCCTGGCATTGGTGAACTACACTGAAGAGGGAAAAAAAAGCCTTTGGGCAGGCAGCTATGCCTGTCTTGTCCTCCATTGCTCCTTGAAAATGAATTTTGTTTCCTTAGTTACTACACATAGTTTTGCACAGAATTGGTGCATTTGCAAGTATTGTGACAGCAAAAATTGATTTGTAGATTGTTGATTTGTAGAAATTGGAGACCAAAAGAAAATCTAATTAAATCATTGGTGCATCTCCTGTCAGTGCAGGGCTGCTCTCTGCAGCTGCTTGCAGGGACTTTTTTCTAGTTGCTGCTTATCGTTTTGTATTGTTCTTTGTGCCCACAAAATCTTTCAAGATTTTACTTTAGAAAAATAGAAGCTGGGAAGATGGAAGATTATATGAGGCCAGAAGAAGATAGGACAAATAAGCTAGAAGACTTTGAGGCAGTTGTTTAGGCTTTATCTTAAACTATCTGAATTCTTCCTGTTACTTCCATTGTTAAACTTCTCTTTTTCTTCCCATGGCGTTTCATAGCAGCAGTTCCAGTGTCCTTAAACCCACAACCTATCTATTGCAGCATTTGACCCCTTCCTTTGGCCATTTTGTATCTAAGATAAATAAAGGAAATTAGAACTTGGGCCTGAGTTCAACAAAGCACTTAAAACATTGCCCTGTGTATTTTTGTTGAAAAAGGAAAGGACTTCAGCAGAAGTCTGATTTTAATGATATATTGAAATGTTTGGCTGAATCAGGCTCTTGGTCACATTTACTTCATGTGGATATTGTTGAAGCTTGAGGCTTCTGAAATTCTCCCTAGGGTCTAAATCTTTAGGTTACTTTCATATTCCAAAAATAAACATCTACTGAAGTACAAATACTGTCGAAGCTTTTATTAGTATTTTACATTACTTAGAACAGTTTGCTTTTTTGGAGGTGATCTGCTTAAGTTTTGCATGTGATACCCGGAGAACTGAAACGTATGCAGAGTTGACAAGCTGAATTTTATTGCCTTGCATAAATGGGAGCTGATATTTAATATTTTAATAACTCATGTGACTTCAAGGATTTTTCTCCACTGTGTGCTCAGCCTTGTCTCTGTAATCTGTGGGAGTTTAGACATTACTCAGTGGAAGAAGATTCACTCTAATTATTTCTTAAATTAGAAAAGTTTTGAAGGATGCTAATAATCTATCTTTATTATTTCTCCTAGCATTATGTTTGATGATCTCTTAGATTTCATCCGTAAAGTGTTTTAAGTTTCATATCCTAATGTATAGACTAATTTTTGAGTATTGCAAAGGGAAATTTGGAGGTTATTATGGCTTATTTACAGTCTGAAATGTACTGACAACTGATAAATGCATGTGGAAGGCAAGGGATCGAAGCAGGGGCAAGTTCTAAAGATAACATTCTTCAGATTAATGTGTCTTTTACTATGGACATGGGTGGAAAGAGATTCATATCTCCATTACTCTGTGGTTTTAATTTTTTTTGGCAGCAGGGAGAAATATTTTTTCAAACTCTCCTATTGTTTACAGATTCCATTATTCTCCCTTTCTTTTTGCAGATACAAATAAAATTCCTAGCCAACTATTAAGGATAATTAGATTCCTTTATGTTGAAGTTGATGACTGCACCTCTCAACTATTAATGGCTTCTAAGGAGAACTTGCAAGTGCTTCATATCTGCTTGTGAGATGGTTTCATTTTGTATATGGGACTAAGGGAATTTTTTATGAAAAAGACAACTTTTTGCGTGGCAGAGTTTATCATGAACAAGGATGGATAGAATTTAATTTGTATGCCTTCCCCTACTCTATATAAACCATACATATATAACCAAGTAATCCTTCCTCTGTGATAAAATGAGATAATGTTCTTTAGTTCATGAAAAGTCTGTACAAGAGTGTATTTTAAGAAGTTTGGGATTGGAGGTTTGTTTTGTTTGTGATGGGTTCTGCAGAGAGATTTTTTTATCAGCCCACCCCCACCCACAAGTATGCCTGTCTAGTTGGGCTATTTCTGGAGGCACGACAGCCATTTCAGTATTAATGCAGTAGCAAAAGTGAATTGTAATCCTGTGAAGACTTAGGACCTTGGAAGGTGTTCAGTTTCATGTCTGTAAACAGGCTTGAAAGTAGAACATATTTTAAATGTCTGCCTTTAGTCACTAGATTGCAGAAAAAATGACACTGTACTACTTTTCTTTATCCATTTCCTTTGAATTCAGTCAAAGCAAGATTCTTATTGTAGAACTTCAGGGAAGTGGTATGGCTGAAACATTTTGAGCTTCAAGTCTGATTCCACAGGAATCCCTGTCTCTTTTTTTTATGTATTAATTTAAGCTGTGTCTTGAGTCATTTTATTCAAAGTGATCAACTCCTTTTCAGAGCAGTGTAATTCTTGTTTGAATAAAAACTGTGCAGGTTTGTTGACTCAGCTTTTCACACTGCCATGAATTGAACATGGTGCCAGTGGAGGATGTTTCTTTCAAAGCTTTGATGATATGAAGTGAAAAAGTAGATCAAGTTATTGCAGGCTCTTTCAGCTCCTCCCTATCATGCACCATGTCTTCCCTTATGCTTTTCCTTTCACATCTCTTGTTCCTGCACTTGTTGCTCGGTGAGGTGTTCCACCAATGGCTCGGAGAGCAAAGCCTAGTACACAGGTAGAAGGGATTTGGCATTCAGTGCATTTCTTGGGGGTTGCAGGTTTACAGGAGCCTCCTGAGGCCATTGACTACTTCAGGAGCACAGGCCTGTCAGGCACACAGTTAGGTGAGTGTGGGCTTGAATGCATCAGAACTGGAAGAAGGCTCATTGGTGCCATTGATTTTATGCAAAGTGGAGTGCAAAGCTGTTATGCTTTATTTTCTTTTTTGGTGGTTAAGTAGAGAGAATCCAGAATTAAAATGTATCATGAAGTCTACATGTCATTGTTATAATTCTGTTGAACAGGCTTCTCTTGCCTTCTACTGATTAACCCAGTGAAAAAAGAGCTGTTAAAGAGCTTTTTTAAAAGGGAGTAAGGCTGTAGAAGAATGACTGTGGATGCTAAGGAAGGTAAAATTTGCAAAGAGAGAAAGTACTTTTTATTGGGCTGCCTGCATTAGCAGAGTAAAACACAACCATGCTCTTGGGCCTGGAGGCCCTTCTTTGGGTCTTAAGATGCTGCATCTATGTTACAAAATCTGTGTAATATCAGACATATTTTCTGCCTTGATAAACCCCCCCTTAGGATTCCTGGTAAGAAATACATTCAAAAAGGCTTTTCTTATTCTCTGTAATTTCAGTAGCTATATGTTAGTTCCTGTTTAAAGCACAATGCTTCAAGTTATTGGTGATTTTGGTACCTGTTCAAGGAATATGTGTTGAAATAACGCAGAGGCAAATGGATCCTATACAGGCTGGTTTAGATTGTGGATTCCTAGGGATGTAATGTAGCTCATAAAACTTTGATCCCTTTGGGATTCAGAATTGCTGAGCTATCTGATGGATTCATAGTTTAGAAATGTGACTTAGTTGTGCGGTTCAGTTCTCTGGTCTGGAAAAGTATTTACAGGATTTCTTGACCTCCTAGGGTATAGTCACATGTAGCTCTTTGTGTTAGTCTTGCCCACAGCAGGTACTGTTCAAGGAGTCTCTTGGGCTTGGGGAAATGTATTTAGCAGACTCAGACACTCCACAGCTCCAGAGTCTGCAACAAAAATTTTACAGAACCCTGGAGTGAGGAAGGAGAACAAATACAAAAGGGTATTAATTTGGCTTTTTTACAGCAGCTGGCATGAGACATATCAGCCTTAAGAGCCATTACTTTTAACTCAGCAATATTGAAGTTGTGTCATTATCTGGGAACACTTTTATTGATCTCATGTCTCCGGGTGTTATGTCAACAGGATGGACTATTACTAAGAAAGTCTTCTAGGAGATGAACTAAATGCTTGAATAGCCTACAGCTTGCTTCATGCTTGAAAACTGAACTAAAGCACAAAAAAAAGTGGTTTAAGGAAATTCTCTTCCAGCACCTGAAGGAAAGTCAAAATTTTCTTTTAGTCCCTAAAATCTTACGCTCTTTAAACAGTCTTCCTTGCAACCTTTCCCACTGCTTTGTAGTCTGCTTTATTTTGTGGAGATTTTTTAGTTGTTGAGTACTTTATTTTTAACCTATTTTGTTCAGCTACCTATTTTTAGTTGTAAGGAAGAAGCTTCTGTACCTTTTAACATTGTTTCCCCTGCGTAACTTGATTGAAAGAATTTTGAGAGAGCACAATTTCTGTCTTCTGTTTGCTCTGGCCAGTGAACTCAGGAGCTTCTAATACGAAGATTAATATCAATTAGATGAAAGATACTTACAGTCCATACAAATTGCACTTATAAAGAGTGTAGTCAGGATGAACTGCATAGAATTGATTAAAGAGAGCCATGTGTTGGGTTCTAGTAGTGATACAGTTTCTTGTAAGTGAAATCTGTAATGGCATATTCTGCTTTGAAATCACATAGTACATTTGATAATTGCTGATAATTTATCTTATAAGCAGACTGTACTATTACTCAAGAAAAAATAAGCTAATTTCTTAAATAGATTCAACAGAAGAGCATTGATTTTAGTACTTTTAGGTGACTCTACAGAAGATTTAAGCACTGTAAATCTGTAGATCTTCAGGTTATTTACCCCCTTCCTCCTCTCCAGTAAATACAGAACTATATAATAAGTAAATATTTGTGCATAACTCTAGCCAGTAGCAAGGACAGAGGAGAAAAGTGGTTCTAGTTATTTTAATGCAGTACTTATGATAGTACTTATGCAGCCGTTTTGTGTTTAGCTTTTAAAATGATACGGAAATGTCTCTATTCCATTTACAATAGACAGAGGCCTAGAACTAGAAAGCAGCTAAAAACAAGTATATTTTTGAATTCCTAATGTATGTTCTACTGGTTAAATCCAGATCCAGTTGTGCATGACCTCTTAGTTTGATTCAAGTTTGGAGCACATGAAGTTTGTTAGTTCTTTTCTGTTTTACTCTATTTTTCTGACTTTAATTGTTTTTATTTCAAATATAGTAGTTGGGCAGAGGCTATTCTCACGTAAAACAAATCAGTCCTTGATATTGCTGCTGAGCAGCAGCATACATGAATCCAGCACTACCAAAATAGGAGGAGTTATTTTGCTAGAAGGCCAAGATGTGTCCAGAGTGACATAAGGTTATACAGAGCTTGACAAGAATAAACACTTTGAGAGCTATAAAATTGCTTTGACCTTGGGGCTTGGGAACCTAAGTGGAGCCTTAACTTTTAGCTATCTGTGTGTATGTAAATCAAAGCAAGTCATGGCCAGAAATGTTGCTAAGTATATTTTTCTCAGCAGTCAGTGTGACAGATGGTTGCAGTTCTTGGAGCAGTTGTGGTAGGCATAGGTATCCCTGGAGCAGAAACACACATAGCTCAGGGGCTTGTGGAAACCCCGATTGTGGCTTTGCTCGTGGAGAGCAGGGTCTGAGTCAGAGGGAATTCTCAAGTGTCTCCAGATCTGTTGGGAATCACTCTGAAAAGTTTATGCAGTTTTGCACAAAGGAGTTCTGGGTGTGTGTGAACTTCAGTGAATGATGGTTCCAATGGATTTTGACTTCTTTCAGCTAGTTAATATTTAGAATGAATGACTGAAGGCTGTTTGTGATACCTTAGCTTTAAATAATGTCCTGGTCTATGTTCCACATGTATTGATGTCATAGAATTTGGTCATTTAGTCAAACTCATTACTTTTGTTTTGATATTGGGCTTTCTTGGAAGCATTTCCTCTATTTTAGGTACTTACTAAAAGCAGCAAAGCTGCCCTTTTTTGGTAGTAAATTCCTACAGACTTCAGGGAATAGCATTAACATAGGTAATACAAAAAGAAATGGGGAATCACATTTGTGAATCTTTTTGCAAGTACAATAATTTGTTTCTTTTCATAGCTGCAGTATAACAGAGAGACCAAATCACTTTGTGAAGTTGTTTGGTATTTTTTTTTCTTTAACTACTGTACCAGCTATTAACAAGTTTTTTTCTCTTCTTGTGCTATTCTGTTCCTCTCTCTGGTTTTTACGTGCATCTAGGAGCCAAAACCTATAAAAGAGGCTAATGTTGGTCAGGTGAGGTTCCAGTTTGTCATGTTGGAAGAAGAAAATCCATTAGTGGGTTATTGGAAGGTGGAAGGAGGGCTGTGTGAAGATGCCAATGTCCAATGGAGTGACTGGGAAGAAATGGTTAGAGGCATTTTTAGCATTTGTACTGGAATGCAGGGAGGCTCATCGATTGCACTTTTGTTCCCTGAGGGAGATCAATGGGACAGGGAAGAGGTCCAGAATCGGGAAGTAGTCTGCACAAAATCTCAAATGCTTTTCACTTTGACATTAATCTCAGCTTAGAAAGGAGAATGCCTGGATATTGCATTTCTGCATGGAATTATCTTAGAAACCTTGTGTTTCAAATAGGACCAGCTTCTTACTGTCAATTGCATGGCATTGAGGACAGAGAAAATGGTCACATCTTTCATAATGAAGAAAAATGTTCACTTTGTTTTCTGGTAGAGTTTTGGCTTTGATTTTTTTGTCTTCGTTCTTCTGACCCCGACATTGTTCCATCTCTCTCATAGTAATTTCTTAAGTGACAGTGATTTTATAATAGAACCTTATTGTTTTGTTGTGTCATTTTTCTGGTGAATATTTGAATATTTTACTGTCACTAAACTTTTCTTCTCTTTTAAAACCACTTCTTCATTGACTTGAACTATGAAAGCTGCTATATCTAAAACCCCATCAGGTGACAGTTCTTTTAAAGTGTATGTTTGTGTGCATGGTTTTATGACATTTATAGGCTATCACTGTTTCCACTTTGATGAACAATGAACGTACCAGGAATGTACCATGTGCAACATTTGAATGCAAATCCTAAGTTAAACACTTTCACAACTCTTAAGCTATGGGTGTATTGGTACAAGCTGGAATTCCACATGTTATTTCTCTCTTAGGAATTGCACAGATCTCTTAGGTATTCTTTTGGCTGCTGCCTTTTGGGCATATGCATTTTATAAAGTTGCTTAAAGAAAACATTTTTTCTTTCTTGTTCATAAATGCAATTTGTGAGAGAATTTTGTTCCATTTTTTGAGAACCTGTAAATTCAAATGAAGTTGGGTTGTTCTGTGTGGGTTTTTTGTGTGACTAGTTGGGAACAAAATTGTGATTCTGTTCTGGGTGTCAGAAAGTTTGTAAGTGCTACAGAGCAAGCAAACCATGAAGGGGAACACAGCTCTCAAGCGGCTGAGTGGTTCAGACTGAAAAGTGCTTGGGCTTCTGAATTCTGTGAGCATGCTCAGATGTTTTGTTACTTCCAAAGAAATATTACATCATCTTATTTGCAAAGTCACTAGGCTATAGCTGTCTTTACATCCAACAGAGGTCTCAAGTGGGATATCAAATACATGCATTACATAATCAGAACAAAGCCTTTATTGGTTGATTGTACCCTTAGGGTGGGATGCTGAATGGTAGTTGCATATGGAAGACATAATCTTGCAGACTTAACCATTTCCTAACCATCCTATCAGCAGCTGTGAAGTGAAATAATAGCCTGGGGATAGGATTCACTTGGGAAAAGTGTAGCTAAAGAAAATAAGATTTTAAATTGGTTTAATGAGTTCATCATCTTTCTGTAAATGCACGTAAATGTATTGAAACAAACAGAAAGAACCAGAAGAGTTTTATGGATATATTTATAGACTGATTTGCTGAACTTTCATGTGGTATAATTCCTGTTGTTAATGAATTCAAAGGAGGTAGACCAATTTCCACCCAGTCTGTGGTTTTAATTTATTGGAAAATGATCCATTTAAAAATACTGGAAATAATTATTTTTTTGGTTATGGAATATTAAATTTGTCTTTCTAAGCTAATTTAAGTACTTTTTAGAGTTATTCACTTGTTAAGGACCATATGTGCAAAATATGTGTCTGGTGACTTTAATTGGTCCAGTTCAGAACTGATCTGGTTTTTAATAAGAACTTTTTTTGTGAAAGGTATAATATAGAGCTTATAATTCTCAAGCTACATGAAAGTGATACTAAAGTTTGGTCTTTTATTGATTGTCTTGGTATTTTTTGTGATCTCAGTCTAGTTTTAATGAACCTGGATTTCATAAACCAAATTAAATGAACAGGTAAGTCCTTACTCTGAGGGAAATGAGACCACATTAAAAAAACAAAAACCAAACAAAACCCTTACATTAAAAAATCTGAGCTTTATGTTATGATGATCTACATGTGATTTCCTGTGTTGTCTTAATGCAGTTTTTATATGTGGCTTCAGGGTCAAATTGTACTGAACTTTCAAATTAAAGCTGCTAGTCAGTCTCTGGGTGTGTGTACCTTTGAGGCTGGAAGGTGTTTTTCAGGGAAAATGCTGAACCCAAGGCCATGGGTTTTGTTTCTCTCTTCCCTCTTGTGCTACTCCCAGACTAAATTAGGCTCCAGTATGAGTAATCCATCAATATTGACTTCGCTTTTGAGGTATATTTCTTGAAGAGTGGGAGCTGGTTGACAAGTTTTTTGTTATTGTGCCTGTCCCAACATATCCTTAGAAATAAAAAAATGGATTTGGTCATTTCACAGAATCCCCCCAGTTCTTCACCACATCAGTTTCAGATGGACAGTGCTCCCATAAAAATCTTGAAACAAGATACTGATTTTAGAAGTGTTGGTCTCAAAATACTCTCCTTGATTCTTCAAGAACCACTGGGACAGGGTTGTGTATAGTACTGAAGATCCTCAAGTGAAAAGCAAGGCATATACAGCAGAATTTAAAACTTCCTTGTATTTTTGTCCAGTCACAGTGTAATTCTTTGGGTTTTTTTGAAATGCATACCCATTACAGAGTGTGGATGAGCACTCAGTAGACTTAATAAAGCTAATATGAAAATTTTTGATGAATGCAAGTTTCAGCTGTTATCCATTGGATGGGCAATAGCTGATGTTTAACATCCTACCAACTTGCTTTTCTTTTACTTATTAGCAGTTCTGTTTAGAAAAGTAGAGAGGAGAGGGTTGGGTGGGGGGTGAGCCTATGTGACATTTTCTCCCTGATAGTTATTCATGTAGGCATCTTTCTGTTTCAGTCTCCCAGTGATATTTATACCAGTGGGGGAGCAGACATTGGGACAAAGGATTACTAGTTAATTTGGGAAACTAAATACACATGTGACTAATGTGTTAAGGAAAACACCACCACAAACACCCTGCAGGTTTTGGTAGGGAAGCATCAGCCTGTAGGATTTCTCTTTTTGACTGTGGAGCTTGCCACATGGTCTTTTTGCTTTTTGTCCTCTGTGAATTAGTCCTGAATACTACTCGGAAATAAGTAAGGAGTAAGGAAAAACATAAATCTACATGAATTGCAGTCAGTTTCATAGGACACCTTGGAAGTAACAAACATCAAACTCTGGGATGAAAATTAGGCTTAAAAAACAGGTAAAATAACCTAGCATGTCCAAGAAGAGTCACTCAATAACAAAACTGTAAATAAAAGTAAGATGTGCTGGATAGTTCCCATTCTTAGCATAAACCTGTGTCTTTAAGTAACTAACAGTGGCTTTGCAAACTTAAGAAATTACCAGGTTTCAGGCTCTGCATCTCTGTTGGTTTCATTATGCTCTTGAGACTTTAATGGAGGTAAAAGGTAATTCTGTAGTCTCTGATTATGTAGTTTAGGTAATTTTCTGACATTGGTTCCCTTTTTTTCATTTGGAAATCTCTGTCTGCATCTCCTCACATTAAAACCAAATGAACAATCAAAAAACCCCTAACCAAATGAGAAAAAAACAACCCAAGCACCTGAAATCAACCAACCAAAGAAATTAAAAACAAAACCAGAAAAATAGAAGATCAAGTATTGTCACGTAGTGATTGTGATGTTGATAATCAGTGCAAGAGCACTGCTGAAAGGAAAATAATGAAGTTTTACTTTGATTCTATTTAGTTTGGTAACATTTTTTATTACATGAATCTTCTCTTGAAGCTGGCCAGCATATCTACTTTTGTGCTGTTTGTCATCGAGTAATTCCTTTTGGAAACGCTTGGTTATTTTAAACCTGTTTAAAAAATGTATTTCTTGATGGACTCTTCTGTTTAATGATACCAAGGTAACTGCTCACTTCTCTTTTAGTGGATTCATCCATTTTTCCCCCCTGTATTAATATTTTTTTTTCTGCCCACCTTTCTGAAGAATTATCTGTGTGATTTTAGTTTTTCATGGTCTTCTCTTGACAACAAAAACAAGGGCATGTGTAGTGTTATAGATGTTATTTGAGATGCACTACTCTGGAATTGTGAAGTGTGTGACCAAGCTGACCCTGGGAAGCAGGAGTTGAAGGGAGAGAGACTGCAAACCACTGCTAAACTGAGCAGTGAGTTCACATGAAAAGACTGTTGGATCACCAGTGTTGATGCTTGGGTAAGTGAGTCACAAAGGAATCTTCCATCTGGAAACTGAAAGGAGGAAAGGTCTCTTTAAGGTGGCCTTAAAAAAAAAAAGGTAAATAATTGCTTCTCCAGTATATGGCTGCAGCTATATATTTTGCAGCATGAGTCATAGATGGCTTTATAGTTCTATGTCCCCTTGCATAGGAAGAATAAACTTTGGAGAAGAGGAAGTTAAGAGAAAACAAGTGTGAACAACTGCTAATGGTGCTCTCTCTGGCTCCATTCAGTCTGCCATTCCATCATACTTGAAGGGGGTAATTCAGAGATTCCTTTCTTGGCATGTAAGTGGCAACATATGTTTGAAACAGTGAGTGGAAAATGTAGGAAAAAAATGACAGGCATATGGCAATAGGAAAGCAAGGAAAAATTTGTTGCCCTAACGTTAGCCACGTAATTGGTACACTTAACTTCTGAGGGACTGATTTATTTAAAGACAAAAATTTATGCTCCATTTATTCAGGTTTTCAATATGTGGTCTTCATCTTACAGTGCCTTCATAATTTCTCTGCTCTCTGAGGAAGTGGAAGGTGGTAGGAGAGGTTCAGAGCCTCAGCCAAGGAATAGAGGGGGTAACCTGGGTGCAAATAGACAAACCAACCTTCATTCATATTCTCATTTTAAAAGAGGAAGAATTGAAAACCTCCTTTATTTCAATATTCAGTTTTATGCCTTTTTTTTATTTTTACCATATTGAGTTAGCTAAAATGGTTATGGCTTAATGCAACATAATATGTACTGCTTAATGAATGGAATAGCTGTCCTGGAAACAGCAATCATCCAAAATAGTGTTTCCAGTGTGCAGTACATGCTGGGGTAACCTGCTGACTTTTCTCTCAGAAGGGTTTCTCCCCATGCATACATCTGAGCACAATTGTAAGGAAAATGCAGAATCTCAAACTTTAAGTGATGGGGAGAGAATGTGGCTAGTTCATTCTGTTTCCTCAGTCAATTTTGTGCCCTGAGTTGAATAATTCATTTCAAGGGAGAGTGTTGTTGGGAAGGTCAGGCTCAAACCTAGTCTTGTGGAGCTTCTGATGACATGTAAAATGTGTGTTTAGGAATGCTTTTTGGCCTGAAGCTGAGAACTCTACAATCCAAATAATCTCAAAAAATGCTTAGGAGGAAACCAGTCTTTCTTTCTGTTGAAAAATGATTTATCAAAACCCTGGGAGAGTGTGTCCCACCACATTTGCCTTCAGAAATGGGGCCTGTTTTCTGAAGAGTGGTGAGTCCTTTGGAGAACTGTAACTTGGCAACTGATTGGTCTTGTTATGGCCCTTACTCCATGGGGATCTTAGGCCTTGCATGGAAAAGGAAAATTGACTAGATGACGTTTTAATTTTGTTCATTCTCCTTTCTGACCTCTTCTGACTCTGGGATTTTATGGTCTAGTGGTTTAATTTTGAGGTGCTAAGTCTTATGTGAGATTATAAATACTGGTAAATTGATTGCATTATGCTAGCAATTGTAGCTTATTTTGGGGACTGAAGGGTAGATGCCTTACCAATCTTATTTAAATTCAGAAAGTATGTTTCTAAACTTCTAAAAACAGATAAAATGCCAGCTCTAGCTTTTTAAAAAAACAAAACCAAAACAATGAAATCAGCTTCCATATTTAGTATTGTCTTAACAAGTAACACTCTGAAAACTTGAGAAACCTGAGCTACTATCTCTACCAGAGTAAATGACATTACAAATACTGTCAGCAAAATGAATTAAAACAAATGTTTTGAAAGGAAACCTATTTATGTTATTCTGGTTGTCACCCATGTTAGCAGAAAGCCAGGAAAATGCATGTGAAATTCAAAGAAATCTTTGGAGTTGAAAAGGAAGAAAAGAATTTCTATGTAGAGAGAGGAGCCTGTGCAACAAAAATTACTAATGTACTGCTTGTTTGGGAAGAAAGAGGAGACATTTTAAAGAAGTTTTAGGAAAATTATTAAGTATTTTCTACTTGATAGTTTCCGTATGTCTTATTTTACTTATATGCAAATGCGTTCAATTGCTGTATAATTTGTTTGGGTTATTTTGTTTGATTGTTGGCTTTTTAGTTTAGTACATTGACTTTGGTGGAAGCACTTCCATGCAAACAGAATCCTGCAGATGTGTGGACTACAGTGATGCAGGTCAGAAGGGACAAGGACATGTATCCTTTCTATGAGGCCCTGCCTCTTTATCATGCATCAGTTTGAAGAGTGCATTTAAAGAGGTTTGTTCTGCTGCTCTGGTCATGTTTTGGTTTCTGAGCAGCTAATGATTAAGAAGAGAACTACATTTTGTATTATAAATACTTCAGCTGATTTGAATTTTTCCTTGGATTGGCCATTACACCAGCAAAAATGCTGTGAGGACTTGTCATGTTTGATTGAGAAAGAGCTTTTTGCTTCAGTGCCTTGGTACACCCTGTGACCCACTGTCAGGTGTCAGAAGGGAATCAGTGCATGGCCTTATGTCATTGTTCTCCACCACCATGTAACTCTGGTCTCAAGGTGTGACATCTTTATGGTGTGGGATATTCCAAGTGGTTTGTACAGCTTTTTAAAGCAACAGGGTTGTTGCTTGTGTGTGTGCTATGAGTTGCAGCCATCCGGTAGAAGGGCAGATTTCAAAGGGACATGTCTGGACTGCTTGCTGGGTATGGAACACATGTGCACACATAGTTATTTCTTGTGAAATGCTAGCAGTGAATTCATCCTTTTCCCCTTTCTTTTTCTTGAGTTGAACAGAAGTTCTACTGCTCCATTTTACTTCAGTCACCATATAGCAAATGCTGGAGGAGAGACAGCCACTGCTGTCATTCTTCCCTGACTGAAGGTTGAAATCCATGCTTTTATGCCACCTATCTTTAGATAAGATCCACCAATATCTTGTCTTTTCCTAACAAAGTGATAAATCCTTCTTTAGGATCCTGTTCTTACCAGGAATATTGGCAATTAGTTGCCCTGTGAAAAGTCACTCTTGTTATTACTGAACTATTAGCTTCTTAAAATATAGCTTTGGATATTTGAAAAAAGCTTTGTGCAGATGTGTAGCTCTGACTTCTGTGTGTCTGACCTGTGCTGGTGCACAGCAGTGGATATCAACTGTTTTGAGTATAGTTGCAAATTTAGTTGGATTTGGATATCATGGTAGGGGTCAGTCTGCTTTTTTTAATGCTGAGAAGATGAGATGTTCTCTTAGCTGCAACTTCTAATAGGAGTAGATTTGAACTTCTTCAAAATTCTTTAAATCCTTTTATCCAGTGTCACTTGAGTTGTTTTTTTCAGTCTCAAATATAAGCTGTACTGGGATGAGTTTCTTCTCTGGGTCTTGGGGATCAGTATTGTTGTTTACTTCCCCATCCAGTCTGCAGTGCTGATGCTGTTGTAGATTGTTTTCTGTGATGAAATTTTGCCTAGAGATGATTAGGAATTGCCTACTCTGGAGAGCTCTCTGAATAAACTAGAGACAACAAATCTAATGCTTTGTGGTTTATTGCAAATTATAATTTGAAGTTTGTAAATATTCTAAGAGGAGGATGCAACACGAATAGAGTAGAGATCCTATGTAAATATTTAGGCTTTAAAGTCTAGAATGTCTTCTGATGTTGTTTTATACCATTTCCTTTTAAGCAGAATGTTTGTATGTTTTTAAAAGATGTAAACTCCTAGGATGTTAGCTTATTAATGTGGAGAAATTAAAGTGTGCAAAATACATTACTGTATACTAATGAAATAAATATTTCAACAATGTAAATTGATGACAGTAATTGAAACCTAAATGCACTTGAGATTGTGGTCACCAGGACAGGAATTTTACATTTCTGATTGATTCCTCCCTGCCTGGGAAAAGGCATTACAGGCTCCTTTCTCTCTGCTTCCTTCTAGGAATTCAAAATATCTTAGTTTTTTCATATTGATTTATGTGTAGTAAGGGCACCAACAACAGCCATTGCTCTTTCATAGTGACTTGGAAGCAGAGAATAAAAAGATTTGGAAGGCACATTAGTACACTTGTTCTCACATAATATCAGGAATCTTGGCATAGGATACTTAACAGAAGTGTAAGAGGCAAACTGTAAGCATGGACAGAATAATTTGTTCTATAATAATGTCTCATTTTGATTTCAAATCAGAAATACATTTGATTTCAAAATAATGTTTTTCCCTTGTTTTTCATGCATTCTGCTGAATCCTCAGAAACAAAAGTCAACCATTTCAGTGCCTTTATTTTGCATCTAAAGGATCAGTAGAATTTCCTAAACTTTTGGGCTTAGAAATTTCTGATTGAAGTGTCATAATCTCTTTATCAATAAAAGAAACAAGCTTTTTTATGTACTTTTAATTTTGGATTTACCCTGTTTTTATATTAATAGAGGCTTTCTTTTTCCATAATGCAAGGTAGAGAACAGTTCCTGAAGAGCCTTCACTCTCCATTCACAATGCTTTGTGTGTGATGCATTTGATTGTGTCCTCTCTTAACATATAAAACAAGAAATGGTGCAGAGAGAGTAGATGAGTGAATATATAAATGGGTATGGAAATTTCACTGGCTATGGATGTCTCATTTGAAAGGTGGAAAGCAATAAAGAACATCAGATGTGCAAATCTGTAAAATAAAATGTATCCTAATATACATATGTGCAAAAATATGAGTGTGTATACATGTATGTGTGTATATATATGGACTTAGGTTCACCTACTGCATTAATGTCAAATTCCCAGAAACATGGTGACAAGAGAGGACCATTTTAGCTCATGTCAAGACAATGTGCTTTAGTAATTTCTCCATCCCTGGAGGGCTTATTAAACACTAAACAAAATGTCTCAGAATATAACTGATTGAGTGTTTTAAATTATGCCCTTTTGTTTGGCTCTTGGCCAGCTGCTCATTGCACGGGGCTGTGGCAAACAAAACCTGTAATTTACACTGACAGTATCATGCAATTCACTCTGCAAGCTTCTCAACTCAGAACTTTCATAAAGTAAACATTCAAACAAACCTCAGGTTCTTAATGTAAACACATTGTGTAACTCTAAACTTAGCCAAACAGTTAAGAATCAAATAGGGGTTGTATTTTTTCCCCTTCCCATGAAAATGTCATTATATATTTTTCCTTCCTTTGCTGATAAATAGGGATATCTCTACATGAGTAATGAGAAAAGACAGCAGTAATCAAAAAACCTTTTTTCTTTCTCACATTTCTTCTTTTTTTAACCATGTGACATTGGCACCTGTTTTATTTTTTACTACCAAGCATATCCTAGTGAGGACTGACACAAATTCCACTATACATGGCATATCTGCTTATGACATTCCACTTGGTCCAAACTCAGAATGCAAAATGCAATTTAGTAGACTTCTATGAAACGTATAATTTTCAGGTATTTCTGTGATTTTGCTGTTTGCCTTTTTTCCCCCCAGTTTGATTAATTCATTTTCTTTCAGGAGGGTGTTTCCTTAAAACTGAAAGGTGAAGTCTAAATGTGTAGGCAGAAGTAGAATGGTAAGAAATCTGAATGGGCAGATGCTGTAGATGTGAAACAGATAAGCTGGATCAGAGCCATTGGTTAATACCTGCACACGTGGGAGACATAGTGCAGAAGAAACTGTGCTGCAAGTTATTGTGGTGTAAATAAAGAGCCAAGGAGAGATTTATCCCGAAAATTGCTTCATCAAAGAGAGGTTATGGAAAGGAGTAGTGACCCAGCTACATTATCTACAAGTCATCACTTTTGGAGTGGGATTTCAGTGTATGTAAAGATGCCTGTCTTTAGTCACTTGAGTGGAGCTGTGTTTCCATGGACAGCACTGGGATCTTGGGCACCAGCCCCAAAGTGGAGGCATCTGAACAAAGTCCCCCACTTTAGATCTATAGGCTGAATCCTGCCTTTAATGCCAAACATGGAACAGAGTTCATTTGTTGTTTCTGAACATAATTTACAGCTACACTCAGGAGCAGAGAGGGGACATGAGCAGTAGGAGGACAGAGCTTGCTCCATGTTAGGCTTACTAGGCAGTGCTGTGATGCACCTGTCATAAGATCATCTCATGTAAGAATGGAGAAACAGTAACATAATCTGAATAGGAAGAGAAGGTTGGGATTTTTTTGAGCTGCTGCCAAAACTATATGTTTTGCCATAATGATGGCAAAAATACGTACTCTTTATAGAGCTAATGACAAGAGCACAAAGAAATTTCAAGGACATTGAATTGAATGGTTTTAATGCTAAGAACTGAAGTATCTGAGAACAGATGGATCAAATAGAATAAACACATATAAAAAAGAAGAAACCAATGCACAAGACTTGCATATGAATGTCTGCTTAGTATATACCTTATGAAGTATTTACAAACTCCTTTAGCATTCTTGTTTGTACTCTAACAAGAATGCTAAAGAATGCTAAACTCCTTTAGCATTCTTGTTTTATGTGTTTGTTCTGAATGCAATGACAGTGAGTAAGGCTGGGCACCTGTAATGACTTACATCGTCATCATTCCATTTTATGCAGGAAATTGAGGAGTTTGTGAGAAATAAGGAAGGACTTCTTGAGTGTCATACAGCAAATCATCAGCTTTTTCTTTCCCACTGCAATTATAAGTATTTGTAGCTGAACAAACAAAATAACATGAGAAGTTTCTTAAATAATTAAGGTGGATGTTTGGATGCTACAAGGAAGTGGAATACTGTTCAAATGGTTCAGGATGGATTTTTTTTCTGCATTCCTGGTCTTAGTGTCATCTTGTGTTGGGATCCAAGTATTCCTCTGTCCTAATTCTTGAGGATATTTCAGTGTCTTAAATATTCATTATATACGTTTTGTCTAATTGCTCTTTTATTTGTGTGCATTCATTTGAAGAGGACTTGTGATATGTTCTCTCCAGCGGTTTTTGAGATAAATGTAATTGAAGATATTTTTAGTATTTTTCTTTTAAAAACAAACAGCCTCTCCCTTTCTTCTTGGAGGTAGGAGAGCTCTGCTTTATTTGGAATAATTTTTTAAAAGCCTAACTGTTCCCTTGAGCTCAGCATCTTTATTCCTCTCCCCATTATTTTTATGAACTGCTGCATGCCTTATTTCGTTGGGAAGTCTGGCTGTGGCTCTCCAGGAGGATGAAGGCTGCATGCCTGAACTCTTTTCAAACTATGACGCCACGTGCTAGTACTTATTTCTTACAAGTTTGACTAAATATTTCATTATAGATCTTTTCAAGAGTCTTTTGCATGGGTTCCCATGATCTCATTCTTTGATTTTTAGAAAGAAAAGAAGGAAAAAGTGAAGGTTGTGATATTCTACAGCTATCCAAATATTCAGCTTTTGGAATGGCAAATCAAACTTCTGATATTGCTTCTACATTTGGGAGCAATAAGGATAAGTAGCTTTTTGTAAAAACAGCATTATTTGTTGTAGAAAAAAGCTGGCTCTTTGAATAGTGAAACTAAATTAGTTATGGAAGTTTGTTTCATGACTGGTTTTGTTTTCTTGTCCAATAATTTGCAAGCTACCAGGTTTTCCACACTGTTGGGAGGAACACAAAGGTTTTCTGCAATATACACTTATCAAGGTCATACTCTTGCTTAATATCCTGGAGACTAAAAGATAACCTGTTTTCAAGAGCCCAGTAGACATTTAGTAATTCAGAAGATTCTTTCTTGCATTTTAGTTGAAGTTAACTTATGGATGAAAAAATGGGATGATGATGGATAGGTGCACAGGCTAAGAAACTCAATTAAAATTGGCATTTGTAAAGATCTGTTTCAAACAATTCTATGTAAATAGTCAAACCCTCAAGGGCTTTTTAATACACATTAAAGAGAAACATATCCATACTGGGAGAGGGATAAATGAACTGCTCTAAGCCCAGTTAGTCTTGCTTCTGTTCAGATACCAGGATTAACAGGACAGAACAGCAAAGCATTGCTTGAGGACAGGTGGGAAGGAGAGCAGACTTGCCACATCATTCTGCTTTTGCCTCAAATGGCTAGAGATTTTTGTGTTCATCAGATGCATGCCAGTTCTCTTTAATATAGTGTCTTTTCTTGTTAAAAACTAGTGCTTCCATTTCCTTGTCAGCTTTAAGAACTCATCAGCTCATAGTTCATCAGTTTTTCATACAAGTTCTTTTAGAATACCTAAATTTAGTCCTGGTAAAGTGCTAGTAAACTTGTTGCATTGTTTGTACAAATTTGATTTAAAGCTTTTTCTGCTACCAGTTTGGATTCAGATGGCTTCACAGACTCTTTCTCCATAAACAGTCTAATGTGGAAACCTCCTTGACTTCCAAAACATTGGAATCTAATGCTATTAGTCAGTCAACACAAATATAAAAGTGATTGTGACAAATGAACCAAATTAATTTAAACGTCATTGTTCAGAGGAGAAAGGTCTCCAGATTCTGATTTAAGCCCTTGTCATTATTTTGGATTGGTGATCAGTAGTGAAGCATTTATTTGATTATCTGTTCATATATGTACTTCAACTCTCAGAAGGTCTGGATATGCTTTTACACAGTTAAATACTTTTCTCTTGTTCAGCTCCACATTTCTGCTTTCCTTTTTTTGTTGCAGCTGTACAGCTCCTACATCAGCATAATCAGTTCTCTAATTTTGATTTAAATACTTATCAATAGTCTAATCATATTTCTCTGGATGTTCTTCTCACATAGTGTAGAAATATAAAATCACATTCTGTCCATTTACAACTGGACAGACTAATTTGGATTCTTGAAATTGCACCAGAGCCCTTGCACCCTTGTTCTTTGACTGTTTGGTTTGTAGGTTTGGTTTTTTTAA
The DNA here is from genome assembly GCF_023055355.1 of Agelaius tricolor. Classification (NCBI taxonomy): domain Eukaryota; kingdom Metazoa; phylum Chordata; class Aves; order Passeriformes; family Icteridae; genus Agelaius; species Agelaius tricolor. The sequence continues at coordinate 33,114,827 of NW_027269269.1, forward strand.
TTCTGCCTGTTTGAAATGCTCTTTGGTTAGACAGAGCTTTGCTATTTCCTGTCAAACTTCATTAGCTACTTTAATGCTTTATTTCCAAGAATACAGAGTTTTAATGATTGCATCTCTAATTGGTGTGTCATCCTGAACTGTGCTTGCATCTGCCAACTTTCTGTTAAGTTTAAATAGTCTTCATCTTAATTTTAATCTTAAATACCAGTAGCCTGTTTCTGGGGTTTTTTTAGGTAAAGTTGTGCATCCTATTCCCAAAGTCTTCCACAGTCGAATAAAACTGAATTCTTTCTTTCTACATCATTTTCTCAGCTTATTTATGTAATATGCCTGTGATGCCAGAACCTGTGCTTTGGTACTAGAGCTATTTCAAAGATGTAGCCATGGAGACAGTCTTGTTGTCAGGTGGCTAAAAAGCTATTTTTTTTCTCCAAGCACTTTGAAAATTCTTTTATATGTTGTTATTTTATCATTAATAACTCCTTCTTCCTTTTCTCAAAGAAATTCTCTGGATATCTGCTGTGTATCATAAAACCACCTCTCTTTGCATTTAGTAATCAGAATACACAAGGGCAAGATTGTGTGTACTGTTCTGAGACTCAGATCTTTGCATATGTGACCATTAAACAACAGACTTTAATGAAATGCTGGCAGTGAAATCTGATGTTATATGGAATTGGCTGAATTTTAAGATTGGTTGCAGACAAGAAATTTGGACCAAACTAATCTTAAAACTTGATAATCCTTATAAGCATATGTGGAAAACAGGCTGATTCATGTAAAGTAATGTTTTATGTTATGCAACTAGTAAAAGCTCTCTTTGGAATGCCTTCTTTTCTTTCTTTGTATTGGAATGCCTGCTTTTCTTACTTGGCACCTGAAGTTAAAGAAGATGGGAATTCACAGAGATCAGGATCTTGAATGTGTAAGATATATTCCTTTGATAACATTATTGAGTTACACACCATGCTGTTGGATATTTGCTCTTGCAAGAAATGATGCATTCCAAAGTGGTATTACAAACCTCCTTACCCTCTGCTAAACTGAGGGCTTAGGAAGCTAAATCAGCTCAGCATTTGTGCCCTTCTGTAGGTTCAGTTCTGTGTATTTCAATCTTCCTTTATTTCTAGGCCAAATGCTACACTCAGGGAGACCTAAAGCACATACAGATGATCACAGCAGTTTTCATTGTCTTTTCAGGAGAATGGAACTGTGTAAACTCAGGCTTTACTCACTGCTTCTTCATTCAGAGCTAGTGTTGGCTGCCACATTGTGTTCAGAGACCATGAGAAAACTGGATTCTGAACCAAAGGCAATCTATATTGGGTTGATATTTCAATAACAGGTGGGGAAGAATAGCAATTAATAACATGGATTTATGGGTGTGGTGCTGCATTACAGTGGTGAAGCTTTGATAAGCTTTGATGAGCATGTTTACAAGGTCCTTGGAGTTTTAATAGAGTGGTTTTCATTAACTTTATTTATAACCTATAGTTTTTATTGGCTATACTTAAATCTAGCCTTTAAGGATTTTGGAGGTTTAGGGCAAACTTAGAGATATAAAATGTTAAGTAACTTTATCCAGTGAGTGTGTTTATCCAAATATGTCGTCAAACTTCTCAATTTCCTTTTTAGAAAGCTAGTTAGGGACAGACTGACTCATTCTCCTGTCTGACAGAACACAAAGACATCCAGAGTTTAGCTGGCAAGACTGTTGAAAAAAGGGAAAAATTTTGGTTTTCAGGGAGTGGGTCTTGCTTCTCAGTTCCTCAGTTGGATGCAAGATGAAATTTTGAAATGAGAAACATGTGAAATCTTGTCTAAACATTCAATAAATTATGTCCCAATTTCCTGATGACTTAAATGCAAATTGTAGGATCCACGCATTCCTAAAAGTCTTTTTAATAGTAGTAAATTTATACATCAGAATAAGGTTTACAGTGCTCAGAATTTCCTGATAACCCTGACATTTTTAGCAGACAAATCAGAATGAAGGGAGAGGAGGGTGCATGATCTCCATTTCTGCTAGGTTTTATTTCCTTTTCCACAAGGTCCTCTGGTTTTGCTCAGACTATGAGGAGGAAGGAGGCTAGCATCATGTGTAAGGAAATGCAGGTGAGATGGTAAACATTACAGTTTACTGAGATGGAAGGGTAGTTCAAGAAAAACAGGGTTTAGTACCTGTTAGTACCTGATAATGTTTGTGGGCATGTGTCTTCCCCAGTGACTTGAAGATGCTGTGAATCAAAGTGATGAGGCTAAGGAATTTCCCTGTAGCATGTAATAGCCAAAGACCTTGACTGCTTTTAAAAGTGAAGACCTCTATTTTAAGTCACAGGTTTTTAATCAGCTCATGTAATTTCAAGCAAAACTGTAACTTGGAAGGTATTGGCAAGGAAGTAAATAAGGCAAAAAGCAGCTTTAGTGATGTGCTTTTGCAGTGACGTAAGTTGGATGCTGTCTCTGCAGAAGATGCTCAGTGGATCTTGGTCAGAGAATAAGAGCAGACCTGTGCAAGGTATATCTCATCAAGCTCATGAACACATTTGAAAACAACCATGTTTCTGGATTCAGTGAGTTTCCCTTCTACAACACAAAGGCAGAGTCTGGGAGAAGGTAACTGTTGCTAGGTCAAATCTGGCAGACATAAATCAGTTAACTGAGTAATTTCAGTGTTGTCCCTTTTGGACATTTAATCTCCTATTTTGGGGAGGGGAGAGGAATAAATGTTTTCTATGGCAGAATACTTCCCATGACATCTCTCAGTCGTCATCACGACTGTTGGGTTTGGGATTTTATCTGCTTGTTGCTGTTGTTGATGATCAAGTTATGGTTCAAGAGTCTAGTGCTGGAACCTTCCCTTGTCAGAATGTCTGTACAAGCTTCAGGTTTTACTGGCCACGTTTCCCATCATAAACTTTACTGTGGGAGCATGAAGGGACTGGTTAATTCTCTGCCTGCTCAGTCTTTAAAGTTCCTTCAAGTTGCACCTCACGAGGGCCATTGTGTCAGATTTTATGCCAAGGGGTGTGCAGCTGAGACCTACCACAGAAGGAGAGTAGACAGTTCTCCATTTGGAATCATCCTGAAGCAGCAGACCTTATCACAGCCCACTCCAACTCTCCTCCTACAGTTTTAGCTGCTATGGATCTCTCTGTTACCAAAATGGGTACCTCAGGGTTCTTTTTCAGTCTTAGCCAAGTAGCTAGCATCTTTCAGTAGAAGTACTGTATTGAGCTGTTAAAGAGAATGAATTATTGAATGAATAGAAAAGTATAATTCTGTTTATGACAATGCAACTCTTAGAACATTTTTAGGAAGATGAGGACTTTTCTGTATTTTGGGCATCTGAAATGAGACGTAAAATTGCTGACACTGCTTTTAGAGAACAACTCTGTTGCAAGGGAGAGATAACATGGTCCAGTAGGTTTTCTTCTATCTACTCCCATTTGCTACTCTGAGCCATCCACCTGATCTGTGCCTCACCATTACACACGCTGAAACATACACAAGTCTGAATCACAAATTTGAAAGACCAGAGTTCAATATGTCCTTCCCAAACCTTTAGATAATTTCTGTGGCTTTTTTCCAATCTTCTTAGTACAATGATACAAATATTGAATGTAGTTTTTCAATGTGTCCACACTCTTGAGCTTCAGACTCTAAATAGGTTGTGTTACCCTGTCCCAGTGTGTAGTGTTTTTCTCAAAGGCTCTAAAATGTGCATTTCAGGCTCAAGAAGCAAAATAATGTATGTACGTGAAAATCAAAATTGCCATGGGAGAAGATTTTGGTGTTTATTTTTAGCAATTTTTTCCAGTAATCTCTGTTCTTAATAGATTTAGTGCTTCTGATCTTTTTATTTATTCTCTGTTTAAAATTATTGTCTCAGCACAGAGACTGAGGCTGAGACATTTTTCTTAAAGTGCTGCAGTCTCCCATGCATGGTTCTCTCATATGTGTGTATAATACTCAGAGGTTCTTTAGCTCAGCATAAATGCATTGAAGCTCACAGCATGCCATGGGAAACTTGGTTGAGTTTAGATCACAAGTCTTGGTAACTGATGTGTGACCTGCATTCTGAGTTCTCATGGCCATTTTCTCCTGCCTGTTTTTAAGATATGAAACTAATTATAGCACATGTAAGTCGCTTAAATTTTTCTGCCACGAGAAAGATCTTAACTTCATTGAGATTTCTCCTCCTCCACATTCAAACAGGAGTACATCTTTTCCCATAGCAATGGCTTTTTTTGGGAAAATTATGAGATTGTCAAGTCTTCTATCTTGGAGAACGATTTAGGGATTTTTCTGTCTGTCTGATGTGTGTTTGCTTTTCAAAGTTACAGTTACAAAATCCTGTGCCAGTTTCTCCCTCTCTCACAGCCCCACCCTGCAATGAATCAGAAGTGCACCCTGTCTTTTTTTGGTCACAGGTCTTGGTACAGTCATCTGCCTCTATTGTTGCTTATGATTAGACTTGTTGTGCTGTGCCACACATGGAGTGGTGCCCTCAGTCTTATTTGGAAATGTAAATTGGTGACTGGAGCGAGTGCCCCATTACTGAGGGCAGTGCCTCCCCATGAGCATATTTGGCCTGTGCTTCATCGCCCATGCTGGTCACTGCTTAGGTGTTGATTTACAAGAGCCATAAATATGCTGAGACTTGCCAGCTTAGAAAGGTCATCCCTCCCTTTGAGTTCTGACATGAGGGTTAAAAGTGCTGACCAGGGCCACCACCATGGTGGTAAAGGGTGGCTTTCCACAGTTGTCCCTTTCAGAATTTATGTCCTTTTGCGAGGAGGGCAATGAGAATCTCTTTCCCCACACATGAGGGGAGAGAGGGTGGCAGTGTAGGAGAATGTCCTTTGGCTAAGGTTATTCATTGTGCCCTCCCCATCCTCCCAAACTGGGCAATGATAGTATTGGTTGCTAATAGTGATTGTGTGCCTGAAACAGTGAACAGACATGTTGCATGCCCAGAATTTTAAAAATATTTAAATAGACAAATAGTCTATTTGTCTGTGCTATTCCACCAATGTAATGTCAGTGGAGTTGCATGAGAAATGTTTGTCATCTAGATTTCACATCTCCTTGCTAATGACAGTAGGTGGAATAATTTTTAATTGCACCACTGATCTACAGAGAATTTCTCAGCTACATTAACACTGAGCCCTCTTTCTATTTGTATTTATTCTTGGAATTTTGCATTGAAAAAACATAATGTGACCTTGTTTGACAGTTTTGGGATCTTAACCCTAAATTCTATTTATTTGCTCTAAGATAAAGTATTTTTATCTTTCATCATGCACAAAGGCTGTTGTAAGCATCTTCAAATCCTTGAATTGTGACAAAGATTCGATTTCACAACATCTGTTGAAAGTTATGTAGTGCAACAGTACATAGTTTTCCACATATGAGCATGAGGTAATTAATCTGTGTACATCACTTCCTCAAGTCTCCCTTCGTGCCTCAGTGGTGTTATTAGTGGGACTGTCCCATTGGAGTCTAATGTAGAATAAGAATGTTAATGTTGTGCTTGTGGTGGGTCTTTCTTATTCACCTACAGAACACAAGATACCCATGAAAAAGGTCAAATGTACACAGATCTGGCATCCATTTCACAACTTGCAAGACATAGTCTCCAGCATATGTAATACATATAACTCATTGCCAGAAAGCTAAGAGGAAATGATTGCATTTGAGTACAATGCAATCTACAACAATAGTTCAGTGTGCATGAAATTAAAAACCTCTGGTAACACGTGTAGAATAAATAAGTTGACAGTGTTTATTTTAACTGCAGCTCTCTGTAGAGATAAAGTCCTGCTTCTTATGATATTTAATTGGCTTCATTAAGAAAAATAGCAAATATTAATTATACTCATTCTTGCAGAATAATAAATTTTCCAGAGCTGGACATGGAAAATATCACTAATCCAATGTGTAAATGTGTTTGAATTAAAGTTCAGCAATGTTATGTTGGCAACTAATACACTTCACCTTTTAGTTAAAACGGTTCCTTCTTTCCTTGATACCCTGTCCTGAATTTCAAGCACCGTTTACTTGATCTACTGTGGGTAGCAATTACTTTCATCTGACTCTTTAAAATAAACCCAAAACACTTTGCCTAGAGCTCTCAGTTTCATGAAATTACCTTTCTTACCAACTCAAACCCTGAGCAGTCTTATAATCTCATTTATTTTGGTACAGTTCTAGTGTGATGTTTAGTCCATGTAATAACATTGCATTAGAGCATAAGAAGGTACACAAGAGAACTGTAGCCTTAATTCAGTATTGAGTGTACATCCAAGGAAGATACAGAGAAGGCTGAAATAGCTAATGTGGAAATGATCAAAAAGTATTTTTTAAGAGAGGGCCTGGAAAATGATTTAATTATTTGGAAATATGGAGAGAGTATGTTTGGCTTATTTGGGTGTGTGTGTTTGGCTTTTTTGTTCCTTTGTTTTTTAATATTTATTTTTCTTGGAGGTGCTACGAACACGAATTAGTGAGACTTAAATGTAGGAAGGCTCGGGTAAAAGTGTGTCTAGGTACAGCAGGCTGAGTGACAAGTTACCCCAGTTTTAAGAATAGAGGTATTAGAGAATTGTGAGGATGAAGCCAAGGGCTGAAGGATAAAAGACTGATTCCCTTCTGTTCTCATGAAGTTGGGAATGAGGACAGGTTGCTCATATGGTGGAGATTTGTTGTTTTGGTGATGGCTGGAATATACTTGAGTCATCATCATAGAGATGATGCCTGACTTTGAGTTTCTGTGAGAAGCACAGAGAGTGAATGGATGAAGAAAGGACATTAAAAATAAAACCTATGGAGTGCTATGAACAGAGCAGAGATGGACAATGCTAAGTTTCCAACTCAGAGTACCCTGTGGAACACTCAGAGAAATGAGCCGAAGTTGGAGTCACAGAAACCATGTGGGTGAGATGGCAAGGAAGTGCTGAATGCTCATTTGAGCCCACAGCAGCCAAATTATCAGAGAAAGTGAAGATGGATTAAGTTCAGAGCTTTGCCAGAAGAAGAGATGTTACTAAGCTTTTATTGAGAGCAGTTTTGGTTGAACATGGAAGCCAGACCAGAATGATGCCTACAATAAAACTGAGGGAGCAGGTCTTTTGGTGAAGATGCCTGAGATTGCATTGGGAGCCCAGGCAGCCAGCACAACTAACTTGGGGATGATCAGTAGTCAGCTGGACAAAGTTCTGAGCAGCCTGCTTTGACTGTGAAGTTAGCCCTGCACTCAGCAGGTTGGGCTGGAGGCCTCCAGAGACCACTTGCAACCTGTATCACTCAATAGGTTGTTTTATTAACTGACTGACACTGAGGGTGGCAGCAGTTGATGCAAAAAGCAGTGTTTTGTAGTGTTTTGTTAGATGAGAAATCTGCAGAAGTCTCACATCTGTAGTCTTAGGTTTCATGGAAAAAGACCCTCATATTAGCAGATGATCCTTAACCTTAAGATTTTAGTAATTCCTTCTATACCAAACTGCAGAGTTTTGTGCTAATATTTGGATTCTGTGAGCAAAATTTTTCATAACTACCTTTAAAAATGTATTTACATCTCTTTTTAGCAAACTGCTTTTTTTTCCTGTCCTCTTGAATAACATTGACCTCTTAACAGGTCTATCTTCATAATAAAGCTTTACCCTTTGTCTAGTTGAGAGTCTGTATAGAATACGGAAGGTTTGAAGGTGAAACACACCTATACATTGGGACATTTCTTCCTTTCATCCAGTTTAACTCTCAGGTACCTGTGATTGATTTATTTTCCTCATACCTTCATTTCCTTTCAGTAAATGGAAAAGGGGGAATCACTGTGCTTAGATAATATTTAAAGCTCCTTGAGATCTGCAGTGGGAAAGGACTGTATAAGTGCTAAACATTCTACTATTTTGCTCTTTTGTTTCTTTTTTTTTTTGTGTAGGGTGGAGAGTACTAGGTATATGCATAAATACTTGTATACATATGGCATGTATTTTCAAACTGGGAACATGCATATCTGGAAAACCTTCCAGTTTCATATTTTACCCTTGTAAAATGTTTTCTAAAACAGCAGCTTTTATTATTTAACTGTGCTACAAAAATATGGAATGTGGATAAGTGATTTTGGACAAATGCATACATCCTCAGGGAAGTTTCAGTGGACTCTGAATTAGAATCTGAAGTATTCTTCATAGTCCTTAATCCTGCTCTCCATCTTCCAACCCTGTGAAATGCAAGAGCTTCTAAACAAGGCCAGTAGCTTTCATGGTATGATTCTTGAGGTGCACCTAGTTGTCTGTGTATCCAGCTTCTGGATTTATTATTTCTTACATTTCGCTGAACTTGGTGCTGCTGTTTCTTTACGTTTTAACAATAAAACCAATTTTTCCCTTCTGGACTCTAGTTGACTTGATCTGCTACGACTATGCACAGATTGTTTGTCTTGGTGTTCCTATGTGGTCTGCAGGCACACACAGAGAATCATTCATGTTGAAGTGCAGAAAAGACCTATTCAGTTGTCCATTTGGCCTCTTTTTCTCCCCAGACCTTTTCCTCATATGCTAGGAGTTTGTCAGGCTTGTGGCTCATTTGTGGCTCCATGCCTTAAAAGTGTGACTGAAGATGAATCACTACAATGACAGTAGCATAGTTTTATTCTTTGTTTGCTGGTAAATGTCTGTTGTTAGGAATGAGACTGGTCACTTTGAAGATCAGTCTTTGTCTCTGAACTGCAGCAAGACTATGGAGGATCAGTTTTTTGCTGGCACCAAGAAAGATACTTAAATTGCCTAAAGGGTTAACATTGAATGCTAATCTGGTTCTTGTATCTAGAAAGTTTTCACTGCCATGAGCTTAACCTCCCAAATCTGACAACGTACAATTGCTGAGGACAGTCTTGTTGCCTTACTGTGAAGTCAAATTCTTGAATCATTAAGGTGAAGAGCTTTTACTGAGTCACTGAAGACTCTTATATTTTGCACAGTCCAAACTCTTTCAATGAAAGATGCCATCAATGAAGGGCATAAGGCAATACAAAGGCTGTAGAGATGAAGGGTTGTCTAGTTTATGTAGACCATGATCATCTCATAAATTCATCACTAAAATTTTCATGTAAAAATTCTTCAGTTCTCTTTTTCTGAGCACACAGGCAAGAGAAAGGAAGTGCTTCCTTTCTGCCTTATTTGAAGATATATCCAGAACAGTTTGTAACACTTCGATCTAACTAATGATTTCTTTAATCTTGCCATAAAAACTTGTTTTCAGAATCTCAGCATCACTGTCTCATAGCATCTTAAGTTTTTTTTCCTTTTAATCACAGTCACATGTACCTTCTTTGGCTTGTATACATTGTATATCCTCCAAGGATATCTTTAGCATATGCTGTAGTCTTGCTCTTTGATAAAAGCAAGGCACGTCTTTGGCTAATTGAAAGTCAGGGATTTTGCTTTGAACCTGAAATACTGTTTGGAATGCTATATATCCATCATATAGAAGAGGATATTGCTTCTGGCTAAAAAAGAATAGTAAGTTCATTGGTGAATTCTTCCTGCTTTTTTTTTTAAACTTGTATTGGGGGTAAGCAAAAATTTGTGTCATTGCTTTATGTGTGAAACTTTTTCTGGAGTTCTATTTGTTCTTAATCCAAATGCAAAGTTTGCATTTGAGAAAATGAGTAAGAATTTTCAAGTGGAAGAATAGGTCATTTTGCCATGTCAGACAGGCTTATGTAGGGCAAGCTGTGTCTTAACTTGGTGAGTGGTTTTTTTTGGTTGTGGGTTTTTTTGTTGGGTTTTTCTTTTCTTTTTTGTTTTTTTTCTTTTATGGCAGGCAACTGTGGGGAGACCTTGATGGTGACATTACTTGGCAAACAATTTGGAATCAGCTCAGTAAGTGACATCACACCCCCTTAAGGTTTTCCACATAAAATACATCTTCAAAAAAAAAAAAAAAAAAGATACTTAATCTGAAAGCTATTATTATATCCTCTAAGGGCTCTTTAAGCACCTCAGCATTCCCTCTCTTCCCACCATTTTCCAGGCAGCTTGACTAAAAGTAGCAGACAATAGTGGTAAATGCTTTACAGTCTTCTTGGGAACTGGAACAGAGGTGGGGCAGAGGGGAAGGGATAGAGGGATATAGAGAGGGGCAGGGAAGAGAGTTTTAATCCAATGTCTGTCCTGTTTAAAAAAATAAATGAATCACCCCAATGCTTAGTCTTTCCCTGTGTGCAGCTTTTCACAGTGTGAGCACATTGTCTGATGTAACATTTTGCCAATCTTAGCAAGTAGAGTTGTCTAGCTCTGCCTCCAAGAGATGAATATGTCATATTTTGAGGAGAAGACAGCAGAGATGAAAACTTCCCTTGATCTCAGGGTTTGGTTCCTGATTGATGATGATTCCCAAGAACAGTTCCTAGTATGTGCTTTTTCTCTGTGTGTCTCTGCTTGCCTGCATCTGTACACATTTTTCTGAGGAGCAAAGCATTTTCTTCCCCAGCCTCATAGCTGTGAGCCGTAAATCCGGCCGTGTGCTCGGTGTGTGCTGCCTTTGATGGACTTGCAGGAGAGAGGTGCAGCACACGGGGGAACGCTGCCAGAATACGTAGGACGTGATCTTACACAGGCCAGGGAAAGGAAGAATTATCTGTGCATAATGTCAGTTTAGAATAGGCTTGACGTTCTCACACCCAAACATTTCCATCTGTTCCTAAACGAAAGGAAACTGAGACAATATTCTCCTATCTTCTGGGCTAGCTATACAGGGAATAGGAAATGTTCTTTGATTTTTATTTTTTTTTCCCTTGGGATGTGTTCGGTTTTATTGCAGATTCAAAGAAGGCACAGCCACACAAAGTGGCTTCTTTTAAGGACAGTAAATGAAATTAAATTCTTAATTCTTCTGAGAATTGATATTAAAACTGTAACACTGTGCTTAAACAAGCTGTGGCACTTCTAGGTTACTCTTTAAAAATAAAGCTGTTTTTATGGGTTTTATGCCAACTCTGATATGAGACCTTTGTCATTCTTACTTTCAAAGCTTTCTGGACATTATCCTCTGCCTTTGCTTTCTCGCTAGTATTTCTTTGTTTTGTCCAAATATCTACTTTTCCTCATGTCTTTTTCTTCTGCCATGAAAGGCTGCATGTCTGATGATGTGTTCTGTTCCTTACATACTGCAGAGAGTACCAAGCTTCTAAAACACACTGAAACATCACCTATCTAAAACATCACCTGCTTCCTGTTGGTTATAACATCATACATCTGCTTGTCTCCATGTATTCTTTGCAGTGTAACATCCTCGGTGTCCTGCAACAGTGCTGAAGAATCTGCCAACCATTTGACCTACTTTGCTGGCTGATGGAGATGTAGACATAGTTGTTTGTTAGAAATCATTATTTTTGTTTTCCCAGCTGAACTCTCAAAATACAATTCCACAAGCATGTCTGATTTTTAGTAGATGCAAAATAAAGCAGAGAGAACCTTATGTGTAATGTTAAATTGTGCATATTTCTTAGTACTATGGTAAGAGATAACCTTACCTTTCACATTCTTGTTCCAGCAAGTTTGTAAACTCATCACTTTTTTCCATGTATTTGCTGTGCTTCCTCTTCTCTTCCTCTAGTTCATGCAGTGTCTGTCTGTGTGCTTTTTCCACCATTAGAAGTTGCTCCAGCATTCTTCTGTGAACTTCCTTCTGTTTCTCTACAACTTTATCAAGCTGCAAAAAGAAGAGAAAGACTCATGAAGTATTTTGAAACTTTTGCTTTCTTGGACTTTCATTACTAAAAGTATTTTGAGAGCAGCTTAAAAATATAATAATAATAAGCCTAGTAGCAAGGTCATCAGGTATCAGTTTAATTCTGTCATTCTAATCCCAAAAAATTAGAAAAAATAAGGTACTGTTTTTCAAGACCCTCATTCGCCTTCCTTTCTTTCTCCTGCCATGTGTGATCCTCAACTTATTTTAACTAATTAACAGATACTGTTCCCAGGGTTGTGCTTTTCTCATTGATCACTGTGGTAGAGAACCAGATGTCTTGGCAGAAGAAGCATCGTCCAGTGCTTCACACAGTGGATGTCTTTTCATGACCAAACTGACTTTTGGTTGAGTAGAAATAGCTGCTTCACTTATAGCTGCCTAGGAAATAAGAGCATTAAATTGCTTTTGTAAGGTAGAGGTAGATCAAAAAGCAGTTTTCTGGTTTCACAATAAATGCATGGTTGTGCCAAGAGTGCAGAACAATCCTGTCTCTTGTGCTTACTCTGAGCATAGCTCTGGGTTTCTGGAATAAGTAAGTGCTGAATTTTTTAATAGTTAGAAGTATTTATTTTTAATGGTGGCATTTCCTGTTATGTTCCTTAGATTGCACATGTTGTTGAGGTATTTTTCTTTTATATGGCACCTTTATAGCACAGTTTGAGCATAAAATTCCCTTCCTCGAGGATTTCTGCTTAACACCTGATCAGAGAATCATTAAGCTTGGGAAAAACTTCCAAGATCATTGATTCTAATTCTTGACCAAACATCATCATGCCAACTAAACCATAGCACTAAGTGCCATGCCCAGTCATTTCTTGAACGGTTTCAGGGATGGTGACTCCACCACCTCCCTGGGCAGCCCATTCCAATGCCTGACCTACCCCTATAGTAAAAAATGTTCAATTTTTCTAAATATTACTATATAGTGATATTTTAATATAAATAATCTATTTTAGCTTTTGGCAATAACTTTTAATTTTTCTAAACCACAGAGATATTGGCATTACTGTTCACTAGACTTATGCTGTTAAAATAACTCCACAAACTGAGAGAAAACTGTGATTCTGAAGATTCTGTTACAATTTTGAGTTCAGTGTGTGACTGAGTTGTACAAGTGTGTGTATGAAACCATGAATGGTTTTCCTCCTTGGGCATTACTGATCTAGCTGAATAGTTTCAGGGAGGATCACTGGAGGCCATCAAAAGATCTGGGAAGAGTCTGTATTTGTGACCAGCTTTGTTCCCTGCTTGTTCCCCTTTGGAGACTGCCTCCCTCATCAGGTCAACATAGGAATCTTTGTGTCCTTTTTGGAAAAGAGAAATTTTGAGCTCGCAGCCCAGTGCCTCCTTCTAACCACAGTCTATTCTAGTAGGTCAATCTGATTGTAGTGTTTCACTCTATTAATAGGAAAGAATTCACAAATGGGCAGTGTGGGAAGCAAAACTGGTTCTGGTTCTCTGATGTTTCCCTCACAAGGAATTGCATGTGCCACAAGAAACAGTGGGGTTTCAGATTCTTAGGGCCACTGCTTGTTTTGGACAATTTAATTCCAGGGAGTATGATTAATTATCTTTTCCTCATGTTTATTCACAGTTTGGCCAATAGAAATGATGACAGTATGACTTTCTTGAATGAGTGAGGATATCATCAATTTCTACTTAGGTTTCCAAATTTACCCCTGCTTATCTCACCTTATTTTAAATCTATTTATATTCTCTTATGTTCCTCCTAAATAATTGTTAGCCTTTTGTTGACACGACTGTGAATGAAGAAGAAAGAGCTATTCACAAGGCTTTGAAAATGGTTTGGGTCCAAAATATTCCAACAAAAAATTTTTGAACCATTTTTTTCTGCACTTATGGCATTAGAGAGTCTTTTCTGTTGTAACACAGCTGAGCTTGTTTCATGCATGATCAAGAAATGTGAAGAAACCTGTGATTATTTGTTTTGCTGCTATTTTGTGGTGCTCTTACAGCAGATCATTAAGATTTTTTTACCTTGTTCACTGGTCATTTGTATGCTTACCCTAGTAAGGTGACTGCTTTCTGGAATCATGATCCTGAAGCACGACCTCCCCTGGAAAAACATTTCTTACCTAAACCCTTGCATATGCAATCTCTCTTAGTAAGCAAGAGTCGCCTTATACAGGAATCTTTTGGCTGTGCTTTCTATATCTTTTAAAACAGTTGAAAACTGGTTTGCCTTAAAAGGTCAGGTTGAGGAAATCTGTCCATTTTAATTTCTTCACACTCTCCCTTATATTACCAGAAGTGGAAATTTTAAAAATTGAAATCTTTTGTTCAGCTTCTAACTTCCAAAAAGATGTTTTATCAACCTTCGCACCACCCCACCACCCAAGATTTCAGAAGGGTTTTTGGAACAGGTATTACAGATTCATAAATGCCATCACCTAAGTTTCTAATCCTTTTTAAAGATGATGCTGTCAGGTGAATATACAATGTTGTCAGAAAGCAATCTGGCTCCTGATTTTTGACAAAATTCTGGTGCAGTGCTGCTTGCAACTACGGCTCTGTTTGCTTAAATTGATGTGAGCTGTGCATCAGCTTTGCCAGGAGTGCCTGCTGGTCTCAGCCCTCAGTGTGAGGTCAGGCAGGCTCCATGGGTGGGGTTGAGAAAGTAAAGGCATTTATGTGGATTGGACCACCACTTTGAACAAGTATATGTAAAAATCTGAGGAGATATGTAAATTGCTGTCATAAGAAAGCACTGACATTTCTGGCTACAGTCTGATAATAAATTAAATGATCCTTGTTCTGAACATGTAAATGCTTGATTGAGGTGAGGTTTAGTCATCAGCCAAGCAACATTACTAAGTATAAAATAGTCCTGCTTCTTGCACTGTTTGGTAAAGGATGTGGGACCTACCAGGAGGGTTATATATTATTGTTCTGTACATTTTGTTTGCTTTAGGGTACTTGTTGAATGGCTACAAGAGGTTAATTCAAGCAGTAATCTAAGCAGCATGTATGCAAAAATAAATTATTAATTCCAGGGTGCTGTTTTGCAGCTCTCTGTACTTTTGTAGCACAGTAGCACGTTTGTCACTGTTGAGATTACAACATTTGGGATTACAGGCTGGTGTTCAGGATGGGTGAGGTGCGTATTTAAGGCAGGGAGTTGAAGCAAAGAATTTTAAAATGGCAAAAAGAAGAGTAGGTCTCTTGGGGAGACCTGCTCATATCAAAGAGAAAAGTATGAGCTGCTGTATTAAAGCAGTTTACATGTTGCAGTTTTCTCCTGTTGCTGGGAGTAGAAGATGCATTTCTGTTTCTTTTAAGCATGCTGTCAAATCATTTCTACTGTGAGCATTTGGCTGTTATGGTTGGGAACAAGGTGAAGATTGTGAGCTCGGGAGGGAAGGGAGGAAGTGCTAGGACTGTCTCCTGGTACAGGTGGCTCATAAAGGAGAGAATTGGAGAGACAGCAATCCTGTATCACAATTGATGCACACACTTGAGATCTGTGTGTGAGATATGTAACAGGAAAGGGCATTTGGCCTTGTGACACTTCTATGTCCCTGTGCAGCACACCTTCCCCTCCCTGCCTGGCCACACAAAGCTGGGACTGGGACTGGGTTGCTGCACTTCCTTGTGGTTTGTTGAGAAAATGATGTGGCCCTCTGCAAGATAAGGGCACCTCCCTTGGGAGCAAATTTGACTCTTGCATTTTCCCTGTGAGATCCTGTGGCTGACTCCCACGTCTCCAGCAGAGAAGAGAGAGAAGTCATGTGAACCCCTGCTGGTGTGAGATCCTCACACAGAAGCGTCTCCAACAGCCCTGGGTTCCTCACATTGCTCTGGCCAAATGCTAGGTCTGCCCATGCAGAAATATCCATTTATATGCATGCACACAAGTTTACTCAGCCTACACAGTTCTTAGCTAAAAACCACAGAGGACTAATAAGCAGCAGTATAAATGTCTTCTGTTGAAAATTAAAGTGATAAAATCTTAATTAAGTGATTTGTTGTTTTGTTCTTGCTAACCATATGGGCTTTTTGCTAGAATTAATACTGAACACGCTGTACAATACAATGGAAAATCAGAGGCATAGCCTTACGTAACTGTGAATAGTTGAGCAAGCTAAAAATTCACATGAATTTAATAGTTGAACTACATTTTGCCACTAACTCTTGACTGAAGTCAAACTAGGATGGTGTATCTCATACCCATTACATCAGAACTAAACTGTTCATCTTTCTCTTTTTAGATTGTTTTGTGTTTGGTGGTGTGCCAGAAGAAAATCCAGGGTAGTTACATTTTTTATCCAAAGTTCAGTGTAATATTATTCCTGTTAATAATATCCTCACAGTCATTGTTTATAAATGTATGATCCTGAGTTTAGGATTACCAGAGATTTTGGGAGCACTCCTTCCCTTGCCTTTTTCAACCCTAGCTGAGCCAAATTTCCATGCAGATACTTGGTGGTCTTCTCCTGAATGCCACCTTGTCAGCACTGTTGTTTGAGTCTCTTCCTGTGACTGACTTATTGGTGCCCTACAGCTGTGGAGGGCAAGTTGCCTTGGAAAGTTTTACCAACACTTAGCAGATATTGTGAAAACACAATTGAATAGCCTTTGTTAAAATACTGATGAGGGTGCATCTTTCCCCAAGGTGATAGGCAGTGGGATTTCAAAAATTGATTCAATTTTTAATTATCCTTGATGGATGCAAAATACAGGCTTTCCTCTCATTTAACTTCTTTTAGAGAAGCTCTCAAAGTGCTAGGAGGTTCATTCTACTTCAAACAGTGAGGCAAACGATTTTTTTTATTTTTGGCTATATTATTGGGAAAGTTAGAAACCAAAATCTGCTTTCTGATGCCATGAAGAGAAAAAGACACCACATATTCTGCAGTGTCTTCATCTTTACCCCTCTTTTCCTACATCACCATCTCTAATTTTTTTGATTCCTTTAAAAAACATTGTTTATTTTTGAATCAGGGAAAATTATTCTTATATTGTTATTCTGCATTAACTAGAATGTTGAATACTCTTCATTGTCTATTCAAGAGAAGTGGAGATTGATCTGAAGACAGATTTTTTTCACAAAAGCTGACTACTTCTAAATTTATAAACCACGCAGAAATGGAAAACCTTTTCAGGCCTTTGAATCAGAAACAAAACCAAAATAAAAGTCTAATTCCTTTTATGGCACTCAAATATAGGTGCTAACAGTAATCCTATCTGAATTTTTTTAGGTTGCAGAAAGAAATAGCTGTAGAGCAAGTTTGATTGAAAAACCTGTTTTCAAAAAAAAAAATTACTATCTCCTCACAGCCAAACAAGAAATGGTTTTGGTCTGTCACACTTCTCATAGGTTTTGCAGAGGGAGATGTATTAATGCTGCTTTCTACATTTCTTCACCTATGAATCTTGTTCCCAATGAGTAAAGTTTTCCAGTCACCAAATTTTCCTACTACATTCTTAATCAAATTTGCCAAGAAACTTTACATTTAGAATAGATAAGATAATTGTGAGAGAAAGTTAAAGGACTGCAAGTCTTACAGTTGCCTTATGAAATTAATTGTAATTTCACTTGAGTTTTGGGAAGATTCTCTGTGTTCAGAGCTACCAGGCAAAACTCTCAAGGGTGAGATGCACATGCAGATACAAAGGTACATTGTCCTAGTAGCAAAGGGGAGAATTTAAATGGTCTGTTCCTGGACTTTGTGACTGGTTCCACCTCTCCTTTGGTCTCTATATGTGTTTTAAAAATACAAAAAAAAAAAAAAAAAAAAAGGAAAACCTCCAGAAAAACAACAAACAACAGAATGGATCTCTGACATAATTCAGGGGGATTTTGAAACTGAAATTGTGGAATGCCTGCCTATTACAGCATTCTTTGGTTTACCAAGACCAAGAAAGGGCAATGGTCCTTCTACCCTTTCAGTTGCTCACAGGTGTTTACCTTTGCCTTTTGAAATTGCCAAATCCAGTGGTGCTAGAAATGATTTCTCTGCCATTAAATGTAAGAAGGAAAGAGTGTATAAACTTACATAAAGTAACTGACTGAGCTTATGTTTTCAAACTGTTTTGGACTTCTTAAACATTTCCATTTGTGCTCAAAGTTTCTGTGACATAATACCACAATGTTCTAAAATAAATTAAGCTTCACAGGTGAACTTTATCTGTTTCAGATTATAACCAGAGATTTTAACCTTTGAGCTTCTGAAATGAGAGTTGACCTTTTGCCTGACAAAATTTTGTCTGGAATGATTTCTGTATCCTTAGGTACATTTCTATTGAAAACAAACTTGGAAAACACTTGATAGAAGACTTTTATTCATAATTTCTGCTTTTATTTTGTGATGTTTATACTGAGCAGTATGTTAAAAAATGTTTATCTGAATTGGAGACAACTACCTGGGATAAAAAACCACAATCTGACGTGAAGGTGTTTTAATATCCAGTGATTTGCATTGCAGGGTAGAAACAAATCAGATAACATTGTTCAGAAAGTATGGCAGCTGCTGCTGCAGTGTAATTAAACTAAAGGTTACTTAGGTATAACATGAGAATATTAGATTTCTGCCTGGATGAAGTTTCTGATGCCAGCTCATTATAGTAACTCTTCAGACCAAGCAGGTATCCCCATGACTGCTCCTGAATTAATGGGAGCAGGGATATGCAGAGGTGCACAGCTGTGTCATTGCTCCTGGATGGGCCTCCATGAGACAAGTGGGGACTGGTGAGATTTCTGCTTGTATGGGCTGGGAATGTGGATAACAGAAGGGGAAAAGAAAAGAAAAATAAGAGGATTTGAATTAGACAGAATCAGGTATGTTGATGTGTAAAGCCCCCAGTCTGCATTATAAGTGAGGATCACTAGATTCAGGTCCCAGCTGGATCCTGGACTGTGTTCTGCACTCACTCACACTCATGTTCCATTCCAGATTTACAGCTCATTTGCCTCCTTCCCCAGCAGTGGGTGAGATTTTTCTGTTGAATTAGGTCGGAACTGTGGTTAAATATCAATTACTCATTCTTACCTCTCCCATAGGCTTTTCATAGACATCTTCTTGCCATTGCTCAGCCTTTGTTTGAATAGCGTCGCGCTGGAGTGCCTCTAACACCTTCTTGGGAGTAACAAAGCCATATTGTGCTTCAAGCAAGGCTAAGTCAATTTTTTCAGCCTTAAGTACTCCTATAACTTCATCTTGAGCCTGCAGAAACACAAATTAAGACTTTATCTTCTTAAACTGTATTTATGTATTTACAGACCAGATCTCTGCTTTTGATTTTAAGAAAACTGAGAAACTTCTAAAATAGCACTATGTGTGTAAAGTGCTCCAAAACAGTCAGTTATATGAAGACAGTTGAAAAGCATGAGGGAAGTATTGGTCTCTGTATTTTATTAGTTCAACATAAACTCCAAGATCTTCAGACCCTTCATCAAAGCTTAAGTACTTCTTTAATTATTAGATTGTTTTGCTATTTCTGGACTAATGTGTAGCATTCACAAGAAAAATTTTTAGGGCAAAGTACGTCTTGTGGTATTAGAAATTGACTTGTTAGTGCAGGATGGTGGGATGTTTCTTGAAACCTGCAAGTGTTGTACATTCTGTATGTTCTGGGTGTAGATGACTTCTGTAGTTTAAACCCATTACAGATGTGTCCCTCCTGGGTTTTTCCCCCTACTCTGCATCCTCCAGTGGTGAAGGTTGCCCCCCTGCCTCTATTGCAGGGATCCAAATGACATGAACTGCCTCAAACATCTGTGCTGTGCAGTCATCTCAGTTAAAAACAAGTATGTGTTAATCCTAGAAGGATAGAATAGGAAGGAAGGGAATCAGAGAGAAGGGCATACCAGGGGAGGGTAACACTTCTAGTCTGACTCCTTTTGGTTGGAAGACTTCTGTATCCCCATTTATGACTGTTTAAACAAATGTTAAAATATAAAATAGTCTATTTCTAATCCTTAGCAGAAAAAAAATAGAAGAGTGGTCTTTGTACACCTTGAATGTTCTGGAACTTGGAAAGGAATGGCATAAATTAGAAACGTTGTTGTGATTGGATTGACAGCTGATCTTCAGTGATCTGACTTGGCAGTACAGGAGGTGGAAAATAAGGGATAAAAGATGACTTCCTATCTTTTTCATTCATAGTGTTGCTTCCTTTTAAATTTCAGATGTGATTTAAAATGTTGATGTCAGGCTCATTGTTTTCCAGTTCCTCATTTCCCTATTCCAGCTTTAAACCTAAATAATTGAAGAGTGTGTGTGTATATATATATATTTATATGATGCACATGTAATGAAGAGTGTGTGTATAATATAAATAAATATATAAAAATGTGTGACGTCTGAACTTTAACCTAAATTAAGAAAGGCCAAGTGGGCAGGGGAGAAACGTTTTGCAAACATGGAAATTGTTCTGTTTGGATAATGAAACAACGTGTAGAAGTTTGCCTTGAATCTACCCTCAAATATTGGTGCAGCTATTAAATATTCATATCACATGGGTGTTCTGTTCAGCGTGTCTGTATTATTATATAAACACACACACTTTAAGAATAGAACTTCCCAGGTACTATCTAGTAATAAACTCTGACCCCATGTGCTACACCCATTTAGGCCACTTTGGCCAGGTTGCTTTTTTCTGTGCCTGTGAGCAGTTTTAAAGTTACTGCTTCTGTGTAATAAGGCTGCCACAGAAATATTTTCCCTGCTCACTGGAAATCTGGTTCCCACTTCCTGAAATGATATTTGACCAGGTTAAGCATCATTTACCACTTGACAGATGGTTCCTTTTCTAGGTAGAAAAATGCTCCCTCTTAAAATATAGTAACTTGTGGGCTAAGTGGCATGTAACACTTTTGCTTTGTATTATGGGAAATAAAATGGCTATTTTGATTTTTTTAGCCATAAGTGTTAGAATACTGTTAAATTAATTACTTCTTGTGATGTGGCACATACTGTTTGATAGGGAGTAAAGCTCATGGCTTCATAGGAGTGAGAGGATAAGACATGGTTAAGTAAAATATCTGGTCTGTAGTATGTTCTCCATATCAACCATACAATGACAAATATTTTGCATTCAAGATATTTAGAATGGGGCAGCACAGGTAGAAAGTTTTATGAGTTGTCTGCTTTGAGAGTTACTTGTGGTACAAAGATCATGTTTCCTGTCTGATAGCTATAATAGCTATAATTTTGGGGTGGTTTTCTATACTGCAGTTCATATTTGTCCTGTATCAGACTGTGTAAGGTGTTTTCTTAACATAAAAGCAGCATATGTTTGTGGTGGAGGGGATAATGGGGATGGAGTGTCTTTTAATTCAGAGTATAAAGCAGGGCAATACATTACCTGTAATTCACCCTCAAGCACGCTGAGAAGAAATAGCAAGTCATCACGAGAGAGATCCTCTCTTTTCTTGACAGAACTTTTTTGTTTTTTCTCTGCCTTTGGACTTCTCAGGATGCTGGCTCGGGCTACATCATCCTTCTCTTTCTGCTGTGTTTGTGCATTTCCTTTCCCACTGTAACCAGCCTCTCCTTTGTGGTGGTCTTTCGCCCTCGGCTGGCTCAGCTTTGGTCTGGTTGGGCTTTCGGTGCTGTTAGTTCTGGAATGCATGGTTTATATCTCTGAAGCTGAAGGAAACTGGGGAGAAAAGTAATTGTTTTAGCTAACAGAGACTATAAAACTATTGCTGTAATTGATGGTGTGTATTATTCCCTCCAGAATGGTAATTCTCCTTCTGCACAAGGCTGTTAGTCATTTGACAAAAGCTGATAACCTTATGCAAACCAACAGGACTGGGCTATGATCCTTACTGGATGTCTCTAGTGAAGTGAGTGTTTACTGGTCTTATGCCATTGTAGCAATTCCATCCTTGATACCTCAAAGACATCATCTTTAGCAGCAGCACTGGGTGCATCACTGCAAACCACATTTCCTATTTTGTTACCTGACATTTCTGATAGATACTTATCATGATGAGGCAGATTTAGGTTCAGAAGCTTTTCACTAGGAAGATCTTTCTGTTCCACTTTAATAGTGTTCTGTTTTCCTTTGTTTACCCAAGGGAGAGCACAAAAGCAGTCCTCCAGTACTACAAGGTATGGAGGCTGCATTATCCATGTTTGGCAAAATGCAGGGACTAACAAACACATCCAGACTGCAAGAAGTGAGCAGCAGTGTAAATGCTCCCTCTCCAGCACCATCACCACCAAAACCAAACTTGCACCACCACAAACTTGCACCACCACACCAAAACCAAACATCACCACCACAACCACTACCTTGCAGATTATGACTTGTCCACTCTTAAAACCATGCAGTATAAAATCTTGCTACTACTTTAGTGCTTGAGTCCAGCACTCTGGAGGTATTAGTACCTGGTGAAAGGGAGACTTCTCCTAACTAGGCCCCTTTGAAGTGCCACTGTTAAGGAAACATACTCTAATGCCTTTGCAGATAAATGACTAACACTGTATAAATATTGATTAACCTCAGGAACTCATGTTTTGGTTATCACCACTCAGATTAAGGAATGAATGGATTATAGTCCACCTCTGCTGGAAAACTGTGGTCATGGATACCATCATGCAAACAATAACCCAATGGTGTGATTCAAAGGTGAAATTCAGCATGTTCCAAACACAAATAAGGCACAATTTTTCTTATTACACTGCCAAGCTAATTGCTGAAAACTCTAGAAAATCATTATGGTCTATGATAGGCACTAGATGATTTCTTGGCTGCTTTTTTGCCTCAGTTCTGTGGCTGATAAAATTCTTTGGGAGCCTCCTCCCCTACTCCCACCAGATTCTGACTAAATCTTAAACTCTGTGGCTGCACTCGTTAACTGTAGTAACTTTCCACTGAATGCTAAGAATGATTCCTTTTGTTGTTTTTCTGCAAGAACAGAGGAGGTGGAAGTAGCTTTTGGTTTATAAAGGATGACGTCTGAGAGTGGGGTGAATTGATCAGAAACATTACCAAAAAAGAAAGTGACATTTTCTATAATGTTAAAGTCTCTTCTAGTCTGATTTGAAGCACTCATTAATAAGAAAAACTTGTTCCTCCAAGTCTCAGAAAACTAAGGTGTGTCAGATTTGCATGGCAGTGTGCACTGGAAACTGTTTTGTGAAGCATCAACAATGTCAGGGTAGGATGGGAGCTTACTGTAGTGCATGTAGGAAACCAAGAGTTGTTCATAGCAGGCTGGCAGCCTGGTGATGAGTACTTTTAATGTCTTTATCCTGTTTTTTCCAGTCAAATGCAGATTCCCTTTATTCACTGTGGTGTGTTTATTAGGATACTCCCCTTTTGCCTCTTGCTTACAGATTGTTATTACTTGGGAAGATGGCTGTTGGTTTCCTTTGAGCGTGAGATGCTGGATGCCTACTTGGCTTTTGGGTGCAGTTAAAGGCTTATGCTTTTAAGTTTAAATGCAGGAGTAGTGAGCTAAATCAGGTAACCTGAATGTACTCTGAGCTTGTCTGTGGGCTTTGACAGCACAAGCACAGGACACTATGAAATGGATAAGTAGTACAAGAAACCCCCTTCATGCATGCAAGTTGCATCAGTGGTATAAACTGGACATCAAGCTAGTATCAAACTTGTTGACAACAAATGTCAATATGACATTTCTTGTGGAAGGAAAGGAAAACCAGGATATGAGGAAGAGCCTCATACCTTTTCAGTCTTTGAGACTGGGTGCACGTGGAAATCCTGAACTTGGAAAAACAGTCCAAGAAGGACATCCTCCCCTGCACTTACTCTTGCAGTGTATGGCTTCAAAGCCACATGTCACCCAGTATCCACGGCTGTAGAGAGTTACCTGTGACTCCCTTTTAGGTTTGTCATGCATACTTCCTAATCAGGTAGTTCAGTCCTTATTGCACTGGCAAAAGGCACTTGGTCCTTGGGAAGCCCAGCTGACTTGCCAGACAGGCTGTGCTCCTATGGAGAATGGCATCTTTTCAGTCTCCCAGGATGGAGTTTTTCCTTTTCTTGTTGAGAGCATTTATGTACACTTTACCTGTATTCTGTTCTGACATTCCTGAATGCCAGTGCCTACTAATCTGCTAATGCAAATATTTATCCAATTAAGCAATTAATGTGAATTTTAGAAGTTGAAGTGAAATACTGAAGGTACACTTCAAGCACTTTTTGAATGGTACTTGAATGTAGCTGATGAGAGGCACAAGCACTCTGGTGTTAGTAGCCTGCTTTATTAACATATTCTTCCTCAGTTCATTTACTTAAACTTTCTTAACTACCTGTACACTGATAAGCATTATTATTTATAGCATTGTCTTGTCTACAAAAGGCTGTTAGTGCTAATGTGGTTGTCAGAGGAGGTAGGTATGAGTAACAGAAGGGTAATTTAAAACTTCAAATGCACAGTGTAACTGCTAGTGTAGCAAGCAAAGTGGGACTTCAGAAATGGACAAAACCAAACATCCCATTCACCTACCCTGAAACTCCTCACTACCTTCAAATTTTCAGACTCCCTAGATGTGCCACTACCTAAGGGATTCACCTTCAAAACACACCTGATGTTTTGGACAGAACATCAGCTACTCATGCCCTTGCACCATGGCACAAAACATAAAATACTCCCATTCTATTCCAGAGGATGCTGGTTATCTGCAATGCTATTAGACCCTGTATGACTGGAATGACTGTAATGAGACATTTAAGACAGAAGTAGCATCATTTGAAATTTTTCACCAGGGTGTTTTGGTACATTGGGTTATTTTCTGTTTTGAGCAACTCTTTCCATGTTCTTGAAGGGTTAATGAAGAGCAATGTTTTATTTCGTTGGGTTTTTTTCCACAAGGTAAAAATGTAAATAGACCCATAAAATTTAGGAGTATCATAAATGTTGTTTGTGGCACCCAAACAGTGTAAGTCTGGGTTCTCAAGATTAGACTAATGAGCATAAAATTTGCCTTTTTGCATATCTGTCTCAAGCAACACTTACATTCTATAATGATGGCATCTGTGTACAAGAAAGCTATCTTCCAAGAAAGAGGTAAGAAAAAAGTGTTCCTTCTTGTAACAGAGTTTGCCTTTCACAGAGGCTCTGTGATTTCTCCTGGAGAGTTGACTCTAGTGTCTTGTGGCAAGCCTTTGTATAGAAGTTAACTTAAGCCCTTTTCCTCTGCACCACCAGGAGGGATGACAATATAAGATGCTGTAGAAAACAGTAAACAACAAGTGCTAAAAACAAATTGGTTGTGTGTGCCTTGCATTTGTGATCTTTCATCTGTTTTAGCTCAATTGCTAAAAAAGCAGGGATTGTAGCTATGTAAACAGAAGAAGGATACTTGCCAGCATTCTCATATGATGAATTATGTAGCATTGATTGCATCAAAATTAAAAGAAGATTGAAAGGGAGCATCCAGATCATGAAGTCACATTTCCTGAAATCACAGACCACTGTGCTGTGGGTACTTAAAAATTAGTTTTCTGTAATTGTGCAAATGGAATAGCACAAGACCTGTGTTCTGCACTGTTGTGCTTTCCTTCATGTTATGAGATGCCTGTTTTACAGAAGATCTTGCACTTGTATCTTGCTTTGAAGTGACAGTGTGATGGTTCTCAAGCTCATCAGATGTGTGCAGCTTGGTAGGCCGGGTCCAGATTCGTAGAGGAATGACATTGGGTTACACTGAAACACTCTGGTAAATCAAATAATTGCAAGTTAGAGACTCAGCAAAGTTTGCATCTATTCTTAGTTGTTCATGTTCTTGGTCTTTTTACAGTTTATTTTCTGTTCTGTGTTTTAAAGATCTTGTTCATCTCTGAACTGAATGATGTCCTTCTGCATATAAAGGAGATATTTTATTTTCTTGCTGATGAACAAGGAATCTGAACTGTCAAAATATACTTTCCTTAAGAGCCAGGTGAATGAAGGACCAAATGTTTCTATGATGTTAACTTGGTCTCCACCCTCTCAATCATATTGTGAAGTAGAGGTTAAACTGCATACGTCTCTTTGGCAGCAGCAGATTAGCAGGTGTTCCAAAATCCCTGCAACTTTTGTGGGAAGGACTGAAATATCCTTCAGAGATGGCTTCATCTTAGAGTTTTAAGAGATATTTTGACATTTATTTTCACCTTTGGTGTTTTCCTTTTTAGTCAGTGATTGATTTATGAGCTAGCAAAATCCCTCACCAGGACTACGTATCCTATTAATCCCAGGGTGAGGACCCTGAATTGTTAAGAACTTGCAGCTTCTTGCAAAAATCCATGACTAACCAAGGAATTACATTGCTCTGATTTTATCATCCTTTAAAGGGCAGTGCTTTTGATTTGCTGAAATGGATAGGACTCCTCCCAACAGGCTGACTTCTAAAAGGAGTTGAGATCTGATTGCTTGGCAAATCAATGCAATGGGAGAGTGCAGAGCACATGTCTTTTGGACAGAGGTCTGCAATCCTCTGCCCATCACTATAACTGTGGACTGGGGCAAGAAGAAAAGGGGTCCCACAAAGGTTTGTCTTGTTCATCTTTTGCAGTCCTGGTGGGACCTTTAGACAAGCAAATGCACCTATTGAACTGGGGTAGAACATGAAAAAGTCTTTTTAGTAATTAGAATCCAGGATATGGCTATTTCACAGCATCACTGAGCCTTTCCTGGAACTGGTGCCTTCTCACAGAATGTGCTTAGGACATTTATTCTTCCCCTAAGTGAAATAACTTGCTTTGTGGTAAATTTGCCCCACTTCCAAAGAAAACAGCCCTTCCTTTTGGGTAGACTCACTAGTGATTTCCTGAAAACCATTTGAAGTGGCTTCTCTCCAGAGGGATGTTCAGTTCAGAGGGATGGTCTGTGCCATGACCAGCTGTCTCATTTGAGCTGTGCTCTCATTCTCAGTAGACCTTGTGCTGTTTTGGTGCACAGGATGGTCATTTAGTGAAAAGAGACTCCTTTAACAGGTTCTTCACTCAGGGAATCTGGGATAAATAAGTGTTTCATCCTGGCAGGCAGATGGCAAGATGAAGCCATTTTTCTGGGAAGACTGAAGCAAGAGTGATTACCTGTGTATCCTGATGCATCTCTTGGCATGCAGAGTTGCAGGAAGTCAAGCAGCAGAAAGAAAATAAATTAGCAGCTTGTTTCCACCCTTACAGGGTCTTGTCAAATTTTGGTCTTGGAAGCCCTTGGGGATCCTGCAAGTGCAGCAGTAACTCAAATGGGAAGAAAATCTGGATTCAGCCAAGGATGTGAACACTTCCAGACAGGAAAAGTGCATGTGTGAGAACTGGATGTCATTTTTGTGCTGGTTGTGGTTTATGTTCATCTGACCACAAGCCAGATTCCTCATCCCTTGGCTACAGGGAGCCTCTTCTGAGACAGTAAGATGCCTTTTGAACAGTGTTAGAGTTGTCATGGTATTCTGCTCGTGGTAAAGTTACTGAGAGATTTCCAGCATCTGCTGCCTCCTCCTCCTCCCCCTTCCAATCCTGTAGTGTTTTGCAGGATATTTTGTGAGTGTGGTAGCTAAAATCTTCCCAGGTCCGTTTTGCATATGTGCAGGCTTGCAGTCATCTTTAGAAGGCTGAGTCTGCGTGGGAAGTTTTGACCAGGTTCTTTTGAAGGATATATCTGTATCACTTGCCTGTCATTTCATTATTGGTGTGTGAATTTGTGCTCTGGTCCTCATTCTTGTAATATATCAAACTACAGATATATAGATATACACACATACATTTCCCCCCCCCCACCACCACTGGATTTTGTGCCAGGAGAAAAGTAGAGAAAAGAACATGTGCAATGTGACTAGTTCTTGGGTTTGTGGCCTTGAGCTCAAGTTAAGCCCCTTGTGTAGAGTAACTGATCTCAGCCCATCTCCTGCTAAGTCTTAGGTGGTGTTTGCCCACATATTTGGCAGTTTAAAGCACACAATGAAAGCATAAAGTGCTCACCTTGAACAAATAGGAATATATGGTTAAGAATGTATACTCCCGTTCACAGATGTCAAATTCTGTTTTAAATAGGATTCTTCAGATGGTTGGGTAATAGACCTCTTTGTGATGATCCATGAGAAAATAAAGAGTTTGAGCTCCTTGATGCATCATACAACATTTCTTTGGGAAACCTGGGAATCTCTTTTGAAATTTGAAATTAGGGTTTGGATTCCACAAAGCTTCCAACTCAGAAATCAGTACTTTAAAGCATGGACTGATTTTTTTTTTCCTTCTCTCTAGTAATAATTTGAAACAACCTCTGCTAAACCCTTCTTTTCTCTCCTCCGCAGGAATTCAGCTCTTCTAGTTTGTGGTCCAGCATTTTGCCAAGTTGATGGTAGTCTTGGAAGATGGCAGTATATTTATCACATTACAAGTGTACAGTTCCTGTAGCAAGTAGTTGAGACACAGTGGACATGCTTGAGGTGCTACCCCTGCCATGGGGCCACAGTGTGAAGCCAAGGGTTTCATTGCAGTGGGAGGACTCTGAAGTTGCAGGTGCACAAACCAAATATATTTGGTTCCTCCTCAACGTTCTGAACCCATATTTTCATGGGTTCAGAAAGTTGAAGAGGAACCAAAAGTAAAATACACAGAATGTCTTTAGCTTTGTACTGCTGGGAATAGAGGGTTGAGGGGAATTTTACACAATTAGCTGAATTGCCTCTGAGATTAATAGGGTTTGGGTGTTTGTTCTGAATGCTCACTTGGGTTCAGGTTTGTTTTAACTTTGTTTTTAAAGTAAAATGTTTCATACCTATTTTGTAATTAGACACTAATAGTGGATTATTTATAAGGATTAGTGCAAGAGAGATTTTTGGTGAAGAAATGTCGGTATAACATCAGGTGTTAGAAAAGGTGAACTCTGCAGTGCCATTCAATCTGCTTCTCTTGCTAAACAAAAAAATGTGAATCTTGCACTATCTGTATGACAGATTTTTACTATTAAACAGAAATAGAATTCAGCTGCTCCAATTTCAATTACATAAATTTACTTTCCAGGTGTAGAATTTTCTCTTTGTATGAGCATAAGAAATAGTTAACATTATTATTGCAATGTTTGTACTTTAATGTTTATTAATATTTAATTTACTATTGAATTTAGTATTTATTACTATTATAAACATGGTTTAATATTTATTATTCAGCTGCTGTAATTTTGGCCCCAATGTATAATTGCTCTGTAATTACATCATACCCAGAAGCAAAACCATGATATAGTGCTATATGAAACAAAAATGGTCCTATCTTAGAAACAGTGTGTCTAGAGTTGTCCTTTTCCCTGAATATCTGGAAACTACCTGGACCATAGACATTTCTGTAGCTGGATAATTCAGTGTTTTAGTTGATAATTTCAGTTTTTCCTCACTGTGGCTATCTCTGAACTCTCTGCAGCCATCAGTTTACCTGAAATTTGTAGAGATGTCAGTACCTTTTCCCCTCTCTCTGCCCTGTTTGGGACTGGCCTTGATTCAGGCTGGGACCCCTGGTTAGCCATTGGACAAAATGTGCAGCCTCCTTGGGCAGAGAAACAAGCTCAGGCTGTCCTTAGGAAGAACCCACTGGGAACTTTGGTTGGCCCTTCCCAGATTCATCTGGCATGGAGACCTTAAGGAGAGTGAAGGGTAGGATATTCAGACCTGTGAAACAAATACGTTTTTGCATGTGTGACAGGTTACTGTAAATCCCACAGGCAATAGCTCAAGTGAGGTATTTTAGGATGTGAGAGGGGGGTCTCCATCTGTTTGGTTTCAGTCTTGCATATTGTTATTTTACACAAGGTAAAAACCGAAACCAAAATTTTCTGAGTTTTGGGTTTCAGGATAGGCCAGAATTTTCTGTGTGGCAAGTCACACACCTTCTTTCTACTGAATGGTGAAGGCTTTTTGTTTTGTTTTGAGGTGGTTTTTTTGAGAGTGTTTTTTTAGAAAATTATTGAGGGTTTTTCCTGGCTTTTATGTTTTACAGGTTATCAATCTGATCTCATTCATACATTCATATCTCATTTCTCACTCTTTCACATGAGATCCGTGTGCCTTCCAGGTCAAAACCTACACATTATACATATACTTATATATTATAATACCTAATACAAAAGTTCCTGCCTTTTGCTTTCCCTCTCTCTCCTGAAACTTAGGAAATGAATTCAGAGATTCATGGTGTGAACCTGTGTGAAGGTATTGTCTCAGCAATGGTATTAGTTTTGTGTAACTACATGTTTTGGCAGAATTTAAAAACCAGGGAGAGTTTCTTACTGCACAAGTCTGTCTCTCCTAAATGTTCCATGTGTTTGCTTAGGCACAGATGGGCCCTTTCTTCCCTGGGTTCAACATGATTTTGGTAAATGGGAGCCTACAAAAGCAACAATTTTTGTCTTCCTGACAATATAGGGTAGATAATTGCCCATACTTCTTTTGCTCCCCTCCCCAGCAGACTGGATGCAGCCAAAATACTGTCATTGTGTGGTAAGTCTATAAATATTTCAAGGTGAGTTTTGTGATAGCAGGTTTAAAAAAAACCTAAAAAATCCATTTTTATAGTATTCACTCTCACTTTCTCAAACATCCTATCACTGCCAAGATGGGAATATTTAACGTTCTATTTTAATAATCTAAGCAGGATTTAACCACTATAAATTGAATATTTTTCTTCCCATGTTTTTAGCAGCATGACAGATCTCATTTTAGAAATATTTATGATAACAATTCTGATGCAAAACTTGAATATAACTAAGAGAAGCTTGTAAGAATAAAAGGCAAAGGAAGTTTACTCAGCCCAGTGCCATTTTTACACCTCTGACTTCAGAGGTTAACTTTCCATACATATACACAGTTGCACATACCAGCGCCATTTCAGTGGTGTTTACTGTTATGAGGTCCCACCTTTCTGACAGAAGGTAAATTTTCTCTGTCAAAGTGCTTGTGATAGTCATTTTCTGTGCCCTTCAACATGCTGGTAATGTGGTACAAGGTCACTTTGAAAAGCTGCTTATAATCACAATTCTTCAAAAAGAATTAACTCAAGAAATACAACATTACGATGTTTTTAGCTAGAACAACTGTGAGCAAAAGAAAAGGAAGAAACCAGTGATAAATCTTGTATTTCAGTGTGAATTTGTGTGTCTTCATACACATACATGACATTTGAAATTATGTACTCATGTACCAAGAGTGTATCTGTGTAATGCTCTTGTGCATGGTGCTCACAGCAAGTACAAAATAAGTAGCCTTTATAAGATACTTTTGTCAAAAGCCCAGTAAAAGTCCACAAAGTTTTGAAGTATCTTGCTTTTGTTTTCAGTGAAAATGTATGGTTAGTAAGCAAGGATTATCTAGGATATGTTATCTAGTGTAAGTTAATTTGTTACCCCACACTAATTGGTCTGGATATCTGAGGCCAAAACTTCTTAACCCTTGCAGTCATCTCCATTTCCAATTTACTCAAATACTCCAATTTACTGGGGTTTTTTTGCCTGCTTGGCAAAAAAAATTGCTCATTTGTATGGGGTATCCTACGTCCATGAGTTGTGAAATAAGCAGCAGAGGCTACAGTGAGAACTACAGAATAAAAATGTACACCATCAAAGTGCATATATGTTAATTTTCTTCAAGGGTATTTTTGACAAGCGTAGATTTGTTGAGACATTTGTGTGGGAGTGTTCACCTCAGTGTTGTTTTTCTCCACACATGCAAATAAACCACAGGCTTTTAAATATCCTGAGAAAAATTTCTTCAAAGGCAGATCAAAGGTCTTTACTAATGTCTGAGGAAGCTGCCTCTCTTGTGAACTCATGTCTATGGAGAGCTGGTTAAGACAATCAAGATCATGATTCCATTGATTTGATCGTTTGCAGCCTGCTCTGAGAGGAGATGCCTTGTTTGAAGAAGGAGGAGGTGGGGGAATCCACAGATGCTCCCAATTTTACCAAGAAAATCATGAATAAAATAACTTTTTAAAACCAACTCTGTTGGGTTTTCCCCCACTATGCTATGTGGGTTCCTCTGCTTCAAACAGTTGTCTTAAACAGTGAATGTATAAGAGTATTGTGTAAGAATGAGTCAATTGACATTTTTTTATCAATTTTATCTGCTTTTGTGGCTTTTGCGTTCAGTGAAATGTCCAGGTACAACTTTCACATCACAGAAATTTTACATCTTTGTTTGCCTGTTTCTTTGTTTTGGTTTCATTTCTCTTTGTTTGTTTTGGGATTTGTTTTGGGATTTGTTTTTTTGCTTCTTGGTTTTGGTTTGATTTGTCCAAAAATATCTTTCTATCAGAACAACACAGAACACATATGAGCTAAGCCTTGAAAGTTTGTGACCTTCTCCCTAGGCTGGAATTCCCCACCTTTAGATAGCATTCAGGAAAATAAATTTATTTTTATCCTTTAAGGCCTGGATTTTCTTTCTTCTCTATTTCTTATGTCTGTTTGCTTTGTGAACTGTATCTTTTATCATTCAGACCAATTTTTATAGGCTCTCTGATAGTAGAGAGCTCTTAACTCTTAGAAGCTGTTGAGAATAGTGTTTCTCTTTTGATTTTACTGGTTTTGTCATGCTGCCACAAGGCATCTGTGGGTGCTAGGTAGGACTTCAGGCTTGTATCTGGACCTAGGGTTTCCAAGTTGGTGGGTTAGGGATTTTTTGGTTAGTTGTTGGTTTAAGCCAAACATTTTTAATACTCTCTCCACCAATGACTATGTTCTACTGCTACCTGGAAATTGGACAATAATATTTTGTTGCTTTATCTGATCATAAATGAAATAATTTAATTTCCTTTTTTTTTTTTTGTAGATGTTAGGGTTTTCTTTTAGCTGTGGACTGGATTTTTCTTGTATATTTGAAAGTTTTGGTCTTCATTACATTCTGTGATTTGGTACTTTGGAGCAATACCAAGGTTTTCTTTGTAGTCTATAATACAAAACCAGTGTGATATTGTTTTATTTTCTCCTTGGTTGCTTTTCTCATTCATGACAATACCTCAGTATGTAACAGCAGGCTAACATGTTTTTGTCTGACTGGGATAATTCTTAGCTGTGCAAAAAATTGGCTCTGGCATTTTCCTCTTCTGGCTGCAGCTACAAAATAACAACACATGCATGGCCATGGAAGATTCCTCAACTCATTCCCCATGCTCACATTCTCTGTGTTTAATATTCAAGAGGAAAATTTGGCTAAATATCTGAAATATTTTTCCCAGGAGTTTAATGAAAATATTATCTCTCTCAGATCTCCAGTCCTCTCACTTTTCTATGCAGATATATGGAATATAGTAGGTTTAGGTCTGGGGCTTTGGTTTGGGAAGGGATGAATGGCAGGAGTTCTCTCCTCACCTCTGAGCTGGGAGTGCTGACTGGCACTGCCCTGTATCCTGCTTATGCAGCTCCTCATATGCTGCCATAAGACTCTTGTGATGCTTGTGGACAAATTGCAGGATTTTGCTAAAAGTGCCCTGGGGTTACAAGGTCATCCTAAGAAATTTTGAAAACATTAATTCCTAGGCTTTGGTGGAATGGAAGTAAGTCTTGTGTTGGTCTTTCGAATCAAAACTCCTTTTTGTGACAGAAATACGTATTTCTGCTTTTTGTTGCTTTGGAGTATTTTTCTTTTTTTTCATTGTCTTCTTTTATTCTTTCTTTTTGTTCCTGTTAACATCTTATTAACATCTAACCTGTTGATCTCATGGCAGCAGGATATTTTAAATCATCTACTGCATGTTCACCTCCACACAAATGAACACACGGGAAATGTGAGTTCCCTTGTAGATTCTCAAGTCAGCTTTGTAGTTAGTTTTTATTTTTTAAATAATTTTTTTCATTAAAATTGATTATTAATTTAAATAAGTGAAATTAAAATTACAATGATGGCTTATATTTTTCTATACTGTTCATATTAGTGAGTGTGCCTATATGTGTCTGACAGGAAAACATGAAAAGCACAGAATTTTAAATGAAACTGTACACAGTGAAATTAATTTTTGTATGTTTTCACATTACATGTTTTACTAGCCATAACACTCCTTATTATTTATTATAATGCCTTACAGTATTCTCATAGGAATATGTCCTGCTCTGATGATGCAACTTTGGAAAATGAAAACACACTGGAAACAATGAAACAAAACAATGAAACAAAACAATGAAAACACACTGGAAACCTCAGCTTTTTAATAGCAAGTTTCTTGTGAGCAGTGAATTTAAAATGCCTCCTCCCAGTAAAAAGGTAGTGTAGGGCAGAGGTCAGTGAACCAGGTAAATGTCCCTTCTCTCTGTCACTAGCTGTGCTTTCTCCTTCTTTTTCCCCCATACTGGCAGTTTGGTCTTTAGGCCATCACCTGTGTTTTAATGTAGGGCAGGTAGAGAAAAGCCCTGTCCTCCTTTCGTTGCTGCACAAGAACCCCACAGTTTTGCCACAGGAGGTTCACACAAAAAGGCAAAAGTTGTTGATTTGTGCTGCAGCTGTGACTTCATCCTGGTTTTGATGATAGTGTAGCTGAGTCCTTGGGGAAGGGCAAGGTGTGTGGTGTAGAGCACATACTGTTGTTTGTTCCTCTCTTGGTTTTTTACTTGCTCAAATAAAATGTGTCTCTGGCCAGCTGCTAGCCCAGTGGCTAGTGAGAGTGGAGGAAACAGATCTAAATGAGAGCATCTATGACTATTTTGCAAGAGTCTGATGTTCAGAGAGGTCTGAAAGGAACACCAAGGTCTGGATGCCTTCTTCCTCACCCCACCCCTCTAAAGGCCTCTCTGGAAAGCCCACTTGAAACACCTGTTTATCCTTGTAGAAGAATGGTACTTATAATGAAAGTGCAATCTTTGTATTGCCCAGCTTAACTGCTGGGCACCAGTTATCCTACATTTTGGTGTGGCTTTGTTACACATGTGTTGGTGCTGGAGATGTGCAGAAAGCTTTTCCACCAGCCCCTGGTGGCCAGTGACAAACAGGGTGGAGCTAGGCAGGAGCAAGGTGGGACCTGGGGGACACAGCAGGGACCCTCCTGCTGCCTGTGTTCAGCCCTGCCATTATAATGACAACTCTGGGGAAGGAATTGCTCCCTGAGCAGCAGTTACCATAAGTGGGGTGATCTGCCAGGAGAGCCCTGTTAAAATTGCTTTTTTGGTCTTGGTGGCAATTATAGTACATTTCTGCTGGTGTTTTCCTGGCAGCTGAGGACAAATCTGCAAGTTTTTAGGTGTGTTGAGGAGGGCATGAACAGGTGACTCCAAATGTTTGCAGTGAACATGCAAGGCCTTCCTGATGAAGCAATGAGTCATATCCTGCAGGCACAGATCCTTAACTTGCTCCTTAGCAAGACTTCACCAAAATTATTTTATCAGAAGCTTAATATTTAGCTCCTGAGAGCACCGTGCCTCTTCTGCAGATAAATAATGCTAATTTGTTGTACATTGAACCAGTGGGATAATGCCACTTCTGACAGTGCCTGTGCACCTCATCATCTGAACATACAGACATCTCTCCTATAGACAAAGTATATAGACATATATGGAAAAGATACTGACTTGTAAGAAACTTCTGACTTGTAAGTTTGTTTGTGAACATTTGCTTAGTGTGAAAAAAAGAAGATCAATTCTGAAGTAGAGACCCCTTTCCCCTTTTGATTATTTGGTGGTTGTAAAGAAGTCATTTTAATGCACATTTTAATGTATTTGTCCGTATGTTCCCATCCATTAATAGTATTGATGTTCTTTCTCTAAGAAGGTAATTTTTCATAGTGCTCTGTTCAAATCAGTTCTGTTTGAGTGAATAAGTATTTAGAAAGTGTTAACAGTAGAGTGGATTTACCTTGATTAAGATGACACACAGCCTTGAATAGCTAGATGCTCCTGTATGTGCAAGCAGTTCCATTTGAGGAGCAATCACAGATCCTAGTACTTCTCTGACACCAAAATTCAAGTTAAATTTCCAGAGGTAAAATAAAGGTAAGGCTTTTAAATGAAAGGCCAGAGAATTTGTCCTGTATCATTTAATACCAAATATCCAGTAAACATCAGAGATGGGATTCTGCAAGCTTTCCTTGTGCTGATAGGCCCAATAAAAGTCTGTGGGGCTGCATGTGCAAGATTGGATTACAGGGTTAAGGACTGTATTTTGTGACTCTTACTGCTCCTATAACTCTCAGTACATGCATTTTCCTATAAGTATAGTCTGGACAGTCTCAAAATGTGGCTTTTTAAAGGTCTCTTGTTAACACAAACATTTATTAATTAAAGAAACAAGTGTAGAAGCAGTAAGATGTTTGATTTAAGTTTTGGTCATGTTCTTGTCATAGAGCCTTAAAAAAAGAAGAAAACTAGGAAAAAAACACCAAAGCACACTCACACACAAACCCCCCCCTCCACACACACCCCATGAACCAAAGAAAAAACTCACCAAAGAACCACCACCACCACAAAACAAACAAACAAAAAACAAAAACAGAAAAAAAATCCCAAAACCCTTAACAACCAGCAAACCATAGAATTTACTGGAATAAGAGATGGGAAAGTATATTCATAACTGAGAAGTAAACTGACTATCTGGCTTGGTTTTTAGGGATAGAACTGAAGGAAAAAATGCAGAAGAAATGCCTATATATGATAAATATGGTGTAGATTGTGGCTTTTAACACCATCCTTAATAATGTCAGGAATACTGTTCATCATCATTTTCTGTTTTTGCATGAGCTTAAGACAAATTATGTAGGTTTATCCTCAGAGCATTTACATAGTGAGATTGTTTAGGTCATAGTTTCAGCTTTGTGCAAATTAGAGCTGTTGAAATTTACCCATCTCTTAAACATTAGTGATTTGTTTAAAATGTATGTGGTGACAGACAAAGGCTTCAACAGTAAATACTGGTGCTTCTTGTTTCTGGAAATAGAATTAAATTGGAATCAGTTGCTCTCCTATGAGTTAAGTAAAATCCAGTCTTTTTGAGATAAAATAAAAGTAGCCTTTTGCAAATGTGCATTCTGGATTTAGTTTTGTGTTATTTGAACATGATGTATACAGCTTCTTAACGTCCTGCTAGGTCCTAGATAGGGCTCCTAAATGCCACTGAAAAAAACTGACAGGAGTGATCATTCAGAAACCTGATCATCTTTACCTTACTGCATCTTCATTGTGCCTTTCAAAATGAAGTTGTTGCTAAGGAGATATTGCAATGCACTGCATTTCTCTGGGATCTGAAGAGTGAAGAAGCCTTACAGCAAATTCTTGTTCTTGTGGTGTTCTTCAAATGTCTGCTAAGCCAGTGTTATACCAACTGATATCCTTTATGTTCTGTGATCAACAGAGATTGTCAGAGATGTGGGGCTTTAAGATACAATTCAGTTTAGCCAGCAGAACTTGATCCTAAATGATTACCATTATTCAGGGCCTGTAAAAATAGTTTGGAGGCTTTGTCACATGCTACAGTAATAAAAGTAGTGAGCAAGCTTTGAAAAAAATATTAAGACCAGTATCCCATGAAGCTCTAGAGGCCACCTGTGCAAGACATAACCCTGTGGAGATTTAAGGCTGCCTTCCCAAAGGGCCTGTAGGACACTTGTAAGGCACAGCTTTGTCGAATTTGCAGCTGCATGGATAGGCATGGACCCTGGTCATCTGCTCTCCTGCCTGGCAGGTCCAGCAAAGGCAGTTTTTGGTCACTGTCCAGCTGCTGGAGCAGTGGTGTTCGCCAGGGGTCCCGTGGGTCCCTGCTGTGCTCCTGCCCCAGCTGCCTCCAGGTTTGCTACTGTGCCCCACAGAGTTCCTCTGCACCTGCTGACCTGGGAATTGGGGACAGCAGCGTGGCCTGGGAGCATGAAGGGACAGAAGGGAAGGAGGAAAGAAGCTCTTGAAAAAACACATATGACAGTTTTGGGGGAGTGCCCATGTCACCAGTGTTGGAGTGTCATTGTCATCGTTGTGTCAGGGAAGCTGTGCATGCAGGGTGAACTGGACAGAGCATCTGGAAGGCTGTGAATAATTCTGCCCTGTTGTGGGACACAAATAAAGCTCATATGTATTTACATATGTAACATTACCTGTCTCTAAAACTATCTAGGCATACATGTTCTCAAACTCACTCCACTGTGAGGAAGAATTGTATGGGCTGAGACTGTGATACCTTGCAAAAAAAGGATGACTCTGTGTCCACAATCAGATCACTTAGTAGAAATGCTTCTGCAGGAAGGTTTTTCACACTAGCTTTGCACATGTACCTAGTCTGTCTGGCTGTAGGCAGTGAAGGGATGGAGTTGGTGTTCAGAGGGCACTTCCACAATTTCAAAGGTGGATTCCCACTTGGGAGAAGCCCTGATTTCTTCATGAGGTTGTAGCAGCAGATGGGTTGGTGAAGTACCTAAACCCTGAAGTATGAAAGCCTCTTTCCTTCCCTGTTGTATGAAGTATGAAAGCCCTGTTCCTTCCCTCTTCCTTCTCAAAGGAATCAGTGTTGCTTCTCAGAATTCTTGAGCTTCTTGTTCAGTCCAACATACCAGAGTTTGCCTTGCTTAAGAACTGTCAGAATTGTAGCAGGAAAATTGTGAAAATAGATGGCTTATCAGCCTATTTAATTAGGTACTTCTGTCTGTAAGAAAAAAGTCCTGAGGCAACTGATAGCAACTGATACTCAGCAAAGAGGGCTTGTGGGGGATTCATTGTCATTGTTCTGGGAGTACTTCAGCTTAGTCTCTGTAATGCTCAGAAACCAGAGAGCTTTAAGACAGCAGGTAAGCTAAACCAGAAGACATCATTCTGCCTTTGTGCAAACATATTTAGGTATGGGATGCAGTTGATTCCTTATCTTCATGAAATGTAAAGTTGCACTAGACTACCTATACTCTTACATCCTGGGACAAGCAGACCATGACTGCTCAAATAGGAAAGAAAATGTTCAAGAGACATGTGATTTAGGAGTCAGACATGCTGAGCAGTATCCATGAAGTAAATGGAAATAGCTACTTACTCATAGCATTATGATGGGGGACACTCAGTGGATTGGTTTGCCACAGAATTGAAACAAAGTGAAATCTTTGGTGTACAGCATGTAGCTAAACCCCTGAGGTGAGTGCCACAGGATACAGCAGAGGTGTCAGTGTACTTCATTGAGGAGATCCACAGAGGAACAGTTTAGTTGTGGTAGTTCAGAAGGATGTTCTGAAGGCAGCTTAAATCCTTAAGTGACAGCTGAGAGCATGCTAGGAGAAGGATCACTCCCATTGCTGTCTTTCTGCAAACATCTGCTTTTGGCCACTGTCAGAAAGGTTCTTGAACTAGATCAGCCGCTGGCTTTCCTGATGCATTTTTCCTGTAGCACAGGTAAGACTTCAGACTATTAGTGCTCCAGCACCTTTTAAAGCTAGGTAGAGAAATACATTTTGTAGCAATCCACTAATTATTTGCTCTAGGGAGTCAGGCTAACTTTGCCTATGCAATACTTTATACATGAGGAGTTAACTGCTGTCACGAGTCGTTATTTCCATTGAGAACAGTGATTCATCTTTCCATGAGTACGCAACAGATGTCTCAGTGGGAATGAAATTTTAGCTCATGTCACTATTCTGTAGGAGAAAATACATATAGGAACAGGACATTGTGTTTGGATACATGTGTTTTCTGTTGAACTGGGTTGTCTAAGAACTTCTGTCTCAAGTGTTTTGAGCAAATTTAGTATTTATTTGACCATGATTATTTTCAGAATGGTAGTTATGGAGGAGAAGGCTTGCTCTTACGGGCAGTACAGCCTCTCAAATGTGCCTCAGTCCTGATTAGAAAAACCAGACTTTAGCTGCTCTAATGGCTACTGGGGGTAGTTTTCCAATCAGTGTTTTACCTGACATACATTTCTGTTCTGTTCCTTTCAACTGTCTGGTGGAAATTTGTCTTTTCTTTTATTGCTCATCAAAATGGTCTATTAGAGATGTTATTTACATTGGAAATGCCTCTTGGGTAAGAGCTAACCATACTAGATATGCCTTCTGCACTACTGTAACTGTGAAAATTTGGAAAGAATAGCCATCTGGAGAACACAATTTTAGGATCTTTAAGTCCAGCATATCACAAGTTACCTTGCACTTCATTTGTGTCCCTGTGTGGAAATTTTTGTTTTTACTTTTTGCTTCAGCTGTCTCTTTAATACTCAATATACAAACTTAGTAGGGGAGTTAGATGGAATTTAAAAAAATCTGAAGTTCAAATGTCACTGTTTTACAAAGAAAATAAATATGCTACTGAACAGCATCTATATGAAGTTGGGGTAACTGTGTACATATTTTCAAGTATTGCATTTCTTGTGAAGAGATGTCTATGAAGTTTAAATCAAAGGGCAGCTTTTTGAGAGGGTTTTGAAACTGTGCACCATGACAGGATACAGAACTTTGATCTATTTAGTTTTAAGAACTTTGTCACAGTATTTGTCCCAAATCTTAGTCTTCAGGAGTCAAGATATTGACATCCTTAAATGACTTTCACAGCACAAGCCAAGTGCAGGAGAATCACTCTTGCAAGTGCAGGGTCCTAAGCTTTGTGCAATCACAGAAGTGATGACTGTCAGAGGAACACTGTGAGAATGTTATCAATCAGTTTTTTCTTTTGGTGCTTCCTGCAGCACACTATGGTTTAGACAATGATTGTGGTAAGAGTCTTTTAAATTGATGTAAAGACCAAGTTGATTTGACATGTTTTTTAATCAAGTGTTTATTAGTTGAAATAATCTTGGGTGTGTTTTGGCATAGTTTATGTTTGAGTGGGAAATTGAATCATTGTCAGAAGTCTGTATATCTTTGAGCATGTTAAGCTGAAGTTACCAAATAGAACTGTGGGAGGCTTTTGGCTTGTGCTTAGTGAATATAAACCAAAGCTCCTACCTTGCTGCCTCAAGAGCCACAAAAATGTTAATAGAAGTCAGAGATGCAAGAAAAAAATGTATTCCATATAGCCTGTCTACTTGCCAGTACTAGCTTTTTCCTTAAGTTACTTTCCACTATTTTGTTCCATCTAGTTTAAGGTATTACAAGGGATGAGACTTCCTCTGCAGTCCTGTGGAAATTATTTCACAGTCCTCATAAGACTTTGTGAATTTTTTTTTTCCTTATTTATATTTCCTGGTTCTTATATTTCCAGAGCAGAATCCACACCAAAACTGTCAGGGGTTGCTTTCCTGTTAGTTTTGGCAAAATCATTCAAGCTTCCTTCTTGCTCCTGTCTGCTTTTGTTCAACTGAACAAACCAGTGAACATTCTCATGCCTCAAACTACAAGTCTTTTAGGATAGGTGATACTTTGCTGAGGGCTGCTGTGAACATTTTAAATCAACCTGCATGTATCAGGTAAAGCAGCTGGAGCTCTCAGAGGTTCTTTTATTGCATTTTCTTTTATTTCTCTCAGGTGTTCACACAAAGCCTTCCTAACTGGTTTCCCATGTTCTCCTCACTTCCACCCCTCTCCCCTTTAACACTAGGGTACTTGTGCATAAGCCTTGCAATAGGCTTATGGAATGGCCAGTTATAGGCACTTAAAGCTCCACTAAGATGAAGTCAGTGATTCATCAGTAAGCAAAAGCTGAAATTAATCATGTAACCTGCCTGTAAGATTGGGCAGTGGTTCCCCATTTCATCGAAGATAATTTGTCCCCAAAAAACATGTTGCTTGTATTTGGACTTTTGGGTACCCAAGGCAAATTAATTTGAATTGTTGTATGAGTCTCAAGGAACATGTGAGCTTTTGCAATTGTTTCAAACCCCAAAATATTTTTGGTCTATTATAATTTAATTTGTTCCTTCTATTTTATCTTTCAATTATGTATAATAAAATTACATGCATATTTACTCTGATTATTGTAACTAAATTCATCAGGAACTGTTGTGATAGGACAAGGAAGATTCATTTGAATGTTATTTGCTTCCTAAGCATTTGTACATTTAGAGCCAAGTGAATTTATTGGAAATTGCTTACTTTTTCATTCTTTGTTTTTCCTGGTTTTCTGAGCTATTTTCTTGTGTATTGACTTGCTTCTCAGCTTTTAACTCGAGCTGCTGTACACAACAAGGTGCACAGTGGCAGCTGCTTCTTGAAAAGTTGCCATTTGGAAGGCAGCATGGAGGTTGTCCTGCAGACCTGCATGCACATGTATAACATGTGGGTACGCCCTGCCTCAGGTGGGAACAGAAGCTGCCAGAGGCACACAGAGACTTTTGTAACACAGAATCAGTTTTGTGAAAGATTTGGTTTTAAATCTTTTTCTCCCCCCAAGTTGAGTTTTAACTTTCTTAGATGTGTTGTAAATTCTGAAGTGTTTCACAGTCTGATAATAGATGAGCTAAGTTGCTTGCTGCCAAAGTGTGAGCAGTATGGAGACTAGGGAGGAATGCTGATCTTTTAAAACTATGCCAGTTTAATATTGTAATATTATAATATTGTAACTAAATTATGGTTTAAATCACAAAGTCTTTGCAATATTCCTGGAAGAAGATGCAAACTAGGATCTCTGGACATAAAGGGGGGAGATGTGTGCAACACCTGTAAACACAGTGAGAAAGGAAAGTAAGATGCTTTGGATATCTCTCTGATCAGGATATTTGTGCTGCATGATCACAGTCTCTCACCAATCTTATAGTTGAGCATTTTTAACACACACTCTGCACTCCTAGTTGCTGTTCCCTCAGAGCCTTTTCTGATGCCTGAATTGGAGAGACTGTGGTGTGGTGTAGAGCTGTTCTCATCTCCTCCACAGCTCTTACACAATGTGTGGAAAAGCAACAAAGCAAAGAAACTTGGGTTGGTGAAATGGCAAGTTTGGATCATCTTAAAGCTGCTCCAAGGGAAGCCCTGGCCAGTGCAGCTCGGGAAACTGATAGCAAGTAAATTTACTTGAGTGGAGGAGGAGTGGAACTTTAAAATAATTAAACACCTTAACTTTTATACAAGTAAAACTTGTATGCCAGATACCATACTGTATCTTTGTGGCTGTCTGCCCTTCCATAGC
This sequence comes from Agelaius tricolor, assembly GCF_023055355.1. Classification (NCBI taxonomy): domain Eukaryota; kingdom Metazoa; phylum Chordata; class Aves; order Passeriformes; family Icteridae; genus Agelaius; species Agelaius tricolor. The sequence goes on from NW_027269269.1 coordinate 33,157,500, forward strand.
CAGTGTAACATGGGTGCAGATTTTGGCTTGTTTAATGGAAATATGGGCATGATTGGTACAGATCAAATCAATTTTTGCTACTGAGAAATTAATTCGTGCACTGAGCTCATGCTAGTGATTGTGTGAATGCTGCTTCCTATACAAATTTAAAAGGTTTCTGACAGTCAGCCTGACCTGAGACACCTGGTTTTAAAACATCAGGAAGTTTTGTGAAAGTATTGGGCATGGAAGTTTGTTGTGTAACCCTGTAACTAAGTTCTGTGCAAATTCAGAGTTCTCTTTGCTGCTTATACAATTTTAGTGCAGCTCTATTGGTGCTACTGAGCAAATGGACTCTTTTATTTGTTGAGAGTCAGCCAAGTGGCTCTCTGTGGGAGAATGCTGATAAACCTGACTATTTTAAACCTGGGTATCTCTCTGCTGTTTTTCAAACACAGTATGTCTCTTCCTTCTGTATATATCATGTTGTCTTGCCTCCCCATCCCTGGCTGCCACAAAGGTGGTGACACTTCTTAAGTTCTCATCCCTCCTCATGATCTTGCTCATTTTTGCTCCCCTGAAAAGCTCAGTCTTTTACTTCCCTCTGTTAAACCCTTTGAGACTATTCAGCACCCTGAAAAGTCATTATTCTTCCAGTGCTCCTGCAAGACTTCAATGTCTGTTTTGGTGAGGCAGTTAAGGAGTTAAAGGCTTGTGGAGTTTCAAAGCAATGCCGGACAGCTGCTGTGAAGTATTGCTACAAGTCCTAGCTGACCTCATTCTTGTCAGACAGCAGTGATAATATCCAAAAACGGGTGCAAGACAGGAAGTGTTTCAGGAAGGTGTGTGTTTCATGCAAAGACATCAGAAATATGTTTTCTCCCGGGGCCACTTGCCATAAGATGCATATTAATTTAAATGAAACACTGAAATTCCAGGCTATGTTTACAGAAACATCATTTCAGTCCAGAAAAAACATTGCCTGTTGCTCTAATGTACAAATGGCAAAAGCAATTGTGGTAACTGCTGTATGTATTTAATATAATGATATTGCTGGCTGGATGAACCTACCTGTTAAACATATGGGGGGCTTCACATAATTTTTGATAGTTTTGTTTACTTTTTTAAGGGGTATCTTTGACTTGAAAAGGTGGTAAAGGAGGAATACAAGTCTACTTAAATTTTCTAATTTACTTTATGCTCAAAGACTGATTTGATATCTAATGTGCTTTTCACTAATTTAATCAAGTGAGTTCCTTAGTAAGCAGAACAAAATCTCATTTTTTCCCTAATGCATTCTCTGACTTATAATTTAAAAGAATTAGCTTTTGAAAGATTTAACATTTTTCACTAGTCAATCTACCAATTTATCTGCAAAATGTGTCCTGTATATACAGGTTCTTATTATTTTCATTGTATTGAAAATTCAGACATGAGAAAGCTTGTATTTTATTTATATTTTTCAGAAGTATCCACGTAAAAGCATGCAAACAAAAAATAATTCCTACCAGTTCAGAGCTCTTCCGCTGATAGTTAGGGATATTTTCCCTAAATTTCCCTCTTAGTTGTCTCCAGAACTGTGCCTCTTACAGTATGAATCTGCAGTGAAAATCAAACATAAATGATTATTTTTTTAATGAGCATAAGTAAATACTGTTTGAGAGGTTTTTTCTTTAGATTGCAGAAGTTCTTATTTCAGCATTAGCTTGATAATTTTTTATAAAATAATTTATTAAGAGTTAGACTTGGTCCTGTAAAGATTCTTACATTTAAAATGTTGCACATGAATAATATGATTAACTGAAATGAAGTCTAGCAGATGCCTGTAGGAATATTAAAATAAAGCACTGCTATTTAGCCTCTGCTTTTGTTTCATTTAAAAACTTGTTTCTTCTGTACTTTTTTCCTATATTCTTCTATAGTTTAAAAAAATACTAATTTATGTTGGTAGGGAGTGAACAAATTCAAGCTGCTGGAACTCATGTAGTAATTTCCTCTTTGGAAATTCGCCTGTTTATGAAGCTGGGTCACTGACCTTGAAGGGCCCTTTGAAAAGTGCAGCTCATGGCCAGGGACCATGGGGATGCTGAATGTTATAATAGCAGAGGTTGGGATTTTTTATAGAGGTGTGACCTGGGACCTCAGGTGAGGTGCATGAGGAGATAAAGGCAGGCTAGTGGATGGAAGACCTGAGTGCAACCAAACTTAGCCCTGCTGCATACTGAGGAATGAAACAAGTATGATCTGTGTTTTTAGAAAATGATCCAAGGATGTAACAGAAAAGAAAGGGAAGGAAAATGGGATCATTTAGATACAGGAAGACATATTTTTTGTTGTTTGCTGGTATCAACTCATTTGATGTACACACACAGTTGTTTCAAACTGAATTATATTTTAGATTTGTCTGCTGTTCCTGGAAGTTATTGCCAAGAGTGAAAAACCACATAATACATTTCTAGTATTAAACCATCTATTACTGGTGGGTAATGACAGAGTAGAGGGAGAAGGCACCAGTTAGTCTGGGTTAGCTCATGTGCTCTGGATAACTCTTTCTTGAACACTTAGATTTCTAAAGTTCTACTGTGCTATGTTGATTTCCCACTGCTTTCTGGATGTGATGAATCGTCTCCATGTCAATGTCAGGTAATCTCAAGTATTCCCATGACTGTCTGCCTCAAACTTTTTCAGGTAATGTGCCATTTGATCACTTTTCTATTGGCTATTTTAATAAGATAACAATTACCAGAAAGGCTGCAATTACACCTTTTACCAAAAGAAACATGTTTAAGTTTTTAATATTTCAGATGCCCTGCATTGTCACTTATATTTTATTTAATTTTGCTTTTAAATGCTAGAGGCACAAAATTTTGGATCTGTAGTGGCTTTCTTGTTTAAATTCTGAATTTTTGATAGTGAAGCAGGGAATTCATTCTCAAAGTCAAAAGGGAGAAAGTTTTTGTAATTACCAAACAGTTACAGATCCAGACACAGGAGGGAGATAAAACCAGAATCACATTTTACTAATTGTTTGTTAAAAGAAAAAAAATATTGTGAGATGCAGTGTAAATATTCACCTTACAAAATTATCTAGCAATGCAAAATATGAGAAATTATGTTAGTCCATCAGTCTGTCTCCTTGACTTTTCAAGGAGATCTACCACAAGGAACTTAAATAACATGCTTTCTTGTAACAGTGATGTAAAAAATATGTTATTTAAAGGTTTTTGTGTTTGTTTGTTTTGTATTTTTCTTTAAAGTGTATTGGGTTGGTTTTGACCAGTAAATGTGGATTTTGTTTCTGTTCAGTCCATAATTCCAGTCAATTCTGTGACTGTCCTTTTTGATCTCAGTGTATTCTGATTTTTCTCCTGCATCTTTAAACATGCGTCTTAAGCATTTGCCTCTTCATCAAATGTATAGAAGAATTTGTCTTGGTATTCTGAAAGAAACTAAAACCAGGCTGTTGTGGTTGTCCTCATCAAAGATTCTTCCATGGTATACACAGAACATCGGGGAATATATTTTCTTAACTGCTTAGAAAGCTCTGTTTAAAAATCTGCAGATTTGTTGGTGAAAAGGGTAGGATTTCTGAATTGATTTGGTGGGTTTTTTTAAAAATCCAAGCAATTGAGTTTTTTGTTAAATTAATGTTTTAACCTTTGTGATACTGAGCTTTTAAAGCTGGATAATTGAAATAAGGCCTGGCATAGATGAGTTAAAGGTGTCAATTTTGTGAGTAGTTACCTGTGAAATGTAGAAATGCTCAAAATCACAACACCCTGCTCTCTCTAGTGTGACTTGGAATGACCCCTACATATGAATTAATATCAAAAAGGAAATATTAAAGTATTCATAGGGTGCATGAAAGTCCCAATAGTGGCAAGGGTAGGTAGTGTTTCCAAAGAGCAAGGCTGTAGTTTAGGGTGGTTAGACATGCCTTCCTTGAACAAATGGGGTACAGTACCTAAATCACTGCACTGTTGTCACCTCTCTCCACCCTTACAGCCTATTCATGTACTTTTTAAATAGTAGTTGCACAAACCCTCTTGACCATTTTCTTACAGAATTCTTCAGTCTCTCCAAGGAAACCATTTGCATTGCACCTGTGACAGTTTGGTAGGAGTTGTGTGTGCTCTGCTTTGACTCTGCTTTCAGAGGGTACCATTTGGCTCTTCTGAGCCTGTTTCTGCTCTGCTAAAGGGGGGTAGTGATGCTGCCCTGTTTTGGTAAGGTATCCCTCTGATCAAGAGGTGAAAGACCAGATAGAGCCTTCTTTTTACCAATCCCAAGAGAGCTTGAATACAAACTGCATGAAGGCCTGCAGTCTCTGAAGGAGATTTAAGGAAATCCTGCTGGGATTTAATTCTGTGTCTGAGTCATTTGAGCTTGTTTTTTGACCCATTAATAAACCCTTGTCACGCTACTGCTGCTGCCTTTTGTTCCAGTCATTACATTCCTCTGCAGTCTCTGTAGCCATTGTCTGCTTTGTTTCTTTGGTTTTGTTTTTCTTCACTAGGGATAGATTTTTAAGTTGGCAGAAGGCATAAAATTCGGTTCCCACCACCAGAACACTCGGTGTGTTTGCAAGGGGTGTACAATGGCCATGCAAGCTCCACTGCATGTTCCCTTTGGCAAAGTGCAGCTTCCTTCTCCCTTCACTGGGTGTGCAGCCTCAGTGGGCAGTGAGTCCTCCTCCTCCTTGCCATTCTGCAGCTCGTGCTGGCAAAGGAAGCAGTGCCACAGAGCAAGGTATAGGAGAAACCTCTGAGGACCCAGATGTGTGCTGTGGGATATTCAATACTGCAGAAAGCTCTTCTCACCCTTCTGTGTGTGCCTGGAGGCACACACAGGCTCTCCCCATGGAACAGATACCTAACGTGCCTGAAAGAGTCTCTGTGGGCTTTGGCTCTCTGTTGAGTGTGTGTGGGCCATTTAGAAGAGACAGCTTTCTCAGAGGGGACAAAGGTCAGTTTAAAATTTTTAGGTGTACTATGTAATGCAATCTGCTGTTGGCAGATTTGGAAGATACCCGTGAAATCTTTGTCAAGGAAGAGGCCTTTTGTTTCCAAGGGAAAGTTTTGGATGCAGAGCGGGAAGAGGAGTATTTGCTAGATATGTCTGAAATATGTTTGTTTTGAAAGCCACTATTGAATTAGGTGTAAACTTTGAGCCTGGTTTATATTCCTCAGGGCAGGGGAAGATGGAATCTGTTGTTTATCTGAGTGCAGGTTTTCCCCAGGGTGCTTATATACACTACAGAATATTCATTAAGCTGCTGGCATTGTATCTCTAAATCTTTTCTTTGATTTCAGGTCTTAAATTAAAAAAAGACAAGCCAGATATTCCCACTCCTCCCAAAATAAACCTAAGTTGTGAAACTGTCCTTAGCACTTTTGCTGAATGAAGCACAAACACCTACTGTTTTCTGGCAAACCCTGTTTATCCACGTAGATACTCTTCTGAGAGTTGTTTCACTGTGTCCACATAGTCTTTACCTGACCTTCAGAGAGACTGATGACAAAGGGAATATTTGTAAGGCAGATTACTGCCTATTTAAGATTTGGGGTTATCTGTGTTTTCCAGCACATGACATTGAACAACTACCAGGGACAAAGGAATTTTTTGCTTCTCCCAAGTTACTGTTGGCTTTAAAGCAAGAAGCCAGTAAAGGGACATGCCATTTACATGAGTTTAGAAAACCTTCAAAACATCTCTTTTAAAATTTTCATTAAGAGATATAGGGCTACTGTCTTGGCATGAAGGAGAAGCTTTCCAAACTGGTTTGAGAAGATAAGTGCATTTTCTTTGTTATTTTGCATTCCACTAATAATGTGATTATTGTGCTACCATTTTAGCTGTACAGTTGGTCATATTTTGTACACTACTTTTAATATTGTAAAAAGGATGCCATTAATAATGAGTAGGAACAAAATGGTTAGCTGGTTCTAACTGTGGTGACACATTTCAGCTGTTTCAGCTCAGCTCTTGTAGAGGGTCAAAGACAAAGGAGATTTCAATTTCTAGAGCTTTGCTTTAAGATGGAAAGTAGACCTGCAATCCTGTGGTTCAAAGTCATGAAGGTAAGAAATTCATTTGGCAGTTCATAGAATTGTTGCTAAGATAAAATGAGAAGAAAGTGAGGGAAAAAGGAGTGTTCAGTGGGAAGGAAGTATCAAGAAAATAGACAGTCTACTTAGGAAGACTTAGAAACAGATGAAGCCATGAGAAACTGAACAAAATACCAATATAAGAAGTGGGTTTGCCATACACTTAGAGTTAAGCACACATTTCCTGTGGTGCTCTTCTGGGAATTGCTAATACGAAATAGTTTTTGTGGGACTTGAGTTTTAACACAGCAGCTGCGACTACCTACACACCTTGTTTTGGGTGATAATTTTGCTTGTTTTAAGAAACTAAGGGTTATTCCATTCTGCTTTTAATCTACAGGGTAATCTACAGGGTTTTTCATTTGCTTCAGAATGAATGGCAGTGATCTGCCCTTCCTTCAAGTGACCATTACTTTTACAGTATATTTAAGGTGAAATAGCCGTATACAATAATGTAGATTATAGCCACATTTATCAAAGTGACTGCTATCGGTTCAGACTGAGCAATAACTTTTAAAATAAATTCTGAAGTTTCCATTTTTCACTTCACTTGCCCCAGTGATTCCCCTTATCCTTTTTGTATTTTTTGGAGTAACCAAGATACCTAGCTGAGACATGAATCTTGCCTAACAGTACACTTTGTACTCATTGTAAAATTGGTTCCCAACTGTACACTATAAAAGATGTTTAAAAACATCTAGACTAACATGGAAATTACGTAACTGTGGTAAAAACTTCAAAAGAAAGCTTGGGGGTTTCCCCCCACCCCGTTTGCTTTGTTTAGGTACATGTTTGGGCTGGATTCTATCCGTCCACTCTTGCAAATCCTTCGTATTTGTACTCTTAACTGGTTCATCACGAGCTTTTAATGAAGTATGTAATCTCATGGTGGGAAGATACCTTTTTTTGTTTTTCCTTTTTCCTAGTTTCCATGTTCTTTTAGGGTGTGGTTCAAACTAAAATGAAATTTAGGTTGGTCTTTCCTTTTTTTGACCTGCCAAAGGGTTTGTTCTGTTAGCATTGCTCGGCTCCCTGTAAATCAGACATTCTTCTTGGGCTGCGTCAGGTTACTAATGACATGATTAATGCAGGAAGGGTACAGGAGGATGACGTAGTGGCTCGTGCAAAGTTTACCTGAGAATTATCTGTAGCTCTCTACTGTTTAGTGTCTTTGTGAGTCATGGCCTGAAGCTCTGCCATTCCCTGTTCTTCAGCTGGGCAAGATCACACTTACCTCATTCTATGTATGCATTTCTCCCTTTCCTGCCAGATCTGATTAGAAGCACTTTTGTTTTAAACTGTTTATGAAACATTCAATACACTTTTTGCAGATAGCTGACCATAAGGCTAAATGAAAAGTGCCATTAGATATCTGTGATCCAGACAGCTTTAGAAACTTTCTCTGTCCTTACATGAATTCTGATTTTTATCAACTGAATTTTTTTTCACGTTCATGGGTTTAACAGTGATAGTGTTTTGACATTAGTGAGCTTTGCAATAGGACTGTGAGTCAGTTGCTGTCCCTCTCCTGTTTCTTCTTGTGTATTTGTACAGAGAAAAGCTTACAAAATACAAACAGCACTTTGTGCTGCTGACTCTGGCCTTCGGTACTTCCTTGGGCTGCAGGAGCAAGAGTTCCTATGAAATTTGGTTCACCTATTGATTCCTTAATGAAGCATTTGGAAAATTCATTTTACTGACATGAAAACAAGGGCATGTTCTCTGATACTTTTTGAAGACTCAATGTACATGCAAACAATATTTGTTTTCCTATTTGTGTATGTGTGTCCATTAACTGTCACATGCTCTCAAGTCTCTTTTAAAAGACCAGAACTAAGTCAATGTAGAATTTTCAAGTAATGCTGATTTTTTTTTTCAAGGTTCCTTTGTTTTCTCTGTAGAACTGTCACAAAGTCTTTGGCATCCTTCAGGGCTTTAGCTTTCCTCAGCTGAAACTGTCACCTTTTCTCTGTGTGAGCTGCTGTCTGAATTATCTTGTGCAAAAAGTGCTTAATGTTTAACTGCACAAGAATATGCTGAAAGCAGGCTATCATTTTCCAGCCAGCTTGTATCTCACAACCTGCCAAAGCCTATATTGGGAACACAATGTGTGGGAAAAACTTCTAAAATGATAGACAGAAAAATGTCTTGTGGGAAACCTAAAATGCCTTGAGACTCATTCTGTTACTAAAGAATGTTTTTACAAGCACAGCTTCATCCCCTTTACTTTCTGAAATTTTCAAAAATGAAAGCTAAAGCTCAAGAGCATAACATTTGTGTAGAATGTAAACAACCATGATAAGTGGAAAAGTGACATTTCTTGGAAATAATATTGCCTTAAGAGAAAAGAGTGGTCAAATTGAATAATTAGCCAGAAAAAACCCAAAACCCACCCAACTTAGTTCTAAAAGGCTCAACTACTTCTAGTAAAGGCTATACTGATGCCTGAGATAAAACTTTATGTGCACTTTGATTACATTTTGCAAACATATCTTAAAGGAAAACAAACATCCTATGATCTGTTAATCTCGAAAGATGCACCAGACAAATAAATTCTTATTGTAAACATATCATTAAAATATCTAAAAGTTCTCTAATGCAATGTGAATGCTTTTTACCTACATTGCAGCATATGCTAATGGAGTTAATGATTATAATTACCCAGGTGCCTAAATGGGGATGGCAAAAGTTCATGTTCAGCTTAATGTTGTCTGTATTTAATTTTCCTGCTTTTAAAGGAACTGTTTACATTAAAGAGTAACATAGATTTTATTCAGTGAGTCAGTGTTTAGGCAAAAAATAAGCATATTGTTTGACACGTGCCTTTATGTAAGCTGTGTTTCTAGAATCTGTCTTTCAGTTTGAGCAGTGAAATGGTATTTCTGGCTTTTGTTTTCTTCTGGTGAAATAGCCAGTGCCTTGGCTGTAGAGCAGATTTTTTGCTTTATGTCCAAACTCCTCTTTTTTCTCGCTTGCGACTAGAAAATGAATCAAACGAAGCTTTAAAATGTTTGTTTGTTTGTTTGTTTCCAAAATTGAAAGCACCAAATGAAGTAGAAGCGTAAAAAGTAACTGTTCTGTAAAACTTGTACTTTCACTTGTGCAGGTTTATGAGGCAGGACATCACCACCCTCCAGTTCATCAGGTTGTGGTTGCAAACAGCCCTGTAGAGAAAGAGAGAGCAAGCTCTGTCTGTCTCCTTGGCTCAGGCAAGCCCACAAATCCAGAGAAACCTCTGATTGAGGAAGGACCTGAGAGGCAGGAAACAGATGTTGGCAGCAGTGTCCCGGCTCAGGTAGCCAGATAACAAATGTACCAAGCCAAAATAACTAAGTGGGTTAAATGGCTATAACTGTAGCTCAGTCTTATTTATTTGGCTACTTAAATCCAGGTTTACTTAAAGGAGTACTGTGCTCTTCTTTGTTTGGCATTTGTGATGTGTTATCAAGCTTCAGAGACCTTGTCTGATAACACCAAGGTCACCCACCACGTGTTTCTGTCTGCATTTAGGTACCTTCCTCAAAGTCTTGCTAGGTTCATCCAGGTATTTCAGTAGTTATTATCTTCTGTGTGCCCAAAGATCACCATGCATAGGGTGACGCAAAAGGACAATATCAGAGTCTTACATATTCAGAAAAAGTCCAAAACAGTGAAGATTTAGTATTTTATTTTTGCTGTGTATGCTTTTCTTCCTGTGGCCTTTGCTAGTCCATTAGTTGTACCAGCACCACAGGAAGCCTGCAGCAAACTATTTCACTTGGGTGTTGGCATCTTATCTTCCAGGGAGAGTGCATAGAAATGCATTTTCCAATCTGCTTTCAGGTTTTGGATGTTCCTGGTATCCATTCACCAGTTCAACAGTCTCATATTACAAGATCCCGAAGGATATGGGGAATCTCAGGGTTAAAAAATAAAATAAATTCAAAAACCACAAACAAACGCACAACAAAATAAAAACTCGGGGGGAAAAAAAAAATCCCAAATAAACAAAACAAAAACACCACCCTTGAGTAGTACAAGTGGAATTGAAGAAACCCTTTCAGGGCTGTTGCTGCCTGACTCCTGGCTCACTGTGGGAGCCCTTAGTCTGTGCTCCTGCAGGTAGATAATGGTAGGGGAATTCAGAGGGTGTCTCAGTGCCCTCTTGCTCTTTGGTTTAACAACATGAGAAAAGTGTAAAATGTTACCGTCAGAGATCTTCCTTCATTCCTGTTCCAGATTTCCTCTTGGGCTTTGGTGAGTTTGTCTTGTTTTTAGATAGCCCTGATTTTCCCTCATCTCCCATGATTGCTGCTGCCACCATTTTTCCATTTGAGAAGCTGTTTCCAGAGATAACCTCTTAAGCTTCCTGAGTGCAACCCTGTGACATTTTTAATTTGTACATGTTATTTTCTGCCACTTCTCTAGCATTGGAAATTTCCATTTCCCAAATCTCTTTAGGAGAGGTAGGAAAAAACTCGCTTTGTGTGGGTAATGAGGGATAGGTGGTGTATTTGTCTTTTAGATCTCTATATCAAATATTTTCCATTTCTGAATTTATTAAACCTCCCTTGGTTGTAGTGCTGACTGGGGATTTGTTTTAATATCATATAAAGGTTTTTTTCTTCTCTCCTAAATGCATGAAAAAGATAAGTCACCAAACTTAACACTGCTATAGAATTTTAGAAGCTGGTTCAGATATGAAGAGAGTTTATTTCCTTAGTTGAATACCACTTAGTAAAAGTGGAATGAACCTGTTTAAAAGTATTGGATCTGATACTTCTGTCACTGACCTGTTGCTCTAGGGAAGAAGGACTTTTATCTGTTTTTCAGACAGTCATTCCCAGTATTGGGGATGGACCAGCTGAGAAACAGATTTTGATTATAATAAGTTTTAGCAAATTTCATTCCAGTGGCTTCCTAGGTAGGAAAGAAAGAGCTTGGTGTGAGCTTGTGAACCTACTTACATTGATTCAAATCCCCATAAGACACAAATTCATGGGAAGCCAAACCACATTGGTTCCACTGTTTGTAGAGCTTCTTTCTCTTTTCTGTGTTGGTTTTTTAAAATCAAATTGTCTGCCTTTGCTAAACTTCTGCTGTGTTGCTAGCTTTACTGTGTATGTTCCAGTTGCTAAAATACAAGAAGCCACAAAGGGCGCCAGTGTAATAAACAAGAACAAATAAGGAGAGTCTGAAATGCTGTTTCTTGCAGATAGTTGACTCAAAATCTGAAATAAAAAATGTTTCTGTTTTTGGTATTTATTTTATTTCTAACTTTCTTACACCACTATGAACTTCTTTTCTTCCACTGGCATAAATACAAGAGGACTACTGCTCACTTGCAGCTATTTAAGAAATGCAAGCAATGAAAGTAAAAAAATACTTCAGATTTGAGAATTAGTTTTTATCTAAAAGTAATGATTTTACATTCTGAATGTTAGATCTGTTTTCAATTCTGTATGCATGTTCCTTAAGCAAATTTTTGAAAACATCAGTTTCTGATGAAAGTTCAAGTTTCTGGTTTTCCGTCCTTTCTTATTTCTGATTACCATTTCATATAATGAAATAATCACCATGATGCTTGTGCTTACTTTAGCTGTAGTTATGTATAAATAACAAGGATTAGGCATGGAAAACTATGATTATAAAAGCAATTTAGCCTGATAGATATCCTTCAAAATCCTCCTGCTTATGCATGTCAACAGTATGAGATTACATTCAGTTTAACTTTGAGTCCTGTATTTAAAAGTTTCTGAATTTCTGTGGTCCAGCCCCCTTTTTGAAACCTTGAAAATTACCTATTTGAAGCTTGTGTCTGCATAATCCTTAATACAGAATTGCTGCAATTTTCTTTAGAGACCCATCATTTCAGTCAAAGTGTTTTTATATTCCATTGTCACGCTGCTTCAAGACAGGTTTCCCTCTGCTAAAATGGTTTCCTTTATTGCTTATTTGTTTATATTAGTAGTGGTTTCCTTCATAAGGTTAATTACTGTTTCAAAGAAATTGCAATTTCCTGTTCTGGTGTAACTTGTTTACTTTAGATTTGTTCTGGAATTCTTTCTATTTTGAAGATTTAATGCTCCAAGGGATGATTCTTAATCTTTCTTACCTTTTCTTCTCTCTTTTCTTCTAATTTTAGGTAAGAATGAGTTTTGCATTGATTTCTTGGTTTTGAAGAATTTCTGCTTGGGTAAAGTATTAAGCTCTCTATCTTCCTTTAAAAAATTGTATTCTTTTTCTCTGTATTTAAGGGAGGAGGGGGAATTCTTGGCCAAAGCTAATACTGTGCCCTTTTAAATACTCTGATACAGTTGCTGGAAGAGAATTTAAAAATTTCAAGTAGGTGTTTGGTTTTTCTTAATAATTTTTTATATGCAGGATGATAGTAAAAATGTACAAGCAAGTTATTAACTGTCCTCTGTAGTAATTTGGAGGAGTTTGAAAAATATTTCCCTTAAATGAAGCAATGTACTGCTTCAGATTTCTTGTGGAAGACCTGCATGCTCAAAGGCCCTGCCAAAGTATATAATAAGGCTTATAGAGTAGAAGCTCTTTGTCTATATCCAAGAAGAATTTAAAGCTAGATAGTAAAAAGCAGGTCAGCTAAACACACACTGAAAATTAAATGGTAACTCAACAGGGTAATTAACACACGTTGCAATACCAGGATTTCAGTGTTGTTTCTTCTTTTTTGAAATAAAAAATCCTGGTATGTCTTTGCTGTGTAATGATTTGGGGGCTGTACTGAACTGTGTTTTTCCCTCCTCAGCCATTACTAACTGTAGAGTTGGAAGCTTTCTGTTAAGAGGCTGCAATCTCAAGGAAAAAGGTCTTTCATTTAGCACGCCTTCTGATTATAGGAGAATTGCTTTATTGTGGAAAGTAATGCAACTATAAATATGACTTCCTGTGCAGTAGACATGTTTGCCAGTATCTGGAAGCTTGAAAAAGGAGATCTTGTCTGGTTACAATTCACAATCAACCTATGGAAAGGAGTTGAGAACAGCAGACCGTTTCTTTTATCAGGGACACTCTTGGTTCAAACTACTGCAGTTCTGCTTTTTTGTTCTTTTTCCTCTACAAATTCAGTTTTAATTAATCAGTGGGAGGCCCAGCATGAGGTAATGCTGGAAATCAACAATTTGAATCCTGTGATTCTTAATAGAGAATTAATGAAAGCAGAGGTATTGCTATCTCCTTGGTCAGAAAATATGTCATTTGGACAGTATCTAAAGGTAGGCTCTGGGCTGCTGTGTGCATAATATTCCTTTGGGGTTTGTCTAGTTTTAGAAGATCAAAACTAAAACAAGAAATAGTGTAATTCATACTGGGAAATGACCGCGATCTCTAAAATTCTCTAGCATATGTATTGTCACAACTTAGTCAGAAGGACCCTCTGGAGTCATCCAGTCTGATTCTTTGTGTAATGTAAGGCAAAAATCTCTTGATCATTATTCAAACAGATTTTACATGGGCTCCAGCCTCTAATAAAGTCACTGCAAGCTATGTTAATTTTAATTTTTCTCAAGTCTTAAATATGCTCCTTCCTTGCCATTCTATCTGAAGGGCCATTAGAGATGCTCTGGAAGGAGAAGTTTGAGGTGCTGTGCTTCTAGAGACAAAGCTTGTAGTTGCCCAGAGTTGGGTGTATGGTGTTTGTCCTTATCCTTATGGCTCCACATGAGACTGGATCTCAGGTGGCACTGAGGAAGAGGTGGGAAGCAGTGTGACAAGGACAGTAGGGTGGAGAAGTAGTGGCACTTGATGGCAAGAGAGTGAGGAAAAGGTGTGAGAAAGCTGTCATCAATCACTGCTTCAGAGAGGGAAGAAAACACTGATCTAGGATTTAAAAGGTAGGATTGCTATACTTGTTCTCTATATACTGGCCTTGACTGTGTTCTTGTTTTTAGATGAACCAGAATTAGAAGAGATTGAGGCCATCAGGTAGTGGTTCTCAGTGGGAGAAACCTGAGAGGAGGAACGGGGAAAGCACTCGTGCTCCATGTCCTGCACACGCTCTTGCTTATGTACTTTCTCTCACTCACTGTTGTCCTTTCCTGGCAATCTCTTTTCTTGGTTAAAGAATTACCATATTTGAGAGTTTGAGGCTGAGCACAGCTTTAATTACCTGTCTGGAGTATTGCATTGGTTTCACTCTGTCAGCTACCCACCTCCATATGCTCTCTCAGCCTACTTGTGTCCAACTGCCGTGCAGTGTTATGTACTCCACAAAGGACCAGAAACCTGGACATTGTGCCCCTGCTCTGGGCCACATCAGCATGCAGTGCATGTATATATACTGCACACACAGCACAAGCCTGGGCCATGTGGATAGCCTTGCTACAGTGCAGTTTTCTTTTTTCTCTTCTATGTGTTGTTTTCTGAATGGATAGCAGCTTGGGGGCAGGGAGGAAAGAACAATACACTGTGAAAAAAGCCTGGATTTCAATTCCTTGAGATTAGGTTTTGCACTGGTTTCATAGAGTCACTTTATGTCATTCAGTTAAGAAAACAGTTAATAGACCTAGGTTTGAGTACAGATAGAAACACTACTTTCTTTGATCTGAGTTCAGTCCTGTAAATTAAAGGAGACACATTCTTACAGACAAACTGTCTCCTCTGAAGATCTTCACTATCATAAAGCTCCTCATCTGGGGAAGAAATGAAGGATGCAGTTCAGATTATTTTAAAATATAAATCTAACTAAAAAAAAAAAGAAAAAAATAATTAAGTGTAGATGTAGATTACATCACTTGTTCTGCAGTACTTATATTTTCTACAAGGATACCAGTTTGCTGCCAAAATATGACTCAAAAGATCAATAGCAAACAATCTGTACAAGTTTACACAAGAGAACTGAAGTAGTTCATTCCATAAGCATTGTGTTTTAAAAACACACATTTCAAAAATAGATACTTCTTTGGGAAGGCTGCTTTCTTAATTTTCACTGTTGCTTTCAGAAGTATGTCCAAATAGTTACAGGGTTGAGTTTTTTTGGTTGTTTTGGGGGTTTTTTTGGTGTGTTTTTTTTTCTGAGAAAACTTTTGCTGCACACTGAGGATGTAAGGGAATTGGAATGGCTATGGCTCTGAATGCTTGCAGTTAACAGAGGTCAGTCATAATATTTCTGGCCACAAAGACAGTCTTAAATTTTAAAAAATGGAAATTGCAAGTTTGATGCCTATTTATTGTAACAAAGAATTGAAATGGAGGTCTGAAAGGTACATTCCTATTTAAGGATATGCTGATCATGGTGGCTGTGGTTGAGGGAGACTCATTTGTCATGTCTTTATAAATATTGCTGTGCTGTGTATTTAATGTTTAATGTGTTTTGATTTCTTTAAAACTCCATGGATTTTTTTATCTAAAAATCTATGTATTAAGAAGTGAATGATACTTTCTCCATATCTGTGCTTGGTTAACATTCTACAGAAAAAAATTACTAGCACAACATAATACTGCACTAAGAGACATAACTCTTATTTTTGTATAGTCCTTTTTTGTTGAGACTGTCAAACATTTTGCTTCTTAGTCATTGTCTTTAGAGTTCCTTTAATCATCTGTATGTTGGTCCATTTACCAAGCCAAATACCAGGAGGGAAAGGGAAGGAGAGCTGCCAACTCTCCCGTTTTTTTATTTTTGAGATTTAAAAGTTTCACACAAATTTCTCAAGCACTAGGATGAAAAATGTGCAGTGTAGGAATGAATCCTATCCCTTTTGTTCAGCTCATGCTTTTCATTAAACTCTTTGGCTCTTGATTTGACATTATCTACCCAGTAACTGATAGTCCAAGTCTCCACAGCATTTCCAACAATTCCAGAGGCGTCCTGACCATCTACAGATAGTAATGTTTGATAGCACTGGGGGCTTTTTTATGCTACAAATGTGTGAGTATGTCATAGCTTTTAGATTTGAGAAAAAGCACACATTTTAGAAAAACAACTCAAAGAAGCAGAAATTGGAAAATTTGGAGTAGGTGGGAAAGAAGGGCAACTGAGGTAGTCAGGGCTTTCAGCTAAGGGTGTATTGCTCAATGTTCCTTAATTTTGGCACTCATCTGTTGAGATTGTGAGAACAACCTTCATTATTCTTAGCAGTTAACCCACCACAAAGGTTTGTTCTCCTTTCATAGAGGACTTGTCAAAATACTATGACAACTAGGCTGATTTTAGACAAACAGATCCTGGCTCTAAAAAGACAGTAAGTCTGCAAATCAAACATGGAGGGCAGCCATTAGCACTGGGAGAAGTAAGAAACCACAGATTGTTTTCTCATTGGATGAGGAGCTTAAAGCAACATAAAGTTAATTGAAGAATTCCTTGAAAGTGGAGTCAGCCTAAAATAAAAGCTTAGGGGTCTATAATTTTCTAAATGTGAAAGCTTTGTGAGCAGTAGTGAACATAAAAGTTTGAAAAAAACATAGTTTAGTAAACATATCTGGCTTGTGTTATGGACTGTCCTGTTTTAATTATTCATCCAAATAATGTAGATTTGCAGTATGATCTGTAATTAGGCACAGTTTGATTTATGGAGCTGGCCCCACATAAACTGTGATGTCATGCTGTACTGCTCAAAATTACAGCTCTGCTCTTGTAGTTTAAAGACGATTATTTTTAACTTTGGAATGCTTCAGTTTTGTGCATCTTGGCTTGTAGCTTTGTGAACTTAAGATGTGCTCTGCTCCTCTCCTCCTTCCTCCCCCCAGATCAAAGCAATCTGTTGTAACGTAACCAGAACAAAACCTAGTGAAATGGACTTCTGAACATTCTCAGCTTTAATTCTTGTTGGTAAATAAGAAGAAAAGCAAGACTCTTCATGCTTGCTGTCAGGGGGGGTTGGGAAATAGATACAGTAGGAATTAAACTATGTTTTGCCAGGTGTCCAGATGCTGATGCCATTCCAGAGCAGGAATGCTTCATTTATGTCTCAAAAAGATCTTAGTTTTCTTTTGATGCTGTAATTGAAGAAAAAGAAGGGGGAGGAAAAGCAGGGAAAAAATCCAACCACACATACACACAAAGAAAGGAGAGGGGTGGGATCTGCACTGCCTGTTACTGCAGGTAATAATTATTTACTAGGAATGGGAGCTCTCACGCACATGAGTTTTTACTCATATGCATTGCATTTTCTGCTTGTTTCCCATTCGAATAGGAAAATTTGCCTTTCCTTAAACCAAAGTCTGTTCCAAATGCAAAAGGAAGCTTTGCACAGGAGGATTTCTGCATTTTCCTACAGAGCAGATCTTCTGCAGTGATGAGCAACATCCCTTCCTACCAGCATTCCTGATCTGAACTTGTGGGCACACACCAGAATATGGAGGAGGGGAGAACTGAAAGCTGGATCTGAGTATGATCTGTCCTGCCAAGCTCATTGAGCAGGTTAAGAAGAGAACAGCATTTCAGGGCTGTGAGACTCTTTCTGTGGAGGTGTCAAGACTGCTTCAGGCAAGGCCCCCACAGCCTGACTGCAAACTGGGGAGGGAACAAGAATAAAGGCATGGAGGTGTCACAGTTATACTAGAGGCACTTAATTACCTGGTGATATCAAAAGGTGGGAATTGTGTTCAGAAGGCAGTAGCTGTGGCAAAGAAAGGCAGACTCCGTTTTCTAACAAAGCAATTTCTGACTGGGAAGGGAAGGTGAAAATACCTTCCTGTGGATTTCAGTGGGAAGATTCTGTGAGCTGCTCTTGGTGGTGATTGCAGTGTTTCAGACTCGTGCAGGTTGAGAACAATGCACAATGTGTCATTGCAAAGCTGTGCTTCTCATGAGGAGCCTTGATTATATAGCAGCTGACTCAGTTTCTATGCTATAAACTGATTACAGCTTAAAAGACTCATAAAAAGTCATGGGATTTCTTGGGGTTTTTTTATAAGGAAATTCTCAAATGAGTATCACATTTTTAATATAATCAGTTGTTGACTAATATATTGGTTTTAGATGTGTAACTGCTGTAGTTGTCCTATAAGTATATTCAGTTTAGGTAATGAGGCTTGGAGACAGTGTTGCTTTGGGGCAGAAGGGGAAAGGAGTTCATACCCTGTTTGTGCTTTGGTGCCAGTGAATGTAAATGGATGGAAAGTGTGCACCAGTTTGCTAAGGAATTATATGTACAGTGGAAAGATTGCATGTCTGAGTTGATCTGCTCTTTTTTTGACCTGGCAAAATTGCCAACTGAAATTAAATTTAGCCATCTAGAATAAGGTGAAAGCATTATTTCTTTGAACATTTAGGTCTCTGGTTTGGTGTCAGTTACAGGGGCCTGTAATGTCTTGATTGTAACATAATATCAGTAAACAGCCAACATTTGCTTAGGAGCAGAGTACCTCTCTTGTTTTGATGAAATGAAATGAAATTAAATAAGTGGTAGGCTTCAGATAATTCCATTGTAAGATGCTAATGTTTTGTCTTGTGTTAATATATGTTTGGGGGTTTTTTTATTATCAGTTACAAATCTGAATATAATCTCTTTTCCAGGATGGTAAATCAGTGAAGTTAAAATCAGTCTTGTCCAGAGGTCTGAGTGAGGTGGCTGCCATGCATTGTGTGTGTCTGGACACATGCATTGGTTTTGTCCTCACTTTCTTTAGTGGATCTGGCAATATACTTGGTACAGAAACAGTCAGACCTGGAGAAACTTACAATTGACAGCAGTTTAATTTTTTTCTGTGTATTAAATGACTGATGCAGGTTTAATTTTTTTTTTGGCATCTCTTCTCATGACACTTACTTGCAGAAACCGTTCTTGGAACTTAGAGGAACAGCTTGCCTCTGAGAGTAATAACAGCTTCTCCATCATTTTGTCTTGTCATTAACACTGGACATTCATCCACAAGCTGTCTCACAGCTCTGTAGTTAAGGACTGAAAATACTCTGTGAGGATCTTTAGCCTGCAGTATATGCTGAAGTGATCCTTATGGCCAAAAAGTTAAGGGGGTGATGATGACTGTCATGAGAAACGACCAGGGAGGTGGGACATGAACATGCCTGCTGTGATACCTCTGGAATTGCTAGGAGCTGACCAGATGGAAAGTTAATGACATTTAGCAGTTAGAATACTTCAAGTAGCTCCCCCTTCCTTTTGCTCTATAATGTAAAGCTGTTTAGTATTACATAAAAAACCAGTCTCTTCAAGAATACGTGCCTGAAATTATTTTCATGATACTGATACCAAAACCAACTGGGATCACGGCATACAGAAGTACTTGAGCAGGTGATCAAATCTGGTACACAGGGAGTCTCATGATTGTGGAGTCTTGTGAATGACACAGGGAAGAGCACATCTGGCAGCTGCATAATTTGAACAAGTCCTTGGGCATTGATTAATGGTGTGCTGGTCACATACAAACACTTAGCACATCTCTTGCAAAATTCTGCCCTCTCATACCCACTTTCTCAGCTGCAATTGTTCCCTGGTTTGTTTTGGTCAGAACAAGCAGACCCAGAACAACCAAAAAAGTTGAGGGAGCTCATCTGTGCTAAAGTGTCTTGGGTGGAAATGACTAGAGAATGATCATGCAAGCAGCTAGGCAAGTTTGAGGAGTGTTGACCTGCCCTTTGGCTGTGTGTAGGAAAAGGGAGACATCTCCTCTGAGCAGAGGCGACTCCTGGCAGAGGATGCATGCTCACCAGCTGTGATGTCTCTGCTCTGCATCTGGGAGCTGTGAAGGCAGGTGCACACAGATTATCACCTGGCTGCTGTGTCCTGCATTGCAAGCTTGAGCTGGTTGGCAGAGAAGCTGTGATGCCCCAGGTCAGAGTGTGGCTCTAGGAGAGCTAAGTACACATAAAGGCAGACTGCTGCATTTGTTGGCAGAGATAAAAACAGCACAGCTTTGCTTTTGGTGTTTTGTGAGACCACTTCTGACAGGCATAATGGAAGGCACGCTTTTCCTCAAATGCAGCTTTTGCCCAAGTAAAGCTTTGGCTCATTATTGATTATATCTGGATTTCAGAGGCAGTGCTAAGATGATTCACATTCATTAAGTAAACTTCTAGCACTATCCTGGGAGGCAGGTTTAGAGAGGAGGAAATGGAGATGAGTAACCTAAAGGTGCAAAGGGAATCTGCTTCTGAGCTGAAATTAAACTTTGGCTCTAGGCATTGTGCCTCTGGAAAATCCTACACTACTTGAGTTTCATGTCAACACTGTCCCATTACAACACTGTAATTTAGAGTAATTTATAAATCTGTATCTGTGGTGGATAAGATTTGCATAAACCACATCTATTAACAGTAAAAAGACTGCCATTAAAAAATGAAGTAATAAAAATCATACCATCAATCGCATGGATAGACTGGCTAAGAAAGGGGATCACTTCTTTATATCTGGCTTCTACTGAGCATTGAGAAACAGATTGTCAGACCATTGGCCACCTAGTCTTGTATGTCATCTATTCAGAGAAAGATTATAGGGACAGGACAAGTCTGTAGTCATGTCATTTTTTTGGTCACATCATGCTGGTTTTGAAAAATCTGCTCAAATTCTATTCTAAAATCTATTTTCAGCTTTGAATTTTGGAAATTGTGCCTCCTTGTGGGAACATATCCATAGTCATCTGTCTTTTCTTGTGAATTATATGATTAAGCACATCCAAGCCTCCCTCAAAAATGTTCTGTAATCACCATCTGCTAATGGTGTGTTGTGATATATACTTGCATTTGTGAAGTTTCTTTTAAAGCAGGATAAATTTGTCTGTCCACCATAGCCTAAAAGACATGAGAAATATGATGAGGCTAGTTACAGTGTTTGTTCTTTCATTCATTTTATAGAAGAATTAGTGGTTATGAAAACTGCCAAAAGACCCTTTCCTGTAGGAGTTTGAAGGGATATAAGGAAAACCCTTATAAAATGTGGAAGAAGTAACTGTGTTTCATGTTTTGTTCCCAGAGCTCTGTGGTTGCCTCCTTGCCATGGGTAGGCCAATCATTTATGCTAACATCAGGACATGCTTACCCTGAGTGGCTTTTGCATTATCATAGGCCATCCAATCCACTTAGTAATCTTTGAGAAAAGTATTTTATGGCTTTGTTTTTAATTCTGCTGTGAACATTTTTCTTTTAAAACAACAACATCATAAAATTATTTTATTAAAAGTTACAAAAGTGGGTAAGTTACAAAAGTGGGTAATTAATTAACTTTTTTTTTTCTAAGATTTTAAAAGCAAAGTTGTGATTTTTTTTAGTAGTTACACTAGATTGTTATCCTCATTTCTCTTGTTCCTTACAATCATACAAATTTCCCCTGGTTTTCAGAGGAAAAATGCAGGCACAGGGGTCAAAGACCCAGCATGTTGTTCTCGGAAGAAGCCGTTTCATTTTTCCTAATGTGGACATGCAGTACTAAAGCTTGCTGGTTTGTGACTGAGCAGGACTAAAATGCTGTTCATTGTCAGTCTCTTCACATCTGAATCATATTATTCAATCCAGATTTTCTTTGAAACCACTGTCAGATGTGCAGTATGGATGAATGCTTGGAGAAACCAATGGGTGTTTGGCACTCTGATGCTTTTAATTATTGAGGTTAATCGTTAATTTCACACATGGAGAGAAAATGCTTATTTCTGTTATCTCTTTAGATTTACATGTTGAATGAAAGGTATAGCTTATTTTTTTAATAAGGAAAAATAATTGTGGAGAAAATAGTAGGGCTTTGCTTATGCTATGCATTTGGAAACAAGGTGGAACTGGTTTTATGCATCTCTTTGTAATCATGAATTTATTTCTTTGTTTGCTTGAACAAGTATATCACTAGAAAACAGTGGCATTTGGTTTCGTTGTTACTTCATCCAAATTTTACCAAGAAGGAGAAGAAAAAGAACCTTTCTGAGTTCCTTTCAAATAGTGATCCCCTCTCTTCCTGCAAATAAACGTATCCTGATTTCTCATCTGCAAATAAAGGTTGAGTTATTTTCATTTCTCATGTGCAAATAAAAGGCAAGAGCGTCTCATTCCATCTGTCAAATCACTGGTTAGTATGTGCATTGTTGCATCCTGACGTGACATATATTGTTTTTATTTTCCTTTAATCCCTTAATTTACAAAGGTGACTGAAACCTGCAGAAAAGACCTTGGTACCTGGGAATTTAACTTTTAGCTATAGGAATGAAATCTGGTACTAGATACTGCCTCTTTCCAAGAACCTTGTCGTGCCTGCAGTTTGCAAAGTATTTCAGCAGCTTTTATTTGTATGAATGAGTTTCTGATTTATTTCTTTTGTTTATAGATATAGTATTAATTAAGTATAAGTAATGAAAAATTAAAGAGCTATACCAGAGAAGCAGGAGTTTAACTTCTGTTTGGAACATGTGCCTAGTCATGATTGTGAAGGTTCTTTTTTCTGCTCTTATGGGTTTTTTTTAAACGCATGGCTAGAACATCCCATATGTTGTAATACTTTCCATTTGCAGAGCCTTCTGTTTGATGATTGCAAGCTGCTCTGTAAACATTTTTTGGTCTGACAGTCATTTTTCAGAGTCTGGAGCCCTCTCCATTTTTGGTGGGAATGCAGCTAAGTGATTTGTTTGGGGTCATGCAGGGTATCAGCTAGAGCATAGTGGTGACATGGATTTGTACATTTTTTGCTTTTCTGATGTCTTTATTGTATTTTTCTCTACATTACATAGTAGAGTACAGCATACCTGGAAAATAACTAGAAAAATGTTTTGGGTTGAAAATACAAAGTTTGGAGAATAACTTTTGAGAGTTTGGAATAAGTAATCATTACTTCTATACACATTTTGAAAATGATGAACATTGAGAATAACAGGTAAACTGGACTAACAGTCTTAGGAATCCAATTACTTTTGGATTATTTTAGATCGTACACAAATTCTCTGTATGGCTTATGTGTAAACTTGAATTTTTAGAATTCCAGAATAAAAAGTGTTAAGATATTTTGATCTATGTGGTGTTTGTGGTTGGTGGTTTGAGTTTTTTTTCTTTTTTGTGCACGGCGTTTTTTGGTGGTTTGGAGGTTTTTTTGTGTTCCTTCCTCTTCTCTACTGGATACAATTGCAACTCTTCCACTGCTGCTAAGTGTAGGCGAATCTTGCATACCACAAAGGTGATAGGCTGAGAGGATTTTCAGTAGCTGAACACAGAAAATAGTTTCAGTTCTAGGTATATAAGGAAGGTCCTGAGGAAGAATTTTGGTGTCCCTGATAAGGCAGAGCATTTAATAACAATGGAGTTTCTGCCTTCCCATTTTCCTCTTTAATTCTGGTCGTTTCTGTGAACAATTATTTCTGTTGCTGTTTCAATACTTGTGTTTATGAAAAGATATCATCACTTCCAATAATACTTTTATATAGATTATGGTATTCCCTATAGATTAAATAACAAGAGAATTTCAGGAAATTCAATCATGTAATCACAGGGGATTTTCACATTGCTTTTTGTGGTAGCATAACTCCTTAAAAAGGAGTTCCTCAGGGGTGTTGAGAATATTTTACAAAGATGAGTTAAGTGAAACATTAGTTCAGTTACCACTGGTATTTAACAAGGAAGGGAGCAGATGTGATAGTGGTTTGGGAGGCAGCTGAGGTAACATCTAGGAACATCTGGTGGATGTTTCCCTAGCAGCTGAAGGAACTACACAGATGCTAAATATTTTTCCCCATGTTCTGCCCAACTATTCTTACGATGTTTATATGTTGTGACTCGAAAGGACGCCCATCTCCCTCAGTATTGACTTCTATTTGCATCAGTGAAAGTTTGCCTATGAAGCTGAAGAGAATGACATGGAGAATTTGGAAATGCTTCACTTAAAATTGCATCAATGTAATAAGAAAGCTTTTGGCCTTTTCTCTCCTGCACCCACTGGTCACTGTATGTAAGGGAGTCTGTACTAGCTTGTATTAAAAATCTGTATTTCACCGGAAGCTTTGTTTTACTAATCTGCAGTCATCTCTGAGCTATTAATATATGTAGAAACAGTTTCAGCTTGGCTGTTACCTGCTCTCAGAAACTTTGAGCTGTTTTTTATAGATGTTCTCTACATGAAAATCTGAAGGTTGGTGAATTCTTAATTTCAATAAGTGAGTAGCTGTATTATTAGGAACATAACTTAATGGCCATACAGTTAAATATTTAATTGTGAGTTTATTTAGTACAGCTTGCTTTCTTTTCGAGCCACAGATTTCTACATTGCATCCTTTATTCAATTGTTTGGTCTTCATAAACTCATAATCTCTGTATCTGTGATGTTAAAGAGACCAGAGTATGAGGTCAAAATTTCCATTACATAGCCAGAGAGGAATTTCAAGGAACAATGCCAAAATCACTTAAAAAAATAAATTTACAGGAAAGATGACTCATCAATCAACAATTGCTGTTCTAGAAAATAGAATTAGTTATATATGTTTTGGGTACAGAGATGGACAAAATGCACCCTGACAGGCAGGGTTAGATCAGGGTGATTGTTTGTTTCCAGACAGTTTTACCTTGACCCAATGTTTCTTTTTCTCCCTAAAGGAGGACTGTAAGTGACACACAGCTTCACATTGCTGGAATCATTGCCTCTCAGAACTACAACTATCTAGCAAAAATAAAAAGATTTTCTGGTTTCTTGTTGCTTGCACTAATTAGCCAAGGAGCTGAAGGACAAGAGTCTCCTCCTGTGCTTAACTGCTCTTGAAACTTAACATGAGGCCGCCTCAGAGATCAAAATACAGCCTCTTATATTTAATGGAGGTGGCAGACTTCTGCTTCAGTATGCAGTAATATGAGTGTGAAAAAGAGGTGATAAAAAGCAGTTTTCCCTTTTCTAAAATACTGAATAAATAGCACACGAGAGTGAAAACCCTTCTGAGAGGAAATATGGTGAGCTATGGCAGTGTCTCTGGGGGAGTGTGGCAGGCTTGCTGCCTGTGGCTTTTTGTGTCATGCCAGCCCTTCAGTGGGAAAGGCTCTGGTGTTTCTGGTCTTCCCTGTCCCCTGAGCCACATGATCTTTTTGCTGTGTTAACCTTACATGTGAAGAAACAAATGGGTGCTGTGACTTGAATGAGGTGGCACTGGAGATGAATCTGCCACATCCTCTGGTTCTTTCTGCGACCATGGTGGCTTTCTGGTCTGAGCAGGGAAGAGGGAAGGAAATGGTGTAACCCCTGACAGTCCCTCTCTCAGAGGGTAGATTGGATAGTTAGCATGGCTGGATGTTTCTCCCTGACAGAAGATGTAATGATTCTGTAAGGCTTTCCTGCTCACGAGACACTTCATCAGAGTAGCATACCAACTGAAGGTGTGACTTCTGACTTCATTGCTCTTTGGCCTTAAAGACATTTAGTCAATACTGTAGTTATTTGTAAGTAGGAAACACACTCTTGTACCCTGCATTATACATGTTGTTTTTACAGATTTTCCTATGCAGTCACATTGTTTCCTGGAATAATAGTGTGGCAACCTTGACGGTACATGCTTTTTGAAAAGGGATGCGATCTGCAAGCCAGCCCTGTGTGCTCTGCTCACTGCATTTAAGTTTGATGCTTCCCTATATTAGTGTTCTGAAGATCTTAGCATATTTAGAGCTGACTTCACATATTGAAGCAGATAATTTACAAGAGTGCAGACTGCCTGTTTCTTCTGGAGCTTAAACCTGTCAGAACCACAGGGACCTCTCCTCTCTCAGTATCAATGGGTAGGGTGTTACAGGTAAAGGGTTGCACTTCTCAAATTCAGTACATTTGAAAATACTTGTGAGAAACAGCTGAAGCCCTTCTGGGTACAGGATGTGTCATGGACCTGTTCTCTGTTTCCCCCACTAATGTCAGATGGGTTTGCAGCAAGGCAGCGCAGGGTTCAGTGCATGTTAGCAAACAGCTTAGTGTGGTTAATATGATTGGGGGCAACAGTGATGTGGCTGCAGAATCCTTTTGAGGGTTAAATGGGAGTGCTGCAGAAATTGATGCATTCCTTCACCCCAATCTCTTTTTCTTAGGTTTCCTTCACAGTTTGGATTTCTGGATATTTGTTTTTAATGTGTTAGTGCAGAGAATTGGATTATGGGTGACGTGTTTGAGTGATGGCTACAACACTTGCAGCTTTCAGAACACAGTATGGGGGCCATCTCTTGGCTTAGCCTTACCCTCAAGGGTGATAAGTGAATGCAGAAAAGAGTTTCTCCCAGTCTTCCTCAAGAAATATTCCCTTTTAGCCCTAGAGGCTGGAGAGCCTAGCAACTATCTCTGTGTTTTATTTTCCTTAAGATGCTGTGATACCATGGTGATGAGTTATTAATAAGCCTCCAGGCAGATGGAGAGAGCTTTTAACTGAGAATAACCATATATGAACAAATGTCATGATTTGGTCTGTTGGGCAGAGCAGCTGAGCATTTAGCACAAAAATACAACTTAATCTGCAAATAAATCAGAGCAGTCTTTTTGCTTAAATTTCAAAATTACACCATGTTTATGGAAGAGCAAAGGATTGTAAAGCACTGCATGCATTATTTTAAGTATATGAACATAATGAATTAGGGCTGAGACTTTTTTTTCAGATTTGGTGCATTTCTGAACATATTATGAGCTATTATAAGAGCAGCAACAGTTTTCCATACAGCACAGTGCTCTGCTTTGATGGCACTGACTCAAAATTCTGTAAGTCTTTATACTAATGTGCAGTAATCTCTATAACAGTGACACTAATCCCCTCTTCTAATATGGAACTTGAGTTAAAAAATCTGTGAAATGGAAGCTTTAAAGCAGCTTTTGGGAATTAGTAATTGATAAACCCTCAATCTGTCATCCATACCAATAGAAATGTCTCTATAATAACAGAGCAACAGGGTACTCACTTCAGGAAAAGCAGTGAAGCCTTGAGGATTTTTCTTGTTTTCCTTTGTTAATGTGTGAATGGCATTAATTGCACAACAGGAGCAGCAAGAGATTGGTCACAAGTGGTGTGAAATTGTTACATTGCCCTACCCAAATGATGCTTCCTTAATCTCTTGTGCAATTTTACTGTGCTGTACCAGCCTACGCTGTGCTTCAGCTGTTATTAAAGGTTTGAGGTAACAATGTCTTCCATGGCAACATTGCAGCTTCCTGAAGTTCTCCCTTACCAGCTGCCCAGGTGCTGCTGAGGAAGAAAGCAGCCATCTCCATGAATGTGCAAAGCTGGACAGAACATTTCTTTTTAATATTTCACTTAACAATTTCAGATTATTGTATTTATTGAGAGAATAGACCCTTAAAATTCTCCAACTGCCTTGATTTGCAAAAAAGTTTGTTTCCTGTTTTGTGGCCTTGAACAGGAATTGAAGTGTACCTATGAAAATCCCCAAGTTAACAGGTAGGATAAACCATTATGTGCATTTGTGATGTCTGTAACACCCAGTGACTTAGATAATGCTGTGTCCCCTACACTTTACACCCATTGTGAGAGGCACTGTCTGTGGCCAATATTCTATTTCAGTATGGTACAACCCTGGTTGGAAACCTGTGACTTCTGGGGTGGGGTAGGGTGGTGTGTGTTCATTGGGTGAGCAGCATTTAGATCATATTGGTCTTACTATCAATCCCATTGAAATGTCACAGAATTTAATGTGTAACTCATGTGGGAAATTGGAATTAGAATTAGCTTTCCTCTTTCCTTTCCACTATGATCTTCTATGTTGGTTAAATGGCATTTGTCTTCTGAAATTTGCCTTTAAAATACCTATAAAGATACCTAAGCACACTGAAGAACTTAAAGCAAAATTTACATGACCTCTCAGCTGAGGTATTTGTAAAATATAGGTGAAGTGTCAAGAACTGCTGGGACTTTTTATTCCATATGGGGATATAAGGGATTTTGTAAAGCATTCCAGCAGAGTGAGACAATCACCAATCTTTCTGCTGTGTGCGTGGGGTATTTTTTTTTTTTTTCTTCTTATGTTAGGAATGCTTTTTCTGAGTAAAAAATTATTCTTTCTTGTTGCTTTGGGGTAGCTTTTGCATTTGTTGTTTGGTTTGGGGTTTTTTTAAGCCAACAAAGATGCAAAACAAGCTGTTCCATCTGTACAATGCACTATTATTCTCCAAAGAAAACTTTTTAGTAGAAAGATGCTGGAAAAGGGACAGTCTTGATGAAGCAATTGTCAGGGAAACTAGGGGAGGAAGTGTATTGCATGAAGACACTTTGATTTTCTTTGGAGCAATGATGTTCTTTTGCTTTTGAGGTTTCATGAATTCACAGGATACAATATTTCTTAATAAGCCTATCTCCCTTTACCTATGAGAAGAGTTTTGTTTAGATTTAACTTCGGCTGTAGCCTTGCTGCTTTTGTCTCTGGCTGCATTGTGGTAAAGAAAAAGAGAAGGAGCCATTATAACATGTAGTTTTCTTGTGACTGTGTCAGGTTGGAGTTCTCAGAGGTGTTGGGCTGGGCACTGTCCACTGTGCCAGGTGTCCTGTGGAGCTCCACTTGGTTGCAACTCCTCTGTCCCTGCTTTATTGTGAAGAACCCCACTGGCATGTTGTATCACACAAAATGGGAAGGCATTTCTCTCAGCAGCCATCTGAGCATAAATTCAGGGCTTTACAGTGCAGTATTGGGCTGTGCCAATAAGCTCAGAGAGATGACAAGGAGTACAGTACATGACCATAAGATACAGACACTTGCAGTGGAACTGAAAGTAGCAGTAAGAGGAGACACAAATGCAGGTTAGAGTTGGGGCAGTGGTGTTTCCTGTGGATTTAGGCATAGTATTTTTCTTCTCCTAAAGTAAACTACTTTAGGAGAAGCCATAAATGCAACAAATGAAGGAGCAATTTGAGGTCAGGCACCATACATGAGAATCAAAGACCTTGGTAGTGAGCAGCATGTGGCTGAGGAGTTCTTCCCATTTTATCTTCCTGATGGGAATTTGGTTTGCAGGTGGAGGCAGACACCCATTGGAAAAGCAGTTTGTGATAAGATTTGGAATAATTTTTCTTACAACTCATTATTTCTCCAGTTTACAATTACTTCACCTTATTTGGGTCCTAGACATTTACTGCCTGGTAAGGAGAAGTTCTTACTATTTGTAATTTGGAGTTTTTTACTCAGGCTGCTGCAATGTCTTAAGTGCATCTTAAGAAGATGGAGTGCATGATGGAAAATAATATAAACTGTATAATTAATTAATGAGGGAATTGCAGTAGAGAGGGAATGTGCATCTGCTTTGAAAACCATTGATGGTGATGTAGAAAGTGGTTTACTAAAGGTATTCTGTAGAACAAGCAGTAATGGTAATGAAGTTTCAGTGCTAGTGCAAATGCACAAATTAATTTTTCGGGTAATCAAAGAAGCAGTGCACTCATTAGTTTGATAGAAACATTAGGCAGTTTTATTAAAGGTGTAATTTGAAGTGTCCTAGACTGATGTTAAGTGCATGTATTATGGGGCAAGTATAATTTTGTGTCATAGGCATCTCCTCTGTTGTTAACTGTGAATTTTGTAAAAGCTGCAAGATTGCTTTCTCCTAGGGCTGTTGATTTCTTTTACAAAGAGCAGAAGCTGAACTACCTTGATCTTTTACATTGTACTGGCAGGCAGCAAGTTCCAAATTCAAACCTTTCTTTAATTTTCACCAACATGACATAAACGGACATTGCACATAAAAGGCTGAGCCATTGCATATGGCTCCTGGTATAAAGAGTATTACAGTAACAAAAATGCCCTGGTAATAAATTTGTGTGAATGGTAACCATGTGTCTCTGAATGCCTCCTGTTTCTCATTCAAGTTAAAGGTTACTCTATCAATACTTGGCAGATATCTTGCACTCTCATGTCTTTGCAATATTTTTAAGCCTTTTGATGCCTTTTGGTTTTTGAAGTTATTGTATTATTTTTAAGATCCTTAAATTAGGTCATAACAAAAATATTTCTATTTATCTAATCCATTTCCCTGTCTTCAGACTGCTTGGTCTGGAGCATGTAATAAAGGAGAGAGATTTAAACAGCTTCCTTCAGTGTGAGGGGAAAATACTCTGAAAATCACAAGTTTCCTTTTAAAAGGAAAGCTTTTTCAACTGACTGCAGTGTGATGGGAGTGGCTGTGAACGATTAAACTTCCTTTCAGGGGGTAGGATTTGTAGGATGCACAGCTAGTGAGTCACTATTTCCAATTCTTGGGGGAAAAAAAAGGGGGGGAAAGGATTTCTATAGCTGTTGACTACTGTGTGTCAAAAGTGGAGTAAGTGTTTTGTTTTGTTGTCTCAGTTTTCCAGATGCTTTGGTTCAATTCAGGTTAGAATCCAGTAGCCATCCAGTTGTCACTGCTCACAGAAAGAATGGAGGAATTGTGCAGGTTTTTTTAAATCACACCAATTATCATCTCTTGCTAATCTCGCACCCTGTTGGCCAAAACATGAGCACATTTCCCTTAGTGCTTGTGACTGTTCTCTCATATGTGGTGAGGAGCCTGCTTAGGTGGGGGAGAGCTAACAGTAATTCCCTCATCACTTTTGCTCCAAGCTGCAGTTGCTGAGGGCAGATGATATTCACAGCTTGAAATCCAGGAGCAAGCTTTTCAGGCACTGCTTTTGTCCTGGAGTTACTGTCCACCCAGTACTGCCCTTGCCCTGACTATTCAGCTTACACCTTTTGCTACCAGTTAGGGACCATACATGAGAATCAAAGAGCCAACAAAGTTGGCTTCACCTTCAAGTTCCATTTATTCAACACAATGGGAAGAGCTCCTACTCAAAGATGTCCTTAGGAGGCAGTGACCCTATGCAACATTTTGTCTGGATCCTGCTTATTTTGAGATAAGCAGAGCCTTTCTCAAACAAGGCCTGACTGTACTCAACATCTATTAAAAGCACCCTCGAGTTTAAAAACAAAAAAGGTCTTCTGGAATCACGTAGTCTTCTGAAATGTCTCAAAACTATTCAAGTGCTGGCAGCCAGCATAAAGCCTTTGCCTGATCCTAATCTCCAGAATGCAGCAGGCATCATTGCCTGGCTATTTTCAGCTGATTCTGTGTACTGCACATCTAAAACTAGAACAAAACTGTCACTGCTCTGCTTTGCTTTCCAACCCCAACTGCTGCACTGGCCCTGGTTTGGGTTTTTTTTTCCCCTCTTCAGATATTTAGAATTAAATCAGGCACTTCAACCCAATGTGGGTTTTTTTAAGGTTGCAATGTTCTTTGAGCTTGGAGAAGTGTGACATTTCTGTTGGCTGACATTTGATTCCTATACTTCCTGATCTTTTAATCAAATAAGGAGCTGCTTCAATAAGATATTTATTGATATTCATAATTCCCATATACCCATCAGTTTTTCAGAACAAACCTGAGTGTGTTCTGGAAGCTTTTTGTGGGATTTAATCCCAGACTTGGTGGTCTCCCGTGGGCTGCACAGCTTCATATTGTCACTTGTCTCTGTCTCCCTTCAGCTGGGGTCCTCCATCCCACATTTATGTTTCCTGCTTTGCTTTTTTTACTGTTCCAAACTCTAAACTTTGTCAGTATTTACTTTTATTAGTACTTTCATTGCTTGGTGATGAATTGTCACTGGTTGTTGCTTGTCCTATGGATGTTTTCATCCCTAGGAGCAAGCTGACTCCCCTGACACTGCTGGTGGGCTACAGAACTATACATTTTTCTTTGTCTCACTCTGAAAAAACAAAACCTAAAAAATTAACTAAGGCCTATAAAACTTCCTTCTAGAGAAGAAGCAAAGGTCCTAATAGTTGGGATGTCATTTATGCCAGAAGCAGAATACCTAGTTCTTTAATTTTGTTTTTTTGCTCTGGCACATAATAAGTGAAGGAATCTGTTTACTATGGGGGTAGAAAAAGAGGAGAAAAGTCTATTGTAAATTTTTTATTGCTAAGGAAGACTTGGTAAAGGTGCAGGAACACAGGGGAGAAGCAAAGAAGATCTTGAGCACAAGAGAAAGAAAATTTCTAGCTTACAATACACAGCTCAGTGAAACTGGGCATGCAAGCACAGAAAAAGTGAGGAAATGTATGCTGGGAGATTTCAAGGCAAGCTGGGAAAATGTATGTGAGGACATAGTGCTTACTAATACTATATATTTTATATATATATACCAAATAATAGGTGATATATTAAATAAATTTTTTTAAATTGTAGTCTATTATGCAGTTGTAGAAAACAGAATGGTATGTGATTGAAGCCACCCATCTCAAGGATCTTTATCTTGCTTGCCTTGTCCTGCTCTCACACATCAGTGTTTGGCAGAAACTGGGAGGGACAAAGAGAACAATGAATTTGCTGGACAGGGAAAGCTGAATTTGATGATTTGAGCAATATATTGTGACAAAATCAGTTATCTGTCCACATGGTCTTCATTAATTCAGCCCTTGTATTTCTCTAAAAAATTTATTTTGTTGAATTTAGGTGCAGATTTGGTCTCATCTCTTTTTTATATAAACCCACAGAATAAAGACATTCTAGGATTGATGTTTCATGCACCTGGTTCAGATTAGACTTGTTACATCACTAAAATAGGATTTTATGGCTTTCCTACTATAACTGCATTTAAGTGCTTTTAAAAGCACTTTTTTTTTAATTGGACATGATAATATTTGAGGCAATATTTTGGCTAATTGTTTACATCTGCATTTAGAAAATTGTTAAAATTAATGCTATTTTTGTTATGTAACTTTATAAGACACACATGCCCTATAGTCTCTTCTCTAATTAGGAAACAATTAAAATTACAAAAAGTCTACTTCTTGACACCAAATTTTAATGACTTTGGGCCTGAATTGTATTGTAGCAGCTCAGGGGAATGCTAATGGGACATTTTGATCCCTCTAAAAGCTTCTATGAATGCCTGTGTGGGAGCTGAAAATAAATATTCTTTCAGTCTAAATGACTACAGAGTTAAACTACAAGGACTGCTCCTGACCTCGGTTGCCTCATTTCTAACATTCCACTGTGTGGAGTTGTCACAAGGTAGAACAGCACAAAAGTTGACTAATACTTTTTTAGACCCCATAACAGAAAAAAATAGAGTGTCTGACGTATATAATTGAATAGATTTCTAAAATATTCAGGTTTGGAGACTGAATTTCTATGCAGACCAAGCTTTTACATTGGGAAATAAGACTCACCAATATATTTCATATTTGCCTATGCACCACAGTATTCACAGAATGTTTTTTTTAATTCACTTTAGTTCTACATTTTAATTATATGTTAAAACACAAACACCTATGGACCCAAATAATTCTCATCATGGACTGCTGATTTTTTTTTCCTTTTTAAATGATGGAAACTTCCTGGAGTCCTGAGACAATAGAAAGTTTCAAGACTTCATGTACAAAAGTCATGGAAGAAGTACTGGAGTGTGCCCTAAGGCTGATTATTTTGTTCCCTCCCTTTCTTCCTCACAGAACAGATGGATCTCAGACCGTGGTCTGAGCATCTCTTGAAGAATTGCTTGTGCTTCTAATATAGGGGTTTGCCTTTTTGTTAAAGTGCATAGGTTGGACAGGAGTTGAGGGTGAAATTGAAGTCATGGTTCAGCCTTCTCCCAGCTCTGTGACACTGCCCATACAGAGTCAGGATTCATCCTTCCATCAGTTTTGTCTTCCAGTAGCTCTGAGGATGTCTCTGTAACAGCTTAGAGTGTGGGTGAAGTGTTCATTAAAATGTTGCTCATGCCCAGAAGCCTTAGGCAGGCTGACTGATCAATTCTCTCCAGGCTTCCATGGCACAAGTTGTATCTCTGTTGTATGAGGATCTTTAGTTCTCCTGTCTACATCTATACTCTTTTCTCTTCAGCTGGATTCTATCTCTTCTCAGTCTTAAGGTGGATTGGATTTACATAAACTACAAACACAGCAAGAATCAGTACTGGCTGACCACATTGTTTTAGTTTGTAGGGCAGATGGGATGCAAACTCCATTTTATACACAGTCATCATTTACCCAAACGTGAAGGTCCACATACTCAATTCCTGACGTTATTAAAGCACTTGGACATGGTAAGACATTAATCAGGGCCTTCATATAAGTACGGCTATTTCATGGCTTTGTTGGAGTTAATGTCCATCCCAAATTTGTTGAAGTAGTTACTGTTATGAAAAGATTTGGTCTTGTACTTGAGCTGAAGCTGGACAAGCTCCAGTGACTGGCTTTCCATGCACCCAAATCCACAGTGTTAGGCATTGTGTAGCTGCTTGGAGGACTCAGTGAACTGACAGAAGAGATGACTTCAGGACTCAAGTTCTTTGATCCAAAATTCATTATGGTACTAATTTGACTTCAAATCACAATCCTGTCTTATTGTTGTGTGGATATAAATTTTACCCAACTAAAAATAGGGGTTTCAGTAACTATGACAAGGGTTTTGGGTTGGAGGCCTGAGTTCTGTTTTGTTTCTGACTAACAAATTAGAAAATCAGTGAATGATTTTGTAGCTCAGAGTTGCTGTTTTCCTTGTTTTCAGCAACTCCAGAATTCTTTGCAGCCAGAACTGCTGTTGTCAAACTTCAAGGACTGAATCCAAGAGATGTAGTCTCCAAATTCTTCCCAACTGGAAGCTGTTTCCAAAAACCTCACATAGGAATGGAGGGTCTCACTTATCCCCCACAGCATTAAGTTCCCCCTACTGCTACACCACATTTTTGCTACTTTGAGAGAGTCGCTCTCACCAGGTCAATTACTAACAAGGTTGGTATATGAGCTAATAAACTGCTTTATGTTCTGTAGTCACAGCTGGGCTGCTCCCATACCTGACCCTCCAAGAGCTATTGCAGTGTGTCTAGACATGTCTTTGGAGCTGTGTCACTTGCCTACATGCAATTGGAGCTCTGCATTCTCTTCACTTGTGCTTGCAACATCTTCAGCTTTTTCCTCCTTTCCAGCTTCTCCGATTGCATTCATATGAGGACAAAATTCTGTCATTTCATCCTGCATGCTTTCTCAGTATTGGCTGCCAGATAAATAGAGTGTGCTTCCTGTTCATTTGTTGTCTTAGACATTGATTTTGCCTGTTTTAAAGGACTTTAAGGTTTGGCAAGGCTAATGTTATAGTGACAGTTGTGTTCTTTCACCAAGTTCTTCCTCTTTAGCTTGGCTGCTTTTCTGTTCCAGGGGAGAGCAATAACCAATTTTCCTTTTTTGCTTTCACTGCTCAGCTTGATGCTAATCTGCCAGCATTTCTTCCTCTGATCTCTTATTGTCTGCTCAGCCTCAGTCTTACTTCCTTTATTCTGACAGCTGCTCCAGCCTCGCCTTCTTTTATGTCCTTCACATATTTGTTTGTGTGTCATCTTTGTTGGTGCCTTTGATGTTTGGCATGACCTTACTGAGATCTCTGCTTGAAGGAACTTGCCTTTCTAGTGGCCCAGAAGGCACCAAAGAAGCAAGTGAAGGGGAGGAATCATGTGGAACCAATGAGTTAATGGGCTTGCTATCAGCAAATAGTTCTAGGTCTTAT
Source organism: Agelaius tricolor (assembly GCF_023055355.1). Lineage (NCBI taxonomy): Eukaryota > Metazoa > Chordata > Aves > Passeriformes > Icteridae > Agelaius > Agelaius tricolor. Next base: position 33,192,955 of record NW_027269269.1, read on the forward strand.
CCCTTTTCCACTGTATGGGACAGTGTGGCATTATTTCATCCTACACCTTGTACTCTCTGTCTGCATCTGCACTGTCAAGAGAGACCAGATGCCAAAATGGACTGGGACTTGTAACTGAGTGTTTTCTTTGCTTTAAGCAGCTGGGAGATTTTTTTTCTTCGTTAGGTTACAGTCTTGTTTTTTATGGATAAACATACTTGAGATGCCTTTCACTCTCCCTTTGTAAGATGCAAGCTTGGTTTGGTTTTTTTTTTTTTTTTCCAAAATAGGAGATACTAGATTTTAAAATACTTCATTTTTAGACCAATTGTGGTGATTTCATCCTGGAATTATAGGGGGTTCCAAAATTATACTTTACCCAGTGAGGTTAGGATATGCATCCTTTCACTGTGGTATTTTAAAGAACTTATAGGCAGACTTCTGCATGCAATTCAGCATTTCATAATTATATTGTATTGACTTTAGAGTATTTGGTCAAGAAATGGGATTATGAATAAACTGGTGGAGTAACTGTATAGCCAGCTGCTTTGACGTAGTGCTCAGTCATTTAATTTCACATGAATTTTTTATAATGATTCCACCCTGTTTATTGTATTAAATTCCATTTGGTGTGGATTCTTAGACCTTTGTGGTCTATTGGTGAAAGAAGGATTTTAAGACATTAAGCTGTTTACTTTCTGAACTTTCAATTGCTTTGCATTTTATTCCTTTTAATAATAAAATGGTTGTTTAATAGCTGAGATTGAGACTGGAAGCAGTTCTTTTTCATCTGCTTCTCACCAGCACAGTTGAAGTTTCTCAAAAGAAAAGACATAAGATCTGAATACCTTAAACTATCCCAATTAGTGTACTTTTTCTCGGTGATAAATAACACCCTGGAAAATATCAGTTAATTCAGTCTTAAATCTTAAAGATGTAATTTTCACAGGGTTCTGTAAATGTAGAAAGTTCAACAGAGTAACCAGAGAAAGGTTCCTAATGAAATCCTGTCTTTGGTGGTGAAAATGTCTGTCTAGTTTTAATAAAAGCTTGATTACATTGCATTCATGAGGATTTCTGCGAGTCTGCCCTGATGGCATATAAACTTTAAATTAGGCATAGTCAATAAAAGGCCACCTAATATGGTTTCATATTTTGAGAGGTTTCCCCCTAATTGCCCCAAATAGTTAGTCTGTTTTCTAACCATTTTGGCATCTGCATGTGCTGAAAGAAATCATCCTGGAAAAGCTGGAGCTTGTACAGCTTGTAATGATGTGAAGTGACCTGACAGAGACCTCCCTCCTGCTGCCTCCTATTTAGTGACCTTCCACAAGTGATGAGACAGCAGCCTTCTCCCAGCAGCTGTTTTCTAAATTTGGTCTGACAAATGGTATCATAAAGGTGGCAGGTGAGGTTAAGAGATCTGATCAGAACATACTGATTTAACAGCCACCAAAAGGTACAAAAGAATATAAGGAAAAACAATCAAGTGCTGTCTCTTTATCGTTGTATCAGTTTTCTCTGCATGGTCCCTTGTGAAAGCTTTTACTGATGGCTTTCAGCTATGTATCATTATAATACCTCCAATAAGCATTACATAATAGGAAAAATATGCTACACTGAGCAGTGAAACTGGTATTAGCCAGTTCTGTGGCCCATATCAAAATGCTCTCACTAGTATTCCCTGTAACAGCACTTCCTCAGATGAAATGGACTACAGCATATCATCAAGTAAGAGTTCATACATCCACTTTAATGTTTTTTGCATATTTCTGTTACAAGTAATGACTGTGACTACTCAAGAGAAAAAGAATCCATTTTTTCTCTCTATAATAGTTCAGACAATGTCCAAGCATATTCTCTGCCATTGCTGTGTTTGCCTGGCTAAATAGGCAAATACTTTATGGGCTTGTTCTCTCAGGCACTGAGGAAGGAGAGAAAACACAGTGATGATAAAACCACCAGAATTAACCAGAAAAACTGAGTAGACAGTAGCACTTGACTGATTTTTATTGTTGGTTCTTTTACTGACAGTTCAATAGATTACAAGTTGTCTCCTCTTATTGGTGTGGTTTATAAAAGAAATTTGCAGAATAAGTGCATCTGAGGTGCTCTGACTAGAGTAGCAAATCCATATTTCAGAAACACTTCAGATGTTAGAAGCTTTGAAAAGGATTTTCCCTCTTTACTCTAGTGTGATGTATCAGTATATACTTGGGCTGGAAATACAAAGATGTCATTGGAAATCAGACCTGCTGAATGGATGTGTCAGACCTTCAGTCTAGGATAAGTCAGGAATTCAGGTGCTTACCTGAAATGTAGCTCCTGTACTCAACTTCAGGCATAAAATTATTTTTAACTATTTGAATTCTACTTACATTAAAACATTGTATTTTTTAAGGTGCTAACTGAAAAAGTCCCTCAGATATCTTTATTTGGATGTTTATTTCCTGTGTTTGCTTACCAGCATTAAAGCATAGAAGTTACTTTGTGCATGGGATTGAAATGTTGCAAGCTCTTTACAGGTTACAGATTTTCAGTTGTCATCTTGAAGAGTTTTGAAGGCTGTTACTACAGGTAGGTAGGATATATGAAGGCTTAAAATCTTTTTCAGTATAAAAAGTACACTGAAAAACTAATATGTTCCAAAGATGTTGAGTTATAAAAGGCACATGCCTCTATGTATGAATGATAGTTTTGGCCAAAAGCAACATAATGTAATAAGTATTAATGCAATGGATGATTAGGTTTGTCACATTAATGACACAATGAATTATAGCACACAGGCATTGTGAAGGGAAAGGTGACTGGTGGCAATGGAATGGACAGATGGACTTCAAAATGTGTGCAGTGAGAGCTGGAGAGGACCATTTTTGGTCATGATTTTCTTTTTCATTTAAATTTTAGATAATTATCTGAGAGTAAATTGACCCCACAAAAAATTCTGAAGGATCATAACTTCTGGAGGATGCAGAAAGGCATTATTCTGTAACTACAAACAGGGTCCATCAGACACTCAGGACCTGAAGAAAAGTTGACAGATGTACCTGTAGCCATGCATGGTGTTCACACAGTGTGGAAATTATTTATTTCAGCTGGCTGAGAAGCTCAGCATCTGCAGAGTGCTCAAGGGTCATCACCTTCTAAGCATCAGCAGGCACCCATCCTTGTGATCAGGCCTTGCTCTGCTCCTGCCAGGCAGAGGGGTGGGAAGGGCAGCCCATGGGCCATGAGTGCAGCCCATTTATGTCTGCTTCAGCCTGCACATGGGGAAACAGGACATAACAGAAGCCCAGCTACAATCTTGTTTACCCAGTCAGCATATTTAAAGATATAAATATTTTTATTCTTTTTCTTTTGGATATTTGTCAAGAGCATTTTGGGTTCAGTGGGAAATTTATAGTGTAATATTTGGTAACAGTTGTATATTTTGAGGATGGTGCCATGAGAAATGGGATGTCCAGGTCCTACCTTGTTTGAATGATCTTTCTGGGTTTTACTGCCATGCTCCACACTATGGGATGCAAGTGCTTCCCAAGCCCTCTGACCTGCAGAGGCAAGGCCAGGGTAGGCACTGTGCCTTATGCTTCTTAGGGAGGGAAGGTAGAAGCCTTTTGCTCTGTACCATGGAAGTTTTCCCTGATGCAGCAGGGTTTTTTGTTGCCTGGGTTCTGAGGTAGAGCTCTTCAACCATCTTAAGAGTTGTTGGCAAAGTGACCTTGAAGAAAATTGCCTCAGGTACTGTACTGGGGGATGACACAGTATTAATGTGTTGGCCTAAATTTCAAATCCTAAGGTGGACTAGGGTGGTGGCTGTGTAAGGAGCCAACAGCCAGTGTTGTTATGTGCCATTGTCCAGGGCATACTGAGGGGCCAGTCAAGATCTTCTGGAAGCTGCTTTGCTTAGACACAGTTCAAATTTGAACAGGCCTTGTTCCAGAGGGCTTGTGGGCAGTATTAATGGAAGGAAAAATGTGGGGAATACAAAAGTAAAAGCAACTGTGCTACACATGTGAAATCAGATTAATGTATGATTTTTAGTTCTGCAGAAATAGCATGCAAGAAGGAAAGGCTGTTTTAGTGAAAAGAAAAAAAAAACCAGAGAGCATGAAAGCAGAACAGAAAGAGCCAAGCATACAGTTAATGGGGCCAAGAATAAAATAAGGTGCAGAGGTTAGAGGAGGCAGAGAAACACCATGTTTAAGTAAGGAATAAGGGTAAACGTAATGCTTGTAGTACTCTGTAGATTTTGAAGAGTACATCTTGACCTGCACGCCTGCAATATTTTCCTCTGAAATGTTGTATTGGAAAGGATGGATGCTGAACTGTCCAAAGGACAAGTAGAACCTGCTGAAAGTAGCTGTGTCCATTTGATGAAAGCTTGAGCTTTGGCATACCTAGTGACTACATAGATGTAGAAGCAGCTTTCCTTTTTCTTCCCAGTTTCAAGTCCTTCACAATCAGAATTCCTATACTGCAATTACACTGTTATAAGAAAGCTGCAGACCTCATATCTTGTTTCTGTGTTGGCTGTAAGAAGAATTGGATCTTTCCCTAGACACCAGTTTCACTGACTAGGAACCAACAACTGTCCTACAGTCTGTCCCAGGGCTAGCCCCCTCACCCCTGGCTTTGGAGTCCAGCAATTCACAGCTTTCTGCCTCTTCTGGTTAACTTGATTTTTCCATTGGATAAGTCCCAAACTCTCCAGGTCCCTATGTGCCTCCAAAGAAGCTCTACCCTAGGCCTGCATCCCTTCCCAATGTATCCCACCCTAAGGTATATCTCAAGAAGCAACTTTAGGTCTTTATTGTCTCCTGAATGAAGGATTCCCTTCAGTAGGCAAAAAAGTAGAAACCTGAGGGACAGAACTTGGTGTGGACTTTTGATTTAGAAACACTTGAATGTTTTTCCATGTGTTCCTGGCACTGTTGCCTCCTACATAGGATGCTTAGAGAGCCTCCATTTAATGTTTTTTGCATATTCCTGTTGGAAGTAATGACTGTGACTACATGGGCAGTTTTGAAGGTGTGCCTGTAAGTATTTGCAAGGAATAGAGAAGGTAAATTGTGAAAATCTGATAGCCAGTAGTATTGATGAGTGTGGGTGAATCTCAGGAAGAAATTTAAGGCTATTTTTATCTTTTTCATCCTGCTCCTGCCTCCCATTTTGGTACTCAGAATTTATAAAATCAGTTAAATTAAAGTATTTTGGTATCCTTTTTTTTTTTCCTTTATGTAAGTTGTGCTGCTTCTGTTAATATACTGGAAAGAGCACCTGCATAGCCTGTGTCCCATTCTCCCACAGCTACATGTCAGTTGGATAACACCACCATAACAGGCCATTTCAGCCTCCCAGCAGTTGTCCTTGCCATTCTGTTGCACAAAATGGTGTTTTTCACCCTTCTTCAGAGGTGGAGACGTGCCTGTTGCAGCACCACAGTAAATAGTAAGACAGTTTGTTTTCTTAACCTTTGTCTATCTGTATTTCAAAACTCACAATTTATCTAGTAACTTCATCAGGAGGTTGGGATGTTTCTGAGGCAGTGTAAGCAGAGATACCACATAGCAGAATTTGTTGGGAGAGCGTGACTAATGGGTATGAGAAGATCCATGGCTATGGTTTTAACTCTCAGATTTCCAGTGGGAACTTTGTGAACAGAAAGCTGCCATCACCTTCCAGGCTGTGTCCTTCCCCTTGGTGTGCTGGGACCTCTCTGACACAGGGCTTTTCTCCCTCAGCCCTGTGCCTGCTTCAGCTCAGGTGCTTCTGTCCCACAGTGACAGACACAGCAGAGAGCTTCAGTGCAGGTGTGTAACTGGAGATATCTGTTAAATCTTTGCAAATGAACAAACTGCTCATTTGAAATATAAAAGTGAGCTTTATAATGGGTGCTATGCCAGAATGCATTTTTACTTTTGCTTTTAATAGTCCCAAATGGATTTAGTAATGTTTCCTTTCTAGTTTTATTTTGGTGGTTCTTTTTTTACCTTGTCTATGCTACGTTACTACATTCTATGAATATATAAGTTCAGCCTACAAAGCTGAACATGTACACATAGTAGCAGTGGGAGAGTCGGGGTTTTTTGATTTGGATGTGTGTGTTGGGTTTAAAGTATCCATTCTTCTGGTCTTGAAAACATTTGGGATGGGATTCTGTCTTCTTCTGCCGTTCCTTCTTTCTTCTTGCTGTTCTGTTCAGCAAGTTGACAGTCTGATGTTGATTAGGGCTTTTAGGTACAACAGGAGTACAGCTAATAAGAAAAAAATGAGTTGGTGTGTATTTCTGTGCTGCGCTGCTCCCTACTGAGTTGTCTGACTACCAAATACATTAAGGAGTTAACAACTGAGAGTTGTTATCCTGGAGGGATGCTGATGGAGCCTGGTGGTTTTACAGCTGAAGAGCTGGGTTTTAGAACAAGCTATGCCAGCCTAAGAAGCTTCTCTCTCTATTCTTATCATAAATTCTGATAAAAATTATCATAAATTATCATTAATTAGTTATGCTAAGGTGATACTCAGCAAAAGACAGCTAGCAGTGAGCACAGCAGGGTCTTTAGATGGTTATTGTCAGGGTAAAGAGAAGGAAAGGTGATTTTTCAGTATGCGCATGTTCCAGGAGCCCTTTCTGTGCAGGAAACAATCCCATGGTCATAGCTAACTGTCAGAAATTTACCATATTTGGATTCCCAAAACAAAATGCAATGTTTAGTTGGGCTTTGAAGGGCAAACAGTTCCTTATGGAGCTTAATTGCTTTGTTTACATGTAGCTAGTTACTTATCCCGTAGCAAGAACAATAGGCTGAGTGCCTTGCTTAACCCATGATCAGAATGAGATAAAAACTGAAGAAAACGAGGCTGTATTTCTTAAACAGACCACGGGTCACATGCAGGCTCCTTGGCTGGCTGTCTCCTAGAAGACCTGCTGCCTGGCATAGCCTTTCTTTCCACAGCAGCTGTGTGACTTTGCCTTATGTCCTCACTGTCTGATCTTCAGCTAAAAGCAAGTGGTGTTTCTTGAGTCTCTATTTCACATGGCCCAGGCACCTTCCTGAGAGCTGTGTGACTCACTGACCATTCCTGGCACAGTGCCTGCAGTGAACATCAGACCATCATCACACCAGGCTTTGACCTCACATTACCCCACAGCTTAACCTGGACCGTGCCCAGTTTGCAACAGAGGCAGCTGGGCTTCCTCCTCCCTGTACAGAGGCAGGGTTGTGAGCCTTGATTTCCCAACCAGCCACACCTGTCCTGTGGGATGAGGTGAAAAATGGAATTTACTTAGTTAAGGCAGATCTCTGCCAGTCAGTCATGCCTGCTACTGACAGGAGGCCTTGGAGCAAGGGTGCTCCAGCCATGCCAGAGCACTTTTCTTGTTGTCACGCAGTCCTCCAGCCACAGGCAGTACCCGTGATCCAGCGTGACACGAGTGCATGACCCAACACGTGCTCTCCCTGCCCAGAAGTTGAGAAGTTCATTGTCAGGTCTGCCAGATTCATAGAGACAAAAGAAAAATTTTGGTTGGGACTGCAGCTCTCACACCCTCAAGGAGTCCCTTGCGTCTTGGGGGAGCGTGGGGCTCACGCCAGGTCTCCCTGCATAATTGAGTTTTCCTGAGCTCTGAGCAGAGAGGACATTCCAGAGATTTTTATCTGTTTGCTTCTCCATTTCACTGGTGACTTTCCCCCTCATAACATCTAAATTAAAAGTCAGAAAGTTTGCTGAGAAAGACTCCTAGTTTGTTCCTCAGGTAGTTTCTTTTGGCAGAAGGGAATTCTCCATTACACCTGCTTGTGTACCAAAGGATTAAGGTAGATGTTCTCCATTAATTTACCAGAAGTTAAGTGAGCTTCAGCAATCCCTGCAAACTGGAGAACAAATTGCTAACATCTCTTATTTTGTAAATCTGTGTGCAACTGGGAATGAGAGGCCTTTGAAAATATGCACAGAAAAATTCAGTGCAGGACAGCACCTGCAAACCAAAAGTCTTATTTATCTTTTTCCATGAGTGAACTATTAACTGGCACAGTTGTGTGCTCAAATCTTAGGTACAGTTTACAGTTGTCACTTGCACTTGAAGAGGTGTAAATGGATGCTGATAATCTTTATAGCAGTCATCTCCACAGCTATTCCTCTTCCCTCTGTAGGCAGTCTCTCAATTGCAGAAATATTTCCAATTTTTGTATGTTTGTGGTACAGAGGAACCAAATCATGCAAATAACAAGACCACAATGACAGTGGTATTCTAAAGAATATGACAAATTATCATTACTTTCCCAAGCCTTTAGACTATGAAAATAAACTTTAAAAGTCTACTGAAGATTTAAGCAATGAGAGCCCCTTCCCTTCCACCACCACCTAAATATATGAGCTTCTTCTAGAGCTGGAGGCCTCTTCAGTAAGACTATCACTTGTTTTGAGCTTATACAAGCATTTACAGCTACCATATAAATTGAAATGTTAGCATGTCTGCTCTTGCCTTGTCATTCTTCTGTTTGTGTAACACAGAGCCCAGTAGTCATCACAAAACAAGAAAACCTTTGGAAATATGTCTTTGAGGAGGAAGACTCCACACAAGGATCAGTCATATTCCTCACAAGAATTCAACATCTGAGTCAGGGGTTCCCAGAGACTAACCTGAAAGATGCTAAGTATGTGACCCTCGGGAAAATTTTCAAATTGTGGCTTTTCTGCACTGTCCTACTGATTCTTTTTCTTTTCTTTTTTTTTTTTTTTTTGATCATGCAGCACCTAGCCGGATGTCCCACCCATTATGTTGCCCTCCATGAACAAAATTCAGGAAACTCCTGAGTTCATTGTCCAAGAAAACCTTTTTTTTTGGAATACAGACTGAAAAATATAATCTATTTTGTCAAGTGTTTCCACACCTCTGTAAACATGCAGTCTCCTCCTCTGGATGATCTCATGCATATATTCATCAAAGTTCTTACTTTGCTTTGAGACCACATTTGCAGCAAAACAGTAGTATATGTAATATATAAAGGTTTTGGGTGAGATCCAGTACAAGCATCTCATGGTGAAATCATTCTTAATATTATTTAACAGCTACCTGGTGTTTGATCCAGAGAAACTGGTCACACCTTCCTTTAGACACTCAAGTGAATGGCACATGTGAGCCTTGGATTTTACATGAATGTAGAGCAAGGAGGACACAGATCATAGTTGTCTCTCACATTGTCAAGCATATTCCTCCTCCATTTTTTGACAGTGGATTTTTGATAGAGTGATGGCTGTTAAACAGGTATGAGTTCATCAGCACTCCTTACCAGAGAAACCTTGTCTGGAAACTCTTACCTCTCTCACTGGAAGTAGAGAGAAGGAAAATTGGAAGTCTGGCTTAAGGAAAACCATGTGGTACTACAGAAGTTAAGTGAACATCAGCTAACCTGCTGGAGCATCACAGGCTGGAAACCTGAATGTTCTGGCAGATGCCGTCATTTTGGCAATGGCGCAGGTGGCAGTCCTGCAAAGTCCTCATGGTCTTTATCATGTAGTAGGAAGTGGCATTGCTGCCCTGGATGCAAACATCCTAAAAAAGAAGTGGAATAAATAAATAAATAAACCACAGAAATAAATTCTTGGACACAGGTGACACCACGAGTATTGGAGTGCCAGGTCACAGTACGAGTACTGTAGAAGTGGTTATCGGTGTTGCCAGTGACAGATGTAGTACCTACCAATGTTTGTGTCTTACAAAACAAAAACCCAAACACCAAACCCAGCAGCCTTACAGACTTCTTGCTTTCCAGCTTTCAAAACTCTTCTGGAGAGTTTTTGCAAATGGATGGTCTAAAACCAAGGCTGATTAAATATCTGCTCTGCCTCCTGTCACCTTGGAAACAGGGAATGCCGACTGTGAAAGCAGTCTGAAGGATCCAGGATGGAAATTCAGATGTTCATGTACAACAGACTTTTCCCCTTTTTTATTGCTCAGAACAATATGAGAGTCCACAGCAAGGTCTGCATTTCCAGCTATGTGCACAGTGTAGCAAGTACATTGAGGCAGCTTGTGGCTGGCAGTATTTCATGGTAAATGCTGCCTTAGAACTAGGAGTGCCCATGTCTGTACCGCTGAAAGTAGGGAAAAAACTTACTTTCATACTCCATAATGCAGAGCATGCACCCACACAGTTTTAGGTCCTTATTTATTGTAGCCAGTTTATTGTGGGCCATGGTAACTATCTGTGTTATATGTCTGTTCTTGCTTGCATCTCTGGGAGATAATGAGATTGTGTAGTGGTTATATTGACAGCAGGGTTTCTTTTCCAAATTCCTTTGCTTCTGTTCTGTTCTTCATACAGCCCACTGAAATAATCTCTGTCTATATTGCAGAGTTCTTCCAAGAGATTTTTCTTTTTAATTGGGTACATCTATAAAAAACAAGGAATTCTACCTTGCAGTTTTGTTCCCTCAAGACTTCAGTCTACATCCACCCATTTAAGTCATCTTACTTTTGTCCCTAATCTGTCTTAATATCTTCAGGCAACCAAGAAACTGGCCTTTCATCTGCCTTGAACTCTTGAGAATTGCTCAACACTTGAACAAAATTGTTTTTCCTCCTCCTGCTGTGAAGATAGCACCAAATTAGGAGTGTGTTATGGGCCAGGCTTTTCCCAGTTGCCAGGGGCTGTGATCTCTTAACCTAAAGATGGAGAGATGTTCCTTGCTGTGCTTGACATGGAGGCCTGGAAGTCCTGTGCTCCTTTAGGCATTTTAGGGTTCTCAGTCTTACAGGGACTTTATTTCCCAGCTTTCCTGACACTTAACTGTTTGTGGCCAAGTAAATATTATGGGGTGTGCGCAGCCAAAGAGTACAGTACCCCTAAAAGATAGTGGAAAGAAATTGAGCTAACATTAGGGCTGATTTTCTTGCTCCTTTGTCAGAGGCCATTATGGACTTAACAGTCAGTGATATGTAAAATGTTTCCCTTCTAATCCTGTTTTCTCACTAAATTTCAAGAGAGATGCCAGGATTACCACCTTGGGTTTGGGGGTTATAGTCTCAACACTAGTGATTACAATAAACTAGGATCCTCCAGATCACTGCTTGATGTCCTCTTATCCTGGAAATTAAATTTTGCTGATTTAAATGTCTGCATCCATTGTCTTTCCAAAATGCACAGCTTGGTTTTAAAAATAAATGCTTGCCATTTTGGGACAGACTGTGTGCTAGGTTTAAGTTCACTTAGCAAAGCTTTTTTATTGGAGTGGCTCATGTAACTAGTTAACATGCAAGAAATTATTGAGCTTTCACTTCCTCCACTCCCATTTCCTGTTTGGATGTTGAAAGGAAGCCCTGATTGCTAATTTGTGATTAGCCAGCAACCCAGAGTGAGCTTAATCCTGTGGGTTTGTGTGGTGCTTGCCTATGCAGATACAGCCTCACTCAAGAGTGGGATTGCTGCAGTTCACGTTTCATGGGGAGAGCTGTAAACAATCTGCTCTTCTTTCTGTGCATTCATGGCCTGCCTTCTGAGAACAGAGGTAATGCCTGGCCTGCCAGAGCTTGGGAGGTGACACTAAAACGTTGGATGCTGCAGTAGAGAAGGGACACTTGAGGGTGTTTTTCCAGTCGTGCTTGCCCAGGAGGTGGCACTGTGAAATAGTGGGATTTTTACCTGCAGCGTTTGTCGTCTCACCCCCTGTGATTGTTTGAGACATGACAGAAGAGTGAAGTTCCTTAGTCAGTAAAACCAGAGTGACTTGTACTTCTTTTAGGATGCCTCAGTGCCCTCCTATGTGAAACACGTGATGCTATCTGCTTTGCACTCCTGCATTAGGGAGCTGACCTTCACACGTACTCTTGTGCAGCCAGGATCAGAACTGGGTTTCTGGGTGAGATTGTGTGGCCATAAAAGAAGTGATGTCGTCTTTGGAGCATTTTTACTTCTGAGGCTTTTGTGCAACTCTGTTGTGTCCCCCTTGACATTTCTCAGACCTACTGACAAAGCAGCCAAGATGAAGAGCTATATACATGAAGTATGTGCTAGAAAACTAGAAAGCTTTGAGGAATCTCTGTGGGATCTCTCTGTGCTGCATTGTGCTATGCTCCTGTTAGAGTACTGGTATCTCTGGTTTAGTGCTCATATATAACACACAGAGAGCTTTTTAAAGGGATCTCTGACCCCTCCTGCAAGTGCCTGACCTGACTTGTGCTGCCAAGTGCAGGCCAACACAGCTGAGATAAATCTAGAAAATCTTCCAGGTCTTTCATTATTGTAATGGTGATAAGCTGAGACCGTTTTCATTTCTCTCTCCAAAAAAAGCCTGTGATTAGGAGCACATACGGATCTGTGGGAAATTCTGATCTTGGAATGGATATTAATACTTTACAAAATCTTAGGCAAGCTTATTGACCTGCTTATTTTATTTCTCAGAAAGGTGAAAAGGGGTAATGCTTTCATAACACAAGAAAAACAAGAACATATTTGTAACACAATGTAACAAATACATTCACAATATACCTTCAAGCTAGATATGTTACGGGAATGAGAAATACTTTTGTTATTATTAATCAAATACTAAGTGGCCTATACATCTATAACAAAGGCCTCTTAGCAAACACATCCTTTAAAATAGCCTGACCCTTTCCACTTTTTCAGAGACATTAATAGTTTCCTGGCTCAGTGTTTTAGGAAATGTCGTCATAGTCTGGAGGAACCAATAAAAACATAAGTCACCTATTTTGTCTGATCATTTTACGCCAGGATATTTGAGGCTGGAAGCTGTGGAGGGATAGGAGGGGACTGCTTTGTTTGTGTGGGTGGAAGATGTAGAGGATTTAATACTGCTTTAGTATAACTTTATATAGTAGGACTCTAGAACTGTGTGAAAAATAGCATTTTTTGAGTTCATAGACAGAGGCTTTAGATAATTTTTGTAACTATTTGATTTTTTTTTTCTCCTTCCTAGGCCATTTCTTGCTTCAGTGCTTGAGGAAAGGGATGTTGTCTTTGGGGAAGAGTATTCTGTTGGTTTTAGGCTTGCATTGTCCTTTAATAAAGAGGTGAAAGCTCTTAAGAAATGGCAGTGCCTTAAAACAAATGTTGGTACCTGATTATGGCAAAATGATTGGTGGGACAATAGCTTATTTGGTATGGTCAAAGGAGACCATTTCCTACAAGCAGAAAATGTAATTACTTAAATGAAAGAGCTACTACTGTATGAAATCTTAGTACAAAGCATCATTACGTGACATTGTGAAAAGTAAACTATGAGTGTCTGCAACAGGCATCTGGTGACACTTTGTTCTCCATTATAAATGCCAGCATTTACAGTGGGACAAACCCTGCCACCCTTCCATGGTTTTGATTCTCTCCCTTCTGAGGCCAAGTTTCCAGCAAGTGTGCTAGTCCTGACTCTGATCTCTTGGCTGTGCAGAGCAGATAGGCATTGCAGTTTTTCCCCTATTGTGCTGTTGTCTGCTGCAAGCTTCACACAGCCCCTCAGAGGTAACACCTCTGTTGCTGTTGATTTGTGCTTGGTTGCATGGAGCTGGGAAAGGCTGTTCTGACCCCATTTATCCTCTGCCTCTTCCCAGAGCGTCCTCCAGAGAGGACCAAAGTTTTTGCCCGTTTTTGGGAAGTCATGCTCTGTGTTTTCTCTTCTGTGTTCCATCAGCATTGGAGAGCAGTGTAATGTTTGTCAGCAGTCTAGAGAAGCTGAAGGATAACACTTACTTCATCCTGCATAGCTGTCTTTACAGAAATGAGCTGAGGCACCAAAAGAGACAGCCACCAGCACTGCAAGCTGCACCATAATGCATTATGTGGACTGTTCTCCTTACTTGCCCCCCAAAGTAGAAAAATCAAACATGATTTCTTTTCAGCTTCTGCTGTAGCCCCAAATGGAAGTTATGTGCAGCTGTCAGTGGTTCACTGAGAGTTCAAACCATGTTCAGGCTGCAGTTCAGGGTCTGCAAACCCCCATTAAAATGTGCTTTGGGATTTCAGAAAAATGCAAAAGGAGGGCAAGGGTACCAAGATACCCTGATTAGAGTCCAGTCCAAAGGGGAAATTGCTGGTGATCTAGTGCATTTGTGTTTTATGAATCTAACAAAGTGTTATCTCAAGACTTATACAAGAAGCTGGCAAATGAACCCCACAAATGAACCTTATTGTTAACTCTCATCAGCCACCTGCCCTGTATGTTTTTGGAGGCTTTTCTCTCCACCTTTCAATTTAATGTACTGAATTTCTATTCTTTTTCAAGCTGAGTGTGCTCAGCCCTGTGGCAAAGAGACTGTGTCCTGTCACCTCCCACTCATGACAGCCACTAGGAGATGTTGTCACAGCAGTGTCCCCTTTGTAGCTGTCAGTATGGCTCATCCCTTCTGTGTGTGTTTTAGCAGGTCACGCCTAGACTTGTTACTGTGAACTATGCCATGAGATACCCCTTTCAAATTCTTTCTTAAGCTGGAGCTGGATCTGTGTGTGGAGGTGTCCCTGGAGGGTCAGTATCCCCTAGCACTTGGTGATACCAGGTCGCTGCTCCATCCCAAAGCACAGCATGCAGGCAACAGCCAAACTGAGGCAATTTCTGTCCCAAGTAACACCATGGAGACCTGAAGAGACATGCATTGAGCAGGATCTGTAGGTGAAGGGGTGAGTACAGCATTGTTACTATTTATGCTTGTTCCCACGACAAATTCAGAGCAAAGTGGCCATGTCAGATGCTCCTACCAACTATTCAGGGGCTTTGGAGTAGACAAGTCTCTCTTTCTGACTTGCTGTCTTCCATGCTTGGATTTCATCTCATTCATCAGGGGGTGTAGGCCCTGATGGGATAAGGGTAGCTTTTTCTATCATCCCTGTTTCTTGGGTGTTCAGGGTCTAGGGAAGGCAGAGCTCTTCTCAGTGCAATCATTTGCAAACAGGAGCTTTTTAATTTTTATTGGTGTGTGGTGAAACTGTTGTGAGCTGTGCACGTATCAATTCTAAAATAAACGCCTCTCTCGTGCAGCAGAGGAATTGTGACCTCAGGAAGAACCAGATTTAAAAATAAGACTATCATTTTAACCCTCAGCTTGTGCCCCCCTCCGCTCAGGCTTTTATGATGATGGCTGGAATTTCTTCATTGACTGTAGGATTTTTTCCAATTAACAGTGTCATTCTCCCAAACCAGAAACTATACAATCCTACCCAAAGAGATTTGGTGAAAGTGAAACTGTAGAGAAGATGAAAGCAAACTATTTCTTACATTTTTGTCTTATTTCTGTGTCCTACCATATGACTTGGCCATAGCAGTTGTGTGAAAATGCGTGACCTGTTCTGTAAAGCTGAATATGCTGCAGTCTCTGTGTTTACAGCAGATACAAGGAAAAGGTTTTGTCTTCAGGCACGTCTGTGCAGGGCCTAGAACACTTTTGGCTCTACATAAGAAATAATAATAATAATAAGGCCAAAACCTCTCTGCCAGCTAGTGAAATGAAAATGCTGTACTTCACAGTTATGTCATTGGAGAATTATATTTCATTAGAGCTGATATTAAAAACCCTTATGTCAGTAGTGAAATGTGGCTGACTTCAAATTTGCAAAACACATAGGAAATTTTTTTGTAATGTGTTGTCACTTTAGAAGTCTGGCAGTCCTTTAGGTTCACTCATAAAACTTTAAGCTCTCAGAAGGGGAAAACCCCAAGGCTCTTTCCCCTAAGCTTTAAAAGCTTTGCTTTTACTAGCAAATGCCATTTTTACAAAGTATAGGCAAGTAATGTTCTGGATGCTTCAAACAGCAGCAGCTGTTAGGACTTTCAGGTTGGGGAACTGGATTAAGTATTTCATGAGAAGTTATTCTAGGTGTTTAAATGGTAGCTCTTAGAAAGTCAGTGAACAGGGTAGAGAATAGCAAAGTCTATAGCATAGTCCAAACTGTTTCTGGTTATTAAATGCAAAAACATGCCTGTTGTTTTGCTGTTTTCCCTTCCCATTTGGTGGCTCACAGGCTTGTGTTACTGGAAAGGACTGTGTGCACAGCACTTGTGTTGAGTTCGTTCCAACAGGTCACTGAGCTGCAGAACAGTTTGCATGTTAGTTTTCACAAATTTATGAAGTACTTGTAAATCAGACTTTTGTGTTAGTCACAGTAAAGACATGAAGGGGTATAGGTGAGTATATGTATTAGCTCTTATTTTTGCTTGCTAGACAATATGTAAATGTCCAGTGCAGTATGTAAGATTATTTCTGTTACAGTTAGATTTATTGTAGGAGATGGTAATTGATACTTGATTCTAGGCAGGAGGTTCTACTTTGAATTTTTGCTCAGATGTGGAGAACTTGTGAACATACATACATAGTCATTTGCTAATAGAAAAAATATATTATGGTTAAGCAAACAAATGCAAACTCTTTGTGGCTTGAAAATAGGATAATGACTAGATGTGTATCCTCTTCTGCTTGGATACATCCAACTCCACACTGTTCTCCTTATTGAATACTACACAGGGCAATAGCCATTGTCTGCTACATCCACTCAGAGGCTGTTTTGGTGCTGTATGACCAAATAAGACAGACAATGGCACAGTCCACATTTGGGGGCTTTTTCCTGACACTCTGATTATAGTCTCTTTTCTCTGCATTGATTTTTTACCAGACTTTTAGGAGTTTGCTGTTTTCAGGACTTGTCTCTCTTTTGAAATCTGCCAGCAGTGATAAGGGACAATATCTGATATACAGTTGTGAAACATCCTGTGCAAGATTTTCTTTAGGACAGAGTCTCCAATCAACCTGGTACAACCTTTCTTACAGGTCTATCCAATTGTGTATAGCATTTCTTAAAAATTCACTGGAGTGAATGGCATTAAAGTGGTGAATCTTAGTAATGTGAAAGCTGTTCAGTGGACAGACAGGGCTGAAATGCCAGTTAATCCCTGGCTGGGCAGATGCAGCTGTTCCTTTTTTACTTTGTCAGCCTACTTGTGTGAGCAGGTCATTGTCTCTTTGGTGAGACAAAAGAGTGGGATGCTTGTGTGTAAGGTCAGCCTGTGGGATCAGGGTCTGGTTAAGGGAGTTTGTTTTTATCAGCACATTCTGAGGCAAGTGGAAACTGGATGGTTTGGATTATGGAAAGTCCCCGAAGTGTGCCTATGTTCAGCTTGTACTTGGGGACTGTAAAATCAGGGACAAACCCACTTTTTCTTTTTTCTTTCTTTCTTAATTTTTTTTTTTTGGTTGGTTATTTTGGTTTCTTTTTATTTTGGTAAAAATAGTAAAGGCATTGAAACACTTTCTGGAAACAGAAAACATTCCCAGCTTTTATGGATATGTGGTCAGTCAGCTCTTGCTTGTTCCCTTATAAGCAATATTCTTAACGGGAAGAAGTTGCTAGTATTTCAGGTCAGTGTGTGTGTTTTATTTTACCAGTTGCCATGGCACTGGTAAGACAGATATGTTCTGTAGTTGTTTGTCTTGTTATAAGATGTGAATTTTATTTTCAGCACTGTATTTGCAGCATAATAGTGTGTGCAGTAATTTTCCATACTTCGCCAAAGTTGCCAGTGTTGGAGATACTGCACTGTTTTTTTCTTGTTTGTCATGTGATGTTTTACATGCCCACCTTTGGTGCACTAGAGTCAACAGATCCCATATACAGCCTTTGAATTTTGGATTCTATTGCCCAGTGGATACTTAAAGTTAGAGACATTATGTCATGGTTGCAATCTTACATAAACACAAACCAGAGAGCCTAATCTAGTAGTTTTTTATACAGCTCAATAAACTTGGCTGAGCTACAGCTTATCTTCTGGGGAGGTACCCAAAATTGATTTAAGGACTTCAGGTGATGGAGAATCTAACCAAGATTAACTGTAAGTTATAGCTACTAAATTTTACTGAGCTCTGTCAGTGGTTAAAAATGCAGCTTTACTTAAAATAAAGTGCAGCAAAGCAACAGCAGTGGCAGCCCTAGCCAAGATCAACCATCCCTCCTTTGTTTTCCTCATGTTTTCTCTTTTTTTAGTGAGATTGTCATCTCACTGTACTCCAGCTTTTACTTATTGCTATTACAGAAATAATTTTAGGAGAGTCTGTAGGATTTTCAAAGTAACTGTGACAATCTGAAGTGTGTTGGCATGACCAGAAACGAGTCAAGCCTGAGGCACTGACCCTGGCGTTGAGCCGCGGTTTTTCCCTGCTGCGGGTTCCTGTTACTTTGATGACACCTGTCGTTGGCTCACTGAGAATCAGCTTTACTGACTGCCATGGGGCTGTTTATCACACAGAAAACTGCACTGAGGGGCCTGCAAGTGTCACAAGGCTCCCCTACTCATACCCCTACACGTGGCATTCAGCTGGAGTATAGTATTGAAGAAAGACAGAATTTTCATGTTGCTGTGTTGTGGTTAGCTAGATCAAGTAAAGCAAACCTGGTTTGTCTTTGCATCTCTTTGGCCTTGCCTTTTTGGTTTATTTGTTTGCTTTTGTGGGGGTTTTCTTCAGGTTTTATTTTGTTTGTTTTTTAAAATAGCTGAAAATATGGATCAGCTTTGGAGGAAATAGTGAAAGGGAACGAGCCCATAGCTACCAAAACAAACTTGGCTGATGCTGAGTCATGAGAGAGTGGTAGGTAAACTTGGTTCATCAAGTTTATTAGAAGTGCATGTAAGAAAATTGTAAAAGCATTTTCTGCTGTCACAGGATGCTGGGTTTGAGAATAACAAAAATTCAACCCTTTCAGTTACAGCAGTGACACAGTCAGAGGCTGGTTTGGGGGTGGCACCACTTGTATATCCTTTCCACAGGGCATCTAAAATTTAATTAGGGAAGAGGGATACACAAAACACCCACCTGTCTGTTTAGTTGAATTTGCTTCTTGTTGGAACGTGTTTAGGGGCTTTTGAATTAAAAACAGTTAAAAACAGTATTACTGCTTTCAGCTGTTTCCTTAACCTTGCTGATGTCATCCCTTAGTAGATAAAAGGGCAAAGAAACGCTTTGCCAACCAAAGGTATTTACAGAAGAGGGAGCTCGTGATTTCTGTCACACCTGTTTGTACCAGAATGCCCTCATGGCTTGTTTTCTTTTAAGGTTCCATGAGATGAACAGAAGAAACTGTTTTTCCTGGGTACATATATAAGAGTTAAGTTTCTAAACTTGAGACATTGGTTTTCTGAGCATCGATATGATCAACTCTCATTCAAGCTAGCAGAAACTTGACTGAGAGTAAGAATTGAGCCAAACTCAAGTTACAGGAGCAGGAGGTGGGTTGGCATCCTCTTTTTGGATGAGCCATTTCTCATCATAGATGTAATCTGAAGAGTACCTTTGTTTTCTTCTTAATTCATATGCAGTTTATAAGCCAGCTTTTTACCTGATAAGAACATGTGGTCTTGGACCATTTAAGGTTTTCCAGGATTTGAAGTTTATTACTGCTGTAAAAGACTTCCATAACAGACTTCCTCCAGTTGGTTTTCTGTATTTATTTTATGCTTATTATTTTGAAATTGATACTCATTGCTGCTATTTCCTGAAAAATTATGAAACAGCCTTTTAATTAATCAGTATTGTGATTCAATTAATCAGTATGTTTTGGTTGAGAGAGATCTTCTAAATTGTCTCTGTTTTCTTTTCTTGGCATATACATCTTCTTTCCATGACACATATTTATATTAAGTGGTATAAAAACTATGAACTCAGCTTCTTCAAGGGATATTTTACAAACAGACTGTGAGTGTAAATGAATGCAACTATATGCTGGCAATTAAGAGGTTAAATAAATTTCTAATTTAAGAAACAAGGTGAGAAGGTTGTCTGAAGACACTTGGGGCTGTGTCTTTCTGAGAGCCACTGTCACATGGGATAACCAAGTGCCCCACAGTGCCTGGGCCCTGTGGAGCTTACACAGTTCAATGCTGCTGCTTTTGCTGTGTATGACTTGATGTCCCTGTATTCCCAAAATTTGCCTTCCAAACTATACCTCAGACAAAACACCTTGCTTGATCCTAATGCTGTAGTTGACATTTAGGATTGTGATGTAACTTTTTAGCAGAATCTGTTGTCAATGGTGGAAACCAAAAGAGCATCAGAGTGAAAAATGTTTTGGCTCCTTAATTTAAATGCTAACGTCAGCTCAGCTGAGCTGCCAGATTCCCATTTGGCAAAAGACAGATTACATAAGCAGCAGTAATTTTCCCCATGCTTGGAAAGAATTGGTTGAAATACTTAGCAACTCCCCACAAGTGCAGTGCTGCCTGCAGTGCTTGGTCAGAAAGCTAAAATACCTCTTGGCAGGAGCGTGGTCAGCCAGGCCAGCTCTGCCTGCGTGGGCCAGGGCAGCCTGTCTGCTGTGCTGGCCACCACTCCTCCTCTCCTCCCAAGGGGATGTGCTGGACCAGCTGAAAGCATCCTGTGTGGCAAAGCCAGCTTGGGAGCTCTGGGTGGGGCCAGCCTGAAGGTACCCACAGTTAGGGTGAATGTTGAATGAGGTTTTTGGAGTTCTTTGCCTGATAGTAAAATGAAAGGTTTAAAAATCACACACAAATGCTCAATGCGTCTCCTAAAGTGAGGGGGTCTGGCATTTGGAAAATTCACCTTTGCATTTGTTTGGAATTTATTTTCATGCTCTCTGTGAGGATTATTTTATCTGAAATGAAGTGCCTCTGTTTGTGCTTCCAGTACAGATGCCTTTCATTTTTCCTCTAAATTATACCAAATGCTCAGCAGGAAGAGCAGATGTTCACCAATTACAGAAAAATAAATTAATTGAAAAGGAAAAGAAATCTGGAGGTGGGGCAAGGCATTTCAATTGCCATGTCACTCTGGGTTGGGACAATCTGCTACATTTTGTGAGCACAAAGGCAGACAGAGGATCCCAACTCGTACCCTGCCCTGGACTCCTGCCAGCCCACCACTGGAGCCATCAGCCCACCAAAGTCCCACCTCAGCAGGCCCAGAGGAGCACAGGGACACAATGACAGGCAGAAAACTAACTGAAGATACAAAGGAAGGGACACCAGATCTAGAGTCCTTTCCAGGACTGTAGCCCCAGAGTCCAGATCTGAAACCCATCAAGATGAGTCAATGAGCACTTTTTGGAGATATCTGGATATATGTGTAACAGTCTGTGCCAGCAGCTGGAGTGGGCTTGTTTGTCCAGGTGCCAGCAGCTGGGAGCTCTGGGATCCAGAAGTGGGTACTGGGCAGACTCTGGGAGCCCAGCAGCTGAAGGAATCTGTGTTGCTTATGTGTGTGGACATATAATAAATAAATATATAAATATGTGTGTACAAATATACACACACACATGCATAATGAGAACACGTGTATGCATATAAAACAGACATATTCTGACTAGGAGACCCCTTCCTGTTCAGCTGAGAAGGGGCTGTGTGTTCTCTACTGAGAACGCATTTTCAGCCTTGCTGCTGGTTGCACCTGGGAGCATGGGGCTGTGCAGCCTCAGTTCTTCTGACAGCACTGTCAGATCAGACCTATTCCACTTATTCTCCTACTGAGAGCCACCTAAAATCAAGTAGATGAGGAACATGCAAACTGAAATTTCTTAGAGACTGGTAACCATCTGTGTTTTTAGACTTTGTATGGAGCAGGAGGAGCTTGAGCTAGTGGTATGGATAGGCAGTGAAGGAAATTATATGGCCAAACTGACTTTTTTGAGCTTTGACAAGCAGTGACATCCAATTGTGCTTCCTTGAAGCCTTTTCACTCTCCTGTGACAGAATGGCCTTTAAGAACCTTTTCATGCCCCTGTGACTTAGAGTTTTGGACATCATTCCTCATAATGCTGTGATCAGTGTCCAAAATACTTGGATAAGAGGAACATTAACACAACATGACAACTTTCATCTCTTGATGGACATTATCATAAAATTCAGTGGAAAATATGCAAATAAAATCTGACAATAAATTCCAAATATTGTTTTTAAAAAAAACTTTTTAAAAGTGGTGCTTATTTTGCAGCTGGATGCCATCACCCCTTTCCAACATTGGTCAAATTGGCTTGTTAGAATTTGCCTAGTGGCTAGGTTTTATTCACCACTGCTCTCGTAAAACCATCTGTTAATCACAGTTACTTTCCTCTGAATTTTAAAGTCTTGCTCGTTTGGATGACCCTGTATATCATATATATCATACATTTTTAAAAGTTAAAATTGAAAGCAGTTCCCTTGCCCCAAAACCAGTTTCTAGCTTGACTTTTCCTCTATTTGAAAAACTTGTGGCAGCTCAATTAGGAAAAAGATGTTAAAAACAGGCTTCTGTGGAGAAAATAAAACTAATTACTCAGGTATCACCAAAGGGGAAATCTGATGAGGCAGATACAATTTAAATTGGGGTTTGAACAAGCTAGCAGCTGCAGAAGATGGATCAGTTTCTGTATTTCAGTGCAAATAAATGGCCAAGTTTTATGAAGTTTTATGTCTTTAGCAGAACACAACAGCCTGAAGAGTTCAGTGGAGGAGGTAATATGGAAGAAGAATGGCTTTCATCATTACTTTAGGAGAAGGAAGCAGTAAATGTGCAGCATTGATTTTAGTGCCATATGAGGTGAACTCACCCATGCTTGCTTGCTGAGGTCGCATGAGATGCCGAAGTATATTTTATGATAACACGTGTTTTTGAGGGCTTTGTGTAAGCTCCTGTGTAAGAATCCTTTAGTGCCAGCCTGTCTAATACTGTCCTATCAGGTGCTGAAGTTAAATTTGGCTCCTACTTTTGAAAGGTTTTGATGATGGATTGCCTGGAATCTGTGAGCCATGACCTCTGGAAAAGTGTTCTTTTGAAGCCTATTTTTAAATTGATACTGAAACTATTACATTTGGTAACTGAAGCAGCATTTGTTTTTATTCTAGCAATGGAAGCTGCTTTTAGAACATTGTTTTTATAGCAATCAAGAAACTCCTTGAGGAGGAGCCCTACAACATCTTATTTAAAGGGTTAACTCCTTGTCATGTGAGTCTGCTCTCATTTAACTCTGATGATTGTGTAAGTTTTGGATTAGCAAAACCACAGCTGCTCCCAACACCTTCTGGTGCATCAAAGGGTTGTGGAAGGTGCAAGTGCAGAGTAAGGATTCATCTAATGACAGTGCCCACTGCTCTTTCAAACCTGCACTGCTTCTGACAGGAATCTGGCCACTTGGGTGTTTTCAAATGGTAATATGGCATATGTGTGCTTTATCTTAATTTTATACACGGTTAGCTTGATTTATGTTTTAGTCTTTTCTGGTCATCTTTTCCCAGTTTGCTTGCATAATTAAAAATTTACTTGAAACACTTCTACCACTGACTAGTACCAAAATTAAATAATGCAGTACATCTGATTTGGGCAAGTTGACTTTTGCTTTTTTAATATTCCACCTAAAGTGTTTTGCCTTCAGTTTGTTAAAATATGAGAAATTATAAACCCAGTAGCAGTCAGTTGGTTTGTTTGTAGTGTACAGTTGATGTTGTCTCTCCACAAAACAGACACAGCTTATCAAAACAGACACAAAACAGACACAAACTATCCCAGTTTTCAGGGCCAATAATCAAAATCAAGGAATTCTGTTTTCTTCTGGAAAAAGAAACATCTAAATGAAACAGCTAAATCAAATATTAGCATATTTTGGAAACAAATAACTATTCAAAATAGGCAATAAAATATACAGTTATGCTTACAAGATTATCTAACTAACTTTCATTTATATTTTGCAGTTGCATATAAGGCCTGTTGAGGCAAGTCCAGCCATGTGCAGAAATTTAGGAACTTATTTAATTTCCTGATAGAGTTTCTTGTTTTGGTCATTTTGATTTCAGGGGCATTTGGGTCTGGTTTGTTGGTTTTTTTTTAAAGTTTATTAAGTACTCGGATTTTCTCTGTGGAGTTAAGAAATAATGTTCCAGTAACACATGAAGATCTAAAATGCTACTTTACATTTACTGGGAGACTGATGTAGCTATTTAGAGGAAAAACTGCTCAACTGACCACAGAATTTCTGAATTCTCTTTCTTTGAGAGAAGTCTGCTATATCTGATATGGTGTATATTTATATGTGGTGTGTTGTTTTATGATGCTAAGATCTGCCTGTAAAATACCAAGAGAGTGGGAAGATAGAATACTATGTAAGAAATACCAAAGGAAATCTTAATTTTGGAAGAAAAGTTT
This sequence comes from Agelaius tricolor, assembly GCF_023055355.1. NCBI lineage: Eukaryota > Metazoa > Chordata > Aves > Passeriformes > Icteridae > Agelaius > Agelaius tricolor. Next base: position 33,217,052 of record NW_027269269.1, read on the forward strand.
CAATATTAGGTGCTTGTGAAAATGTAGCAAAAAGCTTTACATTAGTACATATATTGAGGAAGTCTAATGTCAGATTCCTTCTGTGTTTTTTAATAGATAAGTGTCTGTGGCTAGAAAGTGAGTTTTGAGTTCCACAAAATCAGTAGGAAGTTTGCCATTGAATTCCATGTGGCTAAGATTTGGCTTATGGTGTTGTGGTGGTTTGACAGGAAATGTGTTTTTTGGGATGCTGTGTTTTTGGCCAGTGGATATTCAGACTTTAATATTGGCATTTAACCTGGCCATTGGGACATGGACACGCCTCTGAGGACATGGGGTTAAAAGCAGGGCTCTCCCCTGAGAGGCTCCTCTTGGGTTTCCGGCGGGAAAGAGTTCGGGTCTCTCCCCCGGCCCAGCTGCTGGCTGGGCAGGGGGAGGGGAAAAGCCATGTGGCCGGGAGAGGTAGGCCTGAGCCCCGGGGTGGAAGGGTGGAAGAGAGAGAGAGACACCGGGAGCCATCGGGCAGCCCCCCTGAGAGACACAGAGAGAGAGAAAGAGAGAGAGAGAGAGAGAGAGAGAGAGAGAGAGAGAGCCGCTGCCTGAGACTGTAACCTTGAAGCTTGATAAACATGGGCCTGTGCCGGCAGCACGGCTGGGACAGAGAAGAGGGGGGGGGGTTCAGCCGGCCGCTTGTAGGAGCTTTTAACCCCTTTTTGGAGAATGAGAACTTTACAGAACATTGACCTTTCCTAGAAGATAGAGTGGAAGATGAGGAAGAAAATGGGCCAGTGTGAGAGAGGTCTGGGCAAGCGAGAGATAGTAGAAGAGTAGAGAAGAATCCTAGTGGGAAGAGATGATGGAGTAGCTTTTGCTGGACTCTTTTTGTATAGCCATGGACAGAACCAAGAGGGTTCAGTGTTGATGCCCCTCGGCCCCAGGGGGTGAAAAATATGGGGGGGACAGGTGTCCCAAAGGAGAGATGGACAGACCCATGTTCCTTGTGATACAGAGACTGCATTCTAGGAGGAGGCAACGGCCTCAGAACCAAGAGGGTTCAGTGTTGATGCCCCTCGGCCCCAGGGGGTGAAAAATATGGGGGGGACAGGTGTCCCAAAGGAGAGATTGTGGGGACAGGTGTCCCAAAAGAGAGATGGACAGACCCAAGTTCCTCGTGACACAGAGACTGCATCCAGGGGGAGGCAATGGCCACAGAACCAAGAGGGTTCAGTGTTGATGGCCCTCGGCCCCAGGGGGTGAAAAAATATGGGGGGGACAGGTGTCCCAAAGGAGAGATTGTGGGGACAGGTGTCCCAAAGGAGAGACTGTGCCTTTTTTGGATCGGGACAGAGCATCCTTAAAAGACAACCCTAGAAGCAGCTCTGGTCCGTGTTCAGTGGTGAGAGCACTGGACATGAAAAGGAAGAAGTCACGACGGCAGATGCACTCCGGGCAGTGCCACGAGTGACACAGAAACACACGAGGCTTCAGCTGTGTTTCCAGGGGAAGCCCATGGTACAAGAAGGACTCCTCTCCTCTTGATGAACTGAGGATTGATTGTCTAAAAGGTGCTGCTGGACCGAGAGTTGGTGATTTGAGGATCAAATGTATTGTGTTGAAATTTGGTGGGGGGAGGAGGAAATGCATTTGTGAGGTTTTCATTTTCCCTGTGTGTTTCATTTTATCTGTAGTTGTAGAGTAGTTAATAAAGTTCTGGTTCTTTTTTCCCTAAGTAGGAGCCTGCTTTGCTTATTCCTGGTCACATCTCACAGCAGAAACCAGGGAGAAGGTATCTTCATGGGGGCACTGGCATTGTGCCAGTGTTAAACCATGACAGGTGTTTATGGCACTCAGGCTGGATTCCTTTCTTAGTCACATTGGTGAAGCTCAAAACCTGCTGCTCACTGGTTATAATCCACAGCAGTGGGTTACTGTACAGAAAACCCCTCCAAACAGAGGAAGCATTTTAATAAGGAAAGCTTTGGAAAGATTGGCTCTGCTGGGGCAAGTCTCAGGCCATCTCATCAAAGAAAGGCAAGGCATTCCTTAACATAGCACAGAGAAACAGAGAACTTCATTGATCAAAACCAGCTTTTTAAGCTTCAGCCAGGAATTGCTTGAGCATAAGTACAAAATATGCTTTAAATTTGTCTGCTTTCCCTTTTCTTGTAGATCAGCAGTGAAGTGTTAGTTCAGATGCTTCTAGGAAGACCCAGCTTTATTTCAGATGTTTCTTGTGAGTCTGTGCTGTCCATTCAGACAGGTCTCTGTGGGCAGAAGCAGATGGAGCTGCTGCCATTGTGGAAATGCTCCAAGTGAGTCCAACACAAAGGCTGTTTCCAACGTAAATTATTCCCTGATTCTATAACATTTTGTCAATGTGATAGCCAAAGCAAGCAAGTGGTTATAATTCGTCCCTTCCACTTTTGGCATTAACCAAGAGAATGGAATTGATAGACACATTAATTATTCTGTTACATTCTTTTCAAAAGAAAAATTCCCAAATTACAGTCATTTCATGGAAGTATTGCAGCATTGCTTATTAATCGGAAATCTTAATGGCAAGAGGATGAAAATTACTATCCGTATTGGGAATGCGTAACAGACCACCAACCATCAAGAAATATCCATAATAGGAATTTTGGTTTATAGTTTTTTAGTTAGAAGCCAAGAGATATAGCAATCCTGTTACACAACATACTTACGCACTTTGCTAAGTTTTGATCATTAGGCTCCCCATGGAGCTTGAAAGAAAGGAAATAAGAAGCCTATGACACTAGTTTTGTTGACCCTCTTCCAACCTGCTAACAGCTCTTGTTACTTTTATTGTTTAAGGAAAAAAATATAAAAATTGTCTTGCAAAAGCATGGGATTATAGCTATTCTGCAAAAGATAAAAATTCTGAATATTTTATAGGATGTGAATTGCCGGTGCTAGAGGCTGTGAGATTTGCACTCTCTTTTTTTGAAACACAACTTCAGAGAGTTGCCAGTGAAATACTTTCAGAAATGTGCTTTACCTAGAATTGTAAATGAATCTCACAGGACTTTAAATGACCTGTGTCATAGAGTCCCTGTGGTTACGTGTGAGAATAGTTCATAATGCTGTGTTCAATCTACTACATGACTGGCAGAGCTTCAGAAATACAGTGCTTTGGAAAATCACATTAAATATTTTCCCATGCTTCAGTTGACTATTAAAAATCTTCTGAAACACAAAAGAAATTATTAGTCACTGCAAGAACATGTAATGGATCTAACTGCTCTATTGCCTCATTTTTCACAATTGTTGTATTTAGCCATAAGCATATGTATTGGCACTATTTGAAGACTTTGGTCGGAATTTCTTTGCACCAACAGAAAAATTCCTATTTAAGTCAAAGGCACCATAAAGACCCCTAGTAGGCTAGCTGAGCTAATAAGGTTGAGGTGTGAGAGAGCTGTGAATGATCAGGATCATTCACAAAGGATGGGAAGAGTTGCCAGATGCAGGATGAGACAAAGGAAAAATCAAGAACCAGTTTTATTCTACATTACACAGCAAAGCAGAGCAGTACAATTACATATGGTAGACATTCCTTTACTGCTTTTGTGGGTGTTCCTCCCATGTCTTCATCACCCTTCCTAACAAAATGGATGGCAATTTGCTTCCTTCACAATATCACAGTTTCATCCTGCAGCCTTTTAACTGGATGAACCAACTAAGTTGTTTCAGTAGAAAAAGGTTTGTGAAATACCACATAATTTAAGTTTTAGAAACATAAATGAGACATTTGCCTACCTGACTCTGAATGCAGTAGCCTGCCTGCGTGACCTAAAACTCCTGACATTGTGATGCAAGATGTTTCCAGCCTACAATTTTAGGTTAGTGCTACTTCCTTAGGAAGGCAGTTTATTTGTTCTATGTGACAAGCAAGTCAGAGCTGTGTACTGTATTAGACATAATGAGCTGTGTCTCTTTGTCACCTCTGAATGAAAGATGAAAAAACCCACCACATTAACATGTAGGCTTTTTTCCCCACACCTCTTGTTTCTTCATGGCTTACAGAGGTGGTGGATCCCTACAGCAGTTGCCAAGAAGAGATCAGAGAGTGTTACTGTGAGCAGGCTGTGGAGAGCTCCTCTTTCCATGTAATGTTAAGTCAGTCTGCAAACTTCACCACCTTTTTTTACTGCAAAGGCATCTTAAGAAGATGGAGTTCAAGGGCAAGTTAAAAGTAGAGTGAAGCAGCCCTGTTACAAGTAAATATTTGCTATACACAAGGTTGTTATAGACTGAGTGAATATATTTTTCCTCATCTGTAGTTTGAATGAAATAAATATTCGAATGAGTCTTGGCCTCAAAATTAAGCAGTTAAACAAAACCCATTGAACTATACATCCTTGTCTCTTTTAAGACAGACATAAATTTTTCTGTGTTTTTATTTAGAATGTGTTTTAAACTGCTTGCTACATTTCCCTAGGATTTTGATTTGGTTTGGATTAAAGTTTTCAGATTGAGGGTGTCTTACTCCTCTGAATTAAACATTGCATAACAAAACTGAGTTGCTCAGGGCTTATGCACTGAGCAATAGCTGTACTGTTGCTTTGTTCCTACATAATTATACTCACTTTCTTTGCCAGTGGCTATAGAAAAGCTTAGTCCATTTATTTAGATTTTGTCTTTGAGATGTCTGCTATTCCTAATGACTGCATGATTTATAACTCCACATTCCTCACCACCATGCCAATAAAATAAGTCTCATTTCTGGTTTGGGATGAAACTGTTGCTTCCAAATGGTTTTGTATAGACCCCCACATATATCAAAACAGCTGAAGGAATTCTTTAGACAATCAAGGGTAGGATCCCGTTAATTTCCTTTTAATTTAAAAATGTGTGCCCACTTCAGAGCAGTTCTTTTTACTGGACTGTACAAACATAGCCAAAAACTGAGGGAAGTATTGAACCACTCACTATCTACCCTGAAGTTATAAAAAAAATCCAGACCTGTAAGTTATTTGAAGGAAAAACTACAGAACAGAGATTAATCTGGCAGATTATTATCCATGGTACTTGGGAATGTTGTAAGCACATTATGTTGGATTAATGTTAAGGGTCACCCAAGAAGGAAAGCTGCTGGAGTTCTATCCCTTAGTGTCCCTGTGCATGGAGAATCCTGCTGGCACTTTTGATCCCTGACAGTGTAAGATCAGTACATCATAGGCTGTGTAAAATCAGCTCATCACAGGAATTTGTCCTAATAGGCTGGCTTATCTTTTTAATTTGGTAAGTCAAACAACTGCAACTCTAAACTGTTTGGTAGGAAAAAAAAGGCATATTCTCTGTAAAGTGTATCCTAGAAAACACAGAAGAGGCTAATTGCTCAATATTCTATCCATGTGGGGGTACCAGTGTTTCCTTAGTTTCAAGCACTGACTGTGTTCAGTAGTGCTTGGTGATTAACTTCTGTGGGGAATAGACAGTAGAGGGGCCCTTGGATCGTTACCTGAAAATGCCTAATTTTGAGCTATTTTGCATCTGGAAGGAAGGAAGTTCCAAATTTTGAGGTCAACCATATTAGCAAACCTCTCTAGATGTATTTTTAGTTCACTGAATGAAAGTCAGATCTGGCTGGTGATGAATGTGTTTCCTTCTGCTAAGTGTGTTAGCTGATACTTTATTACAGAATGAAGTGTTTTCTTTCCCATTTTTCTTGCAACTGGCAAAGTATAAAACTTCCAGTTTGTACTTGGCCCCAGAGAAGACTTTCCCCTGCTTTCTCCTCAAATTTCTGTATGTAGTTTGTCAGTAGCTTTTATGGTATTGTGGAAAAGTCAGTATTATTGTGAAGAAATGGAAAAATTGCTAATTTTTGTATAGATTCAAAGTAGCAGATGTTTGCTAATGTCTTCTCAAGAATGAAATTTAATTGCTACATGCTACTAGACTTTAGGATCATCAAGGGACCATTATCTCACTATAAAAATAATTAAAACCTTCTTTCAGGATAATGCACGTGTGGCTAATATAAATGTTGGCCACAGGCATTGCATCTGGGGATTTTATGATTGAAGGTATTTTTTGAGTGCCACGTTGTGATCTCATGTCTGTGGGTATAATTTCATTGACTTCATTTGAAATAGTTCTGTTCTCATCTGTGAGATCACAGTTCCTAAAACCCAGTTCCTAATATTTTTGTTGTGTTCTCTGCCCGTCCCTTAGGACATGAGAACATGTAAATGGAGCAACTTTTGAGTACCTTGAGTTTTTACAATGGTCCTTTGAGCTGGGTTTATTTCAGTTATATGTAGAATAACAAAGCCAGGGGGCCAGAGCAGTGAGTTGGCCTTGGGATGCCCTGGAGTATATATCTATTTTCTTGCAGAACCCACTGTAAATGTTTATGGTTTTTAATGTGTGGACTCAAAACCAAGATGCTCTCTGTGCTCTGTCTGTGCTGTACCTGTCACTTGAGATTCATTTGTCCTATCAGCTTTTGAATAGAATTCCAGATTTTTATGAATTAGGTGTTTCCAGCACCAGGATAATACCCAGATATCAGTGTAGTACAGCTTGGCTACATCAAGAGAATGTTTTTTTTATTAGCAGAGTGTGAGACTTTGGCTGCATTAGATGCAATTGACCAAAGGCTGGTTTTCTTCATCTTTCTAAGGTCCTAAAAGGTATGATTCTTTTGGTACTGGAAAAAACAAAATTTTTTGGCCAAAAGTTGGTGTCTATTGTGAAAGGCTGAGTAGAGGCATGTCCAGTTTTCTAGAATTGTAATTGATAAGTACATTAAAAAGTATGTGCACCTCTTTGAGTTGCTGACATTATATAAGCACTGAGTATTGTACTTTTAAAATTATTTCTTCCTTAGTTGTTAATTTGCCTCTAAGGGAAGAAAACACAGAAATGTTGATCTCAGAGTACTGAGTATTCAATAGTTCTCAACTGCATGCAACAAATTGCAGGGTACTGGGGTGGGGAGTATGGGGGAGAAATATTTAGGGGAGATCACTGTAAATCTGTTTAACCCAAGCAAAAGCCTTTTCCTTGGAACAGTTGCTCTGTGATGTTCTCCTGACATGGTTGTTCTAGTTTAACTTGATTTTAAGGCCAGTTTGGTGGCAAGGGACCAATAGAGGGCTTGTATTGTTTGCAGTGCAGTCCAAATGAGCTTGTAACAGACTATGTGAATGGAGAACAATGGCAGCTGCCTTCACCTGTGGGTCCTAATGCTGCAGCTCAGGCAGCTGAGGTTCCTGTGAGTTAAGGCCTAGAGATACTTGTCTTCAAGGTCATCACAGTAGGAAAAAAGTGAAAGGATTTGAATAAAAGAACATGGCTTGCTGCAGTGATAGGTGTGAAATTCTGGGCCCATCATATGTATCTTCTGTTTTTTTTCTGTGTTGCTGATGGTTCTCAAACCTTTTATTTCCCAGTTAGTTTCCCCTGAATGTCTGCAGCACGTTAGAAAGATAATCTTCAGTATCAGAGAATATTTAAATGCATACTTTATAGAGTGGATTTCTTTCACATAGTAAGGAGGAAACTCAGATGAGACTCATCTGCATGGGACTGATCTCAAACTGGACAAAAGCTGCAATGTTTTGACAGCTCACACAGGTTTCTCTCAGCAGAGCATGCATGTAGGACAGGGACTTTCAGAAGTGCTCATCAGGAGCTTGATTTTCTGCTCACTGCAATGTGTTGTTTGTTTTGGAGGGTTTTGTTGCTGTTTGTCTTCTACTGACTTCTCTGGGAATGGATCTGAACCAACCTAATTCTTACTACTCTAATGTAGTGGCCGTGTTTTTGAAGAACATTGGATACCTGCATCTCTAGTTCTCTCCATACCTTCACAGGTGTATGTGTGTGTGTGCACTACAGGTGTGGATTTTCTTGTGGCCTGTTCCTCCTGTGCTACCCCATTGGATTAAAGTACTGCTTTAACCCCAGCATGATTTGTATGTGGGGTTTGTGTTTTAAATTTCTCTGAATAAGTGGTTTTAATTCCTGCTAAATGTTGTTTACTTCCTGCCTATGAATAGTAAAACCTCAATGTCTGTTTTTCATATGCTGTTTCAGGAACTTCATGCGATCCTAAGTGGAATGCCCTAGGGAACAGCAGATGAGGTCAGCTCTGCTGCTTATCTTGGGATTCAGCCCTTCCGCCCTTGTTCTTCAATAGTAACATTCTTGGTTCTGAGCCACTATTGAAAGGTGAAGATCCCATGGAGAACCCATATAGTCCACCTGGAGCTGGTGGTGGTGCTGTTGAGGGGAAGGCCTTATTTCAGGAGGGCAGCCATCATCCTCAGGGGCATTTGGTAACTTCTTGCACTTTGAAGTAAGGGTGAAGAATTTTTTCCTTTGATGAGGATCAGATGGAATTTCAAATATATTCACATCTCTTGGGATATATATTAACCTGTATCTCCACCCTTGATCTATAGCATATTGACAGAGCTGAAGGGTGACATGCAGTACTTTGAAGAGTGTTATGGCTGAGCAAGCTCTGAGGGAAGAGGGCACTCAGCCACTCTTTGAAATGATTGCTCATGTTTCTGTGCAAGATCTGTTTTTCTGATCGGTAACTTTTGAAATTTTTTCTCATGTGGTGACTTCATTGTTCTCTATTTATTGCACATCTTAACTGTATTTTAAAAGAACTTGAGCTGATGCCAGCATCAACATGTCTGAGCAGTTTTGACGCAACATAGGTAGCTTTAGGCCTGAGGTCATATGGAAAACGTTGCCTTAGGGACTAGAGTCTTAAATATTATACCAGCAGGAGTTTCCATAGAGATTTCAAGAGAAAACCAGGCACGTAATTCTCTAGAGTTGACTGCAATAGCTTTTTTTATCTGCTTTATAAACTTTGGGATTAAATACAGTGGGTTTTTTGGAACAAGTATATTAGGGATGGGATAGGGGGAAGAACTTGGCATGGAAGTTAACATTTTACAGAATATTGATTCAACACAATGCTGAATAACTTCTTAAATTACATTATCGCTAGGAGAATGTAGTCTGATTCTATTTGCAATTAAAAATACTAATGGTAATTAAAAAAAGTCTATTTTCAGCTAATCCCCATTTTTGTGCTCCCCTACTTTTTCTCTTGAATACTCTTCTTATGGCTGTTGGCAGATTTCAGATAGCAATTGGAAGGAAGTAACTGCCTTTGTTTTAGAAGTGATCCTGCACAGTATCTTGTCTGCAGATAAGTGATTCCTTCCATTACAGCAGAGCTCTTCATTTCTTGGCACATCCATTAAGAACAGTCATACCTTCAAAGGCTTTGCTCTTCATTGAGTGTTTGAAAGACCTGCTTCCAGTCTAGATGAGTGAGAAGCAGCCTTGCTTGGAAAAGATTTGTATCCACAGCTTCCTCCAATCAGGCAGCTGTAAATGCTGTTGGTACCTCCCAGAGTATCTGGCCTTTCTGGATGGGCAAAGTCAAAGGAATTGTTGTTACCTGTGCCGTATTGGCTGTGCAACTTTCTGTGCCATACTGCTCACTTCACTCTGGGTCTGAACTTCAAAGAAGAAGTGTAAAAATTAGGAAGTCTAATATGTCATGAAAAACCACGTCTGGATACAGAAAATATCCAACTTCATGTTCTTGTGTAGTGTTCAGCATATTCCAGTTCCCAATGGAATGTTTTCATCATCCACATGTAGCTATTGCTTTGGCTTTTTTAAGTCTTGCACAAGGGGATAACAATGCTGTGTTTGGATTGACTGTGGTAATGAAAAGCATGTCCTGAACACTTCTTTTAAAGTGTCGCTGTTGTGTTGTGGTTGGCTGCCAACGAGTTTGCTTGACACAGTCAGGTAAAGTGTAAATGACATCAGCTCCTTCGGTGTTTTCCCCTGAAGGGAATGGCTGAGCTGTTCAGGCAGTCTCAGCTGGGACACCCCTAGCTTCACATTAGCTCTGCCAGGGCACCATTTGGAGGATGTTAATGGACTGCAGTCAGGATCATTGTGTAATGTAGGTAGGAATGATACTCTCTCTCTGTCCAAAAAGTGCAAGTGCAACTGAGTCCACTTGTTAAGCCAAAATCCATTGCTCTCTGTGCTGATTCACAGTGGGAGCTGACATGAAGTATCAAGGAGGGATTAGCATGCACAGCATGCTGTGGTTAAGAGCCTGTGCCACTTGGTCAGACCACAGCATGAAACTATGGTGAGTGTTGATTTGCTAATGTCTGCTCAGGTTACTCCACTTGGGTTTGTGTGCAAACAGAGCAAGGTGCCTGAGTGGAAGGCTGGCTTCAGAGCCAGGGGTTTTAGAGCACTGCTGAAGAATAGGCCTGAAATATCACCACTTCCAGTCCCTCACTAACAGGAGCAACTACACTGAAGCCTTACTGAGGAGGGAGAGCTGTTCTGGATTTAAATTGATGCTTTAAAAGTACTTGGCTGCTTTTTTCTTTCATATAGATTCCCACATACTGGTGAGCTAACAAGGCTCTCCTGTGCTAAGAAAGTTTGTGTTTTGTTGAACTTCCTACTCAGGAGTTTCATGTTGCCATGCAGGAGCCCATGCATGGAGGGTTTTTTAGAAAAAGATGTTTCAGCCTTGCATTTCTCTAATGTCAAACATCAGCCTTTTCAAAATCTCATATTACTGGGGAGAAGTGTTCTCCCATTCCCTTGCCTCCCATGCATGTCTTTCTGGCCCACTTTTTCTCACATCAGGGATCTGACTTGCTCAGGGGTTTCCTGTAGCCCATGTTCACTGACAGTATGACCCAGCCCTGGCAGAGCAATTTTGCTGAAATGGTTTTCCCCTTGCATGCTGTGGAAGAGGCACCGTGCCCCTGTTGATGGGGGCAGACATGCCTGAATTCCTGCATCACAGAATACTCTGAGTTGGAAGGGACCCACAAGGAGCATTGAGTCCAATTCTAATGGGAATGGACCATATGGAAATTGAACCCACAGCCTGCTGTTCTTAGCACCATGCTCTGACCAACTCAGCTCATCTGTGAGAACTGGCAAGAAATGCACGTTCATCCCAAATTCCTGAAAGGAGAAGTGGCTGTTGACTTGGGGAATGTGAAATCAACAGAAAAACAGGGACAAAAGATTAAACTCAGATCCTTGCCTGATTGCCAGTTACAAGTTTCACAGATGTGTAGGACCTGTTGTATTTTGGTCCCTTCTCTAGACCTCAGGTGCCAGATCTTTGTCTCTGTTGCAGATCCCAGCCACAGATGAAGGCAAGCAAATCAAACTGTTCTTAAGTAACCACATCAAAACAATCTAGGAAATTATGAATAATCTGCTCCTGAAGCTTTTATTTACGCTGGAGTCTTCATAGAGGGAAGGATGCAATTGTGCTAGCACATTATTGTTGAATATCTGAATGCCCCCTCCCTGTTGCTGGCTCTCAAATACTTTGTTATTGCCAATTCACTGACCTCTCCTTTACTGATTGCACAAGACCAGGTTGAAAGGTTGAAGGTCTGTCGTGTCATCACCTGGGAAACTAGAAAATAAATTGAATAAATCCCATTAAAGGATCTATAGATAGGGATGGAGTGGGGAGGGTTGGAGTAGATAGAGATATATTTAGTGCAATCATAAAGCTTTATAAAAATAATTTTTAAAACAGAGGTGTAAGAATTCTATCACTGTTGGTAATTTCAACTTGTGAAAAATAACATTCAAAGTTTCATGGGGAGAAGAAAGGAAGCTATCTGTGGGGTGGAGAGAAGATGGTGGTATTGGGTAGGAAGATTTGATGCAATTGGGGTAGGTGGACAGAGCTGTAGGATGTCCACAGCTCTCCTGCCACCCTGTGTTTAGTTTCTGGGGCAATAAAAGTTCAGGAGAAGATGTGTCAAAGCTCAGTCCTCACTCACTGGTGAGACCCTCTGGGCAGTGCAGTCCCATGTCTGAGTCTCCATTCTGTGCTGTTAGCCCTGCTGCTGCTGCTGTAGGCAGTGTGTGATATGTGCCTGCCCGGGTCTCTGAACTCCTTAAGAGTCTGGTCTGGCACAACTCTTTTAGCCTGGAAATTCACACCTCCTTTTGTACTGAGGCTACATCCTCACATAGTAAACTGTGGTGGGAAATAGTTTCCCCTTCATTATTACACTGGCAGGGAAGTATTATGTGGCTTGATAAGGTTTGTACAAGCACTGTTTTCCTGCCGTGGTTTTTGCTGGCTGGATTTTCACAGCCTGCTTCCTGCAGTCGCCTGCAGATCTCCCAGGTGAGTGGCTTGCTTTTGCTCTGTGACTGCCCTGGATCATCACCAGCAGGGTGAGCAGTAAACAGCCTGAGTAAAGGACCATTGCCAGGCTGGTTTGTGCAGCTGAACTGTCTATGGGCAGCTAAAGGGGCATGGCTTGAGTAAGGGTGATGATGGACCCTTTTCCCTCTTATTTAAGCAGTCACAGCCAGTGCTAACCAGGGATGTGTGATGAAAACATTCATAATAGACATCTGTGCTCTGAAATACCGACCCCAAGATCCATGCATTGGCTCTACCCTGGTGCTTATTTCAGACTGGATGCTGTTCTGTATTTGAATGTACATGCATGCAAAGTGTTTGAAAAGAGGCTTAGAAACAAACAGGATCCCTTACCACACCCTGTCATTGGCTTTTTTTCTGTTTAATTTGGAAAATACAAAATCTGCTTTTATAAAGACCCTTGCTGTGCTAGCAAATGTGTGTCACCCACCAGTTTGCTCCCTCCTGATCCAATGCTGGGAAAGATTCAGAAGAAAGAATGGAATAAATCATTCAAATGACTATGTTTTGCAGTGCCTAGCCAGATGAGTAGTTTTCTGAGCACTGGGGTTGAACATGCCTACTTGCCTATAAATTTGTGTCCAGTGGTTGACTGTGAGTCTCAGTGGATACTTTTCCCATGGCTGAGGAATTTGCTGGGATGCTCCCCTCTCTCTGGGATTGCACATGCCAGCCTTGCCTTTCACAAAGATAATTATAGAAATGCCTTCCTGCCTGTTTTCACAAAACTTGTAAGAACTTACAGGAATTTGCTTTCCCCAGCTTTTTGACAAACCTTGGCTCAGTGGCTGTGGGCCAAGACAGAAACTCTGGGATCAGCACACAGACATAGACATACACACAGACATATTGTGGTTGTCATATATAAATCTTGACTCCCTAAGAAGCAGAGAAAAGGGGATGTGCAGTGGGAACCACACTGTGGGCTCTACATGGGACAGGGAGTCACCAAGAGTGTCCTGAAAAATGGGAATATTACACATACAAAGCAGGGGGGAATAGAGGAGGAATACAGCATCTTCTCTTTCCCTGCCTGTTTGAGCTTCCCTCTTTATGTGCCACCAACACTACAGGGGATACTTGGTGGCTTTTTCTTTTGTGATCTGACTTGTAACCCAAGCTCAGCACAGTGGGCACTTGGAGAAACAACCTTACAAGTAGTAAGAGACAGGGAGGATTTGCCCTATTTAACCACAAAGAGTTTTCAGAAATGAGAGAAATATGGTACTATTTCTAGTAACCCTAAGGGAAATATGGTAACAGCAAGCATAAAGACACAGGATTTTAGATGAACAAAGGCTATTCCAAGGTATGTTTCCCACTCTGGTGGTAATTCACTCTGTGAAAATAACAAGCAGTTCCATGTAACACTTCCCAAGTGTAGGAGAGGCATAATTCAGTCTTGAGTATTCAGCATGTGAAAAATAGTGAGATGTAGAAACACATAAATAAGCAGAAAAGCCACACATGGACTTGCAGATGTTTTACCACATCAGTGAGATCTGCATACTGTTCTTGGTGTTGTGATTTAACTTGGCATGTGACTTGGGGAAAATCATCTTCCCTTGCTCTAGCATATCTATTTTCACTGGAGACTGTGGCTGCCCTCTGAAATCTCACTCCACTTGTAGAGAAGTTGGCTTTTTCTTCTGATACGCTTTGTATCTTTTTTTCCAGTATATATACAGAAGGTGCTGGGAAAAGGACTGTATTTTGTAGTTTCAGGACATAGTTTGAGTACCTAATAAAACTTTGGGTTTTATTAGATTCTCAATCTCAGACTTAAACCCAAAATAAGGAGCTAAGGGTTTAACATTTAGGGTTTTAGCTCATGGTATAGGATGAGTTGGAGCACCAAACAAGCTTTTCAGATATGGAGGTAAACCTGAGAAAGTAGAAGAGTCAGACATGGAAGTGCAATGGTGTTTCTCAGAAAACAGCCTGGCTGTAGCACAATGGCTCGTGTCATGCTGTTAAGAAACAGCATCTCAGGGTCAGAAATGGAGCTCTAGTTTACAGGAAGGCCTTCACCTTGGGTATGGATCTGCTTTCATGATGATCCTCTGGTGTACAGCAGTTACAGAAGGAGAGATTTATGGGTGTCTGATAATTTATTACTGATAGGCTCAGTAAATGAAATGTGCAAATGAACCTTAAAGGGAGATGGTAGCAATGGTAGCAATTGCTTTATCTGAGAGAAATAATAGTGTTCTTTCCTATGTCTTCAGCTGCTCAGCAGTTCTTGTGAGAAATTCCACTTCTGAGGCTAAAACTTCCCTGCATATACCAGCTTTTATTTATTTTTGGCTTTTCTGAGAATAGAAGGTTTCAGCCACACTACAGTAATGAAAGAAGAATGAAATGGGATTTTCTTTGTCCCCAGAAATGTTGGTTTTAAACATCCTTTCAGCTGAGTGAGTGAAATTGTAAAATTGAGATGTGACAGTGATGCTCCAGAATTCTCCAGGGGTGTTTGAGCTTGACTTCATGGTTTCATGCAGTTTTTTGTGGCTGATACCGAGCCGATGAAGCAGACTTTTCCAGTTCATTTTTTCTGAAGCATGCAGCTGAGGAAAGATTGACTACAGAAGCATCTGCAGCTAATTTAGCAGCATAATCCAATGAAGGATATTGCTGCAAATTGCTACAGAGACCTGGCATGGTTGGTGGCCAGTCCAGAGAAGACTCTTTTGTGTGGCTGTCAAAATCAAGGTGCCTCAGTCTCTTGTGCTCGTATTTAAACTGAAGGAGAGGCAGCACTTTTCTAGAGTTTTCCAGTAGTCTGAAATGGCAAATAATTTATCAACAGTGAGGTGTTGTTTCTCCTTCCCCTTTTCCTTGGTCACCCACAGGAAGCTTTTTGACTGAAGAATGGTAATTAGTGGAGCAGAGTATTTTGCCAACCACATTTAATGTTGGTATGACAGCCAAGTCCTCAGTGCTTTCCTCAAGCACCTCACAGTCCAAATGGGCAATTGAAGATGGTTTCCTGGTAAAAGTCATGTCTAAACTGGTGAGAAGAGGAGAGTACAGAGAGTAGCTGAGGTCTGAAGAGAAGTGCGATGATTGTTTGATTTTAATTTTGTTCTTAAGCTCTTTCCAAGAAAAGACCTGGCTGCCATTGCTGCTCTGATTTTTCTTATCTCATTCCTTCCCTTCTGCTGGCCCATGTTTGAGTGATGGGATATGACCCCTCTTGCATTATTCCTGTCTCACTTCACAGTTCTCATATGTCTCTCTATTTCCTTCCTAATTTTTGTCATGATGTTAAAAAAAAACTAAAAAACCCCCCCAGAATTCTTTGATGGCACCACATGGGCAGAAAAATGTCTGGAGGATCGTGTCATTCAGTCTACACAATGCTTGGATCTCAGCCATTCTCTGAGTTCATTGCTTACATGACCTCTAAATATTTATTTTTGAAATGGGTTTATAAATTGCTACGGTTGATTAAAAGACTCCTGAAAAATGTGACTTTTTCTGAACAGATGCAGAATGGTAGTTGGTTTTAACAAAACAAGACAACAAAAAAAGCAAACAACTTGTTTAGTTTTACGTGAAGTATCAGATCTATGCAAACCTATGTGTTGTTTTATTCTTTAAATCTGGTGGATGGAAGCTGAACAACCAGTATGTATTCACAATGACCATAACCTTGGCAGCAACTCTGAACTCATATATCAACATTTCTAACATGAGATGCAACCATAATTTTCTTTCAACAGCCACATTTTGGGGGTTTATTTTCTTTTGGTTTTTAGTGTATTCCCCTTGTGCTTTTTGCTTGGACAAATACTGTGTCTTACATGATTAAAATCTAACTCTCTTACTAGTGTATATTTAAATTGCTTTGTCCAGTATAAACAGGCAGATCTTGGCTCCAACTCTACATTAGAATGTGAGACATCAGATTCTTAAGACCTCTGGTTAATTGGAAATCAGTTAATGGGAACTAATTGTCATTGCCTTGTGATGAAGGCTTAGTGAAAGTATCGTAGTAGAAATACATAGGTGACTGTAAGGGTCAACCCCAGATATGAGTGTGGGGAAGCCCACAGGCTAAAGCTAATTTTTTGAGATATAAGTGCTTATCCTGTCTTCCTTTGTTGCAATGATAAACAGTCAAAGCACCTTCATGCATGTTTGCCAGGTAAATTTATGTGAGTATGTAAATTTATTTGAGTATGGATGTATAACATGTTTCAATTTTCTACTTGGAAATCTTTATTTTTTTCAAGTACTTCATACCAGGGCATACAAAACTTAATCAGCCTGCTCCAAGAGGCATAAAGAGCCCTGTCAAACACAGATTTATGACAGATTTTTCTTTGCCATGGCTGAAGTTACGTGGCAAGTATGGCAATGTAAAAAGTGAAATATTTGAGGAGGTAAATGGCTCAATCTGCTGATCTTGCTTTCTAAATAGTACCTGAGAGTACAAATTACTTGCTTTGCCAAAATCAAGCTGTAGGAAAAGTAAATTTGACATCTTGTTTTGATGATGTATGTGGGTGAGGGTAATACTATTCAGCCAGAGTGTTTAATTATAATTATAATAATTTAAAAAATAAAATAGCATTGAGAACATGTTATTACACTAACATGATCCAGATCCAGCTTTCACTGGAAAGCCCAACTGCATAAAATGAGCACAATTTTTGAATTTAATACTCCTTTACCACACACACAATGGCAGTAGCATCTGTATAATGGACCATTTCCATTGCTTTAATCACCTCTTACTGCACTCTTACTGGTCATTAGTTCTACAGATTAATGACACGAACATGGATTTATTAGTGCTGTAAGCCTGTGGGAAACAGTGGGTCAGATTAGTGTCTTTTTCATAACAACATCTGATGTGCTTTTATTAGACCTGAACATGGTGTATCACTTTCTACATTAAAAATGTCTGCTGGTGAACCATTTCTGGTTGCTTTCATCACTTGATTGTAACCTTTTGATTTGTAGAAAACTCTCCCACTTGCTAGCAAAGTATCAGTAACTTGAGTTAGGGGATCAAAAACTGTTTGGAAATAACTTTTTACCTCAGAGTGAAATGTTTTTATTTTAAAATAGTGCTTCTTCACATGTAGTGTTGACACAGTAGAGACCCCTGACTTCCTTGAGAGGATAAGATATGCAAGATATGTGTCTCTTAATGTGACTGTTCATAAACCAACTTACTGCTGGACTGCAGCCTGAAATGCAAAGCTGGTCAAAGAAACAAGTTTCTGATGCAAAATTAGCTACAGTAGTTAGTGCTCTTTGGATTTTAGGGAGTTAATCTACCATTTAAGGAGTTAAGCAATCCATGTTTTTGTAATGCACCAGTCTGTGCCACACAATCATGAGAACATCTCTAAGATGGTTAGAGACTTCAAAAGCTCTGTAAGTCAGTAAAAATCCATTTCTTCCCCTTGTTTGTGTAATTTGCTGTCAGGTTCTTTAAGGTCAGTTCTAAGAAGGGCTGATGAATATGAATCTTATCTGCTACCCCTTATAAACCTGCTCTTAAGTTCAAGGTTAGATGTTGTTTCTCAATTTGGTTGTCTTTCAGTAGCAATGAACTGTTTTATTTACAACATTAGCAAGTGTGTGGTATCTCTTGTCTGTAATGCTCCAAAGCTGATGAAAAGAACCATAGAAATTGTTGAACCTTAGAACAAAGAAGATGAAGGACTTCTTAGAGGTACATTTTAAGGAGTTGTTGAGTACAGTAGTTTTCTTTAGTGTCCATTCCTGTGCTCTGAGAGGTGTGCTGCCCTGTCTTCCACTGGCTGCAAAATCTGGGCATCTCCTTCTGTTGGTCTGATAAAGACACAGATGGTTGTGTAACCCATCCAAAAAAACCTCCAGTGGATGGGCAATGGATGGATCTCCAATGGATGGGGCCAGGTCCTTGCATGAGAGAAAGTGGCACAGTCTTTTTGTAAGCAGAGGATGAAGAAAGGAGTGTGTTGCTCCTGGACATGCAGAGCCATGGAGTGGCATATGAATCCCAGGCAGTTACTTTGGTAGTGCACAGGGAAGAAGAGAGGAGAAAGACTCTGAATCCTTAAGAACTATTTCTTCTTGATACATGCAGAGATTCAATTTCCTTGTGCTGAACTGGAGACAGCTGGTATTCCTCCAGACACTGAGGAAGCTGGGCGTCAGCACTGTCTGCTCCAGATAAGATTAATAATGTATAGATTGATGGGGAATGGAGCCTGATCTGTTGGGATGCCACAGCAAGCCCTCCTGATGAGGAGGAGCAGCTGCCTGCTTTGGGCCTTCTGACAGGAGCCAGAGGAACCATCCGAGACAGATTGGGATTGACTCCTGTTCCTTCTGCAGGCCAGTTGCTCACACCTTGGAGCAGACTGTGCTGAATGCAGCTCAGATCTGTGGATGTGTGATCAGGTCCAGTTCCTGGCTCTGTATACTTCAAAATTCTCTTAGAAAAAATGACCCCACAACTGAACACAAGAATCACAAGAATACAGCAGAAGGAACTTTTCTTCACCCTTGTATAGCAGACTACAAGTGTGCTTAATGAAATACATGCTGACACAAGTCTTGACCAACAAACCAGAACAGCAGCAGTTTTTTGAATTAAAATCTCTGCAGTCACTTCTGCTTCCCATTTTCAGTTTGGAAGTTGAGAATTGTTTGATCTCTTGAATACTTTCTGTGTTGTACACAGGTTGGAGGCTTTTGACCTATCTCTTTTTTGTCAGCCAGAGTATTTTTCAGAGCCACAGAGTGATAGAACTTGATAGGCTCAAGCTCTTTTGGGCTCCCTTCTGAGGTTCTGGCTATGGTCTGCCCAAACTTGCAGTTTTGAAGCAAGTTTGAAGTTTTTAGGGTCAGCCCAAGGTGAAGTCCACGATGTCATTTACTTTTCCACATCCTTGGATGCAATTAAAAGATATGGCATAAGTGAAAAATAGAAAATCAGGAGGGGAATTCTAGATCACTTGAGGCTGCAGCATGTAAGTGCTGGTACTTTCACACTTTCCTGGTACAGAGTTCCCAGTGCTGGTGCTTAACCTGAGGCAGGGAGAGCAATAGCAGCTGTATCTTTCCTGCTGGCTTGAACACAGTGTAAGTGGTGGCCCAGTGGGTGTTAAAAACATCACTCAAGCTCTTCTGAAACCTGAACTAAATACTCAGTTGGTTGCCCAGTGTGAACAAAACAAACAAAAAAAAACCAGAAAAAAAGTTTAAATTACTGAGGCTTGCAAATCTGTGCAGAGACTGCCTCTCCAAATAAAATAGGCAGGTTTTATGTCCTGTTCTGCAGTAATAATTTGATGCTTTTTCCTTTTTGAGGTTTGCAGTCCAAGCTCTTTAAGTATTGGTTTCACAATTACTGCTAAGCATGAATGGCTGGTTTCCAATCTGGAATAACTTTACATGTTCCAGAGAATGCCATTACCTTTACCCAACTCTGTGATTAATTACTGTAACAATTACTGCAACTGTTGAGGTAATGACAACAGCAAAATAGAATATCTGTTGGGTTAGCAGAAGCAAACAGAAAATAATGAACTAAGTGCCTTGATAGAGATGTGACCGTAGGTCTGTACCTTGCCTGTTGTCAAAGGAAATCCATTATCATTCTCTTAAATCACATTTACTTTGTTGCTCCTGCACAGAAGTGGGATGTGCTTTTTTGTCCTGCACAGAACAGTTTCACCCTGGAAAACTAATCTAATTCATGCTTTGTTTTAATTGGGTTGGGTTTTATCAGCTCTATGGATACACTGGGGTTTAAGGGACATGTGAATTTACTTCTCTTTCTTTCCCCCAGTCTCTTCAGTGCCTGTCTTTTCAAAAGACTTAGGTAACAACAATGAACAGCTGGCAGAATTGGGGATGCATTTGGCCTGGTGGTGTAGCAGGGAGGGACTTGACACCCCCTTCACCGAGGTAGGAGCTGCCAGGAGCAAGTGTGCTTCCACCCCTGTGTGACAGTGCCTCTAGCAGGGACCAAGGAACCATGACTGCCCAGAGCCTGAGCAGGGGGTCCAGCAGCTCACCCTGGTGAGATGGGGAGAGGGAGGAAAAGCATTTTCCTCCCTCTCCCATGACAACAAGGAGAAGTGTTCTGCCTCAGAATTAGAGCTCCACATCTCTTGCCCTCATTCACTTTCCTGCCGCCACTGCCCCTGGCTTCAGTGGTCTGTGCTGGCTGCCCTTCTCTTGGGTTTAGCCATTTCTGCTGGAATACTGTCTTCAGGGTTTTTTTCTGGTCCTTTCACATTGTCTGGATCTTTTTCTGGTTTTTACATCCCTTTTGGAGGAAGATTTGATATCTGCTGCTGCTGCTATCTACTGCCCAATGCTGCTGCTGGATGGGGACAGTGGGGATGCTGCTGGTGGTGTGCAGCCACCTCTGCAGGTCACATTTAACTGATACTGGGGTCTGCAGTGTCTCAGTAGAAGCAGGGAGAGTACTGGGCAGTTTAACATTTTCATTTCCATACAGTAGCAAAACAGTGGTGAATTAATGATGCAGAGGAGAATGCAGAGGAAAATGTATGTGTTTTCTGAACTTAAATATATAAATGACATCATCTTATGGGTCTTATGATGTATTAGCTCAAAACTTGCTTATTTTGGGATCTGGTTCTTTGTTTGCCATGTATTTCTATGCATGTTTTGCCAGACTTTAAAGATGACTTCCTTAAGCCTGGATTATACAGAAAATGTATATGACACTGCATCATGTGTTGAACCCTGAACATCCTGCTTTTATCTTGTCATGTTATCTCATATTATTATGCTGGTTCACTGCTGAGCTTTTTAACCAAATGGTACTGTGGCTCATCTTTATTATAATAGAGACATATTTTAAATTTAAAATGCTTTATCAATACAAATAGAAACCCTTCTTTTGTAATTAGGAATGTCTTTGTGCTTTTTAATTAATAGAATTAATGAAGAGTTATTTGGTTTCTGATGCTATATTTGGCCTTTCACAGCCACATGATTTTATTGATATATAGTTGAAATGTCTTTTGAAAGCCCCTATAATAAAAATAGAAGAGAAATTAGATTACCTCTGAGACTTAAAGGAACTGTTGAAGAATTTATTAGAGCAATGTTAAAGTATGCTGTAAAATGAGTCATGTTAGTCTCCAAATTGATCTGGGATATCTGGGGATTCAGAATGCTCTGCTACTCAGATTAATTAAAATGTAGTCAGCTGAAACCTTCACTATAATCAAAATTGTTCCCCAGGGTTATACCTTCATTACCATCCTGGTGTAGCCTTCCAGTCCTGACCATTGCTGAGCTAAGTAATCAGTTTAAAACAAAAGCAAAAAATGATCATGACAGCACTTAATGTATTGTTTGGGGTTTTTTATTGCTATGCTTGGGCTCTGTTTGATATCATTAATTGTATATATTCCTTCTGCTCCCAAAGACAAACAGTGAGAGACAAAGTATCTCTGATGTGAGGGTTACGCTGTTTCCCATATTGTAAGACATGGAATATTTTACAGTTCCTGTTTTCTGTAACTTTGACTAAGGCACTGATCTCCCTCTGCAGATGTGCTGCCTATCTCATCCCTGTTGTGCTGTGGGTAGTGTTCTGCTCCACAGGGGTTTCCTTATCAGCAGCCCTGGAGTAAATCAACGAGGTGGAGACTGCATTTCCCACCAGTGTCTCGAAGGAAGAGCTCACATCATATGAATTTGTACAGGATACCCAAGGACCTTTGCCTTACGAGGCTGTCTCAAGCTCAGGCTTCAGGACCTAGATAAAGCACTGCTTCTGTCTCTCCCACCCTGTGGATATTCTGGCCCCATCTTTGCAGTCTGTCAGCAGTTTGTCCTTGAGCTGGATGCAGTAGTGAAACCCTCTGGATAAGGCTCACCCTTATCTTTCTCTTGTCTCATGTCATGGGCACTGTCCCCAAAGCTGCTGAATAGCAAAGACATGACAAAGAAGCTTTTGATTGTGGCTGTCAGTACTAGAACCTGGAGATTGTAACTCAGAATCAAAATGCATCCGACTGAGTTGTGGCTCTGACAGAGTGAGCCCCAAGTTTGTTCTTCCTATTAATGATCTGAATGCAATGGGTTTGGAGTCTCAAAAATACTTTTAAAAACACTCATGCTTTTTCAAGTGTCAAAGAAAGGGATTTCGTGTCCTTTCTGCCAGAATATAACAAACAACTATTATATTCCCCTATATATATTCTATATATATATATACTCCTATATATTCTCCTATAACACCTCCAGAATCCCACAGAACTTTACATATGTTATTTAGGCTCCAAAACCCCCCATTAATGGATATTTCTACTTTTTTATTTTTTTCAGTAAGACAAACTGAGGTGGAAGAAGTGCTAGTGGTTTGCTAAAGGCTAAGTAGTCCCTCTCAATACATCAATGCCTACTCCCAATCTCTTTAGTATAACAAAGCACATACCTGCACCTGACTTCCATCCAAATAAATCCTCTAGAACTCCCTTCTCTGACCATGTGCACTGGACATTTACACAAAGCAAACACAGCTCATCTATGCAATTGTACAATAGAATATTGACTGCTTAGTACATGCCATAGCTTTGTACTTTTAACAATAAAAACGTCTTCAGTGTTAGCAGCCCTATTTAGGTGACATGTCACAGGAGAGGACAGTAGGGAAGAGTCTAGCTGTGCCTTCTGCAGTGATCACTCCATGCCCTGCACTGTTTGATGAAGCCTGGCATTTCTTCCTTTTGTTTCAGTGTCAAGGAGCAAACTTGATGAGAAACCCACCTGGTACATTTATGACAGGGAAATCTAAAATGGAGGAATATCCAGGTTCCCAAAGAGATTTGTGAAATTCTTTGCCCACGTAAGGAGCCAATCTCTGGGAAGACTCAATAAACCTATAATTAGACTTCATGGTCTGCACCTCAGACAGCTGGAAGTCAGATGAAAGTTAGTGTGAGGGGGAACAAAGGCTCTGGTTTTCCCTCCTCAAGAGCCTCAAGTTGCAAAAAAGGTCATATCATTTCAACCTCTTGGTGTCTACTTGTCTGTGTTGAGAAACACCATCACAGCTGTCGCCATGATATTTTCTGAAAAATCCCTTTGCCAGGATTTTTCTCCTGAGAAGCTGAGAAGCCTCAGGGAAAAAGAAAATCAATAATTATCTGCTGCTGTGGAATGCAACAGGTGCATCTTTGATTGGTCCATGTTGGTGTTTCTAATTATTGGCCAATCACATCAGCTGGCTTGGACACTCTGAGAGTCACAAGCTTTTGTTATTCATTCATTCCTTTCTATTTCTTTCAAGCCTTCTGATGAAATCCTTTCTTCTATTCTTTTAGTATAGTTCTAATATACCATTTTCCTTTAATATAATGTATATCATAGAATAATAAATCAGCCTTCTGAAACTTGGAGTCAAGATTCTCATCTCTTCCCTTGTCCTGGGACCCCTGTGAACACCACCACGTTTGGTGACCTCAAGTGAAGAAAAATTCCATATTTGGTGAACCCTGAGTGAGGAACATTGCCCCACACAGCCTGGTTGTGTCTCCTTCTGAGTGGGTTAGTGCTGGTGAGTGGGTGAATGTACAGCAAGGAATGTGCAGCCCCTTGGCTTGGCTGAGTGAGAAGAACTGCACAGCAACAGCAGAGGCTCGAGGACACGAGCCCTGACACATCATCTCAGCCCTTCATTTTTCCATATATTGACAAGCTCATCCTGTACAGCCTCACTTTCTTCCCATGTGGGACTTCCTTGCCATCCCCTTCTTTCAGGCAGGTGTTGTGAGAGAGGACATACATCAGATTGGACTGGATGACATCTCTACGCTTTGTGTTAGCAGAGGAAAACGCAGTGACAGGAAGAGTGACTGCTGCTCATTTGCTATTTAAGTTGTATTCTTAAAGACAGACAAGATGGTGTAAAATGCCTATTTTTACTGTACTTAGTACATGATTTTTACATTGTTTCTTTAGGGAGAGTATCTCAATTATTTGACATCCATTTAGAGGTATTTTTTCCTCCTTCATTCTTTTATTCACCCACAATATTATTCATGATTAAGAAAAATGCATGAGGACTGTGCTAAAATACAACCATGTTGTAAATAATGATTTTTATTTTTTGCAATGTTATTTGTGCTAGAGATTGGACTCTGTTCTCCTGTTGAAGTGAATGCCTGCAGATCAGATTGTATGCTAAAAAGCTGGCTATGAGTGAAAAGTGAGAAAGTTCACCTCCAAGGATTTCTTCTAACAGGACTATGTTTCATTTTATATAAAACTGTAATTTACTGTTTTGCAGCTGTCTGTATGCACTTTCACCCTCTGATGATTGACACAGAAGAGCTCAGGTGTTTTTGGATTACTTTCTGTGGCATTTTAGTATCAGTAGTGGTCACTGTGAATTTGCTGCAATTGAAAGAACTTAGGCTTATGTAATGGAAGATAAGAAATTTGTGTCAGTTTTATATAATCCAATTTTTAACTGTTTCTTCCTGCATAGCTTAATCCCACATTGTGTAGGTGGGATTGTCATTGGAAATTGTTTTAAAGTTGACAACCTTCATCTTCTCACGTGAATGGGTTGTATTCCCATCCTGAATAATCACCAAAGTAAAGACTGAGAGCCGGAAAATTGTACTGAGTAGGACCACAAAGTTGTCTGGGTGAGAAGTAGGGCACTGGGTGTAGCAGATTGTGGTTTGCCTGCAGTTTTCCTGAGTTTAGAGCTGGCATTTTGCTGCCAAGCATTGTGGTGCTGCAGGCCTGAAGAGTACCTCACTGTTCCAGTGCATTTCTTGTCCTGTGCCTTACTGTGCTTAGTTGTAAGCATGAAGATTTATTGTGCTTTGAGTAGGCAACATGCAATTTGCCACAGTTAAAAGTCATATTCTGTAATGCAAAACGTGAAAACCAGTGCTGGAGATCTTTCTGTCAATCCCAACACTTGTATTGGGACAAGAAAGAAAATGCAGATGATGAGTCTATTCCTCCTCAGGGCAGACAGTTTTCTGCAAAGACATATCACTCTACCAGCAGGGCACCCTATGGAAAAGTTGTGTTGTTGGGGTTTTTCCTTCCTATTTTTGAAAGATGGATTTGTGAAAGCAGGTCAGACAAAGGCTGGGGTTATGTGCCTGGTTGTGCGTATGAACTTTGATTTCTTTCCCTGTCCTTATTACAAGTAAGTCTCAGGGGAAAGTACTGCTTAGCTGAATGACTATAATTATTTAATTAATTGTTTGCTTAATTAAAGCTTTGGAATTTTTCTGTGTTTATAAGTATCTCTCTTTCCTATACAGCATATATTGGCATATCATCATCCATCCCTTCCTGGAAAGTATATTCAGAAGTGGTGGCAATAGTCACTAAAGGTTTTGAAAGAAAATTTCAGTGCAGGATTTAAGGCAGATCTCCTTCAGCAGTTGTAGCCCTTGTCTTCATACCAAGTTCTGTGTTCCTTCCTTATGCAGGTATACACACAGAGCTGTACCCAAGTACTCACAGACTGACTCCAAGAGCTCCCTTTACCTTGCTCACACTCTCCAAGCCCCTTTTGGGGGTCCCTGCCTCGATGCCAGCTGCAGCACCAGCTATGCATTGATGGTGGCGGCTGAAGATGAGTCTTGGGTCCTGCAGGTTGACTGCAGAGCCGTGTAGCATTGCTGCTGTGGCACCTGGCAGGACCTCTTGTTAAAGGTCTTTGTTGAGGTATGCTGTGACTCTCCCCAAAATCCCAGCTTGTTTCTGTCTGCTCAGCTTGGCAGGGAGGGAGAAAAATCCCAGGGCTGTTTGCAGAAGGTAAATACAGGGAGTGGAGCAGGGGATCTGACTGCTGGTGGGACTTGTACCCCTGGCACTGTTTGGATTTACCCATCTGGCTCTGGTCCTGCTTACACCTGTCAGCTGAGAGGGACAGTGCCAAAGCAAGGGGTGAGTGAATGTCCTCTTGGAGCTTTGCCTGGCCAGCTGGCAGCATACATCATCAGCCAAGCTTTCCCTTCCTCCTCCTCCTCCTCCACAGCCTTGGACATGTCATTCAATATGTATGGCCATGCCTTCCCACCACAAGGGAGGAAGGTGGGTTTCAGTCCCATCAGCCCCTCTATCAGAAATTAAGGGTTTCAGTCTTTCTTTCTTTCTTAATTGAGAGGAGAAAAAAATAAATTTCCTCCTTTTAATTTACTATTTTTACTTTTTTTTCACTTGTATATTGGTCTCCACTAGAATGGACATACTGTGTCCATTGGAGACCCCACCTTAGCAAGACAAAGCAAGCTCATGGTGCTGGAATTTTTTTATGGAATTTTATGAGGAGAGACTAGGAGGAGGAAGAACTCACCAAGTAGGATTGGCTCCAGAAAGAGGTTAGAAGCAGACTGAGGTTTGTCTACCTTAGACTATGAGGCCTGTTCACTCAGATGTGCTTCTTTCTAGCTTTTTCTGGTAATGCCATGCCCATATTCATCATCCTACTGCCATTTTCCAAAGCTGTCATCCTGTCATCCCCGTGTCAACAAACCTCCCACCAGTTTGGGTGACAGACACATTTTAGACTCAGCTCCTGTGGGGAGGGTGTGATGACCCTTCCTTCAAAACAAGCCAGTGCTGTCTGCCACTGTGACACAGCAGTTCCTGTCCATCTGCCAGGGGGTGTTTGGGAGCACTGCATTAGGAAGCTCAGTCACAGCACTACTGCTTTTTTTTTTAAGCCAACCCTACATCCCTGATATTTTTAATATTGATGGGGCAGTAAGTAATATTTTCCCATGTGCAAATGGAGTATAGTACCACAAAATGTCACAAAAACTAAGTTGATTCATTAGGCAAAACCTGAACATTTAAAATTTATACGGATGTATTTTTCCCCTTTTCTATCAGTGTAAAAGTACTGTTTATAAAAGGTTGTTCAGATCTTAGGCTGCACTAGATGCTTTTATACTGTGATGCCTTTTACTTGCTGATAAATTTGTTAAATGCATTTACAGTATTTCAGCAACCTTCCTTTAACAGCCTCTTCTTCAAGGTCTTGCAATATAAACCTTCTGGATCCATCAGAGTTATCACATGCAACACAGCCCAAGTTGGTTCCACGGCATGCTACCATAATTTTCATTTGTTAAATATTCTTAGCACTGCTAGGAAGTATTTTGTGTGAAATGGATTGTGTTTATTACTTCTGTCAAATAAACTTAACACTCAAGACCCAAAGCATAAATTACTAAGCAAAATCAGAAGCAAAGGATGAGAAGATCTTATACATAGTTGAGAGTGAGCAAAATGAGAAGTTTTTTCAGCAGATAAGACTTTTGCCAACTTAGAATGTTTTATAGCCTGATGCATGGCATTGTTTAACCAGCAGCTGTATTAAGAAAAGACAACCTGAAATAAGTATAAAAATTCACCCAGTCACCTTAGCTGAACTCACAGTGACTTCTCTTGCTCTTTGCTGAATTTTAATCCAGAATCCATCTGCCTTTGTTTAGTTGCTTCTGCTAAGGCTTTTACACAGTGATTATGTTGTGCAGTGAGTTGGTGCTGTCCCATCAGTGTTTGGACCTTTGGATCAAGTGGACCTGTCTACCCAATTTTTTCATGTTACCATTCCTGCGGTCTTGCTGAGGTCATGTTGCATTAGAAAGTGTGTGTGTGTGCCAGTGCTAAATCCATGGCTCCAGAGTGTCTTTACATGACAACATTCTCCTCATGTTGGATTCACACTACAGTATCATCTTGGCCATGTGACCTGAAGTGTGTTAGGATCTCCTAACAGACAGGAATGCAATGATGTATTCTGTCCAGAGGTTTTTTCCCTTAAGAATCACAACAGTTTAAAATGAGGAAAATTGTTGAGCCATATGTGTTTTTAAAAAGAGAAGCAATGCTGAACCAGTGTATAGCATACAGTGGAAAGGAAACCAAATACAGTATGAGCTGTAATACTGCCTGTACTCTGGAGCTGAGCAACTTTGAAACTATAAAGGGATTTGAGCACATGTTCATTTATTAATTTTATTTTTTTTACTCATATCTGTGCCATTTGCAGCAAGCCCTTTATCACAAACTTGCTCCCATGCTTGCTCATATTGTGCAAAAGAATGTGGCTGAAACATCTCTCAGCACATCTAAATGCATGCCTGTATATGTAATCATGTGCATATAGCCACACATCTGGGATTCTCTCATTTTCAGAATGATACAGTCTATTGGCATAGCTGTGTGCTTTTTACAGTAATTTAAGCAGGTAAAAATCAGATAGTATATATTCTATTTCACATGCTGATACCCTTTTATTTTCCCATTTCTTATAGACAGTGATAATGAGAATTGATATTTTTACATGGAGAATTTCATGATCCAAAAATACCTTTAATACTGGCATGCAAAACTGGTGTAGCAGAAGAAGCATATCTGATCCAAATCATTAATTGAGCTGTAATTACAATGACAATACAAAAATGAAGCAACCTTACCTTAGCTCAGGAGAGTCTTTTTGCTCTATCCCAGGCAGCTTCCTCCCTTTATTCAACTGAAAAGGGAAAATCCACTTAAATAAAGATAAGGACTGGAAGAGTGAGTGATTTAAGGAGTTCTCATCTGAACTGCTGATCCACTTGTTTTTAGCAAATTGCAAAAAGCCTCGATCCAGCAATAGCTCAGAGCGACTTTTCTATTCTCGTGTGTTCTGTGGGCTGAGAATCTGCAAGAATAAACCTGAGACGGTGCTGCAAGAGAGAGACAGCGGGGGGGACCTTGGCACGGAGTTGGACCAAACTCTAAATATAGCCTAACCCACTTTCTGTGCAATTCTCTTCATACTCTGAAGGCAGATGACCTTGTCAGAAAACTGACCTCCTGGAATGTCCCCCTCTTAGTAGAGAAGATCTAAGGGAGCAGGACTGCAGCATAAAGGGACAGAAAAGCAATCCACCATCTGCCTGCAGCAAATGAATTTAGGTATGGGCTCTTATTTTCCTGGTAGTTAGAACTGGTTGTCTCATAATGTGCTTTTTAGTTGATCATTTAAACAAATGAGCTGCATGTCAGTTCACAAAAGGCCTGTGCAGATGAGAGATTGCATTGTAATTGTTAGTCTTAAATAGAGAGCACTTACATAGATGACAAGCCCATGCCTTTCGTCCTCTGAAAAGCCTTAACATGTCAGAGTGTGCAGTATTGCCCTAAATGCTTCTCACTATAAAAAATTACCCCTCCTTTTACTTGCTCTTATAATAAGTTAGACTTTTTGGAAGAGTGAGTTAAATCCATAAATGTATATTCTAGTACCATATACATTTGGGATGCTAGGATAGCTTAAAAGGGGATGAGAACCTGCAATATCAGAAATCAAACTGCAGAGAAATATGAAGTATATGCAGAGGAGCAGGAAGCAAAGAATAAGAGGAATAGAAACATAACCCTTGTGCTAGGGAACTGGTTTTCAACAGATGTTTTATAATCTGGGGAATTTGCCACTCTAACTCTGTGTGGCAACATGTCAGGGTATTTTGTTCTTAGCCTGAAGGAGAGTTTAACTTGATATGAGTCAACCTGATACTCTGTCAAATGGAGACCTGATACTTCTATGTCATATGAAGGCTTCTAAATAAAAAAAGCTTCAGAAATCAGAGCAGCTCAAAATGTCAACTTTGATTTTGTGTGTAAAGATGGGTAGGAGAGCTGGGATAAAAGACTGTTTGCAGTGTTGTTCTTCAGTGGGATATTTTCTTTGATGGTGACATATATGTGAGTGTATGCTACATGATATGCATGCCTGCAGTTTTCCATGTACAGAGAAAACCTGAGAAAAGTCAGGACTGTGATAACTGCATACTACAGATGTGTGCATCTGCAAAACATCCATGAGCCAAAAAGGTGGGAATGGTATCAGTAGTCTGTAAAGTAGCAGTATGTCTCTGTGAACAATAATTTATGCTGTTAAGTTTTTGTGAAGTGTGCTATATATCCTTTTAATTGCAGCCTACTATTTCTGGCAAGTTCCACTGTGTAATTTTATCATGATCTATAGACTTGAAGTGCACAGTATCAGCCAGACTCTCTGTGTTACCCTCACAGCAAGAACTGCAGCTGTGAGCCACAGCTGCTTCCCAATACAGAGAACAGTAAAAAAGCACAAATCTCTGGCAGTATTAAGAGAGACATCACATCTGGGACCATGCTACATTTCTGGCTGAAACTCAGTCACAGTCAGACCTAGGCTAGACCCCACCCATTAAGTCATTTTATGGATTTATCCAAGTTCATCTTTCCTCCCAGTTTACCTATTTCTTCCCCACTAACATAAATGTTTGTCAGAAGTTAATATTATGACAAATGAAGAATGTTGGTGTTGGATTTTGAAGAGAGGACCTGAAAAAGGAACAAGTCCATCTCCAGATAGGTGTGTATTGAATAGCACTGTGTAACTAGTGAAATTCTGAATGTACAGGTCACCAACATCACTAAACATGGATAGCATTGTGCTGCCTGTGCTCCAGGGTGGCACCCTCATGAGAGCCACACCAACCCTACCAGTTCCAGCTCCACAGTGCCACTGCCCATTCTACCCCTCTCTCTAGTGCCAGGATATTGAATTCACCACAGATCCCTTCGTTCAGACCAGGAAGGTGATGAGGATAAAGGAGGGAATATATACTCCTCCCCAGCATGAGTAGTATACTTTTCACCCTCTTTTTCACCAGCTTTGCACCCTCTGGAGCAAGCAGCAGCTTCCATACATGATAGATGGCTCTTAGAAAAAGAAGGAATCACAGTGTTTGGTGGGTGTTAAAGCACAGGCATAGTCATACTTTGGCAGGAACTGGGCCATGCACTTCTCCCATAGGAATATTGTGGAGAAGGAGTGGTTTCTTGCTCATACAAATAATACACTGGTTGGCTTTGGGCAGGGAGTTAATCTTTGGGGAGGCTTTTATAGAGTGGCCCTGTTCATGTGTACAGGGCTCTAAATGTTGCATGACCAACCCCAGTGATGCAAACTTCCTGGAAGAAGGGGAAAAGGCTTTAAAAGTGGTTGTATGTGTTCATCAAGATGGATGGAAAAGTGCTTGGATTGACAGCTGTATACACTCAAGTTATCTTTAGGATGACTTTAATTTTTCTGTCTGCACCATGAAGAGGAAAATGCAATAGAGAGTCTGGCCCTAGTTTGTGCCTAGTTTTTCCTGAGCTCTTGTATTTTCCTTGTGATTATGAATGGGCTTTCTGCATATTTGTTGACAGTTTTTAACTGCCCAGCTTTCTTTGGTAGTATTTCCTGTGGGATTAGTTTGGTCTGACTTTTCCAGAGCCCAGGCAGTTTCCTATCCCAAATGCCTGTGTTGGGGTTGAGACTTATTTCAAGCCAGGCTCATGGGATTCTCCCTCAACAAAGTTAAACATTCTGTAACTAGTATGTGTGAGCTGATTTTTCTTTTGATTAACCCCAAATTCCTAGACATTTGTAGTTGTTTAAATATGCCACAGAGCATTTACAAGGTGAGATTGTGAACCATAATGGCTCAGACAATTTCCAGTGTGGTCAGCTGTATCCTGGCTTGCCCTGTTCCTCTGCTTTTCAGAGTTGGATAACGTTGTCTTACGAGCATAAACTCTTGGACAGGATTAAACAAAACAGTCTCCCACTTCCCCATCTCTCTAGAAAATGCTTTTGAATTCAACTTGGAGTTATAAGGAGATTATTGGAAGTTTCAGCATGAAGGATAGTTTTTGAGAGAACAAAAGAAAAAAGAGTAGTCCAAAGCGACTTGTGGATGTTATGTCAGCCTTCACTCATGATACCATTGGTGAAGGGTACAATGAACAGAACTGATTTATATGATTTGTACCCTGTGCTGAAGTCTCTGGTTGCTCTTTTTTGGCAAGCTCAAAATGAAGAAATTAAATTGGATGGCAAACAGTAAAAGGACCTGTCATGTTCCTGTCATGTCAAATCTTCATGTTTGTCCTTTTCTTACCATGGGTTTTAAAACTCCAGTGACTAAATGAATACTGAGCTCTCTGCTCACCTTGATGCTGTTTTCCATTGTCCAAGGCATAAGTGGGATATTCAACCTTTACCTAGCAGGTGAAAAAGTTGATTCTTATTAGAAGGGGAGTGGCCTACTACTTTTTACCTCTGATCAGTCATGTTCTGTGGCTTCTCTACCATCTTGCTGTCTTACAGGCAAAATATAACAATGAAAAAGTCAAATTATGAGGAGGGTGAGGTTGTAGCTATATTACAAGCTGGGCCTAGTCTTGATCACACAAAATTTATTCTCCTGTGCTTACATATATACTACAGAAGATTTCCTCTGGTCTTATTCTCTGATATGCCCTGTATTTTGTCTCTTAATTCACTCCCAGTCAGCAAGTCATGTCAAAAATTAGTTTCTAAGTACCTGTTTTGAATGTTAAAGTGTTTAAAAAAGGGGAGATGTAATTGTTAGAAATGTGTTGTGGGAAATCCTTTGCATTGCAGATAGTTATGTCTGTGATAAAAAATTTTTTGTCATATCAGAGTATAATGAAAATTAATTGATCTTATTCTATTAAGACCTATTCTTTTTTGCTTGGATGGACAGTGATTTTAATTTAAATTATCCATCAGGGTAAAGAAAAGTAACCTAAACTGAATATCTTGTCACAGGATTTATCAGGCAAAAATAGTTGTTTGTGCTAGATATGCCTTTAGAACTGCCCCAGAAAAGGGTCTGCATTTCCAGAAGTATCTTGTCTTTGACTTTGTAGTACAAGCTTTTGCCAGTCCTTGGGAGCTATTACAGGAATTCCTACTGAGGGGCTTGGCACAGGCTTAGCCTGGCTGGGGGGTGAAGAAGTTTATGTTACCTGAGTGTTACCTGTGGGGACAAAGCTGAAGCTCCTTTGAATCTTTGATGGGACTGTGTCTGTTTGTGCTGAGTCCCACACTGCTTGCCCCTCAGGTGTGCCTCACAAGCACACTTGGAAATACCCTTTTTCAAATACCTTGGCAGGTAAAGTCTGCAGTTTGAGGCATCCTTGCAGACATCAAAACTCCCTGCCGTGCTGGAATGCACCTCTTTTGGGAAGGGTCTCTAGTTTGTAGGGACTGGAAGGCAAAACTGCCCAGACCAGGGGGACTGTGCATGGTTTGGGATGATGGAGCCCTGGCACCATGTGTAATTCCTATGGAGGTTGTCTCAGCCTGAGCAGAGAGGCAGCTCTGTCTCTGTTGCAGCAGGCTGGGAAAGTCAGAGGAATGGTTGCTAACTGGCAATAACCTGCAACAGAGCTTTCTGTGCAGCTTTCTGCTTCCTAGTGACAACCACAGGTACCAGTGCATTCAGTGTTCCCTCTTCAGTTCTAAATGGTCAAAATTCTCAAATATTTTAAGGCCCTATGAATGAAGGCACTTCATTTGATTCATGTGCCCATTTTGCAAAAGCTAAACTGCAAAAACTGTCTGTTTTCCATTAAGCTGTAATATTATGTCTTTTGATACAATTAAATACTATTTTTTCATTTCTTGTGAGAATATGTTCTTGTTTTGATTTCTAAGACTAGATCTTGTCTTACTTTACTGCTTGAAATTATTTTGCTAATCCTTAGTCAATGAGGTAAGGAGATGTTTTGTTGTTTGGGGATTTTTTTTCTGTAATGTGTCATCTAGATTGCTCAGTTGTGCCACTCACTGCACTTGATGCATGCCTGTGATGGGGAGAATTACTTATTTTTCTTGAGTTGCCAGGGGACCCTTTCTAATTTAGCCAGAGCAATCTGAGAAAAGAAAAGGATGCTAGCACTGTTGTGGCTATTTTTAATGCAATGGTTATGTGGTGATCTTCCCAAGGACAGATTGCTTTTGTGTCTAACATTTTTTATCTCATTTACTAGAAATTTCTAAAGTATTGCTGTGATAAATAGCCAGCACTTTTTCTGAAGAACCATATTAATAATAAAATTTGCATTCTTAGCTATTGCATGGTCTGGAAGTCCCCAAAAGAGCTTCATGGCCCAGTTGGCTTTACACCATGGGCTCCAGGGTATCTGAGCTATTATTACCCTTCTCAACAGGGAAAATCAAAGCTGTCCACTGCCTACAGAGAGGGAATTTAGGGAGGATTGACCTGGTAGACATGAAAGAGATCCTCCTTTTGGGGTTAGCTGTGCTGCTGACACACAGCTGAGTAATTTAGGTTTGGACTGTGTGAAATGCTGAATTCTGTATCTCCTTCTCCCACTGCTATGCAGAACCTTTCCCTTTTGTCAGGGAAGTATGTTAATCCTTTTTTCTTAGTTAACCAGCCCACCAGCCAGGCCTGCTGCATTTACAAGAGCTCCTCTGTTGTTTGGGTACTGGTGGGCAGCAAGGCAGGACCTGAGCTGCCTCCAGGAGAGGAGTGTGCTGTAAAATACTGTCATTGCCACTTTTAGCCCAGCTACTGTGGTCAGCACAACTCTGCTGGCAACAGGAGCCCTCTCAGCTGAGCAAGGATGAACAGGGACTTGGGAGCCAATTTTGCTGACAGCTGTTACATTTTACAGAAATTTAATTGACCTTGCACTGTGTGTACCTGATGGGACATGCAGGAGAGATGCAGTGAGAAAAATTCCAAGTAGTGCATTGACCTTGAGATTACTTAATCTGATCCACTGAAGATTGAGGCCAGTTTTTAATAGCAAAACTGCGAATAATAAGGAAGTCTCAGATTTTTTTTTCTCTGCCTCTCTTCTCCCTTCCTCCCAAAGAAAAATGGCAATTAAGAAAAGTCTCAAGATGTGTCCAACACACTTGGCATTTTAATTGGCATCAAATGTGTTTCAATCTATTAAATTTAGAGATGGGAGCACTCTAAATATTTTGCCCCAGATTAATGAACACAGATCAGTACAATTTAATCAACCAGTAAATAAAAATCAGTAAATAAAATTTAATCAACCAGTAAATAAAAACCAGGAAATAAAAAAGGCTGAAATTAATCCATCATAGCACACCCAAACTGAACTATGCCCACCTACAGAATAATGACAAGCACATAATTTCCTGTAACATATCTGAAACTAAAAAGAGAGCATAACAAATACAAAACCTGTTTCCACAGTGTACTGAACTGCTTGTGAAAAATTAGAGGACAGAGGCTTTATTTAAAATCTGGTTTCAGATATGTGACAGTTTTAGAACAGGCAGAGAAGGATGGAAATCAGAAAGGGGAGAAGGGGTGGGGGGGCATAATAAATTTTGTACAAACTTTGTTCTCATGTAATTCTAGTTTGGTACTGATACAAAGGCCTGATGAAAGCATAAGGGAAAAAAAACAGGGATTTCTGACCTAGAATATGTCTGATTGCAGGCAGATACACCAAATAAAAGTTGAGGGATTCTCCCTTGAGGGCATGTAAAACAGGTTCCCTTCAAATTTTGCCGCAGAGAATAATTTTGTGGTAAGAATTGGACTTGTCCTGTACTGGCCTCTGTCACTGGGAGCCTTTTGGACTCTGATCAAGTTTCATCTTGCTTAGCTCCAGAACAAAAAAAAAAAAAACCAAACCAAAGAAACACCTAACAGAAATCATTCTCTCACTTATCTTTGGGTATGTATGCAAAACAACATATTTCTATTCCAAGTTTTCTTTTTAATTACATGTTGATTGTTCCTACATTATGAAGAATTCTAAGAACCTTGTCTCCTTCCTCTCTCAAAAAGCTCCTTTTGTTTTCTTCATATTCCTGTCTTGTAACAGGCTTCCCATGGCTGGCATAATTTCTGTGAGCTGCATTTATCTTTATTTCAGTCGTAGGCTGGCTTGAACCACAAGCTGCATTTCCCGAAGAATTTTTAAATTGTTTTCAGTCATAATTTTTTGTTTATTTTGGGGCATTAGAAAGTGTCCTGCCTAGAAGAGTTTCACTTTTTCAGTCAGCCTTGGTTCTTACAGGAATTAATTAATTATGTCGTTGTCATTATAACTCCTATGTTAACAATTTCAGAGTAGAAAAGTTGCATGTGAAGGTCAGAAGTCTCAGAAATCAGCCTAGCAAATGCAAATTTGTATGTACCAGCTATTTTGTATGAACAAAATTGCATTCACATCAAAGCACATGTCATTACATCCTATATCATAAAGGTCTTGTTTGCCTTTAAAAATATCATCGTAAATAATGAAAAAATATGAATTCATTGTGAATATGTTAGTTAATAAAGCTGATTATTAAAGGCAACCTGTTAAATTATCTAAATATCTCTGTACCTTTTATGTGAATGTGTATAAGCATGCAGATGTCTATGTATTAATAGGAGTGTTCACATGTGTATAATTAGTACACATATTGATGTACTTAGACTACATGCATATGTTAGTACTAAATTTGAAAGAAGTTAGAAACCAGTGCACTGGATGATTTTAAACAGTGATTGATATAAATGAAGAAGTCTTTGTGTGTGTGTGTACATGTGTGAAGCAGAAATGGCTTTTTCCATTTTTGCATGCTTCAAAGTAAGATCAAATATAAATACTTCATGACTGGGAAGCCTGTTAGTATGTGCCATGCTGCTGATGTAATACCAAAGCAAAACACGTGGAGAGTTGTGGAATTCCCATTTATTTTTCTATATTGAGAGCTTTTTGTGACTGTTCTGATGCCTTGGACGACCTTGTGGCTGTGTAAATGGTGAAAGTCTCAGGGAAGCAGAGAATTGCTGTGCTCAACAGCATCACCCTGCAAGCAGTGTGTCCTGTCAGCGCCTGCCTGCCCACTCCTTTGCACCTCAAGCCAGATGAAAGTCAACTTTGTATTAATCAGCTGGGTTCTGCATTTTCACCAGCTTATTATTAAGGAAGGATTTGTGAATTCTCCTGTTCTGGCAGAGAGAGGTCTCCTGGGAAGCTCAACACCTCAGAGCAGGGCAAACAGTGCTGGTCTGTTGCAGACATGCTGGTGATCTCTGAGCTTCTGCATAGATTTGCATCAAGTTATGATTTATTTTGTGAGTAACCCCACTGACATCAAGGTAACTGTTTGCAGAGAAAGGTACACAGTTTAATGTGAGCATGGTTGGCAGAGTCTGGCCTGTGGTACTTTGATGCCTGCGACAAAACGCTGCTGTCATCACAGGAGCTGACATGGTGTCACAAGCAATTACAGCTTGAGATGAGCTGCTGTCCTGATTGGGACGTGGGTGATTGTTTCTGGAATAGATAGAAAGTTCTCCAGTTGTATGAAATAAAGATACTCAGGTGCTGCAGAAAGATGCTCAAATATGAACTGATGTTTGTTGTGTCTGAGACTGTGCCCTCTTCTCTCACTTTTTGCTGAGAGCAGAGGACGTTGCACCATGAAGTGCTGTCCAAAACTCAAATGAGCAGTGAACAGGTGGTACTTTGTCAGGCTATATCAGATCATGGAAACCATTTGTCCAGTTTTAGATTGCTATTGCTAGCAGCATGTCTTTCAGTTGTGAGAAAGAGAAGAGGTTATTTAAGACTTACACAACTCCTGTTTGCCTTTCAGAGTATGCCAAGTGGGATTTCAGAAGGAATGCTTGCAGATCACAGGCAGCTTCCCCTGAATCTATTTGATGCAATTCTAATTTATTTTCAATGTGAAACATTGGAAAGAGCTCACACAGCAGTTCATTTCAGTGAAACATGCACAAATTCACTTTGGAGTGGGTGTTTGGAGCTCAAGCACAGTGAGCAAGAGGGATGAAGAGGCAATTCTGATTTCTTTGATGTACTTCATTTATATCATCTCTGCACAGCCTGCTTCAATGCAGTGTGTCCGAGACCCCAGGGGTGTGCAGCTGGTGTGTGGTAAAGTTGGTCACTCTTTCAGTATCTCTGGAGTCAGAGCAAATGAGACAGAAGTCAGTGATGGGTCCCTTAAATATAGAAGCTGCTCTACCAAGACACAGCACAATAAATTTGCCAGAGAAAGGGTGATCCACAGGGCAACAAGGCCATGGTAGTGGCCAGTGGTAACACTGAATTACCAAGACACCTTTTGAACTTTCTGGAGTATGCTGAGTTATGTGATTTTTCAGCTTCTTCTAATGAAGTGTTGTATCTGAGATTTCAAAGTGGCTGGGGGACATAAGTGCTCAGTGACTTTGGGGAGGAATAGGCAGGAAAGATCTGCTGCTGTGCAGGGACAGCCATATGGTTGTCTCAGTTTGGAAAGACAGGAGTCTGCTAAGGAAGGCAGGAGCTTCCCCTGAAATAGAAAATATTAACCCTCCCCACCCCTCTGAATTGCTATAAATTTTAAATTAAGGGGCTCTCAGGCAAAAATATGGCAGCAGGAAATAACAGTTCTTTAGTAGGGAAGAAAATAAAAGGATAAAATAAACAATGCAGTACAGTAGAACAACACTGACAGAGTCAGAACCCAACCTGACACCCTGTGGATCAGGATGTTGGTAGCAGTCCAGCTGGGATTGTGGCTGCAGCCCTCCTGGAGTGTCAGGTGTGGTTCTGTTGGAGCAGAGATCCTGTAGAAGGGTGTATTCTTCCTCTGAAGATCCAGTGGAAGAGGCAGCTGTTCCTCTGGGAATCCACTGGAGAAGCTCTGCTGGTGTTCCAGAATTTCCAGATTATATCTGGGTGGGAATGCTTGGCTCCTCCCTCTGGGCAGAGCATCTCCCAATGGGATGTTATAGTTCTTATCAGTCATGCAGTGACATTCAATAGTCTGTTATCAGCAGATGTCCCCTCCTGAGGGAGGAGGGATTGTGATCATTCAGAGAGAGATAAGGCAAACTGCCCACTTGACAAAAGACAACTGCCATACAGATGGTAATGGAAAACATCTTGCCTTGCAATCTGGAACAATGGTACAGGAGCACTTGGACATCCTCAAGAGAAAGATATTTGCTCTGTAATGTAAGGAAAAGCTTTGTCCAACAAACTTTGAGCTTTCTTTGTTGCCCTGTTCACCTGCTGTTGTGTGTTGGGTTGTACAGGACTAGGCACATCATTTCTGCCTGGGCTCTGGCACTCGTGTGGCCACAGTCCATTCAGCTCTGATTTGAGCCTATGCCTGCAAGGAGAATGAAGCAGACAGGTCAGCTGAGCTGTGATGTTCACTTGCTGCACACATTCCAGCCTTTGCTCTAGAGCTGGAAACCGAGAGCTTTTCTTGGTGAATTGCTATTTTAAGATTTCAGAACTACTTCATTCTATATTGAGATGCAAACAAGTGCTGTCATTTCTTCCATGGCATTTATTTTGGTTTTAATTAAGTTCATTAGTATATTTATCTACCCTCTTCACTTGGGAGTCTCTTCGTCTCTTAGTGAACAGAAAACAAATTCCCTTCTCAGTTGCTGCTCTCTTTCTAAAGCTCTTGTGGTTTGCCAAGAATCTAGTCTATATCAAGTAAGATTTCATGACAAATGGCATCCAACCTGATAAAACATTCACTGTTTTTCTTTACTATCTTTCAACTTCCTAAACTTTCTTGAACTCCTAAGAGCTGTCAGACCCCAACTTTAGGGTGTTGACTGTTACACAGGCTTTTCAAGATGGGAAAAAGGAGTGAAGATTATGAGATGGTATCTGTCTAGGAATAAATATGTACCCATTTTGTTACCCATTCTTTCACATTAGGATTTTTAAAGCCAGTGCCTTATTGCCATATAATATATAATGCTACATTTGTGGATTAATAGAGATTTTTCCCTCCCCTCTTTCATGCCTTTACTTACCTTTTGCTTAAAAATTATTTTGCATATTTTTCACGTATCCTTTCACTTACCTTTTTCAGTAGATAGCTATTTCAACATGGAATTTGGAAATACCAGCTATAACTGATTTTCTCTCTCTCTCGTGTTCTCTGACCATCAGTTTACTCTGTTCACAACTAGTGATGCATAGATATAGTTATATCATCTATACTTCAGGTGATGATTAAGAAAGATGCTTCTATTTCTTTCTTTTCCAAATAAATAACTTAATCTTGAAGCTGTGAATTTACAGTCTTGGAATACAGGAGGTTGCAATAATGACTGAATAACTGTTGGACAGATATATTCCAATTACAGAAGTTGAATTAATTCAGTTTGATGGATGAAAACACTTCTGGCAATAATCAGGGAAGTAACTCAGTCCCCAGTAGAAATGTCTGTGCTTGAATACATCTAAAGCACTATTATAACACTGTTGGAGGGAGCTGTTGCTGTGCATTTATTTTTCCCCAAAGTCTCTCTGTAGATAAAAGAGATGAAGAAGAGAATGGGTAGAGACACCTGAATTTAATTATTTGCCTTTTACAACATAAATGTGTTTTAGTCTTGTGGACATTCTGCTCAAACTTTGGAAGTAGTGCCTTTGTCTAATTATTGCTGAAGTAAGAGGCACAATTAAAATGTACTTGCAGAAAGTGTGCATATTTTTTATACAATAGAACATTATACATGTCTTGTAATTTTTCCTCTTTAATGTGTGTCAGTAAGGCATTTGGGAGCTTGGAATGGGGATTTTGTGCATTTTTGTATGTGTTTGCTTGGATCTTTTTTCCTTCATCTGCAAGACTTGTTTTAGTAGGAGGAAATAACTTCATTCTGAAAGAAGTATCAGTGAATTTAGCAAGAATGTATTTGTTACAGCTGTATTTATTGCCAATCATGAGATTGTGTTATGGTGACAACCTTTCAGCTAGAGATTATATACCTGGTTTTGAATGCAAAGATGGGCAGATGGATTTGAAAAACAGTAACAAGAACTCTTCTTTGTTTTAATTAGATCCTTCAGATGATGAAGCTATTGAAAAAGCAAGTGAAAACAGGACAGCAACACGTCAAGATTCAGATTCCAAACCTGCTGTGAAAAAGAAAAGAAAGCAGGTTTGTAAATTAACTAATTGTTTAGCACAACAATGATAATGCATAGGGAAACATAATGTCTTTTTTTTCAGTAAAGGGACAGTTTTCTTCACTCTCTCTGATCTGTTCAGTTTTTTGGGTTTTTTTTAATTATGTTGCCTTATTTGGAAGCGATCACATTCTAGTACATTTCAGTAATAACTTCACACTTGTTTTGTGTGAGTTGAGATTGCCAGGCCTGTCCTACAAAGTGACTGTCCAGCGGTACAAGCCTGGGTGGTGCTACTGAGTATCCCTCCCCTGAAATTTTTTCCATTTTCCTGCACACACAAAGTCTGGAAAGCTATATTTACTTGTTATGCAGATTATCTACCCAAGCATGTCCCCAGTTCAAGGTCCAAGTGAAAAAGAATTTAGGTCTTCATGGATTGATGTTTTCTTACCCTTGCACTGCTAAAACCTTCATTTAATGCCAAGAGGAACTATGTTGTTCAGCATTACATGGAGTATGCCAAGGAACATCAGCATCACCCCATTTTGAGGGGAAAAGTCATCTAGAGGTTGGCTGATTTTATGAAGTTTCTTGTTTGAAGGTAAATTTGTTCTGCCTTCCTCATACCACCCAGGAGAATTGACTGAGTGGCTGTCAGAGAGCTAAAATTACATTGGAAGCTATCTCTCCTTGAGGTTATGGATATCAATTTTGACCCCTAGGTCAATAGTAAATTCACTCTGTAATGCCTAGGCAACTGCCCAAGTGAAAGCCATTTGCAGGGATGTTCTTTTTTTGTAGCAGAGAAGTGTAAACAACATGGTAGCAATCACTATGCTTTTGGATGTCTTTCCAAAGAGACCAAAGGTGAAGTGATCCAAATATCTGAATGAGATCAATGTTTTGATTAGGAAAGAGAACCAAGCAATACCGGAGAAAGCTGTATTGCCTTTGTGTATGCTCTGCCAGAGGTCAGATGCTGAGGGGTGAGAATTCTCATGGAGCCACCTTTTATCGCCATTTTCACTTAGGCATTTAGAAGTAGGTTAAGACACTTTGTTTGGAAGGGTTGCTTGACCCTTTTTATGGGACCCTTAGAAAGGATAGCCAGCCCAAGTTATTTACCAAGGTAGCCTAACACTGCTCAGCTGTAGCAGAATACCTGCCACTGCTCTTTCTGTCATATAAAGAATATCAGCCTGCATGTTGGAATCGGGTAATTTGATGTTTAGATGTGAAACTGCAAGAGGGCAATGCTTTATGGGAGCTCAAAGTCATGGATGGGTTATTGCCTGTCTTTTAGACATACCAAATCAGAGTTATTTATGGAAAGCTGGTGGTTTTAACAAATAACAAAATAA
This sequence comes from Agelaius tricolor, assembly GCF_023055355.1. NCBI lineage: Eukaryota > Metazoa > Chordata > Aves > Passeriformes > Icteridae > Agelaius > Agelaius tricolor. The sequence goes on from NW_027269269.1 coordinate 33,259,424, forward strand.
CAAAACCCATTTTATTCATGCTGCCTTATTCAGAGGCTGGAAGTTGTTCTGCAATGGACTTGGCACCTCAGAGCCTGTCACGAGACAACCCAGCAGAGTTATGAACATCCATGTTCCATGTCTGCAGGCTGTCCTCAGGCTTACAGTGAAATGAGTGATCTCTCTCCAGTCTGAGTGATGCAGTGATGTGTTTACTTTGTCACAAACCCCAAAAGTCAGAGTATGTGGCTGACCTGGAATGTAAACTTTCACACACATGCAAGACTGTTTTCACTCTACATTTGAATTTCCCATCACTTTGGCAACGTGTAAAGAAAAAAAGCATGTTAGAAATATAATACAGGAAATATTTTATGCTCTGTGTATGATTAACAAACAAGGAATTTATGACATTTTAGTTCATAAATCACTGGTCTCGGCACAAATTTCCTGTTTTCTGCATTTTAAGAATTTCCATGTAAAAATAGCATAAAAACACAGAGCACGAGGGAGCAGTGTCAAAAAACAGTGGTTGTCTGCTTTGTGTCTTGCATAAGAAAAGCATGCAAATGACCTTTTCCTAAGGGTGGCATGCAAAGAGCTATTCCATGAGTAGGTAGGCAACTAATGCTTGGATAAGGGTCAGAAGTTCAGGATAGATCAGATGCTGAAATATTTTAGACTGCAGATCATCAAAGACATGTAAGTTTACAGCCATTCACCACCACAAAATTTCTCTTTTTATGTCACTATTTTTAATGTCTGAATAACATGGATTTCCTATTGCTGGGTTAATAATTTAGGCATAATATACTATGCCTAAATATATATAAGCAGTGTAAAGGAGGCAATTTTGAGTCTTAACATGCTTCTCTCTAAGGAAGCAAGGCTTTGACTACAACCCTGCTGTGTGCTTTTGTTGCCTGCTGTTTCTGTGGCTCTTGAAAGAAAGGGTTACATACTGCCTTCAAAAAAGAAGCCATGGCATTTGGTGGTACTTTCAAATATTTGAATGAAGGCTTAGCAGTGAGAAGTTTTTTCTTTCAGAGAAATTTTTTCAGCTGTATGGCACATTTCATTCTTTTCTCATACAGATACGAGTTGGGAGTGTTTGCAGAGTTATGTAAAGCAGTTCATGATGTATAAGAAGGGAGAAACGGGCCCAAAGTGGATGAGGGACATTTTTCAGTATGCTGGAAGCACCACTGGGATAGGGAACCATCAAACTCTAGTGGAGGACAGAGTTTCAGGTTGGCCCTTCTCTGACTTTTTGATTGCTTGTAGGTAGTCCTTTACTGAAGCAATGCAAAGGCTTGTCCTCTGCATAAAATATGGTGTTGAACATAAAATTTATGATTAAAACACCTGGCTAATGGCCTTTAAGTATCTCTGGACAGCTGGGATGTGTAAGAGTAGAGCAGAGGGTAGCTCTGTTTCAGTCTCAATGTCTGGGAATGCTAATGGTAGGGATAGGAATGAAGAAACGTATGGTGGTGTTTTAAAAACACTTGAATCAGAGTCAGGACAGAGATTTTTAAAATAGCAACAAACCAAAAATAAAGTAAAAACCCCTTATATTAACTCTGGAAGAATTTTGTTAATCAAAGTGAGTTTCCACTTGCAGTCATTCCCTTCGATTCTACTGAAGATAATCTTTGTTTATAGCTGAGAAAATCACAGGGACACATTCCTGTTTCTGAGGCAAGATAGAATCCCTATCACAACCCTTCTCATGGGTTTTGATGCAGGCTGCATGACATTCCAGCTGTAGAGTGCTTTGCTAGCTGTAGCAAGTCCCCAGCCAAACCTTTTCTGGTAATTCCTAAGTTTCATTTCAGTCCTCAACCAGTTTCAGAGCCACTGCTGTACAATACTCCCACCTTGGCAAGGGCAGTGGCTGAGGCTGCATCACAGCACAGAGAGTAAGAGGTCATTTATTTGTGTTGAGCATGGTGGTTACCTGTTTTAATAGCTAATTTAGCAAGGGAGGAAAAGAGAAATGAAGGCATAATATGAACAATTAAACCTCAAAAAATGCTTCTGATAAGGCTGTGAGAGTGGGCTTGGACAGGCAGGAGTGTGCTGGTTTGAGTCATTTAGCACCAGTTGCCATGAAGTGTCCTCCTGCTAAGGTGAGGCAGTGCAAGGAGGCTCAGAAAGGCCCAGAAACTCTGAGCTCCTCTTTGCTTTCCTCTGTCCCTCTTGGCCTGACTGAAGCTGCCTTCCCAAGGCAACAAAGGAGCAGCTTCTCTGGCTTCCAGCTAGGCTCCCTTTCCTGCTGATACTTTTCCTTCAGGCTTTCCCCAGGGAGGAGTGCTGGATTTGCTGTTCCTGAGCTTTTTAATGCTCCATGTGATGAGTCTTCTCCACATTTTCTCACAAGAGTAGAGTTTTGCAGCCAAATGCATCAGAGGGCGTGGAGCATTTTCCTGCAGCTCAGCCTATTTTCCCATTGCTCTTCATCAAGTCACTTATTAAGTTCCAAAGCCCGTCTATGTAGATAGATGTACACTTCCATTGGGTAGAAGGCCCTAAGAAGGCAAGAGAATTGCTACACTCAAAAGAAGTCTGGGCCTTGCTTCCTCTGTTTTGGTCAAATTTTAGGTGGTTACAGTCAAATCCTAGCCCTGGATTATGTGAACGGGGACTCTGGTACAAATGGACCCATTCAGCCTGTTCACTCAGGCACAAAAAGGGGTTAATGATAGCACCATGTATTTTTCTTGTGTGTATTTGACCCTGCCTGCTATGAAAAGTCAAAGCAAGAATGGGGTAGGACAAATTTGAAATATGTTTTCCTACATTTTGTATTACAAGTGTAGAAGGAACTTCAGAGCATGATTGTTTCTAATTAATCTTGCCCAGTTCCATGTTATTTTTACTGTCTGGATGCTCACCTTAGACCCAGTTATTTTAGAACACTACTAGCAAAATTTAGAAAAATTATCATTCACAATAGCAGAGATTAAAAATATAAATTTAGTGGTAGATTTTGTTCATATTTTCCTCCTGTTTTTTTTTAATGTATCAAAACCTGCTTTTCACCATTTTATGGTATTATGACTACACCCTGAACGCTTCAATTTTCTCTTCTTTTATTCCCTCGCTTGGTTGCAACAGCAATCTCAATTCCAAAGTTACTTTGTATACATATAACTGTAAGGATTTGATTCCTTCTATGGGTGGGGAAGTTCAGTTTTAACTGTTTTTTTCGTAGCCCAGCATTACAGTTTCTGTATCTCCTCTTACCTCCTTTGCCTTCCTTTGGTGACCTTTTTCCTTACTTCTTTTTTTTTAATGTGTTTTGCAGCCTACGGAGTGTTTTTTAAGTCAGCCTGAAGAAAAGCAAGAGAGCACTGTGAAAGCAAAGAAGAGGAAGAAGGTATGAGTGTCCCAGAGTGTGTTTGGGGTTGGCCAGTGGGTTTAAATGCTGCTACAAGATGCAGAATGGGGACAACCCCGTGATGATGAGAAGTAATATGGTCATAATATTGCAGCCTCTTTCAGAGAAGAAGAGAAATTCCTAATTTTTAAACCTTACTTGAGATACCTATTCCCAACCTGATCTGTGGCATTATGTCTGTGTTCCACTCAAGGGCTGTTGTGGAAACCCAGAGTACTGAGAATATTTCTCTGTCTTCTCTGGGGTGCCCTGACCCCCAGGGGAGCGCTGACTTTGACCCTCATTCATGGAGAAAGTTTCCTAGACTTCAAGATAGACTGGAATCCACAAAAGTGTGCAATAGATTATGGAGAGTAGTGTAGGTGTATCACTTGGTGAGAAATTTAGGTTTGGGGATTTTTAGTATGTTGTGGATGGAAGCAAAATGGAGGGCACAGGGTGTTGTCCTGGGTTTCTTCTTCATGCTTCTTCTTCCTTCTTCTTGGGTTTGGGTGGCATTTTGTAATTGGGCAGAAAAGTCTGCATTGGGGGCTCTTTGGGATCAGTTATTGGGTTAAAAGGGAAAATAATCTCGGTGTCAGCTCTTAATTGAATAGCTTAGTCTTAAAAGACCTTGTAACAAAAGATTGTTACCCATTTTGTGCTTTGCTAATGAAAAGCTGCCGAACTCACATTAGTGAGACTGTTTTACTGATAAGAAATAATAAACTCCTGAGTCTGAACATGAAATACCATCTCAAGTGCCTTCAATGCAGACCCAGAGAAACCAACAGCTGGTTCTGCCATAGGTTGTGTATGTCTACACCCCACTTGCATGTGTTGCCCACCAGGAAAGGGTGACTGTATGGAAGAAAGGTGGAACTTCAGTTGCTGCAGAATCTGACCCATTCCCACAGTGTGGTCAGGCTCCAGCTGCTGTTCCATCTTTTGAGCCAAGGACTGTCCTTGTTCACTCCTCTCCTCTCTGCATAAGTATATAAATAAATACTCTGTATTGTCCCTCTGGCCGTGCTCCATCCTCACCCACAACAACAAACACACCCTGCAGTCTAAATGGAGATTATCTGGCACCAGGCAAGTTAATTGTCTTTCTGTACGGGGACAGACTGTAAATAGTTGGCACCCTCACAAGGCTGAGGGGTGGCCTTTTTATGTTATGTTAGCCCTGTTAATCATCCAGGGAATGGGAAGAGGGAAGAGTGGGATTTTGCTTTCAATGTGGCTCTGGCAGAGTAAGTGCAGCACTCACTCCACTGGAGCCAGAGTGCAGGCATGCCATGGCAGAGGCTGGCAAACCCACCTAGCAAGGAACCCCATTCTCAGGCAAAGAGCAGCTGCCTATTTACACCTTTGCTTTCAGTGGGCCACTAAGCTGACATACACAGCCTGTCAAAAAATCCCATTAGGAAACATTTATTATGTTGATCTGTGGCTTCCAAACAAAGTGCCATCTCCAAAAGTAAGGAGAAGGGGCAAGAGCCCTTTTGTTTTTAAGCATCTGGAAGGAATTGGAAGAAAAATAATAAAACTTCCTGCATGAGGAACATTTCCCCACAGCACTCCTTGAAGGAAGAGAGTTTGCTCAGGTGTCCCTGCTCTCGCTCTTAAAGAATTTCTCATTGTATCAGGCTTCACCCCTCCAGAGGGCAATAATTTTTCTGAGGGAACCAAGTGGCACAATGAATGACGTAACAGTCCTGTGAATTAAACTGAATTACCAAGTAAAATGAGCCTGACAGTTCTGTCTTGCTGTCTGCTAAATCAGAGGTTCCCAAATGTGGGTCATTTCAGAGGCAGCTTGTGAAACAGGGCTGGGGAAAAGCATCTGGGATTGTTGGGAAGAACAATGGAGAGGTTTGGTTGTGGGTCTCTCAGAGAGGCTGGCTGTGCTCCCACGGCCTCTGGTCATGCTTTGGGAAGGCACTTGTTCCATGGCAGGAAAATACAACAGTGGTAAGTGAAGGGGAATCATGGGAAGGAATGCTGCAGTTGGAAGCACTGCAGAAACCTGCAGGACAGCCAGAGGTCCTCCACAAAGTCTCCCGGGGACTGCAGAGGGCTTTGCACCAGGCCAAAGCTAGACTGAGAGGAAGCCAAAAACACTTCATCTCCATGTCCCCCACTGTCAAAGGTTCAGATGGGGTCTTGCAAACCCCCAGGTGTCTTTTAGCAGGGGTGAAACAGGCAGTGCCCAAGTGGCAATGGCTGGGAGAGGCAGTGCTTGCCTTGCCTTTGCTGTTTTGGCAGCCCCCAGATGGCCCTGCCCTGTTCAGCATTCTGCCCCTCCTGTTGCTGTTATTGGTGCATTTGGAGTGTGTTGGGCAAGAGGGACAGACAGAGTGATGGGGAATGGAAGAGAGGAGGGAGTGGGTGCTGAGATGGAGTGAGGGAAAGAATGGATGGAAGAAGGTCTATCCTTGACTTTAAAATTCCTGCCATACTTCTCTTCAAAATTTTCATTGATCTTTGCTGTTCTGAACCTCAGCCTGCCAAACTGAAGGTACCCACTGTCCCTTCAAAGCTGCCAAAAATTCTTCCAGATCCACCTCATCTCTATGAAATCCCACTTTGCCTCAAAAATACAGACCCTTTTGCTCCATCCTGACCACACCCTTCTGCTCCTTTTCATTTCTGCTTATGCTACCATGTGTCCCCTTGATGATGAGTTCAGTTTAGCTTACACAGCTGAGAAACCTTGAGCTGTCCTTTCAAAATCTAAACACATCTCAGCAAGAACTAGAGAGGCATCACATTCTTGTCATTCTCTCCAGACTGCCTCTATCCTTGCAGACTTGCTGTTTTCTAAAATACTTATCATTTGCTTCTTTTAAATGCTGGCAGATGAGTCAATGGGAACCTTGGGCTATTCTACCCACATATCCCATATGATTATGGCAAAAAATACAGCAATCCTTTCACTTCAGGGAGAATTCAGACCTCTGACTAGTAACATTCCTAAGGTACAAAACACAATCTTTTTGAACTCATGTTCAGTCTCTAAAAATTAGTAGTTTAAAAACAAAAATTACAGTGTGGGAGAGCAAAGCAGCTGTGAATTCCTTCTGCTTGCCCTGTGGTTCTGTTGTTTTAACTAATTTTCATCACCCTGGCATGGTATTCTGTACATATAGCTAACCATCTTCCCTTCCAAATATAGAAAAATAGTTACCCTGTTTAAATCAAAATATAACCACATCACATATTATCATTTGATTCCTGTTGTTATGCCTTAAGAATAATAAACTAAAACAAATTAGGGGAAAAAAGCCTGAATTTTCAATATGGTACTAAATTGTAGCAATAGCAAAACTCAAAAAGAGCTTTCAGTTATGTTTTTGTTACAGCAGCATTTCAGGTGAGTGCACAAGATTTTTAATGTTCAGGCTTACAGACCATCTTGTCCAAGTATCTCAGCTTGCATCTGAAGTCTGCATTCCCTCTAAAGGCAATCTTGTCCCATTGTAAGGTGTTTTCCCAATTAAGCCATAATTGAACTGATATAGCTGTATAAAGATAGGGAGGAACATTTATGTACAGTGTTGTTAGCTAGCCAAAGAGCTGTATAGAAATACCATATTAATCCATTTTACTTGGATTTTTTAGAAGAAGATTTCTGATGTTCTGCAAAAATCTGCTCCAAAACCTGGTGTCCCTGCAGATCTACAAAATCTGCTCAGTCAACATTTTGGTGAAAACCGTTCTGTGATTGAAATAGAGGAATTAAAGCTGTCAGGTAACTTATCCTGTATTTAATATATAAATAATGGTTTTTTTTTCATTATACTATTGACTTATTTTTCCACAGAGGAAAGAAGACTTTTGGGGCATAATTGAGTTGTACTTTTTAATGAAAATATTTTCTTATTTTTCTTTTTTACTGTATATTAATTTGCTGTTTAAGTTGAAATGTTGGTTTCTTTGGAATAAATGTGAGGTTTCTTGGAGGAATGGAAATGAAACATTGTTTAAATATCTCTTTTTATTATAAAGTATTAATTTCTGGAGCTGACTTTTCTGATAATAATTTTGTGATTCCTAATAGTAGCTCCCAAGATGCTATGAGAGATGGATTTTGTTCTGGGATTATCTGAGTCAATGCATAATAAGGGGCTGACAGAAATAGACAAAGAAATAATGAGGCATCATTCTCATATGGGTATGAGATTTTAAATGCAGTGGTTTTTCAGGGAGTGGCATGAATTGAGGTGATAATTTTGGTCCATGTGTGAAGTGACCAAATTTTAGCCATGGGGACCCTTTTTGTTCCCGGCATCCTGCCTCCAGTTAAAAGCCAGATAGAAGAGGCAAAAAGCAGGACAGAGCAGGCTTAGCTTCTGTCAATTGGAGGTTGCATTGGAGATGATGGCAACATTGAAGTTCTTTGCCTCTCCTGTGCAGACAGAGACACTGTCCATTATTTGTTGGTAGGGCTCATGAAGAGCAGCAGCCTGGTAACCAACCTGCACTCACCTTTGGGACTTCTTAAACTGTCAGTGACCTATGCCCAATGCAGAAGCCTTCTAGTCAAGCAGTGCTTTTGCTTTATTAATGCATAAGCCTGTCTCTCTAGGTAAATGTGCTCTTCCTTAATCCCCATGATTCTAAGTGGACCCTTCTTTATTTCTGTGGGGCAGTCTCAGCTTTGTTACTGGATCAAGAAAACCTGGAGAAATCCCATATAGATTTCTTCGAAAAGCTTGTGTTAAGTTTTTTTTGGTATATAAGATTTTTAGGAAATAATAAATTGGTTTGGTTTCTTTCTTATTAAAAGAGCCCTTTGGGCTGCTGAAGTCACCCATTTCCATATATGTTGGATGGCTATATCTTTCCTTCATTTTTTTGTTGGGAGTTGAAGGCTTAGAGTGCCAAGGAGTTTATGAACTTGTACAGCTGTCAAGTCATTCACATCAAAGGACCGAGTAAATAACAAGCAGCTACTCTGGAGTGGCGTGTCCCTGTTCACTGGCAAAGTGCAGAAGGTCAGGGTTGGTCAGAAAGTAAGCATGGTCTCTTGCTGCAGTCTGGAGCTGTGTGTTTCTTCCCCCCTTTCTGAAACTTCTATTTAAAGCTGTTGTGAATACTGCAGGGTTACTGCACTGTTGGTGAGGAGTCAGGTACTGAAGCTGTGTCCTTCAGAAAGGACCTCTTGAGCTGTCAGTCATTAATGAGAGCATGTATTCAGAAGATCAGTCCCTGCCCATCCCCACAAGCATCAAGTGCATCTTTAAACATGATTTTTAAAGTAAATCAGCTGCTGATGCTTCAGTTGTACATACTCATTTCCTTTGAAGCTCAAGTTCCAGTAGATGTCAGCCTCAGGATTTAATATGAATCCGTGCAAAATAAAAGTTTTAGCAAGACAGGACTTAGAGCCAGGCATTGGCTACAAAGCAAGTTTGTCACATTGTCTGTTCTCATGAAGATCTTGGATTGATACTTTCAGCATTAGCACAGTGCACCATCCATGTGAACATGAATAATGTCTTTGAAGAAACCTCCTTAGTTTAGAAAATGTATTAGCAAACATCCATGGGCACCCTGAGGGGCTGTGCTTCATGCAAGATGGTGACAAATATGTAAGTCTTCAAGGACAGAAGAATTGTTAACGCTCTGCAAAAGCATGTTGTTCCATCAGGCAAAGAGCCCTTAACAGCAGTGGCAAGTTTTCAGACCATGGAATTTTAATCACCTTTTTCAGAACTTTGATTTTCTGTATAGGCATGAGAAAGGACCTTCCAAAAAACCTATTAGGACCTTCCTTGCCGTTATATGAAATTAAATGGCATGTCTGCCACAGAGTGTTTTTAAAAGACACTGTTAACACAGTGACCAGAGAAAAGGAAGTCAGCAGGAAATGGAGAAAGAGAAAAGCACTGAAAATGCTGTGGAGGTGTTGCTGTTAGGGTTGATACAGTTAGGTGGGTTGCCACAATATGAAAGACCAGAAGGTGAACAAACTTACTGACAAGTAAATTATTGGTAGATTCTTGCATTTACATGGTATGAATCATTTAGGGGATGTACAAACATATTTCATCACAGATACATTGGAGGAACAGTCTAGGGATGTAAGGGTTTTGGCTGAGGCTTTGATTCATTGTGGCAAAGACATATGAAAACTTTCTTTAAAGCATGTGATCACACCTGTACTGCAGCCCAGTATTCAAGGTTTCAGGCTGGAAGAAAAAAAAGAAATTGCAATTCAGAGATGTTACCTTCATTGATTTAACCCATACAAAGTTTCTTCTACATTAATTTTTGTTTCAGAAATGGTAATTTATTGATGATGAATTTATGAAGGTGGGATTCCATCAACATAACTAGTGGTTTTGCTGCAAACATATGTTCTCCCTTTGCTGTTAAAATATTTTTATTTCATTTATTAATATTTTCATTTTATTAATATTTATTAATATTTTTATTTTATTGATATGTATTAATATTTTTATTTTATTAATATTTTATTACACCACAAAAATATTTTTTCCTTTATGTTTTCAGATTCCTGCTTTTTGCCAGCCAATGATCTTACCCACAGTTTTTCTTCATACCTGAAGGAAAGTGAGTTTAAATGTTGGTCTGGATGAAAGTTGTATGAAAAATATTGTTAAGACGATATTACTGCATTTTTCTATATGTAGCTCCAAATATTGTTTATTATGAAATATTAAGAACTTTAAGGCTTTTAATTTTTTTTAATGACAGGTCTTTTTTTTTCTGGCTCTTATTTAGTTTATCGCTTTTTTCTTTTTTTTGGTATCAAAAATGTTCTAGGCTTTCTTATAATTTCTAGGGATTATTTGTCAGTAATTTATTGTGGCTTCATGAGTAGGTGTATGTATTATCTTAGAATGAAAGTCCTGCAGCTGTCTGCTGACATGAACCAAGTGAATTTTTTTCCTCTTGTATATTTATATAGAACTTCTGGTCTGGTAAATGTACCTTTGCAGATGATTTTCTCTGATACAAATTGCCATATGTGGCAAATGAAGACAATAAGCTCGTCACCTTAAAAACTGTTGATTGTTAATGCTTATCTAGTTTCTTCAGTTATGTGATATTTCTGTATTTTATTTATTTTGGGCATTCCATTTTCCAGTTTCTCAGCCATGACTAAATGCAAAAGCGATGCCAAAGTTCCAGACCTCAGAGGAGTCAGCATGTGTGTTCTTGCTGCTGGCTACCATTCATCATGTACTCTAGTAATTTAAAACTGTGGCATGCAGTACTTTGTGTGGCTACAACGGCTTTTCCATTGCAGTCTGTCCTAAGTGGGCGAAGCTCCGGAGAAGCCACAAGGAGAAGAAGTCAGTGGTGATGTTAGTTCTCTGCAGCTCTGCCCTCCGCTCCTTGGAGCTCATCAAGTATGTCAGCAGCAAGGGCTGTGTTGAGGTTGGCAGTCGGTCAGGAGTTTTGGCTTGGAACCACAGGCAAAAAGGCAAAACTGGGACACTGTCCTCTGCTAGCCAGCAAATTCACTGCCTCAAACTGATGCAATATCCCTTCCTTCTTTAAACTCTGGGAGCTGGTGTTGGGTTTTGGACGCAAGTAATGCTCAGTACTTCAGTTGCCTGGGAAGCTTTACTTTTGTTAAAAATCAAAAGTAAAGTGTAACCAATTTGGGGAAACGTGGAATATGTTATACTCAGGAACAGAGTAAGCCCATAAAGCATCATGATCCACCAGTAGAAGTCATGGCTTTGCACTAAAGGCAGTGAGGACATGGCATTTCAGGGCCTCAGATGCCAAAGTGTGTCTGGCCTGAGTGCCTCCAGGTTTGTGTCACTGTTCTCAGCTGGCTCAGGCTGGCAAAACTGCTGGGTAGAGATGACAGTTTTCAGTGTGCCCTGTCCCTGTTTTTTCCTCTTCTTTTTCCTCCTACTTCTCATGCCAGAAGTTTTGATGACTCTGATGAATTGATGGATACCTCACAAATTTCATGGTTGTCTTCTATGTCTTGACCCTACTTATCTGTCAGTACAAACTGAGATGGAGCTTTGGGAAGTTTGATTCCATGACACAGATATAAGCATAGATAAGGCAGATAAGTGCCAGTCATGCATGCAGAGACTAGCACCTGAGACTTAGGTGGTTTAGATGTAGATAAACCTTTAGCTTTGCGAATTAAAAATTTGTTGCACTGTAAGAAGCATGCAGAACAAACTGTCTTAAATGACATTGAACAAATACTGAATATGTTGTCTCCTGTTTGATGAATACAGAACATAGAGTTGTTATGGTGTGCCAAAATGGAGTGTCAGAAAAACAAGTCAAGGTTTCTAACAAATTAGTTTGGTTAATTGGAGTTTGGACAATGTCTGCAGTAAAGACAGTGGCAGCCTAGGTTTTCCCAGCAGCCATGCTGCAGAAAGACTTTGAAATGTAGATTCATCCATACACAGATCCTTCCTTTTCTGTACACACACTCATATTCATTAATGCCTTTATCTCAGTAACTGAATTGTTTTTTAATTAGGATTTGGTGATTAACCAGTTTTGAACTAAGCTAGCTGTGAAAGCACAGGCCGTAATATTAAATATTATCTGACAATCTATCTAAACAATATTGCCCTGGTATCTTCCACTGTGTCTGTCCAGTTGTTGATCTCTGTTGATGAGTAGCAAACAAGAATGTACACAGTGTTCAGAGTACAACCAGAGTTCACTGGGGGACTGTGTGTGTCTCAAATGTATTGAGAAATGCCAGTTGGTTTTTCTTTCCTCATGTGTGGTCTTAAGCCCAACCCTGCTTCTTGTATTTCACCGTTCATTTTTTTTATTATTATTATTAGGTCAATGACAGCCTTTAAAGGAGATTGCAGAGTCATCAAGTTGTTTGCAAAGCACATAAAGGTAGGGAATTTTAATAGAGCAAGTAAACAGCTAAATAGTGTGATGCGATTTTCTTTTTAAATCCTTTGGCAGTAGTGCCTTTCATACAGTGCTCGTATGAAGTTCCTTGCTTTAGGCAGTGCTTCCTTTGGTAGCCCATTGCTGCAGTGGGAAGAATTTCACTAAGCACCATCTCCAGTAGCTCTGGTGTAACCCTGTGCAGAGTGTGGATGCTTGTGCACGTGCTGAGTTCCACTGTTCACATCCCCTCAAGTGCTCATTCAGTGCCAGAAGGCTCACACACACAGCTCTGTGCAAGCAAACTGTCCACCACCCGCCATCCATTGGATTCTGAAAATTGAATGCCTGGATCCGCAGTATCCACACCTGTCAAAAAGCACAAATTATTGGGAATAATGAATGGACACTTGGCCTTTGATATAAATGCTGTCAAACATGCAAATGTCATTTGCTTTATTTCACCTTTTTCCAGTATCTTCATCTTGAAAGACTTCAGAGTTAATTCAAGTTTTTCAGTATTCCAGAGCATTTGTTTAAATGCTGAAGGAATCTTGCTGTTCTCACCTCCAAAAATAGTTGGTGCCATAGCAGATTTTTAAAGTTAAAAGATTGAACTTCTAGAGAAGTGTGATGCCCAGCTGGCTTGTTATATTTCTTAAACTTTCTTCCAGATATAATCATCTGACAGTTTGAAAGGCAAATATCGTTTGTTACTTGTTGGTGTTCTAGAAAGAAATACAATGAGATCTGGAATTTATTTCCAACTCCTTGAGAAGAAATTTTTAAACAATTATGGGTTTACTGTTGATTTTTCTTTCTCTCTTCAAATTAGATAAAGGAGCAAATGAATATGTTGGAGAAGGGCATGTTCCACATTGGGGTTGGAACTCCTGGGAGAGTAAAGGCACTAGTGGAGCAAGGTAGGAGAACAAGGAGGGTTTCCTCCCTGGGCAGTTTATATTTAGTCTCATGAGAAGTGAAACTTAAACTGGTTTTTTTTTAGGTTGACATGAACGTGTAGATTTGGGTACTAAACTGTGTGGTTCTGTTTCTTCACTTGTTCTATGTCAGACAAAACAAGGTCAAGGTTCTGGTACTTTGTTTTATGATCACTTTAAGCTGGCATAAGCCAGTATTAGCGGAGAAAGGCAGAGAAATGCTTCCTCTCACCTGACAGTCAGTGCTTATTCCCTCTTCCTGCTCCCTGTGCAAGCCCAAGAGTCTTTGGCAGCTCAGAGAAATGACCCCAATTAAACCAAAACCAGCATGCACACAAAATCAGGTAATGAGCAGGCAGAGGTGGGAGACTTCCTCTTTTGGCAGGAATACTGATTTATGCTGACTTGAAAGTGATTGCAAAACCATAATGTGAGATTTAAAGTTCCAGGAAACCAAACACTGCAAGTGGATCAAAAGGAAATAGTGGCAGAAGTCACTGTATCATATGTTACTGTGAGCTTAGTGTAAAATTTTGTGAGGGTATAGGAAAGATCTGCTTGCTGATTTGATCTTATTTCTCATTTGCCTGTAGTAAAATTAATTATTCTCTAGAAATCTTTTAAATTTTGAGTATTTGTACTTATTCAGTAGACAGTATGTACGCAAAGAAAAAGAAACAACAAAATGACAAGATGATAAGGCAATTCTTTCTATTCCTCTTATGCAAGACACTGTCTTGCTCTAACTGTGTTCTCTTGGTCAGGGATTGGCAGTGGTTTGGGACTTTACTGCTCCTTCCAAAAGAGTGCAGGAGTAACATCATTTTGTTGCTTCAACCAACTTTAAATGTTGGTGCTCAGCACATCAGCACATTGCCATGAGAGTAGTGAGGCACTGGAACACGTTGCCCAGAGAAGCTGTGGATGCCCCATCCTGGAAATCTTAAATTTTATCCCAAGCTCTAGTTCTTTTTTTGACAGTTTAGTGTTGCAGTCACTTAGTGTTGGGTCACTTAGGGAAGGGAGAGGAATCAAAACTGATGGGAAAAAATGGTGAGCATCATGTAGAAGACCTGGGAAAAAATAGGAGAACAGCTGAAAAGCAAGTTCAGAAAGGACCTTTTTTTTCATCACCACTTACTTGAAGGATAAAGGAATTCTTCAGCAGCACCACTGACCTGACTCATACTCACAGAGCACCCTGTCCTGTAAATTGCTGAACACTGTCTCTTCCTGTTAACATCAATTTTCAGGTTAGGGTCCTTGTAACTTACCAGTGACATCAGCTGTGGAAATTCAACTCCTGTGGTTTCATCAAGAGGAAGCTTGAGGAATTACTTTCTGGCAGGATGTTAAGCTCTTGACAAGTCTGGCAACAGTAGTTGTTCTGCTTTTGTGTTTATCTTCCAAAAAGGCAGGAGATTATGTGGCTAAGGGAGTTTGCAGTGTCAGTGCATTAGTTTTCCAAGCAGCAAATGTAGTACTTAAGTGTACAAAGATCAGTTTCCTTGGAAACAGACAGCAAAAGATGTAAAAGCCAAAAATCATTTTGATAAGCACATGTAATATTATCTTGGTAATAAAAATTATGTTGCCTTTTTAGATGCCCTGTGCTTAAACTCCACAAAATATATGATTCTGGATTGGAACTGGAGAGATCAGAAACTGAGGAGAATGATGGACATCCCTGAGGTATTGTAGATGTTATATTCTGTGTATTAAGTACTTTTGTTGGTAGCTCTCAGGTCTTGGTCAGTACAGTTCTTTCTATAAAGCTGTCTTCAGTGGGAAAGGAACACAAAGAAGTTCCCATTGACTGAGAAGTCTGTACTCTCAGGTCTCAGAATTATCTCCCGAAAAAGAATTTTTCCTTTATTGTTGCAAGTCACAGCTGTGACTTCTATGGCTGTGCTGTGAGTTTCACCTGTTTATGCTCCATGGATATTCTGCCTGTCCTCAGGAAGCTCCCTCAGCAGGAGGACTTTGTACAGAGTCCTAGACCTTGACAAATGAGAGATATGGGCATCACAGACTGTGTGAAATTTAACAGAGGGAAGTGCTGGATTCTGCACCTGGAATGGGGCAGCCCTGGATGTACAGACAGACTGGGGAATGAGACAGTGGAAAGCAGCACCATGGAAAGGGACCTGGAGGTCCTGGATGATGGAAAGTTGAATCTGAGCCAGCAGTGCCCTGGAGCCAGGAGGGCCAACCCTGTCCTGGGGGCATCGGGGACACCATCACAGCTGGGCAGGGGAGGGGATTGTCCTGCTCTGCTCTGAGCTGGGCTGGCCTCACCTGGAATATTGTGTATAGCTCTGGTCACAACATAAGGAGGGTATAAAGCTGTTAGAGAGTGTCCAAAGTAGGGTCATGAGGATGGAGAAGGTCCTTGAGGGGAAGCCCTATGAGGAGGGGCTGAGGTCACGGGCTGGAGAAGAGGAGGCTGAGGACAGACCTCACTGCAGTCACAAATTCCTTGTGAGGGTGAGAGGAGGGACACTGATCTCTGCTCTGTGGTGACCAGGGACAGGACTTGTGGGAGTGGCCTGAAGTTGTATCAGGGGAGGTTTCAGTTGGATATTAGGTTTTTGATCCAGAGGGTGGTTGGACACTGGAACAGGCTCCCCAGGGAAGTGGGCACAGCACCAGCCTGACAGACTTCAAGGAGTGTCTGGACAATGCTCCCAGGCACAGAATGTGACTCTTGGGGTGTCCTCTGCAGGGCCAAGATTTGGACTTGATCCTTCTGGGTCACTTCCAACTCAGCATATACTGTGATTCAGTGAAAAGTTTCCTCAAAAACTAAACAAAACTATGGCCAAATGTCTATGTTTCTCCACCTGAGAGCAAGATAACATCACATGAGTAAATCTACAGACAGTTCTCATGGGTTTTTCTTTTCTTTCTTGTCTTTTTTTTTTTCTTTTTTGTTTCTTTTGACAAGAAGTAGGGTACAAACAACTTAGATCCATCCATCACTTGTACACTCTTTCTAAGATAATTCCCAGTTCCTTCCAGATCTGTAATCCAGCTTTTCTATTTATTGCTGTAACAAGCTGTGTTTACAGTATGTTGTGGAGCATCACCTATTTCTAGCCAGATGAAGAGGCAGTTTCCTCCATTAATGCTTGTTAGAAAGCTCCCAATTTCCTGCACAGCGTCTTGAGGTTTTGTGCATTTAAAGAAGGCCCATACATGGCAGGAATCTCCAGGGAAAAGATTGCATATAAACATTTAAAAAGATTGCATATGCTTTTGCACATAAACATTAAGTGAAACAAAGTGAAGCAAATTTCACAAGTGAAACAAATTATCGGTCATTAATCCATCTATGTGCTTATCTAAGTATTTGAATGTGCTGCATTTTACAGCCCCACATACACAAAACAAAACTAAAAAAATACATTGAAGAAATGAAGTAGCAAAAAAAACCTCTGCCTTTGCTTTTTTGGTGGCAAGGAGGCTCCCTCTTGTGGCTAATACATAAGGCTTTTTTTGTATAATACGTAAGGCTTTTTTTGTATGGTGCTTGCACTTACCTGTAAGTTTTTTAAAGAACAGAAAACATGAAATCACAGACAGTACAGTACAAAATCACGGGCAATACAAAAGGTGTTGATGGCAGTGGGATGGATTTTTTAAATCATCTGAAGTCAACATCAATAAAGTAAATCATAGGTGATCCACCTCCAAAAAATGAAGATTATGTTGCCACTGTTTCATTTTGGGCTATTGCAAACCTCTAGTATACCTTTCAGCTCACTGTAGGCAGCATCATGGTAGTTCTGTGTGTCTAGAAATATAGGCCTAAAGTTGTGACTCCAAGTCTGTTTTATGAAGGCAAAATCCTAAGGCTGTCTTAGCATAAAAATTTAAAGCTTAGTTCAAGTTAAATCTGGGTAAGTAAGAACACTGGACCATCATATATTGTGTTAGGATAAGCAATAGATATTTGTGTGTGATTACAGAATAGTGAATATATAATTACAGAAAAGTCTTCAAACTGCTTTTGGCTCATGGAACACATCATAAAGGAAGGTTTTTAACATCTTGGGCTTTATAAGTGGAGTATTTTGCAGGTATTTATCCCACTGCAGACATTAGGCAGATTCCTTAAAGTTGTGTATAAGGAATGTCAAAAGCGAAAGACACCCAAATAATGTTTTGGTGATATTTTAACATCACATATAAACCAATGGGATGTTCTAGCAACTTGTGGGCTTCAAATATGGAATACAGTCCTAATCAGCCTTTCTCATTGTATAGAAAAATGTCAAATACATGCTTGGAATACTCATAAGCTGTCTCAAAGAGAGGAAATACAGTAGCAAAGGCAATTTTTAGAATAGGCTGTATGATGTACTAATTTCTTCCACCTGTTTTAATTATGGAGGCAAAATTGTACACTTCAAGTTAGAAACTCAGCATACTGGCCTATTTTCAGAGCAAACCTCAATTATCAATCATTTCTTTGCATACTTAAGGTGCAACATTGCTGAATTTCATTGTTTTTAAACCAGAAAGCAAGAACAACTGGAAGCACATGTCCATTGTACTTGCTGTTTTGGTAGTCACCTGATGTTCAGTGGAGAATTATGTACACAGCATTATATTTATATTCTAATAATATATTAGAATATTATAGTAGAATATAATTATTATAATATTATATTTATATTCTAATAAATATATGAATTTTAAAACACATGGATCATCCCACCTGGCAGTTCTGTATGCCATCATATCCACACAAGGGATGGTGCCCCGATCCTCTGCTCTGTCAGCTCCCTCAGCATCTCATTAGTTAATGTTGCTGGATTTTTTCATTCTCTGTTCCTGTGTCTCCCACTTCATTCATCCCAAACAATGGAGAGAGGAGATGAAAGCTCTCAAAGAAACCACAGGAGGAGTGAATGAGTGTATCAGACTTTGTCTTGGCACACTGGAATTGAAGTAAAGCATAAAGGTGTAAATAAAAATGGATTGTATACTATTTGATCTGACCAAAGGACAAGCTTCCTTTCAACAAAACCCAATACTGTATTGTCTGCAAACAATACACACACCAAGCCTTCAGTAAATTTGAAAATATGTTAAGTTTAAGTTGCATATGTCATGAAAATAAAAGGTTTGTGAGAAAAGGACTTGTGATAGAAAGACAACTGTGTTCACCTTCGTGTAGCACATCCAGTTTGAAGTTGAGGCTGGCTGGACTTTCTTACATCATTTATTCCTCTGCAAAGTGGAGGCATGAAAGAATATAATCCTGAGAGAAAACCTGCAAACAAGGGATTTGTAGGTGGTAAGAGGGAGCTATAAGGAAACTCTGGACTAAGCATGATGATAAAGAATCTTGTGTTCCTTCTGAAGTATGTAGTCAATATTTATTCTGTATTACATTTGTTTTCTCTTTAGATAAGCCATAAGCCATGGCCATATCAGTGTCATAAACCAAGGTACTTTGTATTGCAGCACAGGCAGACCTGACCTTCATGCTCACTTTCATTCAGGTGTCTCAGACACAGACAGGGCTGTGCCTCTTGCACTGTCCTTGATCTGCTTTATGCCAGTCTGGAAAGTTCTGTAGGGATTCTGCAGCCCAGGATGGGCCTTTTGCTGTGGTGTGCTTTATCAACTCTGCCAATGACAACCTTTCTGTAGCCATGTGAAATAGGACTTCAGAGCTGCAGGGCAAATGATGTGTCTTTTAAAAACTGGAAATGTTCTATAGGACCTTGTGTAGGAATCTCTTCTTTAATTTCTAGTCCTATAGTAAGGTGCCTGAGTAAATAAATAATGGTATCATTATCAGTAACTTCTTATGCTTTCTCTGATTTTTGTTTTCTTCAGATAAAGAAAGAAACAATTGACCTACTGGAGAAGAGTATTATAAAGCTGTGCAGAGATGGATCTGTGAAGCTGGGACTCTTTTAATGAGTTTACCAACAAGGAAGTAATTTGCAGCTGCATTTTACTATTATCCTGCCTGCAACTGAATTTTGACTTTTCAGAGGTCACGATACAGAAGGCACATTGCAACTTTTTCTGAGTTTTCTTTTAATAAAAGCCCAGAAGTTTTGTTTGTAGTTCTAGTATTATTTTTATTGCAGGAACAATGTCATACTGAAATCAGAGTTACACAGCTTTCACCTGCTAGATGTACTACTACATGTCACAAGTAAGACTTTGAAGATGAGCAAATATGGGTGTGAAAGTTTTTGCACAGCTCAGTTTTCTGTTCCCTCCCTGTGCTGTCCCAAATGAGACATGTATTTCTCTCGTGAGAGTGGTAATCTACTTGCTCTTGGGGGGTCTTTGAAAAAGTTGTATGAATTTCAGTAACATGTTGAAAAGGTATTTTTCACCTGTCTGTTCTGGAGCTAACCAAATGCTGCTTTTTGCTCTTACATGATAAATTATCTGTACATTATACTGAGATTTTATTTTGGTTAAACTGTTGAAGTGTGCAAAAAGTATTCTTATGTTTGTCCATTTAAATTAAAATGAGGTGATCTCTGGGTTATTCTTTTGTTATTGCAGGTAGTAGGGAATGGATGGATTCTTTTTCAGAGAACAAGATCAATAGAGATAAGGAAATCATCAGTATCTAGGGAAGCCATTGATCCAAATTGGATATTTTAAAAATGAGTTGTCCTTCTATGATAAAGAATACACAACCTTTTTACAACCTTTAATTGCATCTCAGTCAATAGCAATGAATGTAATAGGTAAAGAAAATTGGTTTGGTCTTCCAAAGCCATGTTCTCTGTGCAGTGCTGTCTCAGCACCTGCAGTCCTACCCAGTGGAATCCAGTGCAACTGGAGTAGAACTCCTTTCCTTGTATGCCATGCCTGTTAGCTGGGCAGCTATGGAAGTGAAGGGAGAGGAAATAATGCATCTGAAATTACACAGAAATCCCAGTATAGCTGCCAGTATCCCTGCAAAGGAATAAGTCATAACAAATTCTAATGAGCTGTGGAGCAGGAAAAATATATGTAAGCTTTTCCAGGAGGAATGAACTGGACACCCTGATCAAAGTACACAATCACTTGGTTGGTACAAGCTGATCATGGGGATCCAGGCACAAGTACAGAAAACAAGGAAGAGAGAGATCTAGTTAATAAGTAATTCCTCACCATAATGCAAGTTTGAACAACGAATACAGTCTCCTAACAATAAAGACAGTATTTCAGCTGAAACATTCTCCAGCACAAGGATATACCTCCTTTCTCTTACCAAGAAGAAAATGAAAAACAAGACAAGTGTTATTCCCAGAGAAGGAGAAGCCCAGCCTTCCAGGTGTCCAGATAACAGTGCATTCAAACAGCAGAGGCTGCCAGCTTGGAAGCCCCAGCTCACCATTGCATCTGTGCTCTCCAGCTTCTTTCTGACAGGGGCATTCTGCCTCACTGTGGGAGTCTGCCTTGTCCTGTCTGCAAACAGCGTCAGAGAAATACAGGTTGGTTTGGGAGTGGTGTTCTTTGATATTCTGTAAAGTAGAAACCAGGCCAGGTTTGCAGAGAAAAGGCTTTGAGTTTTTGCTTTTGAGTAAAGATGATAGCAATGGCTTTATGCCTTGGACATGTGTCCAGCAGCTGGTATTCCTGTGAAAATCTTCAGAGGCAGTTGGTCATCAATAAAATCAGAGCACTGGGTGGTAATATCTGAAATATGGGTGATAATTACTGCCAAAATGTTGTCATTATCTTCTGGGGTTTTGAAGGGAAATAAGCAAATCCCTCACAGAGTGTTTGACACTATAAGAACATTCATGTTTGTTGGGCAAAAGCTTGAAATACAGAGAGCCCTAATGTTTAAATCCCTCCTGCAGAAAAGGTTATTCAGACATGTGGTGTTGTGAATAGACTCCTGTTTGGAGCCAACACTGAGCACATGATGCATGTGGGGATTTGTCCAGCATTACTTGGTCAGCCAGCCCAAGCTGCAGAAGTGTACTTCACTCAGCACTCCTTTGCTGAGGAGCAGACGTGACAGTTCTGCAACAGTCACCAAAAGGCTTTAAACCAGCTTTAAAATAGGGATAAATTTTGTGATTGTTCATGAGGCCAAATCCTCACTCTGCCTCTTCATTTTCAACAGTGTTTTTGGCAGTCCAGGGTCACTTAAAAGAGAACAGCTCTGAGAAGCCTTGGACATAAACCACTAACCTTTTCCTATGAGCATGTTCTTTATGACAATATATTTCCTTGTTCACTTTTCTGACAGATAGATTATTCAGATAAATGCTCAGATTGTTCAAAGCTCCGTGAAAATTCCTCTAACTGGAATAAGGAATGCCACTGTTCTATTAATTTCACGCTAAAGGAAGATATATTGGTAAGTGGGTGCAAAAACCAACTCAGGTTGCTGAGTACCACCTGTTACTTATATCCCTAAATGAGAGAAGACAGTAATTCTGTTCTGTAGAGCTCCTGGCTAAATTTGCTTTGTACTTTTTCAGAACATGTAATGCTCAAAATTTTACACTTTAGCCTTTGTTGTTCATTTTGGTATTAATAATCAAGACCAGGCCCCTTGACTGGGAGATGCCCAAGGAGAAGGGGGTGGAGGAAATGGTATTTGATTGTGGAGGTGACCTCTCTCTGTCTCTCTCTGAGTCAGAGGCAAAGGCTTGCCCTTGGCCCGGGATTGGTTGTTGCTGCCCTCCTAAGCTCTCAAGTGAGAAGGAAATCTGAAGCTCTGACCACTTTACATAAGTAGACCCCTGTAGTCATTTTTACAAGAGTTGTGCTGCTAATCCCCAAGGTCTTTGAAATAATTCAAGTCTAGCAATGTGATTCTGAAGTTTCTTTTGGAAAAAATATCCTTAATTTCCTTCCTTAAACTACCAGGTCGTGTTATTGAGACTGTTAAAATGCTTCATGTTCTGCCAAAGAGATTTTATACTTAGTACTGAATAAATGATCCCTTAAAATGACAGTGTAATTTAAAGTCACTTTAGGATTCTTCAGTATTGAGAAGGCTGTTAAAATACTTTGTAATTCTCCAGATTACAGTGATGTTTGAGATGAGAAGTTAATTTAACTGAGTAATGGGTTTTTTATAGTTGCATAATTACCCTTCATGCATGATTTGCCTGCCCAGCATTCTTCTTTGAATGTGAAGGTTTTTGTGCATGTTCTTTAATGGAAAATGAGTGTCTGTCTCTGCAATATGATTCATAGTCATTGCAAGTTCATGGCCAGCCATGCCATCTTGAGTAAAATAATTATCAGGCATTTTTATTTTAGGTTTTGTTTGGTGATTTAAATTATGTTTAATTTTGTGCCAAAACATAAAATCCTACAGTTAGGGTAAAGATTAGATTCTAGCCCATGACTGCTGTATTGCTTAGGGTGTAGTTACAGACATTTTAATATGAGTACTCTCTTCCCCCCTTTTTTACTAAGTAATAAGATTTCTCATTGCCTTCATGAGCTCTCCTTATTGAAGGGATTTATCCTTGGATTCTAGGGTGATGTTTTTATGTACTATGGTCTGCAAAACTTCTATCAAAACCACCGTCGGTATGTGAAATCAAGAAGTGACGCGCAGCTGTTGGGCCGAAATGTAAATGTAAGTTTTCTTTTTCTGTTGTGAGATCAGCAGCACTTCCACCAGGTGTGCCTTTGACCATATGGAGAACCATAAGTGTGTTTAAGTGCCTCTAGGGAATAATAAAGTACAGATTTTCGGTGTTTGGTCATGGCTTTTATGCTTATTGGGGCTATTATGCCTAATAAGTTAGTAAGAGAGGAAGGTTGAAGGGGGTGGGGGGTAAATAAAATATGTCAGTCCTGTGTTGCAGTTCTCAAATCTACACCTTGTAGTGCTGATTACAAATACATTGTCTTTTTCAAATACATATACAGAAAGCTTTTCCTTCTTGTGTTGTCAGTCTTCTTAGCCAGAAGTGTTTTAAACTGTGCTAGGGAACTGAATTATTCCCTAGCTAGGGCTAGGGAATTGAGTTATTCTAAGTCTTTAGTTTTGCCATTGGTCTTTGGAAGCAGGCAAGGAGCAGGAAAAGGTTAGTTCTGAAATAAGTGATATCATGTAGCATTCTAAGTATGCAATTCAGATATCTAAAGAGGGAGTACACAGCATCACCTGCAGCAGACCTGCATAAGGAAACTGGAGAATGCAATCATGGCATTCAGGTTTTTACTTAAAAATCTAAAGCATATTTTTTTGGGCTTAAAAGTAGCATTTCTTAATATACACATAGTCCACGTGTCCTTTCAGTATATATGATGGTGCCATGGTAATCTATTGTTTCTCTAAAATGCTTCTTACAACTCTCAAGACATGTTCCTCATTTCTATAAAATGCTTCTTAAAACTCTGCAAGTGTCCTGTCAGCTTGTTTGTTTGCATAAAGATGCAGCTGCTTTTTGCTTTTGTGCCAATCAGCATTGAAGTTACTTGAAAATGTTTCTATGCTGAAACCTGAAGATTTATAGTTTCTTATAAAATGGGGTAGGAATGATGTAGTAAAGCTGAGGGGGACTTCTGGTTTTCATTCTGTATCTTCATACATCAAGATTTGGCCTTGTTGACTTGCAGTAATTTGGCCAACTACATCTGCTGTTCTCCAGCACTAATTCATCCCAGGTCAGAATTAAAAAGAAGGTAAAATAAGGTGTTCTAGGGTATGCCAGGGCTTCACTGGAACATTTTCAGTTGTAGCCATTTTACAATAGCAGATCCCCAGACCTGTTTTTTGTAGACTGGAGCTTGCAAGTCGGCAGCAGAATTTGGTGAAGACCTTAAGTTTCTGTGCCTAGATATGGAAGGTGTTCCTGAGCTACAGACCCATTCATTTGCTGTCTCTCTAATGTGACCAAAAGGTACTGGAGACTTAATTGTTCAGTGGCTTTTCAGAAGAAGGCATGGGAGGACACCAGTTAAAAGCAAACCCTGGGTCTGTGCCTGATTGTTGTGTGACCTTGAATGCAGATCCAGAGGAGCTACTGCGCGCCCTTCAGCACCTACAGGAACGGGACCCCGATGGCGCCGTGCGGGGCCATTGCCAACAGCATGTTCAATGGTACGTGGGACCTTCCTCTGCCCCTTCCTGACTCCCTCTTCACACTATTCCCTTCCCCAGGCCAGGGCAGACCTGCTACTGCAAGGCCTCCACTTTCTCCCATAAAAGGCTTTATTTGGTGGTGCTGCTCTGGTGAACGTGAGGCTCTGCTTCCTACTGTTAGTAACTTGGCCCTTGTTTGGAAACTCAGGGAGATTTCTCATTTTCTAAGGCCCTCTTCCATGTGAGTGTACAGTAGGAGTGAGGAATTTAGGCCCTCTTGAAATAAGGAACAAGGATACAGTAGATTTGGTGTACTTCCTTGCTAAAAAGCACATTCCTGTACAGTGATGGGAGAGCCCAGATTCTCCCTCCTCACAATCACATTCTTAGAAGGAGGGTGTCGTGGTTTTGGTTTGCTAATTTGAGATTTCTTGGCTAGAATAGTCTTTCTTCATTCACTTAGGGAGAGAAGTCTCTCTTGTTAATGTTATGGAGACTTCTCTACAAGAAAACAGTTCTATCCTGGCTCTCTCCACGAATAGCAGCTGCCTGGGGAAATCTGCAATCGTGAGATCCCTCCCATTTTCCACAAACTTTTCCCACAGCTGTGTTTATGGGCCATGTCAACTTATGGGGTACTGTTTTAAAGATGAGTTATTTAAAGGCAAAGGTTCTCATTATCTGTATCTGAAATTATCTTCTTCCTAGGAGCACAGGATCTTCATCACTCTTCTCTGCTTCTCTGTTCAAACTTCTCATAGGATCATAGCTACTTTAACATCTGCTTACTTTAGCATGGAGGCCTTTGCTTGATATCTACAATGTGAACACTTTCATCTCCCCATACTTCCATGTTGGAAAAAGAGTATTTTCTCCATACAATGTGCTAAAAAGCACATTCTTATACAGTGATGGGAGAGCCCAGATTCTGCCTTCCCACAATCATGTGCTTAGAAGGAGGGACTCTCCACATTCTCCACTTTACTTTGGATCTTTGGATCTACCCAGTTTCATTTTTGTTCTAGAATGCTGGAAGCATTCGTAGTCCTAATTTGATCCTGGATTTGATCTTTGTAGTAATCTAATGGGCATAATCTATTTCTGAATACGCTTGAGAGATTTCAGAAAGTATCTTTGGAAAGAAAAGCAACAAAAAACTACAGACTTTTCTCCACTACCCCATCTTTTTTGTATTCCAGTTTCTACCACTCCTTGCTCTCACCCTTTTTTTAACCTGTTCCATGCAGCAGGTTTTGAGAAGGCAGCAGCTCTTTCCAAGCAGCTGCACCACCTACACCAGGGGACTTGTGAAAGCCAGTTGCATTCAGTAACTTCTAGATCCATTTGATTTTCATCTGCCTGCTTACCCACCTGCTGCTGGAAGTGGGATTTACTGGGCTGGGCTCAGACCTAGGCCAGCAGAGCCAGCTGTGTGCAGCCCACACTGTTCTGGAGCCTGGGAGGGAGAGTCAAGACAAGAAACTGCGCAGGCAGAGCTCAGAGCATTGCAATTCCTGTTAATGAAGTGGTGACAAATATCTGGATATGTGGTGGGCCACAGAATGATTGTCAGAACCCAGGAAATTCCTCTGGCTGCCCTGGAGGACTTGAGGCCCTGCCAAGGGCCTCAGAGACCTTGGCCCAGAGCCCAAGACCCCTGTGCCTTTGATTTTGACCCATGGAGCAAATTACCACCTTTATATGAAGAATTACAAGTCAAGAGAGTTTAAGTAGAATAATAGTTAGTTTGTCACAGGGTGAAAAATAGATTTTTGGAGTTTTTAGAATGGGGGTTCAGGAAGTAAGATGGAGGAACCTGGGCGTGTCCAGTCTTTCTCCTTCTTCTTCTTCTTGGCCTCCATCTTCTGCTGTGATGGTGACACTTTTGGCTTGATTTAAGGTAGAAACTCACTGTCTAACATAGATGATAGGTATTGGGAAGTTATGGTAAATAAAGTACATGTAGTTTTTAGTATAAAAAGATAACACCGCCCCAAGGGCGGTCAGTGTGCCTCAACCCAACCTGGCAGACAGACCTTGGAGGGTCGGAGAAAGAATGTTATAAATAAGAAACAATAAACAACCTTGAGAATGAGAATAGAAAAATCCTGACTCCTTCTTCAATGGCCAGGCTGGGAAAAAGAAGTTTGTACCTATCTCAGAGTCACTCTGACCAGCAGAGATTCTGAGAAATTATCATTTCCCAGAAGATTATGTCTGAGCTTTAAGGAGCTGCATGAACAGAGGTTTTGTAGAAGAAAACAAAAAAAAAAGTATCTTTTCGTTGATGCTTATGCAGCTGAGTTGTGCTTTTCATGTCTCCTAAAAGGCAACCCCTCCCCACCTGTATCATCTGATTGTCCCTGCCCATCATCCCATTGACTGCCTAGGGGTTTACAGAGCTGTTAATCCATCCTATAATGGTTTTGCCTTATATTAAACTAATCTATGTAGGAAAATAGTAATGGATAAAAACAAGTGCTGTTCGCCCACTGAAACTGGACAGCATGGTTAGGCAAAATTTTAACTAAATGGTTTTTGATTGAAGAAAGTGTTTGTGTCCAAGTTGGTAAGCAAGCTCTAACTGGCATAAAACTAAAGGAATTTTTATTTCCAAAGGACTGGAATCCCTTGATTGTGCTTCTATTTCTACCCTAGTCCCTGAAAACACATCATGTATAGCAAAGTTTTGGGACAACTGTCAAAGAAATTCTAGGAGAAACTAGCTAGGACAGTAACTTCTGTAACTAGCTAGAGAGCTCAGAAAGTGATTTTCAAAGAAGGTAGTCCCACAGGAGCTGATGGACATGAGAAGCATGCACAACATACACAGGGATTGATAGGAAATGTTCAGTCTTTAAAACTTCAGTAGTTCTAAGACTCTGGTACCTTAGTTCTTCTTGTGAAATGTGCAGTGCTCCATACAGGCCCAGGATGTTCAGGTTTTCTATCCACTTGAAAGATGCTTCAATGTGCCTTTTTTTTTGTTAGTCATTCTGGCAATTAGAATGACTGCCTTTGACTCAGAGATGTTGCTTTTTGTATTCCCTGCAGATACTATTGATCTGTTTTACAATTATAACTCATCTATGATTCAAGTGCCACTGCTGAAGACTGGAAACAGTTGGTGGACAGATAAAAATGTGAAATTTCGCAATCCTGAGTCATACAATCTCTCTTCTGCATTTGCAGGTAAGAATGGTTCTGCTGGTGGTCCTTATCTTTTAATGGCTTCCCTATCTCCCCCTTCATATGTCTCCCATTCTCAGAAAAATCACCTTTGGGAGAAATAGCAAGAAAGCAAGTTGAAGAAGGAGGGTTTAGAGGGTGAAGGCACATTTATCCAAAATACCACCTTTTAACTTTTTTAATTGACCATAGAAATGACGAAAAAATGGTTTTGGAAGACTGAAGTTAGCCCACATCAATACCCTTCTTTATACTTTCTTGTAATGCCTAATCTGTCCAGAGAAAGCAAGGAAGCAGTTGCTTTTTTTTTTTTTTTCCTTTGAAAATATCTGTGAAGGAGAATTGCACATCCCATCTTTCCCTCATGCCTGTGCAGATTCTTGGGCAGTTGTGAGACATGAGAGGCTGCCTTTGTCACTAGTTCTTTCAGACTTGTTTCCTAGGGCTGTTTCCTTGTTATGGTTGATCTCCATTGAGCTGGGGCTAAAAGCTGCCTCTTGTGGATCAGAGCTGGGTGCAATAGGCAAGAGCTAATGATCTAAGCCATGTTCATGGGACAGATTCTAAATGTCATAGGCTGTGCCATTAGGCTGCAAAAGGCTCCTTTCTAGTTGTACAGGAATATATTAATGTGTAAAAATGAAGGCAAGCTCCTCATTATAGAGAACATATTGCTTGCTGAAGAGACGAGAATCCAGAATAAACAGTATTTTCACTTATGCAAGTCACTTTGTTTCTCCTTTGAAGGAGAAGGTTCTAGTGTGTAGCATTGAAGGTTCTAATGTGTAACAGCCCCTGGGTACTGTTAAACTGTTAATTCATGTTTGAGGTGAGTGTTTGTCCTCATGTTTGTCCTCACATTTGTCCTTATGTTTGAGGACATGCTTGGAGATGCTGTTATCTGGCATATATATAATTTTGCACAGTGTCTCATGTATCTACCACTGCTCATATTCCACGTTGGTTGTGTGAGGCCCAGAATCTCAGCAACCACAGATTTTACAGACAGTGTCTTTCCTGCTTTGTCTCTTTGTGACCAGGCACAGCCAGACCTCCTTACTGGCAGAAGCCAGTGTACCTGTTGGATGAGGAGGATGAGAGGAACAATGGTTATGTGAACGATGACTTCATTATCTGGATGCGAGTGTCAGCCTTTGCCACGTTCCGGAATCTCTACCGGCGCGTCAGACACGTTCGGCGCTTCGCAGAGGGCCTGCCAGCAGGGAATTACACCTTCCAGATTTCCTACAGTATCCTTTCACATTCCCTGAGGCTCCCAGAGAGTTACAGTGACATGGAGGTGAATAGGATTTGTGTGGGCAACTGGCAAAGAAGCCATGAGGAACACCCCTGTGTCAGGAGAGCCTCGAGGGATTTGGGCCATGTCCTGACTGACAAGAGCTTTTGTGCTGGTGATCTGTCCCCTCACAGCCAACAGTGGGAACTCTGCTGACTAAAGAACTCCTTTTTTCAGCAGGAGTTATGTCAACATGACCATAAATTCCTCTTCTTTCTCAGCTGATAGAAATGTGGTTATGTTCTGTCATGGTTCTATTCTGAAAGCTTCCATGGGAGAGATGAAAGGTAAACTCATATAACATTCTGGACTTCAACATATTAGGTAGAGCTGAGCACTTACCCTCACAGAGACTATGTGGAGTATCATGATAAGCTTCCCAAAAGGCCCATTTTCAACTGAGCTTTCATAGCAAATTAATGCAGTAGCAGTCCTATAAATAATGAATCTGAAATTTACAATGTTTTGGAAAAGTAAGTATTTCCACATGCACACAAAGACTGTATCTAAAATAACTGGGTTTCTTACTACCAGCTGCCTACCACCTCCCAAAGAGCAGCTGGGTTTTTGTATCCAGAATTGCAGAAACATCACCAATGAGTTAAAGGAGTTTTGGCAGCAAATGCAGCCCTCAAAACTCTTTATGCCTTGGAAAGCTTTTTGAGCATTTAATGTACACTTTGTTAGTGAAATCTTAACATCCTTCTCTCAGATTTCCCTGTTACCAGATTCAAGGGGAGGAAGCATGTGATTCTTTCAACTGTGGTGTGGAGTGGTGGAAGTAACCCATTCCTGGGAATTGCCTACCTGGTTTCTGGCACAGCAGCAACCCTGGCAGGTTTTGTCATAACTGGCATCCACTTAAAGCTCAGGAAAAAGAAAACATACTTTCAGAAGCAATAAGGTTCACCTTTCTGAACAGAGACAGAAGTGTGCAGTGAACAAAGAAGGTGCAGCACAGACCTTTCAGTCTTTTCCCTGAGCTCTGGACCATTTTCAGTGTCAGGTTTGGTGAATGTAAACAAAGTGAAGGGCAGGGCTAGTCCATCATCTGAAAGCTGAGGTGCCATTCTCATTAATGTACGTGTGAGCCTAAATTTGTTTCCTTGGAAACTTGTAGTGAGATGAGCTTCAAACAGCAGATAGCACAGCAGATTAGAATTGTAATGGCAAAGAAATTATGTGGTACCAATGTCTGGCCAGAAGTCAGGGTCCATATTAATTTCTTACTCAGCCCATAATTCAGACAACATTTCTCTTAACTGGAATGGAGCTTTGGATGGGTAAAAAGTGAAGTCTTGATCCAACAAAAAGCTTGAGTAGGTAGAACTTACTGCTAAAATCTGCTTGTGGACCACGTACATGTGCTTAATGGCTTGGCTTGGGTTTTATATATCTTTTTCAGCTATGCTGACAAAACAACCAGTTTATACCAGTGCATTCACTCCAGTTTGACACCTGATTTGGGTTGAATACAGGGCATTTATCAGGAGTTCGGAGTTTGTTTAGACCAAATTTATTTGATTTATCTAGCAGCTGAGAGCTGGAGGGCATCCAATCACTTATTTGCATTTTTTAAATTATGGTTCCATAGAAATCCTAAATGAAAAGCTCCTTTAATGCAAAATATTTTAACAAAACCATCTACCTAATTTAACTATTAGGCCAAAATTGCACTCCTACCTATCCCATGTGAAAGTTCACAAGTTTACATGGCACAGAATGGTAATTTATTGTCAATAAAAAACAAAGCACCAGAAAATCCATCAATTTAAAGTGAACACTGCAGTTCTTGAACAGGTTCGTCAATTTTTATGTTTCATGTTTAATATTTTACACATTTAGGAATTATTTCTAGTCTCACAAAATGAAGGAACAGCACTGAAGAATTTAGGTCAAGCATACCATGGTAGGTGTGAATTTTTTAAACTAGTTTTTCTGTTGTAAAAGTGCAAGTGGAATAAAACACCTTCAATTACTTTCATAAGTATTTTGTGTGCCTTGCCTCTCTCCTAAAAGGCCTTATCACTAGAACAAGAAAGAAATCACAGATTGGAGCAGGAGAAAGGGATGTAGCACTGGGAGCCTGCAAGCCACTGTCAAGGCATCTGCATTTGAGAGTGTCTGGGGCTGGGCATGCGGTGACCTGT
Source organism: Agelaius tricolor (assembly GCF_023055355.1). NCBI lineage: Eukaryota > Metazoa > Chordata > Aves > Passeriformes > Icteridae > Agelaius > Agelaius tricolor. The sequence goes on from NW_027269269.1 coordinate 33,290,268, forward strand.
GACAGATGGCCCCTGCTGGAGGGGTTTGCAGCACAGAAGGTGCAGTTTCCTTGAAGTTCTGCTTTGAAGCTGAGCCATGAGCAGCAGAAGGGAAGCTGCTCTATTCCCAGCCCAGCCTGGGAGGACAGTCCTGCCCCACCAGTGCTTTGTGCTGGCCGGGAAAGGTTCCTGTCCCCTCTGCTCTTCCTGCTCAGGGCCAGTCACCTCCATCCTGAAGCTGCAGAAACTGCACCTTGCACCTGGATCTGTCAGGAGCTGTGGAAGAACCCCACCCCTCACTGGGCTGGACAAGACAGAGCATGAAGCAGGGCATGCAACAATGCTTAAGGTTGTTAGTCTAAATCACTTTTAACGGTGGGACATGCTCCTAAAATTTTTCAGTCCTTTTGAAAATGTAATCCCATGCAGCTCTCTGGAAAGCTCTGGTGGGATTTCCTGACAAAGCTGAATTTGTTTTCTGGCTCCTAACAGACCATGGGAACATCTTTATTTTTCTCTTTCTTTTTTATGTTTTTTTTTTTCATTGTCTGAGAAACTGACTTTCAAGAAATTATAGTGGTGGTTAAGTCATGATGCAATTGTCACTGATTTCATTTTTTCATTAAGTATCTGGTAAAAAAGCTAGTAAAAGAAGACTGAATAATGAGGTATGTATTTCAGTGAGTCAGTATCTACCAGGAAAAAAGTTTTCCAGAAAACATAGCTCAGCAAGTAGTGTTTGCCCATTATCTCCAAGAGGCTTTTTCAGGAACCTCTTCTCTTGAAATGTAGATTGTTTTCAGTCCCCTCCATAGAGAAGACCTGTCTTCAAACAAGTCTTTCTGTTTTTCCAGAGGTTGTCTAAGACTTTGTTTATAAACCCAAAATCCCATTTTTCACAGCTTTAAACATTCTTTACATCTTTCTAGTACCCTCTGAACAGTGTCCTTGGAAGCTGCTGCTTCAGCTGCAACTGTTTCTGTTGTTAACTCTGAGAAGCTCTGCAGTGTCTGGCTGGTTCAGGGTGGTGCTGCCCACACCAGAGCAATGGGAATGGCAGGTCTGATTAATTCCTCCCAGCAGACAGAATCTGCCTTGCTCAAAAGGCTGGAAAATAAGTGTTAGCAACCTTCTTATGCTTCCTTTTGTGCCAGCGCTGCAGCCACACTGTGGGTCTGCCCCCTGTGCCAGAGCTGGCACAATTGCACCTTCTCAAGAAAGCTTTACAGGTGTGCTCCTCACACTGGGAATGCTTCTCTATCTGCATGAAATGTTTGTTGAATTCTTTTATGCTGCTGCTGCTGTATTCTCCTTCGTGCAGGAGCTGGAACAGAAGTGAGAGGCTGGGCTGAAAGATTGGCATAACCTAACAGAAAGATGGTAAAAGCCATCATGAACTGCTCCTCATTGTGCCAAGTCCCAGGGGATTGTCCCCTTTTCTCAGCTGCTGATAGCAGCAGGAAGCACAGGTCCAGGCAAATATCCAGTGGGATTTTGAATTCATTTATCCCGGCTACTAGGAGATCATTAGGTCAGTTGGATCAGAGAAAGCAACACTGAGGTTTGGAGGGCAGAGTTTTGAAGCAACCAGAGATGTTGCCCTTTTCCTGAGGTACAAACTGTTTTCAGAATACCTGAAGTGTTATGACCAGTACTGTGTCTTTGTCATAGTGCTGTTTTGCCTTGGGCATTTGATTTTATGAATTATGTGTCTTGAGTAAAGAGGAAAATTTTTTAAAAATGCTTTGGTAAAGCTTTCCAAAATAGAATTTTAATTAGCTGATTTATTAAACATACTTTCACCAATAGTAAGTGGGCTCTTTTCTCAGAGAGACTGACTTATGTAGATTTGACAACTCAGTGCAAAGGTGTCGGGGTTTACAGTTGCTGAATGACATTGAGCTGTACCTGAAAAGTCTTCAGTCAACAGCAGCACTATGGGGGCTACAACACAAAGCCATAAAAGATTAACTACCATTATTCGTAATATCTTGACATAGCAAAATTATTAAATTGTTCGTTCCTTTGTTACAGCTACCTAAAGCCTCATCTTGCATCATTGCTACATTTTCAGTCCCTTTGAGCTAAATGAAATTTTGCCATTTCCTTCACTCTCAACAAAAGAAAGATGCATGTCAGAAATGAGGTTTAGGTTTGGTGAAATGAAATTAATGATGTCATAGATGCTGACAGTACTAGAAAGTGCTTTTGTTTTGTTTTGTTTTCCCTATCTTTTTACCTAGAACAGATAAATAAAGGAGGACTTTTTTTTTTTTTTTGCAGGGAGTGAGTGGATATTTAGTAAATGGAAAACTGGACAAAGGATTCCTGTTAACAGATGTAATCTAAACTTATATGGTAAAAATGGTCTAAAATAGATAAGCCAAATGGAATATATGTTTCTGGTGTTTGTTTATCATTTTAAAGATGACAATTACATATGAGAGCATCTTCTGGGATTCTTTAGTTAGTTTTTAACAATGGCAAAAATATCTGTAGGGGACAAGAGACCATTATTATGAAAAACATATCTGCAATTTAAATTTCATTTCTAAATTACAGGGAGGTGTAGGGGACATATATATTTTAATGTCAAAACTGTTGTAGTGGTTTTGGTTGCCAGCTCCTTTTGGGATTAAATTTCATTAATGGATATAACTATATCTGGAAAGAGAGACATAATAATTAATCTGGTGTTACAGAATATTTCCATAGCAATTCAGTTAGAGAATTTTCCCAAGCCTTTTTCAGGCTTTACAGTTTCATGACTATATGTCCAGTATTTGTCTGCCTAAATTGTTTTTTCTGTTTCTAATCACAGACATTTTCTTTCATCTAAAAAGAAAGGGATGAGTCCTTCATGTGAAACAGATTAGCATTATCACAGACCTATAGAATCTGGAAAAATTAGTTACATGCTGCATCTATTTTATATTAACAACTGTGTTACATGCAGATTATTAATATTAGTGTTTGGATGGTTTTATTGTAGTGATTGATGCACTCAGTGTAAAAACTTCCTCTCCTTCCTCTGAGAAATGAAACTCTAAGAGTAAAGCCAGAGATGGCAGCTCAGGGAAGGGAGGGCTTTGTGAGCCTTGATAAGATAAAGAGAAGTTGCAGAGCATTTTGGATTTGAGTTAGATCTAAAAGAGGAGAGAGCATTTGCTTTTGTCACATAAGAAGGTGCTGTCAATCCTCACTGGAAGCAGTAGGTTTGAAACAGCTGATTTGAGAAAAACCTCTAACCACAAAATGAGGGGAACAGCAGAAGGGGAAGAAGTACTGGTGCTGCTCTTGGGTGGGGAGGCAAAGAAATTTGGCTGAGCTGCTCAAGATGATGGGATATTCTGACACATGATCTGGAAAGCCCATATGATTTTGAGCAGCAGACAAGTTAAGTAAAAGTCTCTTGGTTTTCAGTGCAGTCTGAACTACAGTGCATAGTTTTTGAGCTAAGGTGTTTTGACTGGATTCTCTGTAATTGCATTATTCCCTACAATTCCAGGAATAATTTGGTTATGAGCTGGGAGTGCCTTGGGCAGCTGCCTTCAATTTGGTGATCTCTTGTTTCCAAAAGAGGGATTGTGGAGCATTTTTTGTTCTGTTTGGGTCCTCCTTTTGCCTCGGGTTATGGAAGCCAGGCAGGGTTTCCTGAAGAGTGGGGTTTGTTTTGCTTTTGCTCACGTTCATGAATGAATGAGAAAGCTTAAGGAGGAAGTAGAAAGACTAAGGAGTTCCATCCCTGAGAGAAGCCCACCAGGAGTCAGAGGACTCCCCTGTCTCCTACCATCAGGCAGAAGGAGGACGCCTGGTAGATGGAGGGGACTGGAAATGGCTCCCTACTTGAGGAGGTAATAAAAATTCCTCCTGGCCCCATGACCTACCCAGGTGCCACTTCAGAATAGGTATGAGGCCCTGGATCCAGAGAGTCAGCCAGATTATGTAGAAGAAAATTATCTGCCCAGTGAGCCTCCCAATTACACTTGGTCTGTCGGAGGGACCACTATCTCTAGCATTATAAAGAAAAGTAGGCCAGTCCTAGTGGGTGACTCCCTTCTGAGGGGAACAGAGGGCCCCATGTGTTGAAAGGACCCACCCCACAGGGAGGTCTGCTGCCTCCGTGGGGCCTGGGTATGGGATATCACTGAGACACTGCCTGGGCTGATTCAGATTATTACCCACTGCTGATACTCCAGGCTGGCAGTGATGAGACTGGAAAGAGGAGTGTCAGGGCAATTAAAAGGGACTTTAGGACACTGGGTCAAGTGGTTGATAGGGCAGGAGCATAGGTAGTGTTCTGCTCAGTCCCTTTGGTGGCAGGGATAAATGATGAAAGGAACAGGAGAACCCACATTATCAACAAGTGGCTCAAGGGTTGGTGTCATTGGCAGAGCTTTGGATTCTTTGACCATGGGGCAACTTTCACAGCACCTGGCTTGCTGGAGCCAGATGAGCTCTATCTATCAAGGGCAAAAGGATTCTAGGCCATGAATTAGCAGGGCTGATTGAGAGGGCTTTAAATTAGGTTTGAAGAGGGAAGGGGATGCAGCTGGGCTGTCTGGAAGCAGACCCAAGGGTGGTGAGCCTGAGATAGGAGTGAAGTCAGCAGCCCAGCTGAGGTGCATGTACACTGATGCACACAGCATGGGTAACAAACAAGAAGAGCTGGAGGCCATGGTGCAGCAGCAGAACTGTGATGTAGTTGCCACCACAGAAATGTGGTGGGATGGCTCACATGGCTGGAGTGCTGCACTGGATGGCTACAAGCTCTTCAGGAGAGACAGGAGAGGGAAAAGAGGTGAAGGAGAGGTTCTTTGTGTTGGGGAGGCTCTCAACACCATGGGAATTGAGATTATTGATGATAAAGTCAAGTACCTATGGGTAAGAATGAGGAGGAAGGCCAACAAGGCTGGCATCCTACTGGGAGTCTGTTATCATCCACCCAACATGGAAGAAGAGGTGAACAACTTATTCTGTAAGCAGCTGGAGAATGTTTCAGGATCACCAGCCCTTGTTCTTGTAGGTGACTTTAACCTACCAGACATCTGGGAACTCAACACAGTTGAGAAGAGGCCATCCAGGAAGTTTTTAGAGTGTGTGGAGGACAACTTTTTGTGACAGCTGGTGGGTGAGCCTGCCTGGGGAGGGACTATGCTAGACCTGCTCTTTGCAAATAGAGATGGGCTGGTGGGAGATGTGGGGTTGGAGGCCCTCTGGAGCACAGTGATCATGAAATTATAGAGTTCTCAATATTTGGTGAAGCAGGAAGGGCATCAAGAAAACGTCCACACTGGACTTCCAGAGAGCAGACTTTGGCCTATTCAAGAGACTTATTTTGAGCATTCCTTGGAAAGCAGCCCTTAAAAACAAAGGAGTCCAGGAAGGATGGACATACTTCAAAACAGAATTCTTGAAGGCACAGGAACAGACTGTCCCTGTGTGCCAAAAGATGAGCCAAGGAGAAAACAACTGGTCTGGATGGGCAAGAAGCTTTTGAAGGAACTAAGGAAAAAGAGGATGTACCACCTTTGGAAGGAGGGACAGGTATCACAGGAAATGCTTAAGAGAGTTGCTAGGTCATGTACGAAAAAAATTAGAGGGGCAAAGCCCCAATTAGAACTAAATCTGGCCACTTCTGTGACGGACAATAAAAATATTTTTATAAATACATTAATGGCAAGAGGAAGGGCAAGGACAACCTCCATTCTCTCTAAGATGTGGAAAGGAATTTAGTAAATAAAGATGAGGAAAAGGCAGAGGTACTTAACACCTTCTTTACCTCAGTTTTCAACATTAAAACAGGTTATCCTCAGGACAACTGTCCTCCTGGGTTGGCAGATGGTGTCAGGGAGCAGAATGATCCCTCTGTTATCCAGGAGGAGGCAGTCAGAGACCTACTGAGCCACTTAGATGCTCACAAATCTGTGGAACCAGATGGGATCCATCCCAGGGTGATGAGGGAGCTGGCAGATGAGCTTGCAAAGCCACTCTCCATCATTTACGAGCTGTCCTGGCTCAGTGGGGAGGTTCCAGATGAATGGAAGCTGGCCAGTGTGATGCCCACTCACAAGAAGGGCCAGAAGGAGCATCCGGGAAACTCCAGGCCTGTCACCCTGACCTCACCCAGCAAGATTATGGAACAAATCATCCCGAGTGCCATCCCATGGCACCTCCAGAGTGGCCAGGGTGTCAGACCCAGCCAGCATGGGTTTAGGAGGGGCCGGTCCCACCTGACCAACCTGGTCTCCTTTTGTGGCCAGGTGACCCACCTGGTGGATGCAGGAAAGGCTCTGGATGTTGTGTACCTGGACTTCAGCAAGGCTTTGATGCTGTCTCCCACAGCACACTCCTGGAAAAGCTGGCAGCCCAGGGCTGGGACAGGAGCACTCTGTGCTGGGTTAGGAACTGGCTGGATGGCCGGGCCCAGAGAGTGCTGGTGAACGGTGCCACATCCAGCTGGGGGCAGCCAGCAGGGGTGTCCCTCAGGGCTCTGTGCTGGGACCAGCTCTGTTCAATATCTTTATTGATGACATGGATGAGGGGATTGAGTCTTTCATTCGCAAATTTGCAGATGACACTAAGCTGGGCACATCTGTTGATCTGTTGGAAGGTAGGAGGGCTCTGCAAAGGGACCTGGACAGGCTGGATGGATGGATAGAGTCCAATAGGATGAAGTTTAATAAGTCCAAGTGCCAAGTACTGCATTTTGGCCACAATAACCCCCTGCAACATTACAGGCTGGGGACAGTGGCTGGACAGTGCCCAGGCAGAAAGGGACCTGGGGGCACTGGCTGACATGAACATGAGCCAGCAGTGAGCCCTGGTGGCCAAGAAGGCCAATGGCTCCTGGCCTGTGTCAGGGACAGTGTGGCCAGCAGGAGCAGGGAGGTCATCCTTCCCCTGCCCTTGGCACTGGTGGGGCCACACCCTGAGGGCTGTGTCCAGTTCTGGCCCCTCAGTTTGGGAAGGACCTTGAGATGCTTGAGCACATCCAGAGGAGGCAACAAGGCTGGTGAGGGGCTGGGAACACAAACCCTGTGAGAAGGGACTGAGGGAGCTGGGGGTGTTTAACCTGGAGAAAAGGAGACTCAGGGGTGACCTTATCACTCTACAACTTCCTGAAAGGTGGGTGTGGGGGTTGGTCTCTTTCACCAGACAGCAACGGACAGAATGAGAGGATACAGTCTTAAGCTGCTCCAGGGGAAGTTTAGGTTAGGAAAAAATTCCTCACTGGAAGAGTGATTAGGTTCTGGAATATTCTGCCCAGGGAGGTGGTGGAGTCACCATCCCTGGATGTGTTTAAAAAAAAAATGGATGTAGCACTCAGTGCTATGGTTTAGTTGATGAGGTGGTGTTGGGACGTAGGTTGGACTTGATGATCTCAAAGGTCTTTTCCAACTTAGAACATTCTGTGATTCTATGAAAATAGCTCATACCCTGGAAAGCTTATATTTCAGAGAGCTCTAACCAAAATATCTCATATTTCCTGAATATGTCCTATGTTCTCTGTGAACAAGAACACACAGCATGAAACAAGATGAAAAGAGGCCCTTTGGTTATACTCCTATGCAATTGCAGTTATTGTCAATTTGCAGTAAAGTGCCTAAAATTATCCCTCTCAAACTGAAACAATTAAAAAAGCTTGTGAAAAAAATGAAGTTTTCTACTGTGTCAAACCCAGCTACCCAAAATTATTTGCTTTTTTCCCTGTGGCAGTTTCTGTCTGTAATGAAGACTGCTACATCATCAGTTATAATTCTGGAGGATTCAGGCTTTAAGATTACGTTAAAAGATCTTGAGATTTCTCAGATAATTTATATTAATCCATTGGCTGTCTCTGGGCTATATAATTAGGGACAATGAACCTGAAAACACTGGAAAACTTAATGTGTCCAAGAAACCAGAATGGTTAAGAGAAAAAAAGTAAGGAAGTAGTACCTGCCCATAGCGCTGGTCATAACCAGTTAATTAGTGGGGAGAGTGTGGAACCACTGTGCTGCCTCTGAGGTGAAATGTGGCACTTACTGACAGTGCAGAGACAGACTTCACAGCAGCTTAGGACAATGGTAACATCTGCAGTTAATTACCCTACTCCCCACAGAGACTGTGCTGGGAAATCTGTCACAGCAGCAGGGGACAGCAGGGCCACGTCCCCAGCACTGGGTGGAAGGAGGGATTCAATGCTGGGTGCCAAGGACACACTCCAAGGAAAGGCACTGCCACCCACTTCATCCTGCTGGGTGGCAGGGTGTGCTTCCAGGTTGTGTAATTCGATGACAGTTGAATGCATGGGCTGGTTTTGGTGACCTGTGTGGTACCATCCCAGTGTGGGACAGCAGAAATTGAAATTAGAATCACTAAAACAAATAAAATAATAATCATTGAGTCATCATCTAGACCTTACACTGGTGCTTATAGTCAGATTTCTGTCTTTTAAGTTTGTGGACATGAGGCCCAGCAATGATCATGGAGAGCCTTTGAGCAGGTTTTCCTCATGCACTGTCATTTCTGGCTGTGCAGTTACTAAAAATTGATCCTGAATAAAGCTGATGAGCTAAGAAGAAAAGCTGTTGATAAGATGTTATGTCTGCATGTTCTTGTTGATGATAAAATGAATTAAGTACAAGAACTGCTTAACATGTGTATGGGGTGGTGTTCACAGGGGTCCCAGGATGAGGGAAGAGACGAGAATCTTGACTCCATGTTTTAGAAGGCTGATTTATTATTTTATGATATATATTATATTAAAAATAAAATTATATATTAAAACTATACTAAAAGAATAGAAGAAAGGATTTCATCAGAAGGCTAGCAAAGGAATAGAAAAGAACAATAATAAAATCTTGTGACTGACCAGAGAGTCCAAGTCAGCTGGACTGTGATTGGCCATTAATTAAAAACAACCACATGAGACCAATCACAGATGCACCTGTTGCATTCCACAGCAGCAGATAATCATTGTTCACATTTCATTTCTGAGGCCTCTCAGCTCCTCGGGAGAAAAAATCCTAGCAAAAGGATTTTTCATAAAATATGTCCATGACATATGTATAAACTGTAATTGTGCCAATAGGTTTGAAGCTGTAGCTTGGGGAATTTATCATTCAGATTTCTAAGTTTGTAACTTCACCTCAGGCAACCAGTGGAAAGCCAAGTCTTAACTTTTCAAAGGGAGGTAACAAAATGAGAAGGCAGAGCACAAGCCTGTTGGCATTTTTGTATTTCTTTGCTTTTTTGGAGGTTTGATTGGAATGGAATATCTCACACTGTGTGAGTAAATAGGCTAAGTTTTGTAATTTGGGACTTGCCCTAAAACTTTTTCTGTCAGCACTTCCCACACCAACCTAACAGGTGACAGAGATCCTGTCATTGAAGTAAATGAAGTATGAATGTGTCAGGTGTAATTTTAAGTGTTCTTAGCTGCTGAAAGGTTATTTTCCATAATTAATTCAATTTGATAATGCTGAGCTCTTGAGCAAAATGTGGGGGAGTGGTATAATTGTAAAGTTTCAGGCTCATACCAGAGCTGAGTTGTCCCTATGTAATATGTGTGATCCTCACTGGTGAATTAAGGGCCCGTAAGGAAGACAGTGGATTGATCCTGACATTTTCCAGGCAATAGCACTTTCCTTCTCTAGTAGGAAGAATAGGAAGTCTGTGGTGTGCTTATTTTTGAGGCCTTTTGAAGACAGTTTTTATTTGAAAATAGTTATGCTACTGAACAAATGTAAAATTATTTCTCATCATAATACATAGTATAAAGTGCTTTTTGTATAAGTAATTATGTTTTGAGCTGAACTTATTTGATATGAAAGCAAAAATTTTATTTTTAAACAACAATAACCCACATTCAGAATTCAGGCAATTTTTGACTCAGTGGGGTCTTTTTAAGTATTTGCCATTGGATATTTTTCCAGTTTATAAAGCCACAGTTTTACTTTACTAATTAACCTCCAAGTAGCTGGTAACAAAATCCACTTGTTTCCATGGAATTGTAAATGCTGTGAGGAAATAAACTTCAGTGCAGGTGTACTAGAGAAAAACTGATTAAAACAGTGGTATTTTTATATAATTGGTTGTATAGAAAAAATAGGACTTCACATGCTGTTTTTCTTCAAGTTATGTGAGAATAAGAGTTTGGATTCATTTTGCAAAACTTAGTAATGTTGTCTCGAATTGGATCTACATATGGCACCTAATTACATGTAACTAATTATATGTAATCATATTTACTGTGTATTTCTAAATAAGTATAGAATATACATTATTTGTGCATGTGTTTGCAGATAAGGGTTCAGTTAAGGAAAAATAGCTTTTTTTAAATTTTAAATTTCTGTTTGGTTCTAGATGCAGCTTCATAGTTAGGAGACATGGAAAGCATCTGAGGTTAAGTCTGAAGACAGACAAAAAGGAATGCCAGGTGAGGATTTTTTTAACTATGTGAATGAAAATCTGAAAATATTTGTGTTTGAACTACAGAACTTGAAAACAGTGACTTTGTCAGATATATCTTACCATGCAAAATGAAAGGGGAAAAACACTTGTTGAAACAGTGTGAAATTGTAGATTCAGCTCCTCAGTGTCAGTCTGCTGGCTCTGAGATGTTCTGCAACCAAGATGCTGAAAAATTGTGAAGTTTCATTACTAGTTATTTTTAAAAAAATCAAACCCTGAAGTGTAGCAGTGTTCCCACGGGAAAACAGCTTCCTTGTACCTCTCTCTGCTTGTACCAAGAAAGAAATTAATCACTTCACAATTTATGAAGGAGGATTCAGCTGGGATGCAATGGATCATCTTGGGACCCATTCTTGCAGGCAGCTGTGTTAGTACTGGATAACATGTGACTGTCTCATTATCATGTGAGTTTAAAATCTGATACAGATGCAAAGAAATTAAAACTTTTGAAATAATCAGTAATGATTTCAGTCTTTTGATGCTGATAAATTTAGCATCTGCCACTGTTTGCAGTGAGAATGCTGCCAGTGGAGGTTTTGGTTTCATGAGAGACATTTGGTTTAATAATCAGCATTCATTTCTGTTTGTTTTCTTGATGCAGAAACCAATACTTTGTGATTATGGTTTCATCTTCCCCTACTGTGTTGGGAAAAATGCTATAAAATATGCATAGAAGCATAAATAAAATTTGTATTTTTCTAAGAAAACATAATTGACATACCATTGGTTATAATCTCCTGTTAGGAACTGGAATTTTGCTAGGATGTTGGGTCTTTTTCCTTCACATCAAAGTACAGAATTTTGATCCCATTTAATTTTGAGAAAAAAAGATAACTGTTGAAGTAACATTGCACAAAGTTGCCTTTAATACAGATGGCTTAGGAACTTCAGGGATTTTCTTTATTCTCTGTTTGGGTATTTTGTTTTAAAATTGTCATTGTAAAATGTGAAGAGAAAAGCAGAGGCTTGTTTGAAGTATTTTGTCTCAGTGTCTAGAGAATATTCTATTTTTTCTTCTGCAAATGCAGTCCTGAATGAATTCCAAATATATTCCATCATAGGTGTTTTACATACACAAATGAGTTTACACTTCTGTCTGTATTTTACAAAGCTGTTATTTCTAATACTGAATATTGTTTTGTGTTCACAAAAGGAGCTAATAACAATGGATCTCAACAAGATTCCTGGCAATCAGAGTTTTCACTGATGTGTCAGGAGATTGAACATCACAAACCAGCTCAGGATAGGTGCTGTTTCCATGTCTGGAGGAGCTCCTGTTTGAGGTACTGCTACCTGCTAGACTGCCGTGAATGTAAATTATGCATTCCTGATTCAGTTCCCATGCAAACTCTGTAGCTTTGTCAGGGGATCTTCTGTAGGGTGTAGCATTGAGATGGATTTCCCTGGACCTCAACTTACAGTGAGTCCCTAAAGAGAAAGATTTCTCAATTTTCAAAAGAAAATGGAACAACAAAAAGGAGAGAATCGCAGTTAAGGCAAAACAAAGAAAGACATAATAAACCCCACATGTTCCTGTGGTGTTGGTGTCAGCTCTGTCCAAACCTTTGAATGGTAGAATTTGACCTGTAGGTAATTGTAAAAGCCCTTTGTTCTTATTTTTTTTCTGATCAGTTTCCTTTTAGTGTATGTTGTATAACACTCCACACTGGTTTCAAACTCTTTTACCTGTACCAAGACTTCCAGTGATGTCTGTCCATTTTTCATCTCTCCCTTAAACTGAGTTTACTGTGACAAAGCAGATGTGACTTTTAAAGCAAGGTTGGTTTCAGTCCCTTTGAAATATGAAGGAGTAAAAAATATCACTGTCTTTCTTTGTTTATTTGCATCAGGCTCTTAATTACTTTCTTTATTGCCTCTTAGAGGTAATGTGTGGAATTTGTCTGCCTTTTGACCCTACAAAATACACATTTAATGTACCCTCTGCTCTGTCTTCTTTGTAGCTATTCCTCACTTGCTCCTAATAATTGTTATGGACATTTCTTTTTGTCTCTTCAGTTCATGAGATGCAAAGCAGAGAGCTTTTCAAGACTTTGGCAGCTAAGGAATGTTACTCCACTATTGACATAAGGTTTACCCTTTAAACTGTTCCCTTTAAGACACTACAACCTCCACTGAAAACAGGACTGCAAAATTTTGCAATCACTGGCAGGTCAGGTGTAGCATTCACACTCTGAAAAAATTCCTTCACCCAGGATTTTTCTCCTGGGAAGCTGAGAAGCCCCAGAGAAAAGGAAAACAATTCTTGTCTCACTTGTTTCTCCTGTGTTGTGCTTGTGTGGAATTTGTTTGGAGATTGTTTACCCACAGGTGATTGCCTGATTGGACTCTGGTGTGAGTTGTTTTGACTCTTTGGCCAATCAGGGCCAAGCTGTGTTGAGACTCTGGGAAGAGTCACAAGTTTTCATTATTAGCTTTTTAGCATTTAGTAAGTATCCTTTCTGCATTCTTTAGTATAGTGTAGTATTCTTTAATATAATACAGTATTTTAAAGTAATAAATGAGCCTTCTGAGAACATGGAGTCAGATGCATCATTTCCTGCCTTCATCAGGACATTCCTAGCAAATACAATAGGTCAGGGAGTGCAACCAGCTTCCAAAACCATTGGGACATATAGGGACATATGTGTTGGGACAGTTGTTCCACTGCACTTCTCTCCTGCCTGCCTCCACCTGCCTTCCTTCCCCAAGCAGATTCATGAGAAGCCTTGGCAGAGGCTGCCCTTCTGTGCTTTGCTGACATTGATGGCAAGTAAGTTTTGACAAATCCTTTTTACTATCCTATCATGAAGGCATTGATGCTTTCTGTATTGTCTGTGAGTCAAACCTGACAAAGCAGAGTCTTTCGGCTGTTTTTATTTAAAAAACCCCAAGAGCAGATGGCCAGGTGAAGGAAACCCAGCTGAATGCTTCCCACTGCAGAGCAGCAGAGAGAATTCCTCAATGAACCTTCCATTCTTCTCTAGCTGGTCAGGTATTTTGGAGATCATGCGCAAGACGAAAGACAGAAGCTTGTATTTCTCTTCCTGTAGATTGGCTGCAGCAGCCAGCTGAGCTCTTCTCAGAGGGGGATGTCTTTCAGTTAATTATTTTTCCTCCCCTCTGCAAGCATTTGGTGTCTTGGTCATCAGAAAGTTGGGGGAAAAAGCATGTATTTCTTTGTGAGCAGGCTTCAGTGAAGCGAGTATAGGAAGAGTACAAAGAGGTTATATATACATGCACAAGAGAGGATTTAGAATTTCTTCAACACATGAAAAATCACACCTAACTTAGGTATTTTAGGTAAGTGTATTCCTTATGCTGAAGGATGAGGAACAAATCTTGACCCACCCAGAAGATGAGCAAGATGTGAGAGACTTTTCCATACTTAGAAGTGTCTCCTTATCAGAAACAAGATTCTAACCTTGGATATTCTTTCAGCAGAGAGGCACCTGCTCAACTCAGTTTCAGGTGACTTTATTGGATGATCCAGTTCCTTCTTAACCCATATTCACAGCTAGCTGATTGTGTGATTTTTGGTGAAGGGAAAAAAAAAAAAATCACAATTACTGAAGGTACAGCAGTACAGACCCTATCTTTGAATCTACTTTTGAGAGGTTATAAAGGGAAGATGTAGGAGGGTTTGAGACAGACCTATTTCTGTGACTTCTGAAAGAGTAATTTAATCATTCATGCCTTTGTATCAGCTGGTTTAGATAGGGGTCAGGTTCCTTATACATACAGCATTGATGCTTTTTTTTTTTGAACTAATAAAACTCAACATTTGTGCCTTGTTTCAGAAAGCCTCATGTAATGGCATAGTCCAGAATAAAGGAGCCTTCCTGAGCAGATTCTGGAATTCAGCCTGTTGTTGCCAAAAGCTGGTTTTGGAGAGCTAAAAATCTTATGAAGCTGCAGCATGTTCAGGAGCAAGGCAAGTGATCTGCAGGCACTTAGAAAATTATGTAAGACTTTATAGTCTATAAATAACTTTTACGTATTGTGAGCTCCTTTGCTTTTTAGTTAGTTTAGCTAGCTGAGGTGTCACCATGATATTTTCTAAAAAATCCCTTCGCCAGGATTTCTTCTCCTGGGAAGCTGGGAAGCTTCATCTTCTCCATGTCTTGCTGCTTTGGAATTGTTTATCAAGCATGTGAATTGTTTTAATTTAATAGCCAATCACTGTCCAGCTGTGTCAGGCTCTCTGAGTCTGCCACGGGTTTTTATTATTCATTCTTGTCTAGCCTTCTGATGTCTCCTTTCTCTTTCTTTAGTATAGTTTCAGTACATAATTTCTTTTAGTATACTATAATAGCATAAAATAATAAATCAGCCTTCTGAGAACCTGGAGTCAATTCTCATCTCTCACCTCATCCTGGGGACCCATCAACACCACACTGAGGCAGAGAAGTTTTCCCTGGACTGTTTTTTTCTTCCTTTCCCTTTTCTTGGAACTGTTCTAACCTGCTCTGGGAGCTGGGGAGCACCGAGAGCTTGCACTTTGTGACCACTGGGGCTTGCTGTGGGCAGCAGCCTTTCCCAGAGCCGGAGGGATTGATAACAGAGTGAGCACCCACAGGAGAGAGTTCCTGAATTTGTCCTCTCTTCAGAGCAGTGAATGAGTTTTGTCATCTGGTATTGTTCTTTTTGTGCTGGGGAGTGCTTTGCCTGTTTAAATAAACAGGTTATTTCCACTTCTCTCTGAGGAAATTTTTCCCAAACCAGTTGTGGGGAGGTGTTGCGGTGTTGTGAGGGTCCCCAGGATGAGGTGAGAGATGAGAATTTGACTCCAAGTTCTCAGAAGGCTTATATCTTATTTTATTTTATTTCTAAAAAGAATAAAGAAAGGATACATCAGAAGGCTAGACAAGAATGAATAATAACCTGTGACTGACCAGAGAGTCCAACACAGCTGATGGTGATTGGTCATTAATTAAAAACAATTCACATGGAACCAATTAAAAGATGCACCTGTGGGTAAACAACCTCCAGACCACATTCTAAGCAATCAGATAATTATTGTTTACATTGCTTTTCTGAGGCTTCTCAGCTTCTCAGGAGAAAAATCCTGGCAAAGGGATTTTTCAGAAAATATCATGATGACAGGGAGGGGCCATGTGGGTTTGCTTTCTGGGAGGCCCCTTTGGAGGTTTTCTCCCAAATTGCCCAAAACCAGGACAAGCAGGATGTGCGACTTAGAGAATTATGTAATCACTTTGGTTGGAAAAGACCTTTAAGAACATTGACTCTAAATGTAATTAGCAAATCCAGAAGAGCACTAGGATGTCTTTACTTGACCTTTTATTTTTACTGATGCTTGGTCCTCTGAAATGAATGTTTTTTTAAAATTGAAATGTGGTACTATTGTTCCCACAGGGTAATCCTCAGACTGTTCCTGTCACTAGTCAACTATTCTCCTATCTGCCTTTAAGTAGTTGAATGTTCTGGTCTAAAAGTAGCACCTTTTATGTAGCCATGCTCTTAGTTGCCAGTGTCATCTTCAATCCAAACACTGTCCTGCAAAGTAACATTGGTTCTGTAGTCAACTAAGGAGAAAAAAGTGATCCATCCATGCTTACTAATTCAAAATATTAGGGTATGGTGTTCCTAAACATCTCTCTGCAGTTCAACACTACTTATCCTTGCTGTGTTTCTTCAACTCCCTTGCAAGTCATTCATGAGTTAGGTTATTGTGAGAATTGCTTGGACTGAAGATGATTAAAAAGGGTATGAGAATGTTCTTGTGGCTCTGGTATGAGGATACTTTTCAAATCCATACAAACTTCCTGCAAATGCAAAAACATACATCCTGTATAGATAGTGAACTACATAAGAAAGAATGGAACAAATTATTATTTAAATTTTCTAATGGCTAAAAGACACTAGAAAAGTCCATAGCAAGTTTTCAGAAACCCTAACTTCTGAGTCCTTGCAGAACAGGAGTGCCACTGTGCTTCTGCTGGAGTAGACAGATTGACATGTAAAGGAAGAATGAAGTTAAATGTGTTTCAGAAGGGAATCAGTGAAGGTGAATATAAATTCTTTTCATCAAAAGATATTTCCAGAACCTGTTCTTCTTTTCTTCCTGACTAACCTAATTGTTCAAATATATTTTATACTTTGATAGTATATTTTTCCCAGGTAGAAGACTTTGTTGCCATGCAAATGAGATAAAATATGTTATTTATTTATTTATTTATTTATTTCCCACTGTAACAGAAATATTTTCGGTATGCTCCTGTCCAGAGAAAAGCTCTTTTAACAGTTGTTCTTTGAGTTCTTAATTGGAGCAAATGTGTGGATTGACAACAGCAGATAGAGGTGAAATGAAGATGTCCAGTGTCTTGATGGAGGGTATGTTTGGAAACTGGGATTTAGACAGCATTAGGAAGAAGGGAAATTTAACTTTTTCAGCAGCTAATTTGTATAGAAGGATGGTTCTGCACTTTTATTACTTAAGTAGTCTGTGTATTCTTCTTTATCAACTTCTAAGAAATCAGAAAGAAAGTAACATGAATTATGAAGCAAATGAAACATGATAAAAGCTAGCAGAAGTCCTAAAGATTGGAGGCTTGTCTCCCTGTTATGCACAGATTTTTGATGCACTGAACTGATGCTGCAATGCAGCACAACTGACTACCATTTGTGCAATAGATGATTAGAAAAGAATAACCTTGTAGATACAAAGTAATCAACATGCTTCTTCAAGAAATAGAATTTGAACAATGAAAATAATAACGTAATGTAGCCTGCTGAACTGTGGAAGAGAATATATTTGCTAGTTACAGGATATTTTTTTAAATTTCTGAAAAGATACCGTATTACATAAAACATAAAAGTATTTTTTGTATCCTTTGTATAAACACATTAGTTTCATCTGTTTCAACTTCCTGGTAATTTTCAGATTCTCCTGCTAAGTTTAAAGCAGTGTCTGGACACATATATGTGAGGCAGATGAAGTGTCAAGATGACAGTACCCTATTCTGTCAAAGTCAGATATGTCACTCTGCAAAGTATTTATGACACCAAGACCTGACTAGCACCGCACTGAAACCTAAGTTACAAGCCATAAAAACTGTCAGTTGACAATAAAAAAGGCTCTCTGCTGAACGAATTGAGCCATAGTGAACATAGCCATGCGACATATACATATGGACACCAGTTCATTTTCTTCATTTACATTCTTTTCCAAAGCTGTCTTTTCTTTGGGGCTGCATCTTCTCTCAAACTCCCATAACTTTTAGAGGTGTAAATGCTAGCTGGGATGATTAATCTTACAAGATCAATAGAAAGTAGATGGATCTGTAATTTGCTAGGTGTTCCCCGTTGGTCTGCTACTACATGCATTTGGAAAAATTCCTTTCTAGATTTCTTGTAGACCCCTTTAGATACTTGAAGAGTGCTGTAAGTTCTCCTGCGGCTGAACAGACCCAACTGTCTCAACCTACCTTCATAGGAGAGGTGTTCCAGACCTCCGATCACCCTTGTGGCCTCCTCTGGATTTGTTCCAATGGGTTCACACCTTTCATGTCTTGGGATTCCCAGACCATGACAGTTCAGTTTAGGCAACCCACTTGAGTCTATCCCTTTCTTATTTTCTGTTTTCCATGGGGAGTACTCCAGTATTCAAAGAGGTTTATGGAAATCACAGTTTATGCAAACTTAATCATCTGCATTGTAAATTCTACTGCTGGAACTGAGCAGTTACATTTCACAGTTTTGAGCATCATAGAACTGAAGTCTTTTGGTTGAATGCCTGCCTAGCTCTGTTAGTTTAATGCAACTGCACCACAGAATGCTAATGCTGAAAAGAAAAGATACGTTAAAAACAACAAACAAGTCAATAGGAATTCATAAAGCAAAATGACATTTCAACCCAATACATCATATAATAAAAGTAATTGTTTTAATTACCATATGCTATATAAATAGAACTTCAATTAGAAAAATGTATTAAAAATGTTATGCTATAAATGACAAATCATAAATCATAAGGCAACCTATAAACGAATTGCCAAACTCAGAGAGAAATGTCAGTGAATTAATATATACTTGTGATGGCTTAAACTCATAAATACAAACCCAGATACTTCCTTAAAGAAAAAAAAAGGATATTTTTCCCGTGGTGATACATATTGGCTGATTCTTTACAACCCTACTATTTACTATGTGTAATAGTCCTATTATCTTCAAATTTTTCAGAGCACTACTTGCATACCAATAATGTAGTCTGCTTCTTCCATTACAAAGTTTTACTGTATCTTGATTACTAATCACTACATTGTAGTGATTATTCTGTGATTTTTTTTTTTCTACTAATACTCTTTTTTTCAGCTTTCTGACTTCAGAATTCAAAGACCAAAGTATGAAATACCTTGAGGTATATGCTCATGGGACAAGATGACTTTTACACTTTCTTCTGGCATCCCCTACTGGTGTACAGCTGTGAAGACTCCTCCATGACACTGAAGATCTCAAAACGGCTCCTGTGCTTCTTTGGCCAAATCCTTTTGAATGTTAAAAACAGCTAAAGAAATGGCAGGTTAATGGGAAAATATTTATATTCTCTTCAAGCAACATAATTTCATTGCTTCAATGAATATACCTCCTTAAACAGTACATCTAATTACACTACTTTGCTTGTTTCACATCATTTATTTTATCTCTTTATTTTGATTTTGGTTTAGGTTTTGCAGTTTTTTAAATCTTAATAACAGAGAAAGAAATGACAAATTTGTCATTCAAACTAAACCATTATAAATATGCTTTGTGATAATGCAGTGAGGCAATGCATAATTTTCCAACACTTCATAAGTCATGTGCATCATTTTTATGCATATTTTTCATCTTCATGTGAAGATGAAAAATATGCATAAAAATTCCAACTCCGTTCCTTGATGACCGGAGAGAATTTTTTCCCATTATTATCAATTATAAAAACTGACTTCTTCCAAAAAGAGTGGAAAAGCATTAGTGACATTAACATCTTTCTGTTTGTTCTAGTTGCAGTCTTTCCTAATGTAGAAACGTTCAATTGCACTTTAGGCACCTGGTATATCTGGAAACATGATCAAACCAGGCTCCCCAGAAGAATCAAAGGAGACAAACTAGCATATCAGATAAACAAGCTAGGAATTCTCTCTTGGCTATACAAGTATTGGGCAGCTGAATTTTTAGATAAATTTTTTTTAGGACACCAAGCATACACTATTTTCTCACCATTATTAAGCATGCTCATGCAAATTTTATCAAGAAAGGAGCTCAGAAATGGACAACCCCTGTCTGGTCTATGATCACAGGGTGTGCACATGAATGGGAGCTGAAGGATCTTTCTGTGGATACTTACTAAGAATAGAAAATAAATAATTTCTAATAGAAATCAAATATACTCCTGAAAGCTGCTGTTGATCAATGACACCGTCCAAATGACAAATTATTTTTAATTGCAGATTTTGCTCATTCTTTGAATGCTCATTAATCTCTAGTGAGTACAGGATGGGAGTATGTATTGCTAAACATTAACACTTCCTCTTAAGCTTAAAATGCAGTTATGATTTTGAGTAAGATGGAATAACATTATCATCTGTGTCCTTTCAGGTTATCTATTGGACAGAACTAGTCTCTTCCTTTTTTGATAGACTACTTTGACTCTTCACCCACACATATCTTTATATTTTTTTTTTAAATCAAAACTTGTGATTTCTTCAAAGATAAAGTTCACTGATATTTAAATAAACATAAAAATCCCTATTATCTAACCAATCTAAGCCTGAGATCAAGAAGTGTCCCTTACAGAAAATAACATGTAACTGCATCAAAATTGATTTCTTTAGAACTGCTGTATCTTTTTAAGCATGACTCAATGTGTTTGTCTGTAGAGTTATCTTAGTTCCCGCAGTTCTTAGATTGCACTGAAATAAATTTCCTTGAATTTCAGAGGGTCAAATATTTCATTCCATCTGTAGGGCAAACTGCACTGCCAGGTACAGACCAGTATCTACACTGGACCCAAGCCCTGTTTCTTTTGAAATTTTTATTGAAATCAGATGCATCCCTTCTTGATATTTAGAATGTTCTGTATGGGTCATGAAATAATACCATATGGTATCAACTGTTACTTAATTTCATAGTGAAGGAGAAAATGAAGTTTCTACTTTTTATCTTAAACTGCACCTGACTTGGTTGTCATGCTGTTTCAATGGTTTTGTCTATGCCATTTGATTGAACATTTTTGTCCCTGTGAAATGACATATTTTTTATTATTTTTAAAGCCTCATTGGAGTCCAAACCAAACTACCTATACAATTTCTGTTCAGAACATAGGCCACTCTTTCACTGTAGTATAGAACAACTAAAATTAGAAGTTATTTTTCTCCTTTTTGTTATGGAAAAGTAGATGGTTGGAGGTCCAGCCTCTCAATATATGGAAAAGTATTGAACAGACGTCATCATGTATTTCATTGAATAGTAGTTTCTGTGAATGCAAATACTGCACTGCAGTTTCCCAAAACATTTGGCAAAAATTTTTGGGTTTAGGTTTTATCTCTCCATAAAGGTAAAACCAGTTTAAATCTTCTGTCTTGCTTCAGGGTAACAGTCATTCAACTGAAGGGTAAGGTTTCTCAAAAAGCATAGATTCATTCCAGCTGTCTTTTTTTTGCTCTTACTACTTCCCTTATGGTAAACAAACAGCTAGTATCAGAAGTCAAAATCTGATTTGTTTTGGGAAAAAACCTTATATGTACATAATAAACAATAATAATAGAACTATTTCTTACAAATCCATCACCTATGACTCATACAGTTAATAGGAAATAATCCCATATTTGAAGTTCATTTATTTCTGTGTGAGAAACAGATGCCTATTCCCCTCTGGGAGAGGAGAAGCAGGACTGGTTACAAGAGTGGAAGAACGAAGCCACAGGGCACCGGGCTGTAAAAGGAGCATGACTCTTACTGGCCCACCAACCAAACTCATGATGGCAGTGGTAAGGATTAAAGTTCAGTGAGAGCTATTTCTGATGCTACCTATGCCTCTTCCAACCCCTCTGTGGAAAAAACTGTGCCTACCTTTAGGTTCCAAGATCCAGAGGACACAGTGGTAGAAGCAGCGGAGAAGGGAAGGACAGAGTGCACTGGTGAGTTTGATGTAGCTTAGGTGGGGCAGGCGGAAGGTGCAGCCCAAAGCTCGCTTTTATTTCTAGAGCCTTTTTCTGTGCAAACAGCTGCTGGATGTTTGCAACAAAGATGTGAGAGCATTGCGTTGTGATTTCAGGATTTACCTCAGAACCTTGGGTCCCTCCCTTGATAATGCCCTCCCAGGTGTGTCAGTCACCTCTCTTTTCCCATCCCAGCACTGTCTGTCAATCCTGGAATTCCAGAAGGCAGATTCAAAGGAGGCCCTCTACCCCTGAGGGGGCATTGGGCCATCCAGGTGTCTTTTGTCCCTTAAGACCTCCTCTCATGTACCTCTTTGGTGGGCTTCCCATCCCTTCCCTCCCCCTCTCCCCGGGGTTAAAAGGAACAGCAACCACGCAGTTCAGAGAGTTCTGTTGGAGCTGTTGCTGCATTCAGAGGCCTGTGGGCCAGGAATAAAGCTCTGGATCGAAACCCTCCATCAGACCCAACTCCTCTCCTTCACCATCGCTTTAAAGCTTCTCCGCCGGAGGTAAACCTCACAAGAGGAAGCTCCATCCCACCACCACCAGAGCTCCTGCATGCCTAGACTTGCCTCCAAGTGCTCAGCTGCAGCACCCAGCTAGCCAAAAGTGTCTCTGGGGTGAAAACACCACAGTGCTGCTATTTGGTTCAGCACCAAGGGCCAGACAAGCTCAGGCACGTCCCATCCAGCTATATTGGTAAATATTTCAATATGAGAGTGAAAAAGTGATGGCAGGTCTATCTGGGAAAGAAGATACAGAGCATTGTGCACAGTTTAAAAGCTGTTAAGAAAAGGAGGTACTTTGAGAACATCTGTCTTGACACTGCCATCTGTGTAATCTCTAGTTGCTTGGACATGGCGACAATGAAAGAATGTGAAAATATTTGCACTGCGAATGGCAGGTTGCACAGGAAAGAGGGTAGGCTGGCAAATGCCTTCTGTCCTGGCACATCTGTCAGTCAGAACTGCAGCTGGAAACGCTTTGCTGTAACGACAGCCTCTGCCGCTTTGAGAGAATGTGCTGATGCTGTATATATAGATATAGTTGAGAAGGAACAAGCAAATCACTAGTATTGATATAAATCTTGATCAGCAGGTTTTTCACTTTAAAGCAATTGGTTCTACTTTTGAACTGTAGTTAATCTTGGCTATCATGTTCCCGTATGTTTTTTAGACCTGGGTTCCAAACATAAGAAGCTGTTTCTTCATCTTAAGAGCCAAAACAATTGCAGCTTCAGCTCTCTTTATGTCCAATAGAGGAGCTCTCAAGTTTGCAAATGCTCCAGGAATTCTTTTGCTGGTACTTTGGCAAGGCTGAGTGCTTGGCTCACTCCCACTACAGGCAGCCCCATGTAGCCTTTCCACACAGCAGGCATACGGAGCAGTAGTCCTGCACTGACTTGAAACTTGGAAGCTCTCTTCTCCACAAGCTTCATGTTGGCTTTCATGTGAATAAAATCTTGGGTCTGCCAAGCTAGAGCAGCAGCTGCTTGCATTCAGTGCATTTTTCACAAGAGCCTTACTAAGAAATGGGCATCTTGTTCTTGTAACCCTTAGAGCCATCAGCAGTGGCCCTCGTGCAGCTGACTATAGCAGTATGCCAATCCTTCTGAAAACTTGCTGAGTTTATTTTTCAGCCTCACCAACAACTGACTATAAAGCCAGCATTAGTAGAGCTGTTGTATGGCAGCCTTATTTAGGCATAAGATAGCTCCAGACTTGATTTAGCCTTCCACTCCCTTCTGGTTGTGAGATAGAGTAGCGCTGGCAAGAGTAGTAAAAGGATTAATTATTGAAGTGGCTTGGATTTCAAGTGCAGTTCTCCTTTCAAGCTACTTGGAGACACATAAGCTGTTTACTTCCTAAGATTAATCTTAACAGAGGGCTTCAGCTGAAAGATTCCAGTCCTCTGCATCATTCTGGCTAGTGCTGCTCAGCATTTATTTTTAAGGTCATTAGAATGTGATGCAGTTCACTGCTGTCAAACTCCCTTTTGAGAGCATGGGGAATTAAAAGAGTAAGGTGAGAGATGCAAGTAAAAAAAATGAATCATAGAATCATAAATTGGTTTGTGGGGGAAAAGGACCGTAAAGATCATCCAGTTCCTAACCCCTGCCATGGGCAGGGACATCTCCCACAAGACCAGGTTGCTCCAAGCCCCATCCAGCCTGGCCTTGAACACTTTCAGGCATGGGGCAGCCACTGCATCTCTGGGCAACCTGTGCCAAGACCTCACAACCCTTACAGGGGAGAATTTCTTCTTGTGTATCAACCCTAAATTTCCCCTATTTCAGTCTGAAGGCATTCACCTTTGTCCTGTCACTATATTCCCTGATGCAGACTCCCTCTCCAACTTCCCTGTAGCCACTTCAGACACTGGAAGGTGCTGTGAGGTTTCCACACCACCTTCTCTTCTCCAGGCTACACAGCCCTGACCTTCTGTGCCCCTGTCGATAGGGAAGGTGCTCAGTCTCCTTATTAACTTGGTGCCCCTCCTCTGGACTCGTTTTAACAGTGCTCTGTCTCTCTTATGTTTGAGGCACCACATGTGTACACAGTGCTCCAATTGGGGTCTCAGGAAAGGGGATACTTAATGCTGGAGACCTGCTGTCAGCACTTAATTATTTCAACATTCATTTGACTGCTTACACTCAGGTAGTGGCCAAGGAGCACAAATAAGAGCACAAAGAGCCACAACAATTGCAGCTCATGAGCTCCCTGCAGCAGGCTCACGGTCAGCCTCCCTGCACATTGAGTCTCTTGTGCCTGCAACAGGAATTGGTATGTGAGCCCCCCCTTTCACTCAGCCCCTGAGGAGTTCTGCCTCCTTCTTCATCGGGAGAGCATCAGGCAGCCAGCCAAGGGTCAGCCCATCATACCCACAGTGTCATTCATCCCCTACACATTCACAGATTGGGAACGACATGTCATGCCAGCTCCAAATGAAGTCAGTCAACATTTTAACAGTGAGTACATTTATTGAGGTGTTTGAAGTTCTGCACTCCATTGGACACTGTTCATAATTTAAAGGCAAGAGCAAAACACTGTGACAGGCTCCAACTGGGATATTAAAAAACTCACAAAGTCATGTCACTTAAGAAATACAGTTAAATTGTTCAGTCATTTTGGTCTTCATCCCAGTCTTTCTTTCCTGATGGAGGCTTTGGGCCACCAGCTGGTTTTGCCATAATGATCTTGAAGAGAATAGAGAAGTAGAAAAAGCTAATGTTAAAATCAGGCTTGTACCCTTCTCCTACAGCCACATGATGCTGACTGCTAGCATTCACTACATCCATGCAATTTCCCTACTCTGAACCCAAGCCAGTGAATATCCATCTAATTGAGATATTAACAGCTTTTTTCTTTCTTGAGAATGTTAGAGGCTGAGCCCTGATACAGTAAAAAGAGGTATTTTACCTCATTTTTGCATGCAAAGTAAGACTTCAGTTAGTCTACAGAAAGTGAGTGCTTAAATAGGCCAACAGCAGACTAGTTTACAGGGTGCACACTGCAGAAAGGATTATCAAAGCTATTGTTCTCAATTGCTGTCTCCAAGTATCACACTTTAAAACCATGAAGTCCATCAGTCCTACCACGTTAAAGCTCATTCTCTGCCCTGGCTACATGGACAAGTAAGGCAAATCTGAACTTGCACTTATCATCCCTTCCATGAAAATTTGGATTCAGGAGCAGAATCCATTTGCAAAGGGCACGAATACAGGATGTAGCAATCAGCACACAGCAGAAGACAGCGGTGTTACGTGTTCTCAAGGAGCATACAATCTCCATGTGCTTGTCAATGAACTCATGCATGCACTCACAGATACCTCTCTGCTAGACACACAGAGCTTACTGCACTCTAGTTTTCAGGCTCATCTTTCCAGTCATCCTTATCCCAATGTCCTTGTTGCTTAGGGGCTTTTGGACCGCCTGCTGTTTTTGCCATAATAATCTACAAAAATTTTACATGCAAATTCATTTTTGCGAAGTTTCACAAAATAATGAAAGATTTTTATCCTCGAGACTGTAACCTCTATTTTTCCTAAAAACTGGATTTTCATGTAAAAATATAGGAGAGAAGTTTCTTCTACTAATGCTTGTTCCTACAGAAGTTAGGGTAACTCTCTGGATACAAATATAAACTTTTTTCAGAGTATCAACAAAATCTTTAAAAAAAAAATCCCAACAAACTTTAACAGTACTGCTATAGAAGCAGCCACATTCCAGATTACAAGCTCTTGAATAAATGCCTTCCTGGCTTCCAGAAATGAACAAGCCACATCCTGAAGTAGCATTATGTTTACACCTTCCATTTGCAGGAGATTCCACCTACTTGCAGGAGGATTCTGCCAGGTTTTAATTCAGCACCCAAATACACATAAACTTACCTGATCAACCCTTAGGACAGTTACTGCTGCATTTGTAGCTAGCTTGATACCCCAGAATTTTCCAAGATACGTGTCTAACACACCAGCTTCCAACATGTCCTTCACTGCAGCAGCTTCAGCCTGTCAGATGGGGAAAAAACATCATTTAAAACTTTCTCAGACTTTCACCTAGCAAGGTGGTATCACTTTTCTAATCTTATTCTTTCCCTTTAGAAAATCTTCATTCCTAATCCATTAGCAGGAAGCCAAAGTCAGTAATTTCTGAAGACCTACTGCCTGTCACATTAGTTCAGTATCCCCCTCCACCTCTGACATAAGGCCATTATACTATACTGAACCGAACTGATTGCTGATAAAAAGAACATTTTAAGATTCAATTCCAAAAAGTTATTATTCTAGACTGTGCAACACAGAGCTCCCAAAAATTTAAAATAATGTATAAATACTTCATACTGATAGAAGTACTATGAAGTACAACCCTGCACTGCAGGGCAACAAGTAACATCAGAGACTACTTACCTCAATATCAAATCCAACATTCTTCTTCCCTTCCTGATGCATGGCATAAAGTTTGGAGATGACCTCATTAGCCTTTACTCCAGAGTTTTCTGCCAGTGCTCGAGGAATGGCTTCAAATGCCTCAGCAAACTTCTTGATAGCATATTGGTCAAGCCCAGGACAAGTCTAAAATGAAGGTGAAAACTGTATCAGCATTTCAAAAACTGTAAGACAGGGAGGCATTTCCCCCCCACACTTGTTATTACACAAATATGTATGTTGGTATGAAATAATATCTGTATTTTTTGTAAGATGTGTGTGTGAAGATGAAAAGCCAAGAAGGCTGTTTGCCTCACCTCTCCATAAGATGTGATCTGCTTGGCTAATTCAATCTCTGTTGCACCACCTCCAGGAACAAGACGTTTATCCTGTGGAAAGACCACACCAAAACACAATGTTTTGCTTCAAGTATCCACTACTTCTTATTTTTTTAGGATTTTTCTAGTCTATCAAGAATGCAACAGAACTTTATTCCACACAGATTTATTTAGAATCCACTTCAGAACAAACATGCATTATAAGGGAAATCAACCAGAATTTACTCATTCGCTCCAATGTCTTTCAAGAAAAACAGCTTCTTTTGTAAAAACCAAAATAATAATGCAGAGGGTTGTGTGTCTCAGATTTTTTGGCTTTTTAAAAAAAAATTCAACTCCTGGTTAACTGTAACAGCATTCCTAGAATTTCTCATTTTTTCCATTATTTTGGTGGGAAATATCATCCAGGAAACCAATCTACTGTACACTAAGTTTAATATCTCAACAGGTATTACGAGGTGTTGGGATTTTTTGTTTTGTTTTCTTGCATTTTAAATTAAGCATTTTGTACATCCTTTGGCAAACCAGAATTTACTTATTAACTCTGGTCTCTTACCCCACAAAGTAATCATCATAAATCTTAATAAAGGACAACTCCTGGAGACAATCATAAATGCACAGCATTTGAATACATTTCTGTACTCAAAATCAATGTCCATGTCTTGGCATGTAGAGGATATTAAGATTCTAACAGTTTTAACAATTTTTGCATGCTGTTTTCCAAGGAAAACAGGAACATTCCTGTTTTACAGGAACATTTCTTTTTGTATCAAAAGAAGAAAAATTAAATAATAATATTTAAGACCACATAAACTGCTCACACAAAAAAAATCCTCTGTAAAACCAAGCTCTTCCATCCATAAAAACCTACCTGTATTATGTGGAAGAAGCATGAATTATCACCAATGAACTAGAAACTGAGTTTGCAACCAATCAGTTTCTCCTGATCCCAAGTGACAAAGCTATCTAGCTTTTCTTCTGTGTCTGCTTTCCAAGGAACATTACAAAACATTTAGGGAGTAAGTCAAGAAAGAGCTGACTGTCTTTAAAAAGTGGTAAAGGTAATCCATCTCCAAGCACTCACTCATTAGTGGAAAACTGAGTGCAGTTCATGTTAAACACCACCTTCCATGTACCCTGTGCTCACAACAAAATCAGTCTTCTCTACACAGCCCTCCACACCTCAGTACCACACAGCCACTCTCCAGCTCCAGAAGGCACCTAGGCAGATTAATATCTCCTGCCTTTGGTAGCAAATGAGCACAGAGCAGGCTCAAGCCTTGCCTCAAACTGATCCACTGCTCACTTTTGAAAACCCCAGTGTTCTCATTACTTACCCTTGTGAGTACTTTGAAAGTATTGACACCATCATCCACGGCTCTCTCTATGTCATCCATCAGATTATCTGTAGATCCACGAATGAGGATAGTAGAAATGGCTCCATCCTCCTTTTCTGTTCAGAGACATGCATTACTGAATTAATTCATTAATCTTATACCCAAAGCACATACAAACACTGCACAGCAGTGTTCTACAGAACATACATAGAACAGCAGTGTCAGCAGTTCTACAGAACATACATACCATGCTTAAACACCACAACCTGTGTATCCCCAACTTCTGATAAATACACACTATGGCAGTGACCCATTTCTTCAAGAGTGGGGGGAGTCTAGAGAGAAAAACATGAGTTAAGAACTGAACCTGCTCATCAGTTCTCATCCTCCTGCACCTCATTTGGGAAGTACATACCAGTCTGGGTAGGGCTGTTGCACCAACAGTTTTGCACAGTCTTCTCAGGTCCCACTTGGAGTTCAACCTTTAAAAACAAGTTTCCATAACAATGTTAACACGTGCAAAAATATTGTCTTAACGTGGCAAGTACATTTCATAAATCTGGTAGTCCAAATGTTTTCATGCTCTCCTAGTACCTACCTTACTAACATAAGATTGTACTTGTTGGCATAATGAAGAGCCATATCTGCCACTTTGCCACCTGTCACTACTACATTTGCACCACTATCAGCAATGGCCTTGACTTGCAAATCCATTAGATTTTCTTCTCCTTTACTGAAATTCATCAGTTCTTCAGCATTCTTTATTAGGACAGTGCCCTAGTAAAACACATACACTGTGAAAATGCAGCATTAAACCACATACCTGCAAGTTTCTGACAAACCATTTTGTCTCCCAACCTAACTGTAACCCTTAAGTCACCCTGTTTTGTAATACTGACACGCTCCCCCAAGCAACAGGGTAGAACAAGAGAGAAAAAAAATGAAATCACTAGGCAATTCTAGACAACCTTGGGGTTCAGAAATTCAAGCCATAGTTTGGCTCAAATAACCCAAAAAAACCAACACCATCTCCCCTATCTCAAAAACCCTGTGAAGCAATCAAGGTTCAGAACTTTTCTATACTAAGAAAATCAATATTCACCAAAATATCTCAATCGCCAAGTGTCGAAAATATTTATAGCTAAGTCTAAAAATAAGAGCACATATGCATAAATAGAGATGTAACTTATTTTGAGCTATAACATACCTTAGTTTCAGTTATCATACCATCAAAAGGGCAGGAATACACAGCTATTTTTGCATCTTTGACAGAAGTAACATCTCCTTCAGTTTCTTTTTTAAAAACCATGCCATGCAGTACTGAGGAAGCAGAAATACCAGCACCCTGAAAGGAAATAAATGGAATCTGAGACTTTTTACAAGGGCAAGTAGTAACTGGACAAGGGAGAATGGTTTCTCACTGAAAGAAAGTAAGTTTAGATTGAGTATCAGGAAAAAATTCTTCCCTGTGAGGGTGGTGAGGTCCTGGCAGCCCAGAGAAACTGTGGCTGCCCCATCCCTGGAAGTGTTCAAGGCCAGGCTGGACAGAGCTTGGAGCAACCTGGTCTAGTGGAAGATGGCCCTATCCATGGCAGGGGGCTGGAACTGGGTGATCTTTACGACACATTCCAGCCCAAACCAAACTGTTCTTTGATTCTGTGAATGGGGGAACATTGTATTTCTGACCATTTGTGAAAGCTGCAGAAAGCTGCCCTACTCTGCCTGAAAAGCAGACCTCAAGCATTTGGATGTATGTAACACCTTAAGTATGAGACTTCAGCTCATTCAGCAACAACAAATATTGTCTAACAGGCTCATATTTTAGATCACTTCCAATATTAATGATTTTTGTTTCTGAATGCTGCTACTGGGCATTAAACAAGAGAAAGAATAATTTCCAAAATTTAGTACACCTGCCACAACAAAATGAGAAAAGACTCTCTGGAAGTTCAAAGATGAACCCTCTTTACACTATTTACCTTAATAATTACAGCAAAGCCAACTACTTCAAACTTACCACAATTTTGCACACTCTGATATTATCAACGTTGAAATGACCAGAATCAGGAAGAATAGAAACTGGAAAAAAAAAGAAGAAAAATAATGAATATGTCTTGCCTAATGAATAAAGTAGAACAATGACACCATCAATAATGCCTGGAATTTTTCTGATCTACTTGATTTCAGTAGTTTGAGGTATCTGCCTAAATTCAAGACAATTATAACTTGCTAATAACTGGCATAAAGAGAAAATTTTGTTTTTAAAATGTAATAATCAGAAAGAAACATTTATTCAGGCTGCTCAGTTAATTTTGTTCAAATATGCACTCATACAGGTGGAGTCAAGAGGTAAGTCTAACCCAGAGTATTTAGAGAAATCACTGGAATTAAAAATGAAGGTTCTATCCCAAAAATCTACAGGGATAACAACTCAACAGAACTACAGTCTTACTTCCATTGTTCTGTGGCTGTGAACCAGCTTATGTGAAGCACGGTATGTTCTCCTTACAATGTAAAAAGAGGGAGAAAGATGGATTTCTGCACTAAAAGGGCTTGAAAGCTATTTCTAGAAATGCCTAGTAGGAAAGGCAAACCTTTTCTGAGCTACAATGCCAACGCAGAGTTCAACATGAGGAATATTACCCTCATTTCAGAGGAAAAGCATTCCATCCAACCCAACCTGCTGAACTAACCATCCTTCCTATCTTCCATGAAGATGTAAGGACCATAACCAAACCCACTCAGTTTTTCAGCTGTTCCAGCCCCACTCACCACAGGCCTGAGCAATAAGCTTTGCCAAGAACCGTTCATTGCCGTATTGTTTGCTCATGACTGACGTGTACAACAAAGATGCCACCTCTTCAACATCTCGAAGGTTCTTTGCAGAACAGCACACCAAATCTGGAAGAATTTCTAGGGCTTTCTTGCAAGCCTTTTCATATCCTTCAATCACCTGTGCAGCAAACAGTAAATATTCACTACAAGACTTCACACTGCTTTTAACTGCTTTTCAAATAGCCATAAAACTTTAACAGATGCAAGTTTACAAGGGAAGCGAGCCATCAGCAGAACACATGGTTCCCCTTCAAACATCTTTATGTAAAAAATTAGGTGGGAAGAAAGCAGATGATTTCACAGTATTATGACCCAAGAACACTGATAAACAGCCATCTGGATTCAAGCTCTGTGAACTGTAATGAGAATATAACTTGCCTCTGAGACAGACAACCCCATCCTCAGAAGGTCTTCTGCTAACTCCAGAAGAACTCCAGCAAAAACAAGGACAAAATTTGTTCCATCTCCAACCTCTTGTTCTTGCATGTGTGAAGCCATCACAAGCATTTTTGCAGCAGGATGCTGGACCTTTAAAAGAAATTACACATCTTGGTGACTAACAAACACACCACCCAAGACTGCAGCTTCAGGCACTTCCTATGCATCTTTCTAAGCTCTCTTATTTGGAAGACTGATATTAGATATCTCAAATTGTACCTAGAGATATGAAGAATGCATGAAATTGGAAAAGAGAGCCACACAGATATTCTTAATTGGCTAACTTCTCCAGTAAGAAAAAGAAGAAATATATATTAAAAAAAAAAATCAGAGAACTGAACATTGCCACTACAACACGAATTAGATATCCTTGACATTGGTTCTGAGCTACTTTCACAGGATGCAGTGGCTCCACAACTGATTTCTGCAACAGGAAAACACTCTGGAGTTTAGATCTTCAGATTGAATTCATGTGTAATATACAAAATACACATATAAATAACAGTCTCATTCTAAGAGGGGAGAGTGTGGGAGGGTTCTGCTTAAAGATTGCACTGCTTCACTTTTCTTTCAAATAGATAAATGCAATAAAATACCAAATTCCTGAATACTTATACCTGCCATTTGATTGAAAGTAACATGCAAAACATATCAGAGCAGGTCACTAGTATGCAGATTATATTTTTTTAAAAACAGAACTGAGACTTCCACAGTAACTTTACTCATACTGAACACCAACACAATGTATTCAATAAGTAAATACTTCATACTTACACAGTCTCTATCACTAAGTATAAAATTCAGTAAAATATCTGTGTTATGTCACAAATATAAATTTGAAGTCGCAGGAAGAATTAGGAAAGTCTTTTCATACCTTCACAGTATTTACTGAAGTGTGCTGCTACAGCCTCAGATTCCTAAATTCAATTGATGGATTCTAAGTAGTCAGGAGAACATGTCAAGCAACAACACTGGGAGATTAACTCAACAGCTATGTCAGGCAGACTTTTCCTAACCACTGCATTTCTAGACATAGGCCTCTTTTAAACCTACTGGTTTTGGGGGAAAGTAAGGAATTATTAAGTATCTCCTACAATTATTAATGCTGCTTCACAAAAGAATTATATTCTTCACTGTGGACCTCAAATTCAGTGAAAAAAGTAAATGAGTTCCAAAGTGACATATGTAAATAATCTGTCAGAGTGACCTTTCCTTACTGACAGTCAGAATCACAACAGCCCATGAGCAGAAACTCTGGTTCTCACCTGACTGAAGCAAGAAAACTTACCTCTAACTCTCTCAGGATAGTAGCAGCATCATTTGTAACAAAAAGCTTTTCCAGATGATTGATAACCATTTTGTTCATTCCTAAATGGGAAAACAAAACAATTGATAAAAATAATTCCTTATACAAATAGTATTTTGTACACAGACACTGTCTCCTAACTTTCAGGTGTATCTTGCACATTAAAATGGTTAGCTCTGTTTCTAATTTAAGAACTTCAAAACATTTTTGTGAAATAATACTTGAAGTGTAGGACATTAAGGAAAAATCAGTAATTTCTGAATAAGCAGTTTTCGGTTCTGAAATTCCAGCACATAATTTAATTAAATGATACAGGAGAATATTTTGTTTCCAACCATCTGACTGAACAAGATTATGTTCACTATGACTACCTACCATGTTATCATGTTTCCTTTAATTTTTATGCTTTTTCATATATTTTATACCGTGTTTCAAAGAGAACACAGTAAGTGCTACAAAAACCTGGCAAAAGCATAACTCAAGCATAACTCAACTGAACTCTTGAGCATCACTCAAGAGCAGTCAAAACAAAATCTGTTTTCTACAGTCACAAAGAAACAGTCACATATTTGCAGTTTTAGAGCAAGTCCAATGTGTTTCCCCCAGAAACAAACAGCTGCTTCTTTGTCAGGGTATGTTTAGCCTCCAAACATAGCATTTGTCTCAAAAATGCAGCAATAATTTTAGGATTTATTTACCATTTGGTCCATATGCTGTACGGGTGGTTTGAGCAAGTTCTTTGCATGCCTGGATGTTTCTATAGACAGCTTCTTCTAGTCCTGAATAATGCTAAAGAGAACAATGATCAGAATTAGGCTAACAAAAAAAAGTGATGAACTAGTAATTTCTCATCAAAGCAGTGTCAATCTTCTGAGTCCCTCAAAGTTTCTTATTAATATACATTTGATATTTCACATACAGTTTAAACAGACACCAAACCTTACCCAAAGACAGTGAGAGCTATTGTGTACACCTTCTCAACTAGGCAGCTCAGCAGGCACAAAAAGCTTCCAAAGAAAAATCTGAACAGTGACTTGACTTGCAATACAGTTTGCATCCCCACAGTCTTCCAAAAAAGTTTTGTGACATGCCAAAAAGAAAGAGAAAACAACCAAGACCCAGCTGGAGAGGGGCAAGGGTTTCTGTACATGCTTCTTTACTCACACCTTTGTATGCTACAAAAATAATTTAACTCAGTGCTACATTCAAAACATGTGCAGTTTGAAAATTCAGAAGCAGAATGATTAAGCAAAATATCTGTGCTTGAGAAGGCAATCAGCCTGGCTTCAGTTTGGAAACCTTAAGACAAGATGGGATCCCCAGAAAGGACCTTAAGAAAGAAAAGGCAGGATAAAAAGTACTGGGCAGCCTGTTAGAGAAGGGAGAAAAGTAGCAATAACCAAACATCTTAAGAGTGCCAGCTGCCTCCTCATTTTGCAGAAAACAACTCTTGCTGTTCTGGCCTTGAATTTTCTACCACTGAGGCCACTCTGCTTCCCTGTTCTGCCCCTGCCCTGAACGTCTGCCGTTATTTGGCTCCAAGAAGGATTCTAAAAAGAAACACAAAGGGCTTTCAGAGCTGCTACCTTCACTCTTCTTTCTATAAAGTAGCAGCAAATGGAAAACTTTCCTATTTTCCCTCTTTCTTGGAGAGAGGGACTTTGGATAAGGGCCTGGAGAGACAGGACAAGGGGCAATGGCTTCACATTGAAAGAAAGTATGTTTAGATTAAGTGTTAGGAAGCCCTGAAATTCTTCCCTGTGAGGGTGGTGAGGCCCTGGCACAGATTTCCCAGAAAAAATGTAGATGCACAATCCTGGAAATGTCCAAGACCAGATGGGGCTTAGAGCTAAATGATCTTTAAGGTTACTTCCAATCCAAACTCTTCTACTGATTCTATGAATAAAAAAGAAAAAACACCACACCTTCTTGCTTTCTGCCCACTTTTCAAAGAAAGCTTCTCCTTTATTAAAACACAGTCCTTCAACTCTACCAAAATCTTAATTATGTTAACATTAAATACAGTGAAAGCGGATTTATTGGCAAGAAAATATATAGAAAACATTTCATTGTTCTGCATCGATTACAAAGGTACCAAAAAAAAAAACAGAGAACGACCCGGATACTTCTGAGCAGCTTCAATTACAGGCTGAATGTTGCTGCCCAGCCCCTGCCAGAGCTCTGGGACCAGAGCCGGGCCCTGGCGCATCCCGGGGCCGGGATGCAGCGGCAGGGCCAGGCCCAGGGCAGGGCGGGCAGCGCGATCCCGGCCCGCAGAGATTTCTGGAAGGCCGCGTGCGCCGGGCGCCGCCCCGCAGGGCGGGCAGGCCCCGATCCCCGCAGCGCCCGGGGCCGGGAGCAGGGGCAGCCCCGGGCCGGGAGCGGGGCACGGCGCGAACCCCCGGCCCCCGCCCCGCGGGACACGTGGTGCCGCCGGGCCCTGCCGGCCTGCCGGGGCTTTTCCCGCACCGCCACCCCGAGACTCCTCCCGCACCCGTCCGTCCATCTATCCGCGCGTCCATCCTAAGGCGGTCTCACCTTCGCCCCCTCCTTGAGCATCTGGGCGAAGCCCGGGGCCTTGGGGACGTGCAGCGCCATCTCCGCTCCGCTCCGTGCGCGGCTACGGCGGCGGGCGGCGGCGGCGGGAGCGCGCGGGGCACGGCGGGAGCGCGGGGCCGCGCAGGCGCGGGGCGGGCGGGCCGGGGCCGGGGCCGGGCCGCCCCTCAGGCCGCGGGGGCCCCCTTAGGCCGGGCCGGGTTCGCCGCCGGGTGAGCACCGGACCGGTGGGATGGCTCCCTCTCTCTTTCCGTGTCCAGGTCAGGAGACCGTCGCCCGGGCGTTCCTCGGTACGCTTTGCGATGGAAGTTCCAGGAACAGCGCGGAGTTTTCATGGCCACCGATGATAAACGTCATAAAACTGAGCCGACTCCTGTCAGGCGTTTCACTTAGTACCTACTTCTCTACATGGAAGCACAATGCGCAGATAGGAAAAATAAGCATCATAGAATCACACCGTGATTTGAGTCAAAAGGGACCTTGAAGCTGATACAGTTTCAACCCCTGCCATGGGCAGGGATACCTTGCACTAGGCTGGATTGTTCCAAGCCCCGTCCAAACACATCCCTGGCCTTGAACACTTCCAGGGATGGGGCAGCCACAGCTGCTCTTGACAGCCTGTGCCAGGGCCTCACCACCCTCACAGGGAAGGCTTTCTTCCAATACCCAATCTAAATCTGCTTGCTTTCATTTTGAAGCTGTTAGGAAAATTACTCCACAAACACCAGAGGCTTATGTCCAAAAAGGAGACAGAGGAGTCCTTTCTGGCTTTATTCGAATAAAGGGAGAGGCCATGGGGCATTGCCCTGGGATTGCTCAAATTTTTGGAGGATGCAGCCTCCTTTTTATCCTAATTTCCCTTCTCTCTTTCCCCATTGGCTGAGGTACTTGAGAGGTACAGACTTCCCGGAACGCCTGATCCCAAAGATTTCCCTCTAATTTATAACACTCCCTTTTAATTTTTAATTCTTACAGAATTTAGGGGGTTTTCTTCCCCATTGTTTCTTTCATCTCTTAATTCTAATTTCATTTTTCAGCAAACCTAAAGTTTATTTGTAAAAGCAAATATCTTTTTCCATTAATCAATCAGTGGAATCCTTCCCATTGTTTCTTTTATCTCCCAGTGCTAGTTTTATCTACCAGCAGACCCACAGCTTGTTTGTAAAGAAAAATCCGCTATTCCTCTCAAATCCATTTCCCCTTGTCCTGTTACTGTCCACAAAAATCAGACTCATAACTTGGTGTGCAACATGCCAATAATTAAACGCTCAAGATACACAATTTATTTCAGAATTGCACAAGCCTGGGTGCTCAATGGTCTTCCATAAATAATGCATGGTAACTATGAAAACTTTTTACTATAAATACATTTCAGCAAACAATGGAGTTAGTGTTCATTGGCTGCAAGTTACACAGTTCTCTTATGCTTGAATAACTCTTGTATTTTGCCCTAATTCTACAAGTCTTGGTATATTTTTTTCTCATTATAATCTACATTCTCACAAGTCTTTGTATAAATTTTTCTCATTATAATCTACATTCTCTCTGTGCCATTGCTGTCTTCTACTGTCTCCAGGTATTTGTAAGAAGTTTAACCAAAACAACTGCCAGATTCTGCACCTGGGATGAGGCAGCCCCACATGTATGGACAGACTGGGGAGCAAGACACTGGAGAGCAGCACTGGGGAAAGGGACCTGGGGATTCTCGTCTACAGAAAGTTGGATATGAGTCACAAGAGGGCCAGCTGTGTCCTAGGGGGTGTCAGGCCCAGCATCTCCAGCTGTGCCAAGGAGGGGATTGTCCTGCTCTGCTGGGCTCTGCTCTGTACTGGAGCAGCCTCACCTCAGGTGCTGGGGGCAGTTCTGGGCACCCCAATATCAGCAGGCTATTAAGCTATTAGGGAACATCCACAGGAGAGCTACAGAGATGGTGAAGGGTGTTGAGAAGAAGCCCTGCAAGGAGTGGCTGCAGTCACTTGGCTTGTCCAGCCTGAAGGAGAGGTGGCTGAGAGGTGTTGTTATTTAGGAATGGTACTCCCCAATTTTTTGCTTTTGCTTCCACTTGCATTGAAACTATGTCCTCACTGTCCTCCCTTTCCATCCTACCCCAGCACACAGTGGGATGGAGAGGAGAACAGGCAGCATAAGAGGTAAAGATCACAGGTTGAGGTAAGAGCAATTTACTGGAACACCAATGAGTTCAGAAAACAAGCACTAACAGCAACAGTACTTCTGACAGAGAAAATCAGCAATCCACACAGAACCCCCCCAAGAGCAGACAATACCTGACTGTTCCCTCCACAGCACTTACTCCACTGGACTTCAGTGATCCTTGTGGGTCCCCCCCAATGCAGGACACTTCTTCGATGCTATGATTTCTGAACTGCCCTCTTGGCACAGTGCTTTTATCAAAGCTTGTGCTACCTACCTTTTTTAAAGCCAGAATACCACTAAAACCATAATATATATGTATGCTTGTGACTATGAATATAGACAATATCTATGTATTAAGCTGTATTGAATTAACACTAAAACATCTCTTTATGTTAAAACCAGGATTTCTTTGGGACTGTCTAATCACAACTTTGACTTGGCCTTGATCTTTTTTTAGCCATGCATCTACACCATTTATTTTCTGCATAGACATTGACATGCTAAAGGACCATGCAAAGGTCAGAGGGTTGGCTATTGGCTGCACTTTCACCACCCAAAATCTATAATTGTGCACATGGAAATCCCCAGCTTATCTGTAGGCACTTGTCTGTCAAATTCTGGGAGGGTAAAATTTTAACATGATCTTTTTTCTTATGAACATGAAGTTCATAAGAAAGACAGAATATTATTTTTTGTTTGCTTATTCAGCTATGGAATAGAAGGGTTTGAAAAGCATCTGCTGAAGTGTGAGTAGAACAATTGTGTTTCACCAATAATACTGGCCAGTGAAAAAAATGTAAGAAAATGTAAGTGGCATCTTGAGGGAAGGCTAAGGGTCATGTGGGGTTTGCAGAGAATCATGCTTAAACCTGAAAAAAAAAATTGTGAACCACATAGTGCTGAAAATTCTCGTAGTAACAGCAGCAGCAGTTACTTTAGCTTTCCCCCAGAATGTATTTATGTCACTTGTAATGTAAGGGGAAGGAACAGACTAATCAACTAGAGTATGTCCAGTCAGCTAAGTACTACTTTGGTCATTGCTCTATGGGTCCTGGGTTAAACACTGCCCTCATCCTGGGCTTCTCTCACTTGTGCAGAGGATTGCAAGCTAAACAGGTGTAAGGACTCACAGTGCAAAAAGGGGAAACTGTTTTTGTGTATGTGTGAATCTGCACTGTCTGGGAAGCAAAGGGACAACCAGTAACTAAGGAGTACCTCCCAGGCAGATTTGGTCTCTTCACCCACCCAGGGAAGCAAAGGGAAACACAGCAAAGGCTGTGTGGTTGTGTAACTTAAGTCTGTACCTCCCTGTAGTGGTTTTCTGGTCCCTTCACAAAATGACTGAAAACCTCAGTGCAAAAGCTAAGCTGAATTTTATGCTCTACTATCTAAACATAATGCCAAACCTTCTCCAGGAGGAGAAGAATGGGCACAAAATAACTGGTTTAATTTGGAAAATGTTCTTGATAGAGTATGTTCTTTACAACATGAAACAAAATTTAAACTAGGCAAAAATAAAACTATTTTATGCTCAGTTTTGGGAGCTTGTCTTACAGCAGCTATAGAAAGTCACCTTAAGTGAAGAAGTGAGGAAAATCAATAATAGACTCCCTTCAAAACTTAGTGTAAATTTTGCAAAAGCAATTAGATGAACAAAGAAATGAAAATCATTTATTATGGGCTGCCTTGAGAGATGAATATTTTAAGAATTCACAGAATGCTGATTCCTCAACAGAGGCAGAGGAGAAGGAAACTCCTCACATTAATCAAAATTACCCTCAAAAATAATTAACTCTGATGAAAAATTGTGGGGAACACTGCTGTTGTAGCTTGAGACCTCTAATTAAAACAGAATACAACTATATCAATGACGAAGATCTTGACTTGCACATAAAAAAGGAGTAAGGGCAGAGACAGAGTATGTAATTTGAGTGTCTCGCGCTGGGGGACATCAAATTGATTTGTCTGAACAGGAGGCCAGTGGATATTGGGGACATGGAGTTTTCTTAACATCAGGAGATAAGCATCACACATGGTCCCTGACACAGTGTACAGCTTTATGGGCCAGGGCAATGAACCCCTTGGAAAGGGGAGACCCTTTAGCCATAGTTGGTACCCCCGACCAACTCCTGGAAAGCATTCACAAAGCTGCCTGCTTGCAAATAATGCATGAAAGAAAATTAACTACAGGCTATGAGTCACCCATGCAATTACCTGTAAAGCCTGAAATTCTGCCCCCTTTAATTCGAGGCCTTCCAGAATCACTTAAACCCACAGCAATTCTTCTTCAAATAACCATAGCAGCTATATCTCCTGTAGAAGGAACAGATAGATTTCTTAGTAACAAGAACGACCCATTTGTTCCCCTTTATGACTTGCTGAGGAAAGGGGTGAAATGGAATTGGACTCCTTCTCACAAGGAAGCATTGCAATTGCAGATTTTTGAAGAAACAGCTCACCAAGCACTGAGCCCTATCCATGCTACAGGTCCTTTCCAGGTGGAATGGGCACTTGCCTCCTCAAGGCTGTCTGTACACAGGGCTGGCAGCGGGGTCCTAGGGGTCCAACAAGGCCTCTTGGTTTTTATTCCTGTGGTTTCAAAGATCCTGAGAAGAGATACACTACCTGGGAAAAAGGATTGTTTGTGGTTAGCTTAGCTCTCATAGAAGTGGAGAAAATTGCACGACAACAACCAATTGTATTGAGAGGCCCTTTCAAAGTTATTAAGACAGTCAGTACTAAGACCCCCCCACCTGACAGGGTGGCCCAGAGGGCCTCAGTTAGAAAGTGGTATGCTCAGATTGAACGTTACTCTAGCATCTTCTCAATAACAAAAGGAGCTGTAAAAAAATTAGTGATACAAGAAACCGAGAGCTTGGGTAGCAGCCATGACAAACCTGCGTCTGTAACTAAAGTAGCCCGTCCTTTCTCCCTCAAACAATCAGCAAAGTCTTGGTTCGCTGATGCCTCTGCTACACGAGAGAGAAAGGTGTGGAGATACAGGGCAGCAGCCCTCCACACTTCCTCTGGTGAAGGAATTATTACTTAAGGAGAAGGCAGTGCTCAGGCAGGGGAGCTGATAGCTGTTTGGAGTGTTTTCCAACGTGAGGTACAGAATACCTCTCTTGTCTGTATCTACACTGACTCCTACGCTGTGTGTACCAAATGATCCTAAGAATCCAGCACATTACCCTGGACAGCCTGTTCTGGTGGACCTCCCTTACTATAGGGCAAGTACCACTTGTGCTAAAAACCCCTCAGAATAAACATGTATGGGTAGCCTCCAATGCTCTGGGGAAAGAGCATCAGATAAATACACTCTGGATAATTCCATCATTCTAATTTTTTCTGCCTCTTGGTGGCAGAATTCTGTTGTGTTTACTTTTTCACAGAAGAATTCTGAGGGGCACGAAGACCTGATAAACCATGATAACACTAGTGTTGGATAACAAAAATAATGTTTTCCCTCCCTTTATGGTAACATCTACCACCCAACCATCCGTTATGCTAAACCCGAGAATTTTTTTAATTGGACCATATATAATCAGGAAAACAGGTCAACAACAAGAGACCAGCGTGGTCTCTTAAACAAATAGCCAATGCAAAATAATGCCTCAGAAATTCAGCCACCTCATTCACCTTTTTTGCAAACTTCCTTCTAGGGCTGGACGACCTGGTTGTGAAAGTGGAATCCTTTTAAAAGACGGACACCAAGAGACTACCGGTGTTGTGGGAACTGGATTGGGGATTCTAAATAGCATTGATTCAGAAGTATTAATGAATAAATTGGCTGCCACAACTAGAGATTTGACCAAATTACAACAACCACTGCAGTCATCCTTATTGGCTTTGGGAACACATCAGTGGTTGTTATCAAACATATTACCAAATTGGGAAAAGATAAATGTGAATGACCACAAATTGGTAATTGATGCACTCTGTGCTACAGGAAACAATGTTTCTTTGGCTCTCAGCTGTATCCAGGCTCAATTGTGGATACAGTCAGTTGCTGCCTCAATTATAAGGTGAAGGCACTTCTCCTACTGAAATTCGGAAAATAATTTGGGACACTGCCACTGATTTTGAAAAAGAATTCCAGTCTTGGTGGATTTTACTTACAACCCCATCACAAACACAACCACCTCCTTTGTACTAACCATATGTAATGCCTCAGTGCATTTGATGTTTCCTATGATTGCATTAGGGTTGAATCATGATGGAGCTATTTTCTGTCCTTCCGAGCATAGGGAATGAGCTCATCAAATTGGTGAGAAATGGCAAACTGTTAATTTAGAAACTCCTATTGTCTGAGAACAACAGGGGTTCATCTGTGAAAGTATTGCAATTATAGCTCAAGACATATGTCTGGACAGAGAAAAATATCTGTCATTTTGAAATTCATCCTAACGAGACTTCTGAAACAGTCCTTGTATATGTGGGCAATGGGTGGTCATGCCTTAGAACTGCTTGTGATATTGTATTTGTAGAAAACGTAGTAGTGGGTACTAAAAATCATTCAAATTTTTGTGTTTGTAACTTTACTAAAATCACAGGATGTGATTTTTCTTGGAAGCCCCAGTTACTTCTTATCAGCTTTTACAATCCAATTACACACTGATTCACAAACTATTGCCTACCCCCATTGTGATGAACCTTACTTGGGTACAGCAATTGTTGCTTCATCAGGATTTAATCAATATTTTGGAAAAGGTCAAGAAAAACAGACAGAAAACCCTGGTAACTGTATTTCTTTCACAATGTGAAAGAAATAGATTGTGTTATAGAAAGGGTAAGAAAAAATGCCAAACATAGGTGGTGGGATACTCTTTTTAGGTGGTCACCTACTGCCACAAGTGTCCTGAACAAATTGTGTCATCCCATCATTGTCCTTTTGATTTTAGTTTTGATTAGTTTTATTTTATCAGCAATCTTATTCATTATGAACTGGAGAATGATGAAACAGCTAACACAATTGACGTCTATAATTAATGCCATCTATAACCTGGCCGATGTCCTCTCCCCTGTGGACATTCCCCAAGGCTATTGATGCAAGGCAAACTATATGAGTAAGCCATAATTATGAATTATAAATAGATTATAAAATTTGGATCTGTGTTTTGAAATAATTTTTTGTAATCGCGTGAAAATTATTTTTTATTTTTGTGATTTGTTTTGATTATTTGAAAAAATTGTTTTATTAATATTGACTGTATTTGTTTATTGTTTCCTATTTCCTTTTTCCAATTTTTCCTTTCCTTCTTTTCTTCTCTCTCTCTCTCTGACATACTGTCTCTGTTTTCCAGGATATGCTACCAACATTGACAAGTCCTGAAGACTTCACAAC
This sequence comes from Agelaius tricolor, assembly GCF_023055355.1. Classification (NCBI taxonomy): domain Eukaryota; kingdom Metazoa; phylum Chordata; class Aves; order Passeriformes; family Icteridae; genus Agelaius; species Agelaius tricolor. The sequence goes on from NW_027269269.1 coordinate 33,333,096, forward strand.
ATCACTACAGAACCCTGCTGATGGAGCTCTCTTGACGACAACGTGAGTCACAGGGTGGTGTAAGAGATGGTCTGAAGTTTCCCTCATTTCCCTCCTGACCATCACAAGGACAGAGACCAAGACCCTGAAGACCTTGACTGAAGTTCTGGCCTGGTTGAGGTGGGTGCTCACCAAGGGATTGTTTGCAGGCGTGTTTGCTGTGCCACCATGGTACACTGCTTCAAGCAGGGACCATCCCCATTCATCACAATAGCCCATGAATTTCCCCACCTCTTGGTCAGATACCACTCGCTGTAGAGAAAGTCTGACTTTCTGAGGTAACTTTGGTGATCCCCCATGGAAAATCCCTCATCGGCCTCATGACCATCGTCAAGGTTGGAGATTGAAGCCTCCCCAAGGACTGAGACTGAGACCCCCATAATTCTAACACAGCAGTGCTGGGCTGGCTGAAGCAGGATGTTTGCCAAGTGTTACCTGCAGGTGTGTTCACTGGCCCAAGACTGGTTTCCCATAGAAACCAGTCCTGAAACAATGGGTCCTGCTCACTGCTGGGACTGGTTTGTCCTGTTTCAGAACTGGACTGTCTGTACTTGTTCTCAATGGACTTATTCTCCACTGTCCTGTACCTGTTCCCCTCCCCTGGAGGACTATAACAGACCCCTGAGTTACCCAAAGACTTTCAGATTCTCCCCAACGTGACAAGACAGATCTGTTGCCTGGACCACAAAGATTTTGTCTCTCTGTTGGTAGCTATATCCCTCCCTCTTTTTCTCTGTCTCTCTATCCTTTATCTCCTTTCTAATCCTTCTATTGCATTTGTTGTGGGTACCCAATAAAAGGTGCATTTGTTTTGATTAATACTGAAATCCCCTCCGTGTTGTTTTTGCACTCTGAAATCAGTTAACAAATCATCATGACCCCCGCTTGTACTAGCGGATCATGACAACAGGAAAGCAAGATTTCCTTACCATTTGGAATTCTTACCTCAGTGTGTGCTCTCTCTGCTATAGCTAATCCAGGTAGCTTGACCCACAGGAAAGCATTTCTGGGGATTTTAGAGGAGTATTGTCCTAGCATGGAAGTGTTCAAAAGACTTTTAGATGAGGCAGAGGGACCTGGTTTAGTGGTGGGTTTAGCACTGCTGGGGGAACAGTTGGACACAATGGTATTAGAGGTCTTTTGAAACCTAAACAATTCTGTGATTCCACCCGCACAAGTGACAAGAAATCAGAAGTTCCTCAGAACAAGGAAATTGAAGAGGATGATAGTCTCAGAAAGGAATCAATGCTGTTTATATTGAGTTTGTATTGCAGGTACAATCAAGACACGTGTTGTGACACTGGTATGATACTCAACAAAATACAATCCAAGAGCCTTTATTTCATGGGAGAAGGCAAAATTGTTGAGATCCTTCTTGTTTTGTTGCCACAAGAAAAAAACATAATTGGGAAAAAATGACACGTCCTCTAGATGGTAAGTTGTGTTTTGCTTGAGGAAATAAAGTGCAGGATCAGATAAGGGCTAGCAAAACACTTTTCCTCATATGAGGAAAACACATGACCAAGTATGACCAAATGTATGACCAACATATGACCAAACATATGACCAAGTTTTCAGCTTGGTCATATGGGAACTCTTATCCAGTAGAGTGCACAGAAGCCTAGAAATACCTGGAAATATATGCCTACTGCTCCTGAAAGTTCAGCTGTTCTTGTCGTGTGGGAAGGACTTAACAGGACCTCTGTGGTTGTGGAAACTTGGAGAACACAAAACTGAGGAGTGAGGGAAATGGGAGTTTTAGGCTGTAATTGGAAAATATAGGAAACAGTGGAAGAGAGGGGCAAACCCAGCATTGAATAAATTAAGATTTAATAAGAAATAATACCCAAATGAAATAATGAAGAGTAGAATAAATAACATCTATCTGCAACCTTCTGGAAACAAGCTGCTACCACACCTGATTTGCATTTCTTTCAGCTCTGAAAACACTAAGCAAAAAAAAAAATAGTTAAAAAGGCAGGATTCTGAGCTCAAGACCACAACTTATGCTGTCTAGTGCCTGAGCCACTGACATCTGCAGTCTTCCTTCTTCACTTTGTCATATTGTGACTTTGATGCCCAATTTGGAATTTTCTAAGGATGGTCTAAACCAGTACTAGATCTTCAGGAGACAGAGGCTTTTCCAATTTTTAGTACTTTGTTTATCTGCCTAAATAATTTTAAAGGTCTTCCACAAGTAACTAAAAATTTTGTTTCTCATATTGTCCCCATTATCATTTGAGGATTAATTTTAGGGTTGTTCATCATGAGTCATGTGAATATACCTGTTGAGAAATTCATTCATTCTCCAGAACTCAGGTCAGTGGGAGTCTTCTGGCCCAGGGTGTGCAAGGACACTGTCCTTCTTGCTGCCAGCATGACCTAGGGAACTTCAATGTGTCCCATTATTTCCTGGCTACTCTGTCAGCCATCTATCTCCCAGCAACTCAGAAACTGGCCTGAATCTGTGCCTGGTTGTGAATGGGAAAACTGTAAAAACACACCTGCAGCCCTCATTTCTGCACTGCAAAGCCTGCCCAGCTGTAACTAAGAACCATAGCCCACTGTGGGATTCACATTCTCTGAACCTGAGAGAAGCAGTGAGAGAAGCAGAGAAAACAATGATCAAAACAATTCTTATTTCATTTGCTGTGCCTGTGTTGTGCCAAAGTGGAATGCAATATGGAGATTGTTTATCCAAAGTGATGGTGCTTTGTTCCCTTGGCCTATCAGGGCCAAGCACAAGTCCAGATTGTTGGGCAGGAGACAGTCTGGACACGCAAAACAAGATTTTGTTCAGCTGAGTGCTTGTTTCAGTTTTGATGAAGTGTAATATAGTACAGAATAATATAGTATAATAAAGTAATTAATTAGCCTTCTGATATCATGGAGTCAGATGCATCATTCTTCCCAGACGTTGGGGTTGCCTGCTTTTACAATGGCCCACACTATGGAAAATGCAGAGTCTTTCCTACATGGTTCTTGAGGTGTTTAAAGAAATGTTAATGAATAAATGCTGTGCACTTATGCACAGCAGGAGATACTACACCATGTTGCACAAATAAGGGAATCATGCCATAATGTACTATGGGTCAAAAGCCACAGAATGGATTCTTACCAAAAGTTGAGACTGTTGCATGGGACTGGTTCTCAGCCTTGCACACTAAATTCCCAAAGTGTGATCTTCTGTTTGAGCAGTAGATACACACTGTTACTGTTTTGGAGACAGGCAAGTGACAGGGACACAACAAGGTTCATGCAGTAACAGCTTATGTTTATTGCGGGGCAGCTCCTTTTAAAGGGCTTTCAAATTTCACTTGCTTACAGACATGATTGGTTAAGGGTGTCCACTCCACCTCACTGGTTAATGACACAGGTGCATCTGTGCTTCAGAGGGGTTGGCTGAGGTCCTCTGTTTGGGTTTGAATCTGACCTAGCATTATTGTGTCTGGAACTTGTTTACTTCGAGCTAGGCTAGTCAAGCTGGTATCTGTTAAACCAAATTATCTGTGCAGCTTATAGACCCACTATAGCTGTCACACACACTGCCTAAAAAAACCTGTTATGTTGAAGACTGTACTATTTCTCTTTAAAAATAAAGTGACATATATATATACACACATAAATAAATAAAATCATTACAGTTAACCAAGGCATCCTTTAAGTAGTGCAACACAGTTTACATATAAGGAATGAGCAGAGAACATTTCCCAACATAGCTTCAAAACAGGTTATTATGAAAGTACCAGTGTTGGAATATGTACAACAACAACAAAAAAGGTTACATCCTGCTGTTAAGCCCCAAATTCACTGATGTTGGCTAAAGGATGTCACCAGACATTGAAGTTTCAAGGTGAAGGTGACATGGTGGTGTCCAGTCAAATGTTGGACTCAATGATCTTGGAGGTCTTTTCCAACCTTAATGATTCCAAGACTCAGTAATATCAGGCAGGTTTAATTTCAAACCCTGTATTTGGATTAAGATTCTTGAAACAGTAATCAAACCATAAAGAAATTTCTGCCTTTTTTTCTTTTGAAGGATAATTGTCCAAACTCTTTTTCATTATCAGTATTGCTTATCTTAGTAACTCTGCAGGCTAGGTGTTCATTGCTTATCAAAAATAGATTTTATCCATGATGTAGTTGAACATCCTTTTTCCTTTTTTTTTTTTAAACATAGTACAGTAAAGTGAATGTCTAAATGTTTATTATGCATCTTTATGGCTCAGATTCTGAGTTCTGTGACTAAAATGTGAGCATCAAGGAGAAGACTGAGGGGTGACCTCATCACAGTCCACAACTGACTCAAATCAAGGGGAAGTGGAGAGGCAGCACCTATCTCTTGATTCTGGTGATTGGTGAGACGACCTGAGGGAATGGCATGAAGCTGTGTCAGGGAGGGTTTAGGCTGGATATTAGAAAAGTTGTCTTTTCCCTGAAGTTGTGCCTCCATGATTCTAGTTCTCTACCATACAGTGTAACCAGCAATTTGTCTTCAGTGTTGAATTTCTATTACTGCTGGCATGTACAAAAAAACTACAAAAGAAAATGCTCTATTCTGATGAGACTTACAAAAGTTTATGAATTTGAAAGCCAACAATTGGTATTACATACTAGAATCACTCTCCAAGCTGAAACAATGGAAGAATGCCATGTACAATATTTTTACTGTTAAATTTTTTTTAATGATTTTACTCACTGATGATGTAGATTAAGTTACTAACAACAGTGTGGCTTATTCAGTTAATCTATTGTCAGATTTAGAGTTATAATAAAATATCCCAGACCATCAATAGGGTGAAAATAAGGGAGATCTTAGAACAAGTGGGATTGCCAGCTGTATGACACCATTGCATGATGTATGGTTCCAAAAGGCTGAAAATGTTCTGCAGACTTCTCAGTAGTCTGAAGAATAGATTATTTTCAGTTGGGCATGTATCTCTACTTGCCTGTGATAGAGGATTCCAGACACATGCTTTAGATGTTTCTCCCTGAATAGAATAAAACAAGGAGTCTTTACACAGCATCTAACAGTCTCACAGAAACCTGCTGCTTTAACCTTTTGTGTCTATTTCTTGGTTTAAGGAAGCTTAAGTGAGATTATGGTGAAATTTCTGAATGGTGGTGTGAAGAGGAATAGCAAAACTGTCTAATATGTGGGTATACAGAACTTTAAAGAAAGAGGTTCATCTGCAAGAAATTAGACAAGGTTGAGAAACATTGTCTATTTGTCTAAGTGTAACCTTTGACTTTTTTGTAATCATTAATGGAAAATTATGGCTTGTAAAAATTTTTCAGAAGGAAAAATATTTGAAACTGTTTTCTTATACTTGTTTTTTGAATTTTTTAAAATTCAAAACCAGTCTGTCATGTCTGTTTGCCACAGCTTTTGTAACTTTTGAAAGTAATGCTTTAAAATTAAATATCATCAGTTGTTAAGCTGTGGTAATACAAACTGTCAGTTCTCTGCACAAAGAGCACTCTGAAACTTTTCAAGAATTGTGAGCTATATTAATTGCTGGTTTAGTTCATTTTAAACCACTTTGATTTTATTTATGGCTGTAAAACTAAGAACTAGGTAAATGGGATGGGAGTTATTTCTCTTTTAGCTAGTTCAATAGTAATTTTCTAATTTTGTATTATGTTTGAAGACTTGAAATTCTCAAGTAACAGACAATTTGATCATTTAAATTGTAATGGAACATACAAAAATGTGTATGTGCACATGTTTGGTTTTTTTTAAATCAGGATTTAGATGCTTCAAACAGGAGCTACAGCAGCCTGCCTCTAGTTCATGGTGCTAAAACAATTAGCTGGTACTGCCAGTGGAGCTTATTAAAAAAATTATTACAGGTTTAGTTTGGAGATTTCATTTTGCTTTTCGATTATTATGGATGATAATATGAGAAAAATCATAAACTCAAAACAAGGTTGTCCGTAGGGACTGCATGAATGGGAATGAGGCATCAAGGTTGTTTTTTGGACAAAACTTGCTGTAGCAAATGCAATTTTTTTAAGCAATTAAGGAGTTTTACATGAATGTGCCATATTGGTGAACAGTCAGCAGCAGCACAGTCAGTAGGCTTCAAAAGCACAAGAGGGACTTGGACCTGTTGGAATGAGTCCAGAGGAGGCTACAGAGATGGACAGAAGGATGGAGCACCTCTGCTATGAGGAAAGGCTGAGAGAGTTGGGAGTGTTCAGCTTGAAAAAAAAGAAGGTTCCAGAGTGACCTAATTGCAGCCTTCCTGTACCTGAAGGGAATCTGCAGGGAAGATGGAGAGGGAGTTTAGACAAGGGAGTGACTGACAAGAGGGAATGGCTTCCCACTGACAGAGATGACATTTAGATGGGATATTAGGAAGAAATTCTGCCCTGTGAGGGTGGTAAGGCCCTGGCACAGGTTGCCCAGAGAAGCTGTGGCTGCCCCATCCCTGGAAGTGTTCAAGGCCAGGCTGCACAGGGCTTGGAGCAGCCAGGTCTAGTGGAAAGTGTCCCTGCCCATGGCCTGGTTTGGAACCAGGGGATCTTTAAGGTCTCTTCCAACCCAGGCCATTCTGTGATACTGTGAATTTCTAGAATGTGCCCTCTGAGGGGCAGCATTGAAGAGCAGGTTTCTGTAAACAGCTACTTCTTGTCATACTATGGATTAGGTGTAAGGAAGGGAATAAAAAGTTAGAGCTTATTCTCTGTTGTCTGAAATAATTGGTTTTCAAAGGTAACTCATACATTTGAGAGCATTAATGCCAATCTGTCAAAAACCCTGCATCAAACATGTTTCAGTTTAAGTGATAAAACCATCAGAATTCTTTCCTGTGGAGTACTCAAAAATCAAACAAAAGAGGTGGATATTTTGTTAATTTTGGGTTTTGTTTCCTTAGCTTTTGGAAACTGACAGCAGAGCCAATATAGCATTTCTTTATTGTGAGAAATATCAATATCATCATTTTGAGAAGCAATATGTTATCTTGAATAATTAATTAGATGATGTTTAGTCTTTCATGTCAATATTGCACTTAGACAGCATTGTGTGGGTATGATGACCACCCTTAAGTGGAAGGAAGTACCTGAGATTCATAAATGTTCATTGGTCAAAAGGAATGAACAAAAAGGAGAAAAGTCTGAGGGTCAGCAAATAGTCAGGAAGTTTTATTAGAGAAGTACACACTTGGCATGAAAAGTGGTGTTAGTCCCTGACCTAATATGTAAGCTTGCAGAAGTGGGGTTTGGCTAAAAGGGTGAAAGAAAAGAGGGGAATCAAAGAGGGAGGGAGGGAAAAGAGGGGAATTAAGGAGGGAGGGAGGGAGGGAGGAAGGAAGGAAGGAAGGAAGGAAGGAAGGAAGGAAGGAAGGAAGGAAGGAAGGAAGGAAGGAAGGAAGGAAGGAAGGAAGGAAGGAAGGGCAGGCTTTGGTGGTTGTGTTAATTCCACCCCATAGTCTATGCCCATTCTTGCCCCTATGCCAGACTCTCTGTGGTTCTTTCTCATGTAAAAGTGCTGCCCTATGTCCACCTTGGCCCCTTTATCAGTATTACTGAAGGCAGTTTCAGTGCTAAATCAGTAGTGAGGGTTCAAGTATTGCCAGAATACAAGCTGCTGTTTGGGATTTTGTCACATTCTTCTGCATGCTGATTTCTTCCTCAGAGCAGCAGAGCTTCAGGAAAGAGTTTGCTGCCTTGAAAGTCTTGTGCATGTACCCATGATAGCATGATGACCTCAGCCATCATCAACAAGTGAGGCTGTAATATCTTGTAGTGTCCTCTTCAGGTGAGCTCTTAAATGAGGTAAGCTAAGCATTTCCTTCAGGAACAGCAAGTCCAGTTGCAATGGAGTGATTAATCCATTTTACATGGATGTGAGAGAGCAATCTCAGCTAGGACCAAGATGAATGTAATTTATCTGCACAATTGGTAAGCAAAATTGATGGATTTTTGTTTAAATGCTGGTGTTTCCAGTTAGCCAGTGGTAGCCAATGCTGGCTTTGAACATTCAGCTGTTGACCTCCCAAGGAATTGCTGCACTGTCTGTGTCCTCCTTCAGCATTCCCTGCTGAGATCACCCACCATCATTCTTCCCATAATTAGCTTCTAAAGGTTCTTTTCATCTTGATGCTGATGTGAATAAAGTGTGTAAATTTGCACCCATTGATTTCTGACAATAGTGAAGCTTTTCCAATAATATTTCTAACTTCAGCTTTTGTCTTGTTTTCCATGCAGAGTTTCACAAGGGTCTTTGGCAGCATCATATCTCAAAAGGCTTGCATTTTCTTTCAGCAGAATTAGCTTTTCACAGTTTCTACCTGGAGTTTGCTGTGGAAGTGATGGAGTTTTTCACCAATCAGGTTTTCAAATAATTCACAATGTAGTTATTTGCAGATGATCTCAAGGCAGGTGTAAAAATTCCTGAATTGCTGGGTTTAGCTCCTGTAAATCCGCATTACCTTGATTAAGTCAATCTTTGATTTCTTGGCAATTATCTCTTTTATTAAACCTGTGTGATCCTATGTAAGTGAACTCAGCTATTGCATCTCAATTTGCCATTAATTATAAATTTGTTTATGTCCTCTTTTGTAAGTCAGTGCACAATGTATCTTCCTGCTGGAGTTAATGATTTAATTTAATCTGATGGGGGTCAGCCATTCATGAGACTAGAACTTTGGTGAAAGTACATTATTTTTCACCTGTGTTAAAACACTACCTAGGCAAGGAGACCAGAGGTAATAGCCAAGAACACTCTTGGAAATGCTCTGTTGGTTGCTCCAGCTGACAGGATATGGGATGTTTGATTGTGAGTGATTTTGCTCTTTGTGTAATTTCAGGCAATATATATATATATATATATATATATATATATATATATATATATATATATATATATATTAGTTTATTTCTTCTTGGAACATCTTCCATATGCTAGAATATTTAAAGTGTATTTTTAAATAGTGACTGGCAATCTGCAAAACACCATTTTAGCTTGAATGAGATCATATGCTACTAAAATACTACTTATACTAGGACACTGAGATGAATTGAAAGTAGCGCAGCTAAAAAGTGAAGGCAACAGGTGTTTTATTAGATTGCAGATATTGGCTTTTTAACAGCTGTAAAATAACTGCTCCTTCATCCTAAAACTTTTTGAAAATTTGCATGTTTCCAGTATTGAATATCAGTAAGTCCCAGTGTTCCTAATTTAGAGTATATTCCTTTAAGGTGTTTTTGATGAATAAAATGTGATTTCCTCTTCTAGCACATCACCAGTTTCATAATGTGATGCAGGACTGAAAGACTTTTGGTTGGATACCAGGAACCTGATAACTAAGAGTATTCTGAAAAAGGAACAGGACAGGCTGTGCTCCTACACACACAAAAAAAAAAAAAAAAAAAAAAAAAAAAAAAAAAAAAAAACCAAACAAAAAAAAAAACCCAAACAAAAAAAAAAAACCAAAAAAAACCCACCAAAACCACCAAAAAACCAAAAAAAAAAAACCAAAAAAACCACCCAACTGAAAAACACCCTGGAGTTATCAGCATTCTGTAATTTTCACAGAGATGACTGTAAGGTGTATGTGCAGTCTGTCAGGAAGAAGTATTTTTTGTGTTGCAAGAAATTGGAAATTAATTTGTTTTGGTGCAATTATTTTAATCATCTTTTTAGTAAGTAAGAATTGTGAGATTTATCTCTACCCAAATGCCTTGGACTATTAATTTGAGCCAGTCACGAAGTGAATCATCCTAGAGTTCAATTTCCCCATTGTTTAAAATTGAGATCTTCCCCAGTTTACTCTTACAAAGTAATTTAAAGAACTTTTTAAAATATGCTGTTTGAGTCCAGGTTGTTGAGAGTTTTAGCACAATCATCCCAAGAATAGATAGTTGATAAAGCAATTACAGTCAAATAATTCATCCTGATGCTTGGATCTTCTGTATGCAGAATGCTATAAAAATCTCACATTTTAAAAATATGCCACCTCCCATAAAGTAGTGGTGTCAGGTGACTAATCATTGGGTATAGCACAGAGCTGATATTTAAATGCAAATTGGGGACCTTTTTTGTGCAGTTTTGGATCTTAGCCCACAATTCAGAGGCAGCGCACTTCACAGAAACTTCACACAATGTAACTGTGTCCAGTTCTGGGCTCCTCAGGACAAGAAAGGCATGGAGCTTCTGGAGATGGTCCAGCAGAGGCCACAAAGATGATGAGGGTTCTGGAGCATCTCTTAGGAGGAGAGACTGCAGGAGCTGGGCCTGTTTAGGCTGGACAAGACTGAGATGAGATGAGATGAGATGAGATGAGATGAGATGAGATGAGATGAGATGAGATGAGATGAGATCTCAGTAATTTCCAGGGAGGGTGACAAGAAGATGGTGCCCAGGCTCTTGTCAGTGGTGTCCAGTGACAGGACAAGGAGCAATGGCCATAAACTGCACAAGAAGTTTCACCAAACATGAGGAAGAACTTTTTCCATGGAGTGAGGCAGAGCACTGGAACAGGCAGCCCAGGAGTCTTGTGAAGTTTCCCTCTCTGGAGACATTCCAAACCCACCTGGACACATTCCTGTGTCACCTGCTCCAGGTGACCCTGCCTTGGCAGGAGGGATTGGACAGGGTGATCTCCAGAGGTCTCTTCCAAGCCTAAAAGCTCTGTGATTCCATGAGTCTGTGAATAATACAGATTTAACTGGAAACAGTGAAATTCAAAAACACATGGATACAGTGGGCTACAACACATAAAATGATGGTCTACTTAATTTGCAAGTGCACGTGCTATTTAAAGTGAGGGCAACTGAAGTGTCAGTCTGGAAATGTGGAGTGTCAGAGCCATCTGGAAAAAAGCACCCTGCCCTATTCAGACATCATTTATGTCCAAGACCCTTGCTATCATGGATACTGGAAACTTTGCTTGTGTTAAGATTTCATGTAGAGAGCCTTTCTTTGGCTTTTCTGTAATGGCATGTAATGAAAGTAGGAGTTCCATCTGAATACCATTTGTCCATACAAAGCAATATTTTACATTTGGGGAAAACCCTGGCTCCATGGAAACTGATGCAGAATATTTTTTGTGACTCCATTGGAGCCAGGATTTTCTGTATTTTCCAATACTTTCACAGTAATTGGATGTGGAGCTGGACATCAATACCAGCTGATGATAATATTGAGCTGTAGAATGTTATATGCTATAATGGTTGTGATCAGAGGCAAATCTGTCTTCTGCCCTTTCCAAAGGAGACATTTAGGGAGGAACCCTCAATTCTTTCAGAAACACATTGAGAGAAGAGAAAATGGTCAGTGTAGTCATAGGTGCAGTCCAGCTTTCCACCATCTGTTTGGGCCAGAGCTCTGAAGTCCCACTGCAGTTAAAGACAGCCTCAAGAGATACCTAACTAATGGTGTAGCTGTCCAATGCCTTCCCAGGTCATTCCTGGGGTAAAGGTAGTGTGGGTAGGATATTTTTGCAGTTCAGTAATTTTGAAGTATAAAAAAGGTCTTTTGAGACCACGAGGGTAACTGGCAGCTTCCAGAGTTTTGCCCTGGTGAGATCAGTCCTGGTCTAGGGTCAGAAGGTGAGAGAGTGAGGAAGGATGAAAATTTTACTTTAGCCCTTCATGTCTTTATTTGTCCAGCAACCTCTCTATATCTCAGCTGAGCCAAGGGAATCTAGGAATGTGTCTATACAGATCTGGGTTAGATAAGCTCTTTCCATTAGGAATTTAAAGATGAAATATACCTTCACATACATTTTGAAGGAGACCCTCTTTTCAAGCCCAAAACAATAAAGATATTTTGTAAAATCATTCTGTAATTGTTCTCCATTTTTCTCCACTTGTTCCAATGACAGTGATAGCACTCAATCAAAGAAGTCATGTAGGTAGTACCTGTGCATGACAGGGATTAAACTTTTATTTTCTGACAACAGAAAATAAAACTTTAAACTGAAGAAATTCATCTCTTGTAATACTTCAAGATTTATCTATTAAATTGCTTGCCAGCAGTTTGGAAAAAAAAAGCTATCTGAAATCACACTGGGAAATCCTCTGAGTTCAGTCAAATCTCTGAGTCAGCTTCATTTATCACAGCCATCACTGGCTGCTCTATAAATACATCTGCTTTTACAGCCTACACATTGTGAGATTTGCCTGTTATCTCCTCAGAAGAGAAGGGCTATAGTGGCTTCTCTCAAACAAGCCTGGCTCAGTCAAAGCCAACACGAACATAAGCCCAAGAGGCCGAGTGCATCAGTTGTTGTTAGCTTTGATAGTCCCTGCTATCATTTGAGAGTGTGCTTGCAGCCAGTCCAAGTTGGCAGTGTCAGCCCAAGCTGATTGGAGCTGCAGACATTTTTGCTGACTGGAGTCATGCTATCTTTGCCAGTTTGCTGGAATAGACACAGACACTGATTGGGTCATGCTGAAAACATTCCTGTCCTATGAAGCAAGTCTGTTTGTATTTCAGGTTTGCCAGGACTAATGAATTAAAAATCTTGGGCTCACCACAGTTTGCTGTTTAATAATGCCTGTAACAGAAGGATTTTTTCCTCCCTGAAGTATGACAGCATCATAATCCCTCATCCTTGGCAAGGAGAGGAAGGAAAATCAGAATTGTGGAAAAGGGTTATCTTTTGGGACAGCAAAGCCTATGGGAAGTGCAGGTAGCAGCATGTTGCCCTGACAGCTGTCTCAGCTTCTCAGACCTTGTCAGTTTGTTGCTATGCAGCAGGTGCAGCCTTTTCTTTTATTGAAGCTTTACTCCATAAAGGCAACGACGAGCCAAGGCAGTGGCTGGCCCTGGATTATACAAGTGCAGACACTCCGCTAAGTGAGGTAAGGCAACAGGTGTGAAAAAATCCATAGAGCTCTTACAGCATTTAATCTGACTTCTGCTGCAGGTTTTTTACAGAGGAACAGCAGCCAGCCAGCTCTATAGGCAATTGTTGGGAAGATGAGAGCTGCTCATTCAATCTGATTAAGTTCCAGGTTGCCCACTCACTCTCATCTCTGTCTAGAGAGACATTGTTCTTCAATTCTGGAGAAAGCATGTGGGGGATTAGGGGCAGTTGGTCTGCATGTTTCATAATATCACCTTGTTTGCACACAGGCTTTTTCCATCCCTCTCTCTTCTCTGTGATTGCTTTTTGTGATGGAGAGAAAAAGAAAAATCCTTTTTTGAGGATTTCGCAAAAAAAGGAGAGAAGGGATAAATGCAATTTAAAAAAATGATAACAGGGTAAATGCTGTGTATAAGGATGAGATGTCTTTCTTTTCTGAATTAGAATAAAATTAAAATTTTCTTTTGTGTTTCAATAGAATTCATCATTTCTTACTGAAAGGGTATTGATTTTTGCCCTCACAGAGTAGATGATTAAAAGCGTTAATTTAAAAACATTGCACACCACAGAGTATGTGATTGGGATAAAAAAAAGTCTTGTAGTAATATTGTTATGGCAACTTAAAAAACTCTAGTAGAAGGCATCCTTTTTATTTCTTAGGCTATGATGTGAGATGTGAAGTATACTCTTATGTGGAAGACCACTTGAGATAGTGTCAGAGACAGTGTACAAACAGCACAGAACAATAAAAAGCCTTGTTTAAAGGATTTGCTTATCACTTAAAATCTCTTCATTTGGAGAGTTTTTTTTCTTTACCTTGTATTGGGAAGTAAGGAAGGGAAATATGTTTAAGAATTTTGCATTGGTAGTTCTGTTGTATTTTAAAAACAGTGAGATGTGTCAGATGTTTCTTATGAAGTGAGGGTGAGGAAAAGATCAAGAATGCTCAGAAGGTAAAAATTATTTACTCTGATGCAATGCACTTCAAAATAAAATATTTCACTTGACTCCAAGGGTCTTTTCCTGAATCTAAAGCATACATAACTGCAATTTATTTGGCTTTTCTTTGCCTCTGCTCCACAGCTAACAGATTCATTTTTGTGGGTCTTGAATACTAGTAATGGTAAATTAAGAGTCCTCCCTGATATCCTTCATATACTAACAGAAACAGACAATTTCAGCTTCAAATAAAATTTATTCAAAGTTTATTCAAAGTTTATTCAAAATTTATTCAAATAAAATTTATTCAAAGGATTTTAGGTTATTTGTTGTTATTGTAAGAAAAGATGATGCACTTCAAGTAACAAGTAACTGTATCACTCTGGTAGCTAAATATAAAGAGAGACAAAACAAATAAACAAGAAATGCTGAAATTAATGGACCCAATGCAAATTTGATCCTCTTCCACTGATTGCATGGCATTGATGCCAGAGAAGTGTTTGATTCATTTGTACACCATCAAGGAAGATTATACTCCTGAAATAGTGTTCTGTTCTATTGACTTTTTGAGACTGCCAAATAATTCAGTATGAATTGGAATGACTTGGTAGCATTTTCCTGCAGTACAATAGCTACTTTACTGTAAAACTGCAAGACTGTTGGCTTAGGAAACTGGCTCTTGTTTTCACCAGCTAAATGCCCTGTTGTCTGCTGACAATGAGTTAGTAAATTCATTGTATTTTCCTGATGAATTTGGTTTCTAATTCCCTAAGAATTTTTTATGGTAATTTGAAAGCATAATTGTCCACCCATTTGGTATGAATACAATGTGTGCTGGATAGCAGTCCAGAGTCCTAAAATAATTTCTTTATGGGCAGATCTTTTGCATGCACAAAGTCCTACTAACTTCACATTCTCTACACATGGTGCTAATCAGAAGATTAATATATTTGAATTTTAGCAGCTTTGTGGTAGATAGTCAACGGGATTGTTTACATTCAGCAATTCAATAGAGTTTAACCAAAACTGTTCATTCAAAAGGTTAAATATTCATAGTAGAGCTCAGAGTACAATTTCTGATGGCACAGAGATGTTTTAATTATACTGTTAGTAGCTAATTCTTTTATTGCTCAACAGTTCTTTAGTGCCATATTTGAAATGAACTAGCAGTTTTCTTAATGGACAGGGTTTCATCACACAGGGTAAAATCACTTTTTGGAATCGATGGTCTCAGAAGAAAGACAGAGGACTGAGTAAGGTCCCAACCCAGGAGCCAAATCCATGCAGACAGACCCCTACACCTGCACAGGCTTCCACTGAAGAATCACCACCAAGGTTTGGAGACCCCATGAATTTTTGGCCATGAAGTGTGTGACTTGCAGGCACACTTGGACTGGGGGAGTATGGGTGGAAGGTAGGAGGATGAGTGCCTCCTCATTGACACCATGTGGAGTGGTGTGCACGGTTCCAATCACAGGGCAGGCTTGGGGTCATGTTACTCTCAACTCCCCACCCCTTCTTCCTTCTTCACCTTCAGAACCAGGCAGTATTGCCACGAGTCAAGGCTTGCTGAAGGGGCAATGGCGGGGAGCAAGCAGGTGAGAAGAGAGGCAGCTTCCTTTGCCATCGTTCTTTCTAATCTATAAATAGCAAAAAATAAAAGCAGTCTCTGCACTGAATTTCACTTAAATTCTTTTTAAATGGAAAAGAGAAATGGCGCTCCCTTGACTTTGATTCTAAACATCTAGCTAGGATGGGAAAGGCAGCTGTGAATGCATGAAAAGCATTAAAACTCATTTGTTGAATGATGTCACATGCTCTCTAATAAATATATTTTTTTGTATTATTGCAGCTGGAGCAAACAAGTAAAAACATTGACTCAAGTGCCCACATGATCACTACGGCCAGGGTACCTGCTGATAAGCCGGTACGAATTGCCTTCAGCCTTAATGATTCCCCAGGTACAGTTTAATTTATGGAGTAAAACACAATGCTTTTAAATTTAAACCACATCTGCTTTTAAATTTTACATTAATTTACCGGTGTTTACAATATCTAATGTAGTCCAGTGTAATGGATGGATTTTTTTTCATGAGTGGTATCTTGTGGTCAGTTTTCCTGTCTGATAACTTTTAATGTTTCCATTAACAATTTCATTAGACTAAATCCACTAGATTGACAGTTTCAATCTTTACTTTCTTTCAGTAGTTTGTGGAATGCAATTAGGACTTAATTAACTATCAAATTTACCTGCATGTGCAGTACATCTGATTGTGTGGAATTGCAAAACAGGAAAAGTAAAAGGATAAATTTGCCTAGAGGAGAAAGAGACATTTTCTAGGGAGAAGGTTGGAAAGCGCCACACATGCCCAGCTTGGTGAAAGGTTTCAGGAAACAGGTGCCCCACATGTCACGTTCTCTCAGACAGCAGCAGAATTTCATTGATGTTTATCCTATCAGCTCATGCTGAGGGAGTATTAATTTCCCCAAACATACCCTGTACACACACGGACCCTTTGGAGTAGATAAATATTATTGGTTTGCACCTTCAATATTATTAAGGTCCAGAGAGCTGTTGCCAAACACTGCAAGTCAAAATTAAATAAATCAAAGGGGAAGCTTAAAAGCATCCAAAAAAAGTTGGCTGCTGCTTTTGCTAAAGGTGAGTTTCTGGAGTCAGGGCTGAGATGTGTTTATGGCATGAGGTATAAGGACAACAGAAACCTATGCTACTGAGAGCTTTATGGGACTCTTTGCATTGTAGGGTAATATGATGGTTGGTGCCTGAGGTTTGTGTGAACAGAATCTCAGCTTGAATGCAATTTTCTATTTAAAAAATATTTTAGAATATGTGTTATCTTTCCTAGCTAATTGTTGTCTACTATTAGTTTTCAGCTACAATACTGAAATACAATCTCATCCCCCAAGCAAGGGAATTAAAAACCAAACATCTTCATATATTATTGAACCTAACTTTCAATTCATAAAGATGAGTGACAAAAAAAGATTGGGACAAGGAATATAAAGAAACATGTGATAATCTGTGTGCCTTTTTCATAAATTAAAATAACCTGGTAATTACATTTTTATTACAGAGAGCAGTAAGGAATCATTCAAATCTCTCAAGATACAGTCACATGGTAAAATTCTTGCAGGAATTATGGCATAGATAGGTCTTGAAGAGAGATATGAAGGAAAGGGAAGTGCTCTTACAAATTATGAAAAAAGAATGCTAATGTGAGACCCTGAAAACAAGTCAGGGAAAGTTGAGACCATGGGAAAATCAAAGAGAGCAGAGTGGTTTGTGACAAGAGACGGCAGTAGGAAATGACAAGGTTGTGAGTAGCTTGCAAGAAGGGAACATGAAAGGCAGGAAGCCTGACTTCCTTAACATTGCATCATATTTTATTTTCTACTTTTTTATCCTGCTAATAATTCCAGCCTCTTTCTTAACCTTTGCAGAAATAAACTCAGTTAGAGTAAGGTAATCTTTTTCTTCTACATATTGTTAAATTGTTGCAAATGTTAAAATTGTTAAAATGTTGAATCCTATATTGTAAATATATAAATGTTCCTACAGTGTGCAATCCAGAATCTTCATGAGTACTGTTAAAAATCCCAGCAACCAGTAGAGTGAGTGCCATGTTCCCCTCTGCATCATATCTGTTTGGGGGCTACCAGGAGGTCTAAACCAACATTATTGTTTTACCATACCATAAGAATTTCAAGTGCTTTTATGTTAGGTATATTTCAAGAAGGTAAATGAAATAAGCTTTTAATAGGTGTGAAAATTTCCAGCAAACCATAATTGAATCAAGAGAGTACAAAAAAGTGTTTAACATGTTTTTTTTAAGATGAGCTACAAAAACATTCAAAAGATAGACCTTTAGGTATTCTGTAGTAGGTGCTTTTTTCCCCCCTTACTCTTTTATGTTTTTTCACCTTTTTTTTCTCCTTGATGAGGATATTTGTTTTCAGTTCAAACAGGAGTGACCTGATGTGTGATAGCAAAGCATCAGCTGAAGCTCATGCACTGCTAGGATACAATAAGTTCTTGGCAAGGGCTAAGTGGTGAGGAAATCTCTCTGACTTAAGCTTTTCCTTAAATTCTACCTCACTTGAAAGGCACAGTGACACATTTTGCCAAGAAAGGCTGCATTCTCCTTCCGGGGGCTGTGCAACTGCTTACTAGGAGGAACTGACAGCATAACTGGATATAAAAAGAGGAAATGGAATGTTTCTTCTGGGTGGTGATTATCTCACTGGCTAGGATTGTAACCAAGCAGTGGGTGTGAGGAGCACTGAAAGGAAAAACTACTCTCAGCTTATGAGAAGAAATTACTTTGTGTTAACTGACCTACAAAACCAGAGCTGGCCTATCCTGAGTGTACAAGAAATAATGTGTCTCACATTATTTGTCAGTCAGCACCTGATGACTGAAATTCTGGCCAGCTTTGTGAGGTATTTTTAATGTGATTGTAGAGTAATCAGTTCCTTAAAAGTCTGAGGAGCAGCCCATCAGAGGATGCTATATAAGAAGACAGTTTTATTGTGTGTCTCTTATTCCTGTATATATAAATGTCTATGTTTGGCCCTTTCACTCAAGTTCACTAACACATTTCCCAGGGTGTGTCTGTGCACTCTGTCGCAGCAGTTTGACTTAAGGTACCATTTTAAAGTAATGAATTGGACACATACTATTTCAACCTACCTTATATCACTTGGAAACTAATGCAGCTTGAACTGAATGTGGTGTTCCAAGAGTCAAACAAGTGTTCCAAAGTTGAAAATTCATTGTGGTTTGTCAGCATCAATTTAATGTTACCCATGAAATTTAATATGTCCTAATTTTTATCAGTCTTACAAATACATGAACTTCATGGGATTTAGACAGCTGAATTTGTTTTGTGTAATAGTTCAAAGGGAAGATTTATAGATTCATCTCTCTTTACCTTGCCTTCTCAAATAAAAGCTTGAATCTAGTTGAAAAGTTCTGCTCGTGGCATGTGGTGATAAATGACTGGGTCTGAAATTGTTAGTGAGTTCTTTAACTTGAAATTAGTCTACCTCTGACAGCACTTTATAGAAAAATCACTGACAACAAAGGCAAAATGTAGATCTTCTAATGAACCTGACAGACCGTGGAACAGTGACATATTTTTGCAAGCATAGCAAAATTACTTATTTTACTCTTCATTATGCTCATTATCCTAGTGACTACAAGGAATTTTTTGCTTTTCTAGTTCACCATGCTAAACTATTTTGCAGTGGTTGCTTCTTCAAAAGCAACCTTCAAATTCCTACCCCACCCTCATATTGGTTGTGATGGCTCCAGAGGCACTGATTGACAACCAGTGAGAATTGCTAAAATATATGGCTAAAATTTACAGAGCTAATTTCCTAAATCTACACCCAACCTACAAGGCTTGGTTCTTGGGGAATTAGATGGGAAATCAGGTGAGGCAGCCTCAAAGGGACATTCATCTGAGGATGCTTAGGTTTGAGTGAAGGTATACGAAGCATATGTGAAGGATTTTGCTTTTACCTCTTCTGTTATGGACTGTTTCTATTTTTGGGAAGTCCACAACTCTCATTATTGAGCAAGCCTTCACATCCTATTCCTGGGTGGGGCAGTGGCCGTTCCCCACTATTTTACCAGTGAGGTAACTGCGAGGTTGTGCGAGGTCGTGGCAGGCAGGGCTGTGAATAGAAGCCCTGGAGCTGCACAGAGCAGTGCCAAGTTGCAGTCACTTAGCCACACAGCCTTCCAGGATGAATCTGATGAGTCTGTGCTTGTCTGCCAGTGTCCAGGCCCAGAGCTGCTGCATCTCACAGCCCTCCCGGGGCCAAGGCTGGACCCTGACAGGCACTTTGCCACTATTGTTGGTGCAAGTTGTGGTGCTTGCAGTTCACTTTGAGCACTTTTCCTGTGCAAGGGCTGATCCACTTACAGGATAGCAGCTTACTTATGTTACCAATTTAATTCTTTAATTTAGGAGGAAGAGATCTGAATACATTGGCCCACACATGTAGGAGAAAAAAAAATAGGACCTGACTGTATAATTAAATACTGGATCATAACTCAGTTACTCAAGGAAGCAGAGCTGTGATTGGCATTTCCTAAGTTTCAAGCGCTTGATTTAGCAACCTTAATGTGCTTTCAACACATTTAAATTTTTTATATTCTATTTCTGTCTATCTTAGTGAAGATCATAGAGAAACTAATTTTCAAGATTATACTGGAAGTGAATCAGATGTTGTTCTTAAAGGATTTACTGCCTTTAGCTCACAGTTCAGTTAAATGGAAAGCCATAGAGGAAAAGATTTGGGTATTACACTTCATTGTGCCAGACCCAAATCTTTTCACAGCAACATGTGAAGGATTTCTCTCATTTGACTACATGATGGAGGTCTGGGATATTGGAATCTCCAGGAGGCCATAACATGATTAAATAAGTGAAGCTTTTCAGAAATCAAGCTTCATTCTCAAATATGCAAATTTAGCATATATCAGCTGCCTCAGGGCTAGTTGTGAGCTTTTTTACAAAGCCAATCAGTGTTAATAGAGTTCAGATACTCTTTGTTACAAATGACAGCTTTCAGGAGTAAGCCAAGCGAGCATGTGAAGCTGATGAAACATGAAAATCACACTATTTCATGCACACAAACTGAGTCTTTGGCTAAAAACACATGGGTTTTGATCAGGATACATGTCTTTAGGGCATTTTAAAAAATAGAACTTCAAAATTAGATTTGAGATCTATGGGAAATCAAGAAATGCTACTCATTTAGAAATCACGTGACCAGATACATTAACTGAGGTGCCTGTAATGAAATCCCCGATCTGATTCTTTCACATCACGGGATAGTGCTGTTGACTTTGCTGGTATGGCCATAATATGCACATGTACATTTTTCCTTCTTTCTTATTTCCTTTTGACCAAATCTTGACTCATTTTCAGGTGCAGTGAGTTGCTGTCTCTGCTTTTTAAATATATTTTTATTTTAAATTGAATAAGCCTTCAACAGCCAGTTTGAATTTTTCCTTATGTATTTCTTTATAGTGACTATAGGGATAAGTTGTTGTTTGTAACTGGTGAAGAATCAGCCTAGATATTTTCAGGGACTTGTGACAAAAAAGTCACTAACTCTATTATAAAAGAGGACTTTGATTATATAAGTGACTCTTTATAATAAGAGTCACATATATAATATAGATATTCATTAAAAATTGATAGTTAATTGAGAAAAGGGAGAAAATAGGTATTTCAGAGTTCTGTTTTCTAGTTAAGGAGAGGTAGAGTAGAAATTAACAAACACAGATCAGGAGATAGTTTTGAGAATGCTTTGATCTTCAGAATAATTTCATTGGCCTTTCAGACATTTTTGTATCTGATTTTCAGAGTCAATAATTTTTAAGACTAGAAGTCAATGTGATTTTGACTGGTATTCTGCTGGTAAGGGCAATAGCGATTCTTTTGAAAAAAAAATACAAGAGTTTCTATCTTTCGTCTTGACATCCTGAAAACATCCTCAAAAAAGTTTTAGAAGGTGAATAACTGCTTTCATTTGCTTTCCCTATCTGTGAAATTTAAGTTTTCATTATTACCAAGTGATTTTTATTGTTATTGTTGTGGCTGTTACTTTGACAACAGTGAAATACTGATCTGGGGCAATAATTTATTTCACACAAAGCTCTGGGGAAAGCCTTTTGTTGTTCTTTTTGTGAAAAACAAGATTGTAATTAGCTATGAGGATTTCTGTTAATTTTTGTAAACTTAATACTTCAGCTGAAATTCTCAGAAGAGCCGAAGAGAATTAGGAACTCAGGATAATTTCAAAACACTGAAGTCTGCAGCATTTCTCGATGATGTTCTGCACATCAGTTGATGATCTAAACAAGTCTTAAACTAGTATAACTAAAAAAAACCCTAGCAGCTGTTCAATAGATGCTAGGGCAAGCCCATTATAAAATGTACTATGGTATGTCATAATGGTTAGGATACCAGTGCATTCTATTTTTAGTACCATTGACTCAGTCACTTGAGTTCAAAAAATAAGCAGGGAACATCTGTTTATTGAAAGGATTTCCTCTACATTAATTTCTCTCTCTATTCCATCCTTTATCAAGTACTTCCAAAAATTTTAACTGGTTCCTTTCAGAGTATGATCCAATTAATTTTCCAATATTCTGACACTGCATTAATTTTATTTTCTTATTAAAAGCTGATGCTGTGAAAATGTAATTACTCTCTCATGTTTCTTCAATTTTTTTAATAATTTGGAGTGTTGCTTGTGCTATATTTTTCTGAATGTTAAGATGTTCAAGATCCCTCAATAAAGCTCCTGTACCAAAGATTGTACTGCTGGAATTGCCAAAACAAATAGCAGTTTAAGTGCCATCCATGACTCTGGTCCAATATCTCTGTCAGAATATTTAACAGCTATTCAGCCAAATACCTGTAGAGCAGCTGTAGCCCTAGTCAGACCGAGGCTTATTCCGTCCTTCCTTTTAGCCTTGCCATATGATTCATCTTTCTTCTTTTAGAATATTAGTCTATTTATATATTGTACAAGAAAGCAATAGCAAATTAAAGATAAACACTTGCATATTAGCATGATACAATTCTGTACAATTAAAGCAATGTAAGTATTTTTCAGAGTTGGCATGCTTGACATATGGTGTGAAGAAAGAAGGGTGACACTCACATGACAGGGGTATGACTTTTTGATAATGTAGCAAGACAACTACTCCACGAAAATACAGGAACTTCACTTTATTTCCTGAGGGGATTCAAGAGCTTTTTTTTGTATCACTATACTATTTTTCTTCTCTGAGCATCTCTTCCCAGAGGCTGCCCAGCTCTAGCTATATTATTGAGTAAGGCTCTGACCATGTGTTCGCCAGTATGTTTATTTTTCATAGGCTAAGATGACTTATTTTACTTTTCCCCCCTCCTTTGCTGTATAATCACAGAGGCCAGGAGAAAGAGATATCAAATATTTGAGAAATAATTTAGATCCTAGTCTGTATTCTTTTAGAATCCTTCTTTGATATGAGGTCCCCTTGATCTTGTTGGGGTTTTGTTGCTGTGTTCAAGCCTACACAGCAGGTTGCAGGATCTGAACTGTGTTAGCAATTTTCTCCTGGAAGAGCCATCCTTATTTAATTTTGACACATTACAAATAACTGACTGTAAGCTAATAGTAACACTCTCCTCACCTCCCATAACCTGTAGTAAGATGAATAAACAGTCATCGCAGTCCAATGCAAAACCGAGAGAGTGAAAGTCACTGAGAAAGAAATATTGCACTGGCGCTACCAAGTGTGATTCATATTTCTGATCTCAGGCCAGCTACTAGTGGGCAGGTGTCCACATCACAACCCTGACATAACTGGTGCAATCTGTCCCACCTTTGCTGTAAGCCTGTTCTAAAAATAAACAAAAAAAAATCCCAAACAAATAAATAAAAACACAGCTTGGTTTGTTGTCATGATGGAACTAACTCTAGCCCATAAGGATTGTAGTTGACAGGTAAAGTCCTTTAAGACAGTTCTTTACTTAGCAGTGTAGTGGAGAGAGCTCAGGAAGAAAAAGAGTTTAGATTTATTTGTTTTATTAAATTATCACATGTTCTACTGGACCAACTGCTTTGTTTCTTAATCACTGCAGTGCAAAATAGACTTTCTGTATTTCCAGAATGTAAACTTTTCTTATAACCTGTCCACTAGTATTTTCAAGGATTCTACTGAGGCATCTCAAGTGTAAAAGATAAGATGTGGGGGTGTTTTCAGGATCCCAATATTACTGTCCATTCATTAAACAGATTACTTGAAATGCCCTCTTTGGTAGACAATAACTTTTAACATTGTGTTTACCTTTTAGATGATGCTTCCCCTGAAAACTTCTCTTTGGCATTTCCAGAGCTAGATCAGCAGCTGCAGGTAAACTTTTCTTCTCTTATGACAGTTCTACTTCACATTTACTATATAAAAAGACTCTGATTGTTACACTAGTGGAAGTTTTTAGTGGTGCTTTTCTAGGCTGTTAGTATTTAATAAGACCGTATGTATCTGTAGAAGAAAACCTTGTTTTTTCAAGACCTACAGAAAATTTTTAGTCCAACTGCAGGGAAATTGCTGTTTTAACAATCTTGCCTGCTTTTAAGATTTTCCATCCAATTCCTGCAGTGCTGCTGCACTGCAATGAAGAGAGTTCTTGTTCAACTGATGGGAGAAGGAATGAGAGGGGCATTATACGTTCTAATGCCTGCAGGCTGTGCTATGACTGATATAATCAGTTTTCTCAGATGCATTCCAAGAGAATCCTTTGGTTACCAGTCTGATTTGTCAGCACAGAATGATGGGCCCCCAGTATACTGGACAGTGAACAATTGACGGCAACTCCATGGTCCTCTAGGCACAAAGCCAGTTCTGCATCCAGGGATTATTTCCCTTTCCTCTGTGGTGATTCTGGAGTGTTTGCTGGCTTTGGTAGACTACTTCAGATCATCTGTTTTCCCAGGAGCATTTGGACTTCCTCTGATATTTCACTCTGAAGGCAGTTGTTTCCTGACTGTAAATTGAGAAGGGCATTAGTAGACCACTCATTGTGCAATAATGTCATCTTTCCTGGCCCATCAAGTGGTGAGGCAGCACGGGATGGCTGCTGACTTCAAGGGTGACGCTTCTGTCCCGCTGCTCTCACCAAAAGGATGACTGAGAAAGGAATGGAGGAAGACAGAGACACTTCTTGCTCTATCCCTCTCATCCTGAGGATATGGGCAGGTTCTTTAGGCATAAATAGGAATTAAGGAACCAGGTAGTATGCTAACCTCTTTATTCCACTAACCTTCCAGGATAGCAAACAGGATCAGTATTTTTTTTCCTTAGAAGAATTCAATTTGAGAAAATCAATCATGTTTCATGGCTGGAGCACTGATTTGAAAGTAAAGAACCTGCATTTTGTTTCCAACTCTCTCAGTGACACATTGGTTAATCCTGGAGTTTCTTCATCTCTCTGTTCATCTCTGAAATTAAGTTAATAATTTTTACCTTTTTTGTTGAAGAGCATTAAGACCAGTAAGTAAGGATTGCTCAAAAAGAGCAAAGTATGATTATTATTGCTGCTATTGATACATAAAAACAATATTACTAGCATTATGTATAAGTACTTTGAAGGACAAGTGATGATTTTTTCTGTTAAGACTTTTATGACTTTTACATTTCTGGAATCTATAATATACTCTAAATATGGGATTTCATGATAGGCTGAAAATGCTCCTGTGGAAGCATTCAAGTGTTCTGGATATATAATAATCCTTCAGTAAAAGTTTTTAAGTACACACTAGCACAATCCCCTTAAGTGTACCCAGCTGGTCTGTTAAGTACCTGGCACTTGTTTCAGAAAGCCTTCCTTTACTCTCATAATCTCAATATGATAACAAATTCAAAGAAACAATCAAAGGTTTTGGTTAATGTAATTTTCTTTTTATTATCCTTCATAATCTGTCTTGGTAATATCAGGGTAGCTGAAAGGATAACTTGTGAGAACTACCTGTCTGACTCAACCACTTAAAAGTATAAAATTTGTGGTAGCACTTAATCCTTTTGTTTTCAAGCTTATTTGCATGTTTATATTGCAATGCCTTTATGTTCATCCAAGGGCAGTGAAGTCAATGCAGGGCTCTGAGCTGGTGCAGAGATAACATTGCATGCAAATTTAGCAGTAAAAACTTGAATTTCCTTGCTTTTGTCAATCTGGATCACAGTTTCATGTGATAACTATTTAATGTAATGACAGTATTTTTAATCTGCTTTAAAATTTCAAACAAGCAATAGCTGTTACAAAGTTATTATTTACCTTACTGTATTTCTTATTAATTGTGTTTTTTTCAATCACTGCAATCCAAACTGCTGCAGATTTGCCAGAACTCTACGGCATGTGCTTGCAATTCTTACCAGCTTTGAAACAGGTAGCTCCTGTATTACAGAAACAGGTAAAATGGGCTTCACCAGGACCTGCAGAAGTAGTGAATGGTGGTGTGCCTTGTCACTCCATCCATGCTTTTTTCTGTCCTGAAGTGCATTAATACAGAGCACACACATGAAGGGTTGTGTAAATGAACCTTTTAATCAACTGTGGCAATAGCAGCCTGAAATGCTTGAATCTGTAAGAATGCTGGTTCATATGTTCATAATAAAAATATCATCTCTGAGAGCCACAAGATTTTCATCAGTGTGCCATAAATACAGTCAAAAACATTTGAATTTTATTTAAAGAAGCAAACTATAAATGCAGGTTATGTGGCAATACAGTAATAGGCACCTTAAAAAAAAAAGTAATAACTTTACAGATTTCAAGCATACAAAGGCAAATTTTGAAACCTGTTTTAAAAACAAACAAAAAGCCTAAATTAGCTGATCTTTAAGCTGGATTTTGAAAGCAGCTTCAAAGCTATGTAAGTTCAGCGAGTCACTTGGAAAATCAGAGCCTTAGAATTCTATGCATGCAGGCAGCAGACCACAGCCTGAGTACCAAGCAATTTGCACCTCTGTTTTAGGCTTCAAGCTCTCGTCCTCCTATGTTAGGCCTTGGCAGACAACTTGGCTATTTGAGCAGAATTACCTAGTGGTCCCACTTTTCCTCCCACAGTTCTTCCATACCTATTCCCTGGGCAGCAGTATCAAATGGCAGGGCAAAGTTCAGAGCAGCCTCCCCTTGGCAGGGTAACAAACCCTGCTGTCCAAGCTCTACAGAGGTGGATGTGGAATTGCCTGGAGAGAAGGTCTTTCTAGGAGACTTAGCAAAAAAGCTAGTTCTCTATAAGGACTCTTACTAAAGGACAGTTCTAGTTGCAGCTTCTTTCTGAAAATAAAAATGATCAGCCTGTGTATTCTGATGTATTAGCTAGCTTTAGACTAACATGTTTTATTTTCAAATTACTTTTTTGAATGTTACATTTTTTTACACATTCCAAGAAGGAATGTGTAAAAAAATAACTCAACTACTTTAAATCAAAATTTATATGTGATCTGTGGTCAACCAGACATGACAGCCTTTTGTATGAGAACAGGTCAGTTTAAGCTATATTTGCAGCTTTATTATTAAAAAAAAAAACCCACACAGACAACTAAAATAACTTCCTGCTAAGTTATCAGTGAAACAAAACTCATATTAATAAAGTTCTTGTTTTCAATTCCTTTTGTTTGCAGTATGGAAAATTATTCTTTTCCCACTGACAAGCAATACCTGCTTATTTGAGCTTTGGTGTTTTTCCCCCCTCCTGTGTGTGCCATGTGGTGGGCAGTGCAGCAAGGGAGGGCAGGTTACACCTGGCACTCTGTCACTGGGAAAATTTAACCTTTGCTTTGTCTGGATGTGTCCCTGCAAGGCACTTCCTTGATGAGCTGCACAGTGACCCTCTGACAGAAATTTTACTATGGGTTATGTGCTGTATTTAGAAACCTACATCAGCACCCAAGGCCTTGTTGTTCAGGTCACTGAATGGAGAGGAGGGTATCTGGTGTTCATACCTGCATTGCTATGCCCTGTGCATGGCCTGTCCCATTCCAACACTTCCTGGGACTTGCTCAGTTCATCTCTCCGCTCCCCATCAAAATCTTTATTCCAGCTGAGAGCTTGATCCTGGAGAGGGAAGAACACAAGTCACATATGGATGTTTCTACAGGGTGTTCTATAGTTCTTTATCTTTAGATGAGGCTCTGAGCAACCTGGTCTAGTGGAAGGTGTCCCTGGCAGGGGCTTGGAAGGAGGGGATCTTTAAAGCCCTTTCCAACAAAAAACAATTCAATGGTTCTGTGATCTTGTCTCATGAAATTGTGAGCTTGAGTGACATTTATGTCATATTTCGTGTTACAAATCTCTGTCATTAGATGACTATAAAATTGCTGCAACAGAGAAAAAGCCCCAACCATTTATAACATCCAACCTTAAGTCAAAGGATAGTTTTTCTCACTTTAGTAGAAAATGCTCATATAAAAGAAGTAATGCAAATGTTAACGGGGCACTGTGTTGTGTGTGATATAAGCATTTAGCAGAAACCTTGTTTACTCTGGAACTTTAATTGCTTCTACTGAATGTCAGGATTTTGTTAGACACATAATTTTCTAAAGTTTAAAAGCATACTGTTTTTTTAAAGAGGATGCTGTAATTTTTTTACTATGTATTGGTGTCCATGAGAATTCCTAGAGGACTGTGTTGCTCTATAATTAGATTTGATTGCCTATGAGCTTGATAAGTCTCCTGTAATGCTGCTGTGATAACTTTGGTCGTAGATTATGTAAGACCATTTTATGCATGTATGTTAACATGTGTGCATGTTCACCAAGTCAGAGCATCATACTATGGTTAGAAAAGAATGGAAAATCTCCCAGGAAGGAGGGCAAATTGCTCTCATCCAGTGGACCTGAATTGTTTGGAAGAAAGAGAACTGTTTACTTTCATAGTAAAACCAGACTAGACTAGATGCGCCCTAAGATGGGTACCTGAAACTGGTGGAAGAGTTCCAGTTTCACAACAAAAAGTAGCTGCAATGTGCTATTTTTACTTGGCACAATGTGGGTTTTTCTATCATAGAAGAGTGCACAAGGCCATATAATGAACACAGGCCACATTCAAAATATTAGCATTGGATTCTCGACTTTTCCACAAGAGCTCAGCTGAAAGTTACCAAATTTACAAAAAGCAAGACACCACTCTTTAATTAGATCAGTGCTGAAGACTTATAGACAAGTTCACATGAGCTGGAAAAACTGCCTGATACAATTTTTTCTTGAAACTTCAACTTTTTCAGGAGAAAATTTTAATTTTTTTTTCACAATTAAACACATAAGTGCAATGATGGTGAATTTAAAAAATCAACTGTTTTAAAGCTTTGGAACAGTTGAGTGGCACTGCCAACTCTACAGCTTTTGTGGATATGGAATGCTGATTTTCATATGGCAAGGCAAAAGAACTTGTCATGTGAGTGAAGAAAAAAAAAAGCCCAAACCTGAAAACTTTCATTCTGTGTCACCCCAGCAAAGATTTTATTTAGAAGATCTCCTTCAACCTGCCTTAAAAAGCAGGCAGAGAGGAGGCTATCCAAATGATTAAAGGAATGGAGCCCCTTTCCTTCAAGGAAAGCAAGTCCCTTCCAACCCAAACATTCTGTGATTTTCTGTTTCTTCATTAACTGCTTTCGCATGTCATCTTCCAACACCTTTCATGTCTGGATTCTGAACAAAAGTCTAAATGAACAGTACATATGTTTTGTAAAGATCTACATATATATGTGCAGTTTCAGGATGGTCTATAAAAGGATCTCTTAGTGTCTACTTGCTGAATTCTGTAGAACATTTCTCAATGTTACTGTTTTGTTGAGTGAGTTACTCGACAAAATACAAGGAAAAAGCAGACCTTGTTGAAAATCAGGCTTAATAGGAGAGACCACCAGTATAACTTACAGCTCTAGCTTTTGTACTAGCTTTGTGAACAAGATCAGAGATGCTGCATGTGCATATTTTGCCAGCTCAGGAAAATGAGGGTGGCTGACACTGAAGCCTGAAATAAACAGGATTAAAAGTAGAAGCTGTCGCCATTAAATGTAACCTACTTTGCCAGGGATGTTTTTTGCTTGTCTAGCAGGTATACTTTTATTTATATTAATTTATGGATAGGCAAGGTACAGCAAACTCAGGCTGTTCTAAGAGGAAAGTAAAGTATGGCTGTTTACTTCTGAGTGAAAAAAAAAAAAGCATACTGCAAATTGAACTTCATTAAGGCCTTCTGAAATGAGTCACCTTGGTAAACTAGCAATCCCTTAACATAAAGATGTTCTACAGACCTCATGGAATGCCACTGGGCATTCTGTACTGCAGTATCTGCAGTTGCCTGGCCACAGACCATTAAAAAAGTCCTTCCACATGGAATGGAGATTTGTATCTCTCCTTTTCCCATGTTATTGCAGGAGAAAGGGTTTGCTAAATAAGCCTGTTTCATATGCTACTGACCAGAAACTACTCATGGATGCTGTAGATAATATCTCTGGAGCCTTTCTTAGTAGTTTGCAAATTACAGAGGAGCAAAGGAAATTCTCCAGTGCTGGCTGCCCCATCCCTGGAAATGTTCAAGGCCAGGTTGGACAGGGCTTGGAGAAACCTGGCGTGGTGGAAGGTGTCCCTGCCCATAGCAGAGGGGCTAGAACTTGATGCTCTTGAAGGTCCTTTCCAATCCAAACCACTCTATGATATGATCCAATTATATTCTATCTAGTAATTTGAAAATATTGTAACATTTATGTTTTAAAGAAATAATACACTAATAATTTAAAAGATTCTTGATATAGTGCCTACTACCATCAGACAAATTGAAAATAATTTTATGAATAGAAATTAGTAAACTGATTGTTTAATTTAAGTGCTAAAATATCAGTGTAAGAGAAAATGTCACTGAAGAGGAAACAATAATAGGAAGGGGTTTAAAAGCCAGCAACTGGTTCTAAGTGAGCCTTAGATACTAAGTTTCAGCATGACTTGATAATTTTTAGCTCTCTATATATATCTTTTGAGTGGGAAGCTGGAATATAGAAACTGAGCACTGTTTTAATTTTTAAACTGGTTTAAACCAGCTAGATTAGTGGAAACTAAATTGGAAGCAAATCCAAGATCTTTTCTGCTTTGTTTTGTTGTGTTTTTCTTTTGAAGTATCACTGTTTGGGGACTTTCCCCTTGATACTGTTCGAAATTGTTTTATTGTGACACACTTGGTGGCTGATCTCTGGTAGATAGCAGAGATGCTGCTTTGGCTCATCCACACATTCTTGGATTAGAGCACTGAGACTTCTATATTCAGTCTTGCTAAATTTATGCTTATTATTTGGGTGGCTATATGAATGGTGCTCTTGCTCATCCACACTGAAATGCAATTAAAAGCCCTTTTCTAGGGATTAGATTCATCAAGTATTGGGCTGCCCTTCCCCTGGATTCCCAAAATCTCCAAGATCAGGGAGAATGAAACAATGTGCTGTGAAACAATTCTGCTGCAGCAGTTTTAAATTTAGACTATGGAATATGAGTGTCTGTTAAAATTTCAGTGAGGAATCACATACCAACTACAAGTACTTGCAAGCTCCATACATTACTTACATCTGTGCTTTGGGTTATGTCTGAAGCCAGCTCACCCTGTCTCCTGAACAAAAATGTTTTCAATCTTTGTCTCTGAACATGTTTAGTAAAATTTAAATTTTCCGTTTAGACTGAACAAAGGATTACAGGATCATAAATAGGAAAAATCTGCCTACTTGGGCTTTTCTTTTCCTAATAATGCCATTAAGGGAATATTATACTACAGAGAAGAGTCAAGGTAGGACAGCAAGAAATGCAAAACAATCTACTAATATTGTGAAAGGCAATTGGGTGTTATTTAAATGGGCAGTAAATTAACTATTTTAAGTGTTTCCTTTTACTTCAAACAGGTGGCTCAAGCATGCTATTTGGAGTTCATTTACATGAGTCAATAGATTCATGGCTAATAACTTAAAAATACTTCCTGAAAGTGTTATAACCAAAATGTGACATTCAAACCTGAAGCCTGAATTAAGATGCAATCTTTTTTAAGGAGCAAAAAGCACCTACATTTAACCAAAATGTATTTTCAAGAATTTTGATGATTTTCAAGAATTTTGATGAAGATTTTTGGTTTTATTTGCCATATTTATTACACTCAGTATGCATTGAAAAAAAAAGATGATGTTGGTGCAATGATGTCAGTTCCTGGCAGTGTAAAGATGTGTGTGATAGGTCTGATCAATGCATCAGCTTTAGCATTTCCATATCACTCTAGCTGAAAAAGAGGGAGGCAAGGGAGAAATCCTTCTTTGAAAAATCTTCAGGGATGTTTTGCAAAGCTGGCAAGGAGAGTCCTGAAAATTCTCACAATGTTTGAAGTTTTACACATATGTTTGAAGTTTTACATATATTCTTATGCAGGGAACTGGTTTGGGTTTTTTCCTTCCTTTAAAGTCCATCACTAGGAATAGCTGGCCATATACTGCAGTTAAGGGAAAAAAATTCTTTAGGCATTCTCACAGGAATTCAGATAAATATTGTGTCTTTCAAAATATGTGAGGTTTAAACTAATATTTCATTCAAAAAACAGTGGGGTTTTTTTTTCTTCTTCTTTTTTTTCTTAAAGCCTCTGCCTCCTTGTCATGACTCTAAGGAATCTATGCAGGTGTATAAACAGCACTGCAAAATAGCAGAAGAGTACCACGAGGTCAAGAGAGAAATTGCTCTGCTGGAAGAAAGAAAGTGAGTAACTTTCCCAAAGGATTTACTGTCCTACATTCTCTTTGCAAAACCCTGTTTGAAATATGAAAGCTTAACATTGTATTTTCTGACCTTCTATACAGATATTTTTATATATGTATATACTTATTTATACATATATTATAATTGTGGCCTTCCAGTATCTGAAGGAAGCCTAGAAGAAAATGAAGAGAGACTATTTAAAAGGGCCTGGAGTGACAGGACAAGGGGAATGGCATCAAACTGAAAGAGAGGGCAGGGATAGATGGGATATTGGGAAGAAATTCTTCCCTCTGAAGGTGGTGAAGTCCTGGCACAGGTTGCCCAGAAAATCTGTGCCATCCCTGGAAGTGTCCAAGGTCAGGTTGGACAGGGCTTGGAGCAGCTTGGCCAAGTGGAAGGTGTGCCCTGCCTGTGGCATGGGGCTGGAACTGGATTATCTTGGGAGTCCCTTCTAACCCAAGCTATCCTGTGATCCCATGATTTCATGCCTCTGCCTGATGAGCACAATAGAGCACAAGTTGGCCACTGCTCTACAGGATCAACTGGGGTCACCAAGGGCTGTCACAGTTCAGCTTTGTGGGTGTCCCTTAAAAGCTTCAGCGTCCAGGTCACATAACAATCCAGTTCATCTGGTGTAGGTTCCTTTTCAATTTTAGTTTTTTCAATAAACACTGCACGCTTTAATGAAGAACAAAATAGATCCTCATTTAGGCTTAGAATCCTTGACAATATTAGTAAACATGTTTTTGTGTACACTGGTTCAATATACATTGGCATTTCAGGTGTTTATACCCAAAGTGAATAAGCTGGAGGCTTTTTTTCTTGTCTATGGCCTGTACTCATAGCCCTGTCATCTTTTGCCTGACTATGAAATGGCAAAGTGCACTCTGTGGCTGTTGGTCCCTTTCCATAAGAAACCTGAAAAAGAGATTCAGAGAGAGCAAAGAAAGTGAATAGTGAAATCTCTGCCCAGCTGACCCTGCGGTTCAGCCAAGTTTGCATCCATGGGAATCTTCAGCTGCAGAAGCAAGAGGGAAACTTGAAATCCTGTAGTCTTACAAGACAGCCAAAGAACTCCCAGAATCCAAACTATGCAGGGTAAGAAAGTGAGATGTCTTTATCTGGGTTGCTGGCTAGAGTCACAATATAGTTAGTTTTTGCCTAAAGTGTCAAAGCTAGGTGAAATTTCCCACTGCAAATCCCCTTCCACTGAAGGATCAGTGTGGCACTCAGATGCTGACAGACTGGAACAAAAGCTAAAAACGATGATGTCCAATATCATGGGGAAATGTATTTTGCATTTGATTCATATTTGCAGTGTTTGCATTTGATTCACCATTAATTGAACTTGGCCAATCAAAAGTAATTAGTATTTTTAAAAAAGATTAGAAGATAAGTAATTTATTTTAAATTTGCAATGATTTCTCAAATCTGGTTGTCTGATATAAGCTGCTTACATATTTAGCAATCAATACAGTGGAAACCATTTGTCTTTGTCTACTCTGAAAATCCAAGCACAGTATAAAATATTAAATGATTATTTAAGTGCTTGACTTTAGATGTATAAACACCAAAGGTAGACTTCAATCATTTTGGTTTTAGAGTCTACTAATATAAATCCATCATTATTATTATTATTATTATTATTGGCACAACCCAGAATCAGTTATGCCTATTTATGAAGAATGCTTGGAGCCCATGAAAATGAGGCATTCACATATGTTTTTGCACTTTCTGGAATAAAAAAAAAATTGCTGCTTGAATGCAATTTTTTATCTATAAGTCTGTGGTACTAGCTAAATTAGAAATGGTTTGCTTCTTGAGAATGGCAGATACATGCACAAAATTATTTAAATGAACTCACAATTATCCCAGTCAACCTCTAAGCCCAGAGGTCAGCCTCTCAGAGGTGCTTATCTTGGATGAATTAAAGGCCTTCAGGCTGGCACTTTCCTTGATTCCACCAGTGGATGTCAACAGTGGAACAATGTGAGGAAGCTTCCACCACTGCTGTCTTTGCTGAACCTGTTCTGGGAATTCCATGCCCCAGTAAACAGATGTTATGAGTGGCTGTATAAGGCAACAATGGAATTATATTATTGAGACCCACGTGTACTTTCCAATTACATATTTGTAGCCTTTTGTTCACATGCTGTATAGCTGTGAAATGCCTAAACATAACAAATATCAGGGCAGCACCTTTCACACCTCCTATATGTCTTAATCTGAAAAAGTGATCCTACAGCATTGGGATCGAGGATGTTTAATTTCCTCACAAGCTGCTGCACTGTGGTTGCCTGATTTTGAGGTTTAACAACTGCAAGTACAAATTTAGGATATGTTTCCTCCAGATGTGGATTGTTTATAACTCCTTCCTCCAAGGAGATTATCCATTTTGTAGTATTTTGGAGCGGGTCTCATGCCTTCCACTATTGTGTATCTTTCCTTTATGGAGCAGTCTGTTTTTATTAAACCCTCCAGAAATTAATTGGGACCTCTTTACCACATGGTTTGTTTGAAATTGAAAGGTGGATTAGAAAGTTATTAGGACACATGCAACTTTACACACATGTAAGCAAACAAACCTGAAAAGCTGTGGACAGGACAACCTTGATTTTTATCTAAAACTAGATAGAAAAGGAGTATAAGTGTGGAGGCAAAGGAATAAGCAAGAAGTAAAAGGGAGTTTTGCTCTCATGTTCACTGATTTATGTCTAAAAACATTCTTAGCACTTACAGTAAGAGAGTTAAAAGCAGTTCAGGGACTAGCATATACTGAATGAAAAGTGGATTATAATGGCTGGGGTGGCATGCATGTTTTGCATTGTGTGTGTACATATAAGTGTATAATAAGTGTATATATATATGTGTATATGAATACATGTGTATATTCTTATATATGTATACACTTATATATGCACCTTATAATTGTGGCCTTTCACTACCTGAAAGGAGCCTGCAAGAAAGATGGAGAGAGGCTATTTACAAGGGCATGTAGAGATAGGACAAGGCAGAATGGTTTTAAACTTATAGAGAGCAGTTTTGGATTGGATATTAAGGAGAAATTCTTCCCTGTGAGGAGGTTGGGGCACTGGAAATGGTTGCCCAGACAGCCCTGGCTGCCCCATCACTAGAAGTATTGAATATTCCATTTTAAAAAGGGAAGAATGCTTTCACTTGTCTAAAAAGTCTGGTGAGATGCACAAGTTTTTAGCCTCAAAACCAATTACAATCCAACTGAAAACATAGACTTTGCAATTTTCTAAAATTTGCCCCTGTTGTGGGTTTCTTCTTCTACATTTGAGTTTGAATGTATGGAAATGAAGTTTCCCAATTGTCTACTACACCTACTATCTATTGTCTATTTCTCTTAAATAGTATTTTGATAAAATGG
Organism: Agelaius tricolor; assembly: GCF_023055355.1. Lineage (NCBI taxonomy): Eukaryota > Metazoa > Chordata > Aves > Passeriformes > Icteridae > Agelaius > Agelaius tricolor. Next base: position 33,368,602 of record NW_027269269.1, read on the forward strand.
ACAATGATCAAGCTGCATCCCTTGTAATGGGAACAAACAGCTTTTCTATTGTTTTTCAGTGTGCATTTTTACCAAAGGCAATCACAAATGCTGCTGGATGGTAACCTTGCCAGTGCTCCCAACTTCTCTCCACAGATCATTCCAATAACTTTCACCTGGCAGTTTCTGTACCTGTGGTGCCTGTGACAGTGCATACAGGATGCTGAAGGCTATGACTGACAGAAAAAAGCAGAAAACGGATTGAGCAAATAATTTTTATTTGTTGGCTAGGAGGAAGAGATAATGTTAACCTGAAAAATATCTGTACAGGTATTAGAGCTTTTTAGGAAAAAAAAAAAAAGTTAATTCTACTTTAAAGATTTTTTGTTCCAACCTCCAAAGTTCAGTGTAACCTGTCCTACATGAAATAATATATACAGGTACATTTTTATATTATTTTATAAGACACAGAAAGTTGTAAACCATTATTTTAACAATAGTTAAAAGCATTGAATCTTTTACAACTTTTCAAAGGCTTTTACTTCTGCTTAGCTTGATGTGTAATGTGAGCATCAAGTACAGCCAAAGTAAAAAATCAGTGAAGTGAAATGAGAAGGGTTGCTTTTCATCAAGGTGAGAACAAACTTACTTACTTGTTCTCTTTTGTGCAATATAGATGGCAAGAGAATGTACTAGGCTGGCAGTGAGAGAGAAGATGACAAGTATTTCACAGGAAAATGGGAAACATGAGAGAGAAAAAGAGGTTGTAGTATCAAAAAAGGGAAAATCAAAGGACAAAGCAAATAAAGATGGGAAAAGAAGTTACTCAAGAATAAAAAAGGAAGCAAGAATTTGAAAGAACATTGGGTAGATTTTTTTTGCTAATTTAATCATAGCTTTGTTTGCTGTCTTCACTCACACTCTTCACATTTATGCCAGCAATACGTAGTACAAGGGAAAAAACCACTCTGGAATGGGAGACATGATTGAAAATAAAGAAAAGGGTGTGGAAGCAAGAACACACCACATTTAGGGCACAGAATGTAATTTAATTTATGTTCCAGAAACACACACGTATTTCCATAACAGATGGTTTTGGGTATCTAACTTTGGGTGAAAGGGATGAGATGGCTGGTTATTTTGAGCACTTGTTATATTGCTATTACTAGATAATGACCCTGGATTATGTAGTTAAATATTAGAGTTGCCATGGTTGCTAGCTGTATCTTATATTCTTAGCACTGCATGGTTATCTCTTTTTCCTCCCCCAGACAATTCTAATATAACTCTACAGAAAATATCATTTGATCACCACCTGGTTTAGGATCACTCGTTCTCTTGGCCATGGATATGATTTCTTTTCCTTCTTTTACACATTAGAGTAGACAGAGAATCATGGAATTGTTAAGATGGGAAAAGACCTTTAGGATTATCAATATTACCAACCACCAGCCCAGTACCACCTCCCTGTTCACCATTAAACTGTGTCCTCCACTGCCACCTCCACATGTTTTTAACTACTCCAGGGATGGTGACTCAACCACTTCCCTGGGCAGCCCATTCCAGTACTTTACTAACCTTTCAATTAAAAAATTTTTCCTGATATCTAATCTGAACCTCTCCTAGCACAACTTTAGGCCATTTCCTCTCTCCCTGTCCCTTGTTCCCTGGGAGCAGAGCCCAACCCTCACCTGGCTGCACCTTCCTGTCAGGGAGTTGTGGAGAGTGAGAAGGTCCCTCCTGAGCCTCCTTTGCTCCAGGCTGAGCGCCCCCCCTCAGCTCCTTCAGCAGCTCCTGGTGCTCCAGACCCTTCCGCAGCTGTGTTCCCTTCTCCGGACACATTCAGCCCCTCAGTGCCCCTCTGGTAGGGAGAGGACCAGAACTGGACCAGAATTCAGGACTCGAGGAGTGGCCTCATCTGTGCCCAGCACGGTGGAACAATCACTGCCCTGGTGCTGCTGGACATGCTGTTGATGATAAAATCCAGCATCCCAGTGCCCCTCTTGGCAAATGACATGCAGTGGAGATGACTGTTTCATTTTGTAGGAGCCTTTCATATGTTTTAGCTTGCTCTCATGACCATAGGACTGTTTCTATGCTTTTTGGTCCAGAGGATTTCTCCAGGTACAGTTTCTTGAGTGTCTTTCCCAACACTGTGAAGACAAGTAGTTTTCAGACTTCTAGGTACTTCAGAAAAAGATTGGTGTAAACCTTAAAGGCAATGTTTTAGCTCAATAATTTTCCCATTCTAGACCTGTTTTTTTATCATCTCACATGTATGCAAAATATATGTTACTTGCCAAATACTAAAAATTAAATTACAGCTTTTCTAATACAAAGAGAGACCTCCTCTTCTATTGGAAGTGTCCTTGCCTTTGGGAGGTCCTTTCCAACTCAAACTATTCTGTGACCTTTTATGTGTTGGCATCTGAGACACATTTTCATTTGTGTTAAAGCAAACTTTAATATCTTTAATGGTGGTGTTTTTAAATTAATTAGTAGACTTATGCAAGGACAATCTCCTCAAGACAGCAGTTACCTTGCAGGGTCTCATAATTTCCCTGATAGGAAAGCCGTGGCAAAAGTGGGAAGAGAAAATGACCTTATGGCCACCAGTACACAGCAGTTGTTGGAGCAGATACTGCACTGCCACAGATGCATGATCCGTTCACAACGGGGAAAAGGCAAATCTGAGTCTTTGTAGTCTGGAAACTGTTTTTCTTGTGTCCAGTCCATCTCTAAATACACTTATCTCCAGACAGATTTGTCTGCTTACTCTGTCACTTTTCTTTGTATTTATTCCTTGTGAATATGAGTGTTGAGGAGCTCTGTTCTCTGCATGTTTAGCCATTAAGGCCAGAACAAGAGAAATAACTTCCCTAAGACAGTGCTGTGTTTTTCTCCTGCTTGTGGTTGATGGGTTTATGATGCAAATCACTAATGTTGCCTCCCAAACCCCTCCCCAAAAAAGAACACTTCAAGTACACGTTACAGATTGGCTCAAAGCTTTGAGTGCCTCAGCACTAGTTTGGAAAATACCTTATCAATACTGTTAATATTTAAACTTGAGGTAACCATTAACAGAAAACACAGATTACACAGTGCTACATCTATTTATTAAGCATCCACAACAAGGTCTAGATGGTGCAAGAGCTTAGCATGGTGTTCTTTAACCTCTGAAAGCTAAGTTCAAATCTAGGATTAGATCAGATGTAAATGTTAGTTACTGTCCTCATCCTTTTGTGAGCTTCCTAAACTACACCATTCATAACATTTAGCAATTCCCTGGTAATCTAATTTTAGATCTGTGGCAGGCTGACAGTATTAGCCTGAAACATCACCCTATCCTGTAAACAGGTGTTGATCCTGATGGGAAAGGACTAAGTAGGTTCTGCTGACTCAGAAGTGGGCAATTTTACTACCTCAGTGCAAGGAAACTGCTTTCTGTGAGGGAGGTCCAAGAGTGTGGACTACAGCAATGAGTATATTTTGATTTTAAAGCATTTACAGTTTGTTTGATAGAAATTCTAAATCCTGGGGAGGGGGGAGGGAGTTATCTGTGCTGCTTAAATATTACTGGAGAGCAGCATGAAAGCCAAGCCTGCACAGAATGTCATCAAATCAGAACTGACCTTCATTACTGGAGCTGTCTGAGTTTGCACGTTGTCTGTGCCTCTCCTGGCTCAAGTCCAGGAGAGTCAGTACCATTCCTTGTCAAATACTGAAAGTTCCCACAGAAAAGGTTTACCTGCTTTTGAGATGCTGATTACCATCTCCCTTTCAAAAAGCTCATGAGTGTAAGAAAAGTAAGGAAGAATTATTCTGAATTCATTTGTTTGGACACTTCTGTTTTAACAGTCTGTCATTTGAAAGAGCTTAATTTAGCCCTTCAGTCCAACATTACACCAGAGAATAATTGCAAAGAAATATTGCAGAAGTTCTTATTTGGTCTCCAGAGATAAAGGTCTTGCAGAGGAACTCCAGGGAGAAAAAAAAACCAAAACCAACCAAACAAACAAACAATAAACCAAAAAAAAACCACCCCAAACATCTGGAGTTGTAAAAACTCATTGTCTCTGAATGTATTTCTCACATGAAATCACTCCTCCATGGCTTCAGGCCCATGAATAGGAGCTGTCTAGCAAGATTGTCTTGACTTCTGTGAAAACTGGTTGATCTAGAATGACCCAGCCACAGAGAAATGAACCTATTAGTGGCTTGCTGTGTTTAAAACTTGTACAGCTATATTGTTAAATGTAAATAGAATTTTACTGAGCAAAAATACCCTCTTGATGTTTCCTCTCAAAGGCCTGATTGAATGCACCTGTCACCTGGTGAAAGGAAACAGAAGAGGCTTTGCTGCAGCATAGCTGCTCTGCCTTACCTCAGTAGTATAAACCAAAGATATCATAAGGAGGATGCCTATATGCTGCCTCTTTGGCTGATTTAAAAATTCTGTAACAGCTGCCAACTCTTCTCGTTTTTTTTTTAATCTATGGGAAGCATAGCTGGTAGAAATGGCTGTAGAAATGAGGGTCTGTTCTAACTTGTGACTCCTTGAACTGCAGTAACTGTGACTGTAAACAGTCAACTAAACCATGGGCAAACTCTGCTATCACTGAAAGCTGCAGTAAAGAGAGGAAGGTTAACCTGATCCTAAGTGAAGGCCACACAGAAGTGTTTTTCAAAAGCCAGATTTACAGTTTTGCTGCTCTACATAGTAGCTTTTCAGCTATGAGTAAAATAAGTGATCAGCAATGACAGAAATGTTGTCTTTTGATGAATACTCTGACCTGTGGGAATAGAATTGCTGATCTCTAGGAATTTCCTGTCTGAAAGCACTGGTCTAGCCTGACAAGTGGGCTCCTTTAAGGACTGCAGTGAAATCTATCCACTATGAAGGCATGAACAACTTCCCGCTGATGATCTACAAGCACTGTTTTGACATGACTGAGAAATAAAGTCACAGGGCTATGAACAGTTAAAAGACTAACTAATCTCTGAGATAGAATGATCAAAAGAACCTTTTAGAAGAGACTTCCTGTAATGGGTGAATTTTTGACTTAAAGGGAAAAAGAAACCCAGAGGCCAGGCTGGCCTGGTAGGTGACTAAGGGGAGAGCAATTAGATTCTCTGTGAGTTACTCATGCCTTCAGTGTTTTAAGACCTCTTTTATCTTAACTTGTGCTGAGGTAATTTCAGTTGATACTATACAGGAAACTCCAGCTCCTGGCCAGCTCTGGGAATACAGGGCACTGTGTGACTCCATCCAGAAGAAATCTCAGCTTAAATCCTCTTGTGTCTGTACTTAAGAGGACCAGGAGGGGTCAGCTTTGCAGCTCTGCCTCAGCAATAGGGCTAAGATCTGAGTCTAAACATGTTATAGAAATATATGTAGCTCAGATTCAGTGCCTACTACTTACTGGATTTGTTTGTAGTAGAGAAAAGGAAATCAGGCACACTTCAAAGAACTTACTGATAAATCTAACCACCCAAACAAAAACACCTCACTCTCTTTCAGCGATACGTGGTATCAAGAGAAAAATACATTGTTATTCTTCTGGCAAAGTATTAGCAAGTCATCTCTAGGAACTTGATTCTCCACCATGAATCGTGTGCTCAACTCTTACTGAAGTTAGAGATCACAGAATCATGCAATCAATAGAATAGTTTTCATTGGAAGGGACCTTAAAACTCATCCAGTTCCAACCCCCTGCCATGGGCAGGGACACCTTCCACTAGACCTGGCTGCTCCAAGCCCTGTGCAGCCTGGCCTTGAACACTTCCAGGCATGGGGCAGCCACAGCTTCTCTGGGCAACCTGTGCCAGGGCCTCACCACCCTCAGAGGGAAGAATTTCTTCCCAATATCCCATTTCCTGCTCTCTTTCAGTTTAAAGCCATTCTCTTGTCTTGTCACCTGTGTCAAGAGTCCCTGTCCATCTCTGTTGGAGCCCCTTTTGGTACTGGAAGGGGCTCTAAGGTCTCCCCAAAGCCTTCTCTTCTGCTGAACAGTCCCAAATACAGACACATGAGCACAGCATTTTTCAGGCTCAGCCACTGAACAGCAAACCAATCCAAGATTTTGGAAGCTTAGTCTTTAAGGTGTGAAAAATGCATATTTTATGATTGGCTTTTCACAAATATTAAAATGAATATTATATGTGTTGTGTTAGAAAGTTATGTTGTATTAATTTTCTTAAGTAGTGTGTTAAATATAGTTTTTGGTTATAACAAAATGTTAAAATAGAAACTATGCTATGTAGGATACTTTTTTAAAGAAAGGACTCGCAGCAAGATAGCAGCCACAGGACACCTAAATCTTTCAGAGAAAGAGAATTTATTGCCCCATTATCAGAAGAAACGAACTTCTTCCCACCTCAAAGACGCCGTGAGGATTCAGAGGAAGAAGTTGACACTGACCAGACAGAATCCTGTGTTTGAATGGAATTTATGCATCATGTATGAGGTGTATGAATGTACAACAGGCTATTATTTTTAAGGGTTAATCCTCTGTTAACAGGTGTCCTTTTTCAGGCTTATTTTGCCCAGAAAAAGGTACCCAGACTGTCTGTAACTCTTTGTTTCTATTGTCTCATATTGTCCTAATCCAAATTGTCCAAATTTTTATTGCTCTAATTATATTGCTATTTTTATAACCATTTTATTACTATTAAACTCTTAAAATTTGAAAAACAAGTGATTGGCATTTTTCACAAAGGGAAAAAAACGGACTCTAAAAAATTAATTTTCTATGTCCTCGTTTCACACAAGTTCAAGTAATAAAAACTAAGTTCACACCACAGAGCCCATCTTTGACCTAACACAGGACAACAAATTTTTGCCTACTGCCATTTGTAATAATTGGGATTTTTTTCATAATCATCAGAAAGGAGCTGATTGCCAGGCTGGAGCAAGTGGAAAAAGAAAGCATGGATGCTGCTCGGCTGGCTAAGGAGTACGCACAGCTGACAGAGGAGAACCGGACGCTGAAGCTGGCCCAGACACAGTGTGTGGAGCAGCTGGAAAAGCTCAGGATACAGTACCAAAAGAGACAGGGCTCCTCATAACTCCCAACCAGCTCATGGGAGGCACTTCATACAGGAATGGAAAACAGATTTTAAAATAAAGATCCGTTGAATATGTTTCAACGCTTTACTACGGATACAGAGTATGTATAAGTTTGAATTTGATTTAATGCTTGCCACCCAGTAGCTTAATATAATGGATATTTCATCCATTATATAATGAATGTTTTATTTCAAGCAACATAATTGAAGTTAATCTATCCCCATTATATGTTCTAGTGGATCAGGTTTCTTTTCTAAACATATTTTTTCCAATTTAAGAAGATATGGACACACTAGAAAATTATATAAATAGTCTCTGTGTTGGAAATTTGGATCATACTAAGGACTGGGACAATGTTAATATATGGAATACATGTATGTTAATTTTAGTTTGGTAAATTCTTTTTAAATTATTTTCCTCATGCATAAAGTGTTTGGAAGTTATCTTGAAGCAGATCTCCTCACTAGTAAAAACCATACTTGATGTCAACTTCACACTGTTGTATAAAATCTGAAAAACTGCACAATAAAAACGGAAGTAACAAAATTATTTTTTATCAAACAAGTGCACTGACAGTGATAATTTGCAAGTTATAGAATTAAAAGGAAGCAGAAGAGATCAAACTTTCCTGCCTTAAGTGTAAAGATTACTTGAGTGTCTTTTTATTGTACTTTTAGGCATGCAAGAAATGAAAAATTAATATAAGAATCATAATTTCATCATACTTTCAACTGAGACTATGTCAGTAAAATTATTGTAAGGCTTTTTTGTTCTTATTTTCTGGTCTATTTTGAAACCTAAGTTGCTGTAAGAAGGGATTGGAGTTCTGTGATACACAAATAACTGGAAGTAAAATGTCAGTTTTACTTGGTCTATTTATCCCTGTATTTTCCTGGATCAACTTAAAAACCTTCGTTACACCTCCATTTCTATCCATAGAGCAGTTTATTCATTAAAAGCGGATGTAGAAAAGCCCTTTTATGTTCTGAATGTTCTCAAGTCACCCTATATTTTAAACTCTGCTTGTCAGATGCAGCTTGTTACATCTTCATGAACTTAGAATTCAACCTAATGTGTTATTAGTACTGTGTCTTAGTAATTGAAAACTATGAAGTTAAGATTTGCACCAGGACTTTAGCTTTGATTATTATCATTAATCTACCATGAAAACAGAATTTCATGTTAATCAGGACAATTCCTGGCAGCAAAGGGGGCAAAAAAAAAAAAAAATTAAAAGCTGCCTGTAATTTATCTGTGCTAATTGCCTACAGTATTCCCTGCAGCACAGGTGGGAAAACTGGCTCTGTGTTACTCCAAGCACCTGGCACTGCAGCAGGAGAGCGTGAAGAGGTAGCAGGAGAGGACAACCTTGTTTCCACTTCTCCTCCTGAGCTGCCAGGGCAGTGTCAGCATCCAAACTTGGCACTGCTTCCTGCTGTACCTGGGAAATCCCCACTCCTGAGGCATGGGCTTCCTGCTGGAATGCTCCCTGAGCAGTGGAACTCTGTATTTATTCCTCTTATTATCTGAGGATCCAATTTTCCTTGTACTTTGAGGAAGTTGAAGAAAAAAAAAAAACATAGTTAATAAAAGCCACTAGGAATATTAGGCCTGGAAATGCTGGAAAAGTCTTGTCTGAGTTTTGCACTGTTGGGAAACATAACTTGAAGAGAAATCAGAGCTTTGCTTTGAGCACAGAGCACCACAGAAGCTAGAATTACCCTTTTTTGCCTGTGTTTGTGTGTTTTGAACAAGAGAATTCTCATTTTAAAATAGTTTGTCATTTTAGTCAAAGGTTTTTCCATCTAGCCTTGAAAACATCATGCAGTCAGATGATTTTAGTGAATTCACTGAAAACCATATAAAGTGCATAAAATTTGTTTATTGACACACTGTCTTTGGATGCAAATGGATCAGACAGCAGACTTTTACTTCCAAATAACTGTGTTCACCTTGAAATTTTCTATTTAAGTGCAGTCACCATGCTTTAGATATCAGAAAAATTACAGACCATATACTGGAAGAAAAACCTGAGAGAGAGCCACAGTCAGGTGGAGAAGGAAAGCTGGGCCTCACTTGTGGCAATCAGCACTTGGAGAATAGTAATGGAATATGTTTTTGCTAACCTGTAGGTACTGACCATTATAGAAGAATTCAAGAAATATTTTACAGATGTGCAGATGCCAAATTTTTGATGTGGGCCAGCCTACAAGCCTGGATAAATATGAAATTCTTAAACCATCCCAAACTATTTTAAGTCAAAGATTTATATTCAACTTGGACTTTAGCTATGTGCAATCAAATTTTCCTCCTGCTTTTAGTTATGGTTAAAGTAAAAAATAGCAGCTTTAATTGAACATATTTGCCTGCATGCATGCCCATGTGCCTGAGAGCAGGAGGTCTGAGAAATTGTATCGCAATACAAATGAGTAAAACTGATACAGAAGTACCAAGGATGAAAAATTTGTGTCTCTTGAAAATTATAAAAAAAAAAAATATTTGGGGAAGTGGGATTCAAAGGCGAGAAGGTAGGGAAATGGAATTTTCCAAAAATATTCATAGGCAAGTTAAATTAAAATGTGGCATAGTCAACATAATGCAAAATCATCCAGGTGTTGAAAAGAGTAAAGGTAGCTGGAATAACTTTCTGAGAGGTAACTGCTGTACCTATCATCCATCTCTTGATTTGTTTATCAAGAGCTTAATAGTGAAAAATATTCTCACATTCAGTAAGTCTCCAGTTTGGACATGCTGAGTTTTTCTCTAGATACAGTGGAGCTCTGCTGACTAAATAGCTGAAATCAGGCTTTTTAATAAAGCATTTATCATACTGATCCTGTATTTTCCACATAGACAATATGGTTTGTGTTCTGGTTGAAGTGGTCTGCATGCTAGGTCCTGTTGTATCTATCACAATATAAAAACAAGTTTTATACAATTATTTCGCTGACATTTTTAGAAGTTCAAAAACTTAGAAGTCAGTTTTTGAAATCAAGTACCAATGAAAGGTTCAATTTTATAACATGTGACTACAACCTGTGAGAACTGCAGCTGTATTATAGACAAAATGTATTTCTTGCTGTTATTCGGGTTAGCAAAAGTAAGCATGCCACTACCATGACAAACGCATTTGCTTCAAACCACTTAAGGCACAGTGAAGTACATGGCTTTGAAACAAAAACAAGACCTGTGCTTTCCATTTTCTATCATTGCTAAACAACTTCCTTCCGTCGTAAAGAATGCTGAACAAACTCAATTTAAGGCTTCCAGTTAGCAAGGATATGACTCATGGGGCTTGAAACAGCCAGAGCCAAGGGTGACTTGATGCTTGGAAAGTCTGGAAGATGCGGAGCTCTGAGTTTGAGTTTGGTACCTTTTTAAAAAAACGTTTCCCTTTTCAGGATTACCTCTATTCTGTCTGATTTTGTGAATTAATGATCTTTGGAAGTGTGTCACCTTCCACCAGAGGCTTCCATCATCTAGGCCTTTGTAAAGATCACACACTGCTAACAGTGGGGACAGGTGGGACAGAGAGGTGTTCTCAGCCTTCCTTTGGGTTGTGTGCTTGGGGAGCTCTGCCACGTGACCCTTTGCTGCTTCATCTCCAGTCACAGGACACCTTGCAGAAATTAGCTAGTCACAGTAATAACCACAAAGCCACTTGGTAGTGTTCCCTATCTAAAATTCTTTTATTGATCAACACACAAAGTGGAAGCGTCTAAAGGAACAGGGGAGACTTGTGTTGCCATATTTTCTGAAAAATCCCTTTGCCAGGATTTTTCTCCTGAGAAGCTGAGAAGCCTCAGAGGAAAAGCAAAACAATAATTATCTTCTGCTTTGGAATGCAACAGGTGTATCTTTGATTAGTCTCATGTGGTTGTTTTTAATTAATGGCCAATCACAGTCCAGCTGACTCGGACTCTCTTGAGAGTCACGAGCTTTTGTTATCCATTCCTTTCTATTCCTTTGCTAGTCTTCTGATGAAATTCTTTCTTCTATTATTTTAGTGTAGTTTTAATATATCATTTTCTTTTAATATAATACATATCATAGAATAATAAATCAGCCTTCTGAAACATGGAGTCAAGATTCTCATTTCTTCCCTCGTCCTGTGTGGGAACCTCACCATTTCCTTCACTGGTTTTGCAATGTTAAACTGGGAGTTACCAAGGTGGACTTTCAGGTGCACACCAAAACTGTGAGGCTGACACTTCAAATTCAAAGTAGATTATTTTATAAGAATGAAAAATCTACCTTGCTTGGGACAGTGCCAATCACCTCTACGTTCTTCAGTGCTCCTAACAAGTAATATCATGTGTTACTCATACCCATATGAATGAAAGATGACAACCATTCACAAATCACCATTATCCTCAACCCAGGCTTCCTCCACTGCATGATTTATTCTGTAGAAAGCACAAGATTTAGCATATGAGTCACTCTGCTTTTCTACACACCAATTATCAGTTCCCCCTTTTAAACATCAGTTCCTTCAATGCCCCTGACCACAATCCATCCCCAATGAGTAAGCAGCATCAGCCCAGAGCTCAGATCCAGTTGTCTGACGATCTTATGACATGGTCTGATGATCACCATGTGCTCAAGGTGGTTTCCAAGTACTATGTGTGATGCTTTGTGGTTCGGTGCTGGTATGTGGCAGCAAGGAATTCTACCAGCCTTCAGGTGTCTGCTCTGAGACATGCTTGGTTTCCTTGAACTGGTTAGAAAATATGAGAGTAGGTGGTCTGTGGATTTAGTTATTTGTCTTAATCTTATACTAAATTTTAATACAGGAATTAGGGAAACGAAATGAGGATGTGTGTGGTGATGTAACAAATGTGCAGCCAGATGCCAAACTGTGCTCTGGGTGCAAGGAATGAGTTAAGTGATATGAGAACTTTAAGTGATGGAAAGGAAGTAGGGACAGCTAGGAAGAGGAACTGGTGAGTGAGCTGTTGCCGTAACTGCTTGCTTTCTGGCTGCTTATGGCTTGCACCAATAGAATGTATAGGCTGTTGTCCTTAGCTCAGCATTAAGAAGCTTTTTTTTTTTGGATGTATCCCAGCACTTTTCCAAGCCTAGTTTTCACTAAAATTTTATACTGGAATATTTACTTCATTAAGGTAATGTTTTTGTCAGCTCCGTCTAGAATTAACAGAGTTATGACGTGGTACAGATATCAGAGCGTTGCAGATGGTTCTTCTACAGAAAGAGGAATAGCCAGTATGAGAATATGAAGAATATGACTATTGTGCTAATCATGGAATCATAGGAAATCTTGAGTTGGGAGGGTCCCATAAGAGTCATTGAGTCCAATTCTATGCCAACTGCTGTATTTGCATTAAAGATAAATAAAACCTTGATAAATAGCCAATGTGAAGTAAAAACTGCATCGAAGCCAGAGCACTTCAGTACTAAAATAACTGCACTAATGGTCTTTTGCTGCTTTCACTGCACAAGAAGAGTTTGGTACTTTTATGAACTAGATCCCCAGTTTCCCACATGAAGGAATAGAAGAAGTATGATGTTCTGTGATTGAAAAACATTCACCTCTGTCTTGTAACTTTCTTACAAGTGTATGACAAACATCAGTGCACAACCCAGATTGCCTTGTGACCACAGATTTCTTCACAGCCATTTCATCACAGTGTTCTCCCCAGCCTGGGTCTTTGACTCCCACATTCCTCTGCTGTGCATGGACAGCTGAAATAAGTCAACGACTCTGAACTTTTTAAAGCAGTGAGAAGCAAATGCATCATTTAACATTATGTGCTAAGGAAATTGACTGTCTTGTGGTCAGACCTTTTTGTATTCCTGGTCAGCAAGTACATCAATATAGATATTTACTGATTAGATGTCAGTACAAAATATACCAAGACAGAGGCACATTCAGACATACTCCTATGAATGCTGTTCTAAATAATAGGCTTACTTAAGGTGCTCCCTCCATGGCTGTGAATACAAAACCCAGCAACTCACATATGAAGAAGTACTTTCTGATGACATTAATCTGTGCCAAGAATGTGAACACTTCTTTTTGACATAATTTCAAAAAAGGAGGATTCTTTCAAGCAAAAAACCCAAACCAGGGTTCCCAGCTAATATAAATTACATCCAGCTATGCACTAACTGCTAAAATTGTGCTTAAATCTATTTATAACCCTTCAAATAGCTCTCACTAATTTACATTGGTGGAACAGGCCCTTACATTTGACTGAGCTCCCTCTGGTGGGTAATGGGACATTATTATTACAAAGCAGAGATACCTAAAAAATGTACAATTATGTTTGTCCAAGTGGAGTTTTATTTACTTATTTACAGCAAATATTTTTTTATATAACTAGGTAAAGGTCAGTGTACAAATTTATCACTATCTGATCACATCTGAAACTACCCAAAGAGTGATATCCAATATTTTTAAGATACTAGAGATACTTCAACAGAGGTGTAACTTTCAACACCTAACACTGAACAGCACCTAACAGGAGCACCCAAGTTACATGAGTTCTGGCATCTTACAAAAGCTGAGAGAGCTCATAATTTTCAGGGGGCTGAAAATTAAAAATTATTGCTGAAACTGAAAGAGGGTAGGTTTAAGTTAGAGATTCGGAAAAATTCTTCCTTGTGAGGATGGCGAGGCCCTGGCACAGGTTGCCCAGGGAAGCTGTGGCTGCCCCATCCCTGGAAGTGTTCAAGGCCAGGTTGGATGGGACTTGGAGCAACCTGGGCTAGTGGAAGGTGTCCCTGCCCATGGCTAGGGGGTGGAACTGGATGATCTTTAAGGTCCCTTCCAACCCAAACCATTCTATGATTCTATCAATTATATGATAAATTCTCTGCTTGTTCAAACATCTTTTGGAGTTCAGCTGGATTTATATACCTAGAAATCTGGCCTATATGGCTTTAGACAGTACTGCCCAACTGCAGGCACTTTGCAGTGCTTATTTAATGGTACAATAATTGAGTCAAATATGCTTTAAATAACACAGTACAGAACAACTGACCAATGTGCCTCTTTTAGCTGGTAAATTTGAATATGCCTTAAATCTCATACACTGTGGGATTAATGAGTGACCCATTTCTAAAAGAATGCACGAGTGTTCTCTTCCTATTTTTCTCTTTGTATTTAGGTTAAGTAATCTGAATAGGGGAAGTGTCAGGCTTCAGAAGAGTGTCCTAATGCATGGGCAAGGTTCCAACCACAGGTTGAGTTTCAGCAACCCAAAGTGGTTGTGCTGGAATATTAGAACTGCTTTACCAGTAACGAATTTAGTGGCTCTTGCGCATCCCACCATCTACTTGAACCAACTTGTTTCTGGAAAATTTGAGTCCCTAGAATATTCTGAAAGGTAAAAGAGCAGAAAAAGCATGCTACTAACTTTGGTCTTCAACTTTAGCTGCTTCAGAATTCACCTTCAATTAATAAAAAGAGGTTTATGTTTTGTCATTTGTCTGAAATATGGTAAGAGGTAAAATTCTAGTTACACTGTCTTTAAAGGTGAGACATGAAGACAAAAGATAAGGATTTTGCCAAAGACACCATTTTTACTGGCAGTTTTTGAGACCTTTGTATCTCCTGAGTATAACTGTATGTGCAGTGTTTTCAGATGTTAATGATATTCTTCTAATCCTGTAAATTCCGTTCAAGAGAATTTCAACTCACAGTTTGATTGCCAGAGTAAATCTACCACTATATTACTGTCCAAAAGGAAATCACTTGTGAATGTTTATCATGAGAAAGTGGCATTTAAAAGTGCTTAATATTGCTTTTGAAATGAAGCTGTCCAAGTCTAAATGAGCAAGACTGACTGGTAAGAAATCAGCAACGCGAAAAAGGCACCACATGGTAAACTGGATTTAGGCTCTGGTTCAAACAGCACTTACTGTGGGGCACTGTGCCCACATCAAACAAATCTCTTCAACATATCCCTAACTTGAAGCAATGAATAGTTCCCACTGATTTGCCAACAGGACTATTCAAAGGAGGTTTACTCATGCACTGAAGTGTTTTGCTGGATTGAGGCCAGAGAGACCAGTTCCTCACTTGGACCTTGACTGTTTTGGGATCCATTGGAATTTAATTACAAGCTTGGAGTTTTCAAACACTGAGCTACAACGAGGCCTTTCCATTGAGCTGTCTTTCAGGGGGCTGAAAAGATCTTCCCAGCATCTTCCAGCAGGGAGGACCTTTGTGTGGTAAGGTGCAGCACCATGAGCTGGTCTAGATCCAGTTGCAGCAGCCACACAAGCCAGATGCTTGTAATGCAGAAGTAGTGAACAAAACATTCTCTTTGTCATTCCTGGTAAGCACATTTGTTCCCACTCACACAACTGCAGCCATGCCAACCCATATGAAGTGACTCTGTGGGGTCATTATATGAAACTGTACGAGTTTAAAAAGAAAAAAAGCAAGCAAACACAAAGGAAAGGTCAAGTATTTACAAAGGACTATAAATACATTTAGAAATAGCTCTTAACTGGCTGACTAACAGCATAATACTACTAAAAATTTTAGAAATGCTCCTCTTGCTTTGGTTTTTTGGGAAAAATGTAGCAGAAATACTGGACTAGGACAAAAATGCCATGGGTGTCTGTCAGATAGGGCCCATTCCTCCTTTTCTCTCTCTTCATAATACTGCTCCCTGTTCTTCCAGCAAGAGGAGATCTCAGCTGCTTCAAAGATGAGATAGAGAAATAAAATGTTTCCAACAGTTGTGGCTGTGGTACCCTTTTGTTGGAGAAAGCACCCTCTGCTTTTGATGTAGGAACTGGGCAGAGGAGGAGTGCTCTGGTTAAAGGTGGGTCCTCTGCTCTCTACATGAATTGCTACTTGAATTTGGATGTGTGATAAGCAAATAAAACTTTCAGTTTGCATGTGGGAAGTAAAAACGTAGAGCTAAAATACGTCCCAGCTGAATTTACTCTGAATTAACACAAGAACTTTTGCCAGTGGCCACGACCTGGACCCACACCAGCAGGGAATCCAAATCGTTTATTCAAAAGAAACAAGCTGGTTCCATACACTTTTCAAGGCACAGTATTTCCTTACAAGCTAATTCTCACTACATGACCTATCCCATGTTGCCACATCAGCTTCTGAAAAGCCCCTCTATGGGGTGATCACACGCTGTTCCCCTGTCTGTCACCTCCCAGCCGGTTCCTTGCCCGTGAGGGTCTGTGGTGACACCTCCTCCTCCCAGGGTCCGGAGGGGACAAGCCTCTCTGTGCTGCCAGGTGCTTCTTTGTCCTGCCAGGTGCCTCTGCAGGCGTGTCCCATATCCCACAGCCCAACTCCATCCCATCTCTTCCTACTGCCTTTGATGCACCAGCAACAATTCAACACACGGACCTCTCTCCTCACAAATTCACACTTCACACAGACATATGTGGCCACAATTTTGCTCGTGATTCCATCTCACAACTTGATTCTCCTCTGCTGTCAATGCCATTCCTTTGGTCTTTGTAAATTGTGAAAGAAGAATATATCCAGTTCAAACACAATATAATCCAGTATCTGGACCTAGGAAAGAAGAAGACTGCCTTTAAATTTGGCTTGAACCTGTTCCTAATTTTCTGACTTGCTAATCAGAATCACCAATCAGTACTAATCAAAACCAAAGCTTT
The DNA here is from genome assembly GCF_023055355.1 of Agelaius tricolor. Classification (NCBI taxonomy): domain Eukaryota; kingdom Metazoa; phylum Chordata; class Aves; order Passeriformes; family Icteridae; genus Agelaius; species Agelaius tricolor. The sequence continues at coordinate 33,385,274 of NW_027269269.1, forward strand.
GCCTTCTTTTTCCCTTCCCTTCCCTCCCCTTCTCTTCCCCTTTCTTTTCTTTTTCTTTTCTTTTTCTTTTTACCTATTAATATCAAAAGATATGCCTACAAAAGACAAGGAACTTTGAGTGCCTTTATAAGATGTCATATAGAAGTGAGCTCAGACCTATGTACATGTACAACTGAACAAACAAACTTACTATTTCAGCATTTGGAGGGTTTTGTCTGATTATGTAGTTTCCTGTTTCAGGAGAAGTATTTACTTAACATCTCTCTGCTGCAAGCAAAAGATTTATGAAGCACATCATCTTCAGTTAGTCTCAGCCTTACTGATGTGTAATTGAAGACTTTTATTTCAAAACAAATAAATAAATACATATCTCCTGCCTCATTTAAATATTAAACACATTTTTAATTCCATTTTAGTTAAAAATCAGTTCCAGCTAAAGGATGAAATTAGAAGAGGAGTCTATCCTGAGCTTTGATCACTGTGAAGTTTGAGTTTTCAAAACTAATATTTGCGTAAGCAGCAGGCTGAGTCTCTTGGGACTTCATTCTCAGGCACTGGGTAATAGGCCTTTCTGAGTATCTTATTTTTCTGAAATAAACAAAAATTGACATGTTATATCATGCCAGACTTCACCTTTGAAAAATAAGACTGCATAAAGATTCTTCTGACATCTGACAAGAACTCGGACAACAGAGAAAATGCCATGGTGAGATGTTAGCAACTCGGATCATGCGCTATCTGGGGCTGATGCTGCCCTGGGAATGGGGTCAAGAGCAGGCAGGAAATGTTTGTTCCAACTTCAAGTGCCTGGGATAGAGGTCTTTTCCTTCTGCACTGACTGTTTAGGGACATAGGGGTCTAGTCACCTGAAGCAGCTGCTGGAACCCGGGCTAGCTCTTAGAGCTCCATTGCCACGCCAGGAGTGGGGACCTGCCTCCCCATTTTACTCTGGTAAATGGGGATTTACCAGAGGCAGAACCTTCAGAGCCACTTGCTCAAAGGTGCCTGACACCAACCAGACAGGGAGCAGGCAGAGGAGAAAGGAGGAGGCTCTCCATCTTGAGGTTCCACAAGGAAGGATGTAAGAGCCTGAATGAGAGATGTGGGATTCCAGGCTGCTCTCCAAAATGCAGTTTATTGTATCCAAGATGTTACAGCAGTCCAGGGTCGTGGGTGACAGAGCCTGTGCCTACAGCTGTCAGCTCCAGCTGCAGGCAGGCCTGGACACCCTTTGGTTTTGCTTACAATGCATTAGATACTTTTCTTTGCTGAGCATCTTAATACAGTAGAACCAATCTATACCTTAACTTTTACCTATAGCCTATCATAACTACTGTAATTACCATATTCATGTTACTATTCTCCCATCACTAAAAGTTAGTACATTACAGTTTAAGCTAGAAGTTGTTCTTCAGTTTTCTTGCGGTGGAAAATTCTGAGACCTTTTTTCTACTTGCAACATTGGCAGACTTGTTTGTCTGTGGAATCTTTCTGCTTGGGAAAAACATCTTTCTGTTTGAGGTGGGTTTATCCTTTGCTATAAGCCATAAAACCCCCTTCTAACTAACATACCCTTGGCCTTCTTAGTTATCCAGCAAAACTGGCTCTGCAATTCTTTTCTTCTATATCAAAACTTGCTTCTATCTCTATTCCTTCATCAGACTCTACATTCAAAAATTTTTCTGCTAAGCATACATATCTGTTTGACTTTCTTGTCAAACTTTCATCCTTCCAAACAGAAGGGTTTATTCCAGGTGAAGGGAGCAGGGCAGAAAGCCTCTGGCTCTATTGTACAAGGGGTTTTGTTCAGATACAAGTCAGGGTAAAAACAGCTAACCAAAAGGGAATCCTCAGGGGAGGAGGGAGGGGATTACATCAAGTGTCTGGGGCCAGTTGGGGGAGGAGGGTGAGGATGGTTCACATGGGCCAACGGGGCTTTCAGGAGTAGGGGAATTCCAAAGGGATGTTGCAGACAGGGATTGGCCCGAGGTTTAAGTGGCAGAGAAGGTTTGGGAATCAAGGGCTGGGTTGCCTTGACAGTCAGGGAAAGAGCTGGAACAAGGGGCAGGGAATGGCATGAGGGACAGCTTTGAGGGAGGGTAAAACCCAGGGGTAAACCAGCTCGGAGAGAACATGGGGGTACAACAGAACAAACCACTTAACAAGGAATCAATAAAATAAATTCAAACCATGACAGTCACCCATCAGCTGAGTCTCCATGTCCCTCTTCCTTTGCTGTGAGGGTGGTGAGGCCCTGGCACAGGTTGCCCAGAGAAGCTGTGGCTGCCCCATTCCTGGAAGTGTTCAAGGCCAGGCTGGACAGGGCTTGGAGAGACCTGGTCTAGTGGAAAGTGTCCCTGCCTATGGAAAGGGCATGGGAACAAGATGATCATTAAGGTCCCTTCTAACCCAAACCATTCTATGGTGGTGTGAAAAATGCCAATCACTTGGGTTTTTTTAAATTTAAAAAGTTTAATGATAATACAATGGTTATAAAAATAGCAATATAATTAGAGTAATAATAATTTGGACAATTGAGATTGAGGACAATATGAGACAATAGAAACAAAGAGTTATGGACCTCCAGGTACCTTTTCTGGGCAAAATAAGCCTGAAAAAGGACCCACGATAACAGAGGATTAACCCTTAAAAACAACAGCCTGTTGCATATTCATACACCTCATACATGATGCATAAATTCCATTCAAACAAAGGATTCTGTCTGGTCAGTGTCAACTTCTTCCTCTGAATCCTGATGGCATCATCCTGCCCAAGCGAGGCGGGAAGAAATTTGTTTCTTCTGATAATGGAGCAATAAATTCTCTTTCTCTGAAAGATTTAGGTGTCCTATGGCTGCCGTCTCCCTGCGAGTCCTTCCTTTAAAAATAGTATCCTACATAGCATAGTTTCTATTTTAACCTTATGTTATAACCTAAAACTATATTTAACATGCTACTTAAGAAAATTAATACAGCATAACTTTCTAACATAACACATATAATATTCATTTTAATATTTGCGAAAAGCCAATCATAAAATATGCATTTTTCACAGTTCTGTGATTTACTTAAAACTTGGCTCTCTGCACTCAAGTGCCTTCTTGGACTGCTGTTAAGACTGAGACTCCTGGTATTCTGAGTCATGTTGTGTGGATATAAAAAGTACCTAAAACTCAGGTTTGAATAGCATCAGCATCATGCTATTCTGCTTTGCTTGAAAAAACCACTCCAAAAACCAACTACTTATCAACAAACTATTCTGCCAACCCCACAAAGGTAGATATGGCACAGGCACAAACATAACACATCACAAGGCATTTCAAATCCTTATGGAAAGTCTGTGAAGCTGCAGACATTGTTCTCTTGAAGTTGGGGGTCTCATGCAAAGCCCCACTGTGGGCCACACACAGCACAGTAGATTTGTGTGACCTCTGTTCCTTATGGAGTCACCTCCAACTTCTGCAGGGCAAAGCAGAGCAAAGGGGCTGCTGCACAACCTGATCTCCTGATTCTGCCTGTTGCTCTTCATGGAACTGGTAAAAGGCATCAGAGTCTGTAGAGAACAGAAAATTTAGCCCTTTGTCACCTGAGCTCCAGAGGCACTATCAAGTAGCAAAGAAGCCAAAAAGATTTCAAACATGCAAGGCAAGTGCTCCTGCAGCTCCAGAGGGCTCTAGGGCACTCAACCATTAAAGGAGAGCCAAATGGAAAATGAGATTTAAAGTACAATGGAAACATTCCTGTTAAAAAAAAAATAAAAACCACAACAATAAAACCAAAAGCAATGATTTTTAAAAATATTATTGTGTTGCTGCAATGAAGTAGTATGAGACAGCCAACTGACAGTTGTCTGTACTGTATGGACAATTATATTCAAGAAGAACTTGAGCTTTTTCAGGGTTCAACTTGCAACTTCTTCCAATAAGTTGAAACCCTGGAGAAAGACAGCTGACCAGGGGCAGGACCCTGCTTTCCTAACATGCTGAAAGAATGTTATTGCTCCATGATCTGAGCTCAGAGATGCAGGAAAAGTACCCTACAAATAAGTTTGCTCATCTGCACTCTTTGACATCCAGAAGGTTTTGATGATGTCTCAGCTTAAGAACAGACTTAGAAGAGTAATAAAGATCTGGGAAAATGTGCACTATAAACTTTGTGACACTCTAAGTGGGTCTTTTGTAACTTCCTTGGAAAACTGTTTGGGATCATTTCATTCATGTGCAGTAAACAGGAAGAGAAAAGCATGCAGTGATGTCCTACTAATCCTCTCCAGAGCCAATCTGTAGGACCAGAAATCCCAGGACACACCTGATGATTCATCTCCAGTGCTGCAGGAACTCCTAGAAACTCCAAGCAGGAACAGACTCCCAAGCAAGGGAAGGAGGAAGCAAGGGAAGGAGAGAGGAAGGCAGGCCTAGTGCCTGGGCTGCCTGGCATCCTCTGCTGTGCCCACTTTTCCCACTTTGCCCATTCACTCTGGACAACTGATCTGGATTGCTTTTTTTTTTCAGTTGCTACTCCAGGTGATTCCTTCCTTGTTCTTGTTACTAACTTTCTTTTAAGTTGGGCTATGCACTCTGTGAAGTCAGCTCCAGTTTCATCCTTCCTTCTGCCTAATTATTTCTGGAGACCCTGTGCACAGTTTAGCCATCCATTATTGGTCTGAGCCAACAGTCCTTTTTGATTAAGCAGAAATGTTTAATTTTAATGCTGTTTACTAACACTCTCAGGGCTGAACTTTTCTGTTACCTGTTCTCTGCTAGAATTTTGTTTCTCTTTTCCTTTTTTTGAATTGAACCATTTCATTGTGTTTTGCATCAGAAGTGCTCTAACCTTCTGTTAGATGGCTCTTTCTACAGAAAAATTAACTTAATACCCACACCAATGCTTTATTAAAAGAAAAAAAAGGATTTATTGGTAGCAACACAACTGTCTTAACTTATTAACAGCCAAGTAACTTTCTTAATGGGCAGCTTTTCCCTGATTGTAAGAGTCTATTGCAATTAGCTACTTGTTTTATAATTACTCTGCTTTCCAATATCTTACAGACTAATTGATTGGTTTTTCCTCAATGCTCTTTTGAACTTTTTTTTTCTTTTTTTTTAACTAACAGCAACAGCTTTTCTCCCTAGTAAAAGCTTATTTCTCTCTCACAGCCTGTAGGGTAGGGAGAGGACTCTATCCCTGGTATGTCTGCTCTGACATTGATATGGAGGCACCTTTCCTTTCTGGAACTCATTTTCACAGAAGTGTGTTTTCTGCTTTTATCTGATAATGCAAACGTATTTTGTACTTCAACAGCTTCTATGAACATGATGACTTTAAATTCTACCCAAAACAGCACAGCTTTTCTCAGCACTTCTCATTTGTTTTCCAGAGAAGTTTTTAGTTAACTAATTCTAATTCATTCCATCAGTGGTTAAACTTTATAATTTTACTGTATGAATATTCCAGGGCTTTATATACTTAAATACCATTTTATTCCCTTTGGATGAAGCTTTTTTTTTTTTTTTTTTAATTACACACCATAATACTGCTCAACTATGATTGTCATGTAGCCAATGAATCAAGGATATCTTGCATCTGGAAGGTAGCTGGCAGTTGACAATATGTTGTATTTTGTTGTATGAAACTCTAACAGCATCTGAAAAAGCTCAGTTTAATCCAAGCTAACTATCACATTTTTTATGGCCTGCTTCCTATTTTTTATAACTCATGAATTCCAAGCTTAAAGTAGTGGACATGAATTTAAAAAAATCTCCACGTGATGTCTTCAGAAGAGCAGTGTTTGATCAACATAAACAGGCTAATGTCTGGAGAACTAATGATCAGAAGATTAGAAGACGTAAGGAAAACTGGTGATGGCAGTTTTGGTTTTTGTGGCTTTTTAGTAATTTCTACCAAAATAATTGAAAGAATGCTCAGAGGAATGTAATGGCAAGTTTTGTTAGCTTCAAAGACTGTGTCCCCAACACCAGAAAACAGGCTGAGGAAGTCAGAGGATACAGGCAGAGAAAGAACCCTGATCCTGTCATGTTGCAAATGAGTCCTTTCCCAGCAACTTTTGCAACATAGAACATTGCAAATGCCACTCCTGCTCCTCAAAACTGGAGCCCTGCACTTAATCAGGGACAGGCAATAGCTTTCCTGGGCTGTGCATGCACAGCTGGGGGCACTGAGAAGATGCTCAGGTCAAACAGGAAAGGATGGAGCAAATTGAGCTCTGTGCAGGAAGAGAATCAAGGAACCCACTGCTCAGTTTTGCATTTTGGATGTAAGTGGAGATCAGTCTTAGAAAACCAGGTGTATTTGTATACCCAGATATACCCAGGCATGTTTCCAAACTTTCCCACAGAGCAGTGTTTGCAGTTGTGCTACTCTGTCAGCAGCTCAGGGGTGCTGTTTGAACTGCTTTATCAAATGCAGTGCTTTAAACACACCAGCTATTATGAAGTTGCCTCCCTCCCCTTTCAGTCCAGTTAATATTTTACTTCTTCCAGCTCCCCAGAAGAATCACTGAAGAGCAATACTTGCAAATAAAACATACCCTCTTTCATTTTGCAACACAAGTTTTTGCTAATGTCTTTGCTAATTATCTAGCCAGAGGACCTGTCTCACCTTAGGGTAGAAGTGGAGGTGGCTCCACAGCCAATGCAATGACCTTTGCATGGAACCACACTGAGAGCAGCAAATCTCCCCAGGGCTGAGCTGTGCAAACCCTGGAAGGTTCCTGGGCTGGGGGACTGCTCTGCTCCCCCAGGGGCACTTGCTCTCAGATTAAGGTGAAGAGCCTTGAAGAACTCCTGGAAGGCTCCCCAGGGCAGTGGTCATATCCCCAAGCCTGCCAGAGCTCAAGGAGCATTTGGACAACACTCTCAGGCAGAGGGTGGAATTCTTGGGGCTGCCCTGTGCAGAGTCAGGAGCTGGTCTTCAAAGACCCTTTTTGGTCCCTTCCAGCTAAGGATATTCTGTGATTCTGTGATTCTGTGATTCTATGATCATGATTTTCTTTGTCAGAGACCTCCATCACAGGCTTTATCTGGTGAAAATGCTGTCTTTTTTGATTGAGATAAATATATTCTTTATTATCATTCATCAGGGGATTTATAGTACCAGTGGCATTGTGTCACCTTGCACATTAACTCATGACCTTCTGGTTGTCCACCTGTTCTGGTAAATCACAGCTTTCTGCAGCAGCAGCAGCAGACTACTCTCTAATACACATCATTCTTTACACTACCCTTAAGATACATTGTAATTTAAGAAATGTAATGAAAATAATATGTGACGTTTAATTTAAATATAATTTTATATTTAATATCAAAAATTACAAGATATGAGTTAAGAAGTTGCTTCTAATGTTGATTTCTCTATTCTGTTCTCACCAGCATCAGCAGTGTAAAAACTTGGCAGCAGTTGAATTCAAACTGCACCATTTGTGATAGTCGATAGTGTTATTTCAAAACCAGAAAGTACCTAGAAAATACAACTGACTCTTCAGCAGTTTTTTTCTGCTGTATCATTTCCACTGCAGTTGGCAAATAACAAAAAACCCAAGCATGCTGTTCATGTCCTGACAGAAATAAGTTTTCCTTTGCCCTGTGCAACTGAGAACCTTTAAACCCAAATCTGTACTGCAATGTACATTTGAGAAGTTTCTAGAAACTTTTAAGGGGTTATCAAAAGTATTTCTCACTTTATGCAACAGCAAGTATTGATATCAATGACTGCCAACTTTATATTAATAGAAACATGTGAAGCTTAGTCATCATGTCCTTACAAATACAACCGCTGGCAACATAAAAACAATTAAAAGTTTCTTGTTGGAAGAAGAACAGCGACTAATCCGAATAAACATGCCTGTGATGACACATGACCTCTCTCAGTCAAACAGGCAAGATTTGGGCAATGAGAGACAGAATGGGTAGAACCTCAAACTGAGTTTTATCTATATATCACTTCACATTTCAGTACATAATTCAATGTATTTTCAGTATATATATTTCAATGTATATTGACAGGCGGGTTTAGAAGTCTCATATATGAAACAGTTGTGAAGAAAAAATTTTCCAAAGATGATGAAATTTGTCATTAATTATTATTACACAAGGACATTTACCCAAAACTGGTTTTACACAAAATATCTGTTACTCCTTGTTTTTTGAGATCAGTGTCTGGAAGTTTTCTTCTCATTCTGCTGTATCATTTCAGTTTGTTAAATCACATTGTGCCACCAATGAAACTGCTAAGTGGTGTTAAAATAGCACAGATCAGAATGATGGAGAAAACACTTCTCTGACATTTCCTGATATGCAACAGAACAGGGTATGTTTTGAATCGATTTTTAAAGGCTTGTTCACTCAGATTCCAGTGGGACTACTCGTCTACTCATGTACATGTCTTAGTCTTAGCAGAAGAGGGACTCAGCCCATGCAATATTCCATTTTACTCTCTCTTTGGAGTATTTGCAGCTCACAACCCTAGAGTTGTAAAATTTTGTATAAACATTCTTCACATAGGCTGTAAGTGCCAGTCCCAAAGCCTACAACTACATACCCAGCTGCAGTGGCAGCTGATTTGCTTCTGTCACATTTGTTATTTTGCTTCAGAAATGTTGTTAAAAATGCCCCTGTATTGTTCACCCTCACCCACACCTCATGATCTGTTAATAACACAGGAGCCACTACTGTGTATTTACATGCAATTTCTGTATGTATTTATTAAGTTCATGCTCAGAGAAAAACATCCAATTTTGATTCATCTAAGGCATGTGAGGGAGCACTCAGAGCTGAAGGCTTATCAGGTCCAAACCTTACTTTGTTTTGCCATAGCTGCAAGCAGAGATGTAAACAAGTTGACCCTAACTTGCAAAACTCCACCTAAACTCCAGAATCTCAAATTCTCCAAGTCGTTCTGAGGTGGAGGGACATGAGGAGAAGTAGGTAATATGCACAGGTAGGACACACATGGGGAACATCACTGCCCCCAGGGCATTTTGAGGGGTTAGTCAGCAGCAGACTGCTCTGCCAGGCACTTCTCTGGATGCCCCAAGAACAGAGCAGCAGTGTGCTTGGCATAAGCAGGTAGAGAAGACTGTTCTGCAGGTCTCATAAATGGTCACAAAATAAATCCTCTTAAAAAGGCTGTAAGGGTCTTGCCCTCCTGGGGAATACAGCCACCCACAGACAACAGTCTTACACAAAGCCTTACTACAGCCAGCTACGTAGTGGGACAGTCCTTGAGTCAATACAGCTGGAATTTGCTAGACAGATAAAAGAGGAGGATTTTGTACTGGAGAAAAGAATCACAGTGGCACAAGAAATACTAAGAGAAAATTAATCTTCTAAGCAAAACAACAGTCAGGAATCACCTTACAGGAAACTCAAGTTTGTAGGTCTCTTTATCAGGAAGTGGGCAAAGAAGGACCCACAAAAATTAGATTCTCTCCCAGCCTTTTGGTGAGGCAACCCTTCACTTCCTCTGCCTTCCCTTCTTTTTCTCAACCTTCCAAATTCTTGCTGAGAGGTAAAGCAGCCAAACTAAGCTGGTCTCTCCTGGGGACTGAAAACCCTATGTGAGCTTTGCAAACAAGAGATAGGGGCCAGTTTCAGGAAAGATAGAGAACTTGCAAAGAAACTATCACCACTATACTCACAGACTGCTTTTCACCACTGCACTCAAGCCTAGCATACGTTTGACCATTTTAGCTATCAAACCAGCCCCAAGGCATGTGACAGTAGGTTGCTGCACCATCCAGGATGAGTTTTAAAAAGCCTTCATTGACTTTTTCAGGTGATTTTTCTGCAGACAGTTTTGAAAAGGTCCCAGGCTTTGTAAGCTCTGGCTGGAGCAGCACCCAGACTCCAAAAACACTCAAGACCTGCACTGCCATTAAGAGCAATATTTATGGGTTTGTCTGTAAATTGTTGGAATTTATCTCAAAATTGTTTGTTTGTCTGAAAATTGTTGGAATCATGCAAAAACAGCACCAGAGATTTTTGCTGGGTGAATATGTCTTTCACAAGGCATTTTGGCCTATTTCAGCCTTCCTTTACTTCCTCCCTGTTTAGCAAAAGCTGAGGGCAGATCTTAGCAGGTAAAATATCAGAAGGGGTGGTATACAGATGATGGACATGGGTTTTTCTCAATGGCACCCAGTGACAGGCAACTGGCACAAACTGGAACACAGGAGGCTCCATCTGAGCATCAGGGAATCCCTTTTCACTCTAGGGGTGACCAAGCACAGGTTGCTCACAGAGGCTGTGGAGTCTCCATCCCTGGAGTCTCTCATCCCTGGAGATATCAAAAAGGGTCTAGGCATGATCCTGAGCTCTGCTTGAGCAGAGGGTTTGGAGCAGATGTACCTTAAAACCCCAGCCATGCTGTGATTCCGTGATGGGAAAGGGGAAGAGAAACTGTTCCTGAGATAGGCTTTGACACTGGTTTCAAGAAGGTCCTACTTGCACTGTGAGAAACTCAACTCCAAAAGGTTTCTAAAAAAAGGTTGTGTCTCCCCTCAGTCCTGGTACAACCAGACTCCTAAGACATGGATCCTGAGCTGTGCAAAGAGGGGAGAGGAAAAATACTACCAGTAGGAAATTTGCTTATTATTGTGTGCTAAACTATGCCTTATAAGACAAAAAAAGTTAGCTAAGAACCAAGTTATCAGGAAATGACACTGTATAATCAGTTCCATCAGTTCTATAACAAGTTCCAGATTTGCAAGTGCACTTTCCAATTGTCAGCTTGATGTTTTTAGTAACTTTCATTCTCTGACAAACACCAACCACTAGTTTGTGCATCATCCAATGGTCTGGTTTTGAGAAGCTGTCAGAGCCAGTACAGAGAATTGCAGGTTTATGTCTCTCTCTCTTTTTTTTTTTCTTTCTTTCTTTCTTTCTTTCTTTCTTTCTTTCTTTCTTTCTTTCTTTCTTTCTTTCTTTCTTTCTTTCTTTCTTTCTTTCTTTCTTTCTTTCTTTTTTCTTTCTTTCTTTCTTTCTTTTTCTTTCTTCCTTCCTTCCTTCCTTCCTTCCTTCCTTCCTTCCTTCCTTCCTTCCTTCCTTCCTTCCTTCCTTCCTTCCTTCCTTCCTTCCTTCCTTCCTTCCTTCCTTTTTATAATTTTCATGTTGATGACAATATCTACTTCTGTGTCTGATTTGCACCAGGTTACTTTTTGCTGTGCATAGCAGTTTTGGCGACTTTCACAGAACTAACCTGGAGATAAAATCAAAAGTAGAGTTAAAATTGGCCTCATTTTCCCTTCAGCAGAGCTGTGCACTTAAACCATGACTCATCATGACTTGCAGTCACACCCAGGCCCATGATGAGCTGACTGGCCAGTCTTGAGAACAGAAGGCAATCCAGATAGACACAGCAGAGGGGTGAAGGTAGGCTCCCTCCTCTTACTGGATCACCACAGTGACAAACAAGCCAGCAATCACCCTGGTTTCTCAGCTGAGGTTCCAGCTTGGTAATGAGCCCTAGAAACTGAATAGCCTCTCTTGTGGGGCATTTCAATGTGCAGCTCTAGACAGAAGTAGGTACTAAATAAATTTTTTCCTCAGTTATGAGAAATGGGGAAATTCACAACCTCAGGAAAATAAATCACCTTTTCTGAAAGCTGTAACAGGAGAGTGACTGTGTCAAATGTCAAACTAATTTCCTGGCAAGTCATTGAATGATCAATGCATGAATAGCAGGCTACAACATGCTTATGCTGTGAAATTAAAACTTAGCCAAGTGTTTGAATGCATGGTACCCTTTCCTATTTTTGGTATGCTTTCCAGCCTTAGCCAGGTCCTCAAATACAGCATTCACTTTTGCAATTATTCTGTGTAGCAAAAGCAAGGTGAGTGATCATAAAGAAGAATTGATTTAAGCAAAAGAGTAGCTTCACCAGGTACTTCTAAAATTATGTTATATCATGCTGCAAAAGATATGTTACTTTATGCCACTATCAGACACCTCCAAAAGCAAATGCAATTTCATTGTTCTCTATTCTGGTCCTCATATATCCACAGTAGCCTTCAGATAGCCTAAGTGTAAGTCCTTCAGAAGCTTTCTACCAATAAATATTAAAATTAATCTTTCTTCAGGCATTAGACTCAAAAGGAAAATATGCTTTATTTCTATATTTTCTTTCAGAGTACTTGAACTGTTTCAGTCCACTGCCTGAAAACCCAGTCTTTTGAGTCATTTAACCAGTGTTTTTGTTGTTCATCTGTCTGTCTTGGTTGTGTCTGACCTCTGGGATGATTGCAATAGAAAAAACATTCAGTTTTTCTTTCTTTCCTTTCTTCACTATGACTCAACATCCTTCTCCTCTCAGGGGTATGACTACAGTTCACAGGGAATAGATCCAAAGTTTCAACATTTCAAGTGTCTCACCCACAGATACTTTTGTCATTTAAGAAATCTCAGGGTACCTATTTTTGCAAATATACTGAACATTCCCTGGATTATAATCCGGGATGGGGAGGGTTAGCATTTTTCTAGAGAAGCAACAAACCAGTACTCCAGATAGCCCTGATAATGAAGTGCTAAGGAGTGAAAGCAATAACCAGATATGTATGGGAATATTGCACTACCAGCAATTAGTTTTCCTAAACTAAGCATATGCAGAAGGGTTATCCCAAATTGCTACTTCATACTTCAGGAGACTCTCAATAGACTGTATTATAAATTAAAGAGATGGGTTTTTCCCACCTGTGAAAAATGCATATTTTATGACTGGCTTTTAGCAAATATTAAAATGAATATTATATGTGTTGTGTTAGAAAGTTATGTTGTATTAATTTTCTTAAGTAGTGTGTTAAATATAGTTTTAGGTTATAATCAAATGTTAAAATAGAAACTATACTATGTAAGATACTTTTTTTCTAAAGAAAGGACTCGCAGGGAGATAGCAGCCACAGGACACCTAAATCTTTCAGAGAGAGAGAATTTATTGCCCCATTTTCAGAAGAAATTAACTTCTTCCCACCTCGTTGAGGATTGAAGACATCATCAGGATTAAGAGGAAGAAGCTGACACTGACCAGACAGAATCCTTTGTTTGAATAGAATTTATGCATCATGTATGAGGTGTATGAATATGCAACAGGCTGTTGCTTTTAAGGGTTAAGTTAACGGGTGTCCTTTTTCAGGTTTATTTTGCCCAGAAAAAGGTACCCAGACTGTCCGTAACTCTTTGTTTCTGTTGTCTTGTACTGTCCTGGTCCAAATTGTCCAAATTATTATTACTCTAATTATATTGCTATTTTTATAACCATTGTATTATCATTAAACTTTTTAAAATTTTAAAAACAAGTGATTGGCATTTTTCACACCAGCCTAGCAGTTTGTTTTGTGAAGAGATGACTCTTTTCCCCAGCATGACCCCTTCACGTGGGGTGTCTGTTTTGCATTCACTCTGTGGTCCTGGGAATGCACATCCTCAGTCCTCCAAGCATCAGGTGTTTCACCAGTCTCCCTCTACCTTCCCAAACTCCTGGTGTTTCCACCAGCCACGTGTGGATATGCACCTGGATGGAAACAAGAGCCTGCTGGTGTCAGGCTCTGCAGTTTTCTGCCCCAGAGCCCTCCCAGTGGGATCCCAGGGCTGGAAACACTCATCCTGCCCTGCAGGACGTGCTCTGGCTTCCCCACGCATTTCCTCACAGGGTTCAAGAGAGCTACTGTGTGAAAATGCCTGGTCTGGAGAGCCTGGCTGCAGTAATTTCACTTCACCTCCTGAACACCTCTGGTCTTCTCCCAGCTCAGTCAGCTCAGGCATTGCTGTCTGACAGAATTACAGCCATTGACAGTGTTTACTCCAGGCTTCCAGGAAGGCAAATCCATTTCTCATTAATTAATCATCTTCCTCTTTTAAGTTAAGTACCCTTATGACACTTCTTTAGCTGTCCTGCTGCAATTCTCATACTTTGGTCTTTTCATACAGCTCCCCCAGCCTGTCTAAGCAGAACTCTTATTTTCTGCAGCTAGCCCCTTTGTTTCCCACCTTTTTGCCATTCTTTACACATGGTTTATATCTCTTCTCACAGAATCAAAAATAATTCTAATTCTATTGAAGAAAAGAAGTCCCTTTTTTCCCATTGAGATGTTACTGCTTAATTTAAGGATGGTGGTTTTAAAAATGATATCTGTCGAAAAGAAAAAAAAAAAGGAAACAAACCAGATTTAACCGAGACAGCAGTTTTCATTTTAAGAAGATTTGATGTGAATCTGGACCATATTAGACGTAGGTTTAAGAGAATTACACTTAAAATTGCATTTTAAAAGATGGTTTACTAGAATAGGATTTACTTCTAGGTAGAAAACATTTTTTTTCTCATTTTTTGTAAAGAGGGAATGTAAAACTATTTTCCTATGATTAACACCATGCGTTCCCAGGACAAACAAAGGAGTTTTGTAAGCCAGAAACCACAAAAAATAAGCATGTGTGTTCCCAAGGATTAGAACAGTATTACACACATACAGCAGAAGACGGTATGGAAATAAATTCTAAAATAATGTGTTCAAAGGCTTCAAAAACCATTTTAAAATAAGAGTCAGTTTTTCAGCTCATACATATTGACACAGCCCTAAGGTTTTTAGATACATACCACAGTAGCCCCTTGATAGCTCAATTTACAGTTAGAAAATGTTATCTAACTGTAGATTAGAAAACAGCTTTTGTGTTTGCAAGTTCACAGGAGGGAGTGGTTTGGCTTTCATTTACTGGAATGTAAAACGGACAAATCTTCTTTATAAGATGCCTACAGAAGTCGTATTTGATGTGGCCATGTCCACAACACGGTCATCAGCCTCTGCCCTGTGAACCTACAAGATTCACAAATACAAGATGGGCCTTCAACATGAATTGTTCCTAATGACTCCCCAGCACATTTGCTGTGAAGGATTCTGATGAAAGCATCCTGCAGAACTCCATGGCCATGGGTTTAATCCAGGAGTTCTGTCTCTAGCCTAACCCAGTTATACACATTCCCACCACAAAAGCATGGGACAGGCATCTCCAAAAGGAGTTTCATCACCCCTGTGTCAGACACCACCCACAGAAAGGGAACAATTTCCCCATGGAGATGCCTATCTAGGACCCTAGATGAGCTGCTTGGACTACACAGCTAAATTTTAGATGGCTATATGTAGGTGAGATGAAACTCACCTTTAGGCTTGGTGTAAGAGCCTGAATGAGAGATGTGGGATTCCAGGCTGCTCTCCAAAATGCAGTTTATTGTATCCAAGATGTTACAGCAGTCCAGGGTCGTGGGTGACAGAGCCTGTGCCTACAGCTCCAGCTCCAGCTGCAGGCAGGCCTGGACACCCTTTGGTTTTGCTTACAATGCATTAGATACTTTTCTTTGCTGAGCATCTTAATACAGTAGAACCAATCTATACCTTAACTTTTACCTATAGCCTATCATAACTACTGTAATTACCATATTCATGTTACTATTCTCCAGTCACTAAAAGTACATTACAGTTTAAGCTACAAGTTGTGTTTCAGTTTTCTTGCGGTGGAAAATTCTGAGACCTTTTTTCTACTTGCAACATTGGCAGGCTTGTTTGCCTGTGGAATCTTTCTGCTTGGTAAAAATATCTTTCTGTTTGAGGTAGGTTTATCCTTTGCTATAAGCCATAAAAACCCCTTCTAAATAACATACCCTTTGCCTTCTTGGTTATCCAGTAAGACTGGATCAGCAGTTCTTTCTTCTGTATCAAAACTTGCTCTCATTTCTATTCTTTCTTCAGTTTCTACATTAAAAAATCTTTCTGCTAAGCATACATATCTGTGAGACTTTCTTGTCAAACTTTCATCCTTCCCAACAGAAGGGATATGTCACAATTTACCTCTGGAGTATTTATTAGTCAAGTTTCTATGGCAGGAAACCAACTTCAGCATAGAAAGGATGAAGAGAGAGGACAAGGGCAGAAGAGAACACACCCAATATTAAAGATGGCCCGAGTATTCCACAGTATAACCTGTGCCCTGCAGTACACACAACTGACCTGCAGATTAGAGCACTTTCATCTCTTTGGACCAGTGTCAATCCACAGGGCAGCCAGAGCTCAATAAATTGAGTTACAAACTGGTGGGAGCTGAGGCTGGAGCTTTCAGAGTGCCAGAAAACAACACAAAGACAGCTACAGCCAGGCTTCATAAGAAATTAACAACATTTGACAGAATGGGACCTCAAGTCCCATTAATGCCACCAATGCATCAGAAAAATAAATCAAATTCAAAAAAAGGGAAATTTTCCCTTGCTTTGTTCTGGTGATATTGTTATTATTTGTTATCATGCACGCTAACATTGTGAGCATTTGTCACCTGAGTTTTTATAGTTTTAAATGCTTAAAGCATTTGTCATTCATCTGCAGGAGGATGTATGTCCTTGATTTTGAGCTTAGATTCCCGGATCTCCTTTTTATTGGTTTTACTTCTTCATTTTAGGAAAAAAAAAGGGGTTTTTTTTGTTTGGTTGTTTTTTTTTTTTTTTTTTTTGGGGGGGGGGGGTTTGGGGTTTTTGTTGTTGTTGTTTTTTGGGTTTTTTTGGGTTTTTTTTTGTTTTTTTTTATTTCGTCTTCTAGTTGTGTCTAATTTCAATGCAGGAAACTTATGCCGTTCTTCAGTCTGTGAGTGAGAACTAAGCTATTACACTGTAACTTCACTCCTATTGTGTGGGAAGTAAGAATTGCATCATCCCTAGGATCCAGAACAGGAGACGAAGATCCCTTCTTGGTGGGTGTGGTCCATGATTTTGTAGTCAATCTTTCAACCAAAGTAAGAGCTCCTTTTGGTTTTATTCGTTTCTTCCCTCTTCTGTTTCCCTCTCTTCCCCACAAAAGTCTTTGTGGAAGACCAAAAAAACCCGAAAAACCCCAACTTTCAGTCTAATAGTAGGTATTTTAAATTTTATGCTTAAACACTGCAAAAATCTCATACTTCTGCAACTCAGTTTTTACCATCAAAACAGTTTTCTTTATTCCCCTCTTCACGTGTGAGTACCAGGGGATTAGGAATTCCCAACAGATCTAAGAGCATGACAACAAGTCATAGAAAACATAAAACGCAGGCATAGAAACTTTGATTCAGAGTACCTTAGGTATTGTTAGTACCCAAATCTCAAGACAAATGCTACTTTTTGGATATCATTACCTAATAGCTGCTTTAAAATTTAAATTCCAACAAATTGCTTAGGTTATTTTGTAATGCAGCTCTTTGTACTGGTGAATACGCTGACCAACTAATAAATACAAGTAATTAAATTCTGCCTTCTTAACAAGGTGAAAGGCCATTAGCAAACAGACATTGAAGGCAAATCTGTAACAGCCTCTACCAAAACTGAAAGCCAACTGTAAAAACAGCTGAAGAAAGTTATGTGACACTCAAATACAGCGTAAAACAAGCATGTCACTCTACGAAACATTAAAAAAGAATCATTCAAAGTCACACTGAATTGTTAAACTGGGTTAAACTATCCTAACAATGAAATTCCCATTAGGACTCTTGGCAGTGCATCATTTGCTGTCATTAACGTTTTAGTCAGGAGCTCCGGGAGGAGGCTGCCTCGCCTGGTGCGCTTGGAGAAACAGGTACGTGGAAGCTGAGAGGGAAGAGAGGGAGAGAGGGCAGGAGACGGAAAGGGAAGGGAAAGCGAATAGAGGGAGGGAAGAGGCAGGGAAGGAGGGAAGGAGGCAGGGCAGGCAGGGAAGGAGGGCAGGAGGGAGTGAAGGAGGGAAGGAGGCAGGGCAGGCAGGGAAGGAGGGCAGGAGGGAGTGAAGGAGGGCAGGCAGGGCAGGGAGGGGAGGGGAGGGGAGGCAAGGCAAGGCAGGGCAGGACAGGGCAGGGCAGGGCAGGACAGGGTGGTGGGGAGGCGGGGGGCAGGGAAGGCAGAGCGGGGCAGGGAGGGCAGGGAGGGAAAGGGACGAAGGTAGGGCAGGCCAGGCAGGCCATGGGCCGGCGGTCGCCATGTCCCGGCGCTCTGCAGCCGCCCCGTGCGCCGGCGGAGCTGCGCATGCGCGGCGGTGTGGGCGGCTGCGCGTCGGCGGCGAGCGCCGCGTCCAATGGGCGCGCGGGGCGTGCGCGCGGGGGGGCGGGCGGTGCTGCGGGCAGTCACCTGACGGCGCGCGCCGCAGTCGGGCCGCAGCCGGAGCCGGGAGCGGCTGGGCCCGGGCGGCGCGCGCGGGGCGAGCGGGCACGGCGTGAGGCGGCGGCGGGCACCGAGCACCGAGGTAAAGCCGAACTGCGCCGCACCGGCCGCCGGCGGGAGCGTGCGCGGTGAAGGGTTGGCGGCGGGGGTGCGAAGGCGGCGCCCTTCGGGCGGAGGGCGCGGCGAGGCGGGGGTCGCCGCGCGTTCACAGGGGTGGTGTCGGTGGTGCGGCCTTTTCCCGGCCCGGCCCGGCCCGTGCAGGGTCGGGGGTCCCGCCCGCGGGGGCGCCGGGGCGGTGGCGGAGGCGCTTCGTCAGCGCCGGGCACCGGCGGCGGCTTTCCCTCGGCGGTGCCTTGCTGAGAGTATTGCACCTTTCCCCCCAGCCCGCTCCTTGCTCGGTGCCTTGCTGAGGGTCTTGCCCCCTTGCCCCCAGCCCGCTCCTTGCTGAGGGTATTGCCCCCTTGCCCCGAGCCCGCTCCTTGCTCGGTGCCTTGCTGAGGGTATTGCCCCCTTGCCCCGAGCTCGCTCCTTGCTCGGTGCCCCCCTCGGCTCGCAGGGTGCCCTTGCGCCCCGCTGAGCCAGGCGTGAGTGTCCCACGCCGCGCTGCCCGGTGCTGTGCGAAGGGACCGGCTCGGCCCCGCTGGGAGGTCGGCGGGATCCCCGCTCTGCCGTGCAGCTGGTGTTTCCCTGTGGGGGGAGCCGGGGAAGGTCTGCTTTAGATTGTAAACAACGAAATACAAATCCTGTCCGTCCTGTTCTGTGCGCCGAAATCCTCGGCGTGCTTTGGGGCTTGGTGGAAATGTAGTAATCGCAAAAGAACAGTTACCCCTTTTAGCTTGACAGTAATCCCAAAATCATCTACAACTCGGTCTTCCAAATCCTTATTGAACTAAAAAAGGGGGGAGAAAGTGTTCTAGCAGTAAAGATAACTGTATGTGGAGTAAATTTTGACAGATGCGTTAATTTGAGGCACTTGAGGAAGGAAGTTTGTGTGAAAAACATCTGGCTGCAGTAATGGAGTCATTTCAATTTACTGTAAATTAAGGTGATGCGGCACTCACAATGCTCTAGCATATAGAATCAGCTCTTTAATCTCAAGTATTACACCATACAGTAAGAAAAGAAAGGTCTATATTCCTGTCAACATGATGAGTTTGAATTAAACCATCTGAGGTAGATCACAAAGTACGATTTGTAAAATGAGTTTAACTTTAAAATTACTTAAATAGCATAATTACTCTTGGATGCCCAAACTCAAGTGAATAAGCCTGTATGTGCCTTAGCAAGCAGTGAGGCCCAAAACAGGCAGATTTGCAGAGAGAAACAGTTGTCACTGAAAACTGAATACCCACTGTGTTTTTCAGAAGGGTTCCCTTTGACCTGGCTTACTAAATCTGAAAAAAAAAAAAAAGTTAAATCCCTTAGTATTTGAAATTCTTGAGAACTTCTAGAGTGTGTTTTCCAGTTTACTTCAAAAAAGAGCCTACTCTTCTTGTCTGGGTTCATCTTGTGATGTGAACAAAACCATAATAAATGGGGTGTTTGGGAAGTCTGCTTTACTAGCACACTCCTGGTTTTAACTAAAATGCTGAAGTACATATTTAGCTTCCATCAGCTGTATCTTTGAGTTTATGTGTGAAAATGTAGAAGACCTTAATGTGCTAAATGTTTAATTGCTTTTAATAGGTACTAACATTCTTATGCAAAGGATATTTTGACCACTAATAAATTTCTTATGATAGAGTTGGTCTAGTATGAAAGCCCATAACCTTTACCTGATCCTTTGGATCAGGTGGGCACTCCTGTTAGGTGTAGAATAGACAGGTCTTTGCACATGAGTTCTGTAAATCCCAAATAACTCTGCTCTACGGTTCAGGGAAACATAGCTCAACAAGTCTCCTTGTCATTGTCATCCCCACCTTCCACGTTTGATAATCAGCCTGTTTCTATAAACACTTAATGGGTTTTCTTTTAACCCCAGTCCTGTCTCTCTCCCTGCACTGGGCAGGCTGGTGTGGGGGCAAAGAAGGGTGGTAGATCAGTCAGAGGGTTCATGTTTGTGTCTGAATGCTGGCATTTTAATTGTCCTGTAGAATTTGACCACTGAAAGTTTCATGGGGGAGGTTTTGGGGAGCAGGAGAAAACCCTGTGGTATTCATAATGTGAGTCCTGTTTATATGTAGTCCTTAGTCAAACCAGAGGTAGTGTGTTAGTTGAGGCAAGTGTGGGTAGGAACAAAACATTGAGTGAGCCAAAATTAACTGCTGAACCAATCACTGAGTTGTGTAGATTCAGCCTGGTGTGACCACAGTGGGGATAATGTGTGAGGATCCACCTGCAGGTTTCCCTGCCCCCACCTCTAATTCAGAGGGAACTGAAAGTGATGGAAAGGCTTACTTTGCTGTAACAAATCAAAGGCTGCATCACAAGTCACTCTGTTTCCAGCAGTATGCAGTGTTTTTTGGTTAAGGCACTCTTTAAGGGTGGAAGAAAGTTTTGTTCTTGTTAAGTGTGAAGGGAAAATGTAGTATTTGGTATAAAAGTGAGTTAGAAGGTCAGAGGAAGGCTCAACTGACCGATCAGCTACTGAAACTTTAAAAAGGGGAAAGTGTGCTGTGAAGGGTAAATTGACTTTAGAAGCATTGGTGGAATACAAATAAATTGAGTTTAATCATTAAACATACACTGGAGAGTGGGAGAGGTGTAGCCTAAGGTATCAGTAACTAAATGTCTTTAAATGAGAGCCTGTGACTTAAAGAATATTCAATTAATCTTAAAAATTGTGTTGAGGTACTTTGTTTGTGAATGACTTTATTTGAACTGTTAACATAATGTTTGTAGTTGTTTGGATTCCAGTGTTGGCCCACTGACAAATACTATGATAAGTAAATATATGGCACTTGCTTGCCCTGTTCATGCTACTTTTAAGGTCATCAAATCCCAGAATCCTGAGGTGGTTTGTATTGGAAGGGACCTCAAAGCTCATCCATTTCCAACCCCCTGCCATGAGCAGGGACACCTTCCACTAGACCTGGTTGATCCAAGCCCCATCCAGCCTGGCCTTGAACACTTCAGGGATGGGGCAGCCACAGCTTCTCTGGGCAGCCTGTGCCAGGGCTCACCACCCTCACAGGGCAGAATTTTTCTAATAGCTAAGCCTGCTTTCTTTGATTTGAAGCCATTCCCCCTTGTCCTGTCACTCCTGGCCCCTGTCCAGAGTCCCTCTCCAGCTCTCCTGCAGCCTCTTTAGGCTCTGGCAGGGGCTCTGAGGTCTCCCTGGAGCCTTCTCTTCTCCAGGATGAACACCCCCAGCTCTCCCAGCCTGTCTCCAGAGCAGAGGGGCTCCAGCCCTCAGAGCATCATTGTGTTCTTCTCTAGACTCATTCCAGAAGATCCATGTCACTCTGATGTTGGGGTCCCCAGAGCTGGAGATCAGTATTTCATGTGGTAGCATCCCAAAAATGCTTATTTACAGGTCAGCTAGTAAGAGCGTGTCTTTTGACATCATATGTCAGATAGGAAATAGTCTACAATTTCTACAGGATGGGAGGACTGAGACAGTTTGGTGTGATTTGTTGGAGACCTTTACTATACCCTTATATATGCACTAGACCAGGCTTCAGATAATAAATATTTAATTTTTTTTTTAAGTTTTATTATTATATATTGTTAGTTCTGATAAACCTGTGCTGCTCTGTTTTCATATAAATGTTTCTGAAGTTCCTTCTGATTTATGTCTAAAACATTTGCAGGTTTCTTTCAGTTTCACATACTGTGAAGAACTGTCATGGAAACAAATCAAAGTTAAACAGATAATGCCAGAAATGAGATTATAAATATAATTTCCAACCAGTATTTTCTTTGACTTGGAAATATAGCTGTTTCACAGTTCTTTCATATTGTTTCTTGTGTCCTTCTAAGTACATTAAATGGTTAATTTAGTATTCATCATACACATTTTGACATACACACTTGTAAATGGATTGTGATAGTCATTCAGATGAAGTTAATGATGTGGTTTGTTTAACTGTAGCAATGAGTAGAAAATGTAGCTCTAAATACAAAGGTGTTTGTCCTTTAAGCAAAGGCAGGACTTGACAGTAGATTTTAGTTGTGCATGCTTTACTTATCCTAAGTGAATATTATATTATCTAACCTAGTATTTATTTATGAAAAAATAAAAGCATTTTTTACTTGTATTTTTGGGGTGTTGTGTTTGTGGTTATTTTTGTTGTTGATAGGTGCTTTGGGGTTTTTTTTAAAGTTCTTTAGAAAGTCTGTGCATTATCTTTCCAGTGCAATTCTCTGTGAATACCAGCACAACTGAAGGGCTGTAAGTGATGGAATTTTTCAGAGGAGCCTCTGAAATCCCTTCAGACCTATTTCATTTTTTAGCAGTGAAACAAACCAAATCCCACAACACGATTTTCATCCCTGTTCCAAAAATTAAACAATTAGCGTCATCTAAAATAATGGGAAAGTGCAGAGTAGTTTGGGATTTATTTGGCTTTGATGCAGACTTTTGTCATCCTCTGGGGAAGCTTTTCAAACTTCTGTTCTTTGGAAAATGTCTATGGTTACATGATATCAATCTCTTTTTTCTTTTTAAAATCATGGCTTCTGGAGGCTTGTGACTACTAGCATTCTCAGGATCCCCCATGCTTTCCTTCCAATGTCCCAGTTTCTCATCTATTTTGCAAATACTGAGAAAAAAGTATGTATTCAGTATTAAAACCTGGAAAACAAATTAAGACTCTTAGCACAGACTTAAGACTTGTCAGACTTCCGTGATTGTTTTTAATACTCACTTGTGATTTGACAGGAGTCCAAATGCAGTGTTTAAAATTTTGCTACAAAAATACAAACTAGTAATTTTTTAAAATCTCATGTAGGTAATTAAGCTGTGAATAATATCTTCCATGTGTTAGACTAATAAAGAAGACAATTTAGAATTGTGACTCTGCTAATAACTGAAGATTAAATATACTTTCTTCCTAAAGGAGAAAGCATTGTTCTTGGGTAGCAAAGCTTGCTTTTTGCTTTTTTGTCACTTTTTCTTTTGCAGTCTTTTTGAAGATGAAGCAATGAACACGCACACTAAAGTGCTTGTTCATTCTTTGTCAGCATAATGTGAATCAGCAGCTATTAACCACTGTAGGCATTCATCTGTAATATAACTATTTCCTTAAAAGGAGATAGCTGGGGGCAAGGACAGAGAGATAAAGCTGTAGGGAAAAAAAGCCTTTGCAGTGTGTTTTGAATGAGCTGTGCCTTATCTAAACTGTCTTGTTTTAGCAGTAGTAAATTATAGTTGTCGCTTTGGACTTCACGTGTGTGGATGACAGAGCTTTTTTTTTATAGGCTAAAGTAAATGTAAATGTCAACCCTAAGAAAACTGATGGAATGACTGACCTGCTAGAACTTACTCAGTAGATCAGCATAATAGGAGTCGCACCAAGAGTTTTGTTTTCTCCAGGCTGTATTTTTGAAGGTCTACAATTGTATTTTTGCCAGCTGAGGAATTTGTAGTGTTCCAAGAATACAGATATTTTAGAAGCATGATGCTAACTGAACAGACCATTATTGTCTGCTAGGTGATAAATTAATCTTGCTAGTTTTACAATTTTTGTGATCACAACTGAATTTTCGTCTGGGTGCCCAAGTTCATTCAAGCAGCTGAGAGAGCAGTGACAGCCAAGGTGTGTCCTGCCTGGCTTCTACAGCTACCAAGGGGAGCTTTGCTCCCTGCTCTTTGGTTTCAGAACTTCACCAGTGTACAAGTGGCACTTTCTGCATTTGCTAGAGAGGATGGATACCTAGTGTGGTGTTGCTGGATGCTTGTTCGCTAAGGAAGGACTGAGGAACAGGGGTTTGTTTCCATTTTTATAACCTTAAGCTGGATCATGTATGGAAATTATATGGTAGGTGCAGATCAGAAAAAAGCCAGACACATGTAGACTGAGTTGATTTGGATGGTAGGGCTGCATGGTTATATCTGAGTCCAGGAATAAAAGGCTAGCTCTTCTTTATAGGAATATCTGAATTGGATTTATTCACTGATGGAAAAGAAGAGGCTTTTGCTCTTTAAAAGAACCCTGAGCTCATAGGATGTAACTCTTGTAGCTCGAGTGTTTTTGCTTGGCTCTTGCTAGAACTATGGCTTAGTGGAGCTTAAAGCAGAAGGACCACAGGTCCATTTTTGCTAGTTTGTTGCCCAGCTGCTCTTAGGTATGTTACAAGTGATGGTAACAAGGTAGATTCCTGTGTTTTATTTGGCAGTGAGTCTTTGAGACAACTGTTAGATTTGGATCCTAGATTGGGTTAAATCGGGTGCCTTTGGATGAGTCCTCTATTCCTCATTGTTCAGCTGGTGCTAAGGAAATTCCTAGTCACAGAAGCACAGAGAGGTCCTGCTGGATAGGAGTGGCTGCTCTGCAAGGCTTACTGCAGTGCCAGGTCCTCAGCTGAACAGGGAGAGTGTCTAGTGATTTCTGTATCAAAACCTCCTCTGGTTTACTCTGCTCTTCAGTCTGCTTTTTTCCTGAATTTGAAAAACCTGTCGTTTGGAGGGGAAAAAAAGAATTTGGAAGACAAACTTTGATATGTGGAGATGGATGCTGCCTCTGGATTTGGTGTTCCCAGTGCATCTTGGTGACCATTAGATACTGGAATTTAATTTTCCGGGTCCTTGGATTTAGCACGAAGAGTGAAGATTGTAAAATGTAATTAGCTGTTTTTCCTGAAAGTCAAAGTCTTCAAAGTAGTAAAGATATGACTGTCATTGATTTGCATGGGTTCCTGTGCTCTGATTTAGTATTTTTAATGACATTTGAAACATTCAGAGTGTTCAAAAAGCATTTTGGTAAACATATATACAAATGTGTGTGCTTTGGTCACCTTCGATGACAATTTGATGCCATTTAGCTTCCCTCAACTCTTCCAGGACACTTATTTGTCCACAGGATGTTGAGTGCCCTCTTACATGTGGTGGTGCTGAGCTTGGATGAAAGTTTGTCTGCCTTGTGTGAGATTTTTGTGTGGATGAGGAATACGTCACGCTATTTTGAGTTCTACTCTGGTACTCTGTTCCTGCTCTGGTACTCTACCTGCACTGGATACATTCCTCAACAATGTTACCTGTTAAACTACTATTTTTCTTCTGTAACTTAGCAACAACAGTTCCTTATAGCTTTAGCTTTACCTAGTTTCGACCATCATGATTCTCATATTTGTAATAATTTTTTTTTAAACTATCAATGGGGAGACTTTATGGTTTATCTGAGGATCTGAGAATCTATCTTTATTCTCCAGTCAGCTAGTAAAGAGCAGTAATTGTTACCAGGTGTAAGCACTCAGATGAGCAAACCTGCAGCCTAATTTTAAAGTACCTTACACTCCCTGTACCTCACTATTACCTTCCTGTAATAATGTAATGAATGACTTTGAATGCATGAGAAAAATGAGCCTTGGATGAGATGTGTGTTTTACAATGAGTCCTGATAAGCATCTTGCTTTGGTCTCTATACTGTGTACTTAAATGTGTATTCCTTTTTTAAATGTGGTTGCAGTACTGATTTCCATTAAGATAAGTATTTATATGTTCTTTGGATATATATATATATGAAATCAATTGGATGGAGAGATGTCTAAATTTACTGAAGATATGGTAATTTTGCAGGTAACTGTTGGGCATTATTTTCATAATTGTGTACTAGTAGGGAGAAAAAATGGAGTTACTTCTCTTTGATAAAGCAGAATAAAGTTTTCTAGCTGGTACTTAGGAGGAAATATTTTTGTCCTTATGCAAAACATAATTTATCTCAAGATCACTGATAAAGAATGAAAGCTTTGTAGTAGCAGGCTTGGTTGTGTTCTCAAAGCAGAACTTGATTAGTTGTTGTGCTTCAGGTGTTCATGTAGGTTTTGTACTGGATGTGTGTATGCTTACATTCACAAGCTTTTTTAATTTTCAATCTCAAGAGTGTGAGGTTATTAGGTGTGCAGGGTTTCAGGTGAGAGGAATTTGAGGAATTCTCACACTATTAGTTTTCTTCCACAAACTGAGGATTTGTAGTAAGTAAGCTTTCATGGTGTTACTTCTTTATCCTTCCAACCTGTGCTATAAGAACTATTTTAAGTTTTGGAAGATCTTTTTGGACTCTCCATATTTTTTATGGCAATATCTGTTACAAATATCTTAATATTCTTGCATGGGTTTTTTTTCTTAACATCTTTTGCATTCAGTCACATGGTTGTTGGCACCTCCTTTGTGGGCTGTGATTTCCACATACAGTCATCTGCTTGTGGAATACTTTTCCAAGTTATCTGTGCTTACTTTTAGTTTTCCTTGATTGAAGGTTACTTTTAAAATACAAATAGCATTATAGGAGTTTTAGGCTGCTTTCCAAGGATATGATTTGTTATTGTTGTTTTTAATATCAGTTTTCCTTTTTAATACCTGGTTGCTGATATTAATAATATTTCTGAGAGTGGAAAAAAGAGCCTGATAAGTAATATTTGTAGAAAATTAAATTACATAAAATGGACAGAAAAGCCTAGAAGGCCTGTCCTCATGACAGTTGCAGCGCAAACTTGTAAGTTTAATTGAATTGTTTTCTTTGCTTCGTACCTTTTCCCCTCTTTGTCCACCCAATCATAAATAAAACTAATTTTAAGAATTCTGAGTGCTCTAGAAGAACAGTTATAGTAGAAGAGAAATTAAACCATTTACAGAGGAGATGTACTTTTTCTCTTTGCTATGACAGGAAGTGTTCTTGTTGTGGATGTGTGCAGAACAACCCTAGTTATAGAGCAGTTATTTTGTTCTCACACTGCTGTGGAAAATCTGGTTGGCTGTCATGACAGATGCTATCATAAATATGTAACCCTGCCCTTATTACACAACTGGAAAACAGAATTCAGACATTCACAAGTTTGACCTCTGTTAATTCTTAAGTGTAACCGCTTTTTACAGTGGTTGCATTTTCTCTTTCCCATTTTGTGCTTTTGTTTTCACCAGCATTTTCAGTTTTCTGATGCTTTACCTTTGGATTTCTTTTTATTGTATTTGAGTACCTAAATTTTACAAAGACTGAGAGGAATTTAGTGTTTGAGTGTAGTGTAGGAGTGGTATTTTTTTGGTTTTGTGGGTTTTTTTAAAGGCTCTCCTGAAGTTTGAAATGCTTATTAAATGCTGCTTGCTATATTATGGATACCTCAAACTTGTCATCGTGTTTAAATATAGAGGGGACATAACTTGGCTGATGAAGTCCAATTAGGAAGTACAACATTCTGTCAGAGTGAAGTGTTAAATGGAGTTATGCTCAAACTAAGTGTTTCATTCACTTCTCAAGAAACAGAAGGTAGTGTTTCAGTGTTGAGCTTTTTTTTTTTTTTTTTTGTGGGTTTTTTGGGGTTGCTTTTTTTTTGGCAGCTGAAACATTGGAAGCTTTCCCTCAGTGCTCCAAGTTGTCCATGAGCTGTTTTGAAAGGATGGTGTGTGTCTCACAGAGATAAGTGAGAAGGAGGGTTAACTCTTCTTTGCATTAATTTGTCTGTATCTATATAAATAGAAATAAACTCGTGTGCCTGTTAGCCTTCTGTGCTATGGAAGTGTAATGAACTGAACTGGATATTGGAATTGATTATTTTATCAGGAAAAACCCAAAAGCATCATTTATGATATGTCTTGTCTGTCTGAGGGCTCTTCATAGAAGATAGAAAACAAGAACATTTTAGGCTTGTCTTTAACTATGGTCTGCCTCATGAGTTTGCCTAAGTGTTCACCCAGAATATGTCCTTGTCTATAATGCTTCCCTGCGTTCCCCACCACTGTGGATTTAGTCTTGAATTTTTCTGGTTTGTCCTCTGTTCCTTTTTGGGGTTTTGGGTTTTTTTCACCTTGTAACAAATACAGAGTTATACTTCATTAAACTCTGTGTGCTGTAAGATGTGAGCAATATGATAAGCTAGGCTACAGAGCAATCCAGTTAGGAATATATAATTTATTGACTGGTTACTTCTCATAAGCTCTTACAAAGATAGAGTTTCATGAGGAATTTTGTTCCCATGTAAATTGACTGGAAATTAAATATTTCCTAAGTTAATGAATCTGTAGTCTTGTTGTTAGGTATATGAAAACATTTAAACTGTTTCCTTCCAAAAATAAGCCCTTTAGGATTAACAGTGCATGGTATGTAGCACTTTTCTCTACCACTTCTTAGAGGGAAAAACTCAGGTTTGTGGAACTTTAGGGATTTTTCTGTTTTCAGCATACATTTGTACATTTTGTTGGTGAAGTTAAGCAGACAGTGTTCCATAAGGGAGTGGGAAAGGCAGGTAGTGCTGATGTGCTCTGCACTTCACTGGGATCTGGACTAGTACTGTGCTGCTATTGCCACTGGAATGGGGATCTTTTTCTTCCCTCTTTCTGTTCCCAAGCTCACTCAAAATGCCTGTGTGCCATGGAAATAGCTGGAGCAGTGAGTAACCAGGAGCGCAGCGTGGCTGCTTTTTCCGCAGTGTGTTTAAATATGTCCATGCCCTGTGCACTCCCCGTGTTGTGCAAGTTTCCCCACACCTGAAAGCTGAGGATTTGCACTGGCTACAGTTTCATTATTGCTGGGAGCTGGCAGATGGCAACAGCCTCTGTTGAGCAATAGGAGGATGAGGCAGTCCCATGTCAGCCGCAGTGAGTCTCCACAGCTGTGCTCAGTTACAGGAACTCTGGGCTCAAGTGTAATCTCAATGCTTGCTTTGTTAAAGGATAACGTGTCCTAGGAACACCATATTTTCTCTGCAGGATAATTCCAAATCTGACTTAAGTGGTTTCTTGATTGAGCAAGGACACTTCTTAATAATCCTTTTTTCTTCCTTTTGGTTGGAAGAAGGGCTCAATTGAAAGTGAAATACAGTGTAAAGATCAGATTTGGAAATACTTTCAAACTTTGCACTCTCTAGCAGAACTGCCTTCTCCCTCGCCCTTCTACTTTTTGCAATTTTAAGAATCTTCAGAACCGTTATATATGAGTTATATATTTCAAGGTTCTAAATACTGTCTAACTTTATCTGTTGTTTATTATCCAATGAATACTGTTATTTTAGAACTTTGTCAGAAGAGAGACTATTCCATTGCCAGGTGATCTGAATCATAATGATCCATTGGGAAAGCAAACTTGTAACAAGTATGACAAATCAAGTAGTCATGAAAGAAAAGGGGGAGAAAAGTTTGCATTAAGGCAGTTAGAGAATTCAAATTTTAAAACAAGACACCAACCTACTAGAAAATCAGGGTATTTTACCAATGCCTGATTGGTTTAGCAGACAAAATACTTTTGAAACAAGACAGAACACATATGCTTTAGTCTGCATTAGGTGAATCAGTAAACAGAAGTAGCTCACATGGTATTTTGGTGAACTTTAGTTTAATGCATTTGTTTTATTTCTCTTTACATTTTCATAGTGCTGGAGTTAGAATACACCAATTACTAAGAGTGAAAGATGATTTCTAGGTGTTACAGTAAATTTATGTCTCTCAATCACTTGGCTAAGAAAGAACAGTTCTTCATTGCTGAAGTGCATTTTTTGGTCTGTGAGATTATAAAAGCTGTGTTACGATGTACATATCAAGGTTTGGGTACTGTGAATGTCACAAGCATGTCTTTATTTAAAGTACTAATTTGAAGAAGAATTAGACCAGAACAGTGCACGTTTAACCTGCTCACGTTTCAGTACCAATAGGTTCCTGTTGGACATGACTTTCAGGGGTACTACTTGTTTCTTTGCTCCCCAGGTCTGAAGCACAGAAGCATGCTTTCCCCTGAGCCTCACACCACCAGCTGTGATACAGAATGTCTCTAAGTGAGAACAACAGCGTGGTGTTTGCCTATGAGTCCTCAGTGCACAGTACCAACGTACTGCTCAGCCTTGACGATCAGCGAAAGCAAGATATCCTTTGTGATGTTACCATTTTAGTGGAAGATCAGCGATTTCGGGCTCACAAAGCTGTGCTTGCAGCTTGCAGCAGTTACTTCCTTTCAAGAATTGTGGGCCAGGTGGACGCTGATCTTATCATCACTTTACCGGAAGAGGTGAGTGTCACTCCCTTTGCACTCTACCTGCCAGTGCTTCTCATCTGCTTTGTTCAGTTCCCTTTTATGGGAGGTTGGCGTTTAACTGACGATTTAGAGTAGGGGATTTAAGACACCAGCCCACAATCTGGGGTACCAGAAATATTTTTTAAATCAAGTATTTAATATTTATTATATTGTAAAGACTAACTGCTGTCATCTTGGTCTGGGGTCTGTTGGTTTTTTGCCAGCATTTTTATTCTCTGACTTTCATCCGAAATAAAAATTAGATAAATTACTACTGCAAGAGTTGCTTTTCTAGGTCAGTCACATTAAGAGTCTTTCTACAATTTTTTTCTTGCTTGAGCATAGGTAGCCAGAAATGTGTAAGAGAAAGTGAAAGGAGTAGAGTGTTCTTCCCCTCTTGATCATTGCAGTTTTTGCAGTGTTTCTCCCTTAGATGGAAAGAAGGTACAGTTTTAAAATGCATTGTATTTTTTCTTTCAGTTTCATTTATGAATGCTACTTATTTGTAAAGCCACTTTTGTTTTGTTAATGTTTTTGTTTGTTATGTATGTTAATGTTTGTTACTTGTTTGTAATGTTTTTGTTTTGTTAACTGCACTGTGTCTGAAGACATGTTGACAGCTTATGGATAAACTGTCTTTTACATTCTACTTCCCCACATTATGAAGGATGAATTAATGTGGTGGTGTAACCTCCAGAGCATATTTCAAATGCTATTTTAAGAATTCTTTAGGAAGGTCATAAGTGTTTACAGACAGTTTTAAAGGACTGGTCTCTGCAGATATCAACTTCACTTAATGTGTTGTGTCCTTTAAAGAGAACATACCAAACAACTACTAAAAAACCAAAGTAAACAAACCCTCAACTGATTCTTAAATTGAATTGCATGAATAATTCATTATTTCACTGGCAGAAGGATTCAGTGTAGGTAATGCATTGATATAGTGCTTTATTTAACATAAAATACTGCTCATTTCAGTAAAGGCAGGGAGCAGAGTGTGGAGTTGAGTTTGAGTATTAATAGTGCACATAGTGCTTTATTGCTCATTTGCAGAGAAGAGGCTAAAGGAAGTGTCATGTAGTTGGTAATCTGTTTCTGGGGTCTGTTTGTGGCTTTCTACTCGATTCCTTAGACATTGTTTCATGTGTAGGAGATCTTGCACAGTTTCTAATGATAGTTTTTGTTTTTCTCTGGGTTCCTTGATAGGCAACTGTTGTGAAGATATAAATGTGCAATTAAAATCACTTGCTCTAAAGGGGCTTTAAACTTGAGAATTCTGTTTGGTGTACCGGTTTTGAGTGCCTTTCTTCAAATCTATGGGAAGAAGAAAGGAGTAGGTGGCTGTAGTAGTAAATAATCATATGTGGTCAAACTCCATTTCTTCAAACTTTTTTTGCATGAATGGTGCATAAGACTAAGTGATTAATTGTATTTTCAAAGAGCAATTACTGTTAAATACCAGCAGCATACTATAGAGTAATTAGTATATAACTTGCTTTGAAATATATCTTTGTGAGCTGGGAATCTGGTTACTGATTTGCAGTATACAGCAATATTTTCCGCTTTTATTACTGTAGGAACGTTTTATTAAGACACAGATCACAATAAGGAAAACTGTCACAAAACGTGCATGATAAAATAGTATCAGAAGAACTGTTTCAGAATGAGTTTGACCAGGTTTTCACAGTAGAACAAGTCTGCTGCTTTTGTCCTGTGCTCTGTCCTGCTGGCAAGACAGGTAAATTTGTGTATTTCTCTGCTTAAACCATACTAATTTGACCACACTAATTTTTTTTCATTTGTTTTTGTAATAGGTAACACTTAAAGGATTTAGTCCTTTGCTTCAGTTTGCATATACAGCAAAACTTGTTTTAAATAAAGACAATGTGTCTGAAGTTTGCAAATGTGCAGAATTTTTGGGTGTACGCAACATTGAAGAGTCCTGCTTTCAGTTTCTCAAATTCAGATTTTTGGACTTTAAGTTGGATCAGCAGGAATGTCCCAGGAAGAAGTGTTGCACACAGCATTGTCAGAAAGCAAACCCTAAAACTGGCAATGTGGATGATGGAGACCTAGAAATAAATTGTGAAGTAGAAGCTCTTCTGGAAAAGGAATATAGTCAAATTCCTGACACAAAACCCTGTAAAGATGAAGAAAATGCTAAATCATCGCCTGTTCTCCAAAATAATGCCAATCAAAATTGTGATCCTGTACATTTAGAAAGGGGTAGTGCTTCCAGCTTATCTTCCCAATGCCCAAAGTATAGAAAATTCCAGAAAGCTTTTGGAAATGACAAAGTTAATACTTCAGAGTCCAGTTCCAGTATTAAAGATGTTCAGGTACCCCCATTTGCAACTTCTCTTGAGAAGGAAATACCTGATAATGATGGCATACAAAAAGCTCAGGAGTGTGTGCCTATGCAGCTGATCTCAAACTGTGAAGAGACTCAGGTAGAAATGGAGGAAGGGGAAGAAGGCATTCAGAAAAAAGAAGAATCAAAGAGAGATTCTGTAACTCGGAATGTGTCGTGTCCTGTGGAGAAAATGGATCTTGCTGCTTTCCCCCAAAACTCTGCTGCACCTCATGGACTCAATTCTGTGTCTATTTTACATAGTTGTGAGCAATATGGTAACTTGAATTTCAGTAGTATGCAAAACAACACAGTCTTAGCTGAAAAAACTGTGTCAAGTACTGGAGCTGGAAATGACAAAACTGAAAGTCAAGGTAACCCATCTTCAAAGGTGGATTTGTGCATTAGGGAAGCCACTAACATCAGCTCAGCTGGAGATCGAAGCAGTGTGGAGAGAGAGATAGCAGAACAGCTAGCACAGGGCTTCTGGAGTGATATTCACAGCACAGATGCCTGCCAAGTACATTTACCACCTTCTAAAGAGTACTCAGAGCCCTCGTATTCGGGGAAAAAATCAGAGTGCCCGTGGCTGGGGATCAGGATCAGTGAAAGCCCTGAACCTTGCCCTCAGCGAACTTTTACAACACTGAATTCTGTCAATTGCCCCTTTATAAGCAACCTGAGAACTGAAGGATGCTCCAACAGCTCTGAAATAAACAGTGGAGATTATGTTCAGGGACAGCAACAAGAACAGTGTCCCTATAACTATGTGATAAGTTTGGGAGAGGACTCAGAAACTGACACTGAGGGGGACAGTGAATCCTGTTCAGCAAGAGAACAAGAATGTGAGGTAAGAACATCCTGATGGATCCTTTGCTTCCCAGTCTCTTAAAGCCATATTAAAAAAATCTGAGTTTTCTGTGTTTCGTTGTTTTGGGTTTTTTCTGTGGCTGCTTGTTTTTAAAAGTCTGGAACTGAAACTTTAAATAACCATTCAGAGGTTTGTATGGAGGATCACTGTTAATTCAGAGAGACTGAATAAAAGTATGAAAGTATTTTTGGTCAGATACTGAAGTGTTAGATGCCTACATATTAGATCTTTTAAAATTTTTTCTGGGACAACTGTCAGAAAACATTGTGAGCCTTAAATCAAGGCATGAAGGTTCATTCTTAGATTTTTTTTTTTAATCTGCTTTAGTTTAGAGTTTAAGAAAGCTCTAAACTTCTTGGAACCTTTGTTTAATAGAAACTTGGAGCCTTTGTTTAATAGAAATTTACCAGTTTTCGTGGTTTTATTCTGAGCTGTGGGGTGAAGGTGAGAGAGAAATGATACTTCAGATTTAATGTGAAGTGACAATTAAGCTTTTAAGCTGGCTTCAGTAGCTGTGTATTTAAGACTGTTTAAGAATATCACCTTCTCTAGCACTAAGTGATATACCTGGAACAATTCCCATCTCAGTTCTTAGAATCATGGAATTGCACTGTAACTCTGCATGATGGATCATTCAGTGTTAGAAAAATTGAGTTGTTTTTAAAGCACTAAGGTTTTTGTCTTTCAAAATGCAGGGCTTACTGAGACTGAACATAAGTGAAACCTGCCATCAATACAAAAAATCTGGAATGCTAAACAAAAGGCCAGAATTTGTTTAATACATTCCTTACCTTTATGTGACAGAGAAGGTGGTATCACTGCTGAGGACAGTACTCTGGGATTTTTTATTATTTTTTGCCTGTTTGTCACCAGTAGTAGCCAATCAGAGAAAAGATTTCTCTGTGTTCTTTTTAAACTCAATTCAGATCTTTGACCAGAGCAAGGTGACATATTCTGCTACTTATTATACTCAAATGTCAGGATTAAAATAAAATGTCTGTAGTTGGATACTCAAAACCATGGTGATTATTTTGTAAAGGTAAATATGTTTTTCAGTATCGGTCAACACTTTGTGATCTCAAATGCTTTTGCAGCTCGGGTATACAACAGTAGCTCGAGCCTGGTCCTCTGTCTTCTCCAACACTAAAAAATAAAAGACAAATATTGTAACTTCTGTATTCTAAGGAAATGCCTGTTTCAGAGGAACTTTTCCTGCGGAAAAAAAAAAGCATAGGTATAAAAATGTGTGCAGGATGCAGTCTCAATAGCAGCTTTGGGAGAACTTTAGACTGTATTTGTGAGTCTTGACACCTGTTGTGTATCTCACCAAACTGTAACTCATCTTCTTAGAGTGCATCACCTGCATATTTGGTGCACACACAAGTAGCTTTCAGCCTACTCTGAATCTGCTTGTAAGGATCTAATGTGAATGTGCAAATACTCTATTGCACCTGTGCTTGAGCTCCTGTAGTTGGATCCCCTGGATTTTATCCCACCATCTGGTGGTTATGTTAGTTTGCTCTTGTCTCTGAGGTGTAGGAATAAAGATGAGTTGTGTGGTAAAGAATGCTTAAAATGGAAACTTGAATTGTTGGTGTTTGTGTATATCAGTTCCACCTTGGATTTACAACTGTATCTCACATTCTAGGTAAAACTGCCGTTTAATGCACAAAGGATTATCTCACTTTCCAGAAATGACTTCCAGTCATTTCTGAAAATGCATAAATTAACTCCTGAACAATTGGACTGTATTCACGATATCCGAAGACGGAGTAAAAACAGAATTGCAGCGCAGCGATGTCGCAAGAGAAAACTTGACTGTATACAAAATCTTGAATCTGAAATTGAAAAACTGGTATGTATAGATACTCATTGCTGTTGTCATGTCTTTCTCTAAACATTTTGACTGCCTATCTGGCAGTAGCTTGAGAGTGGGGTGATTTGCTACCTTTTCCACTCAAGCTTAAAAAACTTTATCAGTCTTGTATAACTCCTTAATAGCAGTTACAGATTTTTCTGAGCCTTGCTCTAAAGTACACATATCTTTCCTTCTGTGAACTTGTTTCCATTCAAACAAAACCTGCATCACAGGATAATTTTTGGTGATTGATGTTTCTGAAACCCATAAGCTTTGAATTTAATTGTACAGAATGATTCCCAGACTGTTATCCTACACTGCTTTTTGCCTCTTCCCCTTTCTTGCTTCAAGATTTTGTTCCTCAGCTCCTGGTATTGCTCATGATCAAGTTTGCAGTTACGCAATTGTTAGTTGTGTAAGTTCTGTTCTTGGAACACATCAACATGGGCTGGCAAACTGTTTCCTGAGTCTTGGATGTTAAAAATGAGACCCTTGCAGAAAGGCGGAAGATACAGAAGAACTTGGGAAGTTGCTTGCCTTTTTAGCAGTTGCATCAAGATTGTAGCTGAGGAATTGATGCATCCAGATTTCTCAGCAGCCATCTGTTAATATATTTTTTCCTCCTTAAGAAGGCAATAAAAAGATAAATATGTAATTTAAGAGAAATATAGGTAATCTGAGGTTAAGATTATGTAAAAATAACAATGGCAAGAAGATAATTGAGTGGCTTTTCAGAAAAATAAGTCTTTGTTTGATTCTCATCTCAGTTTCATAGTTGGTCATAACCATGTGCGCAAAACAATTCAGTTGTTTAGGACTACTGTACTCTCATTCTTGTCCATGGAGCCTTTTAGGCTTGGTATACCTGAATTTGGTATCTGCATCAGCTGGAAAATAGCAGTCATGTTGCATCTTTTTTACTTCAAAGTGAAAAGGAAAGTAAAATTAGAGCCAAGTGCCACGGACTGGAAACTTATTTTCTTGTGATCAGCATCTTTCACTGCATCTACTCCTACTTCTGCCGTGGGGAGATAGGCTTTGAAAGAAGGCTTGCAGTGCCATAGAGCTCTGATAAGCTGACAGAGCAGGTTGTGCTTAATGACGAAGGTGCTCTCTGAGGGAGGGTAATCAGGTGATTGTACTAATAATATCTTTACTGAAGAGAGAAGTTGCATTTCTGATGTTTCAGAACTTTTTGCCTGGTTTTGTCATCATGTTGTCATTTCTGTTATGTAACTCTGTCAATATTTTGCAATACTTGGGCAGGGAATTAAAGGTTGATCTGCAAGATTAGGCATGTGGCTGTTTGAGACTAATAATTATAACATAATATCCTTCTTTCTGTGGACCTGTGCTGGAACAGACTGAATGTCTGCTGTTTGACAGGTAACACTGTGCAAGGCCTAGATAATAAGTGTTGAGTCTTGAGAACTGTGAGGTGGGGTCTGAGTTATATGAATCATCCTCTAGGCACAAACATGTTCCAGTTGCATATGTTTTTTTTCAACTGTGCTGAAAGTTTCTTCAGAAATTCCTGAAAATTTGGAGGTGTTGACCATGCCTGACAGATCATCAAATTTGTATAAGCTGTACACAAATACAGAAACATCAAGGTCTGTCCAGGCATGACTTCCAGGTGGATGGAAGAAAAGACATGTCGTGGAGGAGCTGTGTGTGGTACATCCAGGTTGCTTCAGGCATGATGGCTCTTGCCTTGTTCCTGTTCTGTGTCAGTCGTGTCTCACACCTTTTAGACTTTGATTTTCTCATGGTATCATCTGTAATGTGGCTTTGAGAGGGAATAGAATGGTGTAGCTATAGTTTGACAGCTCTTGGCAAGTAGATTATACTCTGTACTACCAGTTAGGAAATACTTTTTCGTGGAATTCCTCATCTGGCTTTCAGTACGTGCAACATGTTGTCTTGTATTAGTTTCTATTTGGTGCTGCTTCAGTTTTTTTCTCTCCCAGAAGATGCTTGTGGCGTGTTTCTTGGAACAGTCCTATATTTGGAACAGAATGACCCCTGCCTGACTAGAGGCTGCAGACTAACAGCTGGCAAGTAGCTTTGACAAGCACCTTGGGGCCTGGGCAGACAGCAGGCTGAGCATGGATCAGCAGCATGTCCAGACTGAAAAAAGGCCATCAGTGTCCTGGGCTCTGTTAACAGGAGTGCAGCCCCTTGTTGGAGGGCAGTGGTTGTTACCTGTCTTGGCACATGTAACACTGAATTGTTGGCTGGGTTTTCACCCCTCCCAGTTCCAGGAGCACATTGATAGGCAGAAAGAAGGTTGGGTGAAGGCCATTGGGATGGCCAGGCCTGAAGTGCTTCTGTGGTGAGAGGCTGAAGAAATGGGGCTTCTACCTGGAAATGGAGTGGGGAGACCCTAATGGCTGCCTGCCCATATCTGTGGGGCAGTCCTTGAGCTTACACAGCCTTTGGTAGTAGCAGATCTCCAGCTTCTTGGGGGAGAGCTTGGCAGCAAGAGAACAGGAGACATGGTCTTAAATTACAAGGGGGATTTCATCTGAGTGTAAGGAAAGTTTTTTCCTGCAGTGGAGCCTGAAAGGCTGTGCATGTGCTGTCTTTGAGGGTTTTATGGCATGACTGAGCAAAACCCTGAGCAGCCTGATCTTACCTGATCTCTGACTTTGTTCTACAGACCTGCTGAGGTACCTCCCCTCCCAAGTGGTTCTGTAAAATTGGAAATCTTATGTTAAGTTCTACTTATATTGAAGAAAAATACTGTTCAGTGCTGAATCTGTTATCTGGGAGAGTTACCTGTGATCATGTCTTTTGATATTCTGTACTGATAAAGTCATTTTTTACCTCCCCATATAGCCTTTGCTTATTGACCTTTCAGGTGAGTCTGGGTGTTCTTGTTGGTCACGAATGTTCTGTATTTGAGAACATGCAAGGGCTACTTTAGGACATGTTGACTTGTTAGAAACAGCTCTTTCAGAGACCCTGTGTATATTCACATTCCTTGTACTACTTTCTCCTGGACAATGGGATGACCCTGCCTGAGCAGGGAGGTCAGACCAGATCACCCACTGTGGTCCCTTCCAACCTGACCCATCCTTGGATTTTTCACTTGGAAACTTCTAAAATGAGGACACTTTTGAGGGGGAGCAGAGTAGAAGACAACTGATCTCCAAAAGCACTACTTTGCTGAAGATTCTGTAGCTGAGGAAGATGCACAGTGCTCCAAGAAAAATATAATTGAGATCTTGTTATATATATTATATATAGCAGGGTGAGGTGAGTGAACTAAGTACATCCTTTACCAGGAGATTCAAAAGAGCTCTCAGTTTATTATGGCCTCAAAACTAACTGACATTTTTGGTAGTATTAGTATAATGCTGATAAAATAAAATAAAAATATTTAGGTGTATTAACCTGTCAACAGCTTCAGAAGGGGGGTGAGGAATTGATGCTGGAATAACTATTTCTGAATGTTCATGTTTGTTTTAAATAGCAGTCCAGATAACAGATAATTTTGTCAGTCCATAACACACAACTGAGTGCCTCTACATACCCAAAAGGTATTAGGTGATCTGCCTAACAGAATGGGAAAGATTAATCTGATCAGTACTGAAAAACACCTGGAGGACAATGCAGGGATCAGTCACAGCCAGCACAGCTCCATGAGGGGAAAGTCCTGCTTGTCAAAACTGATTTCTTTGTATGACAGGGTGATCTAGGAAAGCCAGTAGATGTAATCCTCTTGGACTTCACCAAAGCTTTTGACAGGCTCTCCCAGGGTCCTTCTGAACAAAATGTCCAGCCCACAGCTGGGTAAACACATCACATGGGGGAGAGCAGCTGGGTCATGGGTCAGGAGCAAATGGTGACAGTGACTGGGGGACATCAGGCTGGCACTGGTGCCCAGTGGGGTTCTGCAGGGCTGCTCCCTGAGCCCTGTGCTCCTCACCACCTTCATCAGCAGCCTGGACACAGCACTCCATGGAACACACCCTAAGTTTGCCGTGACACTAAACTGGGAGGAGTTGTCAGCTCCCTCAAGGGCAGAGAGGCCCTGCAGAGAGACCTGGACCAGCTGGAGACTTGGAGAGTCACCAACCATGTGAGGTTTAACGAGGGCAAGAGCCAGATTCTGCTCTGGGACAGGGCAGCCCTGGCTGTGTGCATGGGCTGGGGAACAGGAGGCTGGGGAGCAGCTGTAGAAAGGGACCTGGGGCTCCTGGTCCATGGCCAGGTGAACAGGAGTCAGCAGTGCCCTGGCAGCCAGGAGGGACATCCATGTCCTGGGGGCATCAGGGACAGCATGGCCAGCCAGGCAGGAGGGGACATTGTCCTCTCTGCTCTGCACTGGGGCAGCCTCACCTCGAGTGCTGGGGCAGCTTTGGGCACCATGGTTTAAAAAATGGCATTCAGCCATTGGAGAGCATCCAGAGAAGGGTCATGAGGATGGGGAAGGGTCTGGAGGGGGGAAACCTTATGAGAGGTGACTCTGGGCATTTAGTCTGTTCAGTCTGGAAAAAAGGAGACTGAGGGGAGACCTGGGGAGACCTCACTGAGGTTTTCAGCATCCTCTGGAGGGGCAGGTGCCAATCTCTTTGTGACCAGTGACAGGGACTCAAGGACACAGCATAAAGCCTGGTCATGGAAGGTTTAGGCTGGACACTGGAACAGACTCCCCAGGGCAGTGGTCACAACACCAAGCCTGACAGAGTTCGAGTGTTTGGACAAAGTTCTCAGGCGCAGGGTGTGATTCTTGAGGTGTCCTGTGCGGGCCCAGGAGTTGGACTCAGTGACCCTGATGGCTCCTTTCCAGTGTGGCGTATTTTATGGTTAACAGCTGCTCCCAGTGTGCTGACAAATAGAAATTTATTAGCCAAGTCCTCTTTCTTCTAATTTTAGACAAAAAGAACTGGCAACAACTGTTCCTCTCGCCAAATGTTGCCTAAACTTAATAATTTCTTTCAAAAAGAAGTTGTAGAGGTTGCAGTATGAGGTTTCTCTGCAAAAGGGGATGTGAGGAGGAGTGAAAATAATAAAACTTTCCAAGAGTGAATTGACATAACAGTAGCTGTAACACATAATCCCTATGATTAAAACTTGAAAACTATTTAAAGCCTTATATGTCTTCAAAAGTCTTATCTTCTTTTAATTAATTAATTACAGAATTTACAATGTATGTGTTGTGACATGTTTGGATTTGGGTTCTTTGTCCTTTTCATTCAACTTCTTCATGATGGTCTTGGTTGTTCCCTGTCCTTTGCCATTTCCTCATTTGTCTTTACTCAAAAAGTTGCTTGTTTCTGTGACTAGACTTCTCAGTTATCAGTGTCTTTTCATCTTTAGCCAGTTCTATCAGAAGCCTCAGAAAAAATCACAACATTGAAGCCAAATAAAAGCTTGATTTAATACAGGCTACTTTTTTCTATTTGATATCTATTATTGAGTTGCCATCCTGTTTGTTTCCATCTGCTTGGACAATCCTCCTACATTATCTCTAGGTTGTTTGGTTCACCACATCTTCTTTCCTTTACCTTTCTTAAATTTTCTAATTTAGGAGCTATACTTAACTCCATTGTTTGTAGTGGGTTTGGCACTTCTTGAGAATGGACGTTACTTTCACCTAGTGGAATAGTATCAACAATTCAAATGTGATGTTTGATTTTCAGCATTTCAATTTTAAAATACAGATCTCTATGAAGACTGCTTAATGTTTTGTTGGCTCATTGGTAATGGTTTATGTTATCCTGTAGAAC
This sequence comes from Agelaius tricolor, assembly GCF_023055355.1. NCBI lineage: Eukaryota > Metazoa > Chordata > Aves > Passeriformes > Icteridae > Agelaius > Agelaius tricolor. The sequence goes on from NW_027269269.1 coordinate 33,426,333, forward strand.
TAGTGTTTCAGGAATATTTACAGTAAGTGCAGCTATGTTTCATTTGCTCAATAACAACAAATTACTCCTTTGTCTGCCAGCATGAGTTTGAAAAAAGCTGCATATCTGAAAAACCACATCAAATACCTTACCTGATGATGCTTCCAGAGAGGTTAGGATTGGGCTTTTGATATGTGTTTGATTGTGTTTCTGCTTTCCTTCTTAATGCCAAATTACTTCTGTTTCAGCAGACCAGAGTACTTAAAGTCTTGGTTTAGCTTTGATAGGAGCTTTGATAGGAGCTTAAGCCATAGTTCTTATGTTGAAATGTAGACTAAAATACTGTTTTTCTTTTTGCAGCAAAATGAGAAGGAGAATTTGCTGAAGGAAAGAAACCACATTTTATCAACTCTGGGTGAGACAAAGCAGAATCTGACTGGACTTTGCCAGCAGGTGTGTAAGGAAGCAGCCTTGAGTCAAGAGCAAATACAAATACTTGCAAAATATTCTTCTTCAGATTGTCCACTCTCATTTTTGTTCCCAAAAAGAGAACAAACAGCTCCATCTGATAGTGAGCTTGTGGTACCAGCATCTGTAGAATCAGCAAATGGTCTTTCAGGTGTCACCCCTACAGCTGAGCAGAGTTCCTGTTACCAGTGTGTCAAAAGTGTGTGTGAGGCCACGTACGACCAAGTACAAGAACTGCACCCGGTTCCTGCCAGAACATTGGAGCAGACATCGCTCCTGGAGCCCTGTGGGCAGAGCAGTGGCATCACAGACTTCTGCCAGCAAATGACTGACAAATGCACTACAGATGAATGAATCTCTCCTTCCCATTGCCAGCCTCTCAACATTGCAACCAGAAGTGGGCTTGAGCATTATTGGAATGTAACTTACTAAGTGAGAGAGAAGATAGAAGTTTAATCTTTTGAAACTATATTGACAATTCCATGGTCACCATTATTACTTGGCAAGCTTTGGGTTTGCTCTGTGTAGTTCCAGAAGGTAATTTGTATGTGTCAGTCTTGGGGCTTTTTCTGTGTGGTGATGCCAAGGAGGGTTCAGGAAAGCTGTTGGAAAGTACAAATTCCATGCACAGGTGCTTATTTGTGAGGAAGTTTTGTTCATGTACAGAGCAGCCTACTCTGATTTATGCCACAGTACTTAATGCCACTCTGCATTTTAAGGAAAGCCTCCTGACAGCTGTTTATGCACAATGACTTCTATACCTGGAATTCTTCTAAGATTTCTTTTTTCCTGGTAGACAAACCTTAAGAAGCATATATAGCTCTGTAAATGTTCATTTTGTAGATGGGCTAAGTTACATGACAGGATGAGGAGATTCTGAAAAGTGCACTCTGGTATAGCTCCTTGCTTCCTGCTGTTCCCCTCCCCGTCCCAGAGAAGACTTTACTGAACCAAAGTAGTAAGCTACTACTACTGGTAGTAGAATTGGTTAGTAGTAGGCTTTTATTGAATAAGTGGTTCTGTCACTCTAGTACAGAATTTAAAGAACTGGAGCAGCAGAGGTGCTGCCACATTCTACTCTCTTCTCTAAATTTAGTGGGAGGAATAACGAGGCACTGTGGAAGGCAGACATCTGAAACTGGTGCAGTTCTTGGATGAGTGTGCATTGGATCCTCTGGCATCTGAATCCCATAGGCTTGTTAAAACCAACAGCTGTATTGTGACTTCCTGTCCTAGCACCTTCCAGCTTGCTGCTTCTTTGTGGCAAGTTGGAATCAAAGTATTGTGAAAGTCTAAGGACAGACTTTTTTTTTAAGGTATTCAGGCCACATTTTTTTCTTTCAGTGCCTAACTGCCTAAAGTAAGTTACAAATATTTGTTCTCTGATCACTGGGACCAGTAAAGTTCTATTTCAAAATCAATCTTTCAGGATACTTTATGGCTAAACCTGTAGTATATTTTCAATGGCTTGTGCTATTAGCATAGATATATAAAAAGTTTAGTGAAGAAATGAGCTGGAGATATTTCCTTTATTACTTTGTGAAGGAGAAATTCAGCTACTGAAAATAATCCCCATTTTCTAGATTTTTACATAGCAGTGGATGCATATTGTATACCAATGATGCTTTGTTATTTAGATGCTATTCTCACACCAGAACTAAGTATTGAACCTCACCACAGAAAACTTTGGGTTTGCTGGTTTACAAAACATGAAGAATCTTGTACAAGCCAGTGGAATTCTTCATTTCCTACCTCAGAATGTGTATTAGCTTTTTGTGTCTTTGTGTGCATGTACAGTAGGCAGCAACTAAGCAATGGCCCTTGTAAATACTGCTTTTCAGTTTTACCTTGCAGCAAGGCAAAACTTGTTCTTGGCAATGCTCTTCTTTTTCCTCTCCCCACCATCCATAGGTAACATAGCATTAATAAATACAGTAAGCCACTTATTTAAAACAAAAATTTAAAAATTACCAGAATTCAACAGGACTTCTCATAACCAGCACGCAACACAAATGACTACACTACCTCACCTATGGGACTGAAAGTTGATTCAAATCTCTAGTGAATCCTTGGATTTTCATCATATATCATTACTTTTTTAAGGGAAAAAATATGCTGATGGCTCATAGCTTGTATAAATCACAATGCTTGCAGTAATTGAAATTCAGAAATAAATACTACATGGCAGACATCATGATAATTGGATTGACATTCTTTTAAATGACACAATGATCCTGTATATGTATTACTTTATGAAGCTCTCTGGGCTTTTTCTTCAGTTTCTGTAGATTCCTGGTTAATTTAATCCTGTCTCCCTCCCATGCTGCCAACCTGGGAAGCATTTTGCTCTTATGTCTCCATTTTGTTTAAAAAGCAAACCAACAAGAAACAATAAAAAACAAAATTCAAAGCCCAAACCTCTACTCTTCATAACTACTATCACTTTTAAAGCTGCTGATACTCTGAAATGACGTGGACAATGACATTGAAACATTGTCCTAATAGTGCACGTAGTTGGAAATGGAATTCCTTGGGGTCAGTCCTTATTACAAGGAGGTGGAGCATCTTTGTAGGGAATGGCTGTCTGGGAGCTTATCCAGTGGCCCAAAGCCCTGACACACTTGACTGCAGATATTGGAAACCAAGGTCAGTGATGACCAAGTGTGAGGCTGGAACATCCCTAAAAAGTTGTGCTCCGCTGCTGGAGTCTGGGATCAGCCACAGCATGAATTCCATAAAACTGATGGTGGAGGGATTCCAGGGCAGGAATCATGGCAGTCATTGACCTATGATAAAAGTAACATCATGTTTTTAAACCTGATAGGAACTTGATGAAGTTTGAGGGTAGGTTTTTGCCTGACCAGCTGCATCTAAGTAATTTTAAAAATATTTATTTAATACCATAGACCTACAAGTTGCATGTTGACTTCTATAAGCCTATATCATCAACTTGCAAATGTTACGAATGAATGACAATTTTATGATACAGAATTCTCAGGAAAATGTTTTTGGAGTTTGGTTTTATTTTTTTCTCTTCCAGTAAAGAAATACTCGTTTTTGAAATTGTAAAATACTTTGTTAAAGCATGTTTTAAAATACTTTGAACAGACTATCTTAAAGCCATATGGGTATGATGGCATACAGATTGTAAAATAAACAGATAATTACAACAGTTGATTTTGTATTTTTCATAATTCAGTATTTTCTAAGTCTGCAATAAAAACCACTATCCTTTCTACAAAGGCTTTTCTATTTTGTGTAAGTTTTCTGCTGTGAAAGTCTCTACTGGTGCATTATTCATTTATGTAGTACTGCTCAAACAGTTGTGAAAATGGTAGCAAAGTAGTCTCTATATAGTTTATAAATTTAATAGGCCCAAACCAGTAGCTTAGGATTCTTCAGACAAAGCTGAAATTTAATAATGCAGAGAGAGGTAATTGTACCAAAGTTGGGTGTCTACTAAATTACTCATGATATTTCCTCAATAGTGTGTATTTTGTTCTATTGATATTCTTTTTTAATTGCATATTCTTAAATATGTGAATATTCTTCTCAACCTACTGAAGATTAAATTTGCCATGTGAAAGACCTGCTGTTTCATATGGATGACAGAGCCAAGGTAGGCAGAATTTAAAAAAAAAACCCTAAAAATGTTAAATAAGTAATGAGTGAGAATAATATATCAGTACAAGTAAGTTGAGTATATCTTGTTAACTTGAGAAATAACATTTAAGGCTTTCTTGATATATGTTAATAGTCTAGTAAGAATTCAGTATGATACTTTAACAAGGTTTCCTATTTTTTTATAATCTGCTATTTCATATTTACTGAAAGAGGAGGAGATGGATGTGAGAGATTTGGGAAGAAACAAGACTCAGTAATCAAAATAGCACCCCAGAATGTGTATATATTCAACTTAAATAACTTGTTGAAGGCCATAAGCCTCAAGCTTTCAGGTGAACTGGCATGATTTTGTTTAGAAGTATTTGGTGATTAGAGGGACTCAAAATTTCTAAATCATACTGCAATTTTATTTCTCAGCCCAGTGGTGATAAATCAGATTATACATTTCATGTCAGCCTGGCAACATTTGCCACTTTTTCAGGCAATGACCTAGGAAATAAGAAGGATTTTCAGTGAACAGCCTCTGTTGGTTCTGAGTTTTCATTGCTTTTACTCTGACTCTTTTTAAAAATACACTTGATTTGCTTTAATACAGGATCCACTGAAGTCCTTCAGATGGGGCCTCATGAGGTTGCACTTACACAGGCCTATCAGGTACTTTTAGGTGGCAGTGAAAAATCAACATGTGAAGATAATTTAAATGAATAACACTGTTGGTTGGTATTGTCAAATAATTGCTTATTGTAATTATAGCTACCCATATTTACAACACTTGAATGCAGAATAATCAGCTACCAACTGTGTGAAATTATTATTCTTAACAAAGTAGAAGGTTAAAAACCAGGGGACAGGTGCAGGGATAAAAGACAATAGAAGTCACAGAATCCCCAGAGTGGATTAATAGCAGATCATGGGTATTTGGGGAATATCACTGACAGCTGTCCTTTGGGCCGGTCCATTTTTCACACGTGGTGTGTGAATGTAGGAATCTTAAAAGGTACATAGAATTTTCAGACTCTTATTCTGATCTCTGAAGTTTATCAGTCCTGCTTACCCATGACATTTTGCTAACCTGTATCTATGCCAAAAAGCCCATGGACCTGTCATTGTTCTTGTTGAAAATCTGTCCTGTGAATTGTTTCACAGGCTTTTGTAAGGACTTTAAAAACATTGACAATTTCTGCGCTTTTACGTCCTTTCATTTTTCCTCCCTCTACAAGAATTATAGTAAACCTTTAACATGCAAATCAAAATAATGGATGAAGGATTGAATGAGATTCTGTGCTTTGTGTTATACAGAATACCAGAATTTGTCGTGGTCTTCTCAGTTTATAAAATCTGCTATGTCAGCTTTGTGATGGACTTAAAAGACTTCAAATTCTTACATAGAAATTTGGACTCTTAAGTGGTTGGAAATCTCAGACTAATGGGCAAAAACAGAACTGTGTGAGGGGAGGTTCTTTTGCAGGCTTTGTCCTTTGGTGTTTCCCTTCTGCTACATCCCAAGCTGATGTGAATTGTGTAGTGTACACCTGCCAGTTCAGAGCAATAGACTTTAAGTAAAATAAGTATCGAGCCTTGTATGCCCTTAGATTTGCCATCAGAGGGTGTGTGCCTGTTCAAACCAGCTCTCACCATCCATCTCTAGCAGTGCATTAAGGGCAGAACTGGAGTCTGTGTTGACCTGAAAAGTGAGATTTTGTGTATGTGTGTGACTCCCTTTGTGAGCTCTTCACATTTTCATGTAGTACTATGCAGCTCAGAGTTTCTAGGTTTGTAGAAGGCAAATTGATCTCTTGCATTAAACTTTCTTATGCATGCTGTCATTGCAAGTGAGGGAGAAAATTCCATTATGGTGGTGCCTTTCCTTGGGAAGGAAAGCAGCTTGCCACAGTATTGGTGTGGAGATGATTGGTTGCCCAAGGGAGGTTAAGGCCAGCAGAATCTTTCTCTCATGGCATTGTGTCTGGGAGCAATCCCCAGGGCTATTCCGTTTTGGGGGTGGTATCCAAATTTCAGAGGTTGACTCATGAAGGAGGATTACATTACCTCTCCTTGGGAAGGAAAGCACCCAGCTCCAGTGTTGGTAGTGCAGATTTGTAGGGTGCCTATAGAAATTCTTGGCCAGGAACAACTTTCTCTCTTGGCACTTTTTGTGCTGGAGCCATCCCCAGACATATTTTGGAGGTGGTCTCAAGATTCTGGAGTGGGCTCCTGAAAGATCAAGTTACCTTTCCTTGGGAAGGAAAGCACCTAGCCCCATTATTGGTGGTGCAGACAATAAGATGCCACGGGGAGTTAACAGCCAGGAATTGTTTTATTTTCATGGAAACCTTTGTATGGGAGCAATCCTTAGACATGTTCAGTTTTGGAGCTCAGTTTTGAAATTCAATGAAGGAGGATGACAGCACCTTTCCTTGGGAAGGAAGGCACATACTCCCAGTGCTGGCAATGCAGATGATAGGCTGTTCATGGGATAGAAAGGCTAGGAAGGGTTTTCTGTCCTGGCACATTCTGTGTGAGAGCAATGTATTCCATAATTCTGCAGGTAGGATGCAGAATTGGGTAAGTGAGCTCCTGAGGGAGGTACCTTTCCTGGGGAAGGAAAGCATGTATTGGCACTTAGGCTCTAGATGATGGTCTGCTTGATGGAGGTAAAGGCCAGAAACATCTTTCTGTCCTGGAACCTTCTGTGTGGGAGCAAATCTTGAACATACTCAATTTTGGAGGTCAGCTGCAAATTCCAGAGGTGGGATTCTGAAATAGGATGTCACTACTTTTCATTGGGAAGGAATGCACAATAGTCTCAGTGTTGGTGGGAATTTGACTTTGTCCTGCAAGATAAAGGGTAGCAAACAAGATACATCAAAATAAATTATTTACTCTCATAGTCTTCAGATGACAACATCCCCTATTTGGCTACCACCTCCAAAACAGAATCGGTCTGGGCTTTGAGCCCAAAGAAAAGGTGCCAGGACAGAAAGCTTGTGCTGGCCTTTACCTCTCCAGGGCAGCCTCTCATCTGCATCACCACCATGGGGACTAAGTGCTTTCCTTGCAATGTTAAATGGTGCTGCCATAAATTTCAGAATACCTCCTCCAAAATTTGAATCTCAGCACCATCATTAAAGACATCCAGAGATTGCTCCCAGACAAAAGATGCCAGAACACAAAGCTGATATTGGTCCTTCTCTCTCCTTGGCAGACTGTCATCTGCTCCAACAACATTGAGCTTAGTGCTTTTCTGCCCAAGGAAATGGAGTCTCATCCACTTTCTGGAGCCCACATCCAAAATTGAAATACAGCCTTCAAATCTTAATGGGTTCCAAAACTGAGGCTATACAGGAGGCCCTAAGAGAACAAACTGTTACTGGCTTTAGGTCTCCTGAGCAGCCTGGTGCTGCTCCACCTCTGGGGCTGCATGCTTTCCTTCACAAGGAAAGATGCCATTCACTTTTTGGAGGGCATATGCAAAATTTAAATTCAATCTTCAAAACTAAATAGGGCACAGGATTATTCTCACCAAAAAAAAAGTGTCCCAAGAAGAAAGGTTTTGTTGCTGTTTACCTTGCCTGGGCAGCCTACCATCTATACAAAAAACAATGGGGCAAGGTGCTCTCCTTTCCCAGGAAGGCTGTTTCACCCCCTTTCTCTCTCCCTCCTACAAATTTGGATACCAGTGCTTGACCAAATGCATCCAGGGAATGATCCCACACAAGAGGTTCCAGAAGAGAAAGCAGTTGCTGGCCTTCACCTCTGTGAGGCAGCCTCTCATCTGCAGGATGAACTTGTTTATATTTCTGAGGAAAGGTGATGTGATTCACACTCAGGACACTCTGACAAATTGATCCAAAGGGAAGAAGTGTTGATGGGCTTTACCTCCCCTGGGTAAGTTATTTTCTCCTACTGGAACACATGGTCTAGGTGCTTTCCTTCCCATGTAAAAGAACTGTTGTTCTCTTTCAGGATACCTCCCACAATTTTGAACACATCCAAGGGTTGCTTGCACAAAAACCATTTTAGGACAAAATTATTGCTGGCCTTTACCTTCCTTTGGAAGCTTGTGATCTGCAGCAGCAACACTGGCATTATGTTCTGTATTTCCTAAGGAATGGTACTGTCACTCAGTTCCTGGACCCCACTCTGGAAATTTCAGGCTAAGCTCAAAACTCGAATAAATCCAAGGATTGCTCCAACACAACAGGTGCCCGGCTGGAAAGCTGTTGCTGGCCTTCTCCTCCAGTGGGCAGCCTACGATCAGCACTTAGAAACACTGGATCTCCAGGTTCTCCTTTCCATGGAGCAGCAGCTTACCAGAGGTAAGAGGGAGTGAATGCTGCTAGAGTGTGATGTGAATTAAGGGCTGCAAATGGAATCTGAAGGCCAGCCAAACGTTTCTGCCCTGGCACATTGCTTTTTGCCTGTACTGACGATTTCAGCTTGGGATGTGCGCGCCTCATTGCTTCTGGGGAATCAGGACATTTACCTCTTTTGCCGCCACACTGCCGCCATCGTGTGGAGCTGAGCAACTGCAGCGGGGGAGGAAAAAGACCCCACAGGCTTTGTGTTGGGACACTGTTAGTGTGGGAGCAGTTAGTGAACTGTTTGGGATCTTGGGTCTGTAAGAGGGAAGGAATGGGAAAGTACATAGACAAGGAAACTGAACAGCACCGGGGTGTGCACAGGCTGCAAGCAGAAGGTGATGCCCAGCACTTTTTTTGTTCTTGGACCTTGCTCTGGGGGTTATTGGAGATTTCAAATTGGCACATGGACTCACCGGACTGTAGGAGAATGAGACCCTACATACAGCTGGCAAGAAGAGTGCATAGCCCCAGTGTTTGTGGTGCATTGATAGGCAGTGAGGAGAAGGGGCAATCCAGCAAATCCTTTTTTACTTGTACATTTTTCTGTGTGAGCTGTAGCTGTTTAATTTCCTGTGTCCACAGCAGCTATCCCAAAAGCCCAATTATGTCCTTGTGGGTCCTTGAAATACCTTCTCCTGAGACAATCTATGCCCAGGATGTCCTGGGCCTCTGGGCAGTCACAATGGGGTGATTCTGCCATTTGTTGGCAGTCAGGCTCACTCAGCCTCCAGCACAGTCACTGTTGGGATCCCCCTGTCACCCCAGAAACACAGATGGATTCTGCCCCTACATATCTTGATGGCATCAGGGTGCTTTGTGCAACAGTGTCAATTAAAGCCTTATATCCCACGCCAGGCCATCGGATCCACACAGTCCAATAGATCAGATTGTCCCTTTCCTCCACCTGGCAGGAGACAGGGCCCCTCTAGCTCTCGTCATGGTACTCACTGCTCACTTCTTGTAAGCGTGAACTGGAATCCTTCAAGAGGGTCTGAGGACTTGCCCACAGGAAATGGGAGAGGCATTTGTACCTGTGCTGCCAGGGCAGAGGTGGGTTTTGCATCCCACTTCTTTATGTGCTCTCCATGGTCATGCAGGTAAAACCAAAGGTTACTCATGGTGTGCACCCTCTCTCTCAAGCAGAAGGTTCCTGCTTCCAATAGCAGAGACTCCAGGCTCTAGGGCTGGGGTGTGGGGCCACTTCTTTTAATCACTGGTAGTCCTCATTTAATTGCTGCGGGTCCTTGGAAAGTCTTTCCATGGACAAGACACAGGACTGGGGAGGGAAGGGCAGAAAAATAGTTCATATAACTGGAGTTTGATAAAGAAGTTTGATAACTACTCTTTGTTCTTCTTTCCATGACAGCACTGCCAATGACCTGCCATATGACACTGGCATGCTCTGTCAGAACTTCTGCCACAGAGTTTGTGGCCACTGGACTTCATCTGGATTTACAGGGGATTGCTCATCATTTGAATCCTTATAGATTACCTCCAGCACCCCTAATTCTCTCCAAGATACTGGGTACCTTGCTCCATGGTACATGCCTCCATGCACTACTCGATCATCCTTGGGACAATGCCTTTCCCTCACACTTGGCAGGAGTTGCCTGCAGAGCCCAGGAGTTTTTGTGCTCTTCCCAATGCCCTTGTCAGTGTTCACATGCCAGGACAAGGATCCCAGCTGCTTCGCTTCACTACCATCCCCTTCCATCTGGGCCAAGATATCCCAGCACTGGAGTAGCCAGGTCACCGGGGGCTCACCTAACTGGCGGCTGGAACCTTCTCACACATCTTACAGCTCACCTGGGGGCATGGACCAGGTGATTTTCTCTGGCCCTGCCTCCTCCCCCTATTCAGAGGCCCCTGCTCTGCCATCCCTCACTGACTGAGCTGGTGTTGTCTTGGATTCCTTGTTCCCTGCAGGGGTGGCTGCTCCCAGCACGGGCTGTTCCCTGGCTCAGCTGCAGTTGCCGTGGCCATGGCGCTGTTGCTGTTTCCTCCTCCTCCTCCTCCCCTGAGGGTGCTCTGCACTGACCACCGGTGTGCAATAAGGAGTAGCCAGGGCCCAGCACACTGCAGAAAGCTGCTCATCTCTGCAGCTGATGCAGCATCTCCTTGCAAATATTCTGGCACTTTAGCAGAGTCCTGTAGCTGTTCAGGGGTGAACTCCCAAACCACCAGAGCAGAGAATGTCTCAAACAATTGGCCAATTTTCTCACACGTTCCATGCCACTCATGACTATTCTCCCTCAGGACAGGTTCCTGAATGGCCTTCTTGGAAATCTCTCTTCTGCATCCAAAGATGACTGAACACAGTGAGGACTGCACTGAGACCAACAGGAACAGGATTTCTTACCATCCAAAGGGGATTAAAACTGCTCAAAAGCTGTTGTAACAGGCCTGAAGGAGGAAAATGGGGGGGAAATGGAGAAAATCATCCTTCCCTTGTTCCCCCCCCCAGACGAGGTATGGTTATTAATGGACTTCAAAGGGCAGGAGAGCAGCACTGAATACACATCCCAGAGTACCCTCATTGCCCTTGGTGTTATCGTGTATAAACTCACCTCCCACAGTACAGCAACAAAGAAATGCTGATCCCTGTCCCTGCTCTGTAAAAGGTCCCCGAGGAGCACATACAGAAACAGAGCCAGGGTCAGGTACCATACCCACATGAACAGACCAAGCACCACTGTGACCAGTGACCCTGGACCTAATACAGCAAATGCTGAGATCAAATTTGTTTCCAACCTACTCTGTTGTGGGTCGTGCCCTCATTGTGCCCCACACTGGGACCCAAGTAAGGCTGTCTTGGTGTAGGAATGGTACTTCCATGTTTACTGCTCCCACTGAAACCACTCTAAACTATGAGCCACTTGCTCACTTCTCCCCCTCCCCAAGGCAGAAGATTTGGGGACACAAAAGGTGAAGATCATGGGTTGAGATAGGAACAATTTCCTACAAAAAAGCGAGGAGAGAAAAAACAGTAACAGCAACAGTATCAATAATAAAGAGAACTGTGACCGCTCCCTCAGCTCCAATTGACACTTACCTGTCACTCCCAGCCCGTACACAACGACCCTCTCCAGCTCTTACAGGTTCCCTTCAAGGCCTCTTCAAGATACTGAAATCAGTAACATTTTTAGCAGAGAAAGATCAAATATGTCACTATTAAATCATGCAACTACAACTGCAATATTATTTAAAATATCTAAACTATGATTAATGTAGGTATGTGAATTCCAGTATTAATCCTGTTGTGTTTATTTGAGAAATCCAGCTTTGAAAGATTATTTTTTTCTGACATATTGGAACAGTCAACCAGAACCAGTACCCACATCATTTGCTTCACTCCCTTCCTAAAGCAACAAAGCTTACCAAGTTGTACTGCAGCAACTCCTTGACAGATGAGTTTATTGAAGCAATTTTTAAAAGCAGGTATTTCTGAGTGTGCTCCATCAATCCCAACTGTTCAAAAAAAAAAAAACCTATGCAGTGTCCCAAGGAAGTGTCCATGTTCCAAATGGTATGTGTTTAATATACTCATTTATATCACATACCATAAGCATAAATATTATTCAGTATGCAGATGAATTGCTACGGTTCCCCAACAAAAAAAGGTGGGCACACATGGAGAATAGCTCTTAACCCAAGGCTACTACAGCGCTCCACCTGCCTTGGACCCCAAGATCAAGTCACTAGTGTTCTCATGTATATCAACAGATTTTTGAAGTGGTTTTCACTTACATTTAAATGAAACACCTTGGGTTTTTTAGGACTACACTTAAATGGTATTTAGTGGTGACAGGAATGATGGATTTGTCTTTACAAACAAGCTGTGGTTCTGCTGGTAGATAAAACTAGCACTGGGAGATAAAAGAAACAATGGGAAGGATTCCACTGATGGATGAATGGAAAAAGATATTTGCTTTTACAAATAAACTTTAGATTTACTGATAAATGAAATTAGACATTGAAAGGTGAAAGAAACAATGGGGAAAATCCCTAAATTCCATAAGAATTAAAAATTAAAAGGGAGGGTTATACATCAGAGGGAAATCTTCGGGATCAGGCGTATTGGGAAGTCTGTACCTCTCAAGTACCTCAGCCAATGGGGAAAGAGAGAGGGAAATGTGCTCAGGAAATCAGGATAAAAAGGAGGCTGCATCCTTCAAAACTTTGAGAGACCCCAGGGAAATGCCCCATGGCCTCTCCCTGTATTCGAATAAAGTTACAGGACTCCTCTGTCTCTTTTTTGGACATAAACCTCTGGTGTTTGTGGATTAATTTTCCTAACAGTGGGAAGTGTAACATTTTAATATTTACAATATAAATACTTCAAAGGTTTCAAAATACCTTCATTTTGCTCCATATCTTCAGCCACTCTAACCTGAAGAAATAGGTTCCATGAATGACATTACAAAACAAAATTAAATAAATAAAGCAAACAAAAAACCAAACCCAACCGCCTCCCCCTCCAATTGTGACACAACTTAAGCAAGGAGAGTCCAGAATTCAGAGGTAAACCATTAGTCCTACAAACTGAAAGACGTTTTGAGCTTAGGAAGTGCCACCATCTACACATGCACAATAATCACAAATTCTCAGTGTTTGTCTGTATTAAAAAAATATATACCTCACCATTTATCCAGATCTTCCTTTTGAAGAACAGTGGTAAGAGTTCCATATTCTGAATGCAAATCACTTTTTAGTTACTCTACTTGGAGTGCACAGCTGCTTTTTAAAGGTCAGGATCCACTTCAATGTGCCCCTATTCTTCAACTCGTACTTTTCACATATTTGAATGTTTTACCAGCCCTTTTGACCAATAATACGATCATTTTATTTTCAAAATAAGGATTTTTTAGCAAATGAAAAGCTTATTGCAACAGTACAACATCTCTATATCCAGTGTGAAAGCAACATGGTGGTATAAATATATGCATCATTGTATTACACAGAATCTATTATACACATTCCAGTTAACCATGGAACAATCAACAGGAGTAGATGACCACGGATTTATGGGCACAAAGTATTTTTGTGAACAAGATTTAGAGAAACTTGAGGAAAAATCCTGTTTCTGGAATGATGACCATCTTGGGATTCCATTTTTGTTTTCAATGAAGTCAATGATTTTTATTTTTAAGGATGCTGTATATAAGAATGCACTTTGTATTAAAACAAAGATCAATACTTTACAGTTTAAGAAACTTTACATATGTACATAAATTACATGTCAGGAATGGTTTTAAAGCTCAAAATGAGTGGTGGGAAAAGTCTATTTTCCTTCTATTAGAATCTTGAACTCTTTTACGTTGTGATCATTTGCAACAGTAACGGCATGATCCAGAGCTCGGATACTTGCTAGAAGCTTTATGATCTGCTTGATGTGCTCCCTAAAAAAGAGGCAGGAGAAGTCAATACAGAAACAGAACAATCAATGACATTGATTAATTTTCCAACAGAAGACTACATTAAGGAGTCATATATTTCATATTTCTGTTGCAGATTTATTATATTGGCTTAATGAGGTAATGGCAACAGATTTGTTAAATGCTGGCAAAAAGCAAGACAGGAGATAGAAATCAAATTAGAACCTGCTATGAAAGTATGATGTTTCTCTTCCAATAAAAATTTTTACCAAGTTATCATTTCACCTGGTGAAGAAAGTTCTTTCAAATTTAGAAACACACCAGCAAAACAAGAGAGTTCAAAAACTTAAAATCCCAAACTCTTACACTGAAACACAGGACTGTACCAAGATGGGAAAATTGTCCATTCCTGTGCTGTTGCTGCTCCCATAGCAAGTCAGCTTGCTTGGCCAGCAGTAACGTGTCTAATGCAAACTTTTAATTAAGCTGATCATTGGATTCAAGTAAAATTACTCTTGGATCTCAGGCAAAACAGGTTCATCTAGTTGGTTGTGTAAATAATCAGAACTTTTGAACTATTTACAAAAGACAGTTTGGAATTTAGAAGCCACTATGCAGGCATCAGCAACAGGCTCACAAGGTGGAACAGCCCAAACATGGTAGCTACAAAATTTGGCAGAATCATAGAATGCTTTGGGTTGGAAGGTACCTTAAAGCTTATCTCAGTCCAGCTCCCTGCCATGGACAGGGACACCCTCCAGCAGACCAGGTTGCTCCAAGCCCCATCCAACCTGGCACAGAACATTTCTAGGGACAACCACAGCTTCTCTGGGCAACCTGTGCCAGGGCCTCACCACCTTCACAGCCAAGAATTCCTTCCCAATATGTAACACAAATATCTCCTCCTGCAGGTTTAAAGCCACTCCCCCTTGTCCTGACAGTATCTGCTCATATAAAAAATGCCTCTCCCTGCTTTTTATAAACCCCCTTAAGAATCCAGGACACTAAGCAGTAGTGCAAAATATATTATCAGTGTTCCAGTATTTCCAGTAGTTGCTATTTTCAGACACCTTAAAAATATCCATTTCTAATGTGTGAATTCAAAGAAGCAGGATGGAGAGAGGTACCCATGTTTGTATGCATTGGCAAAATAAATCACATCACAAGAACTCAAAGTAAGTTACCTGGCATTTCTCTTCTCTACATCAGAACAACCAATGCTGTTTCTGTAAATTGTATCAGCCAGGTGAACAAGGTATCTACAGAAGTTTTCTAGCTGAGAAATAGTCTTGTCTCCCGTTAGATTAGTGAACCACTGCTTAGGGAAGCAAGCAATTACCTATAAAAAACAGGAAAAAGGAAGTTAAACACAATGTAACAAAATTTTTAAAGCTATGTAACATGTATAACTTGCGAAGTTTGCCTAGTAAAACTGCAGGGATAAGGCCCAGCTGAGTGAAAAAATGAGAAAACTACCAGTAAAACCCACACCATAATTTAAGCAGTAAAGCACTGAAACCCACAGTATACCTAATCCATCTACAGGCAGGAGCCAGAGAAGGTTCTTTCTTTACTCTGTATACTACACCAAAAAAAAAAAACCCAAAAACCAAACCTATTTTTCACTGACTACAGCTTTTGAGGTATCAAAGCCAAGATTCATAGGCAACGTCAAGTTTAACTATATTTTCCTTTCAGTTTAAATCCATTACTTTAAGCTATGCTTGATTTTACTTACACTTTGAGCTTTCTTAATGCTGTCCTCTCCATACTCTGAGTTTTGAAAAGCCATAAGAATGTATCTATTTAGCAACCCATCTATGGACAGCTCCTGTAGAGTTTTGTTTGAGAGGATTCCATACCACTGGAGAAAGTTTCCCAATAACTAAAAATACAACACAGGGAAAATAATTATTCCAAAATGTACTGAAACCAGGGAGTTGATCAAACATATCAAACATTTTAAATGTTTTGCAACCCTATTCAGAATACAGTCTCCCTTGCTGCTGCCATTTGAACACAAAATTTCAGAGAAGAGTTCTGTTTGTGTGGTCATGGAGAGCAGCTGCTCAATCAACATCAGTCTCTACTTTTCTGTTTAGCTGGGAATTAATTTTCTTCACAGTCTTTTATTGGAAATAAACTATGACAGCCACAGCTCTGAGCTCCCACATTCCCCAAAAGTAGTGTATTTTATTCTGACAAGCACAAGGATATAAAAAACCTGGGGTGAATAAGCTAAGTGACCCCATAACATTCAAGTTGAAATGATGGTGCTTGCACTTGACAACCTCTTCAACTACAAAGCCAATTAGGTTGGAAAAGACCTCTGAGATCAAGTCCACTCTTAGACCAAACACCACCTTGTCAACTTGACCAGAATATGGAGTGCCATGTCCATCTTCAAAAACCCCTCCAGGGATGTGACTCCACCACCTTGCCAGGCAGTCCATCCCCATGGTTAATTATCCTTTCTGTGAAAGAATTCTTCCCCATGTCCATCCTGAAGCTCTCCTGGCAGAGCTTAAGGATAATTCCTCTCATCCTGGTGCTGGCTGCCTGGGAGCAGAGCCAGACTGCCCTGACCACACTCCTCTGTCAGGCAGTGAGAAGGTGCCCCTGTCCTGTCTCCCCCCTTCCCCACCCCCTCTTTTCCAGGCTGAACAACCCCAACCCCGCTGCTCCTCACAGGACTTCTCCTCTAGACCCTTCCCAGCTCTGTTCCCATCTCTGGACATGCTCCAGCCCCTCAATGTCCTCCCTGAACTGAGAGGCCCAGAGCTGGACACAGCATTTGAGGTGTGGCCACAGCAGTGCCCAGGACAGAGGGACAATCCTTGCTGTGGTCCTTGGGGACACCACTGCTGGCACAGGCCAGGTGCCCTTGATCTTCTTGCTCATCTGGGCACAGCTGGCTCACCTTCAGCTGCTGCTGACCTGCACCCCCAGGGCCTTTCCTGCCCAGTGGCTTTCCAGGCACTCAGCCCCCACTTCTGGGGTTACTGTGGACAAAGTGTAGGGATCCACTTTGCCTTCCTGACCCTCATCCCACTGGCCTCACCAATCCAGGTCCCTCTGCAGAGCCTCCCTGCCCTCCAGCAGATCAACACTCCTGCCCAACTTGGTGACATCCACAAATTCACCGAGGGTGCACTTGATCCCCTCATGCAGATCATCAATAAGGACATAAAACAGGACTGGACCCAAAAGTGAGCCCTGGGGACACCACTAGTGACTGGACACACCTTGAAGAGGGCACAGTGCATTATCAAAGACTAAGAATCCAGAGTTGGAGTTTTTGCAAGTGAAGTTGAAGTAGTTTCCATCTACTGTTTTCCACAAATTTGAGGAGGATTTTATTGCTACACTGTCTCAGATCAAAGATTTACCAGACATATTTACTGACTTACCTTAACAGAGGACCAAAACTGACGTTGGAAAAACAAATATGGACCAGAGTTCTTGTTTTCTAAGATGCTGGAAAGTAAGACATTTCTTTAATGAGCAACCAAGACCACACCTCTGTCTTGAATTTGCTGGCTTTTTCCTTCCAAGACATAGGTAATTTCCATAAATATTCTCTTTTATCCTCCTTGTCTCTGCTAAATGCTCCCAGAAGGATAACAAAAGATCTCCTGTACCCAGGCACTGCACCACACTGGGAAAAACCCCTCTTAACTATGGACAGAACACAGTGACTTGCTAAGAAAGGTCTAACACCATAGCTGAAAGTAAACTTACTTTTTTGGATACAAGGGCATGAATACATCATCATCTAGTGTTCTCCTCATTCTTAGCAACAAGGCCTTTAAAAGCATCTGAAACAAGTAATTTTGTTTTAAATGTCCAGTGCACTGCTTAGTAATCAAACACTCAGAAGCTGATTTTTAAAGCAACAAAGAACACTTGTGACCATAACAGTAAACATACATATTTGAGCACACAAATAAATAGTCTTAAAGAAGTCTGTAATAATTAACAGAGCAGAAATTCGACACTTTCAATTAAAACTTGAACTCTTATTACCACTTCACAGAGCAGAAATTTGACACTTTCAATTAAAACTTGAACTCTTATTACCACTTCCTTCATTCACAGAAGGCAAGTAAAACAACCCAATTTCCAGGCAATACATTTGAAAAGGCTGTAAAGATCTAAAAAAGAAAAGCCCAAGTATTTGTAGCCAACCCTTACAGCAAAACTGGGGACCAGCAAGTCTTACTACATCTGGTGTATCTTTTTATCTCTAGTATCTATTTTGGGAAGGCATCACTGAGTTTCTTCTTTTAATTTATCACCATACTTTACTCCCCATAATCAGGCTGTAGAGCACCAAATAATTTTAAAATTCTTTTTCTTGCTCTCCTTCCCAACATAAGGTATTAAAAATGTATTCAACTTCCTTAACTTATGCAACACCTTTAACAAAAAAATCCAACTTACTTGTGTATTTTTGTTTTCTGCATTCACCACTGAGGGATATCCATCTATTAGTTTCTGTACAATTGCTACCATTCTAGATGTCTGTGTGGTAGAAAAGGGATCCCAGATATTTTCAGAAATTACTGTAAGAGATTAAAGAATTACTCCACTTTACAAATACTCAAATACAGTAATTATTATACAATTAATAATCTGAGTATTATACAAATAATTATTTGAGTATGATACACTCAAATCCATGCAGTTATTACAAAACAGTAAAATCTGAAAGCACAAAGAAGCATCAGACACCATAACCCCCTCCCTCCCATTTTTTAAACCTGTACCTGTTAATTTAGGAAGAACAACTCTCTCTACAATGGTAGGCAACAGTGAAATATCAGCATCATCTTTCACCTGCTCCTGCTCTTCACAGCCATAAAACAGCAATGACTCAAACCACAACATTGTTTCAAAATCTCGACACTTGCCCTAATAAAAAAAGAATTGGGGTTAGATTCCTAAACAAAAGTTTGAAGTTTACACATAGAAAAAGTATTATGCATGCAAGTATGATACACTCACAAAAACAGCTTTAAAACACTCTGCCAAATGAACCAATTCATTCTACCAGCATAGCCACTAGATGTAATGAAAAGGAAAATGGCTGAAGCAAGACTGATTTTTTAACAGTTTTTGCCCCACAAATGTTATTTTCTACTTACACCTAAACCAAACAAAAGGCTACAGAAGATTAGGGTATAAGTTGAAGTATAGCTCAATTGTGCTGCATTTTAAAATTATGCCTTCTGGATTTAAAACCCCTTTCTATGAGCACCTTGTAATTTTTCTACCTCAATAAAATGCTTACCAGAATACTAACAGAAAGTAGTGAATACAGTTAGACTTTACAATTCTGTACCATGTCTCCAACTAACATGAGCTTTGTTCTGTCAACCTGAAAACTCAGAGAAATCGCATGGGGGAAATGAGAATGCACAAAAAATGTTTTAAATTTAACGATGGTGTCTTTCTTAGATTTTCCCTTGTTTGATTAATGAAGTCAAACATCAAATTAATAAAATTATTTTAATACTCTGAACTTTCTCTGAAGAGAAATCATGCCTCCTCCTCCTCTGCACTTGAAGAAGAGGTGAAAACAGAAAAACCCCTTCTGCAGATATTCTCTTGGTAGGTAAGGGAAAAAAAAGCACCTCTGAAAAAAGGAAGAACAGAGAGGGAGTCAAAAACTACCTGAACTGTTTGTCCCGGTGGCATCTCATGAAAGCATTGGTATCCAGGCTGGACAACAAATGTGTGCCAGGGATACTGGGCTGCCACAGTGCTGTCCTGCTTTTCCCATGTTCCCTACACAATACCTGGGCAATGAGTACTATGAGAAAGACTTGGAAATTGCCAGCCAGAATTCTACATGGTATGGAGGTGTAGGTGAGAGACATACATAACCTAGAGACACAGGTTGCAATTCCACATAAGAACAAACTTCTTATGAACAAACTTCTGATGAAACAGCATTATCTAGAGTCACAATTTTCTCTGAAGTATTTTAAAGACTAAATGTATTTTCACAGAACCATACAATGGTTTGGGTTGGAAGGGACCTTAAGGATCACCTAGCTCCAACCCACCATGGGCATCTGCAGATTTTCTGGTCTACACCACTTCCTGAGAAGGATGTGACAACGTGCCAAAGTTAACTCTGGTTTGCTGGGAATATAGTGGATCAACTAGTCCAGGCACTCCCCAGAAAAACTTTGCCCCAAGACAGGTGCCCATTGGACACTTCATCCCTGGAACACCCCTTTAGGAGAAGCACACATCAAAGGTACAATTTAATTTGCTCAAGTGTGAAAGAACCAGCATGTAGCAGTTAACACAGAAGCTGCTTGCAGAAAAGCTTACCTCCAAAGGAGTCCAGGTAAGCAGCTGAAGTCTGATTAAAGGGTTAAACAGCTTTGGTAAACAGAGGCCAATATAAGCATCCTTATAAGAAGCAAAGTACTTGGAGCGCCAAGCTTCAAACTGTGACTTGATGCAATCAATGGAGTAAAAACTTTCCAAAACATCTTCGAAAACTTTGCTGGATTCTTTCAATATACGATCTAGCAGGGAGAAAAGGAACAAAAAGTTAATCACCTACTCCCTGTAATGCCTCTTTCAAAACACTCTTTGATGATCACTGGCATAAGCAAACTCCCATAAACAAAACCAAAAAAAACCCCATCACCTTTAGAAGCTCAGTTACTCCTGTCTCAAACACACAAAGCTATAAAAACAGGAGCACAAGTACTCTCCCATAGACTCATTTATCACAGGTCTCACTTTTAACATTTCATGGAAGGATTTTAAGTTACCAGATGTAATTAGGATTGGTGACATACTGGGCTGTATTCAGAGTGGATCTAACTTCAAAGCTGGCCTTGCTTTGCATGGGGGCTTCAAACAGCTGATCTCCAGGCCCCTTCCAACCCAGATTCTTCTACATCTTTGCTAATCCAAGTGCAAATATAGGAGGGCATCTCAGATAAGCCAACTGAACTGGCAGTTCAGACAGGGTGGGTCCTGACAGGCACCATGCTAAAATGCTGCCCAGAACATGCCTCTTAGCACCGGGTAGTGACTACAATCCTCTAGCACCTTCTTTTTTTTTTTCTTTTTTTTTCCTCTATATATTATTTTCCCTTTATCTTTTCTCCTTCTCAGGGTTAGTTTCATTTTAATCAGTCGTATTTGCTGCAGCCACAGTTGTAAATGTTTGGTCATGGTAGTAACCCTTACACAATGAACACAACTAGTACACACAGCAGGCAGAGGCAGGGCTGAGGGAACAGGAGATTATGTCATATAATCACACTTTTCAAACTGGGATTAAGAAAAAACACTACATATAAAGTTATTAGGTCCAAAGTGCACTCCTCTATTCCACTGCTGTTTCTGGACTAACATGAGAACTACCAACAATAGTAAAAAAGCTTTACAAAGCCTATTCAGAAACTGAAGAAATTTCTACAAAATGCTTTTGCACACATAAATTGCCAAGTTACCAAGTGCAATTCAGCCCCACTGAATCTAGATAATTTAATTTAACAAAGTTAATTACAGCACCTAACATCCCTGAGCAGTTGTTCTGTTTATCCAAGACCCCTCTCTGTAGGAAGAAAATCAGTGCAATCATAAAATTGCAGTAAATTAGCCAGCAATTAAAGGTGTGGAAACTGTCTGCACTTCCAAAGCACCTAACAGCCAGACAGTTCACCTAATTGCTTTTCTAGTATGTTCATACCTCAGGTCTCCACAACCACCTACATCAATGACTTTGCCATTTATTACCTTCTCTGTAGGAAATTACTTCTTTATTTTAAACCTATCCTATCGCTTAATTTGATGTTCCCTAGCTATCATACTGTGAAAAGTTGATATTGCTCTACTTGGAGAGACCAAAACCATTCAATCCTTCCTCAAATGCAACACAAGCAGTTCCATGTATGCAATCCTTGCTGGTCTCCTCCTCCTCCCTTCTTCTAACCTGATTCTCTTTTAATCAGAGCAAATGCTAATTGTACCACAAGATCTTTCTGCAATGTTTGCATTCAACATTTTTTCTGTCATTTGCAAACTTTGCCAGGCTGCAACAAGACTGTACAAAACTTTTGTCATTGCATTTCTAGAAACTTAATCAAAACTCCACTAAATACTTGCCATGAATCAAAAAAAGACTTCTAAAGCACTAAGTTTTTCAAAATTTCCCAAGTAAGACAAACACATATTTCAAGAATGATAAACTATCTTACAAATTGGAAGACTTACTGACAGTCCAAAAGCTTATTGCCTCCAGCAAAAGCATTAAGAATTAGATAAAAAGAACCTCACTAAGGATGGGTTATTCAGTCAGCTGCAAGACACACAGCAGGCTGGTGATAGAGACTATTCTGGTCACATTGATGATCCAGGAATCAAAAATTCCTAAACTCCTTCCAAAATATGGTGAAGTATATGAAGAGGGCTGTGTTTGGATCCTGTCAAATATGTTGTTAGGTAAGAGAACTGGGATTGTTCAGCCTGGAGAAGAGGCTTCAGGGTAACTTAATTGTGGCCTTAAGAGTACTGAAGGGAGTCTGCAGGATGGAGAGGGACTGTTTACAAGGGCTTGGAGTGACAGGACAAGGGGGAATGGCTTCCCACTGACAGAGGGCAGGGTTAGAAAGGATACTGGGAAGAAATTCTTCCCCTGTGAGGGTGGTGAGGCCCAAGCAGGTTGCCCAGAGCAGCTACGACTGCCCCATGTCTGAAAGTGTTCCAAGGCCAGCTTGGATGGGGCTTGGAGCAGCCTGGTCTAGTGAAAGGTGTTCCTGCCCATGGCAGGGGAGTGGAACTGGGTGGGATTTAAGGTCCCTTCCAACCCAGACCATGCTGTGATTCTGTGATAAAGCTTGGGTAGCTTTTCTAACCTCGCTCCAGGTTGAAGTTTGTGATATCTGTTGAAGTCTCCTCGTCATCACTGGAAAGGCCTTCCAGGTGATCTGCCATCTTCCCAGTCTGCTCTCTCGCTTGTCTGCGGCGAGCTCTGCAAACGAGCAGCAGTACAGACCAGCTCCAATAAAGCAAGAGAAACCAGCTGTTTTCCCACCTAAGCCCACTCAGGCTTGTCCTTTTAGTTCTAGGGAAATCAAGCTGAAAAGCACTTCTACTATGCCATGACCTCAAGCATTCCACTACATGGCTGCCTCAAACAATGAAAAGAAACAAAACCAGCAAAGACCATATAGATATGGAATGTATTTACTGTGCTTTCTTTTAGGGATTTTAAATCAGTATCATGGAATGTTTTGTACACTTGCACGATAAGCTGGGATATATAAGAATACCCCTGCCCAGCATAGCAGCTGAAGTGTTTTCTTCCCTTTTCAGGAAAGAAGCAAACATTGCCACTCACATTACTAAGTCACACAGGACAGTCATATATCTATGTATCTTGCAAGCAGACAAAGACTCCTAAAGGAGAAAAGAAATCTCATTCTATACCTTCTAGCCTCTCTTTCTGCAGTCCGACGCTTGACTTGTTCTTGATAGATCACTCTGTCTCGCCCAAAAGAATCAAGATTTGGAGCCATCAGTGCCTTATCTGTAAAATTACATCAATGAAAATTAAAATGCTTATTTATGATTCTATAAATGTGCTGTAGGCAGTTTCATAAGAGCCTTTTACCCACTTTTAAACTAAGTGTAACTTGAAATAGAAAGTTGAAGTATCAAAAAAGAAAAAAACCCACAATGCCCCCCCAGAAGCCTGAATTCACGACATGTAGAGGTTAAAACAGAAAGAGTGGACTTTGGAAAAATTTCCACTTAAATGTCAAATAGTTTTCACCGTACTTCACTCTTATCTCTCTCACAACAGTGCTGAACTACACAGAAGTCAAGAGTTTTGAGAGAAATAGCTTAAATGAAATGTCCAAGAAAAAAAGAGCTCCTTACATAAACACATTCACCACATAATTTTTAAGAAGAAAAGTAGCAAAAAAAAGAAGCAGACAAGTGTGACTGGAGCAAGAATACACATTATTTCAGAGTTCTAGTAATGTTGTTTCTAAGTTCATATGCTTTAGATATCCCTAATGTTTAAAACACCTCAAAATCTATAGGAAGATAAACCATCTTCCTTCCTTTTTTCAAGCTCTGCTTATCTGTGTTCCTGGCTATAGAAAACAACACAGCTAGAACAGCAGATAGCAGGCAGGAATGTTTCCAGTTCTTCCTTTCCAGGTGAATTTTAAACAGTAAACTGAATGCTAGCCACTGCTCAAGTCCACCCATTAAAGTATGAACATTAACATTTAAACAACAGCCTATCCAAACTTCAGGAATAAATTTACATGTTCTGACAAAATCTATTTACAAATTCATCATTTAAAGTATTAATGCCAATTTATGTCAATATTCCAATTCAATACCTGAACTACTAAGAGCCTTGTCTAAACTTCCAGATACTAAATAAGATCTCTCGGTAAAACACAACCTCAGCAATGAGAACTATTCCCATCCTATTATTAAACATCAGTGTAAAAAATCCATTCTAAGCTTCTTTTAGGAAATAGGTTTCTAGTTCTCAAAACAGCATTTTCATGATAGAACTGCAAGGCCACGTGATGCCTGGAACTCCACATAATAGTCCTAAAAAGAATATGTAGGCTAACCACTCTATAAAGGAATGACCAACTCTGACACCCTAACATTTCATCATCTTCAGTGAGTTCTAGCTAATGGTATTAACAGGATTTCATCCCTGACAACTGTGGCAGGGAAATGGCATTGGTCATAGAATTTTACATCAGCAACAGGACAGAATGCCATTTTTAAAACTGGGAAGCTCTCTGAGGCATAAAGAGGACTCCTATTAATAGGATATTTCATCCATTGATTTAATATGCTGAATAAAACCTCCTCCAAGAAACATTGTATCTCCATCCAAATTAACATTTACGCTTTTGTAGAGTTTTACATACTGAAGAGTAATCACCATAAGAGACTTCCTTAGTGAGAATCCCCCACCCACAAACTCACAGGAAGCAGGCATTTTAACTGGCTATTCTTAAGCTGTATTTGATGCAGGGGCACTGTATTAGTCTGATTAGTCTTCCAGTTCTTTAATTTACCAGTTAAGCATCTGAAATCAAATACTTATACTGGCTACAAAACAGAACATTAGATAGAAGTCTTGCCCAGTGCTTCGTGGCTTTATACAGTTAACTGTACATGTTAAATGAAATTTATAGATTCAGGAAGGTTAAAATAAATTTTTTAAAAGTCCTGATATCAGAAGATGGGGAATCACATACTACCACTACTCTCACAGCCACCATGCACACATTTTTAGTGCTAGGAAGGAGAAAATATAGTTAAGAGAAACAGAAAGGAGAGATGAAGTCAGCATTACAGTGGTTTCGAGTTTAAAACAAAACAGATTAGAGAACTTTCATCTAAACTTGCTTCTACTCATCTCAAGAGTAAGAATAAACTTTAATAAGACAGTCATACATTAAACATTTACATTTCAATTAAGTCATACTAAGTAAACAAGGTTGTTTAATGAATAATAAAAACCTTCAAGATGGACTGACTTGAATGGCTTGAAAACTCCGAAGATTCATCTTTAATATCATCTTGTCGTCTTTGGACAAGGCGGGAAGCTCGCTGTTTGTACAGCTGGTGCATTGCAGACTCAAGTTCGTTAATCAGAGGCACCTGTAAAAATACAACACACCACGTAATACCCGGATCCTGAGCTGCTCAGCTTCTGGGGTCCCAGTCTATGCTGGAGCAGAACGCTGCCGCTGTGCTCCCAGCAGCACCAAGTCCTGCCTTGCACTCCTCTGTAGCATTTGCACCAGGAAATAGCTCAGTGTGGAAAGTGTATACATTTAATATTGGCAGCTTTCAATCAGAACAAAAGCATTCTGAAAGCAATGAGTGAGTCTACACAGCCAGACATCCTATTTAGAGTGTGAAATATTCTCTCCAGTATTCTTGCGTCCCCTACCAAGTGTGTTACGTGTTATGTCAAGGTCTGCAATTCTCAGATGTCAATTGTTTCCTCTCTACCTCTAAACAAGAATTTTACACTTCAGTGAGAAAATAATCTGACTGTACACAGTGAAAAAAACACCCATCAATCCAACCTATTGAAGCCAGCAGCTATTGTTTTGTGTCCTCTCACTCTTAATAGCACATGCTGAAATATTATTACTGAAATGAAATAAAATTCTGCATAAGGGTGTTATGCCAACAGGTAATTCAAATTGGTCAAATACTCCTCTAGCTTATCACTAAAATTAAAATAGTACAATTTCTGCAAGTTATGCATTGAGTATAACCTTGAATTAATCAGGTAGGTCATGTCAGACCTGTCACTTTTTTTTTCTTTAATGAACTATTTTGGTAGCATCTCTAACAAAAATAGATGATATTATGCAGCCAGGAATTTCCTGACATTAAATAGCAGGCTTATTGCTCTTTTTTTTTTTCTCATTTCCTTTGAAAAAAATGTCCTTTTGGTATGAACACTTAAGCCATGTCCTCCTTACCTCTGAGACGTATGCTTACTCCACAGTCTTCCAGCCTTTCATATTTCATTGCTACCTACCATCCAGGATTATGTTTTTTTTCAAAACAAAAGATAAAATCAAATATTTTTTCCTGAAGTATTTTAGAATGTGACTCAGCAACTATTAAAGAAGCTCCTTCAGTAAAATGTAAAATTCTGAGCTCATAGCTACAGGGCCATTTCAGTTCACTGAGACTGACATACACATCAGAGAAGAAAAAGGTTTAAGCTCTGTGGGATAAACAGGGCTCCAGGGACTAAAATGAAAGCAGCTCTGCACCAACAATACGCACACCTTTCTTTTGGAGAAAAGAGTAGGGAGAAACACAAGGAGGGAAATATCTTCCAAGAGATGGAAGTTCATATCTGGAATTTAAGACAGTTTTGAAAACAGAAATAATAGTTAAAAGATACTAGCTTTACTGCAGTTTACCATAGGAAATATAGCTTATTCTCTTAAGCATGTAGAAGAAATTCTAAGATTGAAAAGTTAAATGAAAATTTTTCAATGCATCCATTCTTCTATAATTTTCTCAGGTTCTTTCTGTAATTTTCTCAGGATTAAAAAAGAAATCTAATGATATATTCGAATATATGAGTCCACTCACAATATTTCCCATTCAGAATACAAGAGACTTAGAAGCCTTTATTCTTCTCTAATCAATACTGTGGTTAATGAGTGGCTGACAATTTCACTGACTACTATAAAGTTATAGCCCTCATTCCCTGTTTTGAGTAGCCTAAATTTTCAAAAGGATTTTTTATTCACTTTCCTTGTAAACAGTGGAAGAGGAAAAGCAGAAAGGACCCTAAACATCTAGATCACAAGGATAATTCAGATACACAGAGCGTGTTTTGGTAATTCATTTTTTGCAGGTAAAGTAACAGTTCATCTACTTATCAAAGGTACACCCAGAACAATTCAATCTTTCTGTATCCACTGTACATTCCTACATTCAAAATGTAAAAATGCCATTGTGACTTGCCAGCCTTCTCAGAAAGCATAATTTTTACAGTAATTACTTCTGAAGGAAGTCATGCAACCATCTTCCACCTACAGTTTCTCTTATTTATGGAGGAAAAAAGAGATTACACAGGATTTGACCTTTCTAGTGCTTGTTTCTAAAATCTGTGTAATAGCTGTCTTCTCATACTCTGCTGAGCCTTAAGATTGGGCAAAGTAATCCTAACATTCAGAATCTCTTCAAAATATCGTATTTAAATACATGTTTTCATATGTGTATGTACATATATATGTATATACACATACAGTATTATTATTAGTACACATATACATATTCTCATGTATATTATAATAATTACATACATTATTGTAAATAATAATAACAACACTTTAAATAGAAGCAATCAGGGCCACAGGTTCTACAAAAAAGCTGAAGGAAATTTATCTCTACACTCAGAAGTTTAGAACTATTTGCTGTCCTACTGCATTTCATTTAAGTACAAACTGATACTGATGTTATTACTTGACTTTGTTCCCTTCCGACACCTCCTTTTTAGAAAACTTTTCAGTGTTCTGTGGGCTACTGGTTCTGAATTTGCTGGTACTTTTGTCATGCTGAAAGTACTGAATTCCGAACCACACTATCTAGCAAACAATATCAAAATAAATTAAATGCTCCTGTGTTAGACTGACCACATAACCTGCTGCTTCTGTAACTCACTTTACGTACAAGTACAGCAGCAGCCTCCACCTGAAACCAGCAAAACTCTATGAATGCCCTCTAAGAAGCCTGAGTATACACAAGTCACATCTTAAAAATATTTGAACAAGACAGCTTATGCTATCAAGGAGAACCTCCAGACATGTTTATAGTCATCACAAAAGTAATTTAACAAAAGGTCTTTAGAAGAAAACACTGACTAGAGACACAGGTATTTAACTTGACTTCTGAAATACAAATCTATCTCAGAGTAAAAATGTAAAAGCTTATCTTTAATAGGAAATCAGCCATCTGGGTAACCAGCACTGCCAGCGCTGCTTACAAAAGTACCTTTATTGATCTTCAACAGCTAACGCTAGTACAGACTCAGGAATATGGCTTAAGTGAATAATCAATTGCAACTAATTATAGTAATTATACTGATTAGTTATACTAATCAATCAGCTAGGTGAATTAACTGTCCCACACTTCATGGGTTTCCTCTTACTCTTCACTTTTACAGGACGAAGACCAGACTCTCCCAGTTCCACTAAGAGAGGACAATTAATATCTAACCCATCAGCACCCAAAATGCTTCTCTATTACAGTGTGTGCTTAATACGTGTGTGTATATATAAATATATATCTATATATTCAAGAGTTTCTATTATATTTACAACAAAGTAAGTAATCAAAGCACAGTGTATAACATAAGAAAAAAGACTAAGTTTTTGACTTAGACTTGCATTAAAGTGTCACACTACATGAAAGAAATATATTTTAAAGTGTGGTGTCTTTGAACAGCTATGCTAGTTTTAAAACTTCTCTCCTTCAGACTCCAGAGCAATACCAACAAACATCTGGCAGGAGGAAGTTTGTAGTAACACAGAAAATACAAGCCTCTGTTATTGTGTACATCAAGCACTCCAGAAAGTAGTAATGTAAATTCAGTAAATTCAGCCCTTATTTTTGCTAACCTGATGTCCAACACAAGTAAAAAGGAATACTGAGTAAAGCTGAAAAGCCAGAGTATCTACAAAAATCCTGAAGCATAAAATCTGCAAGTTTTTAGGCAATCTAAAGTCAGGGAGCTGGGAGGAGGGATTTCTGGTAACGAGCTTAGCATGATAGAAAGTTCTTTTCAATCCTCAAATAACCAAACCTTTTGAAGAATATGCTCTCAAAGGACTTTTTTCAAAAACAGAGGGAGATGTGCTGTTTGGCATGTAATAAGAGACCTTTTTTTTTTTTTTTTTTTTTAAAGAGATGAATGTTTTTGCATCCTTACCTTTTCACTGAAACACTCAAGCAAGTCTTGGACATACCCTCGCATTTCTTGCAAAAACTTATACCGTTCACCAATACCCCCAGAAGACCCTTCTAATCTTTCAATTGCCTTGGTAGAGTCCTCTTGGCTTTGCTGATGTTTCTCATATTGCTGCCGATTAGCTTTGTGCATTTCTTTCATAGAGTCCAACCTGAAGGGCAATGGATAAATAGTAAATTTACATCCAAAAGTCTGTCTATTTCAGACCATTGAGACATCAAACAGACAGTACAGTGCAAGTACTGAGCCTATAAACGGGAAATTTTGCAAAGAAATTCTTGACCTTTTATTTGCCACCTTCTCCCCTCTCTTCATGAACAGCCAGGCTAATGATCCACACTCATTTGTTAGACTGCTGTAGTGCACAGCACTGGCCACTCCTACAAACTTCTACAGGAGCTGATAGCACACAGAATAGTGCAAGGCTGTCCCTAATGAAAAGCTGGCAGAACAGGTTGGGGATGGACAGGGACTACAGCTTATACAAAGCACTCTTTTTCCTCCACTAACTTGATTTACTGTCAAAGGCTGCAACACTACAAGGGGCATACAAACCAATTTTGAAGACATGTAAAGTGCAAGCTGTTCATTACAAATGATTTCTCATTGCAATTGTGTTGCTCATTCCATACCTTCTGCATACCTGACAAGCAGATTATAGTGTTTAAGCCAAAAAATCCCTGTATACACTAAAAATTAAATTCTTTATCTATTGAAGGGGAAACCTCTGATTCACAGTTTAAAGGAATGCAGCTTGATAAGCTAAACACCTCACTGGCCTTTCATTTCTTCACTCTAAGACTGTGCAGTGTCCAGAAGATGGAACTCAGACCTCTCTTCAACAAGATCAATGGCCTCATATTTAAAGTTTCACTTCCACAGAAGCAATCCAAGGAGATTTTCGAACAAAGTGTCAATGTCATCTTCACTTTGAGCTTTTTTGTTTGCCTTTTTTTTTTTTTTAATGGATGTACCAGTCAGTTTCCAGCGATGAAACTCTGTGTTTGCTCACCAGGACTAAAAGACACCTGAGGAACAGAAACCTAGGGGACAGGTCTTTAAGTCTAAAAAGATGGTCTGTCCTACCTGTCTTTAAGCTGTTTCTTTACCAAATCAATAGTAACAGGAGTCATCTCATTACTGGGAGTTTTGAAAGGAACTGTATTATCTGTTTTTTGAGACTTGGTTTCCGATGATCCATACGCAGCATAGGTGTATGGAATGCCATATGATGAACCATAAGACAGTGTCTGGTAAGTGTTCTGGTAGTACACATTATTCACTTCTGCAGGCTGACTTGGCTGAACCTAGGGGCAGAAGAAATGCAATTGTACTATATTAGCCTTTAAAGAAAGGGGAAACTTACTTCTTTACACATTTTAAATCAAAGTGAAATGTAAGCAGATACAGTTACAAAATGTAATTATCAAGGGGATTTAAGCATCCAATATCTAAGAAGAAACAAATGCCTTTAAGAAGGTAAATGGACAAATTCTTAGTAATGATACTAAGAATGATTCTAAATACTTATACTATTTCTTTTTAAAGAGCATCTGAATTTACAGATTGTAAATTAGAATTTACAGACTTGATTTCTCAAATGAGTCTGCCATCTGTAAACTACTCAAGTTTGTAAAGGATTTAGCCAATACTTGCAGAAACAAATCAAAAAAGGGTGCACAATCATATACATGCCTGGGGTATGTTGATTCCTTTTCGTATCTGCTCTTGCTCCCATCTACTGAGTTCTTCATCTTGCTCCCCTGCCACTAGTGCTTCATCATCGCTTCCCTCAATACCTTCATACAAGTAAGAAAAAGAAGATAATGCATTCATAATTGCAAGGGCCAAGATTCAAAAACCTGAGACCATGCCTCAGTGAGAACATCTCAGAGCATCTTCCTTTCCTCTTCACGAGGAATTAAGGATACTGGCCTGTGAATTATTAGCACAGGGGTTCCACTTGAAAGATCCAGTGGGAAAATTTACAATTCACTGCTGGTAAAATCCTCTAATGTCTAACTCCTTTTCCAAAAGGTTATTTTACCTACTAGCCAGCAAGAATTCTATATCAAATGTTTTTCTTTTCACAATTATATACTTCCTAAAAACAGAGTACAGGAAAAACAAGACTCGATCCTTAGTGTAAGTTTCTATCACAATCAGCAGTGTGCACAGGAACAGAGTTTTGTGCTCAAAATTTTACAAGCATATTCCATTATGTAGTACTTTTCCTCAGAAATGTTATCCAACTCCAGATTGTTTGAAAAACATGTTGTTTAAAAATGCTGAATGGGAGCGCTCGCAGTGAAAACAGTGTGAACATTTATCAGCTGACCTTCCAAAAAAGGGTTTACCTATTTCCTCAGCAATCTTTTGCCTTTGGGATTTTTCCTTCACTGTAAAAACTATCCTCCTCTTCTCGTCATCATCTTCATCATCACTGGCATCATTTTCATCTTCTCGAACAAGGCGGCCTTTACCTGGTTCACTGTCAATGGGGGTAAAGTCTCCAAGCTCACGAGCCATTTGGCGCTTTTTCCTAGCAGCATGAATAAAAGCAGCATCTGGAATTTCTCCTAGAGACAGATGTGGGCACGGTTAAACAACCTCTGCAACAGAACACGTGTTACAATTTCTTACTGCTCATCTCTGTCACTGTATCAAATCATCTCTGCACACAGAAAAAAAAAACATGTATGGAAGCAAATCCATACTCACAGAAAACACCTGAAAGTATCTTAGATGCTAAACATGTCAACTTTCTGACCAGAAACCCTCAAAGTTAGGATCATCACAGAAAGTCTGGCTCTGCTTCCAGCAGCTCATGTTATAAGACAGAAGCCTAATGCTCCTATGTGAAATACTCCCAAAGAGGAAGCCCTTTAGGGGAGCTGACTATTGCAAAGGGAGGAAGAAAATGAGGTGCATGACTGTGTAATTTCCATCCCAATATTGCTCCCAGCTCTTCTTATTTGGGGGAATAAAAAGCATCAACCATTTCAACAGACATTCATCAACCAGAGATTAAGAGGACACCAAATCAGACACAGTGAATACAAAGAAAATTGTACAATCAAGGGGAAACATGAAAAGCATCAGATCTAATCAGAAAACTCTAAAATCTACAGCACAAAATGCAACTTACATACGTCATTTAAATCAATGTGTGGGCCCGGGACACCCAGCTGGTATTTGGGGAGCAAATTACCATAATCAGCAAACTAGTTTCAAAAATATTTTCTCAGAGGATTTCTTTGGCCTCAGGGCCTGACTAGAACCTCAGTATACAAAACAGGATAGGAAAAAATTTCAGATACCTTGCAGACCCATCATTGAAACATTCTAATTAAAGAACAAATTTTCACTGAAAGCAGTTATATCTCATATGAAGTCACCTATTCCAAATCTAGAATTTCTTCCACTTTGTCATCTACCTGAAAGACAAACTCCTGCTTCTGACATCAGGATGAAGCATTCCATAGCAAAACATTTTCTCCCATAAGACTTGTAAAACTGAACACCTTTAGAAAATAGCAGTTGCTTGAACTCTCAGATGCTAAATTGTTGGAAACTATTTCCTAATCTCTCACACATTAGTCTGCTATAAACATTAGCTAAATCACTTGGTAACTTATCAGACATATTACTAAAACCAACCTGGGCGGAGAATATTCAGTGATGACAGAGCACTTGAAAAAGCACCACCAGCTTTTGGTTTTTCTTCTTCCTTCTCACTTTCAACTTCCATTTCTTCTTCACCATGCTCACTGTTTGCAGTCCCATCCTCTTGGCCTATATCCTTATTTTGTCCTATCTTTTCTGGTGGTGCTTCAACTGATAAGAGAGCAAAGTCCGTGTTTTACTCCATTCATAAAGATCATTCAGAAGTATTTTTTTAAAGATATAAAAACCAAAAGTGAAAATTAAATGAAAATGTTAAATGATAATTTTATTGTTTGAGATCTAGAAAAACATGCTTTCTTAATCGTGATTAAATCACTGACATCCTCTCCAAATAAAATGCAACAAGGCAAGCCCCACCAACCACTAAACATTCTCCATATTGTCAAGTATTAAGAAAGTGGGGGAATTCAACCTTGTCAAAGTCTCTTTCAATGAGAAAGCACTGCCTGTGTTACATCAAGTCTTTCCACAAGAACCGACTGATTTCAAAAGATCCCTTTATTTGCTCTTGGGCTACACCCTACATTAGGTGGGTAACATACAGATACAGGCAGCAAGTATAAATAATGTATAAAAATATGCATGCTAAACCCAGCTATCCAAACCAAGCTGCACATATCTGACGTTTCAGACTCAAGCTCTTGTTTAGAGAATACAGCCTACTCTGTCAGTCCTGTCCCATCCAACAGATGACCTGAACACTAGCCACAGAAATTATAACTTCTGGTTTTGCTCATGCCCCACACCACTGCGTAGGCAATTTAAGGATTTTAATAAGAAAGAATATGTGGGTTATCTAAATGCAGAAAAAAACTTCAAAAATAATTTAATTACATTTAAAAAGGGTATTTCCTGCATGGAACCATGTTCAACCTCCATATGCTTCTCTAGATTGTAAGCCTCCAAGCTCGTGCTTGTAGTATTACATAATCTATGTAAAAACTTAAGTGGAAAAGGAAGCACTACACTTTACCCATGAGCTTCCCAAAAACCCATAGTACAATGAAATTGAAGTCCCAGGCTCTATTTCAAGCTCTCAAGGACTGTACATTGTTAACAGATCCTTTTGCTCCAAGACTTTGAGTCTATCATTCTAATCAAGTCTACTGGAAGGTCCAAGTCCTGAAACAGGCAGCTGTTTAACAATTAACTTAATAACAAAGACCATCACTCTGCTCACCCCAAAAATCTTCCTTTTCAAAGAAAATGCATTACAAGGACACATCTTGTCAGACAAGCACCAGGTATGTTTTCAAACGAATGGAATTCCTCCCTAATTCAATAAGCAATTCATCTGTCATAAACACAGCTGCAATTCAGAATACTAATGTCTACTAACAACCATCTAACAGAGCTGAGAAGTTCCATCCTTCTATGTTAATTTCTACATGAGAATCAAAGTACTCTCTACCAACGCAGAATAGCATTCCTAAGGCTCAAGTAACACATTTCACGCGTGCTTTGCTTCAGCTCTAAATGTGAAATTCTCTAGAAGACTAACAATTCATTCTGAAAACAATACATTAAATTACAGTACTTTATCTTTTCCACTACATAAGTTACTATTATTATTAGTTTTGCAATTACCATCTGTTGGAGAATTGGCCTCTGTTCTAACTTTTGATTTTTCAAGATCTTCTTTGTATTCTTTCTTCAACTGTTTTACAATCTTTTTGCTGTAACTTGATTTCTTCACTTTGAAAACTTCTTCTGTTTCTTTAAAAGAGAAATTGGATAACGTTACATCAGATCTGTCAAGCGTACTTATTTACTAAATCTCTAAATTTTGTACCTGGATGCCACAGATCATTCACAGATGCCATTAACAAACATTTTAGCATTCTTTCACATTCTATAGTGAAAGTCTAATTCAACGCCTTCAGTACCTCCATCAAGATTTGAAATCATGAGTCTTAGAAACCAAGTTTCAGTGATTTCAAGAGAATTCCTTTTAAGACGACTCAAAACTGTGCGAACTGTTCGGACAACAGGCAATGAGTCCGAGATGACCCACGAACACCAGCCACATCAGATTAAAACAACCTCGACACAAAGCCACGGGACAGATGCTCCTCAGCTAACACTGCTGGCTCTAGGGGGAGACTACTGGCTGCACTTACTCCCGCACAAACAAACCTGCGGGCCACGCAGGTGCAGTGAACGCAGCACAAGCGATGCACCAGCAGCACAGAAGCAGAGGCAATTTGGAGCCCTACACCGCAGCCAAGCCCTCGGGGAGCCTGCCGGCCCCGCAGGAGCCGTGTCGGGCCGGGGAATGCGCGGCCCCGCCGGGCCCGGGCATCCCTGGCCCCCCGCACCGAGCCCTCAGGGCCCGCCCCCTCTTATGTGATCCCGCATCACCCCAGGCCACACCGGGGACTGCCCTAAAAAATAAAAACGGATCCCGGCTCTCTTGGAGGCCCCGGGGAGGCCCAGTGCAGGCCGAGCAGCGCCGGGTCCCTTCCACTCCCGCAAGAAGCGACCCAAAAGCCGGGCAACCAGCCGCCTCACCCTCCTCCTCGTCCTGGAAGCTGAGCAGGCTGGCCCTCGGCACCTCTTTGTTCTCCCGCGACCGCTTCTTCTCCTTGGGGCGCCCAGCCACCGGCAGCCCATTGCCCTGCTGGGGCTGGGGCTGGGGCTGCGGCGGTGGCGCGGGCCGCAGCACAGCGGGCGCCGGCAGAGCCCCCAGGCCTGCTCGGTCGCCTCCCATCAAGCCCAGCCCCAGGCCGAGAGCCGCTCCGTAGCTCGCGGCGCAGGCGAAGGCCGCGGGGCTGCCGGGCAGGGCGAGGGGCACGCAGCCGGCGGGCAGCGGCAGGAGCCCAGCGCCTGACGCCAGCGGCACGGAGGCCTCGCTGGGCCCTTCCCCCGCCGCCCCGGCCGCCGGCTCCTGAGGCGGCTCCTCGTCGCGCTCCTCATCCTCCTCCTCCGAGTCGTTCCGCTTCCGCACATTCACCCTCCGCGCCTTGCGGAACATCCCGCCAGGCACCCGCCGGCCGCCCCGCCAGGCCCCGGTGCCACCCGCTCCGGCCACCCCGCGCTGCGGCCCAGGCCCGGCCCCGCGAGCATGGCACCGCCGCCCGCAGCGCCCCCTGCCGCCGGCTCCACCACCGGCGGGCAGGTAGAGCGGCACTGCGCCTGCGCGGCGGGGAGCGCGCGGAACGGCGGCTCGAGCGGCCCGCCCCGCCCCCGCTGGGCCCTCACGTCCGGCGCCATCTTGTGCCGGGAGAGCGGCGCGACCCGGGCGGGAAGGGGGGGGGGAGCGCGGAACGGGAGAGGAGGGTGATAAAAATATAAAGTGACTTATGTTAAATGTGAAAAATGTGTATTTTATGATTGGCTTTTCGCAAATATTAAAATGAATATTATATGTGTTGTGTTAGGAAGTTATGCTGTATTAATTCTCTTAAGTAGCGTGTTAAATATAGTTTTAGGTTATAACAAAATGTTAAAATAGAAACTATGCTATGTAAGATACTTTTTTTCTAAAGAAAGGACTCGCACCGAGATAGCAGCCACAAGCACCTAAATCTTTCAGAGAAAAAGAATTTATTGCCCCATTATCAGAAGAAACGAACTTCTTCCCGCCTCGCTCAGCCAGGGCGACGCCATCAGGATTAAGAGGAAGGAGTTGACACTGACCAGACAGAATCCTGTGTTTGAATGGAATTTATGTATCATGTATGAGGTGTATGAATACACAACAGGTTATTGTTTTTAAGGGTTAATCCTCTGCTAACGTGTGTCCTTTTTCGGGCTTATGCTGCCCAGAAAAAGGTACCCTGACGTCTGTAACTCTTTGTTCTTATTGTCTCGTATTGTACTAATTCAAATTGTCCAAATTATTATTACTCTAATTATATTGCCATTTCTATAACCATTTTATTATCGTTAAACTTTTAAAAATTTTAAAAAGAAGTGATTGGCGTTTTTCACATTAAAGAAAAGGTTCATCATGTGAGATGATTTTGTTATATAAAATTTATTATACCAGACGTAGATGTGTTTTGGAGACGTTGCTCTGGAAAAATTCTGTGAGCTTCTAATGCAGTACTTCCATCGTGCAAATCCGTATAAAATAGAATTGGTAGTGGGTTCTTAGTACCTGCTGGGGCAGAATAGGGCCGTTGGGAAGCTCACCACAATATTGAAGCTGTGGACTTTAGTAGTTGGAGATTTTTTGCTCTTTCCAGGAAAAAATCCTGCAGTGCTTACTTGGGCACTGGAATAAAATGTCTTTTGCACCAGCCTTATTGAGAACATTACAGTGGCAAAAGTATCTAGAAATTTAATTTGCTCTGTACGAAAGCCCATGGATTTATTAACCTCATTTCTTCCCAACAAGGCCAGAATACATACGTTCTCAGCTACTGCTGCATGTGTGAATTTTTGGACATTGCTGTCATTGTAATGGGGAATTACTGCGATTTCAGCACATTTTTTTACCAGAGGCCAGCAGATCTTTGCTGAAGATCATTTAGGTTTAATTTTTCCAGATTTTGGAGAAAGCCTCGGTAACATTTAGAAATCAATATATTTGTGTGTACTGGCTTTTCTTTTTTAAACACAGCAGTCTCCTATGTAGGATTGGTGAGTTGCTAGTTTGTGAAAGCAAGGTTAGCTCTCTTGCAGAGACAGCTGGATAAGGGCAGATGACATGAATTTTTTGCCTGTGTCTGTAATAGACACTCATGAGAGGTATCACTGGAAATATTTGTAATTTGGAGAAAAAGGCTTATGGTTTGTTGCCAAGGTGCTGACAAAGGAAACAATGTCTTTACAACAGCTGATTCAATTGTTCTCTAGCTGAGTTAAATGGAGTTCGGTACCCAGCTTGCAAACACCAGCGTGCTTAAATCTATTTGCAATTGTAAATAGACCCCATTAATTCCATTGTTATCACATTGCTGATTTCAGTGGTAAAGCTCACAGTAATGGATGCTGGGCATGTATTTAAGTCTTCTGAAAAATTAAATTTTGCTTCCTAGCAAAACTGCTCCATCATTGATTACAGTTATATCAGTATGACTATTTAAAATAGAAATAGTCTTTCTTTAAAATTGCAGGAGCTTGACTGGTTCCTCAGAATCTTGACAGCTATTCCCCTAAGTGCACAGAGAATCATGGAATTCCAGATTGGTTTGGGTTGGAAGGGCCCTTAAAGACCACCCAGTTCAATCCCCCCTGCCATGGGCAAGGACACCTTCCACTAGACCAGCTTGCTCCAAGCTTCATCCAGCCTGGCCTTGGACACTTACAGGGATGGGGCAGCCACACCTTCTCTGGACAGAAGTTTTCATATCTTTTTTCTCATTGGAACTCTTGAATTCTTCTGCAATGGGAGCTACATGGTTATGCCTTTTTCTGTCAAGGCACAACCTCAAAACAAAATATATCTGCATGGGCCACCTCAAATAGTTGGGAGCATTTTTGATGGGATTCTTGGATTCTCAGTTGCCAGCCCTTTGGTTTTCAAAGTGGAGCTGAATTTTACCAGGAGCATCTGTGTTTTCCTGACATATTATTATATGATGGTACAGCCAATGAAGTACAGTGCAGTTTCTTAACAGAAGTTATAAAGATGTTGGAAAGTTTGTCTAATTTGATGTAACTGATTTGAAGCACCAAAAAGCATTAGAGACAAATTTTGACCAAAGATGACAGGTTCTAGTGAAAGCAGCAGTAGAGCACATGATGGATATAGAATTTGATCCTTATCATGTAAAAAGACTGATTCACATCCAGAATGGTTGTCTGCAGCACTTCAGAAAACATGGCAATACACCTAGTTTTGTAGACTTTTGTTATTAATATTCTTGTTCCTGTTTGTCCTATTCCTTTTCCTGTTTGTTTTCTTATCTCGTTGCTGTTTCCAGTAAACTGTTCTTATCTCAACCTGTGAGCTTTGCCTTTTGTGCCTCCAGCTGGAGGTGGGGGAAAGGGAGCATGGGAGGCTTTTTCAGTGGGAGTACTGAAGTGGAGAATACCATTCCCAAACCCTGACAGAAGGATGCAGATATTTAAGTTTTTAAATCAAATATTTAATCTATGTTGTGGAACATACCAGAAATTCCAGTCCAGCTGCTGGCTGATGTTTACCTCCAAAGGTCAGACACACACAAGTTGTAGCTGTTGCAGTATCATTATTGCTAGAAATGTTTCCACTATCTAAGCATTTAATCACATTGGAAATCCTATTTCTAGACTTCCACACTGCTCATTTTCTCAGTCCTTAACAGTGGCTAACAGTTGTGATAGACCAGAAATCTGTAATATCAACAGTTTCACAGCTAAATTAAATTATTTGGATTTTTCTGTGTTGGAGGTACTATTTGCAAGAAATCCTAGACAATGTTGACAACAAGAGTTTGGACTAAGTAAAAGAGATTCAAATTCCCACCCGTGTCAAAAGGAGTGATACTGCTTTTTCCACTTAACATTTGAGGGCTTAATATTCATTAAACATTAGACTAAAATGCTTTGATGCATCCTCATTAGTTTAAACTCTTTTTTCTCAGTACATGAAGAGTGGAGAACCTTTAAAGTTCTCTACTGGTTTGCAGCCAAACAATCAGGTTTAGCTTAGCTGATAACATTTGGACTCCATCCATCTGAATCCAAACAGAAGTCTAAATTCTGGCATTCCAGGAAATTTAAACTCCAGAAATATGTCTATTCTTCTCTGTTCCCTGCAAATCAGAAACATTCCTATCCAGTTCTCAGGATTTAGTTTCTGTGTGGCTTTGGGGAGGGATATGCAAGAAGTTAAATATATGTTCAGGGTTGTATGTCTGTGAAGTGTCAAAGTCATCTGCAATGAATCTTTTCTTAAGCTAACAATTATCTACAGAAAAATATGCATTATATGGTTCTTAGTCAAACCATATTGCTGTCTCCACTGCTTAAGGCTTGGAAAATTATTTGCTTTAATTTTTAGGAATGGGAGAACTGCCTTCAGTAGAGCTCTTGAAGATATACAGAGCCCTTTTTTGTAATATTACCATTAAGATGAAATAAAATATGAGATGATTTTCTTGCCTGTTGTAGTTCTGTTCTCCATCATCTCCAAAATTTAAAAATGAAGTATTTCAGAAAACTGGAGAATATGGTGTGTGTGGTGCATCTTTCCACCATGGTTGCTCTCTGAGCATTACCCACTTCCCTTAACAGAGATAATTTATCTCTCGAACTCACCAAAATAGTTTTAGGCATAACCTATAGAAATGCAAAGAATGCAGCAGATTATGCTAAATGTCAAGATTTTCTATGCAATTTTCTCAGAAAACTGGTGGGTATACTTTCTTCTCTTATTTTTCAGTAAAATTTAGCTAGACTTCCAGTATAATCAGTACAATGATTCAAAGTCTCATCCACCTGAAACAATGGATTTTACAACTGGCTTCCATAAGCTATTTGACTTGTCTTTATGTAATGTAGCAGGTATAGAAGTTCTGTAAAAATCATAGAAGCCTTTTTCAGCTTTCTAGTTTATCTTAGAAGACTTTTGAACTCAGGAACTCAGGAAACAAGAATAGGATTTAAAATCTGAATTTGGCAAATTATCTGGATGCTTTTTGCTCACTGGTGGGTAACCAAAACCTACCTGCTTTTATGTATCTATTCTGATGAAAAGAATAACTCCTTTGTCTACAGAAGCTCAAGCTAAGAGAGAGCTGGTTTTTGTTTTATTTTCATATAATTGTCCAAGACAGCTGGTTTATTCTTGTCCAACCTTATACCCAGTGTTCATCAATGCTTGAAAGTGGCTGGAGTAATAAAACTGGTAGCACATTTGCATACCCAAAGTAATTGAAAACTGGATGCCAAAAGCTACCTGCAGCCTGCAGTGCTGGCCTGGGAGGGGTAAGGCCACTGCTGCTTTGCAGCTGGTATCTCTGCAATAGAGAGGGGAGAAGGGAAGCTGCATCCTCTGCTTAGCAACAAGCAAAAATACCCATTATTTTAGGGAAATACTTACTTCTGGTAGCAAAAACCTGCTTCTGAAAAAAACTATTTTGAGTGATCTAAATGTAGTAAATAATTTGTTCATTTTTTTTTGTCCTGAGTGAGAGGCCTCTCAAGTAAAAATCAGACTAGATATAAATAGCAGCAGAAAATTGTTTGATTGTTTCAGCCATGCACGGTTTTAGAGGTGTGTCCTCCAGCCAGCATGGAAACCCACGGTTTATTATGTGTTATCCCAAAAGTTTTCTAGCACAAGATTCCATCCCTGTTCTTTTGCTTCACAGGTTTTGACTGCTAAAGGAGATTTTCAGTGTTTATTTAGTAGTAGCATCATTTCAGGTTTTTTTAATCTGCTTTGATAATTCCATTTTTTTCCCCCTCTAATTGCAGGTCTGTGTATTAAGAAAACTGCAAAAAAGCAATAAAAAGCCTTTGACTATTGTGTGTGAGAATGCTACTCTCACAAGGAAAGTTCATCCTATTCAATGGAAGTTCCAAGCCTATAAAATTGATATCTTCCATTCTTTCTTCAGAAAAAAACTAATTAAACCCCTCATTCATCACTTATGCTAACATATGCCTATCTGAAAGTGGTGTATTAAGCAAAGAGGAGTTTAAATCTTGAGTAATATACACAGGATGAATAGAAAACCCATCTAATTTAGATTAAAATGGCATTTTAAACTGAGCAGGTGTTAAAATACAAGATTACAGGAAAATGCAATGAGTCAGTCTCTGAATAAACCTAATCTGACTAGCTACATAATCTGATCAGAAAGCCCTAGGGAGACTGTGGCCTTAAGGAAAACAAAATGCTGGATTTGCTGCTTTTACTCCATGGGAATTTTAGGAATTCCCTAAGTGGGCTGATGGCTGACAGGAATTTTGTTTTCAGTCTCTTTGCTTAAACAAATACTGTACTTATTTAGTTAGTCCATAAATAAATTGAAGCAAATAAGTTTATGATCAAAGCTGAAGTTCTACAGCCTTTCAAGCTGCAGCATGGTTCATTCTTGTTGTCAATAGCTTGAAAATGATATTTGTGTCTGCTTGTGCAGCTGAAGCCTGGGCTACTGGCATTAGGTTGTAGAGGTAGAGTGCTCAAGGGTAGTAGAACATATTCCTTCCCAGCAAGATAAAAATACAAGATAAAATAGGCAATAGTGTAGCACTGAATTTGAACAACACACTGACCCTTGAAATGTTAACTGTATGGGTATTTTGATTTTCAGGTGTACACAGACTCCAGGAGAGGCAATTCATCTATAAACACCTTTGTAAAATCCTCAAGCCTGTCCATCCTATGTAGAGCTTCTGTCCACAGCAGAGGCAAAGGTCCACAGCAGGGAAGGCTGTGACATGGAACTGGAGGGAGGCTGAATAACAGGAGAAAACTCAAGGGAAAGGAGGAAACCTTCTCCTCCCAAAGAATTGGGAGTGGTGATATCTCCCTTTTCCCCCCAGGTGAAGTCACAGCCTGGTTGTTCCCAACCCTGAGAGAGCAGAAAGGAGGCATGTGCAAGTATTTCATTTTCATGCTGTGTTTCATACATGCAGCTTGCACTTTTCCTAATAAAGAGTAGGGGGCCAGGATGAGTGGCAGGATTTGCTTTGCCAGAACACACTTGGAGCTATTCCAGCTTGGAGGTGTGCACAGTGCATGCTGTCTGGGAAGGCAGACACACACTGACCTGGGTAGTCACACTTGAATTGCATCAGGATAAGCATTACATAAATGAAAAGTGAGAAGGAAGTGTTATAAAGCTTTACCAGCACGGGAAGATAGAACTGTTTTGCACAGATGTAAAGTAGAATGATTGGTGGAATTGTGCTCCCTGGGATTTAAAGTCCAAGTATTCAAAAAAACCCACAAGTCTATATCCATGCATAAAGCATGAATGTGCAGGCTCACAAGTACACAATTGTATTTTAATACAAGAAGTGCTTTTGTAATTGTAAGGTATGCACAGTCAAAGCCCTGTTTATTCATGCGTCCTGAGAAAGGGAAAAGCTCCTGGGAAGCCAGGCATCCCAAGGATGGGTGATCAGCACTATCCAAAAAACAGAGCTACCTTTGGTGGTTCAAGCTGAGCACTTCAACACTAAAGTACTTACATTTATTTTTTGAAGACCTTTTTAAATTTTCTTTTCTGTATGTCAAACCAACTACTCCCTGGAAAAAGAGCACTTACACTGAGAGAAAGTTAGGACATAAAGTTTGACAGCAATTTTGGTTATTTCCCAGTACCCTTTCTAACGTGACCTGGAGAAAAGTTCAAGTTAAACATTACATGAAACTAAATATTACCTAATCCCAAAACATAATGCTGAAAATTACAGTCTATAGCAGCATTTAATTTTCTATTGTTCAGATCCTAAATTCGGAAAAAAAAGAGCAGAAAGTTGCATGATCAAAAAACTGGTATGAAATATTAGTGGTCACTAAGCAGCTGGAGAATGAAACTCTGGAGCAGAGCACCTTGGGGCTGAAAATCTCAGCTCTGTTCACTCAGATAGTGAATGTTGTCATTGCCATTGAGACTCCAGACCTATCTAGAAATAGTATATTTAGTTTCCTGTATCACTGACTTTATTTATAAATTAAATGGCAGAATAAAACAGAGGTCTTAGATGCTCTTTCCTTGAGCCTTCTTTTCCAATGCTCTTCTCAAAGCAGTCTTAACTAAATAAAACGTCTCAAATCCTGTCAGCTGGAATAATCCCCATGAAAATTCCTGTCCCCTTTTAAGATTTGCCTAAAGGAGTCTTTGCAAAATGGAGCAAAATCACTCCACCATTCCTTGTGGTTATTATTCATAGAACTATTAATTATTACCTTAGGCGTACAGATACGGTGTATAAACAATGGCAACACATGAAAGGCAAACTTTGCAGAATCTGTTACTTCACCTCAATTACAAAGCAACCAATTTGAAACACAAATACCTGCTAGGAAGAGTTACTGGAAAGGGAGAGAAACATCCTCATTCATAAAAATACAAGCTGTTAAATGTTTCTCTCTCATTTACCCCCCTCCTTTAGAGCCAAAACAATGAGTTACTCTTTCTCTGAATGCCAGCAGATGGGTTTGTCCATCCAGCTGGAGGGAGTAACTGGAAAGCCATAAGAGGAATGGCTGAGGTCACCTGGCTTGTTCAGCCTGGGGAAGAGGAGACTGAGAGGGGAAACTTCATAGCAGTCTGCAGCTTCCTCACAAGAGGGAGCAGAGGAGCAGGCACTGTATCAGGGGAGGTTTTGGCTGGATATTAGGAAAAGGTTCTTCCCCTAGAGGGTGGTTGGGCAGTGAGCAGGCTCCCCAGGGCAGTGGTCGTGGCCTCAAGGCTGCCAGAGCTTAACAAGCATTTGGACAATGCTCTCAGGCACAGGGTAGGATTGTTGGAGTGTTCTGTGAAGGACCAGGAACTGGAAACAATGATCCTTGTGGGTCCCTTCCAAGTCAAGATATTCTGTGACTCTATGAAATTTTCAGTCACAGTTAGCAGAGGTACAGCTGGCTCTCAACTGTTCAAACACTGTGTATGCTTCTACCCAATCCACATGGAAAATACCACCTTTATGGCATGTTTTACATTCCTGTTTTCACAGCAGAGTACTTACTGAATACTAGAATTTCTGCTGCTAGCCTGGGACTAACTGTCCTGAATAAGCAGTGAGATTATTTGCAAGAACTTATAAGCAGCTTCACAAGGAAATGCAGTAGGACTAAACTAAAAAAATCATAAGGCAAAGTGCTG
Source organism: Agelaius tricolor (assembly GCF_023055355.1). Taxonomy (NCBI): domain Eukaryota; kingdom Metazoa; phylum Chordata; class Aves; order Passeriformes; family Icteridae; genus Agelaius; species Agelaius tricolor. The sequence goes on from NW_027269269.1 coordinate 33,471,082, forward strand.
TGGAGCAAAGGCACTCTAGTAGGGCACATGTAAGGAACAAAGACTAAGATCTGCTGTGATTCAAATGAAAAGATATTTTCTGCTTCTTCAAAAATAATGCCTGGCCTTTACATGCTCCAGGTCCCTCTGGGAACAGTGGATACTGGTACTCCAGATTGCAAGGCAAGATGTTTTCTATTACCATCTGTATGGCAGTTGTCTTTTGTCAAGTGGGCAGTTTGCCTTATCTCTCTCTGAATGATCACAATCCCTCCTCCCTCAGGAGGGGACATCTGCTGATAACAGACTATTGAATGTCACTGCATGACTGATAAGAACTATAACATCCCATTGGGAGATGCTCTGCCCAGAGGGAGAAGCCAAGCATTCCTACCCAGATATAATCTGGAGGTACTGGAATTACTGCATAGCTTCTCCACTGGATTTCCCAGAGGAACAGCAGTTGCCTCTTCTTCCACTAGATCTTTGGAGGAGGACTACACCCTCTTCTACAAGATCTCTGCTCTAGCAGAACCACACCTGACACTCCAGGAGGGCTGCAGCCACATTTCCAATTAGACAGGGTGTCAGGTTGAGTTCTGACTGTCAGTGTTGTTCTAGTGTACTGCATTGTTTTATTTTATCCTTTTATTTTCTTCCCTATTAAAGAACTGTTATTTCCTGCTCCCATATTTTTCACCTGAGAGCCCCTTAATTTAAAATATATAGCAATTCAGAGGGGTGGGGAGAGTTTACATTCTCCATTTCAGAAGAAGCTCCTGCCTTCCTTCCTTAGCAGACTCCTGTCTTTCCAAACCAAGACACACGGTAAGAACGTTTGGCCAAAGTCAGGAGGAGTTAGGGTGCCATTCAGGGCCTGAACATCCAGGCATTTTCTTTTTCCTGGCAAACAGCACACCTGTCCAAGCCATGAGCTGAAAGCTTTTCCTCAAGAAAGCTGTGGGAAATGGTGTCAACAGCTTTACTAAACCCCAGGTAGGCAACATCCACAGCCTTTGACTCACCCACCAAGCAGGTCATCTTGTCACAAAAGCCAGGTTGGTCAAGCAGGACTTGTCTTTCACAGACCCATGTTGGCTGGACCTGATCCCTGGTTGTTATGCACGTGCCAAATTATGGCACTCAGGATGGTCTGCTGCACCACCTTTCAAGGTACCTGAGACTTTTTTTCATTATTTGTCTCTAGATTTCCCTGGCCATCCAGTAAAGGAGATTCTCCTTAGCCCTCATTTTGTGGTTAATGTATTTATAGACACATTTGTTTTATTGTCTTTTACAGCAGTGGCCAGATGAACTTCCATTCTTCTTGTTTTCTCTCTGCCTCATCACATCCTTGTTGATTTCCTGACTTGCTGCCCCTTCTTTCAAATATTATAAACTCTCCTTTTTACTCCGAGTTCCAGACAAAGTTCCCCTCCCTCTGGCTCTTCTTTCAGCGTAGCCTGTTTCTGTGCCCTGAAGATTCCTTCGTACAGCACATCCAGCCTTCCTGTGCTCCTTTGCCCTTCAGGACAGCCTCCCAAGGTGTCAGAAAAATTTTGCAAAGCACTTTGCAAGGTTGTACAGTTAGCAAAACACCATTCAAACTGCTCTTGTGTTGTAGGAATAATAAATTGTTAAGGATCTCTGGCATTCAGTTGCAAACACTGACCTTTATCTGCAAAGGCTTTGCCTTAGACATCGTAACAGCACAAACCATGTTAGGTCTTTGATCTCCTATGACATGCATCCAGCTTACCTGAGGCTGTCCTGTTGATCCGAAGCCTTGGTCTCCACACTCCCTAGAATCTGTTTTGGGGACAGAAGATTTAAAAAGGATAAGTTGAGCAATTCTGGGTTTTTCAGGTACAGTCATGGGTGGAGTAGAGGTGGAAACCATTGCATGTATTTGTCCAGTAAAATCTGCATCAACAACATCAGGGTGCACAATGATACCTTGCATTGTGGTACTGGACCTTCCAATTAACAATGCACTCAATCCTTTCCCGATAGGCGCCTGAGCCTTGAGAGAGAACTTATGTACCTTTGAGGTACTTATGGTTACTGTGAGAGAGGTGACCACATCCAGAGACAGGGACAACACACACCCCAATGTCCACGTGGCAAAAGAGCAAGTTTCTTCTTCAAACTCCTCTTTATAAAGGCGATCTGAAAAACCCAGTCTGGATAACTCATTGGTCTGATCTTTTACACTGCCCAGCTCCCGGACCAGTGAGATGTCTGCGGCTTAGGACAGAACATAATTGGCTGAGGTTCCTGTCACTCAACTCAAGGGCTGGTTTTATGGAGCCAGCTCAGTATCTTATTTATAGCTGAATTAATTGCCCAGTACAAATCAGCTTGTACAGTAACATCCAGGAACCTCCTGAACTCTCTCCTCTGTGCTGGTTGTATTTTCAGCAGATGTCTAGTGTGTTGAAGCCACCATGAAGACAAGGGCTGGCCATCATGAGACTTCTTGTCTGCCTCTTGGTCCTCAGTTGAGTGATCTGTACCCAGCTCTCACCTGGATATCTGCCCTGTTGGCATTCCCCACAATTCTTACCCACCAACCTTCGACACTTTCATCATCACCGTCAAGCTCTAGACAGTCAAAACACTCCCTCACATACAGGACTACCCCATCACCTTTCATTCCTTGCCTGTCCCTTCTGAAGAGTTCACCACCAACCATTGCACCATTTCAGTGGTGCCAGTCATCCCACCATGTCTTTGTGATGGCACTATGCCATGATTTTCCTCCTGCAACATGTCTTCCAGGATCTCCTGTTTGCTCCCCATGCTGCAGGCACTGGGGCAGATGCACTTCAGTTGGGTTATCAATCCCAATGCCTTTTTGGGGAGAGTTCCTGAGTGACCATTCTTAGGAGCTTCCATGGTTTCTAGCACATCAATAACACTTGCACTCTTGCTGCTTCATGGCAGTGAAGTAGACATTTCCTATGTCTGCTGAGATGGTAGCCTGAATGACCTCACTAACACACCATCCTTCAAACAGTGTCAAGCCACTCCCAGGCTTATCTCAAGTGACCTGGTTTTTATCCCCTTCCCCCTTCAAATCCAACTTAAGGCTCATTCAACATGCCCTGCTAACTCCTTTTCCCTCTGAGACAGGTGTACCCAGTAGGCTTGTCACCAGTAGGCTTGTTGTCATCTAAGTCATCCCATGATCAAAAACCTCTGTTGGTGACACCTGGCTTAAAGCCAGGGATTTGTCTGTACAACTTTCCTGTTTCTAACCTGAACAGTGGACCCCCCAGATCAACCTCCCTCAGTTCTACTGCTGACCATGACAACCTGTCGTTGGGAATATGTCAGCTGGGGTCCAATGTCCTGGCCATGTCCCTTTCCAACTCCTTTCACACCCCCACCTTACTCGCTGGTGGGGCAGCATGAGGAGCACCAAAGGCCTTGACACTCAGCATTGACTGAAACATCCCTGGTTTATCAATCCTCCCTCCAGCAAAAACCCAACCCACAGCCCCAGGGAAGAAATGGAACTTATCCTCTGTCCAAAACAGAACATTCTCCATTCCTTATTCTATGCCATGTACATCCTGCTCAGGTCCTGAGATATCCAATACCCACCAGCCCCTTCCCACCCTTAGCTAATATGCACAGATATAATTCCCTTAGTCTATGGACCATTCCTATGAAATGCCCATAAAATGCCCTTAAAATGTCCACAAATGTTCACAAACTCACAGAATCACAAAATAGTTTGGGTTGGGAGGGACCTTAAAGCTCATCTTGTTCCAACCCCCTGCCATAAACAGGGACACCTTCCACTGGACCAGGGTGCCCTCCAGGCCCCATTCAACATTGAACATTTCTGGGGATGGAGCATATACCTGCTCTTGTTTGGCCTTCTGGATGGCTGCAGTGCCTCCAGGAGTGTACCTGCTCTGTTGGGGGTTTATGCATGGCCACACACTTTGAGGTGTTCCAGCATGACCTCCAGCACAGCCACAGATGCTTCAAGGTGTACTTTCTCTGGCATGGTCTTATCCTTGGACCACATTCCCTTCAGAGGTGCTCCTGCTGTACCATGGACATACCCACGGTGACCAATGCTTTTGGGTGTCCTGCTTCCACATGGACACATCCACAGCCACCAATGCTTTGGGGTGTCCTGCTTCCACATGGACACATCCATGGCCACCAATGCTTTGGGGTGTCCTGCTTCCACACAGACACATCCAGAGGTCACAGTAAGCAGAAGCAGCCACTAATGAGAATCAGACTAATTTACAATAAGGCGAGCACAGGAGTCATGTGGTTTTACTTTCCCTTTCTCCTGGCCTCCAGGGCTGCCCTGGCCAGGCTCTCCTCACAGCAGATCTTACTCCTCATCCCAGTTGCACCAAGGGGACAGTGTGTCCTCCTCCCCACAGCTCCCCCAACTGGATTCCTGCCCTCAGCCAGGGACAGTGCTGCTTGCACTTCCCCCACTATAGCAAATCCTTTGTGTGCCATCCCAGTGAGCCCCAGGAACCCTCCTCCTTGGTGTCCCCAGCACCTCCAACTCTCATCCCCCTGACCCCCCATCACCCATGGATATCCCTCTATATGTGGTTGTTGTCCATCTCCCTGCTGGCTGATGGTGCCCTTTGTCTGGGGAGGACCCTGCTTCTGATGGACACAAACCCTGCCGGTATGTGCCAGTATGCGGGGGTGATGGGTGAGCATGTCCAAGTCATTGCTGCCAGCAAAGGAGGAGTCAGAGGTGGCTGAACACATGAGTGATAAAGTCTTGGGGGTTCACTTTGGCTTGGAAGTGAGCCTGGGGGCCTAGGTGTAGGCTGCCATCCCAGTGTCAGGAGCATTGGCCCCATGGTCCCCCTGCTTTGTCTCTGACCCTCCAAGTGTGCTGTGCCCTGCTGTGCAGACCTGGGTACCCAGGGAGAGGTATTCCTGCTGACCTGAGCCACAGCCTATGCACTCCTCAGCAGCATGAGGGGACTGGGGCAAGCACCACATCCCAGGTCAGGAGCACCCTGCACCCATGCAACAGCATGTCTCCACAAGGAAATGCTGCTGCAGGCTTGTTCCTGGTGGGTCACACAGCAGGGCAGGTCTCAGCTGGTGCTGGCATCAGTGTCTGGGTCAGTGCCAGGACGTGTGTAGAGGAGGGGCTTTGCCCTCTGATGTAGCTGGGGTGCTTCCCCCAGCCTGCCTGCATCTCTCAGCAGCCCCTCCCAGTCCCCATCACCCTTCCTGACCTGACCTTGCTCCTGCTGCCACACCTCCCCAGCCACTTGTGGAACAACCAGTTGCTTCCCTGTCCACAGCACTGCAGCATCTGGGGGCTTCCCTTAGGGTGGCTCTGCCCACCAGGAAGCATCTGCTGGCCAGGAGACCCCCACACCAGCAAGACCTCATCAAGGAGATAGTGCTGGACATGGCTCCCACCTTCTTAGCTACTACTGTGTCTAGGGGAGCATTCCAGTGCCACAAACCTATCCATGTTGGCTGCTCCACCTCCACCTCCCTCTGGAAAATGGCAGTTGCCCTTCAACTGAGATGTCATCTTCATGATGGAGACCTGCTACAAGTCCCTACCGGGGACTTTTCCATGAGGACAAGGAGGTCCTCATCCTACTTTTCCAGATGTTTGAGGTTGCTGACATCACCCTCTTCCAGCTCTGTTTCCAACTGTGCTCAGCACCTACAACTGTGATTTTGTGAGTTGATGTCCCTGCAGGACAGTGTCTCCTGCCATTGGGCCACGGGGACATGTAGCAGGGAATGGTCCTGTCCCACCAGCTCTGCCAAGACAGGAAGGTCTCGATCTTGGTCGTGGGGTGGGGCGTGCCATGGGCACAGGGCTTTGCACATCTCCGAGCTGCCGTGACCCGTGGTTTGCGGTGGGGTCTGTGGGCAGCAAAGCGTGACACAGTGTGACACAGCATAGCACAGTGTGACACAGCGTGACCCAGTGTGACACAGCATGGCACAGTGTGACACAGCATGGCACAGCGTGACCCAGTGTGACACAGCATGGCACAGTGTGACACAGCATGGCACAGCGTGACACAGCATGGCGCAAGATGGCAGGGCATAGCAGGGCTGGGTGCCATGCTGTGCAGTGAGGAGGCAGGCACACACCAGGCAAGGAGAAGGGGTGGGGGATGGAGCCACCAGCATCCCGGGGACAGTAGGACAGGAGGGGGGACACAGAGGGTCTTGCATGGCAGGTGTCTGTGCCCAGCTAAGCCTGGCCATAGTGCCAGTGTCCCCAGGACATTGATTGAGCCTGCCAGGGGCCTTTGCTGAATGGCAGCTGTGGTGTCAGGATGCAGCTGTGTGGGGGATCTGTGAGAGGGGATGGAGGCTGGAATTAACTGGGCTAGGAGGTACAGCAGGACTGCCTTGGGCAGGTCCCTGACCAGGTGGCTGCTCCATTGCTTGCCTTCTCCTGGCTCCTAAGAGTCACTGTGGGACTGGGGTGTTCCCAGGGGACTCCTGTGGCTCCCTGGGCTGAAGGCAGCTCATGGGGGCTGCATCTGGAGGCTTCTCCATCCCCTTCATCCCTATCCTTCCCACATTCTGAGCATCCTGAAGTGTGATGTCCATAGCCCAGGGGTTGCTCAAGGGGTTTGGGATCTGATCCCCAGCCTGTCCCACAGCCCAGAGGAGTCGCAGCCCCCACAAGCACTTGGGGGAGCAAGAAGGGGGCTGGGACACAAGAGCAAGGGCCCTGCCAGCACAGGATGGTTAAGGGGGCTGCCCCATGGAGCAGCAGATGGGACTCAGCAATGCCATGCTGAGGAACAGCCCCAACCCCCCAAGTGCAGAGAGGGATGTGATGGCCCCATCTTCCACTGTGCCTGCAACCCAGGGCTTCTCCACCCACCCTCTCCTCCAGGGCAGGGCACAGCCATTGTGCCAGGTATTCCCTGTGGCTCTCTAGCCCTTTGGAGGCAGGAAGGGGGTGAGGAATGGATCCTGCCCTTCACAGGCGCCAGGGCTACCTCCTCTCCCTCCCTCTTCATCCCATGGGTGCCCTCTACACCCCTGGGCAGCACCATCCCCAGGATGCAGGTGACACTGGGCAGCCTTGATGTACTTTAATAAACTCTGGGGTCCCAGAGCCAGCTATGGGCAGAGCTGGTTCCAGCCCAGGCAGTGCTCCTGACTCAGCTTGGGACACCAGGAGCCCCACTCACAGTGCGGCCAGCACATATGGGGCCGTGCAGTCCCCAAAGCAGGTCACAGAGACGGGCCTCCCTGGGGGTATCACACATGCATGCAATAGTGTGGGGCTGTCAGAGCAGGGAGCTGCACTGCAGGGTGCTCACCCAGCATGGGAGCTGCCCCCTGGCTCAGCCCAGGCCCCCACTGTTCCCAGGGACAGGGGCTGGTGCTTGGGACGGCCATTGCACCTCCCTGGTGTCGGCACCGAGGGGACTGAGCACCACGCAGGTGAAGTTGGTGTGCAGGTGCTGCTTGTTGAAGGAGCTGAAGTGCAGGTCACGGTGCAGGACCCACCCCGAGCCCTGCAGCTCCTCTCTGTGAAGCCAGCAGGGACCAATCAGTGCCTACTCCAGATGGGCAGACCCAGGGGCCTTGTCCCAGCCTGGGCTGCCCCGCTGTCACTGCCCCTGTCCCCATACTCACTGCACTGTCCCCTCACGCACAGCCCCGTCTGGGTGCAGGCTCTCCACGAAGAAGCCGTTCTCCAGCCAGTAAAGCAGCGTCATCTCTGGAAGCTCACTCAGTGCTTCACATGACACAGTCACACTCTCACCTGCAGCCAGAGGGGGTGTGAAGGTCAGGGGGGGCTGCAAGGGTCCCCAGTGCCTCCCAGATACAGGCACAGCCCCCCTCCCTAACTAAGGGGAACATTCCCCCACCTCATCAGCACCCTGAAATCTTGGCTGTGGCTGGAGGATTCACCTTGTGTCTGCTGGAGGCTGGCACAGGAGCTGAACCCCACTACAGCCTCCTCACCCCCAGGCCCTGCCATGGCCCTGAGGGTCTCTCACCTGGGTGAGGAAGCTCTGCTGGCATCCGCAGGGTGGTGATGCTGGGTGGCTGCAAGGCCATAGCACCTGGGGGAGCACAAAGGGGTGAGCTGGAAGGTTGAGAGTGACCCCAAGACATTTTTGTAGTGGGTGAGGAGGCAGGGTCCCGCAAAGGGACGGAGGCACTGCTCATCCCCAGATCCCTGAACAAGTCTCTTGAGGGGCAGAAAGCCCGGGGCTGACCTTAGGCTCCCCAGTACCCCCCACTTACCTGTGCAGCAAGCAGCCAGGCCCCAGCAGAGCAGGAGGATCCAGGCAGGGCTTTCCAGGGGCTCTGCAGACAAAAACGGAGCTCAGTGCTGGACACACAGGGATGCTTCTCATGAGCTTGGGATGGTTCCCCCAGCACTCCCTGAGCCTGGGATGGTCCGTGCTCTCAGCATCCTCCCAGCTGGCCATGGTAACCCACCCAGCATGCTCCCCCCAGGAGTCCCCAAGGCGACGGTCCCGTACCCTCGTATCCGTCCAGCACCCCCCGAGTGTGGGATATCCCGTACCCCCCAGCATCCTCCTCCCGCGGTCACTCAGGTCGCGGCCGGTGCCCCCCAGGGCTGTCCGCCCAGCGCTCCCGTACATACGGACAGTCCGCGGCTCGGGCACGGCGCTCGGCTCGGCTCAGCTCGGCTCGGCTCGGCGGGGCTTTATGAGGCGGCGCGGGGAGGGGCGAGAGGCCGCCGTGACTCAGCGGGAGCCGCCCGCGCCCCGGCCCCGCCCCGCCCCCGCACAGGGACCCGCACCTGGACGCTGCTGTGTGTCGATGTCCATGTCCCCGAGGCCCCCGAACCTGCCTTGTGTCCCCAGCACCCCATGCCCCCCGTGCTCTATGTCGCCTGCACCTGGGGATACACATCCCACATCCCTCAGGCACTCCCGTGATCGGCATCCAGGACCGCCCCCGCCCCTAGGGGAGCATCCATGGGCTCGACAGGGATGTGGGGCACAGCTGGGCCCCCCAGTGTCCAGCACACGGGGCGCTGGCTGAGTATCACAGGACTCTGAACAGGCTGGTTTGCTCCCCGATGCTTTGGGATCAGGGACAGGAGGAAGGTGGGTGAAGTCCCCAGGAGACTGAGTACGACAGTGGCTGGGAGAGCCTGGGTGTTGGCCCCTGGGTGTCCCAGCTGGAGGAGGACAACAGCTTAGCAGATAGAAACTGCCAGGGCTTTAGTTCTTGGCTGCAAGAAGCCATCTCCTATGTCCCTCAGCAGTCCCCCACCCCCAGAGCCAGCCCCTTGACAGCAGATGTGGTTTTGACAACCCACTGGTTACAAAACCAGGGGCCAGGCCCCACACCCCACTTCTCAGCAGCATCAAGGCTGAGAGCCAGTGTGGATACAGCAATAGGGCAGAAGCAGCCACCTGAGTCACAGGCCCTGGCAAGTCTTGGAAAATAGTCCCTGAACTCCGAGTGAGTTTTGTTATCCATTCCCAGCAGAGGAGGAGGGTGACAGGAACAGGAGTGTTATCTTGGGGACCTGGCAAGTGCAATACCAACCAGCTTAGCTCTGGATGCTACAGGGTGAAAGAAGTGAGCAGGGAATGCAGATGGGTGCTTGGGCATTATCCACCCAATATCTGTCCCCTAGGAGAGATGAAAGGAGGAACTTTCCATGCCCTGCAGCAAGGAAGACGATCAAGAAAAACCCAGGGCCACGTCTCCATTTCCAGGGCTCTTATTTTGGTGTTTGGCACAATACTGCAATGTGGTTTCATTCAAAAGAAAACTCAGAGGATTCAGCACGGTGCTGGGGTTCCCCAGGGGGAACACAGCCCACACAGCCATGTCAGCACTGTGACCACTTCCCAAATCCCCTGAGCCAGGAGCTGCCTTGTGCCCCCAGGGAATATGACTCAAGTCTCCACAAGCCAAAATACCACTGCTGGCCCTGGGATTGGGGACTTTACCCCACCCACTACCAAAAACTGAGCCCAAGCCCACTTGCCCCAGCAGGACCTTAGCATGGCTCCTAGCAGCAAGGCCAGGAGGATGTCATGGAGTAATGCTGGGGCAGGGAAATGCCAGCACCAGCCCAACCTTCACTCCATCCCTTTTATTCCAGTGCCAAGAGCAATATGCAGTGAGGGCGGACCTGCGCCCGGGGCAGGGGCACCTGCTCTTGGCTGCTCCTGACGTACCGCCACCATCACCCACAAGGGCACGGAGAGGAGCAGCACTGGCCCCACTCCACGCCTTGGCTGACCCCCCCCGCCCCCCCCGAGCAGTCAGGGGACGCTGCTGGACTCCAGGGAGGAACACAGAAAATTTGGGAGCATATAAAAGGGTTCCCCAAGGCAGAGCCCACCATCACCATGCTGGAGAGCAGCCTGGTTCCTGCTGGCATACCCGTGGCACCCAGAGTGGACCTGGCAGCTGGGGGTAGCCAGGTGACCTTCATCCCCTCTTTCAGGGCACTGGGCTCCAGCCTCTCCTCTGCAGCCCCCATATCCCATCCTCGCTGCCAGCAAGGCTGCTCCAGGGTGCTGGCATTGGGAGCTGACAAAGCCTTGGCTCTTCTCTGTCATGGCCTCCCCTGACAGAGTGGCAGGAAGGAGCTGGTGAACAGCCCCCAGCCCAAAGCTCAGCCCAGCAGGGCGCTGCAAAGGGCTGGACAGGGACAGGGAAAGGGGACAAGCGTCTCTTTTTGGCTGCAATAGAAAGTTTTAAATATGCTCATTAAAATAATTGCTTTTTAAAAAAATCCTCCCCTAGCCCCAGCAGGAGGGGCCCTGATGTTGCTGTCCTTGGTGGTGGCCAAGGTCCTGAGAGGTGACGGAGCAAAGCCAGCATCCCTGGTGGCAATGTCCTCTCGTGGTTCCGCGGCTCCCCACCGCCTGCCCTTACTCCAGCCCCAGGATGTAGTTGATTCCCTGGACCAGTCCGATGATCACCGGCTGCCAGGCCACCAAGTAGCGCAGCCAGTCCAGCAGCTGCCCATACATGACATGAGGCCTCTCCCAGCTGGGCAGGAAGGAGTTAAAGAGTCGTGGGGAAAGGGATGAGAGAAGCACAACCCACCCAGAAGCCACCCAAAAGCAGGGACAGAGAACACAGGTGCCCAGAGGGATGGACAAGCACCCAGGAAGGACAGACATGAGTCCTCATGGAGGGACGGCTGTGGCCAGGCTTGCCCTGGGTTTTGCAGGGTCTCTGCCAGAGCCACGTGCTGCAGAGACCTACTGAGGGTGCCAGGCAAGCCTCTCACCCCTTGTGTGCTCTACCCACTGCTTCCCTTCCCAAAGTGCTGGCTCCCAGCAGGAGAAAGGATACGGATTACTGAACATCCTCTTGAGATCCACCTTCTCTTTGCAGTATGGACACGTCTGCTTCTTCCCGACAATGCACCAGCCCCGGATGCAGAACTCATGGAACCTGGGGAGTGGCACGTTAAGGGGAACTGGAAGAAGAGGGGGATACATGGCTCAGTGTGGAGGAAACCACCAAGGCCAAGGAAGTCCCCCCAGAGCCATGGAAACATCCCCCCATGTGAGGATGGTGCATTGCACAACCACAGCCCTTTCCTAGAAGGTGCAGCAGCTTCCAGGACAGCGGAAGGAGCTCATGGGGCAGCAGAACAGAGCCAGGGTGGCAGCATGAAGGCCCTGACCCATGCATGGGCACCAGGGAGACTGAAACTCTTCAGTGATGGTGCCCAAGCACTGAGAAGGTTTGGACAGCCTGGAAGAGCTCTGTGAACTGCATGCATTTTGGAAGCCTTCTTCAAAGCTTCCTGGAATTAACATTTAAGGAATTTCTCTGTAAGTAAGGGTCTGACTGACAAGTGCTTGCTATGCTCTGTCAAAAGGATTTGCATAACCTGAGCACAGCCTGCAGAAGTTACAGGAAAATATGAGGTGGCTGCAGATGACTCTGCCACGTACATTGGTGTCACAGAGCAAACAGACTTTTCCCAGAATATCTATGCTGCTCAAAACATGGAAGAATGCCAGGCAGCAGCAACAGGAGTCACTTCCTTGTCAGCCCTGGAGACATAGATGCAGGAGTGCCCAGCCAGCCATCACCCTTGAGGACCCAGGAGCACCAACCAGCTCCTCTGACAGCCACGCCACCCCAAGCTGCTGCAGTCCCAGGCCCTTGCACAGGGTCAGCCATAAATCTCACCAACAGCTCCCAAGAGTTAAATTTAGGCTCCTGTTCTGCCAGCATGACCTTTGCTCAAGCCCAGTTTGGAAACCACCTCGCAGGCAGTAACATACACACTGCCAGAGGACATCCCATGTGTAGACTGAGTCACCACAGGGAAAAAACCCCACGTGCCACCTCAGCTGGGACTGAGCACCAACTAGGACTTCCAGTTTCAAAACCCAGTTCTCATCAATCAGCTGACAGAAAGGGCTGAGTGAGTCCAGCGTGCTGGAAACCCTGGAGGAGTTCAGGAGAAGGAGGAAGCTGCTGGGCTGTGGCCAGAGCAGGTAGCAATCAGCATGCTGACCAGGGGGCTGTTTTCAGAGGGGGCCAGCAGTGTTTCCCCACAGTTCTTCCTTATAGACACTCGGACCCACTGCAATGCATCTCTGATGAGGGGCCAGTGTGGCATGGAGCAGGGATGCCTCATGTCCTGACCTCACACCATCACCTCTGCCAGAATATCTGCTGGGGGCACTGCCAGACAGATGGGTCACAGCAGATTTGTCAAAAGCAGGTAAAAACTGAGGTGCAGCTCCATGACTCGGCAGAGGGAGCTGGGGATGAGAAGGAAGAGGAAACAACCACTTGGGAGTGGCAACGAAGTAATTTCAGGGACACCTCTTCCCATGCCAAGTCAGTGATGACACAGGGACAGATCACATGCAAAGTCAGCTGGACAGCCTCGCTTCCCAGAACAGGCATTTCTTCACCCAGCACGGGAGAAGCCGTGGGGCAGGAGCTCCCTGCTGCCCACCCCAGCGTGGGGCCAGTGAGGCAGGGGGCTGGCACCTGCAGAGAAGGATACACGTGGTTGCAGGAGAGGCGGTAGGTGTTCTCAATGATCCCTTCCTCGTTGACATCCACGAAGATCTGCTGGCCGCAGACGGCGCAGACGCTGTCAGAGAGGTGCTTGGTGGGCATCCCTGAGGCGCTGTAGAACTGAGCGGGGGCAGAGCAGAGGGAGAGCAGTGACAGTGGCAGGCCACGTGTCCCACACCCGCGCTGGCACAGCTAAGCTCTAAGGAGGGCTGGGCTCAGCTCCCCACGAGTCCAGCCTTGGCCTTTGGGGCTTAAAACCTTGTTACAGGTCCAGCTGTGGGAACAACTACAACAGGACAGCTGCTCAGTGATGCAGTGGCCCGTCACACCCCCTTCCCAATGTCGAGGGGCCAGCCCTCTCTGCTCCTCAACAGCCAGGTGGGTTTTCAGCTGCCTGCCAGGGCCATGCACCCAGGGCAGAGACTGGGAGAGAGAGTGGGACAAGCTGGAGGTCACAGCTTTGATCCAAAATAACAACTTTGGGCTGCCAGTCAGATAGAGCCCCCACCTCCAGCCCTGCAGGTCCCTGACTCTCATTCAGCAAAGCACAGAGAGAGCAGCCACCCCTCTCCATTTCCCAGCCTCATGGCTCAGCACAGGGCTGACATAACACAGAGAGTGTGGTCACAAAACCAGGTCCCACACACTCCAGCTGCAAGGGATCCCTCAGGTCATTGAGTCAAACTCCCTGCTCCACTACCTAAAACTAAACCATATGACTAAGGGACTTTTTGAACTCTGGCAGACTTGATGACATGATCATGTCTCTGGGGAGCCTGTTCCCTCTGGGTAAATAACCATTACCTCATGTCCAACCTGCACCCCCCCAATTCAGCTTCACTCCCTTTCCTCATGGCTGGACAATCACCTCCCCTGGCCACACATTGATGCCATGCCTGATGCACCCCAGGACACAGCTGGCACCTTTTAGCAGTCAGGACACACTTCATATTCAACTTGGTGTCAACCCTAACTCCCTAATTCCTTTCCATAGAACTCTCTCTGGACTCTTATTCCCAAATTTGTACCTATAACCAGGATTACACCATCCCAGGCAGGGAATCTGGCCCCTGTTAAATTTCACACAGCTGGAGCTTGCCCAGCTCTCTCTCCAAGGAGGTCACAGTTCCTCCTGGTTTAGTACCATCAGCAAAACATGCCTCTGGCAGAGCCCTGGCAGAGCTTTGCTCTGAACATCCAACAGAGCCCTGAGAATCTAAGAGAGACCCTGTGCCAAGGTGTCCTAGTGTGGCAGGCCAGGGGCTGGAGCAGAACCTCAAGGAGCAGCAGCAGAAAGCTCAGAAAGATGGAAACACAAAGTCCAAGACCCTAAACAGCTGCTGAAAAGAAGAAACATGACCTACTCCACTGGTGTCCTAGGTCATGTATTTTTGGTGGAGTGGGTTATTTTGATACCAAGTGAGTGGGCTACAGATTTTAGGCCACTGCATCCTCTGTCCACAGGGACAGCTAAAGTTGCAGCAGGTACAAGGAAGGAAGCCCACAGTGTGAATCCTTCCCTGGTGGCTGCAGGTCACAAGTTAATGCAAGCACAGTGGTGTCCGAAATGGGAGTGTTCATTGGAGATTTTAAATGCCCAGGAAAAGAAATATTTGTCAGTTTAGCAGGGCTAAACAAACCATTCCACTTCTCCATAGAATCAGAAAATGGCTTGGGTTGGAAGGGACCTTGAAGGTCACCCAGTTCAACCTCTTTCCATGGGCAGGGACACCTTCCACTAATCCAGGTTGTTACAAACTCTATCCAATCTGGCCTGGTACACTTCCAGGAAATGGGGCAGCCACAGCTTCTCTGGGGAATCTGTGCCAGTGTCTCACCACCCTCAGAGGAAAGAACTTCCTGTCCTGGAGATGGAACCCTGCAGAGGCTGCGCTCTTCAGGAAGGATCTCAGAGCAACTCTTATTATATTAGATCCAGCGACCCTTCCTTGAGGGGGGAATTCCCATTTGAGGGGAGCCAAAGCTGCTGCAGAGCCCAACATGTTTCAGGCCTCCTGATACGGGGCACAACTCTGGCCTGGGGTACAATCCACCGTGAACTCACCCCGATGGTTGAGGCCATGTAATCTGCACACATTTCAGCAAAGTCCCGTTCCAGCACTCCATAGTAAAGACCATAGAAGAGGAGGGAGATGCCAAAGTCCATCGCATCTTCTGGTTTGATTCTACAACAGAAAAACCAGCAACAGGGTTTTTTGAGGGCAAAGCCACTGTAATCATATTCTAGAGAATGTATTACTCCAGAGAAGCAAACTCTCTAACGATGAAGCTGGTTTGGGCTTGAGTCTTCTGCCACCACCCATGGACTGGCTGCTTCTTGCAGTATAGCAAAAAAAAAAAAAAAAAAAAAAAAAAAAAAAAAAAAAAAAAAGCCACTGCTGCCCCCAGAGCTGGGGGAGCTTCCAACAAGTGAGCTGGAAGAAGGGCTCTCCAGCAACCCAGACCAGTTCAGGTACCAGCATCCTGTCATCCCCCCAGGAGTGAAAGGACACCCCAATAGTGTCTTTGGTCCCATTAATCATTGCCAAGTAAACCGATTTTCCAGAGTAATAGCCAAAGGTGTGTTCCATGCCATTGATTGCCCCAGGAGTGGGAGCTGAGAGATTCACTCACCTGAATAATAGGTTAAGTCCAAAAAGCGTAAACATGACAGCCATGTACCCCACGATCCCAGTGGCATAGCTGATCTTGTATATTAGTAGAAACCATTTATAAACCAGTCTGTAAAGCATTAAAACAAAGAATTTCATTACTTCATTTTTCCCTGAATGAAAGTGTGCCAATCATCTGAAGAGTTTTATTTTTCACACCTGTTGTGTTTTTGCAGACACTTCACCTACACACGGACAAGAGCTTTACATTCCTAATTCAACCTGTCATGGGCTGCTCACAGTCTTGACTTCCAAACTAGAAACCTCATGATCTCCAAAGGCCATAAGGAAGCGTGCTGCATGCTGGGAATGCCCTGGGTGAGGACACCACCCCACATGGACTCCACCTTTCCACCCCCCACCCAGGTACCAGGTATATTGGGCTGGCTGCCAGCTAAGTGCTTCACACTCTTTCACATGAGCAGGGCTCTCACACTGCCAGGGTGCAAAGCTCAACACACATCTGTGCAGGAAAACTGGAAAGAGATCCTTGCAATGGTTACCCTGGGGCTGAGGAGTTTCCCAGGAACAGCAGACAAACCTGGGTGTTGTCTGTACCAGAGGCTTTCGAGTTGCCCGGAAGGTGACAAAAGCTGTGACTGCTGAGAAGAGCACCCAGATCACCAGGAACCGCCACCAGTTCAGCTTGATAGTGAAATACAGAGGTACTACCCACATCTGGAAGAGGGTCACCATCTGCACAAACAGAGGAAAGGCATTTGGAGCTTGTTCTCTGCTCCTCAAACACCAGAAGCACACTGTCAGCCGTGGCAGCCATTCTCCTGCCTGCATCAAATGGCCCTGGATTGCACCAGGAACCTGGGGAGGTTTGACCTGTGGCACCTAGAGAAGAGCTCAAAGCTCAGCACATGAGTTGGATAGGGAGCATCTGAGGGAGCTGGGGAGGCTCAGCCTGGAGAAAAGAAAGCTCAGAGAGGACCTTCCTGCTCTCTGCATCTACCTGGAAAGAGGTTATAGCCACGTGGGGCTCTGTCTGTCCTCCCAGGAAACAAGTGACAGGACACTAGGAAAAGGCCTCAAGTTTTTCTAGAGAAGGTTAAGGTTGCATATTGGGAAAATTTCTTCCCAGAAAGGGTGGTGAAACCCTGGCACAGGCTGCCTGAGACAGTGATGGAGTCACCATCCCTGGAGGGATTTAAAAGCTGTGCGGATGTGGAACTTGAGGACAAGGTTTAGTGCAGGAGTAACTGCTGGACTCAATGATCTCACAGGGCTTTTCCAACTCACACAGTTCCATGGTTTTGTGAGGGAGTCAGAGGCAGCAGCCACATGGTTTTTGGGAGCAAAGGGTACAGCTGGCAGGAGAACACAGAGGAATCATATCCAGAGGAATGTATGGGAGATGATACACACAACTAGTTGTTGTAAGGCAGCTACATAAACCTTCACCTTCCCAGGATCCTAACACTGCAACCACAGACACCTCAGACAGGAATTACACAAGGCAAGAAGGTTTTGGCTTGCCTCTGCACTACAGCCTATTCCCAAAAGAATCTACAGCTGTGTAGCTGAGCTCCCACTGTGCTGCTGGAGGGAAACAGGCAAATAGGTTTGGTTTAAAGCTCACAGAGGACTACAGGTGCTACCTGGAAACATTAATCAATATTATTACTATGACCAGGAAGTTGCTTCATGTAACTAACAGACCCAGACAAGCTGGTGGCATCAGCAAGTGGCAGGTCTGCTCAGCAGAGTGCTGCAGTGTAGGAAAGGCATTTTGTGCTGTTCTTGTGAGGCAGTGAAGGCTTCCTGAAGATAAGGAAAGCCCCGTATCTCTCCCGAGGAAGACACCAAGGCTGTCACCATGGCAACGTGATGAAGGAGAGAAAGTTAAGAGATACAGACTTTAGCTGGCTCACAGAATTATGTGGCTCCTTTTCACCTATTGAGAGTTTTGTTTCTTTCTTATGACCGATGGGCAGTGAACGTGTCTGTTAAATAAATGCAAATACCTTGAAAAACTATAAAGGCAACATGTTGCTATAATAAATTGCTCTTATGCACCCTCTTGATGGAGTCTTGGTGCTTTGTGCCGTGTCATGCTCTATAGACATCACAGGAACCATCAAACCCAGGCTGCCAGCAGCAAGAAGCCCCCATTGCTTCCAAGGGAGCACCCACAAAATGCAGCTTCCCTTAGGACACCCGCCAGGATCTGCTTGTCCATCCCTGATTGAAAGCACTAGGTCACACTGAGTTATCTGCATCATTTCCAACAGAAACCTGAGGCCTTCCGAGACATCCATCCTCATCCTCAGCTGGAATCCCACATGTGCTGGGAGAAACAAGGGAATCAACACCAGACAATAGGAAAACCAGGAACACTCTCCTCATCAGCAAAAGGAGGGCATTGCTCAGCACCCCCACGCAGTGTGGGAGGCAGACTGGCTGTGGGGTAACTTACATTGTAGGAGCGAGGGTGCCGCTGCTTCCACTGCACCAGGAGGAGCTGTGCCACCACGAGGGTGGCGATGAGGATGAGCACCATCTCGGCATGCATCGCCTCGTGCCCGCGGTGCTTGGCGTGCATCCGGACGTGCTCCACCCTGCAACAACCAGGAAAAGGAGGCTGAAGAGCACACTGGTGCAGGCTGCATGCTGGGCTACAAACACCTCAGGAGAGCCAGGAAGAGCAGATGGAAAAACAGCACTAAGAAGAATTGTGTTTGTGAACAATCCAGAGGGGAAGGGACAAAGGCTGCAGAGAGAGACTGAGACCAGAGCAGCTTTCACTTCTACACTGTGAAAGCCAAGAACACCACCTTGCCCATCTGAGCGTGAAGGAGGTGGAGAACTCCCCCAGGTGTACCTGAACTAATGAACATGGAGTGCACAGTCAGCATAACTTGCAATCCCAGAATGGGCAAGGTTAGAAGGGACCACCAGTGGGGTCATCTCTCTCAACCTTCCTGATCAAGCAGTGCCTTCCTGGAGCACACTGCAACTGTTTGACCCAGAGTGTATGCTAATTCTCAATACCAAACCCTCAGCCCAGTTTTGGAACCACTAACACTGTTCTCCCTCTTGTCCAAAGGCTGGAAGGGTCAGGGTGGAGAGCAGGAGGAACAGCTGACATCTGGTAAAACCCCCAAAACCCCAGCAAATTGCTTCTCTCCATCCATGCATCCATGGAGCATTCTGGAACAAGTGATTTCCAGCCTGATACTCGCCAGACACCTGGGGTTTCTTTGCCCAGCTTGTGCTGTTTGACCAAAAAACACAGTGGAATTAAGAGCTGACAGACACTGATGAGGTCCCCTGCCAGTCATCTCCTCTTGAGGCTGAACAGCCCCAGCTCCCTCAGCCTTTCCCCATAGGAGAGATGCTCCGGTCCCCTCATGTGCTCTTGCCCCTTCTCAAGCTCTTTTACCCTTCTCTGCACCCTCCACAGGACCCACTCCAGGAGCTCCATGTCTCTCTTGTCCTGAGGAGCTCAGAATTGGACACAGCACTCCCAGAGGTGCCTCAGCAGGGCTGAGTAGAGGGGCAGGATCACCTCCTTTGACTAGCTGGCAATGCTATTCCCAATGCACCTTAGAATTCCACTGGCCTCCTTAGCCCAGAGGGCACTGCTGGCTCAGGGACAGTTTGTTCTCCACCAGGACCCCAAGGCCCTTCTCCACAGAGCTGTTCCAGCAAGTCGGCCTGTGCTGGTGCAATACTGAGAGTCAAGTCTAACTGTGATTTTCAATAAGCATCTGGATTAAATTGGTTTTGCTAAGGAAAAAAGAGGAATTTTTCAAGCCCCTTATTATAAGGCAGATATTGAAGGGCTGGAGGTTGTCCAGAGAAGGGTAAAAGAGCTTGAGAAGGGCCAAGAGCACAAGTCTGGTGAGGAATGGCTGAGGGAGCTGGGGAGGCTCAGCCTGGACCAAAGGAGGCTTGGGGGGATCTTCTTGTTCTCTACAAGGCCCTGACAGGAGGGTGGGCCTAGGTGGGGGTTGGGCTCTTCTTCCAGCTAACAAGTGATGGGACAAGAGTAAATGGCCTCAGGTTGTGCCAGGGGAGGTTTAGGATGGATATTGGGAAAATTTCTACACAGAAAGGGCTGTCCAGCCCAAACACAGGCTTGTGGTGGGGTAGTGGTGGAGTCCCCATGCCAGGAGGGATTGAACAGACATGTAGATGTGGCACCTGGGGACACGGTTTAGTGGTGACCTCGTCAGTGCTGAATGGTTGGACTCTATGATCTCAGAGGGCTTTTGCAACCTTAACAATTTTGTGATTCTATATTTAGCAGCAGTTTAAAAGAAAAAAACTATTGCCTTCTAAGACAGTCCATACTTCCCCCCATCAAAAAACAGTGATCCTTTCCTGCCCCACTGTGATCACAAGCTGTGCTGCTGCTGCTTGCTCTGCTCAGTAGCAGGAGCTCAGTTGAGCTGTGTGCTCCAAATTAGCTCCCAAAACTCACCTCCATCTCTCCTCTGGGGACAAGTGTGAAAGATCAATCTACAGAGAAAAAAAAAATATCCATGAAATCAGCTGCTGGGAAACTCTGGATTCAGATGCTTTAAATAAGAAACCTCCAAATGCCCACAGTGCCAGCACAGCCCAGAGCTGTCCTTCACCTTCCCAGGAAGAGCAGCAACTCTCCCTGCTCCTCCACCTTACTTACACTCCCATATTTTATTGGAGCCAAGGCTCTGTCCAACATCCCATGTGACCAGAACAAAAGGACTGGCTTAAATCCCACATTCACAACCCAGCCAGAGGTCTCAGGGCAGAGTGGTGATCCCAGTGAAGCCAATGCTCCCACCAGTGGTAGGAGGCCAAAATCCCACTAGGCTGCAGGACAGGGGACAGTATGTCACACACCAGCAACAAACCAATGCCAATAAGATTTCAAAATCACAGTAAAAGAAAGATTTAGGCCTTGTTTTGCTGAGATAATTGGAAATTCCTCCCAAACACCACAGGCAGGAGCTACAGAGAGCAAGGGGAGCTGCTGGTATTAGTGATGATTGACAATGGATACTTGTATCCCATCTTCTCCAGTAAGATTCACAAAAACGTGAATACTCTCACTTTTGGACAGGGGAGGAATAAGGGGAGCTTCAACACCGCATTTCTGCTTTCACCTGGAACTTTATATAGAATCACAGAACCACAGAATGCTTTGAGTTGGAGAGACCTCAAAACTCATTTTACTCCAACCCTCCTCCCATGGGGACACCTCCTCTAGAGCAGGTTGCTCCAAGCACCATCCAACCTGCTCTTGAACACCTCCAGGGATGGGGAATTCACAGCTTCTCTGGGCAAAACCTTCCCTTGATATTGTGAAAAGTGCATATTATATGGCTCTATGCAGATATTTACTATATGTATTTTGTTGTATTGATTAGTAGAGCTGTATTAACATTTTAGTAATATGATAAACGTAGTCTTGTAGTTAAAAGGTAACTTTTGAAGTTAAAATAAGAACTATGTAAGCGGGATTTTTTTTAAGAAAAGAATGAGGCACTCACACCTGATAGCAGCCACAGGACACCTAAATCTTTCAGAGAAAAAGAATTTATTGTTCTCTTATCAAAAGAAACGAACTTCTTCCCGCCTCCAAGGCGCTGTTAGGATTAAGAGGAAGAAGTTGACACTGACCAGACAGAATCCTGTGTTTGAATGGAATTTATGCATCATGTATGAGGTGTATGAATATGCAACAGGCTATTGCTTTTAAGAGTTAATCCTCTGTTAATGGGTGTCCTTTTTCAGGCTTATGTTGCCCAGAAGAAGGTATCTGGACTGTCCGTAACTCTTTGTCTTTATTGTCTCATATTGTCCTAATCCAAATTGTCAAATTATCATTACTCTAATTATATTACTATTTTTATAACCATTTTATTACTATGAAACTTTTAAACTTTAAAAGCAAGTGATTGGCGTTTTTCACAGTATCTTCACCTAACTGCTGAGGAGCCTCCAGCATCCCTCATGTCCCCACCCAGGGTCACTGAGCAGGCAGCACACCCTGACCATGGCACTGGGGAGGGAATCCCACAGCTCTTCCCATCACCTTTTCCTGGTGAGACACAAACTCAGTTTCAATCAAGAGCAGCTCATCTGGGCTGGGAACATACATGTGGGGTTTACAAATCCTCACAGTGCAGGAGACACTCCAGTTTTGCTGAGGCACTGGAGATGAAGGCTGGAAACAAGCCATAGACTTGTTTCCACAAACACAGACTGTTATCACTCTTTCCTGCACATGCCAGAGATGTGTACATAGGAACCAGCTCCACCTCACCCCACTGGGTACAGGGCCACAGGCTTGGATCCAACCTTTATGCTGGGGCAGCAGTCACCTCACCTGCCTGCTCACCATCACCAGCACACAGGTGTCTGCAGCAGCAGCTCTGATCACAGCCAGACTCAGCTGAGAATGCACAGCTGCCTTGTTTCCTCTGTGACACCTAATTTTACCCCAGGGTGAGGAGGTAGGGAAAAACACAGCACAGCAATCCATCTGCCTGATGTGGAACATCTGCTGAGCTTCACCCCAGAGCAACACCTGCGAGAAATTCACCCCTTGAGAATCAAGGCCTGAAGAAACACTCCAGGACTTAGATGCAAAATCTAAAGCAATGAAAATCCTTGTTAGAGCTCACTGAACTGTGTCAGAAGCCAAGGGAAGGTGTCACCAAATTCCCCAGCACCTCTGTTCCTAAAGCAGCCACATCCAGATCCATCAGTTCAGTAGTTGCAATGTAATTTGGAGCAACAAACAAACAGGAAAAAAGGAGATTTTAAAATGTTTGCTGGTCACTGCACACAGCAGACTCTGAGAATCCCCTAGTGCTTGCTGGCTCCAGCACAGGTCAATCCCTCTACAAGCTCTGAGAGTCACCCGGGTGCTCCCACTGCCTCCCCCCATAAGACCCACACTCCTCCCAGGCTCTGCCCCCCACCCTTGCTGGATGAAGATGTTTGACAAGCACCTTCCAACCACAGCAATAATCTGCATTTCTATACAGTGGCTCAGCTTGCTCCTTTGTACCACACCAGCAACCACTCCACAGTGTTGGTCCCATCTTAGAGACTGGGATATTCACCAGCCTCTTTCCTTTGGCATCTTCCCTGAATCTCCAAATTCTTCCAGCAAATGCATTCAAGATGCCTCAGCTCCAAATCCTGTGGAAACACTGCTGGCATTGCTCAGAGCAGGCTTCTCCTGAGCTGTGCTCCCAAGCCAATCAGGGATCTGTGGCCCTGGACACAATTTTCTCTCAAGTACAAGGAGTGAGCTTCACCAGATTCCCCAGAGCTCAAAGCTCCTGAAATAACTTTATTAAGGGGGGGCCAGGACATGACAGAAGGGATGTTGAGAGGGATCTGATGACTGTCAGACAGGACTTGGCAGAGCAGCCACCCTGAGCCAGACCTTCCAGTTAACCCCTCCTTGATCTGCACACTCTCTTAGCACAAAAGTTTTGGATTAGAGCTAAAAATGCACAGGAATAGTGAAGGAAGCACCTGCTCTTGCCAGCAAGCATTCATTCCACTTCTAGCTTGGGGTTGTCTGATTTTAACATGCAGTTTTTGTGTCTTTTGGGTCTCTTTCTAACCCCAACAGCTAGGTAGAAGAACCTCTACTCCTAAATCTCCCTTTACCAAGAGGGGTGTAGCCATGATATTTTCTGAAAAATCCCTTTGCTAGGATTTTTCTCCTAAGAAACCTCAGAGGAAAAGAAAAACAATAATTACCTGCTGCTGTGGAATGCAACAGGTGCATCTTTGATTGGTCTCATGTGGTTGTTTTTAATTAATGGCCAATCACAGTCCAGCTGACTTGGACCCTCTGGTCAGTCACAAGATTTTATTATCATTCCATTCCTTTCTATTCCTTTGCTAGCCTTCTGATGAAATCCTTTCTTCTATTCTTTTAGTATAGCTTTAATATATCATTTTCTTATAATATAATATATATCATAAAATAATAAATCAGCCTTCTGAAACATGGAGTCAAGATTCTCATCTCTTCCCTCATCCTGGGACCCCTGTGAACACCACCACAGAGGGGTTTGACAAGAACATTTAGGGGTGACTGAAGGAGCTGAAGATGAGCTCTACCAAGTGTTCAACACCAGCCTACTCCTGTTTCAGCATCCTTCAGCTGCCACACCAACACTGGACCCAGTGTGCTACCAACTACAGCTCTTAGACAAACTTTTTGTTTTAAAGAAAAGGATTTAAGAACAGTTCTTCTGTTCTCTGTCTCCTCTGTAATTCATGATCCTCTCAAAAACCTCTGCCTCCTCCAGGTGATGACTACGAGAAACTGGATATCAAGGACTAAAGTCTAATCCTCTCCTGGGACGTGGCATCATGGCCTTTGGAAGAACCTTGTGCCACTCCCTGGTTTCCTACAGGAGCTGTTGCCCCAAAGCCTCCACAAACCTGTGATCCCCACCACTGGGACAGTCACAGAATAATCTCCTTGAGAAAACCACAAGGACTGTTGATATGGATAACAGCAAAGCTGGAGCACACATTCCTTCCAGCCCAGGGAGCTGGGAGGATCTCTGGGCAAACACACATGCTGCTGTGAGCTGACTGTAATCCACTTATGCTCTAAATCTCCAAAGGAGGCAAGAAGAATGCCTTGAGGATGGAGAATAAGCAGTTGCTGATTTCAGCTCAAAGCTCCAGAGCAAAAAACAGCCCTGATCTCACTTTCCCAACTTCAGTCTCTGTCTCCCAGCACCTACCAGGAATAACCTGAAATAAGAGGAATATAAACCTCCACAGTGCTGTAAGTGCAACCAAGGCAGGTTGGGATGAGGCATATTCTTTAGTGGAAGTCTGAAAAGATTTTTTTTGGAATCTCAATTCTGCATTTTTTCTGCTCATAAGACACAGGAACAAGGAGCAGGGAGCAGAAATCTCCCAACTGATCAAACATTTGGATAACTGGAAACGAAACCTTTGCCTCTGCACAGGCAGAGCCAGGGCCATGGGAAACTTGGCTTTATTCTGGTCCCCACCATGAGTGGCTCATCAGCAAACTGCTCTGCCCAAAGAGCTGCCAAGACCTCAGGACAGCACAAGCAGATAGGTTTTGCTCCAACACTTTGTGGAATCACAGGGATAAGCAGTCCTATATGCACCTCTTCATTCGCTGCCTCCTTGTGATGCCCTCTCTGACAGGCCCTGATGGAATGAAAAGTGGGAATTTCACTTCTGAGGATCAGAGATTTGGATCTTCCACATTTTTACATACAAAGTCAACAAGGAGTATCTTAAAATATAACCAGCAGCAACTCAAGAGTGACTGATCTGGGATTCAATCCTCCCATCACTCCACTGCACCACTCTCCAGCAGCAGCACAAGGCACAGGGCAGAGGTACAAGCTCCCACAGCTCAGCCATGCACTAGGGAATCTCCACAACTGGGCCCTGCCAGGAATCTCCTCCAAAACAACCACAGCATCTGGCAATTTTTAAGCCACACCACCAATTCTTGAGGAAAGGCACAAAATATTACCTGACTCTACAAGCTAAGTGAACTTAGGACCCCTGTGCAGCTGCTCCCACAGTGCAGACAGGATGGAACCAAGTTCTCCTGGTTCTTTACCGGTGGGAAAAAAAAAAACCTCCCAAGCACGAAGCACAGGGGACGGTGAAAAGCCACTGCAAAGCCTGGGACAGCAGTGCCGGAAAGTGGCACGTACCTGTGACAGAGCATCCACCCTGCTTCCATTTCCATCTTTCCAGACAGGTTTTTTTCCAGTTCTGTAATTTTTCGTCCCCAGGAACATTTAAAGCCAGCATGGGAACAACAGCGATGCCTCCATGGCTGCCCTCCTGCCCCCAGAGCCCGCACTGTCCCTGCCCCATGGGCCCTCCGAAGCTCCCGGTGCCAGCCTGCCCCTGTCCTCCCACACCAGGATCTCCCCCGCCCTAACACTCCCCACACCCATTTCCCCAAAGCTCTACAAGCTCAAAGCGACCCAGAGTCGCCGCTGTCCCATTCCAGGCACCCTCCGAGCCTCTCAGCGCACATGCCTACCCCGTTCTCCCAGACCCCGCGTCCCCCAGGCCCCACGTCCGCTGTGTCTGCCCTTCACAGAGCACCCCACGACGCTGAAGCAGCCCGTCCGCGCCTCGCCTCCCCAGCCCGACTCGGTTCGGCCCAAACCGCGCCCCGCCAGCCCCGTGCCCGCACCTCCTCCGCCTCACGCTCAACGGGGCCGCCAACCTCCACCTCCAGCACAGCCGCCATCTTGCCCCGCCCCCTCCAGTGGCCAGCCACTTCCTCCGCCGTCCGCCAATCACCGGCCGAGGCGCCGCACCTCGAGCCAATTGCTGGGCGCGGCGCTGCCCCGGCCACCAATCAGGCGAGGGGAGGAGTGGAACGGCTGCCAGACACGCCCCTCCGGGCGCATAAGAGCGGTGAGCTGTCACAGCCGGCCGCTGGCTCCTGTGTGTGGGCCCGCAGCGGGACGCGTTACCTCCGTGGGCAGCACCGGCGGCACAAACCGCCTCGCACCGCCGTGCCCGCAGTGCCGCTGCTGCTCTGCCCCTGCCCCCGCCCCTCTCCACTACCGCCGCGCGCTGTTCCGGACAGGGCGCAGATGGCAGATGGCTCCTGAGCACCGCCCGCGGGGGCTGTAGCGCGCCGTAGTCACCGGGCTGCATGTCCCGTCCCCCGCGGGCTGCGTGTCCCGTCAGGCCCCGAACCGGAGCGCGGTCGGGAGAGGCGCCCACGGGAGGCGGGAGCGGCGGGGATCGGGGCTCACGTCACTTGGGCGGCCGAGATGGGTGCGGATCGGGCTGGGCGGTGACTCGGGAGCTCTGCGGTCAGGCACCGGCTTGGGCAATGGCGTGGCGAGGCTGTGGGGCACAGCCAGGGCTTTAACAGGCCTGGGAAAGCGGGGAACGACTGACGAGCTACAGCGATAGCGGAATAGCGCTGAGGCGTTGTTCGTGCCTCTGGGAACACGGGCCGTGGAGCTGCGGGAAGGACGTGAGGGCACTGGAGAATAGGGCTGGGGCGTGTGGGCGGTACCCGGGTGGCAGAATGGGGCGCTGTGGGCTGATCTGGGGGCACAGGAGAGGCCGAAGGGAGCTGGGGGATTGTGACTCAGATGTGGGAGTTGCTGCTGGGTCGGTAACCTGAGGGGTGGTGGGGCAGCTCTGGGGGGCACCGAAGCGGTGGGGTGGGACTGGGGAGCTGCTGAATGGTTCCAAAGCCAGGAGATGCCCAAGCTCATCAGACTCTCCTCTCTCCCCACCAGGCACCAGAGGCTTCCAGAGGAAAGTTACACTCTGGCAGTGTTGTCTCCAAAGGCTTCTGAATGGCTCCGGTTAAAATCAGCTGTGTGGTGTCCTTCTCCTCCCAGGTGCCTGGGGGTTCCCTCTGGGGGGCTGGGTGTGGGGCTGATCCCTCTGAGCTGCCCGGGTCTTGGGAGAGGTGGGTCAGGGCATGACAGGGTGCAGTTACCACCTCACCTTGTTAAGCTGAAGGGCAAGGATTCACATCATTCTTGCTCTCTCAAAATGGGATGTTGTTCCTGTAGGTTACCAGAGAATTCCATGCTTCTCCCCATGTCCAGAACAAGCTAGAGCTGGAGGGGAGGGTGTTTAGGGAGGGGTTGGTACATGATGCTGTGTCCCTGCTGTGTGTGCAGGACCCCAAGTACCCCAAGGCAGAGAACCTGCTGAGTGAGGACAGCAATACAGCCCTGGCTTGGCTGCCCCAAGGATCACAGCAGGCAGCTGAGTGTGGAGCTGTGACAGGAGACAGCCAGTCCCATTGGCTGTGTTGACATTGATACTCCCCTGTTCCCCACTCCCGTGCAGGAGCCAGGGCCATGCCCCACAATGGGGTCAGCAGCTCTGAGCCCCCTTGCCCCTGTCCTTCTCACTGCTCCCCAGGGAACTACAGCTGTGCCTTTCTGCAGTCTGAGGTGGGATGCTCCTCATGGCCCTGCGACCAGCCCTGTCACACCTCGGTGCCCACTGATGACACCAGCTGACTCAAAGCTGGACCAGAATCGCTGCAGGGTTCAGAGGTTTTAGGAAGGTAAGGATTGATCCAAAGGAAAAAGGCATGGGGAAGAGCTGTGGGCCTGGTCATGGCATGGAGCTGATATGGGGGGATGGTGATGGAATGGGGCTGGCAGTAGGATGTGGCTGATAGGAGGGTAGAAGAAGGACAGGTAGGGAAGAGGACAGGTAGACCAGGGGTTAGGGTTGTTTATGGGCTCAGGAAAGCTGTACCACCTCTGCTTCCCTGCCCGTTCTTGTGCCCATAATCCCCCAGATGTCCTGGGTGGCACAGCAACAGAGCCACAAGCAGAGCTAGGAGTGGTGTTGGGACGGTGGCCAGTGCTCTTCCCCACAGCAGAGCTCAGAGCTGAGGGTGGGGCAGACATGGGACCACGTGCTGTGACAGCTGCAGCTGGTCTGAAGCTGCACAGTTAAAATTGGCCATAACAGACCCAACTTGGTACATTAAAGAGTAGAGGTAAACAAGTTCCTGGGTAAGACAGTGATGAGTTGGATTCAATCTCCAACAGGGGAGCCCAGCCAGTCCCATTCAATCATGAATGCAGACATCAGCTGGCCAGGGAGCTGGGTGGTGCTGAGACCCCAGCCAATCATATGTTCAACTGCAGGAATTCTGAAGGCCCTATAAAAGGGGGTGCCCCTCAATAAACTTTGGCTCTTGTTGCAGGAACTCAGTGTGTTCAGTCATGTGCCTGTCTCCAACAGTGTGCAGCTCACCTGCAGCCACCCCTTCAGTCCATGCAGCTGCTTTGGGCTCTCCTTCATCTGCCTGCACAAACCACGGGGGCAGGAGCCTGACCCCCCACAGCCCCCCTGGACACAGTAGGTGTCCCTCACACTTCCATGTGTCCCTCTCCGTGGGGAGGCAGCAGGAAGGGGCTGCCCCTCCACGGACACCACTTGTGCCCCACGGAAAGCCCAGGAGGTGCTTGCTGGGCTGAGCTAGGGGCTGTGCCCAGAGTGCTGGGCACAAGGAACCTCTCTCGATTGCATGGGGCCTCTCCTTCTCCCATAGGAGGATGCTGAGCTCTCAGACACACCCTGGTGCTCCAGCTCTGCCTTTCACAGGACTTTCTTTCCTGAATCATGCATTTACGTGGCCTGATATGGTCCACCCCATCCTGTCCCTGCACAGTGTGGCCTGGAGCTCCTTGATGTGCTTCCTTGGAGCCCAGAGCGCCAGCTCACACCAGCCTTGTCCTAATGTCACCCTGTTTTTTTAAGATTTTCTAAGCCTTCTGATGTTGACATTCTTGTAGGGAACTTTCTCACACACTTTCTGTAAATAACTCATTGTTTTGCATTCCTTTATGGGGGAGGAGAAAGTTGATAGACTGTTGGTCTGTCCAGTGTCATTGGAGAGGTGGCACTGTCAC
The DNA here is from genome assembly GCF_023055355.1 of Agelaius tricolor. NCBI lineage: Eukaryota > Metazoa > Chordata > Aves > Passeriformes > Icteridae > Agelaius > Agelaius tricolor. Next base: position 33,500,153 of record NW_027269269.1, read on the forward strand.
CTTCCAATCCACTGTCACTCTTGGAAAACTATAAATGTTGGAGTCAGAAAATAAACTTCCCTTTTTTCTTCACCTTGAGAACAGCGGGGTGCGCTTGTGTTCTTTCGTGTCCGATAGCAACACCCTGCTGCAAGGCTGCCTCTCCCTATCCCCAGGAGATCCAGGGAGGAGAAGCAGCTGAGGAGGCACCTGTGGAAGCTGGAAGGGGCTGCCTGGAGCTCAGCCCACCTCAGCCACTGTGCCTGGATGGAGCTGTTGACTGCACAGAACCAGAACCAGGCACCGAGGCCCAGAGCTGGCAGGAGCACCCTGGGGCGTCACCTGGAGCTGCTGGCCAAGGATGTGGGAGGTCCTGCAGTGCCAGGTGAGTGAATCTGCACAGCTGTGTCCTGGGCTGGCCCCCAGCCACTGTGGGCAGCAGGGCAGGGGGGAATTCTGCCCCTCTGCTCTGCTCAGGTGAGAGCCCAGCTGCAGAGCTGCCTCCAGCTCTGGGACCCCAACATCAGACAAGTGTGGAGCAACTGGAGTGAGCCCAGAGGAGGCTGTGGAGATGCTCTTGAGGGCTGGAGGCTCTCTACTGTGGAGACAGGCTGGGACATGCAGGGCTGCTCAGCCTGGAGACAAGAAGGTTCTGAGAACTGGGAGCCCCTTCCACTGCCTGAAGGGACTTCAGAAGAGGGACAATGGCCTGGGAGGACAAGGCAAGGGGTAGTGGCTTCCAAGTGACAGAAGACAGGGTTATATGGGATATTACAAAGAAATTCTTCCCTGTGAGGCTGGTAAGACACCAGCCCAGGTTGTCCAGAGCAGCTGTGGCTGTCCCATCCCTGGCAGGTAATCCCAGGATCACTGTCTTCTCCTGCCCTCATCCTGGCTGTTTACTGCTCTCAGCCTTTCCCAGACAGTTCTGGGCCCAGCCCTTCACTCTTTTGGGCTGGCAGGATGTGGCATAGGATACCTCCAGCATGTTACCCCTCTGCAGGGCCCCAGCTGCCACCTCAAGGATACCCAGGGTGAAAGGAACAGCCCAAGCCTGTGGCCCCCAAGAGAGACAAGGCAGGAGAAATGACAGAGGACATTCCAGCAGTGAGGGGGACACAGCTGTCTGCCCCAGCTGCTTGGCAGGGCTGTCCTCTGGTGGCCAGTAAATGGGCATAGGGCTGGCAGTTCTGTAGCTGGGACACATCACTCCTGCTGGTGCCCTGGCACTGGAGGGGCATCACAGTCTATTCCCAGGCTGCCATAAGAACCATCAGGAAGGGTGTCAGTCCAAACCCCACATCATCCCAACACTAGTGAGCTTGTGACAACCATATCACCTTTGCTTTCCACAGGCCACTTCCTGCTGAATCTGCTCCCCCCGCACACTCCTCCCAGTGTGGAGAAGAACCTACTGTAGCCTGGCTGCCCTGCCCCATTTGCCAGCTGCCCTTTGGCATGGCAGAGATGGAGCAGTATGCCAGCAACTGCAGGGAGACACCAGGGGCCCTGTCCTCACCCCAGCACCTGCAGTATGACAGCAGAGCTGGGGACAAACCCTGTGTCACCACCCCTGAGGGCTGAACCTGCAGTACGCCAAGGGGCAGAGACACTGCAGCCCCCGGACATCTGTGGCAAGGCTGGTGTGAGGATGGAGAAGGTGCTTCCAGCCCCATGGCCAGGTTTGCTGGGGTTTGAAGCACTGTAATGGCAGGGGTTGCTACTGGAGAAGAGGAAGTTAAAGGAGAAATGTAAGAAGGACAGAAATCTGCACTATGACTGCTTGGGGGCACTGCAGGGTCCCTCGGTGAGCATCCTGCCTTGGGAGATCCTGTGTAGTTCAGTGATAGGACAAGGAGGAGGTCATGCTTTTCCTCCCCTCATGCCCTGATAAAGGTCCCAGTGCATGTGGACTGTAGGAGCAGGAAGCCAGGAGCCCCAGAGCAGGTGAAAAATACACTTTATTTACAAGTAGAAACATTTAAAAATGCTGCCTCAGCTTCCCTGGGAGGAACAGGAGGACCAGGCAGGTTGGGGGGGGTCCCACACACAGGGAGCAAAGGTGGTGACCCGAGGGATGCTAAGTTTCACCTCTGTCCCTGTACCCGAGGCTGCAGAATATCCCTGGGGAGAGCTCAGCCCCTCCAGCTGCAGCCTGGTGCCAGCCCCTGCACCCCTGTGTGTTTCCAGCCCTCACCCTCTGTGCATCCCCTTGCCTTGGGTCCCGGAAGGGTTTAGGATGACAATGGGTACAGGAAGGGCAAGGGGGCCTTGCCGTGCCCAGGGCACCCCACAGTTGTCAGTGGGATATGCAAGGCAGTTGTGTGGGTGGCCCCACCTGTTCACCCTCAGTGCTCCTGGGCCCTGGGGGGGCAGGAAGAGGTGAGGGGGTGCAGGTGGGAGGCCAGGGCAGAGCCAGCACGCAGGGACTGGGGAAACCTCAGGATCGCTTGTCCTTGCGCGACTGGCGACTGGCCTGGAAAGGACAGAGCGAAGACGGGAGGTTAGGGACCATGAATGTGAGCGAGCCCCATGCTGGGACCTGCTGCTGCCATAGCAGCCCAGGGACAGCAGGACTGTGCCCCTTGTCCCCATGGCCTGTATGAACCCAAGGCAGGAGCTGGGGTCACTGAGCATGAGCGCAGCAGTGTGCCCAGGGGGTCAGGCAGTACCTACCTTGCCCTTTGGGGTCGTGGCGGTGGCGATGCGGGATGAGCGGCGGGTGCCGCTGGAGGCTGTGGGAGTGCTCCTCTGGGCCATTGCCCGGCGCAGCAGGCGCCTCCCCAGCTCCCTGGGGGTGTTGAGGATGCTGAACGCCATCGACTGGCGCCTCTGAGCCTGCAAAAGAGGAGCAGGACCATTAGCTCAGCGTGGGGCAGGACAGAGGGCTCCCTCCCGATCCCTCTTTTTCCCTCTGAAACTTACTGGTGTAACCGCTGCAGCTCCACAATGTGGTTCCAGTCATCCAGCTGCTCCGGCTCATCCTGGCACATGCCCAGCTTCATGGTGCTCTGGCCTAAATCCAAAGCAAGGAAAGATGAGGGGGCTTCCAGGTAAGACCTGACTCCCCCAAGGGGAGTCAGAATGACTCCCACAGAACCCCACAGCCAGCAGTCCAAGTGCTCCCCACCCATACACACCGAGGCTGGAGCTGCTGGTCCGCTGCAAGCGCAGGGAGCTACGGGTGACTGGTCGGTACCCAGGGAGGCCCAGCAGTACTGAATGGCCAGGGGTCTTCTCTGGGGAGGAGGCTTCCAGCTTTGCAAGGGTTTCCTGGGAGGAGAAGCTGGTGAGGGAGCGGGTGGAGGCACCTGAGCGCAGACGGCCCTTAGCAGGGGAAGATGTTTTTGTGGAATGAGCCAATGGGATGTTCTTGATGCAGACCAGTTCCTCGGGCTCTGCCTGTTTCTGGGAGAGAAAAATCCACAGATAGGTTTAGGTTGAACGGACCTTAAAGCTCATCTCCTTCCACCTCTTCCTTCCCTTGGCTGGGACACCTTCCACTAGACCAGATTGCTCTAAGCTGCATCCAGTCTGGCCTTGAACACTTCCAGGTATGGAGCAGTCACAGCTTCTCTAGGCAACCTCACAGGGAAGAACTTCTTCCCAATATCCCATCTAGCCCTGCCCTCTGTCAATGGGAAGCCATCCCCCTTGTCCTGTCTCTCCAAGCCTATGTCCGGGAGTCCCTCTCCAGGTCTCTTGGAGCCTCTTTAGACACTGGCAGGGGCTCTAAGGTCTCCCTGGAGCCTTCTTCTCCCCACTTTCTCAACCTATCTCCAGAGCAGAGGGACTTCAGCCCTTGGAGAGCTTCTGTGACCTCCTCTGTCCTTGCTCCAGCAACTCCATGTCATTCTGACATTGGGGCCCCAGGGCTGGAAGCAGCTCTGCAGGTGGGGGTCTCAGCAGAGTAGAGCAGAGGGGCAAAATGCCCACATTGCACCGCTTCCCACTGTGCTGGGGGGATCAGCTGAGGACATGGCTGGACTTTAGGCTGCCAGTGCACATTGACAGGTCATGTTCAGCTTTTCAGTTCCCAGCATGCTGGGTCCCTCTGCAGTGCTGCTCCTGATCCCTGCATTCCCCAGCAGAGGCCCCCTGCTCACATCTGTCATGGTGATGTTGATGGTGGTGCGGCGCCGGGCAGAGCGGGTCTTGCAGCCGGAGTCGAGCGAGAAGTCTCCCGGGAAGTTGGCGCTGCTCTGGAGCTGTGACCGCCTCTCAGAGAGGATGGGAGTAAAGTAGAGACTCTCCAGGGATGACTTTGTCTGGGGCAGCCGCTGAGACAGCAGTGACTCTTCACTGTCTGACGGCACCACTGAGACTTCCAGCTGAGAGCTGGCAGCCTTCCTGCAGAGACAGGGGGTGAGGGTAGCACCAGCAGGCTGACCAGGCCATCGGGAATGGTGGAGTTTTGGGGTGCTGGAAGCAGACTGATCTGGTACCTGGGGGAGCTGAGCTGCTGTGCCTCATTGAGGCTATCAGTGCTCTGGTCAGCCACACTCTCAAAGGAAGCCTCATGTCCCTTTACTGTGGCAGTCTTCTCCTGGAACTTGCTGAGTTCCTGCACCTGAATGGGAAACAGGGAGGAATGGATGGATCTGTCCTCCAAGTGAGGTGGTGATGGAAGCAAGGACAAGGAGGGTGAAGCTCAACTATGCCACACCCACCTGAGCTTCCAGGCTGCGAATCTGGCTGGTAAGAGTCTTGCAGCTCATCTCAGACTCCTTGGCCTGCAGGATGCTCTCCTGTAGCTCCTTGGCCAGCCTCTCTGATTTGCTCTGAAGCTCTGTGTTCTCTTCCTGCAAGTGCTCCATGGCCTTCAGCTTCTCTGATAGCTCCTGGTTCTGCTGCTTCTTGGCATCATAATGACTTTTTGCCTTCTCCATCTAGGATACAAAGCAGAGGAATCCTGTCAAGCTTCCCAGCAGTGTCAGGGACAGCAAGGCCATACCAGCCCCCAGCATACCTGGCCTTTGTAGTGCTCAGCTGCCTGCTCCTTCTGGGTGAGCTGCACCTGCAGCTCTGCCACCTTCTCCTGATGGCTTGTGACTGCTGCCTGCAGCTCCCCTTCCAGTGCTGTTGTCTTATATATCAACGGGACTTCTATTATCATTATGGTGCAAGGATTCCATAGCCTCAGAGTTTTCTACCTCCTCTATGTTTCTCACAGGCAGCTCCTCTGAGCACTGACTGTTCCTGGTCCTTGCAGCAGCCAGCTGACCTCTCCAGCTTCTCTGACTCCAGTTCCCATCATCCACTCTTTTATACCACTTGTTCTTATTGGCTACAGGTGTTGCCTGTTATCATCCAGCCTGCTCCTAATCTTTAGTAATAGGGTCCAGCTGCAACTCATTGGTGGATAAGATTACATTCTACATTCTCTTCATTTACCCATGCTCCGTCCCCCTACAATTCCCCCTTTTTCTTTTAACCACAGAGTTGCAGCATTTCCAGAAGTACATATTCAAATAAATTAACATTATGACGTATTTATAAATTTCTTTTAGAACTAGGAGTTATACAAAGGTTCAAACGGCATATCATAGTACTGATATATATATTTCTAAATGTTAGTTCAGTTCTATAGCTTTTCCTGGCTTACAAAATACTTATTTTTAAGGTCTTTTACACTCATATTTAACAAATAACAGTAGCTGTAATTGACACATTTTGCCAATCCTGTTTCCCCAAATCCATGGGGGTTATATGGTCAAATCCGGCTTCCCAAACCCACGAGGTAATATGGTTTTTAATCCCAAATCCATGGGGCAATACAGTTTAGTAGTCAAGTCCTTTTTTCCAAATCACAAGCTCATCTCCTGAATCACGTTCCGAATCACATCAGTCATATAGTTTAGTATTTAAATCCATGGGTGCCAAATCACATCGGTCATGTAGTTTAGTATTTGAATCCACAGGTCCCAAAACACGTCCCGAATCATGTCAGGCCTAGCACTTGTTGTCTTATATATCCACGAGAGTTCTATTATAATTACGGTGCAAGGATTCCATAGCCTCAGAGTTTCCTACCTCCTTGATGTTTCTTGCAGGCAGCTCCTCTGAGCACTGACTGTTCCTGGTCCTTGCAGCAGCCAGCTGACCTCTCTACCTTCTCTGACCCCAGTTTCCATCATCCACTCTTTTATATCACTTGTTATTGGCTACAGGTGTTGCCTGTTATCATCCAGCCTGCTCCTAATCTTTAGTAATAGGGTCCAGCTGCAACTCATTGGAGGATAAGATGACATTCTACATGATCTTCATATATCCATACTCCGTCCCCCTACAGAGTGCCTGTGGGCAGGGAAGAGACGGGCTTAGAGGCAACCCAGCTGAGCCCCCTAGCAGCACCAACAGCTCCAGGGCTCAGTCCCCAGGGTTTTGGTCCCTCTTTACTTTAACTCTCTGCTGCTGGGTCCAGGTGGCCTTCTCATGCTGAGTCAGCTTTTTATTCAGCTCATCCACCTGGAAGAAAGAACATGGCTTGGTGAGACCAGCTCCAGGCACAAAACTACAATCTTCCTGTGGAGGAGCACAGCCCCTCCTCTCTAGCCAGCTCTAGGACACAATGAAGAAATTTCCTGCCACAGGGTGACTGTTCAGCACCACCCACTGCCAAGGAAGATCCCAGGACATGCCAAGGTGACCATCACCCACCCCATGTTAATCCTTACAGCAAGGCTGGCTGGAGCTACCCAAGCAGAAGGAGCAGTCACAGGCTGGAAGCAAAGCCTCTGTTAAGTCCCCAGTGCCCAAGCACTTGCAACCTGGAGTCCCACAGGTCATCCAGCACTCTTGACACAGGGAGCTGGCTGCTGCAAGTTCTGGCCTGGCCATGCTCTTCCTGCTCCAGGGGATGCTTGAGGAGCCCTCAGCCCCCTGCTCATAGCCACAAGGTCTCTGCGGAATCCTGGGCAGCTCTGGCTGGGACTGGACAGGGAAATGTAGCTTTTCCAGCATTGTTTCCCAAGTGCTAACTCCTACCACATCTGAGATCAAGGCTGCTCTAGCCACATCTGGCCCATGCTGTCTGAGCACAGCTGTTCCTATCGGTTGTGCCAAGAGCTGGGCCTTGGTTAAAGGTGGGGGAAGAAGCCATCCCAGCACTGGGATAATCCTATGCTGAGGAGCCCTGCATGCCCCTGGCAGCCACTTGCTGCGTATGCTGCCATGGGCCATGTCAGAAGCCATGCCAAGTTGCAGGCACTAATGTGAGGGAGCAGGTGGCAGGATGGGAGCCCAGTTGCTACCCCCTGGAGCTGAAGGTGCCCAGAGACTTGGAGCCAAGGGCCCCATGGCTGGGTCCATGCTGTGAACAGTTCACTGTACTGTACAATACACAGTTCACAGTACAGTACAGAGGAGAGGGTGGCTCCAGCAGGAAGTGACAAACAAGGAGGGCTGTGCACTGTCACTGAGCAGCCAGCTCGTGGTCTGTGTTACCTGCTTAGTTTGGTCCTTCTGGATTATCTCCAACTGCTCCACCTGCAAGCACAAAAAGTAGAGGTGAGTACACAGCTGAGACATAGGCTGTTTTCCATACAGTCATGGAGTCATTTAGGTTGGAAAAGCCCTCTGAGACTGAGTACACTGCCAAGACCACCACTAATCCACGTCCACATGTCTGTTAAATCCCTCCAGGGACAGGGACTCTACCTTCTGCACCATCTTTATTTTCTTACTTTTATTCCCCCACAATTCCCCCTTTTCTTTTAATTATAAAGTTGTAGCATCTCTAGAAACATATGTTTGAGTAAATTGTTATAATAAAGTATTCACACATCTCACTTAGGGCTAATAGGTTACAAATGTTCAGGCTACATGTCACAGTAAGATCATCAACCTAAGGCTTTTTATAAACTAATGTTGTGTTTACTATCTTTTGCAGGGCCCTTTGCAGAAGATAGTAAACCCAGGACAATCATCTTTTGTGTAATTTCTGTTGAACTCTGGAATGTGTCTGTGCCCTGACCTTGATTTATTACTCAAGCTTACATTACATATTATCAGAAACTCTTACACTTACACTTCTAGAATATGGACAACGTCAATAGCTCTACAGCTTTATAAGGCAACTCACAAGAATAAGTTAAGGGCTATATGTTAGGATAGTAACAAATCAACAGTTACATAATTTTGATTATCAATAGCTATACAACCTGAACAACATCAATCCGGTATCTGTCGAGTGTACTTATGCTTATGGAATATAAGCTTTTACACTTATGCCTAGTCAAAGATTAATAGTTGCAATTCACAAACAAAATGCACATGTTTCATCAGCAAGCAAATACACCATACTGAATGATAGAGCTACTCTGTCTCCAACTCCAACTGCTGTTTTAATAATTCTCTTATTCCTTTTACAGTTTTTGTTGTATTAGTTTGCCACTCCAAGCCTCTCTTGCCCTGCTGTTTTCCATGTAGATGAAACATTCTGTTCTTCACTTGATATGTTATTTCCCATTGTGTCCCCAGCGGCTCCCCTGTACCCCAGGTGTTGAAATCTGTCAGGTCCGGACCAGGCAGCCTCCCCTGCTGCTCTCAATGCTACACTGGGCTCCATCTCTGGCTGCACTTGCCCTACAGCCCATCCCAAATCACATCAGGTTACTGTGGAGATGGCCACTATACAATTTTAGAGGGCTTCTCTTACATGTTGTCTGCTCATGTAGCAGCAACTTTCCTATTATGTCCTGCTGCACACACTGCCATTCAGGGGGCAGCCAGCACCATCCTGGGTCCCCCCTCTGGACTGCAGCCATACCTTGGCAGGGGGCACAGGGCTTGCTCCAACACGACAAATAAGCAAAGTGCATAGCATCCACTCCTCATATCCAACACTCTTCTTCTTGGGGGTGGTGTCTCATACATAGTCCAGACTTCTAGTCTCTTAGGTCTGCTTGGCTATAACTCATCTGGATTTTTAGGCTCTGAGGCTCTTGGTTTGCCTGACTCCACTATCTTATTTCTCTTAAGTCTGCAGTCATCTCCCTGAATCACCTTGGGATCACATTACTTAATATTTAAGTCCTTTTTCCCAAACCACCACAGGATCACCTCCTCACTGCTCTCGCTACAGTTCTCTACCCGAATCACCGCAGGATCACATCCAAATCGTGTCAGGGTCACCATATTTTGTCATCATATTTCAAAAGCTCCATACCTTCTCAGTGATTTCTCATGGGCATCTCCTCACAGCACAGCCAACAAACTGCAGCACCCTTCACAACACAAGCAACAAACTCCAACTCTCCTCTAGACCAGCTAACCCACTCTTTTATAGCACTCTTCCTCACTAGTCACAGCTGTGGCCTATCAAGGGCAGGCCTGTTTCTAATCTTTGGTAGTTAGGACAGCTGCAACTCCTCAGGGGCAAGATTACCTTCTGCACCATCTTTATTTTCTTACATTCTGTCCACCCACAGAGTTCTTATTTGGATCAGGATCCAGAGCCCAAGGCAGGCTTGGTCACTGGGTCAAAGATCGCATTAGCAGAACCATAAACATCCCAGCATCCAGCACTGCCATCAAATCCTCCCCCTGGGCTCCATCACAACCAGCTGGGCTGTGGGACACGGAGAGGACACTGCACCCCGTACCTTGAAGGAAAGATCCCCATTCTCCTCGGAGAGCTGGTTGATTTTTCGGTCCATCTGGGCTTTTTCAGTCTTCAGGTCCTGGCACTGCCTGAAGGCCTCGTGCAGGCGCCCCACCAGGCTGTGGGAAAGGAGCTGCTTAAGGAAGTGCTTAAGGAGGTGGTGCATGCTGGCAGCAGGCAAGGATATCACCAGGGATCGCTGCTGCTGGATATTGCCACGGAAACTAAAGGTTCCAAGGGATCTCCATGCCTTGCTGTGACTCTGCCATCAACCCAGCTCTAAACCTGGCTCCCAACAGGTGGCAAAGCAGAGTAGAGATAAGCAATGTTTGTGCTTTGCAGAAGCCCAACTGCTCCAAACTGAGAGCAGAGGCAGCGGTGGGACTCCAGCCACCCCCCTGCAAAGGGAAATAAGTAAGGAAAGGACAAAAAAAGACATGGCACTTCCAGTGGAGTTTGGGCAGCCTTCCTGAGTAAACAATGGCACAGGGACAGAGCAAAGACCAGGATGCAGTGTGACAGGTGATTTCAAGTGTGTGACAAAGCCCAGTACATGGGATCAAAGTAAAGGCCTGGGAAATGGGCTGGAGTCAGGAGTTGACTGTTTGGTGTATTTTCCAAAGTGAGGGACAAAATTATTTTCTTGTCTGTATTTACACCGAGTCCTATGCTATGTTTATATTTGGGTTGCTCCTGGCTGATGCTTTTAACAGAGCTACAGGAGATAATACTGTTAAAGCAATGCAAGGATGGTCTGGAATTTCCCTAAAACCTCAGGAAATTCAATCTGATAATATTTTTCATTTTACTGTCAAAGGTGTGCAGGATTGGGCAGAAGGTGAAAAGATTAAATGGACTTCTCACACCTCTTTCTATAGATGGGGGGTAAACGAGTGTTCCAGAATCACTGCTTTTTGCCCGACAGCTCCAAGCATAATTCCCTCACTACAGAGACCAGATGGTTTCAAGCACCCAGCACATTACCCTGGACAACCTGTTTTTGGTGGACCCCCCGCTGCTGTAGGGGAAGTACCACTGCTGTTCAAAACCTCTCTGACAACTCCATCATTCTAACTTCTTCTGCCTCTTCATGGCAGAGTCTGTTGTGTTTACTTTTTCAGAAGAACTCCGAGGGACACGAAGACCTGATAAACCATGATAACACTAGTTAGATGGACAACAGAAATAATGTTTTCCCTTCCCTTTATGGTAACACCAGGTGATGATATTACACATGACATGTAAATTAATTGAACTTGAATAAATTGGCTGTTACAATTAGAGATTTGATCAAATTACAGCAACCACTGCAGTCATTCTTACAGGCTTTTGTGAACACACCAGTGGCTGCTATCAAAAATATTACCAAATTGGGAGAAGGTAAATGTAAATGATCACAAACTGGTAAGTGATGCACTCGGTGCTACACAAAACAATGTTTCTTTGGCTCTCAGCTGTATCCAGGCACAATTGTGGATGCACTCAGTTTCTGCTTCAATTATAAGAGAATTGAAGTGAAGAAGGCACTTTTCCCACTGAAATTTGGAAAATAATTTGGAACAGTGCCACTGACTTTGAAAGAGAATTCCAATCCTGGTGGAACCTAGTGAATTTTGACCTATGACCCCATTTGAAACAGAGACACAGCTTTTGTGTTAACCATACGCAATGCCTCAGGGCACTTGATTTTCCCTGTTATAGCATTAGAACTGAATTACGACAGAGCTATTCTCTATCTTTCTGAACATAGAGAATGGGCCTGTCAAATTGGTAAGAAATGGCAAACTGGTAATTTGGAATCTTGTATTGCCCGAGAACAACAAGGGCTCATCTGTGAAAGCAATGCAATCATAGCTCAAGACATTTGTTTAGATACAGAGCAAAATATCTGTCATTTTGAAATTCGTCCTAACGAGACTTCTGAAACAGTTCTTCTATACATAGGCAATAGATGTGCACACTTTAGAACCATTTGTGATTTTGTATTCGTAGAAAATAAATATTGTAGTAGATACTAAAAATCATTCAAATTTTTGTGCTTGTAACTTTACCAAGATTACAGGATGTGATTTCTCTTATGAAGCACCAGTTACCTCTCACTACCTATTGCAATCTAACTACACACTGATTCACAAACTGATGCCTACTCCTATTGGGATGAATCTCACTTTGGTAAGACAACTGCTGCTCTATTGAGACTTAGTTGAAATCCTCGAGAAGATTAAGAAAAACAGACAGAAAACTCTGGTAACTGTTCATCACAATGTGAGACAGATACACCGTGTCATGGAAAGAGTGGAGGAAGATGCTGAGCACAAATGGTGGGATACTCTTTTTTGGGTGCTCTCCTACTGCCATGAGTGTCTTGAACAGTGTGTGTCATCCCATTGTTACGCTTTTGATTTTAATTCTGTTTGATTTTATTTTATCAGCAGTCCTAGTCATTATGAATTAGAAGATGGTGAAACAGCTGACAAGATTGACATCTATAGTTAATGCACACAAGTTGGCTGATGTCCCCTACACTGTGGACATCCCCAAGACATTTGACACAAAGCAATTATGAATTAAGCATATGTGTTTTAGAGTAAATCCTGATTCCCGTTTATGATTTTGTGAGAATTACTTTCAATTTTTAGTGAATTGTTTTAGAAAGTTATTTTTAAATTAATACTTGTATTATGATTTGTTTATTGCTTTTTGCTTTTGATTATTTGTCATTTGTTTTAGCCATTTAAAAATTGTTATAAAAATAATATTGTTGTAATTAATCAACCATTTGTGAAAATTGTTACAATAATCAATATTAATTATGTTTATTGTCTCCCTTTTTCCCTTCTTTTTCCTATCCTTTCTTTTCCTCCTTTCTCACTCTCGCTCTCTCTCTCTGTGTCAAATTGTCTCTATTTTTTCCGGGTTATACTACTAACGTACAGCAAATCCTGAAGACCTACCAGTGACATTTCAGAGTCCTGCTGATGAAGATCCCTTCAAGACAATCGTGAGTCACGGGGTAGTGTGAGAGTCTGTCCGAAACATCCCTCATCTGCCTCACGATCGTCATTGGGGAGACCAGCAAAGAGAAGACCCCCCCGTCTTGAAAATCTCTGGCTTTGTAGGAGAAAGTTACACACGCCAAAGGCCCTGAGACCTGAGAGCACAGTGCTAAGTTATTGTTTTCACAGGTCTTGTTTGCTGTATGCTACACTGAGCCCAATGAGAAGGGGGCACCGGGCCCTGTTTGCAACAATAGCCTTGGAAGCTGTCCCACCTCTCGGCCTGGCTGGCTTCTCCTGAGTTCAGGTGGTCTCCCACAGAAGACCCTCACCTGTTTTACAACCACCGTGACAGACAGACTGGGATGTAAGAAGCCTCTCCACCAAAGACCAGGACATGAAACCCCTATGTGAAAAGGCCCCTCTCCTCCTTCCAAGGACTGGACTGAAACCCCCAACCCGAGGAAGGTGTGTGGGGGGAGGCAAGCTGACCAAAGCGAGATCTTTGCCTGCAGGTGTGACCACTGGACCACGAAAACAATGGCTCTCCTTTACTGCTGAGAACATGGACTACCTGTTACATCTATTCCTTATTGTATCTGTTTCCCCCCCACCCCTCACAATTTTCAATAGAGTTATCATAATAAAAACATCTGAGTTAGCTAGAGAATTTGAGATCTCCCAGACGTAACAGGCAGATCCTTGACTGGACTGGACCAAAGGATTTCGTCTCTACATTTGGTAGCTATACCCCCCTCTTTCTCTCTCTCTTTTCTCTCTCTTTCTCTATCTTTTTCTCTCCCTTAATCCCTCTATCCCATTTTGCTGTGGTCATTCAATAAAGGTATATTTGTTTTGATTATTACTGCAAATGCCCTGTGCCGTGTTGGTTCTTTTGCAGCCTGAGATCAATCCACGAACCATCACGAACCCCGTTTGTAAGGATGGATTGTGACGCACACACGAGCTGGATTATCCTGAGCCAGCCCAGGCCCCATGCAGCCAGACCCACTCTGCTACCCCCATCTCTGGGACAGGTTCTCCTGCCTGGATCCCCAAGGAACTGCTGCCTTAAAAATCTAGGAACAAATCAGCACACATACAAAACAATTTCCATCAAGGAGGTAATATAAAAGCTGGTCTTTCATTGAAGGCCTCCAGGGGCAAATATGGAAAAATGCCTCCACTGGAGACAGGGTTTAGTGGTGGCCTTGGCAGAGCGAGGGCCATGTCCCCACCATGAGTGGCTCATCAGCAAACTGCTCTGCCCAAAGAGCTGCCAAGACCTCAGGACAGCACAAGCAGATAGGTTTTGCTCCAACAATTTATGGAATCACAGGGATAAGCAGTCCTATATGCACCTCTTCATTCGCTGCCTCCTTGTGATGCCCTCTCTGCCAGGCCCTGATGGAATGAAAAGTGGGAATTTCACTTCTGAGGATCAGAGATTTGGATCTTCCACATTTTTACATACAAAGTCAACAAGGAGTATCTTAAAATATAACCAGCAGCAACTCAAGAGTGACTGATCTGGGATTCAATCCTCCCATCACCCCACTGCACCACTCTCCAGCAGCAGCACAAGGCACAGGGCAGAGGTACAAGCTCCCACAGCTCAGCCATGCACTAGGGAATCTCCACAACTGGGCCCTGCCAGGAATCTCCTCCAAAACAACCACAGCATCTGGCAATTTTTAAGCCACATCACCAATTCTTGAGGAAAGGCACAAAAAAATTACCTGACTGTACAAGCTAAGTGAACTTAGGACCCCTGTGCAGCTGCTCCCACAGTGCAGACAGGATGGAACCAAGTTCTCCTGGTTCTTTACCAGTGGGAAAAAAAAAACCTCCCAAGCACGAAGCACAGGGGACAGTGAAAAGCCACTGCAAAGCCCGGGGCAGCAGTGCCGGAAAGTGGCACATATCTGTGACAGAGCATCCACCCTGCTTCCAATTCCATCTTTCCAGACAGATTTTTTTTTCCAGTTCTGTAATTTTTCGTCCCCAGGAACATTTAAAGCCAGCACGGGAACAACAGCGATGCCTCCACGGCTGCCTTCCTGCCCCCAGAGCCCGCACTGTCCCTGCCCCATGGGCCCTCCGAAGCTCCCAGTGCCAGCCTGCCCCTGTCCTCCCACACCAGGATCTCCCCCGCCCTAACACTCCCCACACCCATTTCCCCAAAGCTCTACAAGCTCAAAGTGACCCAGAGTCGCCGCTGTCCCATTCCAGGCACCCTCCGAGCCCCTCAGCGCACATGCCTACCCCGTTCTCCCGGACCCCGCGGGCTGCGTGTCCCGTCAGGCCCCGCAGCGGGCCCGGCCGCGGCCCGAACCGGAGCGCGGTCGGGAGAGGCGCCCACGGGAGGCGGGAGCGGCGGGGATCGGGGCTCACGTCACTTGGGCGGCCGAGATGGGTGCGGATCGGGCTGGGCGGTGACTCGGGAGCTCTGCGGTCAGGCACTGGCTTGGGCAATGGCGTGGCGAGGCTGTGGGGCACAGCCAGGGCTTTAACAGGCCTGGGAAAGCGGGGAACGACTGACGAGCTACAGCGATAGCGGAATAGCGCTGAGGCGTTGTTCGTGCCTCTGGGAACACGGGCCGTGGAGCTGCGGGAAGGACGTGAGGGCACTGGAGAATAGGGCTGGGGCGTGTGGGCGGTACCTGGGTGGCAGAATGGGGCGCTGTGGGCTGATCTGGGGGCACAGGAGAGGCCGAAGGGAGCTGGGGGATTGTGACTCAGATGTGGGAGTTGCTGCTGGGTCGGTAACCTGAGGGGTGGTGGGGCAGCTCTGGGGGGCACCGAAGCGGTGGGGTGGGACTGGGGAGCTGCTGAATGGTTCCAAAGCCAGGAGATGCCCAAGCTCATCAGACTCTCCTCTCTCCCCACCAGGCACCAGAGGCTTCCAGAGGAAAGTTACACTCTGGCAGTGTTGTCTCCAAAGGCTTCTGAATGGCTCCGGTTAAAATCAGCTGTGTGGTGTCCTTCTCCTCCCAGGTGCCTGGGGGTTCCCTCTGGGGGGCTGGGTGTGGGGCTGATCCCTCTGAGCTGCCCGAGTCTTGGGAGAGGTGGGTCAGGGCATGACAGGGTGCAGTTACCACCTCACCTTGTTAAGCTGAAGGGCAAGGATTCACATCATTCTTGCTCTCTCAAAATGGGATGTTGTTCCTGTAGGTTACCAGAGAATTCCATGCTTCTCCCCATGTCCAGAACAAGCTAGAGCTGGAGGGGAGGGTGTTTAGGGAGGGGTTGGTACATGATGCTGTGTCCCTGCTGTGTGTGCAGGACCCCAAGTACCCCAAGGCAGAGAACCTGCTGAGTGAGGACAGCATACAGCCCTGGCTTGGCTGCCCCAAGGATCACAGCAGGCAGCTGAGTGTGGAGCTGTGACAGGAGACAGCCAGTCCCATTGGCTGTGTTGACATTGATACTTCCCTGTTCCCCACTCCCGTGCAGGAGCCAGGGCCATGCCCCACAATGGGGTCAGAAGCTCTGAGCCCCCTTGCCCCTGTCCTTCTCACTGCTCCCCAGGGAACTACAGCTGTGCCTTTCTGCAGTCTGAGGTGGGATGCTCCTCATGGCCCTGCGACCAGCCCTGTCACACCTCGGTGCCCGCTGATGACACCAGCTGACTCAAAGCTGGACCAGAATCGCTGCAGGGTTCAGAGGTTTTAGGAAGGTAAGGATTGATCCAAAGGAAAAAGGCATGGGGAAGAGCTGTGGGCCTGGTCATGGCATGGAGCTGATATGGGGGGATGGTGATGGAATGGGGCTGGCAGTAGGATGTGGCTGATAGGAGGGTAGAAGAAGGACAGGTAGGGAAGAGTTCAGGTAGACCAGGGGTTAGGGTTGTTTATGGGCTCAGGAAAGCTGTACCACCTCTGCTTCCCTGCCCTTTCTTGTGCCCATAATCCCCCAGATGTCCTGGGTGGCACAGCAACAGAGCCACAAGCAGAGCTAGGAGTGGTGTTGGGACGGTGGCCAGTGCTCTTCCCCACAGCAGAGCTCAGAGCTGAGGGTGGGGCAGACATGGGACCACGTGCTGTGACAGCTGCAGCTGGTCTGAAGCTGCACAGTTAAAATTGGCCATAACAGACCCAACTTGGCCAGCCTGGTACATTAAAGAGTAGAGGTAAACAAGTTCCTGGGTAAGACAGTGATGAGTTGGATTCAATCTCCAACAGGGGAGCCCAGCCAGTCCCATTCAATCATGAATGCAGACATAAGCTGGCCAGTGAGCTGGGTGGTGCTGAGACCCCAGCCAATCAAATGTTCAAGTGCAGGAATTCTGAAGGCCCTCTAAAAGGGGGTGCCCCTCAATAAACTTTGGCTCTTGTTGCAGGAACTCAGTGTGTTCAGTCGTGTGCCTGTCTCCAACAGTGTGCAGCTCACCTGCAGCCACCCCTTCAGTCCATGCAGCTGCTTTGGGCTCTCCTTCATCTGCCTGCACAAACCACGGGGGCAGGAGCCTGACCCCCCACAGCCCCCCTGGACACAGTAGGTGTCCCTCACACTTCCATGTGTCCCTCTCCGTGGGGAGGCAGCAGGAAGGGGCTGCCCCTCCACGGACACCACTTGTGCCCCATGGAAAGCCCAGGAGGTGCTTGCTGGGCTGAGCTAGGGGCTGTGCCCAGAGTGCTGGGCACAAGGAACCTCTCTCGATTGCCTGGGGCCTCTCCTTGTCTCACAGGAGGATGCTGAGCTCTCTGACACACCCTGGTGCTCCAGCTCTGCCTTTCACAGGGCTTTCTTTCCTGAATCATGCATTTACGTGGCCTGACATGGTCCACCCCATCCTGTCCCTGCACAGTGTGGCCTGGAGCTCCTTGATGTGCTTCCTTGGAGCCCAGAGCCCCAGCTCACACCAGCCTTGTCCTAATGTCACCCTGTTTTTTTAAGATTTTCTAAGCCTTCTGTGTTGACATTCTTGTAGGGAACTTTCTCACACACTTTCTGTAAATAACTCATTGTTTTGCATTCCTTTATGGAGGAGGAGAAAGTTGATAGACTGTTGGTCTGTCCAGTGTCATTGGAGAGGTGGCACTGTCACCTTCCAATCCACTGTCACTCTTGGAAAGCTATAAATGTTGGAGTCAGAAAATAAGCTTCCCTTTTTTCTTCACCTTGAGAACAGCGGGGTGCGCTTGTGTTCTTTCGTGTCCGACAGCAACACCCTCCTGCAAGGCTGCCCCTCCCTATCCCCAGGAGATCCAGGGAGGACAAGCAGCTGAGGAGGCACCTGTGGAAGCTGGAAGGGGCTGCCTGGAGCTCAGCCCACCTCAGCCACTGTGCCTGGATGGAGCTGTTGACAGCACAGAACCAGAACCAGGCACCGAGGCCCAGAGCTGGCAGGAGCACCCTGGGGCGTCACCTGGAGCTGCTGGCCAAGGATGTGGGAGGTCCTGCAGTGCTAGGTGAGTGAATCTGCACAGCTGTGTCCTGGGCTGGCCCCCAGCCACTGTGGGCAGCAGGGCAGGGGGGAATTCTGCCCCTCTGCTCTGCTCAGGTGAGAGCCCAGCTGCAAAGCTGCCTCCAGCTCTGGGACCCCAACATCAGAAGAGTGTGGAGCAACTGGAGTGAGCCCAGAGGAGGCTGTGGAGATGCTCTTGAGGGCTGGAGCCTCTCTACTGTGGAGACAGGCTGGGACATCCAGGGCTGCTCAGCATGGAGACAAGAAGGTTCTGAGAACTGGGAGCCCCTTCCACTGCCTGAAGGGACTTCAGAAGAGGGACAATGGCCTGGGAGGACAAGGCAAGGGGTAGTGGCTTCAAATTGACAGAAGACAGGGTTATATGGGATATTACAAAGAAATTCTTCCCTGTGAGGCTGGTAAGACACCAGCACAGGTTGTCCAGAGCAGCTGTGGCTGTCCCATCCCTGGCAGGTAATCCCAGGATCACTGTCTTCTCCTGCCCTCATCCTGGCTGTTTACTGCTCTCAGCCTTTCCCAGACAGTTCTGGACCCAGCCCTTCACTCTTTTGGGCTGGCAGGATGTGGCATAGGATACCTCCAGCATGTTACCCCTCTGCAGGGCCCCAGCTGCCACCTCAAGGACTCCCAGGGTGAAAGGAACAGCCCAAGCCTGTGGCCCCCAAGAGAGACAAGGCAGGAGAAATGACAGAGGACACACCAGCAGTGAGGGGGACACTGTTGTCTGCCCCAGCTGCTTGGCAGGGCTGTCCTCTGGTGGCCAGTAAATGGGCATAGTAGTGGCAGTTCTGTAGCTGGGACACATCACTCCTGCTGGTGCTCTAGCACTGGAGGGGCATCACAGTCTATTCCCAGGCTGCCATAAGAACCATCAGGAAGGGTGTCAGTCCAAACCCCACATCATCCCAACACTAGTGAGCTTGTGACAACCATATCACCTTTGCTTTCCACAGGCCACTTCCTGCTGAATCTGCTCCCCCCACACGCCTCCCACTGTGGAGAAGAACCTACTGTAGCCTGGCCTTCCTTGTCCCCTGATGCCTGGCTGCCCTGCCCCATTTGCCGGCTGCCCTTTGGCATGGCAGAGATGGAGCAGCATGCCAGCAACTGCAGGGAGACACCAGGGGCCCTGTCCTCACCCCAGCACCTGCAGTAGGACAGCAGAGCTGGGGACAAACCCTGTGTCACCACCCGAGGGCTGAACCTGCAGTACGCCAAGGGGCAGAGACAGTGCAGCCCCCGGACATCTGTGGCAAGGCTGGTGTGAGGATGGAGAAGGTGCTTCCAGCCCCGTGGCCAGGTTTGCTGGGGTTTGAAGCACTGTAATGGCAGGGGTTGCTACTGGAGAAGAGGAAGTTAAAGGAGAAATGTAAGAAGGACAGAAATCTGCACTATGACTGCTTGGGGGCACTGCAGGGTCCCTGGGTGAGCATCCTGCCTTGGGACACCCTGTGTAGTTCAGTGATAGGACAAGGAGGAGGTCATGCTTTTCCTCCCCTCAAGCCCTGATAAAGGTTCCAGTGCATGTGGACTGTAGGAGCAGGAAGCCAGGAGCCCCAGAGCAGGTGAAAAATACACTTTATTTACAAGTAGAAACATTTAAAAATGCTGCCTCAGCTTCCCTGGGAGGAACAGGAGGACCGGGCAGGTTGGGGGGTCCCACACACAGGGAGCAAAGGTGGTGACCCGAGGGATGCTAAGTTTCATCTTTGTCCCTGACCTGAGGCTGCAGAATATCCCTGGGGAGAGCTCAGCCCCTCCAGCTGCAGCCTGGTGCCAGCCCCCACACCCCTGTGTGTTTCCAGCCCTCACCCTCTGTGCATCCCCTTGCCTTGGGTCCCGGAAGGGTTTAGGATGACAATGGGTACAGGAAGGGCAAGGGGGCCTTGCCGTGCCCAGGGCACCCCACAGTTGTCAGTGGGATATGCAAGGCAGTTGTGTGGGTGGCCCCACCTGTTCACCCTCAGTGCTCCTGGGCCCTGGGGGGGCAGGAAGAGGTGAGGGGGTGCAGGTGGGAGGCCAGGGCAGAGCCAGCACGCAGGGACTGGGGAAACCTCAGGATCGCTTGTCCTTGCGCGACTGGCGACTGGCCTGGAAAGGACAGAGCGAAGATGGGAGGTTAGGGACCATGAATGTGAGCGAGCCCCATGCTGGGACCTGCTGCTGCCATAGCAGCCCAGGGACAGCAGGACTGTGCCCCTTGTCCCCATGGCCTGTATGAACCCAAGGCAGGAGCTGGGGTCACTGAGCATGAGCTCAGCAGCGTGCCCAGGGGATCAGGCAGTACCTACCTTGCCCTTTGGGGTCGTGGCGGTGGCGATGCGGGATGAGCGGCGGGTGCCGCTGGAGGCTGTGGGAGTGCTCCTCTGGGCCATTGCCCGGCGCAGCAGGCGCCTCCCCAGCTCCCTGGGGGTGTTGAGGATGCTGAACGCCATCGACTGGCGCCTCTGAGCCTGCAAAAGAGGAGCAGGACCATTAGCTCAGCGTGGGGCAGGACACAGGGCTCCCTCCCGATCCCTCTTTTTCCCTCTGAAACTTACTGGTGTGGCTGGGGCTTGCTGCTCGCTGTCTTGACTGGCCTGGGAGCCACTCTGCGCACTGCGGTCCTGGGAGCTCTGGGGCCGTGGGAAGCAGCTGGTTGGCTTCTTGGACTGGAAAACAGGGGATCAGCTAGTACTGCCATCTGGGTGTCAGCCTGCTGTGGGGCTGGCAGCAATGAGGGAACTGAGGGGCTGCAGGGAGGGGATGTGATTGAGGGTAGCAGTGCCCAGGGAGGGTAGAAGGCTCAGCCTTTCGCCTCTGGAATGGCCTCCTTGCCAGCACTGGGAGCATCACGAGTACTAGAGACACCACTGGATGCTGGAAATAAGGGACACTGCAATCCAGGATCAGTGGGAACATGTGGCGAATGGTGTCCACAGCAGCTCCCTCAAAACCTGGAACACCTCTTGTTCCCAGTAGGGTGCTGTGCTGGGGGACTGGGCTGAGCTCACCGGGGGGGTGTCAGGGCCCTGGTGGGTCTCCTCCGAGAGGCGTTTCCTCCGCTGCCGGGTGGTGATGCTGCTGGCCTGGCTGCTGCGCTGGCTGCCGGTGGCCATGGGCTGGGAGGAGTGCCTGCTGCCACGCTGCAGCGTCTCTTCTGGGTCCCCCATCTTCACATCCTCATCCGTGATGGTTCCCAAGGAGGTGGAGGGCTGGGGAGGAGATGTGGGGATGTTGCTGAGGGGACATGTCCGTTCCCAGACCCACTTCCCAAACCCCAGTTCTGGACAAAGGGCTGCCTGACCTCCCCCTCCCGGCCCTTACCATGCTCTCTAGGGGGTAGCTGGTTTTCAGGTGGGGAGGGCGGGCCTGGTTCCGCCGCTGCAGCTCCGCAATGCGGTTCCAGTCATCCATCTGCTCTGGCTCATCCTGGCACATGCCCAGCTTCATGGTGCTCTGGCCTAAATCCAAAGCAAGGAAAGATGAGGGCGCTTCCAGGTAAGACCTGACTCCCCCAAGGCAGGGCAGAACCCCACAGCCAGCAGTCCAAGTGCTCCCCACCCATACACACCAAGGCTAGAGCTGCTGGTCCGCTGCAAGCGCAGGGAGCTACGGGTGACTGGTCGGTACCCAGGGAGGCCCAGCAGTACTGAATGGCCAGGGGTCTTCTCTGGGGAGGAGGCTTCCAGCTTTGCAAGGGTTTCCTGGGAGGAGAAGCTGGTGAGGGAGCGGGTGGAGGCACCTGAGCGCAGACGGCCCTTAGCAGGGGAAGATGTTTTTGTGGAATGAGCCAATGGGATGTTCTTGATGCAGACCAGTTCCTCGGGCTCTGCCTGTTTCTGGGAGAGAAAAATCCACAGATGGGTTTAGGTTGAACGGACCTTAAAGCTCATCTCCTTCCACCTCTTCCTTCCCTTAGCTGGGACACCTTCCACTAGACCAGATTGCTCTAAGCTGCATCCAGTCTGGCCTTGAACACTTCCAGGTATGGGGCAGTCACAGCTTCTCTAGGCAACCTCACAGGGAAGAACTTCTTCCCAATATCCCATCTAGCCCTGCCCTCTGTCAATGGGAAACCACTCCCCCTTGTCCTGTCACTCCAAGCCTATGTCCAAAGTCCCTCTCCAGGTCTCTTGGAGCCTCTTTAGACACTGGCAGGGGCTCTAAG
Source organism: Agelaius tricolor (assembly GCF_023055355.1). NCBI lineage: Eukaryota > Metazoa > Chordata > Aves > Passeriformes > Icteridae > Agelaius > Agelaius tricolor. The sequence goes on from NW_027269269.1 coordinate 33,522,313, forward strand.
GTCTCCCTGGAGCCTTCTTCTCCCCACTTTCTCAACCTATCTCCAGAGCAGAGGGACTTCACCCCTTGGAGAGCTTCTGTGACCTCCTCTGTCCTTGCTCCAGCAACTCCATGTCATTCTGACGTTGGGGCCCCAGAGCTGGAAGCAGCTCTGCAGGTGGGGTCTCAGCAGAGTGGAGCAGAGGGGCAAAATGCCCACATTGCACCGCTTCCCACTGTGCTGGGGGGATCAGCTGAGGACATGGCTGGACTTTAGGCTGCCAGTGCACATTGACAGGTCATGTTCAGCTTTTCAGTTCCCAGCATGCTGGGTCCCTCTGCAGTGCTGCTCCTGATCCCTGCATTCCCCAGCAGGGGCCCCCTGCTCACATCTGTCATGGTGATGTTGATGGTGGTGCGGCGCCGGGCAGAGCGGGTCTTGCAGCCGGAGTCGAGCGAGAAGTCTCCCGGGAAGTTGGCGCTGCTCTGGAGCTGTGACCGCCTCTCAGAGAGGATGGGAGTAAAGTAGAGACTCTCCAGGGATGACTTTGTCTGGGGCAGCCGCTGAGACAGCAGTGACTCTTCACTGTCTGACGGCACCACTGAGACTTCCAGCTGAGAGCTGGCAGCCTTCCTGCAGAGACAGGGGGTGAGGGTAGCACCAGCAGGCCGACCAGGCCTGGGAACGGTGGAGTTTTGGGGTGCTGGAAGCAGATGGATCTGGTACCTGGGGGAGCTGAGCTGCTGTGCCTCATTGAGGCTATCAGTGCTCTGGTCAGCCACACTCTCAAAGGAAGCCTCATGTCCCTTTACTGTGGCAGTCTTCTCCTGGAACTTGCTGAGTTCCTGCACCTGAATGGGAAACAGGGAGGAATGGATGGATCTGTCCTCCAAGGAGGGTGAAGCTCAACTATGCCACACCCACCTGAGCTTCCAGGCTGCGAATCTGGCTGGTAAGAGTCTTGCAGCTCATCTCAGACTCCTTGGCCTGCAGGATGCTCTCCTGTAGCTCCTTGGCCAGCCTCTCTGATTTGCTCTGAAGCTCTGTGTTCTCTTCCTGCAAGTGCTCCATGGCCTTCAGCTTCTCTGATAGCTCCTGGTTCTGCTGCTTCTTGGCATCATAATGACTTTTTGCCTTCTCCATCTAGGATACAAAGCAGAGGAATCCTGTCAAGCTTCCCAGCAGTGTCAGGGACAGCAAGGCCATACCAGCCCCCAGCATACCTGCCCTTTGTAGTGCTCAGCTGCCTGCTCCTTCTGGGTGAGCTGCACCTGCAGCTCTGCCACCTTCTCCTGATGGCTTGTGACTGCTGCCTGCAGCTCCGCTTCCAGTGCCTGTGGGCAGGGAAGAGACTGGCTTAGAGGCAACCCAGCTGAGCCCCCTGGCAGCACCAACAGCTCCAGGGCTCAGCCCCCAGGGTTTTGGTCCCTCTTTACTTTAACTCTCTGCTGCTGGGTCCAGGTGGCCTTCTCATGCTGAGTCAGCTTTTTATTCAGCTCATCCACCTGGAAGAAAGAACATGGCTTGGTGAGACCAGCTCCAGCCACAAAACTACAATCTTCCTGTGGAGGAGCACAGCCCCTCCTCTCTAGCCAGCTCTAGGGCACAATGAAGAAATTTCCTGCCACAGGGCAACTGTTCAGCACCACCCACTGCCAAGGAAGATCCCAGGACATGCCAAGGTGACCGTCACCCACCCCATGTTAATCCTTACAGCAAGGCTGGCTGGAGCTACCCAAGCAGAAGGAGCAGTCACAGGCTGGAAGCAAAGCCTCTGTTAAGTCCCCAGTGCCCAAGCACTTGCAACCTGGAGTCCCACAGGTCATCCAGCACTCTTGACACAGGGAGCTGGCTGCTGCAAGTTCTGGCCTGGCCATGCTCTCCCTGCTCCAGGGGATGCTTGAGGAGCTCTCAGCGCCCTGCTCATAGCCACAAGGTCTCTGCAGAGTCCTGGGCAGCTCTGGCTGGGACTGGACAGGGAAATGTAGCTTTTCCAGCATTGTTTCCCAAGTGCTAACTCCTACCACATCTGAGATCAAGGCTGCTCTAGCCACATCTGGCCTATGCTGTCTGAGCACAGCTGTTCCTATCGGTTGTGCCAAGAGCTGGGCCTTGGTTAAAGGTGGGGGAAGAAGCCATCCCAGCACTGGGATAGTCCTATGCTGAGGAGCCCTGCATGCCCCTGGCAGCCACCTGCTGCGTGTGCTGCCATGGGCCATGTCAGAAGCCATGCCAAGTTGCAGGCACTAATGTGAGGGAGCAGGTGGCAGGATGGGAGCCAAGTTGCTACCCCCTGGAGCTGAAGGTGCCCAGAGACTTGGAGCCAAGGGCCCCATGGCTGGGTTCATGCTGTGAACAGTTCACAGTGCTGTACAGTACACAGTTCACAGTACAGTACAGAGGAGAGGGTGGCTCCAGCAGGAAGTGACAAACAAGGAGAGCTGTGCACTGTCACTGAGCAGCCAGCTCGTGGTCTGTGTTACCTGCTTAGTTTGGTCCTTCTGGATTATCTCCAACTGCTCCACCTGCAAGCACAAAAAGTAGAGGTGAGTACACAGCTGAGACATAGGCTGTTTTCCATACAGTCATGGAGTCATTTAGGTTGGAAAAGCCCTCTGAGACTGAGTGCACTGCCAAGACCACCACTAATCCACGTCCACATGTCTGTTAAATCCCTCCAGGGACAGGGACTCTACCACTGCCGTGGGTAGACTGTGCCAGGGCTGGACAACCCTTTCAGGGAAGGAATTTTTTCCTAATAGCCAACCTAAGCCTCCCCAGGCACAACTTGAAACTATTTCCTATTGTCATGCCACTCGTTAACTGGCAGAACAAGTTACCTGGGAGACCCCCATCTGGCTGCATCCTCTTTTCAGGGAGCTGTTTCACCCTTTCAGGGGGGAGACAGTCCCCCCCTTTAGCCTCCTTTTCTCCAGGCTTAGCCCCCCTCCCAACTCCCTTAGCTGCTGCTCATCAGACTGCTGCTCCACATCATTCCCCTTCATTGCTGCCCTTCTCTGGAAACACTCCAGCACCTGTATGTGACAGTCCCTTTCACACCTAGAAATGTGTCCCCACACCCCTAGTCCCTGTGCTGAGCAGGACATGGATTCAGGGCTGAAGTGCAGAAGGCTGAACACATCCCTTTGCCAGGAGGGTTCCCCCATCCACATCCCTCCTGCTGGGAGTAAAACCCCTACCCGACTTGTCAGTCTCTGCTTCTCTTCCAGGAGCTTCTTCCTCTCTTCCAAGGCTGCCCCCTTGCTGTTCCAAGACTCCTGCAGGGCCCGCTCCTTTTCTGCCAGCTGCTCCCGGAGCGACCGCACCTCAGCCGCCTCCAGCTTGGCCTGCGCTAGCTCGGCTTGCAGTGTGGACACAGCTTTTGCTCTCTGCTCCAGGTCCTGGCGCTGCTGGCTCTCTAGGGAGGCATGCCTGGCCCGAGCGCTGTCGAGCTCCTGCTGCAGGGCAGCCAGGAGCTGTTCCTTCTGTAGGCACTTGTCCTGGCAGACCTTTGCCTCCTGCCTCAGCTCATCCTCCCGCTCGCTCTGGCTATGCCGGTCCCTCTTCAGGGCCTCAATGGTCATCCGCTGCTTCTCCAGCTCGTCCTGGCACCGCTGCACCTCCACCTTCATCAACGAGCACCTCTCAGCTGCACGGGAGGCTGCGGTGGCCATCTCAGTCTGCAGCACCCGCAGCCTCTCCTCCAGCTTCTTGCTCTTCTCTGACTCAGCCAGGATCAGGCGTTTCAGCTCCTTGCTCTCCCCTTCCTTCTCTTTCACCTGGTGATGGAGGATGGAGACCTCCTGCTCCAGGCTGCTGATCAGGCTGTTCTTCCTCTCAATCTCCTGGACACACTGGGACACTTGTTCCTTCCAGCTCTCCTTCTCTTGCACGGCAGAGCGGAGGGACACCAGCTCCTTCTCTGCAATCCGCAGCTGATCCATGGTGCCTTCCAACTCCTTGGACTTGAGCTTCTCCTGGGACAGCTGCTGGGAGACTCCCTCCAGTGCCTCAGCAGCTCTCTGGGCATCCGCCTCCAGCTTGGCCACACGCTGGGCTGCAGCTTGCTCTGCCACAGCCATCTTCTCCTGAAGGGATGACATCTCGGCCCTTAGCTTCTGCTCCTCGCTCTCCTTCTCCTTTGCCCATGACTGAGCGCTGGACAAGTCAGCCTGGAGGCCAGCCAGCTGCTCTGCCTGGGCCTCCAGCACAGCCACCTTCTCCTGCTCAGCCTGCAGCTGCTGACAGGTCCGGCTGTGCTCCCGGCTCAGCGCCTGCATTTCCTCCTTCAGCCGCCTGCACTCTTCGTCTTCCCCTCGGGTGGCAGGAGAGGCTCCCACGGGCTGCTCCTGGCTCTCCTGTGACACCTGGCGTGTGGCCAGCTCCTCACCCTGCTCCGGCAGGCCTGGCTCCCGGCCCTGAACCAGCTGCTGTTTCTCTGCCTCCAGCTCAGCGATCCTGGCCAGGTTGCCTTCCAGGCACTCAGCTGCCCGTCTCTTCTCGTCCTCCAATATTCCCTCAGTGTTCCGCAGGGATTCCTCCAGGAAGAGCAGCTGCTCCTGCAGGCGGCTGTTCTCCCGGGCCAGCTTCTCCCTCTCAGCCAGCCTCTGCTGGCTCTCCTTCAGCCTGCCCTCCAGCTCCTGCAGCTGGGCTTTCAGTGCCTCTGCTGCCACTCCCTGCTGCCGTTGGGCACTCAGCTCCAGGATCTGGGCTTCCAGTTCGCCCACCTTGTGGCTCAGCACAGCCTTCTCCTCATCCCCGGCCTGCAGCTGGCTGCTGAGGGATGTGTTGGCCTGCTGGAGCTGCTGCAGGGCAGAGTCCCTTTCCCGCAGGGCCTGCTCATGCTGGGTGCTCAGGGCAGCCAGCCGCTCAGCCTGCTCCTCGGCAGCCCGTGCCTGCAGGTCTCGCTTCAGTCTCTCCTGGGCCCGCTGGCTCTCAGAGAGGGAGCTCTGGAGGCTGGTGACAAGGCTGTCCAGCTGCTTCTTCTCCACCTCCAGCTGCTGCTTCTCCTCCTCCAGCTGCAGTCCTTTGGCCGTGAGGCTGGACACTTCCTGCTTCAGCTCCTCCAGCTGGCAAACAGAAGAGCAGGGAGACTGTATTGGGTCTGACTGAGACAGAGAGATAGTGCTGTTCAGCAAAAACACCGGTGTGTTATGAACACCTTTCCAGCTACCCATGCAAAGCACAGCACTGTGAAAGCTTCCAAGGGAAAATGAACTCTTAACCCACCCCAGCCAGGGTCTGGGAGTGGGCACAATGAGACCAAGCAACACAAATTAACCAAAGGGATATTCCACACCATATGATGTCAGCTCAGATATAAAAGCTAAGGGACATGGGAGGAATGGAGGGCAGTCATTATTTTAGTGTTTGCCTTCTGGAGCAGACACTACACGTGCTGAAGGCCCGCTTCCCAGGAAGTGTCTAAACAACACTCACTGATGGGAAGTAGAGATTAGCTTTTCTCTTTGCTTATACACACAAACTTTCACTCTTTTTGCTTTAAGTAAATTGCCTTATCTCAGCCTACTAGTTATTCTCCATCTTATTTTTCTCTCCCCTGTCCTGCTGGGAAGGGGAGTGATAGCAGAGCTTGGTGGGTGCCTGGTGCCCAGCCAAGATCAGACTACCACAGGGACAAAACATGCACCTCCTAGGTGTTACTCAAGCTGTAGCCAACAGGCTCACCAGAGCCCCACATGCTGCATCCCACTGGGAGCTGCCCAGTGCCTGCCTTCCCTCTCACCACACCCCAAGGGCACCTTGCTTTTCCCTCAGCCTTGTGCCACTCTGGTCCCTTGGACCAAACCTTCTTTTCACCGTGCAGGAGATGCTCTCTTCACAACCAGTTAATATTGTGGCAGGCTGGGGAAGCTCCCTGGCAGCAGTATTTGCAAATTCAGCCCAAAAGGAGCTCTCCCAGAGTGCTCAGCCCCACATCCCCTAACCAGCAGCAGAGAGCAGCAGGCTCTGCCCCACATGGCTTTGCCATGCATCTCCTGGCACCTGCTGCTCTCTCCAACTGGAGTCGTTTACCATTCAAGCCCTTGAAGCTGCAGAAGCCCCAGTGTACCTTCAAAATGTCCCCCATGACTTCCCCCTTCTCCTGGGCACTGCATTCCTCCAGCTTGGCCAACTGGTCCTCCAGCATCGAAATCTTTCCCTGTAGAATCTCAATTTTCTCTTCTGAGCATTTCTGGAGACAGAGATGGGACTGAGCATGGTGCAAGACAGAAGAGCCAACCAACCAAGGAGGGCAGCCCGTCCCACCCTGGGGAACCCTTCCTTAGTTTCAGGGAGAGGCTTCCCACAGGAGCTGACAGTTACACAGCTTCTCCCTGTGTGCTGGCAAAAATGGGCAGGAGGGCTCCTGGCTGCTGCACCCTGCTTGCACTTGCTGTGTCCCCCAGCTGGGGGGGACCCTGGGGAAGCTACAGGGGGGCACCCACCACCCCCCAAGCCCCCTGACCTTATCCTGCATTGCTGCATGCAGCTCCTTCTCCAGCTGCCGCTGCTTTTCCTGCGACTGTGCCATGGCACTGTTGTGCTCCTCTGAGAGCTCATTCAGGGCTCGCTGCAGCTGGACCATATTGCTGGCGATCTCCCGCAGCTGCCAATGAAAATCCACCCAGTCCACAAGAGAGGCAGAGTGTGCCTTTGCTGCTCAGGGCTCTGCCCACTCCCCATTCCCAAGAGCTGCAGCACACATGGGCATCCTGGGTTCTGGGTGTTCACCACACGCAGGCAGCTCCACCCAGCCGCCATTCCCCCACCAGAGTTCCTATTTGGATCAGGATCCAGAGCCCAAGGCAGGCTTGGTCACTGGGTCAAAGATCGCATTAGCAGAACCATAAACATCCCAGCATCCAGCACTGCCATCAAATCCTCCCCCCGGGCTCCATCACAACCAGCTGGGCTGTGGGACACGGAGAGGACACTGCACCCCGTACCTTGAAGGAAAGATCCCCATTCTCCTCGGAGAGCTGGTTGATTTTTCGGTCCATCTGGGCTTTTTCAGTCTTCAGGTCCTGGCACTGCCTGAAGGCCTCGTGCAGGCGCCCCACCAGGCTGTGGGAAAGGAGCTGCTTAAGGAAGGGCTTAAGGAGGCGGTGCATGCTGGCAGCAGGCAAGGATATCACCAGGGATCGCTGCTGCTGGATATTGCCACGGAAACTAAAGGTTCCAAGGGATCTCCATGCCTTGCTGTGACTCTGCCATCAACCCAGCTCTAAACCTGGCTCCCAACAGGTGGCAAAGCAGAGTAGAGATAAGCAATGTTTGTGCTTTGCAGAAGCCCAACTGCTCCAAACTGAGAGCAGAGGCAGCGGTGGGACTCCAGCCACCCCCCTGCAAAGGGATATAAGTAAGGAAAGGACAAAAAAAGACATGGCACTTCCAGTGGAGTTTGGGCAGCCTTCCTGAGTAAACAATGGCACAGGGACAGAGCAAAGACCAGAATGCAGTGTGACAGGTGATTTCAAGTGTGTGACAAAGCCCAGTACATGGGATCAAAGTAAAGGCCTGGGAAATGGGCTGGAGTCAGGAGTTCCAGGATCACCCTGAAAGCTTCCCCTTTTCCAGGACAGGTGAGACCCACAAGGGCAGCACACCCTTTTCACATAACAGGAATAGCTGCTCCCATGCAGGGTTTGGATTAAGAGTGGGCTGTTAGAACAGGCTGCATGGTTTGGGACTGGATCCATGCCCACTGCAGTAAAAATGGGCTGCAGGCCATAACTGCCCTGAGGGCACAGTCAGCGTGATGGTGGCACAGCTGTGTCATGGGCTGATCCCACAGCATGGGCAACAACAGAGGAGGGGATTCTGCTCCCCTCTGGTGGGACCCCATCTGCAGAGCTGCCTCTGGCTCTGGGGTCCTCAGTATCACAAGGATGTGGAGCTGCTGGGGCAAGTCCAGAGGAGATGCTCCAAGGGCTGCTGGAGCCCCTCTGCTCTGGAGACAGACTTGGAGAGAGACCTGAGGGTGTTCAGTCTGGAGTTGAGAAGGCTCTGGGGACACCACAGAGCACCTTCCAGCACCTAAAGGGGCTCCAAGACAGCCAGAGTGGGACTTTGGACAAGAGTCAGGAGTGACAGGACAAGAGGGAATGGTCTCCCACTGACAGAGGGCAGGGTTAAATCAGATATTGGGCAGAAATTCTTCCTTGAGAGGGTGATTGAGCCCTGGCTCAGGTTGTCTAGAGAAGCTGTGGCTGCCCCATCCCTGGAAGGGATTCAAGGCCAGGTAGGAGGGGGCTTGGAGCAACCTGGTCTAGTGGAAGGTGGCTCTGCCCATGGCAGAGTATTTCAGCTAAATGAGCTTTCAGTTCCCTTCCAACCCAGCCCCTTTTTTGATTCTGTGCCTGCTGTCTTCTCCTCAGCACAGAGAACAAGAAAGTTTGCTTTCTCCCCTGTTTCATGTACTGCTAGGGAAGAGACAGACAACATAGAGTCTGGGGATGTGGGAGTGACCAGATCCCACCTAGGAGGAAGGAGTCGATGTTCCTGGAGGATTACCTCTCATTCTTCTCCCTCAGCTCCTCCATTTCTTTGGGTTCCAGCAGGTCTTCAGCTTGCTTCTCATTGAGCTTTACCAAGCGATCAATCTGCTGCTGCATCCTGGTGATCTGAGCATCTGGGGAAGGGGGCAAGAAAGGGCCCATTACCAACTTTTCATGTCACCTGAAGACCCCACAACAGCATTTCTGCACAGAAACCCTCTGCAGCAGGAGATCAAAGAGCCGGGCCACCACCAGTGCTACTGCTCAGCATAGGTGTTGCTTCGGTCATGGCTTTTGTTGCCCAGGATATATAAGGGAATACAAGATGGAAGAAGGAACCTGGAGTCTCACTTGTGGCATGGCAAGATGGACCATGCACAAGCAGAGTTGTGGTGGGGTCACAAAAGAAAAGTCAGAGAAACATGAGATCTCTGTCCCAGAGCCCTCCCTGCACCCCAGGATATACTGGTACTGACCCTTCTCCATAACGAGCTTGTGAGTCTCTACCACCTCCACCTCCAGCTCTTCCTGTTTCTTTCTCTCAAAAGCCAGCTGCACCTTCAGCCTCCGCAGCTGAAACTGGGGGGTCTGCATGATGTCCCCCATGGGCGAAGACTGAGTGCTGGGCAAGCTGCAGAGAGACACACACAAGCTGGATTATCCTGAGCCAGCCCAGGCCCCATGCAGCCAGACCCACTCTGCTACCCCCATCTCTGGGGCAGGTTCTCCTGCCTGGATCCCCAAAGAACTGCTGCCTTAAAAATCTAGGAACAAATCAGCACACATACAAAACAATTTTCATCAAGGAGGTAATATAAAAACTGGTCTTTCATTGGAGGCCTCCAGGGGCAAATATGGAAAAATGCCTCCACTGGAGACAGGGTTTAGTGGTGGCCTTGGCAGAGCCAAGGGCACAGTTCGACTCGATGGTCTCAGAGGGCTTTTCCAACCTGAACAATTCCATGATTCTAAAAGGAGCTGGAGCCCAAGCTCACCTCCATCATCCATCCCTACATCATGCCGGAGCAACATGCAGCAGGAGAGCACCAAGGCAGAACAGGGCATTCCGGGGAGTCAGCGTGCAGCCTGGCTACACCTGTGGGTCCCAAAAGCCGCCCCACCCACCCCTCCCTTCCTCCATTTCCCGTGGCAGCCAGGAGGCAGGGCACGTACTTGGCGCTGGGGAAGGAGGCGATCCTCTGCAGCTCCAGGAAACGCACCTCTCTCTTGCAAGGGAGAGAGAACAGTGGGGAATGCTCCTCAGAGCTGCTGCTGGACACACTGGACAAGGGCGGCTCCGCTGGAAATAAAAAGAGAGAACACGGCTGCCATCTTTAATATCTAAGAGGCTGAGCAGCTAAAATCTCAGGGGCACAGGAACCACAAATTCCAGTAGGGATGGAATAGCCAACTGAGGAAGCCAAATACCTGCCCTACATCCTCATCCCTCCTGCTCCACAGGCCTTCCCCAGCAACTCTGCTCCCACAAGACTCTCAGCATCCCACCTGCTCCTCTCCTCCAGGGAAAGGCTGAGGTACTGCTGAGTAGGAAGAGCCAGCAGGTCTGAGGTAGCCCTACTCTCAGGAGTTTACGGGGGACTGTTTTGTAGCTGAAAACACCTGGGTTGTGCAGCTGCCTTTACAGCTGGGCAGCTACAGCAGCACAAACAGGAGGAAAAGCCAGGACAGCACTTACCTTTCCTCTGCAGAAATGGCTCCAGATTTTCATTCAGGCACTCCTCGTTATCCAGCACAAATTTGACAATTGATGCCAGTTCAACCTGTGTTGGAGGAGCTGCAGAGTTAGTGGCTCTGCTGCAGGTCACAGACAGCACCACAGCAGGCATGGGGCAGCTCCCTGCCTGCCTGTGCTGCTGGCCACACTTGTCTGCCACAAGCTCTTGATAGCCCAAAATCACCAGTGAGCACCACAGTGCCCACTCCACACCATCTTTCAGTGAGACCCAGGAGTGCAAGTCCCAGAGCACCTTCCCCCAAAGGAACCGCTGCTTCCCCCTGCACCCCAGACCCAGAGGAGGAACCCCAAAGGGATTACCTGGGTCTTGTAGTCGAATTCATTCCAGTCCCCAGAGTCCTTGGAACTCATGGAGGTGTGATACAGGAGCAGCACGGCCACCTGAGCAAGGCAGGAAAAGCATGAGTAACGCCAGGCCAGCCACAAGCACATTGGTGCCATCTGGGACTAAAACATGCCACACAGTTACCTTGGCCAGGGCCAGCTCCTCTCCATCCAGGAGTTTCTGTGCAGAGACAAGGTTTTCTGCAGCCACTTTGTGCCGGCAGTGCTCTGCAACAGAAGCAGAGTTCCCAGTCACACAGGAGCCACTGGGCACACTGCCTCCCCTGAGGTGGCACTCATGGCCAGGAGGGCACTGTAATGCATCCCCAGGGAAGGGACATGGGACAGGAGGGGCTCTAGAGCTGAGATCCCAGTGGTCAGCCTTGGCCATTAGCTCTGACCAACTTTCATTCCCCTCCCTGGAATTCCAACCTAAATCCCAGCCTCCCCATCTTGGCATCTCCCCTCCAACATCAGCACAAACAGAGAGCTCCATCTCTGGGTGGGATATGAGGTGGGATATGGAGTCTTCCCTCGAGGAAAGACTGAACAAGAGTGAACCAGGAGTGAATCCTGATGTTAAGTGCCAGACGTGATAACACACTGAACAAGAGTGTGAGATATTGCCCATTTCCCCTCCCAGGATTTCTGCTTGGGTAAAGGGATTTTTCAACTGGGATTTGAAGAGCAGGTACCCAACTAGGAAAACTGCTCCAGGCAGCATCACCAGAGCAGCCACTGGCACCCTGCCCTTCACACCCAGAACCTCCTTTGCTCTGAACCCAGACTCTGATAAGGATTTCCATCTGGAAGTTTCCCCTTCCACAGGCTGCTGCAGGAAAGCTGCTGGCACCTCACAAAGATGCTGATGTGGGGTGAGGGGGTCACTTTGTGGAGAGGGAAGCTGCAGACAGCAGACCAGCCTCTCTCAGAGGTGAGGGGCACCGAGCAGGGGCAGTTGCTTTCCCCAGCACCAGCGGAGGGTCTTACTCTGCAGGAAACCATGGATGAAGGAGATCCTCTCTGGCAGCGGCTGCTCCAGCACAGACTCCCCCTCCTTGCTCCCGTGGCTGGAAGAGTGCAAGGTGTGCATTAACTCCTTCTGGAGGGATTAGACCAACGCTGAGGTTTGTGCAGCAGGGTTTGCTGAGCCAGGGCTGCCTCTGGGGCGCTGCTCTGCCTTCTGCCCCCACACCGGGGCCAGCAGAGCCAGGACCAACCACATGGAGCGGAATCTCCTGGAATCCCCCTGCTGGAGCCAGGCAGCAAACACCCCCCTGGCACTGCTTCCTATTCTGCCTGCCAGCCCCAGCATCCAGCACAGCACAGGGAGCTCGTGGTGGCCCCACTGGCCGGGAAGCACCACAGGGGCCAGTCCGTGCACGCAGCCTCGGGCTTTTCTTGCTGGATTTTGGGAAGCTGAAGCTTCCTCTTGCACTTATTTGTGACTACACTCTTCCTGAGCAGCCACCAGTTCATGGAATATCCTGAGTTGGAGGAGACCCACAAAGGTTATTAAACCCAAGAGATGCTCAGAAATGGCACGCCCAAAACCCACACCAATCATGCTTGACCAGCACTGCTTCAGTACTGTCTCTTACTCCCAAGGTGCCAAAAACAAGAACCTGGCCTGGGACAGGAGCTGCCATGAGGATTTGCTCCTCCTCACAGACTTTCTCTTGTGCCACCAGGAGCTCTCAGATCAGCCAGCTGCTGTGGCAGCTGCCCTGCTGCCACCCCACTTTATCAAGCAATGGCCAGGCCTCTTTAGAGAGCATGTGCCACCAGGATCCCTACTAATCCCAGCTGGAGCACAGACCCAGGAGATTAACCAGGTCTGACTAAATATATCTGTGGTGCAGGCAGCTCCTTCCTCCCCACCCACTGCAGGCAGATCCCTGCTCCAGGCAGGCTCTCCTTACCCTGTGCAGGAGGTAATTACAGCAGACAGGCTCCCAGTGAGCCTCCCACCAGAAGGGTTTGAAAGCAATGCATGGCAGCCTCACACCCTCTCAATTTGTTTTTGTCAGCTCCTTAGCCACCAGGCTTTGTCCCACCTCTGATGTCCATTATGGCCTGTAGATTTTAGTTGCCCCTTGCTCCCAGGGAACAAACACAATTCCTGAAGGAGGCATTCCTCCCACCCCTGCCCAGCCACCTCAGGTCCCAGGGCAGAGCACACAGGCTCCATCCTGACCCCACTACACTCAGGAGCAGCCTGACATCCCCAGGCTGCAGCACCTCATGAGGCAGAAACTGCCATTCTTTACACTGCTTTCCAGATACAAGGCTTCCTCAGGATCCCAGGGCAGCCACTCAGGAAAACTTGCTGGGTGTTCCCTCACCAGAGCAGCATCAAGAGAAATGGATAATCACCTATGCAGCTGCAGGAACCCTTGTGCCACTGGCAGCAGCACTCAGGTCTTTTCTACAATGCCAGGAGTGAACCCAGATGTTAAGTGCCAGATGTGAAAACAAGTCTCAAACGACAGGAACTCTGACCAAAACATTCCCTGGGCAGCTCTGAGGGACCCAACAGCTCTGCAGGCAGACCCCAGCTGTGCAGTGCCATAGAGGAGATGGAGATCTCAGTATCCAGTATCTCATAGGCCAGGGAGGAATAAACACCCCAAGACCCCCACTCCCACCCTGCCCAAGACAGGAGCCTCTTAGCTCCTGGGGGCTGAGGCCTTGGCTCCAGGGACAGCACAGACCCAGCTGTGTGGTCTGAAATGTGTACACAGCTCCCCGTACTCACATTTTGTGGATAATTCTGATGAAGACACTACAGTCCTGGAGCTGGGACAGATCATTGAGGGGATCAGGACAAACCTTTGTGCTGTTCACCTAGAAATGGGGTGGGACAGTCAGAAGGCAGAAACCAAGACAACACTGTGCTGTGCCACTCACCACCTCCAGTCCTGGCAGGGGACAGCAAGACTGGTCTGGGGGTGAAAGTAAATCCACCCCTTTAAACCACCCCTTCCCAGGGAACAGATGAACATGATCCCCACAGCTCCACATCTGGGAGTCTGGCACGGGTCCCATTTATCACACTGCTGGAGCCCCTCTTCTCTGGAGAGGCTGAGACACCTGGGGGTGTTCAGCCTGGAGAAAAGAAGGCTCCAGGGAGACCTTAGAGCCCCTGCCAGTGCCTAAAGGGGGTTCAAAAGAGCAGGAAAGGGACTTTGGACAAAGGCCTGGAGTGACAGGACAAGAGGAAATGGCTTCCCACTAGCAGAGAGCAGGGTTAGATGGGATATTGAGAAGAAATTCTTCCCTGTGAGGGTTTTCCAGAGAAGCCTATCCATGGCTGCCCTATCCCTGGAAGTGTTCAAGGCTAGGCTGGATGTGGTCTGGAGCAAGCTGGTCCAGTGGGAGGTCTACCTGCCCATGGCAGGGCATTCCAGCTGAATGAGCTTAAAAGCCCCTTCTAACCCAAACCATTCTAGGAATTTTCACTTGGACACACAAGTGCTTTGTGAGACAGATCCAACAACCCCTTTGCAGTACAGCTGCTGCCTGCTTCAGGCTCAGCTCCATCTCCCAGGCAGTCTCCATGACCAGACCAAGCCATTCCAGCATTTCTGGTTGCTCAACAGGAAGGGTGAGCAAGGCTTCTCCTGCAAACACCCACCTGCCCAGGAACAGTAGGAACTTGGCTATCCTAGGACCTGCCCCAGCCACAATCCCTCCTGTGACAAGCCCCAGCAGCGAGCCTCGAAGCAGCCAGAGCTGGCAGTGAGCTCCAGCACAGGAGGGGTGACTTACCCAAGCCAGGAGAGCAGCAACTCTTTCACCATGAAGTGCCATTGTGGCCAGCCTATCAGGTTCCTGCACAAACCTAAAAACATCAACAAAGGGGGAGGGGGGATAAAAAAGGTAAACTACAGTAATTATGTTACTAAATTACTTGAGCCCAGCATCAGGCATTCGTGCCCGCCAAGGAAGGATGTGTCCCTGCATCTGGCCAGCTGTGCAGGAGCAGCCAGCATCCTCCTGCTTCCCCACAGGCTCAGAGTGGGGAGCAATGATGAGCAGCAGCCAGCTCCACTCCCACAGATTAGGATCCTGACAAGGGGTCACTGGAAAACTGCTGCTCAGGCTCCTCATTCTCCTGCTGTGCCTTCCTCCCTCACCTCCAAATGTCACTAACATTTCTTGCCCAGCAAGGCAGTGGCCAAGCCGTTGAAGCTCTGCCAGCTCCCCCTTCCACTGCTGTAGTGAAAGAACCACCTGCTGGGGGCACAGGGAGCCCACAGCTGCACTGGGTGGGAGCAGGGATGAGCTGCCCTGACGGGATCTGGGATCACTGCCAGGTCCCCTTCACAGCGACCTTTGCCTCCACGCTGGCTGCCCCCGGTGCCACCTTGGCAGTCTTCCAGGGGAGGGGACCGCTGGGAGCCAAAAAGTCACCCAGATACGGAGGGGGCTCCTCAGCCAGTATTGCACTTGGACACCCGCACCATGACGGGCCAGGAGCCTGGCTGGGATCTGCAGCTGCTCAGCACAGCACAGCCAACCAGTCACGGTGGCTCTGGGGACTACAGAGCTCCCGCTGCCGTCAGTCCAGCTGGGACACATGGGATCCTCAGCAGGACAGGTCCTCCCTCCAATTTGGCTAAAACCCAGCTCCCTGTCCCACGGCTGGGTCGCTCAGCAACTACTGTCCCTCCCCCCGGTGGCACAGCCAAGACCTCTCTCTAAAAATCCACCCAAAGGCACCGGGCAAAGCACTCGTGCAGCGCTGGATGCAGACAGATCCTGGGTGAAAACCGTGTCCCACCAACGTCGAGCTGGGTTTTACCAGAACCAGTCTGCGAACACACTGGCGCCTGGTGTGAGATCTGGACGGGCAGGCAGGGCTACCCGCTGCTGCCGCGGTCCCAGCCTGGCCTGTCACTGGTGACACGGGCCACCCTGAGCGCCTGAGACAACTCCATGGCCCTCCGTGAGGACGTGCCATTCGTGATGGCAGGCGGGAAGCGGTCGGGAGCCCGCCAGCGGCCGTGAGCGCCTTCCAGCTGCATCCCCGCCGAGAGCAGCAGCAGGGGGGCGGCGGGGACCGGGGAACGAGCTCCGGAGGTGGCGGCGGCCGCGGTGGCGGCATTGTCCTTCCCCTCCTTCCCTGCGCCGCTCCGGTCACAACACGGCGTTACGCAAGCCCGCGCTCCGGAGCTCCCGACGGGCCAACGCGCCGGGGGACGCAAAGCCCGCGGGCCCCGGGCTGTTCTGGGCCAGGGTCCGGCTGCGGGAAGCACCCGGGCGGGGTGAGCGAGCCACGGCAGCCCCCGGCACGGACGGGCCCGCAGCAGGCGCGGGGCAGAGGGGGAGAGCAGCCGCCGACCCGAGCGCCCGGATGTTGGCGAGCCCGGCGCGGCCACCCGCGGCCCCGGGGACCCGCGGCCCTGGGGACCCGCACCTCTCGGGGGCTGGCGCGGGGCCGGGCCGGGAGCCGTACGCTGCGGCGAGGCGGCGGAGCTAGGCGAGCTGAGCTTTGCCGCCCCCGCCTCGCTCCCGCCAGCCCCGTGGAAAACAAAACAAGGAAGAGGCAGAAAGTCTTTGTTGGGGCCTTACCGGGGCCGCGCGGCCGTCGTCGGCGCGCTGGGGTTAATCCGCCATGAGCGCTGGCAAGCCGGGAAGGGCCGGGGAGCCAGCGGCCACGCACAAAAGAAAAGTTGTTGAGCTTCTCTTCGGCGGGGCTGGCAGGCGGCGGTTCCCCTTCCTGGCCCTGCGCCACCCCACGTCACCGCGGCGGGGCCGCGCTCGTTAAAGGCGCACGGCACAGAAACCTCCGGCGCCTCGCCACCGGGGGGGGGGGAATCGTCCGAGCCTGGACGCGCTCACTGCCGTCACCCTGCCCAGGCCGAGTGACGGAGAGCTGAGCCGGTGGGGCCGGCACAGACCCGTTCCCAGCCCCAGTGCAGCTCTGGGAAGCCGGGCTCGGCAGAGAATGGCCCCGATGCTACGTCTCCCTCTAACCTGACTGGGGTCACATCCAGCTGACCCCTGAAAATCTACCCCCGATACGCACACACCCCGCGGCCACAGATTGAACGGGAACCGGACCCTTCGGGTCACCAGCTAGATCAGGGAGGAGTCGGGAGGGGAAGGGACGCTCACCCCTCGCTGCTGTTCCGGAGACTCTCGGAAGTCATCTCCGCAGCGCCCGGGTTGCCTGAGGAGGCTCAGGGCCGCAGGATGGGGCTGTCCCGAGCACGGCACAGGAAGGGCACAAGGAGAAGGTTCTTTCAAACCGGCGCTGGGGGCAGCAGAGGAACTCGCAAGGAACGCGGCCGCCGAGTGCCGCTGGCGAAGGTTCCGACTTTGCCAAGCCCCGAGAAACGAAGAACCACACGCCCGAGCCACAGCGCTCCGGCCGCGACCGCCCCGTCCTCAGGGACGGGGACGCCGCTGAGCTTGGCCCGAGACGGAGGCTGTGCTACATGCGTGCCCCGCCCGCCCGAGGGTTCCGCGCCTTGCCCACCTCGGCACAGCCTTGCTCTGCGGCCCTGAGCGCCCGCCGAAGGAACCACCGGCCCCCCGCCCCCGCGGGTCACCTCAGCTTTCCCCGTACCGTGACCGTGGCTGGGGATCGTCTCCGGCTTCGGCGTCGCCGGGGCTCCAGCAGTATTGACGATCCTCTCCCACGCCGGAGCCGCCAGGGTCCGGGCCGAGGCCGCTCTTATTCGAACGGCAGCGCCCGCCCCCGCTGCTGCCCATTGGGCACCGCCGGGCCGGGGGCGTCACGCGGGCGGGCCGGCCGCGAATCGCGGCGTTGGGCTCTCGCCTTGGAGCGGAGGGGACAGCGCTCCGCGGGTCACCGGGACGCACATGGGGCCATGGGCTACCTGGGGCACACGTGCAGCAGTCCAAGCGAGGGAAGCCCTAGTGTCGGGGGGAATATAGGGGGGCCTGGGGCCAAGGGGAACACAGGCAGGGGCCACCCGTGAAGGTAGAGTGACACAGATGGGACCACGGGGGTGTGTGGGAGTGTGGGTCTCAAGCCCCCAGTCAGAGGTGAGGACACACATGAGAGGGGGTTGTGTGGCGCCACAAGGAGTTCTGGAAGCCCACAGTGAGGCAAGGGGGCACGTGGGGGACTCTGGCAGGATGTCACATGCAGACACCACACTCTGCCCTGCAGTGCCAGCTAGGCAGGGGTCCTCACCAGCCCCCAAACCTGTCCTGACCTACTAGTGGGGCCTCCTCTCACCTGGGGGGGTCCTGTGCTTGTCCCTGAAGCCACAGCCCTGTTTCATCCTGTAGAGGCCCAGGTAAGTTTAGTCATGGACTGGACTGTGGTGGCACATGTCCCCACCACTGCCCAGGCCCCACCAAGACCTGAGAAATGCTTGTTAGGCATTGGCCTTCACAAAGACCACCCAGACTAAGCCCCTCTTGAACTTACTGGATATAATCTGTACCAAGGAACTAACAGATGTTTATTGAGCATCTGTTTTTTAATGAACAGACTTGGAAACTTATTATTCTTGCCTGAGTAACAACCCAAGTGGAACAGTATTTTTGCTGTTGAACCTTCAACCAACTCAAATTGTGGCCAGGATGAAAAATTACTATGACTGAAGCCCACTATCTTGCGACCTAGACAGCAATCCAAAGTGAAACCCTTTGAGCTCTCAGCTATAAAGGGCTAATGCATACTGAAGCCCACTCTCTGATGACCCTATAAACCACAGTCCAAAGTAAGTCTCACTGAGCATTCTCTTCCCAGAACATAGGAGAGCTAATGCATATGTCTCAAACATAGATAATTGGATGGCTGTGGAATCAACCAAGGCCTGGTGGTAATAAACAAAGACTATTGATATTAACACACCATGAGAAAGAAAAAGATGTGTCTGAAGAAAGGAGGCAAGGTGAGAAAGGACAGCCCTGGAAAAACATCCTTGTTGTAGCTCCTGCTGATAAGCACAAGACAATACAGCACAAGCACAGGAATGAGTGGCAGGAAGTGGGTAGGATTAAGACGACCAAGGACCCCCAAACCTGTCGGATCTATTTCCAGGAAGACCTGAAAGAACTGACTGTGCATGATAATTAATTTGCATAGAAAATGAGAAATCCATCTTCAGGCTGCGGAAACCTATCCATAAAAAGGTACCCTGCAATTTCCATGCCACGTGTGTAATTTACTAATGAAACTTTCTGATTATTTGCAAACCCTGACTTTTGACATTCCTTTCGATCTTGAGCATTTAGTAATCTCAGGTGCCTCCTTCCCCTTAAAGATGGGTCATCGTACATTCCCTGTCCCCTTGTCCCTGTGGGACATGATCAAAGAGGAGACAGGGGTCAGACAGATGTGTGTACCCCCCACCAGAGCATGGCTCCCCCATCATGTCCGTGCTGTGTCCAATAGAGAACAGTGGAGACAGGCACTGGATGAACGTGGCTTTATCTACTGTGGCAAAAAATTATAATTAAAAAAAAAAGAACAAAACCAAAAAACAACCAAAATAAAGGTCTAAACATGTAAAAAGGAGAAGGGATGGTGTTGGAGCCACCAGGCCCCATGCAGAGCATCACATCTGCCTGGCTCCAGCCCACCCATCCTGGTGACCTGGCTTATGGTGCTGACCCACACCGGGGCCTCCTTGCACCGGCTGTTCCCTTTGTGCTTGTCCCTGTGCCAGGCAGCATCCAGCTGACACAGCCTCTTCCCCACGCACACCCACCCACCCACCCACGAGGAGGAGAAAGCCTCAAGCAATGCAGGTGGGCTCAATGTGCCAATGATGGGCGCCTTGGCATTTAGTAGGAAACAGGGTATCTGTCCAAGTTCTGTGGCAGCAGCATGGGGAGGGAAGGGATATAAAGAGAAAAAAAAAATCAGGAGAAAACCGAAAACAACCCAAAGCGCTGAAGCAGCAGTGGTGGGGGCAGGTTCAGGGGATGCCAAACTGTACAACCAGTTCTTCTTTGGCGTCGACACGGATCTGTGAGAGCGCACTGAAGGCATAGGCAGCTATCCGGGACACCTGCAGGCACGAAGACATGGCTGTGTCACTGGTGGCTACTGAAACCCCCAGTTATCCCAAAGAAACTGTTGCAGGAGGTCAGCCTCCAGCCCTAACGAGTCCCTAAGCTTGTCCTGGGCTTTGCCCTCACCTCTAACAAGGCCTTAAACCTGACCTAGGCTTTGCCCTCAGCTCTAACAAGTTGTGTTAGGGCTCTGGGCAAGCCAGGAGGGCATTACTGCTCCTCCAGGATGAGGATGTGTCTCTGGGGAGCATTCAGCCCAGCCCTGCTCACCTGCTGCAGGTCTGCAAAGGGGACAGGGTCGCTGGCGAGCACTTGGTGCGGCTGGTTAGTCAGGGATGGCAGCAGTGGGAGCTTCTTCCAGTGCGTCAGGTTGTTGCTGAGCATGGCCAGGCGTGTGCTGTGAGGAGAGAGCAACCAACATCAGTGCCATGCCAAGACATGGGGACATCCAGAAGATGGGTGCTGCACCCCCAGGGGGAGAAAGGCAGAGCAGTGGTGCTGCACTCCCAGCATCCAGCCCTCTTCACTCCCTGCAGCAGGAGGATGAGGGAGCTTCCAGCTCTCCCACACAGGCACCTGTCAAGCAGAAGCAGTCATATCCAGCCCCCCCCCATCTGTCCCAAGGGCTGGGTGAACACAGGAGCCCTTTGTCCTGGGCTCTGCTGCCTGCACTGCCATCAGCCTTCCCTGAGCAGGCTGCACCCTGCTCTCTGAGATGAGGCAGCCCTTCTCTATGCCGAGTTCACTCCCCCAGGCCAAAACCCTGCCCAGGGACACACACAGCTGCAAAGGACTGCGGGCACCCCAGGGGAGAAGTGCAGCTCCCACCTGTACTGCCTGGCTCTGTCCATGTACTCATGCTGCTCCATGCCCTGGGAATCCGCTGCCGACACGTCGATGATGTTGCTGCAGAGACACAAGACAGTGGCTCCCACTGGAGGCTCATTGCTCCCCCTGAGTTCCCTCCCCGTCTCAGAGCATCCTCTGACCAGGGCAGACAAAGTCCAGCACCCACCAGCACCCCAAAACAAACATCTCAAGGCCAAACTCGCCCGGCCACAAGTGTGCCAGGCTGGACTGGCTGCTTGCCAGGAAGGAAATGCCAGGGACTGTTTGCCCACAGCTGCCCTGGGGCAGAGGGAGGCAGGCAGAGGCTGCAGGAAGCTGGGGGCTGGTCTGGGCTCTGGGGAGCTTGGCATGCAGCTACCTGGAGAAAAAAGGAACCACTGGGAGGACAATGTCCTTGGCAAATACCCTGAGAGCCCCTGTACCAGGCCCTGGGCTCACAGAGGACTTGGGACCTGCCCAGGGCCCTGCTGAGCCCCATTGTGTGCACCCCACAGCAAAGCAGTGCTCAGAGCTGCTGTGGCCCTGCATGCTGGACACACACCAGTGGCCACTAGCTCTGCAATGTCAGGCAGGGGAGCAGAGGGGCCTGCGAGTATCCCAAAGCCCTCCCAGCCAGGCTGGACACAGCCCTGTCCCCACATTGCCCCTGTGCATTTGAGGAAAAGCCTCCTCAGAAGGGGATGCAGTGCTGCTGCCCCTCCAGCCACCCTCTCCACATCCCCATGGATTAACTTTCTTACCCAAACCCTGCCCCTACTTCCAGCCCAGCACCCAAGGGGTTACCTCACACCTCGGGTCTTCTCTCTGTGTCCCCATGGGGCTCAAAGCTGAGGGATGGGGCTGTCTGAGGGCAGAGGGACATGGGGGGCTCTGCCACAGCTCCTCCCTTCCCCTCAGCACGTATGGCTGACCACCGGGGCCCACAGCCAGGCAGCCCCAGCTGTGTGCCACAGCCAGGGTCACCACTGTCCCCAAGGTGTGCTGCCTGCCCCAGGGGCACGGCCTGAGGGTGCTGCCTGCCCCAGGGACACGGCCTGAGGCTTACATGGCTGTTTTGGCGAGGATGGAGGACAGCATGGCCTGCTCATCGGTACGTGCTGACGGCAGGTTGTGGTAGCTCTGCTCTGCTCCGTTCAGCACCTTGTTGGGCGGGCTGGCTGCCGGCTCCAGCAGCCGCTTTGTCTCTTCCTCCTGAGGGAAAGGCAAGAGGAAAATCAGCCCTGGATTTCCCACACCAGCAGCATTAACTCCACAGGATGAGGCAAGTCTCACCTTTCCCTCACCAGCCAGGAGGGCTCCCTGTGCATCCCAGTGTAACCCAGAACAGCCTCAGCTCTGCCAGGCACCTCTTTACCCAATTATTTTGCTTTTTCCCAGATGAAGCCCCTCCAGCCACAAAGGCAGCAAGTGTTGCTGAAATCAGGCAGCACATTTGGAGTGGCCAATACTGCAGGCAGGAGTCTGCAGCCAGCATCAACCTGCATTAAATCCCCCAGCTAATGTGGACCTGCTGTGCCCCACCCCTGACTGGGCACCACGGAGAGCCCACCCTGGCATAGCAGGGGGCTCACCTGAGCCAGGTGAACCCCACCTACCAAAGCCCAGAGTCACAGGGCATGTTCCTCCACTCACTCCAGGAGGTGCAGAGCTGCAGCCCAGCCCTCAATCCTCTGGCTTGGCTGAATGGTGCTGCAGGGGTTGTGAGAAGAGCCCAGTAGGGAGATCATGGGCACAAACACCCATGAGAACAAGATCATAGAATCAGCAAAATTGAAAAAGCCCTCTGAGCCCAACTGTTCTCCCAGCACTGCTGAGCCTACCACCAAACCATGTCCCAAGTGCCAAGTCTATATTGCTTTTAAATCCCACCAGGGTTGGGGACTCCAACACTGTTCTGGGCAGCCTGTGTCACAACTGTACAACACTTTTAGGGAAATTTTCCCGAATATCTAACCTAAACCTCCTATAGCACAACCACAGGCCCTTTCCTCCTGTCCTGCTGCTTGTTCCCGGGGAGCAGAGACCAACTTCCACCTGGCTCCACCCTCCTGTCAGGGAATTGTGGAGAGTGAGAAGGTAATCCCTGAGCCTCCTAGCAGCCTGAGCCCCCTCGGCTCCCTCAGCCACTCCTTGTGCTCCAGCCCCTTCTCCAGCTCCGTTCCCTTCTCTGGACATGCTCAAGCCTTTCCATGTCTGTCTTGCCCTGAAAAGATGCTCAGCCTGTGACCCATGGTGAGCTGGGAGTGCAACCACTTCTCCACACACGCCGTCAGTGGCATCTCCAGCTCTTCCCCGGCCAGAAGCTTGCTCTCCCCTTCCTCCTGCTGGGAAACGCTGCTGCGATACTCTAGCCCAGGCCCTTCTCCTTCCTTTCTCGCCACACAAGTGGAAGCCGGCCGGGCTCCCCCTGGGACGGGCTGTCACAGCCCAGCTCCCGCCGCACCCGGATTAAGTTTCGCGGGACAGGTGACAGCCCCAGTTCTGTCCCGGCCCCGGAGTTGCGTGGCAGTCACGCTGTCCCAAGAAGGAAAAACTGGCGCTGCTCCCGCCGGTGCCGTGTGAGGCCTTGGGCTTACACCTGCAGCGGGACGGCGGGAGGGTCCGGCACGACCCCCGAGCCCCCGCCTCCAGCCCCCACACGGCACCGGGGGGACACGCACGGAACGAGTGACACGAAGGTGGCGACAGGCGGGAGCAGCGTTCAGAGACTGCCCGGGAGCGGGGAAGGGCCGGGCCCCGCCGAGGACGCGCGCCGCCTGCCCCCCCGCCACCGGGAAGCCCCGGGAGTGGGGCCGAGCGTCCCTCCCGGCGCCACCCCCGCCGCGGGCCTCGTGTTCCCCCGGCGCCAGGCCCACCTGGTCGGAGGCCTCGGCCTCGCTGCTGTAGCAGCAGCCCATGGCGAGCGCGGCCCCGGCTCCGGCACGGCCCCGCCGCCGCGCGGTCACGTGAGCGCCGAGTCACGCCGGTCACGTGAGCGGCGGGGAACACACGGACACACGGACACACACACAGACAGACACACGGCCGCGCCCGCCGCCGGGGGCGCGCGCGGGGCCGTCACGTGGGCCGGAACGCTGCGCGCACGTGGGCTACGTCACGCGGCCCTGCGGGCGGGGTCACGTGTCTGCTGCCAGGGCACCGGCCCCCCCCCGGGCGCGCTCCCGGTGCGTCCCGAGCGCGCTCCCGCGCTCAGGCGGCCTGCCCGCAGGGATCCTGGCATTCCCGGTGCCCCCGGGTTCCCAGGTGTTCCAGCGCTCAGAATATACAGTGGGGCAACAATGAGGGAGAGGGGGATGCCTGGAGTGATGGTGTGTGTTGTCCCAAATAACTGTAACGTGTGATGGGGCCTGCTCTCCTGGAATAGCTGAACACCTGCTTGCCCATGCAAAGGGGTGATGTGAAAAATGCATGTATTTTATGATTGGCTTTTCGCAAATATTAAAATGAATATTATATGTGTTGTGTTAGAAAGTAATGCTGTATTAATTCTCTTAAGTAGTGTGTTAAACATAGTTTTAGGTTGTAAGAAATGTTAAAATAGAAACGATGCTATGTAGGATACTTTTTTTTTAAAAGAAAGGACTCGCACTGAGACAGCAGCCACAGGACACCTAAATCTTTCAGAGAAAAAGAATTTATTGCCCCATTATCAGAAGAAACAAACTTCTTCCAGCCTCAAAGCCGCTGTTAGGATTCAGAGGAAGAAGTTGATGATGACCAGACAGAATCCTGTGTTTGAATGGAATTTATGCATCATGTATGAGGTGTATGAATATGCAACAGGCTATTGCTTTTAAGGGTTAGTCCTTTGTTAACAGGGGTCCCTTTTCAGGCTCGTGCTGCCTGGAAAAAGGTACACGGACATCCATCACACTTTGTCTTTATTGTCTCACATTGTCCTCATTCAATTTGTCAAATTATTATTACTCTAATTGTATTACTATTTTTATAACCATTTTATTACTATTAAACTTTTAAAATTTTAAAAACAAGTGATTGGCATTTTTCATAGGTGACTTAATTTCTTGTTTTGCTTTGTTTGTGTGTGCAGTCTTTGCTTTCCCTATTAATCTGTATTAACCTCAACCCACGAGATTTCCAGTTTTTACCATTCCAATTCTCTCCCTGATCTTTCTGATGGGGGAGTGGGCAAGTGGATGGGTTGGCTTTGGTTGCTGGCTGGACACGACTGTCCTTGTTTGTCACCCAGCACGGGGCACTAAGGGTTGAGGTAACAACAGAGTAGGTTGGAAACAAATTTGATCTCAGCATTTGCTGTATTAGGTCCAGGGTCACTGGTCACAGTGGTGCTTGGTCTGTTCATGTGGGTATGGTACCTGACCCTGGCTCTGTTTCTGTATGTGCTCCTCGGGGACCTTTTACAGAGCAGGGACAGGGATCAGCATTTCTTTGTTGCTGTACTGTGGGAGGTGAGTTTATACACGATAACACCAAGGGCAATGAGGGTACTCTGGGATGTGTATTCAGTGCTGCTCTCCTGCCCTTTGAAGTCCATTAATAACCATACCTCGTCTGGGGGGGGGAACAAGGGAAGGATGATTTTCTCCATTTCCCCCCCATTTTCCTCCTTCAGGCCTGTTACAACAGCTTTTGAGCATTTTTAATCCCCTTTGGATGGTAAGAAATCCTGTTCCTGTTGGTCTCAGTGCAGTCCTCACTGTGTTCAGTCATCTTTGGATGCAGAACAGAGATTTCCAAGAAGGCCATTCAGGGACCTGTCCTGAGGGAGAATAGTCATGAGTGGCATGGAACGTGTGAGAAAATTGGCCAATTGTTTGAGACATTCTCTGCTCTGGTGGTTTGGGAGTTCACCCCTGAACAGCTACAGGACTCTGCTAAAGTGCCAGAATATTTGCAAGGAGATGCTGCATCAGCTGCAGAGATGAGCAGCTTTCTGCAGTGTGCTGGGCCCTGGCTACTCCTTATTGCACACCGGTGGTCAGTGCAGAGCACCCTCAGGGGAGGAGGAGGAGGAGGAAACAGCAACAGCGCCACGGCCACGGCAACTGCAGCTGAGCCAGGGAACAGCCCGTGCTGGGAGCAGCCACCCCTGCAGGGAACAAGGAATCCAAGACAACACCAGCTCAGTCAGTGAGGGATGGCAGAGCAGGGGCCTCTGAATAGGGGGAGGAGGCAGGGCCAGAGAAAATCACCTGGTCCATGCCCCCAGGTGAGCTGTAAGATGTGTGAGAAGGTTCCAGCCGCCAGTTAGGTGAGCCCCCGGTGACCTGGCTACTCCAGTGCTGGGATATCTTGGCCCATATGGAAGGGGATGGTAGTGAAGCCAAGCAGCTGGGATCCTTGTCCTGGCATGTGAACACTGACAAGGGCATTGGGAAGAGCACAAAAACTCCCAGGCTCTGCAGGCAACTCCTGCCAAGTGTGAGGGAAAGACATTGTCCCAAGGATGATCGAGTAGTGCATGGAGGCATGTGGAACCATGGAGCAAGGTACCCAGTATCTTGGAGAGAATTAGGGGTGCTGGAGGTTGAGTCTACTACAGGAATTCAAATAACAAAGTCCCCTTTAGGCCCATATGTCTGGTGTATACAGTCCTTGTGGCACAAGTTTGTACAGAGCCATTGTCATATGCCTGCTCACTGTCGAGTAAATTGGCAGAGGGAGCTTCTGGTATTGTCTGTTGGTTGGAAAGGGGTCTTCCATGTGAATCTTTTCTTGTACCCTTTGTCATTAATATTGTTGCTGTTACTGTTCATTTTCTTATAGCCAGTAAATTGTTCTTATCTCAACCTGAGATCTTTACCTTTTGTGCCTCCTCTCCATCCTGCCCCTGTGGGAAAGGGGAAAGGAAAGCAGGGGAGTGAGAGAATGGACATAGTTTGGAGGGTCTCAGTGGGGGCACTGAACATGGAAGAGTACCATTCCTAAACCACAATAGATGCTAGTGCCCCAACCCTCCAGACCCCCAGTGCTCCCAATGCCCCCATGCTCTCTGTGCCCACAGTGTCCCCAAGGCTCCACTGATTAGGGCTCCCAGGTGCTTCTGGCTCCCCGTGCTCCTGTTGCCCAGTGCTTCCAGTACCCAGTATTCCCAGTGCACAGTGACAGGACTCCACTTCCAGTATCAGGACCACAGCTCCTAGCACTACACAGCAGTATTGGGACCCCAGCCATGATACTGGTACCCCAGGCCCCAGTATCAGCACCCCAGCTCCAGTATCATCACCCCAGCCCCCTTGTGCAGCCCAGGACCACCTCCCTGCCCCAGCCTGGCCCCGTCTCAGTTGCCAGCCCCACTGAGCTGGTAACCGGAGCTCTGATAGCAGCTGCAGCTGTGGTGACACCATCAATAATTAAGTGGCAGCAGGGCTCCACACAGGACTGCCTGCCTCTGCCTGCCTGGAGTGTGGGGACAGGTAGGTGCCACCCCCATTGCCCTACCCTGTCACTGTGGCTGGGCACCCCCAACAGCTCAGGGTGTGGGGAGCAGGGTGTGGGGAGCAGGGTGTGAGGTACAGAATATGGGGGATGGGAGCAGGAAAGCTGGACCAAGGGAGGTGCAAAGGGTTGTGCTGAACAAGGCCCCTCACAGCAGCACAATCCCTTGGGATGCCAGCCCAGCAAACCCCAATATCTGGACCCTGGCAGGTGGGTCCCCAGCACTCCCCAGCCCTGGCACAGGGATCTCCACAGCATCCTGGGATGCCTCAGCCCTACAGGCCCAGCAGCACTGGAGCCCAGGGAGAGGTACTTCCAGGGGATGCACAGCACAGCACAGCCAACTCCTGGCATGAGTGGGAGCTGTGAGGCTCCCTGGGAGGACACCCTATCACAGCATCCCGTGACAGCATAGATTTGCCTTGTTGTGGCTTAAGGGCTCACAATGCTTCAATGATCTCTGCACAGGGGAGATTTTCAAAGCCTGGGCCCAAGGTTATGCTACTGATAGTGGACACAAAGGGTGCAAAACTTCCCATTTGGCAGAATTCCCAAGATAAGTACGAAACTAACAAAGTCAACTAACCAAAAGCACAGCCTGCTCGCTTGTGATGGTGTCTCCAGCGATTGCCCTCGCCTTCCTCCCCTTCATTGTCACCCTGCTGATCCGGTACCGGCACTACCTGGTGCTGCTGTACCGGGCAGTGCTGGTGGCCTGGCTGCGGGACCGGCTCACCGGCACCTCGCGGGAGCAGCGTGCCTTCCAGTACGTGCTGGCCCATGCCATCCCTGGGGACCCCCACCATATCCTCCAGACCTTCGATCAGTGGTGCTACCACTGTGAGCACCTCAGCTGTGTGGGGCCCGACAAAGGTGAGTGCCACCCTTGCTTGTCCACACCACACAGAGCATGGCACTGGGCATGGCCATGGCACCACTGACATGGCCACAGCACCACTGACATGGCCATGGCATTGCCAGCATGGTCACAGCACCACTGGCATGGCTGTGATAGTGTTGGTGTGATCACAGCACTATTGGCATGGCAGTGGCATTGTTGATATAGCCATAGTATTGTTGGCATGATTGTGGCACCAGTGAGCCATGGCACTGTTGGTATGGCTGTGGCATCATTGACCTGGCTGTGGCATTTTTGGCATGGGTGTCCTCCGTCCCTCTGGGCCCTGGGAACTGCTTGGCACCTTTGCCCTGCCCAGGGCTGGGGTGGCACAGACTGGGTGCTGAGAGGCACGTGCCACGGCAGGGCGGATCGTGGAGCGGGTGCTGCTGGAGCGGGCACCGCTGCGGGTGCTAGAGCTGGGCACATACTGTGGCTATGGCACCGTGCTGCTGGCACAGGGGCTGCCCCCAGGTGCCCGCCTCTACACCATCGAGGGTGACCCCCGACACGCTGCCGTGGCCGAGAAGGTGATCCGCCTGGCTGGCTTCAGCGAAGAGACGGTGAGCACCCAGGCACTGGGATAAAGCCCAGCTCTGCATGGGAAACCAGGGAGGAGATGGGTGGGGGGTCCTTTGCTGCAGGGACTGAGGTACCTGCAGGGTAGTGCATGTGGGAAGATTCTGCTCCATGTGAAGCAGGGGGGTGGGTGGGCACGCTGCCTCCCCGCCCCAGTGACTGAGGGTGATGCAGCACAGGTGGAGCTGATCGTGGGCCCCTCGGAGGAGGTGATACCCTGCCTGCGGGAGAAGCACGGCCTGATGAACGCCAACTTGGTCTTCATGGATCACTGGAAACGCAGCTACCTGCGGGATCTACGGCTGCTGGAGAGCCACCAGCTGCTGGCTGAGGGGGCCACCATCCTGGCTGATAACGTCCTCTTCCCTGGGGCACCCCACTTCCTGCAGTACGCCAAGACCTGCGGCAAATACCACTGCAAGGTGCACCGCGCCAGCCTGGAGTACTTCCGCGCCATTCCCGATGGAATCGCTGAGCTCCGCTACACCGGCACCCACTGAGCGGGCACCTCCTGCCCCGTGGTGGCCACGGTCACCGTGGCAGGGCCAGGTCCCCAAACCCCGCCTGGGCTTCAACAAGGGCTCTGCAGGAAACGCGCTGGCTGCTGTGGTCTGTGCTGGGTGCGGTGGGTAACGAGGGGCTCATTCCCTGTAGAGCTCCTGCCTGCACGGCACAGGGAGCTGGGCCAGGCACACCAGTGGATGGTGGGGAGCAGCCCTGCCCCCTGCCTGCCCTGGTGGCTTCAGACACCAGATTTGGGGTTGTTTTCTTGAAAACTGAGTTTATTAGAAAAGATGTGTCAGTCCCAATATGCCAGGTGGCAGTGTCCCCTCTGGCTCCCCTGGGGGGCTTTGCTCTGAACCTGCTGCCCCACACAGCACCCATGGCAGGAGGAGCTTCACTGAACTGTCCCCCAGAGCCGTGGGGGGCAAAGGCTCTCCCCCAGCCTCTGGTCCAGTGTGGTTGTGGTAGAATCAGATCATCCACTGGTCCTGATCCTGCTCTGTCCCCTCCATGTCCACCTGGGAAAAAAAGAGGTTTGAGATCTCCCTCAGAGCAAGAACTTAATAAGAGGGTGTGAAGGAGAGAAGACAGCCCCCGGAGCTCATGCTCAGGGTCCCACATACTTCACATCCCCTGCTTTGGGGTATCACACTATTTACCTCATTGATCTCCCCATC
The DNA here is from genome assembly GCF_023055355.1 of Agelaius tricolor. Lineage (NCBI taxonomy): Eukaryota > Metazoa > Chordata > Aves > Passeriformes > Icteridae > Agelaius > Agelaius tricolor. Next base: position 33,551,806 of record NW_027269269.1, read on the forward strand.
ATCAGGAGACTCATTATAATCATTCATCTCATCCATATCCTGCATGTCCTCATCATCTTCTGAGTCCTCTTCGCTGTCTTCATCATCTTCATCATCCTCCTCCTCCTCCTCATCATAGTGCTGTGGACACAACAGCTTCAGCAACCCCGTCTGCCCCTCAAGCCCTGTGGCACCCCCCCCTTCCCTGTGCACACACCCACCTCGGATGCTGGCTTTCCTATGGGCACCAAGTTGTTGTCCTTCTCAGCAATGCTCTGGAGCTGGGGAAGGGAGAGAGGGGGGCTGAGCACTCCAACAGCTCCATGACACCCCAGCAACCAAGCCCTTCTGGCTCAGCTGCTGGATTAGTGTGGCTGACTGACCATGCCTAGAGTCCTGCTGCCTCCCTGGCATCCCCCAGCCAAGCAGGGAAAAGCAGCTTTAACACCCTGCCTGAACACCCTGACACCAAGCAGGGTGATCTCAATGACACTCTGGTGCTGAGAGGGGTCGAGGTGTCCCCATGTGTGGCATCAGAAGCCCAAAAACAAAGTTTATGTATTTCTTTATCAAAAAATAACCAAATCTGGGACATCTGATCAGCCAGACAAACACAACCACAGCAGATAATTAAAGCTCAATTAAAATACGTCAGCATCTCCCACCCAGAGGGACTTGGAACCTCTTCTACGTGCTGGGGTTTTAAATTGATTTAAACTTTATTATTTAATTATAAAAACTTAATTACTGATTTTTTTTCTAAACTTTAATCAAATAGATGTTCTTCCCCCCATACTCAGGGGCACTGCAGCACCAAAACACGCTCACAGCACAAACTCTTGTCAGTTACCAGGATCAGAAATCGCTCCTCGCCTCCCTCGGGAAATTAGTTAATTTATTATTTGGGAGCTAGTGCAGGAGTCTCGGTTGAGCAGCATCTTATTCATTAACCCCCCCACAGTAACCGGGGAGCTCCGGTAACAGCCCACACCGAGCCGGTGTGACACACGGATGACGGACACGAGAGCAGCGGTGCCCGAGCCGGCAGCACCGGCACAGGACACTGAAACATGGGCACAGTCGGTGAACACCCGGGGGGAGCCACGCAGCGGAGCAGCCCCGTGTCCCGGGACACCCGGGCTGCAGCGAGCACCGCGGCCGTGCCCGCTGAAGTAGCAGGGGCCGCTTCCCCGGCCCCGAACCCTTCCCCGGCCTCCTGACACCCGGCCCCGCGGCCTCACGGCTCCCCGCCACGCCGGTGCCCACCCAGGCCTGGTGCTGCTGCTCCTGCTGCTGCAGCTCGGTCTCGTCAACGCACGGCCGGTCGAGGTTGAACCAGAGGGACTCGGTGAGGCGGGGCAGGAGTGAGGGGAACAGAGTGGACATGGCGGGGGCACCGGGAGCAGCGCCAGGCCGGCGCCAGCCGCCCTGCCGGAAACGGAAGCCGACCCGGAACCAGTTACAGGGCACGGAGCATGCGCAGAAGGCGTGCAGGCCCACAAGGGGGAGAACGAGTGAGGCGTGGCCTAGGACGCCGTCTGGGGCGGGGCGCCGTTTGATTGACAGGTGATGGTCTGGGCCCCCTCCGGTCTGGGGCCGCTGTGAGGGCCCGGGCGTAGGTGAGCAGCGCCGAGTCATCTGTCACCCCCGTCAGGGGGTATTTGTGATCCCCACGGAATATCTGTGCCCCCCGTCAGGGGGTACTTGTGACTAACGGTGGGTATGTGAGCCCCACAGGTACCAGTGACCCCAGTGAGGAGGTATCTGTGATGCTGGTGGGGTATCTGCTCCTGTGGGGGCAACTGTCATCCATGGCTGGGGGTATCTGTCACCTGTGAGGGGGGTATCTGTCATCTCTGACGGGGGGGTATCTTCCCCCCTCCTCAGGGCATCTGTGATCCCCGGAGCACGTCTGCCCCCCCCCCCCATCACGTGTGACCTTGGAAGTATCCGTCCCTTGCAGGGTATTTTCCCCCCCTGTGCCCCTCCCCGACGGAGGCATGTCTCACTCTGGAGGGTTCCTGTCCCTCCCAAGCCACAGTGACTGCTGTCCTGTGGAGTATCTGCTCCCTGCTCCATGGGATCTGTGATCCCCTGAGTACCTGGAACTCAATGAGGGGTACTTGCCTCTACCCTGTGGCCATCTGTGACCAAGCCAGGGTACCTGTCCCTGCCAGCAACATCTCTTATCCACTGTGATGTTCCCTGCCAGACACTCAGAGGGACCCTGTGGTGCTGGGGGGCCAGGTCCTGCCCCTTGTGCTGGTGTCAGGGAGTCAGGCCACCTCCCACAGGAGGGAAGGAAAAACAGCCATAAGTGGATTTTGGCTGGTGCTGGCCCCAGCCCGGCGCCAGGAGGATGAATCCCAGCTGCATGTGGGGCTGATGAGGGGCCAGGATGGGCACGAGTGTCAGTCCAGGACACAGTGGGGAGCCAGGGCGGGGTGCACTGTCTCCTCCGTGCCCTCAGTGCTGCCCAATCCGCTGCATTCCTGCGTCCCGTGATCAGTGGCTACGGGTTGTGCTGCACCACGACCTTTGAGATGAGCTGTGCTCGTTCCACGGCACCTGGAGCCCAGCTGCCCCTCAGGTAAGAGCCCTGGCACCCCCAGGTAAGATCCCAGACCCCACTCTTGGTGGTCATGGGCAGTGACCATGTGCTGCCGTGCTTTCACATGCGCAGCCGGGGACTTTGTCCCTGCTGTGACCGCGTCTCAGTGCTGCTGTCCTGACCTGCTGTCGCCCTGGCAGAGCAATGGCAGCGGTGTTGGCTCTGCTGGTGGCCTGGCCAGCTGCCACCGCAGCAGTGACGGTGACACAGGACTCGCTGCTCAACGTCTGCATGGATGCCAAGCACCACAAAACAGAGCCTGGCCCTGAGGGGCAGCTCTATGGGCAGGTACGGTCCTCATCCACTGCACCAGCACCCACTGGTGCTGTGGGGTCACCAGGATGGAGGCTGGGGGGCTCTGTGCCCCAACATGAATTCCATCACCCAGTGCCACCCAGTCACGGGCACTGGTGCTTTTCCTGGACCTGCAGCAGGTCCCAGCTGAGCCCTGGTGGCTCCTGATGGGTCCCAGCTGAGCCCTGGCTGCCCTGGTGCAGTGTGTCCTCTGGAAGGACAATGCCTGCTGCACTGCCAACACCAGTCTGGAAGCTCACCGGGACCAGTCCTACCTGTACAACTTCAACTGGGACCACTGTGGGGCCATGCCAGAGAAGTGCAAACGCCACTTCATCCAGGACACGTGTCTCTATGAGTGTTCCCCTAACCTGGGGCCATGGATCGACCAGGTAGGTGCAGACCCTGCCCTCACCCACCCGCCAGGATCCCTGGGGTGAACTGGGGGAAACTGGGGGCCCTGCAGGCAGACACCAGCTGGCGGAAGGAGCGGATCCGGGATGTGCCACTGTGCCAGGAGGACTGTGAACAGTGGTGGGAGGATTGCCAGGATGCTGTCACCTGCAAGGTCAACTGGCACAAGGGCTGGAACTGGACTACAGGTGAGTGGGGTTGCAGGGCACCCCCCATCATGCCTCGACCCCCCTGTGGGTCTCCTCTCACCCTCCATCTTGATGCAGGGGAGGCTGTGTCCACCCTCCCTGGTGGCTGTGAGTGGGTTCGGAGGTGTGAGGGTCCCCATGGGGTGGGGGTGGCAGTCAGGTGGGAGTCCCCTGTGCATGTGAGCGGGTCAGGGGGTGTGAGGGTCCTCATGGGGTGTGGGGTAATGCTGTGTGAGACCCTGTGGCACCTTGAGGTCAACTCTCTCTTCCCCAGCAATGCCAGTGGGACCCATGTGCACCCCAACACCCATTTCCCAGAGCCCTTCACTCACTTCACCCTCTGCCCACCCCCAGGCACCAACCAGTGTCCCAAGGGCGCCATGTGCCAGAAGTTCAAGTTTGTGTTCCCCACGGCGGCTGCGCTCTGCGAGCAGGTCTGGTCTGGCTCCTACCGCTACACATCCCACCACCGTGGCAGCGGCCGCTGCATCCAGATGTGGTTCGACCCCGCGCAGGGGAACCCCAATGTTGCCGTCGCCCAATATTACGCCCATGGCGATGCTCCCCCAAACTCCCCGCACTCTATCCTGCTCTCCCTGCTGCCCCTCATCCTACTGGCCCTGCTCTGAGCAGGAGGGGCTGCAGGCAGGAGCAGGCAGTAGATGGTCAGGGGGGTCTCCAGGCTGCCTTGTGCCTCTCCATGGGGTGTCCCCAAGCTGTGTCCCCGCCCGAGGCATGTGGCTCATGAATAAATGCTGCTGCCCTGCTTGGTCTTGGGGTGTTGTGTGATGGGTGTGGGGGTCAATAGGATGGTTGAGGGACCTGGGGGTGTCTGCTTGTCCCATCCTGCTTCTGGTGGGGAGATGAAGCAGACATCACTCCTATTCATTTGTACCGACCAACCTGGCTATCCAGCACTGCTTCCCCCAAACCACTGCACAGGCACAGGGCTGCCTGCCACTGGGGCCCAGGAGGATGGGATCCATGAATGTGTCCTAGCACCTGACAGGGCTCCAGGGCCCCAGGTGTCACTGACACCCTGGGGTGCACAGGATGACACTGGGAAAATTATGGGCAAAAAGGGGAGGATATCCCGGGGACCCTGAGGTGGGAGCATGGTTGTCAACGGAGTTCTGCTGGCCCAGAGCCCACCCCAGTTGTCCCTTTTCCCCCCACATGCTCCATGTTCCCAGCTGTGGAGTGGCACTTTCCCTATCCCTGGCCCATGGAGAAGTCCCCGGTTTTGGTGGTGAAACCGGGTCGCGCCTCCCATTTCTTCAGCCCCCGGCCCCAGCCCTGCCCCACCGCGGCCCCCCTTTCCCCAGTGCCCGGCTCCCCGGTACCTTCACACCACGGTGCCCCCACTCGTCCCTTCGGGTATGCCCCGGGTGCTCCCCTGGTGCCCCTATCTCTCCAAGTGCTTTCCCCCTCCCGGGTGCTCCCCGCCCCGGTGCTCCTCATCCTCCCCGTGCTCCCCAGTGCTGCTGCCCGCTACCCGCTGCTCTCCGCCCCTTGGTGCTGCTGCCCCTCGGTCAGACCCCCCAATGCCCCCCTGAACATCCTACTTAGGGCCCCTGATCTGCCCCGGTGCCTCTCGGGTGCGCCCCCAGGACCCCACCAGTGCTCTCCCGGTGTTCCCCCGAGCTCCCCCTGCTGCTCCCCCAGGATCCCCGCGGGTCCCCTCCCGCGATCGCCTCTCACGGTGGCCACCACCGGATCTCTCCCGTGGGCCCCCGGGTACCTCATCGGTGCCCCCCTGGGGCCCACGGCGCCCCCAGCCCCCGAAGCCCTCCCCTGTCCCCGGGATGTCCCCGTCCCCCACCTTTCCCCGCCCCGCTGCCCGCCCCTCGGCTCCCCCTCCCCCTCAGAGCGCGGCCCCGCGGCGCGGCCCCGGCGGCGGAGCATGGCGGGCGCGGGGGGCGCGGGGGGCGCGGGAGGAGCGGCCCCGGTGCCGGTGCCCCCCTGGTACCACCGGGACCTGAGCCGGGCGGCGGCCGAGGAGCAGCTGGCGCGGGCCGGGCGGGACGGCAGCTTCCTGGTGCGGGACAGCGAAAGCGTGGCGGGGGCCTACGCGCTCTGCCTGCTGTGAGTGGGGTACAGGCGGGGGGGTGCCGGGGGGACACCCCCGCGGTGCCGGCGGGGCATGGGGGGACAGCCGGGAGCGGCCATCGGGGGTGCCTGGAGGGGGTGCAGCGGGAGGGGACCGGCGCGGGGCCGGGGGAGCTGCGGAGGCACGGGCAGGGAGTCGTGGGGAGGACCGGGGGCGACCATGGCAGAGCTGCAGGGGGCAGCTTGAGGGGGCACCGGCGAGAGCTTTGGGGGGATCCCGGGAGAAACGGGGCGGGGGTACCGGGGGAGAGTGGGGCGTAGGAGTGGAAGTGTCCAGGGCGGCACCAGAGGGGCCTCGGGGATGGTCCGGGGAGAGCAGGGGGTCGGGAGGGCAGCCGGGGGTGGCTCCTGGGCCAACAGAAGGGAAGATTTGGGGGAGCGCCAGAGAGGTACCGGGGAGAGCACTGAGGCGTCATGGTGGGGTCACTGCAGGGATTCGGGGGAGCACTGTGGTACGCAGGGCGAGTGTCCAAGGAAGCACTGGCACAGCACCGGGAAGAACGGTGGGAGAGGCACCGACGGCGGGAGGGGGGCGCCAAGGAAGCACAGACAGGGGAGGAATCGCTGGAAGGGATCCAGGGGAGCACGCAGGGAGCATTGTTGGGGAAGGGGGGGACACCAAGAGGGCAACAGACAGAGAGGGAAAGGCACCTGAGGGACACAGCGAACACGGGGGTCACCAGTACTGTGGGGGTTGCTAGGAATTTGGGCACAGGGAGGCTGAGACAGTTCTGGTCAGTGGGTGCTGGGGGGGCACGGACACAGGGAGACCTGGGGTACAGGTGAGGTACACTGGCACTTCTGGGACATGGCACCAGGGCAGTGGCATCTGCTGTGGCCTGTGTGTCTGAGGAGACCTGACACCAACAGACTCTGGAGGGGCTGGGAATCTCTGGGCTGGCTGAAGGGGGGCTGTGTCACCAACCCCTGCTACCATGGGGGTCTATGAGATGGGGGTCCTGGCACCTGCCACACACTCTTGGGGTCCCTGAGCCTGCCCATAGCACTGGGGGTCTCCAGCTCCTGCCCTCATGTCTGGGGGTCCCCAACCTGGGAAGGGGGGACAGCTCTGTGCCCTTGAGTTGTGCCATGGAACTCCATGGCTCCCAGCTTGTGCCAGGTCACAGGTGAGGGCTGATAGCCTTGGGGGTCCTGAAGTGCCTTTGCCCAGTGGTGCACCCCAGCACCCCACCATACCTGGGGCCTCTGGCAACTCGATGTTCTGGGATGCTCCTGGGGCATGCCGCTGGCTCTGCTCGAGGCTGGCTACCTGTGCCAGCACCTGGACCTTGATGTGGTTGTGGGGTGGTGGTGAGGACACTTGAACTCAAAGCTTTTCTGTGCCCTGAGAGCCTGTGGGAGAGTTGGGAGTGCTCTGTGAGCTGGCCTGCCCTGGCCTGGGGTTGCTGTGTGCTGGTGCCACGTGCAGTTGCCAGGCATGCAGTCTCCATGGTGGCGTGGTTGTCCGGCCCCGTGGACAGTGGCAAATGCGGTTTCCCAGCCATGTGGGTAACACAGTGTGGCTCTGGGCACTAGCTCCCCACCACAGAGCTGGGCTGGCAAGTAGCACCGGGCACAGCACTGGGAGAGCATGCAATTCCAGCACCTAATGGTGCCATGTGGCTGGAGGGAGGGCATTGTGGCCCCAGTGTGGGTGACAGGGGGCTGCAGACAGCATTGTGGTACGGGTGCCTGGCTAAGGTGTGTCTGTCATTGGTGTCTCTCACTGCTTGGTGAGGAGGCCATGGGTGCCACGTGGCTGGCCTGTGGCACTGGCACCACGCAGCATGGCAAAGCCCATCATGGGGATGCCAGGTTGGGAGGCTGCACTCCAACAAGGGCTATTGGGAGTCCCTGGTGCTGTGATCTCACCAGGCACCCCCACTGCCTGTGAGTGGGTGGACAGGGCTGTGGAGCCATTGGCCTAAAAATAGCTGCAGAATCAGGAGGAGGAAAGGGAACTGCAGCGGGATCCCGGCAGCATCGGCTTCCTTTAACCCTCCCACTGGTGTGCCATGGACTCACCGGGCTGGATGTGGCACACCAGGACATCTCACTGTGCCCTCACCATGGCACACTGGGGTGTCTCACTGTGGCACACCAGGGTGTCACACTTGTGGCCTCACTGTTGCATATTGGGAAGTGGTAGCGTATGGCAGTGGCATCCCAGGGCATGCTGACATCACTGGTTGGTGAGCAGTGCTAGTGAGGACAGTCCTGGTGTGGTGTCCCACGGGAGCGTGGGGGCTTGGACCTTCCATCCTGGCTCACTGCCACTTCATGGGGGACACCAGTGCCAGGGTGGTGCCAGTGGGCACACTGTATCCCCCTTGCCAGAGTCTCCACATCCTGCTCTTGGTGAAGCAGGGTGGTAGGTGCCCCTGTGTGTGCCACAGAGCAGTGGGGATGTGGGGTGCCCGCTGTGCAGACAGCGTTGTGGCAGGGTGCTATGCGTCAGAGCGACAGGGGAGTCCCGTAGCTCCCGCATAAAGGCTCTTTGTAGCCAGCCCGGTGCTCTCTGGCCCCCCCTCCCCGTCACTGCTCACCAAAATAGCAGCCGACAGACAGACAGACAGCGGTGCGGGGCTGGGCAGCCAGGGGGCCCTGCAGTCCCTCTCCACAGCACCACCCCCTGTGCCGGGTGTTCCTCCAGCCCCCTCCAGTTATCCACAGAGAACCCTTTGATGTCCCCCACAGCTGAGGTTCCTCCTAAGGGTCCTGCTCCTTGCCCCTCCAATCTGGAGTTCCACATACTGGTGCTGTACTGGAGTTCCTCTTGCACCCACATCACACCTCCAATGGTGTTCCTGCTGTGGAGACCCCAATTGTGTGTTAGGACTTCCCCCAGAGACCCCTTATGCTACCCTCGTTTGGGGGTGTCTCTTTGTGCCCCCCCATCCTACCAGCTGGGATTCTCCCACAGACTCCTTTGAGTCTGGGAACCCTTGATCCCTTCACCCATCCTAGCAGGGTTTTCCATACAGCTCCCCCATAGTGGATTCTCATTCAGCCCCTCCTACGACTGGGAGAGTTCTCCATGGTCCCACCCTCACAATGACCCTGACTGGGCATTGGGGCATCTGGCAGGACCCCAATGATGCTGGCGTAGGTTGTACCTCCAGAGGAGGCAGGAGAAATGGGGTACCTGTCACTGCAGGGAACGTGGTGGCACCAGGGCACCCGGTGCTGTGGGGTGGTGGCAGGGTAACCAGAACTGTAGGGTGACACCAGGGGACCTGACAGAGGGGAGGGATGGGACATGGGGACACAGCACCCTCTCCAGGGACACAGCACAGCATGGAGGGATGGATGCTGCCTTGTCCCAGTCCTCCAGCCCTGTGTCGAGCTGCTGCTGGGGCAGGGGACACGGCAGCTGAGTGGCCCCGGTGTGGTGACAGCAGCCTCAATGCTCATGGTGACCTCTGTGGCCAGAGGCCAGCCCAGGAGTCCCGGTCCCTGCTGACAGCCCTGGAGTGGGAAGGTCTGGCAGTGCTGAGGTTCCCTGTCTCCTGAAGTCCCTGAAATGGGGAAATGGGGAGGGCTTCCAGTCCTGCTCCTTGCACTCACTGATGTTTTCACCCCATCTCTTAGCGCTGCCCATCACCCCCTGCCCCGGGATCGTGTCCTTGGTTCCTGTCAGCTTCCACAGGAAAATAAATTGTTTCCTGGTGTCCTGGCTGCCAGCTCCTGCCTGCTCCTGCCAGCTCCTGCCTGTGCCGTGGGCTGGGGACAGTGCCTCTGGCACAGACAGGCAGTGCAGCAGGGCAGCAGCACTGCCAAGGACATCGTGCTGTCAATTGTGGGGCCGGAGCACGCAGGGGAGTCACTCTCGGGCTCCCAGCACCCATCCTGCAGGCATTTTCCCGTGGCTTTTCCATGGGTTCCCTGTCAGCTCATTGCATTCCATGGGGAATGGTGGTATTGGAGCTCCTCACTGTCAGTGCTGGTGAAGTAGGGGTCTGACTGGATGAATACTGGGCATCCCTTTGGGGCTGGCAGGGGCCATGCAGGCAGGTGGGGGGGACACCACCCACCCCCCAGCACCCCCTGATGCCCTCCCTGCTGCCACAGGTTCCAGAAACACGTCCACACCTACCGCATCCTGCCGGACGAGGAGGATTTCCTGGCCGTGCAGGTGGGCAGCGCGGGCACGGGACACCTCTGGCTCGTGGGCACTGGGGGTCTCTGGCTCAGCAGTGCTCGGTGTTGGCCTCGTGCTGTGGGATTACCTGTCCCTCTGGCTGTGCTGGGCTCAGCCCTGGCACCGTGCCACGTGCCTGCCCGGCTGTGCCGGATGGCTTGGCTGTGCCTGTCTTGGCCGGCTGTGGCACTGGGTATTTTTAGAGCAACAGAACCCTCTTTGTGCTGGCCAGGCAGGCAGGAAAAGCTGCCCCTGGGAGGGAGGAGGCTGAGGGACGGCTGCTGCCTGCACCCTGTGTGCCCACCTACCAACCCTGCAGGCCTTGTTGCAACGGGCCCTGGGTCCTCACCGTGGGGCTGTGGGGTCAGCACCCCATCATGCACGGGGGTCCCTGCATGGAGGGGTTCCTGCACGGTGGCATCCCAGCATAGGAGGATCCCTGCATGGGAGTCTCTGCATGAGGGGGTCCCTTCATGGGAGCATCCCTGCATGGGAACATCCCTGCATGGTGACAACTCTGCACAAGGGGATCCTCATGGTGTTATCCCTGCGTGAGGGTCCCTGCATGGCGGTGTCCCTGCCTGGGGAGGTTCCTGTTTGGGGACATCTCTGCATGGTGTCATCCCTGGATGGTGGGTTCCCTGCTTGGTGTTGTCTCCATCTGGAGGGGTGAGGTGATGGTGGCTGAAGGTGCTGATGGTCCCTGTGTCCCGATGTTCCCGCAGACATCACAGGGGGTGCAGGTGCGGCGCTTCAAGACGCTCAGCGAGCTGATTGCCCTGTACCTGCAGCCCAACCAGGGGCTGGTCTGCACCCTGCTCTTCCCTGTCGAGAGGGAGAAGGAGAAGGAGACCGTGGAGGACAGGGACTACTCAGGTATGGCAGGGTGACATGGGTGGATGAATGGGGTCCTGAGACCCCTGGGGTGGTGGTAACTGGCCCCCTCATTGACCCACTGCAGATGGAGAGGATGAGAAGCCACCATTGCCACCACGCTCCGGCTCCACCAGTTTCTCTGGCACCTCAGCGGGGCTCAGCCCCACTGGCCTGGGACCATCTGTGCCAGAGAGGCCAGTGGAGAGGTGAGGGTCTGTCTGTCTCCTGCTTGTCCCCTGTCTGTCCCCTGCTCCTCCCTGCTGTCTCTCACCCCCTGGGTGCTCTCTCTGTAGCACCAATGGGCTCAGCAGCATCTCTCACGAGTACCTGAAGGGCAGCTACAGCCTGGATCTGGAGGCAGTGAAGGGAGGGGCCAACAGCCTCCCCCACCTCAACAAGACTCTTGTCACCTCCTGCAAACGGCTGCACAGGTGAGTGCCAGACACTGGGACAGACAAACAGACAGAAGGACGTATGTGCCACCCAGTGAGCCGGCTCCTCTTGCCTCTCCAGTGAGGTGGACAAGGTGCTGGCAGGGCTGGAGATCCTCTCCAAGGTGTTTGACCAGCAGAGCTCCCCCATGGTCTCCAAGATCCTGCAACAGGTAAAGAGAATATGGGGACACATGGTGGGCAGCCCCCCACCATGAACTGCACCCACAGACCCAACCATCCATAGCTGGTGGGAAAAACTGTGGAGAAACACCTACCTTCCTACCCCATCCCAGATTGCCAGTGGGCTCTGCCACTTGGGGTGGGGGGAGGCTCTGGGGTGGGTCTGGGGTTCACGTCTCAGTGCTGGAGTGTCCTGCTGGGGGTTCCAGACAGCAGGACAGAGTGGAGAGCAGGAGCTGGAGAACCTGGTGCTGAAACTCTCTGTGCTGAAAGATTTCCTGTCCTCCATTGAGAAGAAGGTAAGGCTGGAGATGCAGGGGTGGATGGCCTGATGGGGGTGCTCTGAGGGGTCTGGGTGAACCAGAGAGACTGTGGGGCTGAGGGCACTGGTGGGACTGGAGCAGAGATTGCTGGGCTGGTGGGGCTGGGGGACTGGGGATGGGCTTGTGGGATTGAGGCACCAGTGGGACTGGGAGCTGGCACTGGTGGACTGTGAGGGCTGGTGGGGCTTGAAAGTTTGGTGGGACTGGATGGGTTGGTGGAGCTGGGGGACCGGTGGGCTCTCAGCTGACCCTGCTAGGGCTCTGGCAGGCACTGAAGGCCCTGCAGGAGATGAGCTCAGCCACCCCCGCCACCCCTCCTCAACCCCTCTCCCGCAAGGCCAAGAGCATCCCAGTGCAGACCTTCGAGGTGAGCCCTACCCTACCCCCTGTCCTGCCCAGTTTTGGAGTTTTGAGGGGATTTCAGCATCAGTTGAGTACCTCCGGTGTGACACTGAGGGCACAGACCCCTAGGTGTCTCTGGGGGAGGCCTGATACCAGATGGGGTGCTGGGGTGTCCCCTGTGTCCTCCCTCATCCCAGTGTCCCCTGGCAGGTGAAGCTGGATATCACCCTGGGGGACCTGACCAAGATTGGGAAGTCACAGAAGTACACGCTGAGCGTGGATGTGGAGGGGGGTAAACTAGTGGTGCTGAAGAAGCAGAAGGACTCCCAGGAGGACTGGAACACCTTCACCCATGACAAGAGTGAGTGGGGAGGTGTCTGGGGGGACCCCAGCACCCTTTGTTCTGGGGAGCATCCCTGTGAGGCTCAGTGGTGAGCTGGAATCTGGGGGATTTCCTCATGCTGGGGGTGTCCCCGTCTTGGGGGGTCCCCCAAAGCATGGTCTGGGAGGGTTCCAGCAGCCAGCTAGCAGGCAGCACTCTCCCAAGCTCTTTCCTTTCCTCCTCAGTTCGGCAGCTGATCAAGTCACAGCGGGTGCAGAACAAGCTGGGCATCGTTTTTGAGAAGGAAAAGGATAAAACGCAACGGAAAGACTTTGTTTTTGTCAGTGCTCGGGTGGGTAATGCTCAGCTGGAGGTGGGTGGGGGACAAGGGGTCCCTTGTAGGGATAGGATGGGGCAGGATTTAACCCCTGGGCCCTGGTAGGGCTCAGGGACAGGTGCTGGGTACCGGTGCCTGATGGCTGGGTGATGTCCCTGGTGCGGTCCCCACGCCCAGAAGGTGCCAGCTATGGCTAAGCCAAAGCAGGGGGCGGGAGAGGGTTGTAGGGAGAGGGAGAGGGTTGTAGGGAGCCCCTCTACCCCCTGCTCACTGTCCCCTTCTGCAGAAACGTGAGGCCTTCTGTCAGCTTCTGCAGCTGATGAAGAACAAGCACTCTCACCAGGACGAGCCTGACATGATCTCTGTCTTCATTGGCACCTGGAACATGGGTGAGCAAGGCCAGGGGCAGCCCTCAGAGGGGTGTCAGGGCCCTGGGGTCCCCCCCTAACTGTGCTGTCCCCTCTGCAGGCAGTGTTCCTCCCCCCAAGAACATCACTTCTTGGATCACCTCCAAGGGGTTGGGCAAGACCCTGGACGAGGTGACAATGGCCATACCGCACGACATCTACGTCTTTGGCACCCAGGAGAATTCCCTGGGAGACAAGGAGTGGGTGGACTTCCTGCGCTCCGTCCTCAAGGACTTCACCGAGGTTGAGTACCGCCCGGTAAGCACCAGGGGACCCCGGGGGCTCTGGGGTGCAGGCACTGGTGGGTGGTGGAGGTGTGTGATGCTCAGTGTCCCAGGGGTGGCTGCGCTCTGGCTCTGTGACACCAGCTGTTCTGAGGTGCTCTCGTGGTGCTGGGTGGCTGTGGGTGCTCCGGGTCTGCTGACACAAGGTATTTTGGGGTGGTCTCCTGGTGCTGGGTAGCTGTGGATACTGATGGATGGTGGTGGGATTCCATGGGGAACAGCCCTTGGTGGGAGAGGCTGGGATGAAGCAGTAATGAGCATTCCCTGTGGACACACCAGAGGGGCCCCCGTGGCCCCAGGGGGCCCCAGCACGTGCTGGCAGGGGGCTGAGGGTGCTGGCACCCACAGGTGGCCATGCAGTCCCTGTGGAACATCAAGGTGGTGGTGCTGGTGAAGCCAGAGCACGAGAACCGCATCAGCCATGTCAGCACCTCCAGCGTCAAGACAGGGATCGCCAACACCCTGGGTAGGGCCACAGCAGGGCACAGAGGGACACGAGCTGTGCACTGCACTGGGGGGACTCCTGGGGTGTCTGCTCTGGGGGGGGTCCTGTTGTTGCATGTGTTGCATGAGGACGAGTCTCAGCATGTGTACCTTGCATGATGGGCAGTCCTGGTGTGTGGGCATTGCATGGGGAGGGGTCCCAGTGTTGCACAAGGAGGGGTCCTGACGTGTGTTGCACATGGAGGGGTCTTGTTGGTGCACAGGGAGGGGGCCCAGAGCACAGGTGTTTCATGAGGAGGGCTCTGTGTGCAGTGCACGGGGAAGGTTCTGGAAATGTTTGTGTTGCATGTGGAGGCCCTGGATAAGTGTGCTTTGCATGAGGGGGACTGGGGGTGTGTTTCATGAGGAGGCCTCTCAGCGTGTGCGTGGCTGGCCAGGTGGGGGCTGTGCCCCATCATCATGACCTGGGGCTGGCTGGCCCTCCGTCCCTGAGGTAGAATCAGGGGTTGCCTGATCCCATCCCATGTCCCCAATTCCTCACAGGGAACAAGGGTGCTGTGGGTGTCTCCTTCATGTTCAATGGCACCTCCTTTGGCTTTGTCAACTGCCACCTCACCTCTGGCAATGAGAAGACAGCACGGTGAGCACCCCCACTCTGGGCTGGGCTGGGACAGGCCCTGTCCTCATGTCTGTGACACTCTGTCCCTGTGTCCCCCGCTTCAGGAGGAACCAGAACTACCTGGACATCCTGCGCCTGCTCTCACTGGGGGATAAGCAGCTGAGCTCCTTTGACATCTCTCTTCGCTTCACTCACCTCTTCTGGTTCGGGGACCTCAATTACCGCCTGGACATGGACATCCAGGTCAGGGGAAGGGGTGGCTGGGGGTGGGAAGGCAGGTGGGAGTGTCAGGGTTCCCCTCGCAGCCCAGTGCCAACACCTTGGTCCCCACAGGAGATCCTCAACTACATCAGCCGCAAGGAGCTGGAGCCGCTGCTGAAGGTGGATCAGCTCAATCTGGAGAAGGAGAAGCACAAGGTGTTCCTGCGCTTCGGTGAGGACTGGGGGGCTCCAGGGCAGTCTGGTGCTGCAGCCCCTGCTGTGGGGACTGTCCTGACCCACTGCTGTCCCTGCAGGCGAGGAGGAGATCACCTTCCCCCCAACCTACCGCTATGAGCGGGGCTCCAGGGACACCTATGTCTGGCACAAGCAGAAGCCCACGGGGGTAGGTGCTGGGGTAGGGGGAGTTGGGGGAGTGGAGGAAGTGGAGGACACCCCAATCTGAACCCCCACCCACTCCCCACTCCTGCCAGGTGCGTACCAACGTGCCGTCCTGGTGTGACCGCATCCTCTGGAAGTCCTACCCCGAGACTCATGTCAACTGCAACGCTTATGGTGAGCACTATAACCACTCCAGCACTCTGTTCTGGGGACAGTCCCCCACTCCACCCTAACTTCTTCCCATTCCCACTGGCTGCAGGGTGCACAGATGACATTGTCACCAGTGACCACTCACCCGTCTTCGGCTCCTTTGAAGTGGGAGTGACGTCCCAGTTCGTTTCCAAAAAAGGTGCCTATGCCCTAGGGGATACCTTGCTGTCCCCTTCCCCTCCATGGTCCAGCCTCTCCCTCTAAATGGAGAGGCCCCAGGGGGATTCCAATGCCTTGCCTCTCCATGGAGGGCTCTCCAAGTCCTCAGAGCAGGCATACATCGAGTTTGAGAGCATAGAAGCCATCGTGAAGACTTCCAGTCGCACCAAGTTTTTCATCGAGTTCTATTCTACCTGCCTGGAAGGTGAGTGAGGGGTTCCAGAGGGCTTGAGAGGGGTCCCAGGAAGCTCATGGCATCCTGGAAAGCTAAAGGATTGATGCCATGAGCTGCTACCATCACAGAGTTCAAGAAGAGCTTCGAGAACGACAGCCAGAGCAGTGACAACATCAACTTCCTCAAGGTGCAGTGGTCATCTCGGCAGCTGCCCACGGTGAGGAGGGGCTGGGGGCTGGCAGGGTGGGTGCTGGGGGAAGCTGCAGACAGGGAGACCCCTGCTCAGTGCCAGCACCCCGTTCCCTTGGCCACAGCTGAAGCCCATCCTCTCTGAGATTGAATACCTGCAGGACCAGCACCTCTTGCTCACCGTCAAATCCCTTGATGGTTACGAGTCCTACGGTGAGTGTCCACTCCAGCACCGTGCCAGCACCGGGGGGCCCGTGGGGTGCAGACCCCCAACCTCTCCCACTGTCACCCCCAGGGGAGTGTGTCATTGCCCTGAAGTCCATGATTGGCAGCACAGCTCAGCAGTTCCTCACCTACCTGTCCCACCGTGGTGAGGAGACCGGCAATATCCGTGGCTCCATGAAGGTCTGGGTGCCCACGGAGCGCCTGGGCACCCGCGAGAGGCTCTATGGTGAGCACCCCTCACCCAAGGGGGGACCCTGGGGAGAGGACTCCACCACTGAGCCCCTGTTCCCTGGCAGAGTGGATCAGCATTGATAAGGATGAGACGACAGCCAGCAAAGGGAAGGTGCTGCTAGGTGCCAGAGCCACCCAGGACAGTGCCAAGTATGGGGGACAGGGATTGGCAGGGTGGGGGGCACCGGTTCCTGGGGGTCGGGAGGCCTGAGGGATTTACCTGAGCACAGGTATTGCTTAGAGTATCCCTCTGGGTTGGTGTGTGGGATGTGAGTGGGGACAGTCCTGATGCCAGTTTTGTGCCACACAGGGCAGGGATGGGGCTCTGAGCCTCTGAATGTGACTCTGGCCGTGTTTTGGTGGCTGAACCTCGTCCTAGAGGGCAGAGCCCCATCCTGGGGATCTGAGCCCTGATCCGGGCTGCTGAGACCCATCCCAGGGGGTCTGAACCTTGTCCTGGGTGATCTGAGCCCTGTCCTGGGGTCTGAACCCCGATGGGGACGTTCAAGCCCCCTGGGCCACCCAACACCTTCTGTTGCCAGGTCTGTGGGGCGGAAGGCTGCTGGTGCTGAGCCCCCCACCACCATCCTGGCGAAGCTCCCGGAGGAGCCCGAGAAGAGCAGCACCACAGCAGCTCCGCGTCCCCCTGCCCCGCACCGCAGCACCCCCAGGGACGAGGCCACCCCGAGCCGGTGAGGGAGCGCGGGCAGGGCTAGGGAGGGGCTTGCTCTGGGGGTGCCACGCTCAACCCTGTCCCCATAGGTCCAAGGTGGAGGCAGTGCCGGAGCTCTCAGGGGGTCCCCTGAAGAACAGCTTCAACAACCCAGCGTACTACGTGCTGGAGGGGGTCCCCCACCAGCTGCTGGTGCCAGGGGACCCCGGCAAGCCCCCCAAGGCCAAGGTGCAGCTGGCAGTGCCGGAGCGCTGCCAGTGCCCCTCGGCATGCTGCGGTGGCGAGAGCGATGAGGAGGAGGAGCTCGGCACCCTGAACCTGCCCCCGCCGGATTTCCCCCCACCGCCGCTGCCACGGGAGCTGGAGCTCCCCCAAAACACCTTCTTGGGCACCCCCAAGGAGCTGCTGGCATCCAGCGGGTGTGAGGACCCCAAATCCCACCCTGCAGCCTTTGGAGAGGCTCCCCTGCCCAAGCTGCACCCCCGGCCACCCCCAGGCGCCAGGGCTGGATTTGGGATGGAGGGGGCTGGGGGGATGCCTGTTCCCGGGGGGCTGCCTGCAGCTGGGGCACTGCCTGCTCCTGGGGGCCTGCCAGGAGGGCTGCTGGATGACCGCTCCTGCTCGGTGCTGCAGATGGCCAAGACACTGAGTGAGGTGGACTACGGGGGTGGGAAGGGGAGGGTGGTCCCCCCACCACCGCTCCTGGCCAAGGGGGCCTTGCCTCCCCGCTGCCTGCACCCTGACTATGGCCGCCCCCTTGCCTTCCCTCCCCACTCCATCCAGGAGAGCATCCAGGAGGACCTGGCTGAGGAGGTGGGTGATGCAGGGTGGGTGGGGGTCCTCAGCACCTCAGCTGGGGCTCCCTTTGGGGTGCCCAATGGTGCTGAGGCTGTTGGGGCGCAGGCGCTGGGCCGTGGCGCGGGCACCGTGCCCGGCGTGGGCGAGTGGCTGCGGGCGCTGGGGCTGGAGCGGTACGAGGAGGGGCTGGTGCGCAATGGCTGGGACGACCTGGAGTTCCTCAGGTGAGCAGCCCCCCCAGAATGGTGGGGAGGGACACCCACCCATTCCCACCACCAGCCTGGCCAGCCCCAGTGGTCCATGTCTTCCCCAGGGGGTCACAGTGATGCCTGGGTTCTGGGGAGGTCTGATGGGGTGCTGCCCTTTATGGTCCCCGGTATCCCTGGGGGTTCCCCACTGCCTACTGCAGGTCTCCACTTCCCCTGGGAGTCCCCACGGCCCCTGGAGGGCCCCATGGCACCCAAAGGTTCTGTGCTGCCCTCAGGGGTCCCTGCTGCCCCAAGGTGTCCCCACTGCTCCCACGTGCCCCTTGCCTCTCGGGATCCCCAGTGCCCCCTGAGGGTCACAAAACCCCACAGCAGGGGCAGGATGGAGCCTGGGTGTGCACCGAGCAGCCTGAGTGGGGGCTCTTGCACCCCCACGTGGGGACCCCACCTGAGTCTGGGGTGCCCCTCAGAGAGCCCCATATTTGTGCTTCATTCCCAGTGACATCACAGAGGAGGACCTGGAGGAGGCTGGAGTGCTGGAGCCCAGCCACAAGCGCGTCCTTCTGGAGAGCCTGCAGCTCCGCAAGTAGCTGCCACCACACATCCAGCATCCCGTGCTTCCCGTGGCCCAGCATCCCAGATCCTGCAGCCCTGCGTCTCAGACCTTGCAGTAGTGTGTCCTGTGGCCCAGCATCCTGCATCCCACAGATGTACATCCTAGATCCCATGGCTGTGCATTCTGTATCCTGCTGCCACGTATCCTGGACCCTGTGGCCCTGCATCCTGCAGCTGAGCATCCCAGATCCTGCGGCCACGCATCCCAGATCCCTCAGATCCTGTGGCTGTGCGTCCGCAGCCCGGCATCCTGTGACCCCATATCCTGGGTCCCATGGATGTGCATCCCAGATCCTGCAGCTGTGCATCCTGCAGCTGAGGATCCTTCATCCCACAGCCCCACGTCCTGCATCCATTCATCCCACCATCACCAGCAGCAAGTGGGAACCCCATGACCTCCACAGCCCACCCCCCACCCTGGGTGCAGGGTAGTGGGGTAGGAAGGGGGAGTGGGGGGTCAGGGGCTGGTGGGTCCTGGTCAGATAATTTCACACGAGGATACCCATGGGGTGTCCTCACATTTAAGTTATTTTTTTATTTATTGGGAGAAGGGATGGGGGAAGAGGTGTTTGGGGGTAACCTGGCTCCCTGGTTGGGACCCTGGCTCCCCCCATGACCCCTCACAGCTAGGAGGAGGAGGAGGCTCTGAGCAAAGTCATGTCTTGACCCAAGTGCCTTCATGATGCCTGGGATGGGATGGGATGGGATAGGATAGGATAGTTCAGCCAGCCCCCACAGACAACACTAGGCCCAGCTCAGGGTCCCTATCCCCAGCTCTAAGGATCCTGTCCCTACCCTGAAGGTCCCATCCCCACTGTGAGAGTTCCTGTCTCCACCCTGGGCATCCCTGTCCCCACTCCAGGGCACCTGTCCCCCTCAGGGTCCTTGTCCCCAACATGGATGTCCCATTCCCGCCCTGGAAGATCCCCATCCCCACCCAGGGGGTGCCTGTCACCATCCCTGGGGGCACATCCCCTTGCTGTAGGTCCCTGTCCCAGCTCCAGAGGATCCTGTCCCCACCCTGGACCTCATATCTGCACACCAGGGGTTCTACCCCCACTCTGATCCCCATCCCTGCTCTGGATGTGCTGTCCCCACCCCTGGGGGTTCCTGTCCTCACCCCATGGGTCCCTGTCCCCATCTCCAAGGGTTCCATCTCCACCCCAGGTGTCCCTGTTACCATTCCCGGGGGTCCCATCCCCACTATGGTGGTCCCTGTTCCCACCCTGGGGGTGCTGTCCTCATTCCCAGGGGTCCCACCCCACCCAGAGGTTCCATTCCCAGGGGTCCTGTCGTCCCCATTCTGGGGATTCCGTCCCTACCCCTGGAGTCCCTGTCCCCACCATGGGGGTCCCATCCCCACTCTGGGAGTGCCTGTCCCCGTGCTGGGAGTCCATCCCCAGCCTGGGAATCCTGTCAGAGCAGAGCCAGCTCAGTGCCTTCCCCCAGAGCCCAGCCCACACCAGCAGTGCCTCTGGGGCAGATCCCCCTATCCCAGCCAGTTTGCCCATTGGCACTGGCTGGGTCTGTCCCCCACGGGGGTCTGTGTTCCCTTGGGGACAGCGGGGCTGGCAGCCGGGTCTCCTTGTGGGTTCTCAGCCCCCAGCCTTGCCAAGTGTCCTTCCAGGAGGGTCCCCAGGGTGGGAGTCCCCAGGACAGGGCTGCTCCCACTGTGCTTTCCCCACTGGGATGCTCCCTCCAGGCTCTCCCTGTCCTCAGGGGGGGTGGGGGTGATGCTACCCCCAGACCCCCCCACCCCTCACTCCGGCTGAGATGAAGGATGGGCCAGGTGCCCCTGGCATACCCCAACCTCCCCCCTCTGTTACTGGGGGGGTGAAGTCCCCCCCACTAAACCCCAGCTCCTGTGTTTGGAGGTGTTTGGTAAACCTGGAGTGATTTTTATCATGTTCATGCAATGGGTGTGGTGGAGCTCTCGGCGTGGGGAGGGGGGCAAGGTGGGAACACAGAGGGAAGAGCTGAGTCTCGGCATAATCTGTGGCCCCTCCAGGCTGGCTGTACTGGTCCCAGCAAGGTGAGGACCAGCTCCCTTGTCCCCTTCTTGGGTACCTCAAACCACTCCCCCAACAGCCTGGCATGCTCCTTGTCACCATCCCAATGCCCCCAAGACCTTCTTCATCATCACCCCCCAAAGGGCCCCCAGAGGCCAGGGGGGCTGTGTGGGGCACCCCTCTCCTCACCCTACTTGAGGGGGCTTCCATGGGGTGCCCCTTCAGCGTCCTACAGCTGCTTGGGGTCTTGGAGTGGGGGCACCCAAAATAATCCCTGAGGTGCTGGGGGTCTCTGGCATCACCTGGGGGTTCTGGGGGGTTTCAGAGGGTGCAGGGTGGGGACTGTGCAGCCCCCCCACCCCTGCAACCCCTGGTGGGGGTGGGGTGCAACAGGGGCTGGGGGCCAGCAGCACTGTCAATAAATTAAGTTTAATTTGGATTAGTGGCATTTGCAAACATGGGTAATAAATTACAGAATGGTTAAAAAAAACCCCAAAAAACGAAAGAAAAGTGGGGAACCCACCTCGGGGGAGCTGGGAGGGATACAGGGGGAACAGGGATCCATGGATGGGCTGCCAGCATCCTCACCATGCCACGAAACCCAGCAGCACAGCAGCAGGGTGTAGTGGGTGGCTGGGCACCACCAGCACCACCCCCGCTTGGGGAACCTTTGGGGGTGTGCGGGGGTCCCTCTGCACCCGTGCCAGCTTCAGTGGGAGCACCCGCCCTGCTGCTGGCAAGGGGTCCCGGCTGCTCCGAGCCACCCCACTGGCTGTGCCAGGGCTCCATCCCACGGCCATCCCCCCTTCGAGGGGCCACCTCAGCCCGGCAGTTCTGGCTCCCTGTCCCCACTGGCAGCGATGCAGCGAGCGCTGAGCCTCCCAGCCCCGCATTTACTGCCCACAGCCTTCGGGGCTGGGGGGGTGTCTGCTTCCCTGCTGGGGGTTATCCATGCCAGCAGGCGGGATCTGGGTGAAATCGGCTCCTCCCCGCACCGAGGACCGTGTCCCTAGCGGAGTGCCCGGCGCTGCGTACCCCGGTGAGCCCAGCGCCCCCCATAAAGTGCTTCCTCGCCCCCAGCCCAGCGGCACAGACCATCGAGGGGGGCTCTCCTGGAGCACCCGCAGCGCTGTGGGGAGCCCCACATCTGTCCCCACCCTGGAGTGCACCGGGAGCCCCCAGGCCCGAAGGCTCTGCCAGGGCCACGCTGGCTGGGCATGGGCTGGTGTCGCCCGCCCGGCACCCCCGCGGTCCCGCAGCACCCACGGGTGTCGTCGGGAGCTGCCCGCGCTCAGCGCAGGGTCCGGGAGGGGGCAGGGGCCGGTCCCCGCTCCCTGTCCCCGTTCGCTGGAGCGTCGTGGCTGGCTCCGTGGTGGGGGCGGTGGGTGCAGGGGGCAGGGTGGGGGCCGAGGCGGGTTCGGGGGGCAGCCGGATCCGGTGGTTCAGCGATCAGAAGAGGTTTGTCTTGATGCCGTTCGGTTTCCGATGGAAGGAGGAGAGGACGCCGGAGAAGGGTCCCGGCACAGCCTCGGTGGGCTGCCAGGCCTTCAGCAGCTCGGCCGTGTTGGGGGCTCCGCTGCCGCCCCCCACCCCTGCCCAGAGGGGCGCCTTGAGGGGCTGGGGGGCATGGCCGGGTCCCAGGGGTGCCCCCGCGCCGGGGCTGGGGCTCAGGCTGCCGCCGGGGCTGCCGAGGGCAGCGGCGGGCAGGGAGGCCGTGCTGTCTGGGGTCGGGCTGCAGTTGGATTCCTTGGATTCGTCGTCTTCTGAGGAGGAGCGTGGCTCCGACTTCTTCCCGCTGCTGCCGGTGCCGCTGGCACCCTTGGCGTTGGCCGCGCGCTCCTGCTTGCGGAATTTGGCTCGACGGTTCTGGAACCACACCTGGAGGGGGATGGAGGGGGTGGGAGCACCCCTTGCCACGGTCCCTGGGGCTTCGGGGAGCCTGTGGGTGCAGGCAGCCCTCCCAGTCTCCGGGGTGGGCTTCACAACCCTGCCTTCCCTCGGGGGAAATGTCTCCCACATCACCAGAGGGATCCACGTATCCACAAAAATGTAGATTTGTGAGTCTGACGCCAGGCGCTGCTGGCGTGGGCTCCGGTGTTGGCAGGGGAGGGAAATGGGGAGGGGACATCATCACCACACGGCACCTACACCTGCCCCTGGTGCGGCCAGAGCCCACAGCCCACAGCCCCGGCTCCCCGTGGTGCCAGCAGGGGGGTCCACACTTCCCCCATCCCCCTGGAGGGGGGGGCCAGGACCCCCACTCCTGCGGGTCCCACATTCCTGTGGGGACAGAGGTTCTGCACTCCCCGAGGGGGTCCGAAGCCACAGAGCGGGGCCTTCACTGACACAGGGGGGATCCCCCACAGAAGGGCCCCACAAAGACGGGTCTGCATTGGCGCAGATTGGGTGTCTGCACTCACAGAGCAGGACCTGCACCCACACGGGGGCTCTGTGTCTGTCCCGACTCCCCCAGGAGGACTCTGCACTGACACAGGGGACATCTGCACCCACAAAGGGCCACTCTCTGTCCTTCCTGGACTCTCAGCAACCTCGAGGTGTTTGGGACTGCACTAAATCATTCATGACAGTGACGGTGCCGTGGCACGAAGCAATGCCCGAGCTCTGCTGGGGGTCAGGCTGTCCCCCCGAGCTCCCAGCAGAGCACGGCTGTGACAGCAGCGTGTCCCCCGACTGCGGCAGTGCCGAGGCCAGGTCCCTGCCTGCCGCCCCTGCCAGTGCAGGGAGCAGAGCAGCAGCGTCCCACGGTCAGGGTCCCTGCTCCAGGGGGATTCGAGCCTTCCACGCCCAGCCCCAGCCCCCAGCCTCCTCCCCTCCCCGGAGCTCACCTGCACCCGTGCCTCGGTGAGATCGATCTTGAGGGCCAGCTCCTCGCGGGTGTAGATGTCGGGGTAGTGAGTCTCGGCAAAGACCCGCTCCAGCTCCTTCAGCTGCGAGCTGGTGAACGTCGTCCGGATCCGCCGCTGCTTCCGCTTCTCGTTGATCCCCGACGGGTCCGAGAAGAATTTGTAGGGAACTGGGAGGGAAAGGGGGACTCAATACAGCCGGTACAGTGGGAGGGCTGTGGCGGGCACCGGGGGGACACCCGGGCAGGGGGCATAAGGCAGGGATGGACCAGGAAGGGATGAACCGAGAAGGGATGGACTGGGCAGGGGACATTGGCCAGGGATAAATGAATCGGGAAGGATGACCTGGGTAGGTGTGAACCGGGCAGGAAAGGAAAGGGCAAGGAAGGATTGGGCAAGGATCGCATAGGAAGAAATAGACGGGGAATACATAAACGGGCAGGGGGATGCACTGGGCAGAGGAATCGGCAAAGGATGAACCAGGAAGGACAAACTGGGCTGCGGTGAAACGAGAAGGGGTAGACCGGGCAGGATGACTCAGGGCATGGACCGGGCACGGTGAACCGGGCACAATGAACCGGGCAGACTCCGCGGGCAGGGCGGGAAGGACGAGGGCAGGGCTGGATCGCTGCCCCCCGCTGCACCCCCGGCCCCGTTTGCTCGTTCGTTCGGCGGGACGCGGGGCCCCGGGGCGGGAGCAGGGCTGGCGGGGCAGTGCGGTGCCGGTGCCAACCGGCAGCTCCTTCGTTATCGGCGAAACCACAGGCAGCGCCTCCGCGGTGGCAACGAATGCGGAGCGGGGAGTGGGTTTGCAGGGGCGAGGACCTTCCCCAGCCCCGTTCTGGGGCCGCCACAGCTCCAGGGATCCCCGGGGATCCGCGGCCGTGCTTGGGAGGGCTCATCCCCAGCGGCAGAGGCGAGCGGGGAGACCCGGGACGGGCGGCGGGAGGGACCGAGCCGGGCAGGGCCAGCCCGGGCTTCGAGCACCGGCAGCACCGGGCACCGGTGGGACCGAGCACCACTAGTGCCGGGAATCCACAGCACCGGGAATCGATGTCAGGGGGAACTGACGGCACCAAGGACCGACAGCAGCCGCTACCGACGGCATCGGGCATGAAATGCCGAGCACCGGCGGCAACGGGGACGGGCGGCACCGAGCACCAGCGGCAGCGTGCACTGGCGGTACCGAGAACCCGACAGTACCAGGAATTTGCAGGAACGGGCACCGGCGGCACCGGGAACAGACAATTCCCGGGACCGGCGGCATCGGGCACTAACGGTGTAGGGCACTGGGGTCACTGGGAACCGATGATATCGGTCGCCAACGGTGGCGGGAACCGATGGTTACGAATCCTGACAGTGCCGAGCACCAGCGGCACCGGGAACGGGCAGGAACGGGCACTGTCGGCACCGGGAACCGATGGTATCGGCGCCGACAGCACCGAGCACTGCCGGTACTGGACAACAACGGGACCGGGAATCGGTGGGATCGGGCACCGGCGCTACCGGGAACTGGCAGTAATAGGCACCGTCGGCATCGAGTTCTGACAGCACAGGGCAGCGGCGGCTCCGGGAGCCCGCAGCACCGGGCACCGACGGCATCGAACACTGACGGTACAGGAGACCGACGGCTCCGGCAACCGATGGCACCGAGCCCCGACATCCCCGGCAGCCGCCGGTCCCGAGCCCCGGTGGCCCCGGTCCCCCGCCAGTTCCGATCCCGGCCAGCCCCGACGGCGCGGCCGCTCCCTGACGCCCGTCCCGGGGCTGCCCCCGGTGGCTCCCGGCGGGTCGGGGTCCCTGTCCCTTACCTGCCGAGTAGGGCGAGGGCTGGTGGTCGCGGAGGGCGCCCAGGGCGCAGCTGGCGGAGGCGAGGGGGGCGCAGGCGGGCGCAGGCCCGAAGCCCCCCCGCATGGGGCTGTACTGGAAGGAGCCCGCCTGGCTGCAGGGGCTGAACTCGTAGCTCGCCTCCATGGCGGCCACGCAGGACTCGTAGGAGTTGAGGTAGGAGTAGTCCATGGCGAGCCCGGTGCGGCCCCGGCTGCCGCCCGCCCGTCCCCGCCGCCTCCTGCCCGCCGGGCCCCCGCCCGCCCCCGCCACCGCCGCCGCCCCGGC
The DNA here is from genome assembly GCF_023055355.1 of Agelaius tricolor. Taxonomy (NCBI): domain Eukaryota; kingdom Metazoa; phylum Chordata; class Aves; order Passeriformes; family Icteridae; genus Agelaius; species Agelaius tricolor. The sequence goes on from NW_027269269.1 coordinate 33,577,179, forward strand.
CCGTTAATATACCGGCGGGGGGAGCGCGGACAAAGGCTGCGCTCGCCGGGGGCTTTTGCATGACAATATCTCCCGGGGACGGCGGGAGCGGGCGGAGCCGACACCCCCCTCCCCTCAGCCCCCCGCCCCCCTTAACCCTTCGTGGGCGCACGCACCCCCCGCCTCGGACCGGCTCCGGCAGCCGCTGCTGGGGCTGGGGGTGGGCGGGGGGACAGCGGCCCCTGGGCACCCCCCGGAGCAGCACCCGGCGGGCCTGCTCTGGGACCAGCGCTTGGACCTTCCCCCCGTGTCCCATCCTTCTGTATCATCCCTGTCCCCAACGCCATCGCTATCCTGTCCCCATCATCACCCCATCCCATCCCATCCCATCCCATCCCATCCCGGTCCTCGGTCTTGTCCCTGTGCCCATCCCTATCCCATCCTGTGTGCGTCTCCATCCTGATCCCCATGTCCCTCCTTGTCGCCATGCCATGCCATGCCATGCCATGCCATGCCATGCCATGCCATGCCATGCCATGCCATGCCATGCCATGCCATGCCATGCCATGCCATGCCATGCCATGCCATGCCTCTGGGGCTGAGCATCCCAGGGGCAGGAGGGCAAACAACGGCACCACGCCCTGTCCCTGGGTGCCCTCCGCCGTCCCTGGGTGCAGGGGGAGCAGGCGGCTCGGGAGGGGTCCTCAGTCCCACCCCTCTCTCCTCGGGGGGCTCTGGCCTTTGCAATCCCCCTCCCCACTTTTCAGCCCGGATGAATTTCAAAGCACCCCATCCCCCCAGCCCCCTGCCGGGACCGAGGCAAAGGCTTTCGCCCCTTTCAGCGGCACCGGAGGGGCGTGTGGGGAGGGGGGATGCGGGAGGATTTGGCGGGATTTGGGACATTTTCAAGACAAACACTTTCACTAAAGAGGATTTAAAAGTCTAATTGTGCCCAATGAAGGGCTTTGGGTCCCCCAGGGGAGCGGGGGGGTGGGGGAAGAACGGACTCTGGCCGGGTCCTGTGACAGATTCGCTTCGAATCTGTCCTGCCCTGTATCCAGTCCCGCATCCTGTCCCACCTTCTCCCCTATATTCTTGTCCCATCTCCTGTCCTAACCCCTGTCCTTCCCCATTTCCTGCCGTGCATCCTGCTCTGTCTCTTGCCCTGTGTTTTGCCCCATATCCGATCTTGTGTCGTGCCCCACGTTTTGCCTCATCTCCCGCCCTGTCTCCTGGCCCGTGCCCTGCCGTCTGTCCTGGCCCATGTCCGTCCTGCGTTCTGCCCCACATCTCAAGCCACAAAGGGTCCCGCTCCCTCCTGGATTCCGTTCCCTGGGAACAGCCCCCACTTCCCCCGCGGTCCATCTCCGTCTCCGCTCCCCCGGCCGAGCCCCCGGCCCCGGTGGGTGCCGGCGGTGCCCCCCCCGCGCCCTCCCCAGCTGCGCGGCCGGAGCGGGCAGGTTGCTAAACAAGTTAATTCGATCAGGGCGTGGGGCTGGCGCGGAGCGAGGCCCCACTGTCGGGCTGCTGGAGCTGTGAAAAGTTAATTCAATTAAGTTTTCCCTCTAAACTAATTAGGCAGCAATCTGCCACGCAAGGAGCTGCTGGTGCTACCCAGAGACGGGCAGAGCCGGGAGGGCGAGGAGGAGGAGGGAGATGTAGGGGGAGAGCAGAGGCAGTGGAACATGGAGGGGAGTGGGATGGGGCGCAGCCGGGGGTAGAGCCCGCGGCTCCCATGGGATGGGGGTGATCCCTGCGGACTGTGGGGGATGAAGGGACATGGGTGCTGGCAGTGGCCCGGCTGTCCCCGGTGCTGCCCAATGGGCGCTGGGTAAAGGCTGACGCCCCCTGCTCCCGGATGGGGCAGCACTGGCAGCGGGGAGGGCCGAGCACAGTGGTGGAGATGGGGACCGGCACCCCCATCCCTCCATCCCATTGTGTGCTGGGAGCTGCCTGTGGGCCTGGAGATGTGTCCATGTGCCTGGGTCGGTCCTGGTCCCTCCAGAGCTGGAGACCCTCTCCAATGGGATCCCTTATAATAGAACAGCTCCAAAGGGACTGTCCTGATGGGGCCCCTGTCTGATGGGGGACTCCTTGAATGGGACTCTTGAATGGGACCCCTCTGATGGGTGGACCCCCTCTGGTGGAACCCCTCCAATGGATCCCATGCCGATGGGACCCTCTCTGAAGGGACCCCTCTACAAGATCCCCTCTGATCACACCCCAAACTCCCCCAGCTCTAGCCCCAGCTCGGTTGGGATGACAGCACCCACCTCATCATTGCCACCCACACTCTCCAGCCTTCATCGCCCCATGGAGTCCCCCAGATGTGTTGGGAGGTCCTGGTGGGTCCCCCAGCCCCACAGCTGCTCCCAGCGGTGCTGGAGGCCTCTGTTCACTGCCACTCTGTTCCTGGGGACAAGGCTGGGGTGCTCCAGTGTGTCCTGAGCCCCCCCACGAGTGGCACCCTGTTCCCTGACTGGATTGGGTGCATGAGGTTCAGATGCAGGGAACTGAATGTGTCTGGCACTACCAAAGAAGATTCTTCTTCCAGATCCCGTGTTCCCAGGCAGTCTTCCTGGCAGTGGAAGCCCATTTACTCTATTGGCACCAAGAAAACCACCTCAAAGGGCTGTGGAGGGCCCATGTGGGGCTATGATCCATGGGGCTGGCACAGCTTGGCATGTGGGATGTGGCATGGTGGAGGGTGGCACAGTGTGTACTGGGACAGCATGGAATAGGGTGATGTGACTTGGCATGACAGAGTGTGACCTGGCACAGCATGACATGGCACAATGTGGCATGGCACAGTGTGATGGCACGGTGTGACAGGATGTGACACAGCACAGCAGGGCAGGGCACACCTGGGGGCACAGCCAGAGAACAGCCGTGCCCAGAGGTGCACACCCATGCACACGTACATGCTACACCTTTGTGCTTCCATGCACACACATGCAGAGCTCATTGCACACCTGTGTGCACCTCTGGAACTGAATCTGACCTTAGGAGATTCAGCAGAGCCTGGTGACACTCCCAAACCCTCCAGGGATGGGATACTGCTCCAGCCCCTGGCATTAAGCCAGGAAAAAAGCTACTGGGATAGGAAGGGGGTTCAAGGAATCCCCCACCAACCCCTTGTGTCCCTGGAAGACAGGAACCAGCACCAGAACCAAACCCTCCTGGGGACACCAGGGTAGGGGGTAACAGTGGGATGGGGACCCTATCCGCATCCCAAGGACAGTGGCTTGGGGCTCATTAATCCTGGGAGGGTTCGATTTCCATATGTATTTCATGTTCTACTCTTCAAAACCCTGGGGTGGCCCCAGTAGTGACCATGTCTCCTGTTCCACCATGAGCAGCTCCCTGAAGGAGCCCCCATGGGACATGGGGACAACCTGGACAGCTCAGTTCCACTTGAGATAATAAATATTTCCTGGAAGAAGGTCATGAGAAAAAGATTCAGCCAGGGGTTTGCACCAGGATGTCACCTGGCTGGGCTGGGGGGGTGTGACAGTGGGTCCCAGCTCCCAGTGGTATTGCCCACTCTTGGTGACATTCCTGGCTCCTGGTGATGAGCAGGAGACCCAGGAGTGCCCTGGGATGAGGGTGGTGATGTCAACAGCTGCTCCTTCTGGGGACACAAAGGGTTGGATGCACATAGCATGTTTATTGCCATAAAGAAACGGAAGTACAGAGCAAGTGCCTGGTGGCTTTTATCCTCACTCAGTTCCCATTCCTCACCTTGCCAGCCCAGCTGACCCAGCAAGCCCCCTCCCACGGGAATGCCAAGTTCCCACATGGTCCGCAGTTTGCTTCCCCCTTCCTTAAAAACCTCCACCACCCTGTGAAACCCCAGGACCATCCACTGCCCCATCCCCGAATGGCACCAGGGCCCCTTGTCACACACAGCTGCACCCCTGGAGCCCTTCGTGCCCATGCCAGGGCAGCTTCTGCCCATATCCATGTCCGTGTCCATGCCCAGCGGTGGCAGGGCTGTGGCTCTGCCCTCTCTGACACCGCTCGCTCCAGCTCCTGGGGTGTTTTATTGTCACTGGGAGTGCCCAGCACTCACAAGAAGTAAGTGATGTTTTTGGGGTTCAGCGGCGCCTGGATCTCCAGTTTCCGGGCCTTGCGGTCCTTCTCCACAATCTCCAGCCGCAGGGTCGGCACCTTGGATTTCTCTGTGCTGGGGGAAGATCCCTCTGTGGTTTTCAGCAGCTGCTTGTCCGAGTCCTCCACGATGATCCTGAGGGTGCAGCCCTGTGGCAGCAGGTCCTGCTCGTAGGCAGCTGCCAGCTGGTTCACCACGCGCCGCTCCACCTGAGGGACAGACAGATTCTGTCAGGGAATCCCTGTGCAAAGTCTCCCATGGAGATGGCCAGCTCCTCCCCACACTCGGGCAGTGCAAAATCATGCAACCTTTTCTTCATCCTACTTACTTCCTGTCTCTGGGGTGTGGGTGTGCCACTTCCTCCACAAGACCACAGACTTCTCCCCAGAGATGAGGACAGTCAGACCCCCACAGTCATGAAATCACGGAAGGTTTGGGTTGAAAAGGCCTTTTTAAAGTTTGTTAACATCTCATACCCCCCTGCCATGGGCAGCAGCACCTTCCACTAGACCAGGTTGCTCCAAGCCATGTCCAACCTGCCCTTGAACACTTCAGGGATGAGGCTCCCCCAACTTCACTGGGCAATTTGTATCAGAGCCCCACCATCCTCACAGGGAAGAATTTCTTCCCAATATCCCATCTAACCCTGCCCTCTTGCAGTTCAAAGCCATTCTCCCTTAATTTATTACTCCAGGCCCTTGTCCAAAGTCCCTCTCCAGCTGTCTTGGAGCTCTTTTAGGCACTGGAAGGGTCTCTAAAGTCTCCACAGAGCCTTCTCTTGTTCAGTATGAACACCCCCAGCTCTCCCAGGCTGTCTCCAGAGCAGAGGGGCTCCAGCCCTCAGAGCATCTCCATGACATCCTCTGGATTTGCTCCATGACTCCATCTCTCTTTTGATGCCTTTCCAATTCTGGTTTTCCCTGGCCAGTGAGGCTGGAGGTGACTTCATGAACTTCACCCCAACCTCTGTCTTGCCTTCACCTCGTGTTTGATGGAGCGGGCACCGTAGTGAAGGTTGTAGCCATCAGCCAGCACGTCCATGACCTCCCTGTCCCACTGCAGGGTGATGTTGTGCCTTGCCTTGGCCTGCCAGGGGGGAGGGAGGAAAAGGAAGAAGAATTATGGATGTTTCTCAGCAAGCCTGGCACCCTTCTCCTTGAGCAGCAAGGATGCTGCACCGGGGGGCTGAGAAGGGCTGAGCTCCACCAGTCCAGTTCTTCCACAAAAAAGGAACCCCAAAATCTCTTTTAGCCCTCAGAGAGCTCAGATGTGCAAAGACCAATTAGACAAATGACATCTATGAAGGCAGCCTGGAGCTCATCCCTGCTGCGGTCCAAGAGGAACCATCTCTGCTGCTTCCAGAGATCCCAGCTCTCCCCCGCACCCCGAGTTCAACAGCTTGTATGATGACCCCAGGGCAGGTGCTCCAGAAGTGATTTCTTCTGGAGCTATTCTGAGAAGTTTCCTCTAAAGCCACTGATGTTTTTATACCTTTTTGGCCCAAAAATTGAGCTCCTTGTTGACCAGCTGGATGAGCTCTGAGTGGCAAAAAGGAAGAAAATAGACAATTTCATTGATCCTCCCCAAGAACTCGTCCCGTCTGAAGTGAGCCTGCAAGAACAAGGGAGGAGGTCAGCAGGGAGAGGGATGGGACCCTGATGGGAACAGCAGGGAGAGTGGCATTGCAGAAGGAGCTCCCCAGGGATCACCCCACCTCCCACAGCTCCCAACAGCCATCCATCCCCCATGCCATGGAGCTGGACAGCATCAGAAACATCTTAAACTGAAAATCGTGGGGACGTCACTGCAGTCAGGTTTCCCTGACCTTGGGAGAACAGAGAACCCCCAAATCACTGCAGCACTTCCTGTCCTGAGTCCCCTTTGCACCATGCACCGTGGCTCCACTCCAAGAGTAAAGAAGCTGTGATTTATTTCTGCTGGGCTCTGACCTCTCCAACATTTTAGTGGGGTTACATCCCTTCTCTCAAAGCTGGTAGAGAAATACAGGGAAGGAGTCTGTGACCAAAGCTCAGGACACCTGAAACTTGAGCCATGAACACACTGTCCATACCTTCAAGATGGGGCGAATAACCTTTTCCTTGAACTGCTTGGAAATGGTGATCTTGTCAGTCATCTGGACATCCTCTGCAAGAGAGGTGGAGAGGGGGTGTCAGTAGGGACAGTGGGACAGTGGCCTCATCTCTCTCTGGGTGAGCTGGAGCTGAGGGCAAGGAAGGGTCTGGGGGGTACTGCAGGACAGACCCGGGACCTCCACATGTGCCAGCAGTTTGCTTTGGCACTGTGGTGTCCCTGCACTTGGACAGCAGTTCTGGGTGCTGTGGTGCTCCAGGGGAACATCCTGTGCTGATGTGGCTCCCTTGAATGGCCAAAGAGTCCTGGCTCTGCCTCTGCTCCCTGCTCTGTACCCACACGAGTTGCTTCCAGGGGTTTTGGGAAGCTGAAGTGCCCAGTTGGGCTCCAGAGCAGCCAATGACCTGACACACAGAGCACACTGGCCCTCTGGGGCTGTGAGAACTGGAAGAGCTTGTGGTCTCTCCAGCAAGCACCAAACTCCTGCTCAGGGTGCCTGCAGCACTGCTCAGGCTGCAGTCTACTTCCCTCTGCTGACTGCAGATGGAGCCAGGGTCTGGCTGCTCTCAAATCCTGCCTCCCAGACACTCTGGATGCTTGGCTGCAGCGTCACCCTTCTTCCTCCCAGTGTTGTCTTTCTCTTTGTCTTCATCATCCCAGTTCTTCCCATAGCTTCCCCCATTCCACCCCCATTTTCCTCCACGTGCTGTTTGACACCAGGGTGCTCACGGGAGGAGATTCCTGTGCTCTGGATTGGATCCTGGCAGGCAAGGCAGGGCAGGGCAGGGGACACAGGCCATGCTGGGTGCTGGGACCCTGTCTCAGCTTTGCAGCCTTGATGAAGATTGCTGCCCCTCACCAGCAGTGGCAGAAAGGGTTCTCAGGCTCCACTCAAGAGGTAGTTTAGGTTGGAAAAGCCCTCTGAGACCATTAAATCCAAGCGTTCCCGCAGCACTGCCAAGCCCACAACTAAATGTGTTCCCAAGTTCCACATCCACACATCTTTTAAATCCCTCCAGGGATGAACTCCACCACTGCTCAGGGCAGCCTGTGCCATGGCTGGACAACACTTCCGGGGAATAAATTTTCCCAATATCCAACCTAAACTTCTCCTGGCATAAATTGAGACTGTTTCCTCTTGTCCTGTCACTTGTTACCTGGAAGGATACACTGATGCCCACGTGGCTGCATCCTCTGTTCAGGCAGCCCTAGGGAGTGAGGAGGTTCCCCCTAATGCCCAAAGTGGTGCTCTGGAATCACCTGATCAGTTCCAACCCCTCTCTCTTGGGCAAGGATGCCAATAAGTCCCAGTGTTTTGGCAGAGGAGAGCTGGAAAGGCAGAGGAGCCAGCACTGCTACCAGCATTCCACTTCCTACATGTAATATCTGCTCCTGCCACTGGTAGATGCAGAGCCCACTGGGGAATCTGCTCCTTCCCTTTATCTTCCCATTTATCTCCCTGCCAGGCACTTTAGTGACTTCCTGCCATGGCATCTCCACACTGAGAGCTCAGAAAATGGGCAGGAGCTCCTTGAAACCCCATTGAGGGCAGCTGCTGGCTGAAATGCCCTCTCCAGCTCCTCTCCTGCTGCAGCTGTACTGTCCCAGAAATTAAAATTCAATGCTGTCCTCATTGAGCAGGGAAACTGTGGCATTTTCAAATGTTATTCTGGAAGGTTCAGTTGATGATGTGTTTTGTCCTTTACCCAGCCTGATTGAAGTTTAAAGATTCTGAATTAAGCCAGTGTCAACAGCCACTTCTCCAAAGTAAAAGGAAGAGACTGGGAGAAAGAAGCTGGAAAATAGATTTGATGACAAAATCCTATGCTTTTTCCTGCTCCTGTGGAGCTGATGCAGGAATGTGGGGTATCTGAGATGGCACAGGTTGCTGGATACCTTGAGAAAAATGTGGCATCCAGACAATTAAGACCATAAAAGGATCTTAAAAACCCCAAAGTAAGTTTTTTTAAAACTGATGAGAAAAGAAGGGATACAGTCACTGTCCTCTGCTCCATGTGACAAACACTGCCTAAAAGGGACAGTCCTTGGTGTTAGCATCACCATTCATCTGTATATCCCCAGAGTTACCAGCAAAGGCACTGGATGTTGCACATCAAGTTGTTCATTTTCAACCTCAGAGGCTGCCCTTGCTCTCCTCATTCCCTTTTTATCACCTAATTCACATTTTGGGAAAATTTTCTCCAGGAGCCTGATATGTGAGGCGAGGGCTCCCATTCCACAGGGAAGTAAAATTCACTAAGCTCAATTCTTTTGGGAAGGACTGAGAAGAAACAAAACTTTTCCTCTTTCATATGAGCACCTGGACCAGCCACAGTCTTTTGCAGGAGGCATTTAGAAGGGTCCCAAAAGAAAGTGAAGGGTGAGTTGATAAAGAGAATCATGGAATAACATAAGAGTTTGGACTGAGAGGGACCTTAAAACCATCCAGTTTCAATCCACCTGCTCTGAAATCCTCATTATTTGACATTGTATCTTCAGAGGAAGACTGCATCTTTAAGGCTCTGTCCAACCTCTCAGCCTTTCTCATCCTGTGCTCATTTCCCTGGAAGTGTTTCAGGCCAGGCTGGATGGGGCTGGAGCAACCTGGTCTAGTGGAAGGTGTCCTGGCCAATGGCACGGGGTTGGAATGGGATGGTCTTTAAAGTCCCCTCCAACCCAAACCCTTCTGTGATTTCTTGACTTTTTGGCAGAGGAGCATTCCCAAGTCATGTGGACCAGTTGGGACCAGTGGAGAGGGGACTGAAGGGTCTGGGTGTGCCCCCACCCAGGGATGGCTGAGCTGGTGCCAAAGTTGTATTAGGAAGTAGGGAGGTTCTTTAGGGTTTTGAATATTGAAGCTCCAGTACCTAAGTTTTCTGCAATCCTTTTCTTGCTCATCTCCATGGCCTCCTGCCGGAGCTGCAGTGCGTGCTGGGCAATCTCCTCACTGGCCACGTTGGAGGTCATGATGAAGATGGCATCCTTGCAGTCAATGGTCTTCCCCTTTCCATCTGTCAGCCTGCCCTGCAACAACAGCAAGACGACACCAGCTGTGTCAGCAGGTGCTGGAGGACATAGCCAAAACACCAGGAAAAACAATGAGGGTCCCGTTTTCCCCCAGAGTTAATTTAATTTTGAAGGGATACCCAAGGATTGAGGTGGAAGGAAGCAAGGACGAGGTTGGAGAAGTCCTTGTCTCTCCGTGAACGGCAGGAACTTCTCCTGCATATGGTCCCAGTCTGCCCCATCCAGGACAGAATGGAAGTGCTGGGAGATGCCTTGCCAGGAGGAGGATTGGGCAGTCCATGTCCTTGCTCAGCCTGGAGAGAAGGAGGCACTTCCTGCTCTCTACAGCTCCCTGGCAGGGATCTGCAATGGGGGTCTTGGTCTCCTTCCAGGTAACAAGGGACAGGACAAGAACAAAGGACCTCAAGTTGCACCAGGGATGGTACAGGTTGGGTATCTATCGGGAAATATTTCTTCCCTGAAAGTGTTGTCCAGCCTTGACACAGACTACCCAGGGCAGTGTTGGAGTCCCCATCCCTGGAGGGATGTAAAAGCTGTGTGGATGTGGCAGTGCTGAGGGAAGGGTTAGACTTGATGGTCTCAGAGGGCTTTCCACCCTTAATGATTCCATGACTGTGTGGCTCCCCAGCCTTTGACCCTCTGCCTACCTCCCTGTGATGGTTTTAGGTCTGACACAAGCCCCAGGCTCAGCTCAGCGCTAATGCTAATGCTAATGCTATCCCTAACACTGCCTGTGGCTGTGGTTTGGGCTGGGCAGAGCTCACAAATAACCATGTTATGGCTGTAACAGAGTGACCAGAGTAGCAGAGCTCCTCATCCCTGTGGGACTGCCCAGCACCACACTGCTCAAGTGACATCAACCTTCAGCCCCCCAAACCAATCCAGGAACCTCCAAAACACCAGTGCTCTTGATTAATAATATAAAAAAGATAGGGAAATAAGGAAAAAAGCAGCATCTCCCCAGGCTGTTTCTTTCCTCAATCCATCTCCAACAGCAGAGATCCAGCACAATGACACAAATCCTTGTTGGGTGCTTGAGATTAACATTTGGGTTATTGCCCTGTCAAGTTCCTGGTACAGGAATTGATTTCACATTGAACTGCTACTGTGATGATCTATGCAAGAAAAATGGTGTTATTAATCCTTAAAACAAAAACAAAAAAAACCCCTTCAAAATCTTCCAGCATGTTGCTCTGGAGTTTGGTGGCCTCTGAGGACAGACTGGGACCTTCAAAATCAACCAGAGAGCTGGAGAATGACTTTGGACAAGGGCCTGGAGTGACAGGACAAGGGGGAATGGCTTCATACTGCCAGAGGGCAGGCTTAGGTGGGATATTGGAAAGAAATTCTTCCATGTGAGGGTGGCAAGGCCCTGGTATAGGCTGTCCAGAGAAGCTGGGACTGCCCCATCCCTGGAAGTGTTCAAGACCAAGTTGGACATGGCTTAGAACAACCTAGTCTAGTGGAAGGTGTCTCTGCCCATGGCAGGAGGGGTGGACTAGATGTGCTTTTAAGGTACCTTCCAACCCAAACTCCTCCATCTGACATCCCTCTCACCCCTCACTGTCCCCTTCTGCATGTCCCTTGTGTTGACTCTAACCTCGGACATGGATTTACCTCATCAAACAGCTGCAGCATGATGGTGAGCACATCAGGGTGGGCTTTGTCCACCTCATCAAAGAGTACCACAGCATTTGGGCACTGCCTCAGCTTTTTGGTGAGCTGTCCTCCCTCTTCATGGCCCACGTAGCCGGGTGGTGAGCCGATGAATTTCGCCACCTGGGAGGAAGGAACAGGAAAGGTGAAGGCTGATCCATGGACAGTGGGAATGAAGCCCTTCTGGTAGCTTGTCAGGTTGCCACCACTCTTTGCTGCTGACAAAACAAATTCCATGTTCTTTGTGACACCTATCACACCCCAAGTATCCCAAAAGCAGCTCAATAAGCAATAATTAAGCAAAATAAGGATTAAGCAGTTCCCTGCCCAGAGCTCAAATCAGCAGAATCCAAGGAGTAGGCATGGCCAGGTGGGAAGGCACCAGCCCTGCTTTGCTATGCAGGGTCTGAGCAACCTGTCTGAGATGTCCAAGACCTATTTTCATCCCTTTTAGCCTTTTAAAATCAAGAATTCAAAGGATTATAAGTGGCAGGTGGTTCTGGTGCAGAATCAAAGCCACAAGTAGGCTTTGTGGGAAGAGACCACAAGTAAAATACTTTTCCTATGTCATCACTCCTTGACAGGGTGTTTTTTAAAAACATTTAGAAATTTAGAAGTTTATTTCTGACAACAGGAAAGTTTTGTCAAAATGACAGTTTTTGACACATAGCTTGGTGCACCTTACATCTACCCAGGTCTGAGTGTCATCCAAAGTCACAGCCAAACCATGGAATGGTTTGGGTTGGAAGGGACCATGTAGTGCCAGCCCTGCTGCCATACATAGGGACACATTCCACTCCACCAGGTTGCTTCAAGCCCCATTCAATCTGACCTTGAACACTTCCAAGAATGGGGCAGCCAAAGCTTCACTAGGTAACCTGTCCCAGTGTTTTATCACTCTCATTGCTAGGACCTTGCTACTTTTTGGGGAGACAGAGCCCCCCAAAGGGAGGGCTCAGGTCCAGGGGTGACCTTGGCAAGGATCACAGAAAACTTGGCACCTTGGACCTCCTGTGGCACCAGAACTGAGCAGAAGTTGTGATGGGAGGGGTGCACTTGACACCATTGCCCTGTATTCTGCTGGATTCTCCTCCTTTCCTACATGGAAAGTAGGCTGAGGCAAAGATCCCACACTGGACTTAGCCATGTTTTGGGGATAAGGGGTTTGGGGTAAGCTGTGCCTGCCTGGGCAATGTTAAGTGATGCACAGCATGTGGCTGAGGGTTTCAAGATGATCCTCTGGATTCCAACATCTCTTCTCAGCTGCTCTCTCCCCAAGGGCTGACCCCACCCCAAGGGAATTCACAGCACTGGACACATGAAATTTTCCTTGCTCCTTTATCTCTGCTCCTAATTTGCCTCAATGTCTTTGTTCCAGCCAGGACAGGGTTAATTTTTGCAGTAACCAGGAGGGGCAAGTCTTGGACCTGGAGGATATTCTATCTTACCTCATGTCATGGAGCAGAGGGAAAGGAGTCTTCTGGGGAGAATGGGTTCTTTCTGGTCAAAGAAGAGCAGCAGAAGGATGTGGAATATGTGAAGTAGCTGGTTCTGAGCTGGAGGGCGTGACTGTGGCTGGGTTGGATCAGTGAGCATTTTGCATGTGAATCTCCCTCTCTCTTTTACATACTTTTGGTTTTAATATTGTTGCTTGTTTGTTTTCTTATGTCATTTCTGTTTCCAGTAAATGGTTGTTATTTCAACCCATGGCCTTTACCTTTTGAGCCTCCAGTTCTCCTCTCCAGTCCACTGCTGTGGGGAGGGACAGGGGAGGCAGGGAGTGAGTGAGAGGCTCCCGGTTTGGAGTGTCTCAGTGGGAGCACTAAATTGGGGAGTACCATGCCTAAACCACAATACTCAATTAAGGTTGCTTTCTGGCAATTTACTTGCAATTTAATGCACAACTTGTAGCAACTCCTGTTGTTCTGCTGTGCTCCCACCCTGACATACCAAAATGCCCATTTTTTCTGGATTAAGTTTGAAGCTTCTCCCTTCAGAGCCCATTTACTGACCTCATGCCTCTCCTGGAACTCCGACATGTCCAGTCTGATGAAACCCTGCAAGAAATTTAGGATGAGATTTGATCAATCTGCTCGCTGCCAGAGCTGGAGCAGTACTGACAGGGCTGAAATTCTCCAAATAAAATAGATAGTTTTGTGGTTCAGCTTTTTAGAAATCAATCACAAGAAGAATGCAACACCCCTCCACAAAAAAATCCAGCAAAAATCATAAAGCTGAGGTGAACTGGGCTTGTGGGTGATCACCTAAAACAGAGAATAGTGTTAGAGAATTTATAGCATCCACCCAAGTATCCATTTTGCATCTGAAAAGCTGATGATTCACTGCAGGTACTGAATGTTGTGATCATGGAGCTGTAATCCACATCCTAGATGGGAAAGGAAAAGAAGGGAGGGAGAGGGAAGGGGAGGAAATAGGAATATTTCAGTTGAAAAGGACCTCTCATCCAGCTGACCAAGGAGAAGCCAAGCCTCAGCTTCCCAGCATCATCCTGGAATAGTCAACCAGCCATGACCCCTGTCCATGAGGGAGAAGGAGACATGAGACATGTCTGGGAACACATCTCATCTGGACATGTGGACATGGCACACTCATAGACACCATCACACAGGGATCCCAGAATTAGAGAACAGAATCACTGAACCCTTTGGGTTGGAAAAGCCCTCTGAGACAACAGAGCCAAACTGCTCCCTCAGCACTGCCAAGCCCAGCACCAACCCATGTCCCCAAGTGCCACATCCACACATCCACATGTGGATCTCTTCAGGAATGGGGACTCCACCACTGCCCTGGTCAGCCTTTTCCAGAGCTGAGCAGAAAAAAAATTCCCTAATATCTAACCTAAACCTCCCTTGTTGCAACTTGAGGAAGTTTCCTCTAGTCCTGTCATTTGTTACCTGGGAAAATAATGGAATCAGAGAATGGTTTGGGTTGGAATGGACCTTTAGGACAATCCCATTCCAACCCCCCTGCCATGGGCAGGGACACCTTCCACTAGACCAAATGGCTCCAAGCCTCATTCAACCTGGTTTTGAACACTTTCAGGGATAGGATAGCCACAGGTTCTCTGGGCAAAATATTCCCATGCAAAAATTTCCCTGAAAATGATTAAAATATCTACAAACTGCCCAGGGCAGAGCAAGATGGAAACAAATTACTCTGTCTTACAAATGAAAGGGGGACAGTTTCAGGTTTTCCTTTCTTAATCCATCAGTTCCTGTGAATTGCAGCCCCTCATCAGAGCCTCATCCCTCATTAGGGGACCAATGGCTGAGCTGGTTCATTCCTAATAAATCCCAGATTCCTGCTGCTATCAAATTAACACTCAGGGTTTAACTGATTTCCCCATTGGGTGTCTGGCCATGGAGCAGTTCCACGTGTGGGATTAGGGATGAAGGTGCTCTAGATCCAGGATTTATGGCTTCTGGAAGGCACTTATAGAAGCATGAGGAAAAGAACCAGAACAGCTGTTTTTATAGCATTGGTTCCAGCTTGGTCTTTCTACATGTGTTGCTGCATTGTGTGTCCATTCACTGCTGGAGGACGTGGGGAAGAGGGATTCATCTATGCACAGCTCTGCTTGTCTTTCCTTCTTTTCCCTGGCTTCATGTGGGAGAGAGCTAACTACCTCTTACAGGTAGGCAGAGGCTTAAATGTGAAACATGGAAGAGAATGTAACGTAACAGAATGGAATGGAAGAAAATTCCATTGGAATGGAATGGAAGATTGAGATTGAATAGAATGGTATGGAATGGAACAGAATAGATTAGAATGGAAGACAGTATGGAATGGAATGGATTTGACTGGAATAGAATAGAATAGAATAGAATAGAATAGAATAGAATAGAATAGAACAGAAGTAGAATACATTGCAATTGAATGGATTGAAATAATTGGAATGGAATAGAACAGGACAGGATGGAACAGAACAGGATAGAATAGAATAGAATAGAATAGAGATAATTAGAATAGAATAGAATAGAATAGAATAGAATAGAACAGAATGGAATGGAAACCCCAGACACCACTGAAGTGTTCTCCTGCAAAGCCACCACCTCCATGAAATAATTCCAACCCATCTTCTCTAAAATCTAACTGCTGGGTAACAAACTAAATAATTCAAACTGCTTCTGGATACCAAACACTTCAGCGCTTAAAATTTTGAGCAGGAAATCAATGTTGCATCGCTACAGTCCACACTGGCAGGATATGACAAATGGTGGAGGTGGGGACATGGAAAACAGATTTCTGGAATTTTATCCTCCTAACAATTTACAGTGATATTAGTAACAGAGGCAAAAAAATATGTTCACAACACAGGATGTCAAAATTAGAGCAAAATTCAACAGGAAGCACAAATGTTACATCAATTTAAATTTTTCCAATTCAAATATTCTGGTACAGACAGGAGCATAGACAGTGTCCTGGGCTGATCCCAGTGTGGGCAGCAGAGTGAAGTGGGGATTTTGCCCCTCTGCTCTGCTCAGGTGAGACCCCACCTGCAGAGCTGCCTCCAGCTCTGGGGTCCAACATCACAGGGATGTGGAGTTGTTGGAGACAGTCCAGAGGAGGCCACAGAGATGCTCTGAGAGCTGGAGCCCCTCTGCTCTGGAGATTGGCTGGGAGAGCTGGGGGTGTCCAGCCTGGAGAAGAGCTGGCTCCCAGAAGACCTTAGAGATCCTTCCAGGGCCTAAAAGGGCTGCAAGAGAAGGGCATGGAATGACAGGACAAGGGGGAACAGCTTGCTACTGACAGAGGGCAGGGTAAGATTGAAGAAATTCTTCCTTGTGAGGGCGGTGAGGCCCTGGCACAGGCTGCCCAGAGAAGCTGTGGCTGCCCCATCCCTGGAAGTGTTCATCCATTTGGATGTGGCTTGGAACAACCTGGTCTAGTGGAAGGTGTCCCTGCATTTGACAGGAGGGGTGGAACTGGATGAGCTTAAAACGCCCTTGCAGTCCAGACCTGTGACTCCATGACCTTGACAGGTCCCTCTCAGTGCAGAAAAGCCCTTTCTCAGGGCACCACAGCCACACAATGAACCCCCTGACGACCCTCCCAGCATCCCTTTTAGTGCCAGCACAAAGCTGGGATGAGCCATTACCTTTTTGATGTCCTTATGGATGTACTTGGCTGTTTGCTTGGCCAGCTCTGTTTTACCTGTTTTGGAGAGAGAAAAATAAACTTGCATTATACCAGCTCTGTCCATCTTCTGTCTGTTCATCAGCTCTGCTAACACCAGGGCTGGAACTTCCTGCAACCAATACATGGATTTTCCTTGGGAAGTGGTACTGCTGTTTTATCTCCAGGATCACATTCAGTGGTGTTCCCAGCCTGGGCAGGGTGAACAGATGCATTAGAATAGTGACATCTCTGCATTGGCTCCTTCAGCTTTAATTGACTCTCACATGATGGGAACAAAGCTCTCAATTTTTTCCACAAAAAGATGTTGATAGATCAGATTTTTGCTATATTTACCCTCAATATTCCAAGTTCCTTGTGCAATGTCTTGTAATCTCCAAATAAAGAATTTCAAGGAAATGGGGTGTTTTTTCTATGCTTTATATAAGATGACAGTAAAAAAAAATCTAGGATTAAGAACAGTCAGTAATGGAGCAAATCCACCCTGGAAGGCATTTATAGAGGCATGAGGCATTTATTGAGGGTGAACACATGTACCAGCTCATTCCAGGCCATGTCCTGTTCTCCCAGCTCATCCATCTGGGGAAAAACTTCATTGAAGAGGCAGTTTTATTGAAGTGTGGATGCCAGAAAACTTCTCTTCCCTGCTGCTACCCCCCAGCATGACACTGCTGGCTTTGTCAGGTTGATCAGGGCAAGGACTGGGCCAATTTTGGCTCCTGGGGTGACCAGCAAAGCTGAGGTGAAGCCAGTCCCCCCTCTGGGATGGATGCTCTGGGGGTTCACACTGGTCCCTTGCACACCTGTCAGCAGTGCACTGCACATGGATCCCTGCAGGATTTACTTGCACACTGAAAAATAAATGAGCAGGGACAGAAATAACTACTCTAAAGAAAAAACCCACGTGTTTTTAAAAAGAAATTAGGTGGAAAAGTACATTCTTATTGGAGTATTGTACATCTAACCACAGCTGCATTGCAGGGACAATAGATCGGGTGGTCAGATCAGTAAATCATCAAAAAAAGGGCTACAAATACACGAATTCATGGGGTGTGCTCTGCTCCATCTGATAAATCTCTGCCAAAATTTTACATCTGATTTCAGTTTGAGCTTTGCTGAGTTTGGATGATGGTGGATCAGAGCTCCTGATGTGTAAGGATGCAAGAAACTATGCTTCCCATAAAAAAAAAAAACAGAGAAGAGAAAAAGAAAAGAAAAGAAAAGAAAAGAAAAGAAAAGAAAAGAAAAGAAAAGAAAAGAAAAGAAAAGAAAAGAAAAGAAAAGAAAAGAAAAGAAAAGAAAAGCCCCCATGGAAGTCCATGGAAGTGGAAGAGCCAACAATTTACATCCCTGAGTCTTTAGATATGCTCTAGCAGGACAATGAAGTATCAAAAATATTTTATCCTGATTTTATACAGCTTTATAGCAACTTATTTGGAGTTAATGCTTGGCCTGGTACTGTTCTGCAGCAGGAGCAAAATCTCACCTGTGCCCCTTTAACCCCCCCAGCAGTGGAGCATCAGCACCTTCTGGAGCCCTTTGGGAGGCAGTGGAGGCAGGAGAAGCCCTGAGGTTGTTCCAAATGTCACAGATCAGTTACTTTGAAGCTGTTTTGTTGGGGTTTTTTCCACAACTAAAAGTCATTTGGACCATTTCATGAACTGATCAGCTGTCATGTGGCATTTGATTGGGCTGGAGGACAAATCTTATCGGTGTCAATAAAACCCTGTCATTCCGAAGCAATCCGTACTCACAGGAGCAAATGAGCAGAGATTCAGTTTGCAGGCAGCAAATTTCTACTATTATCCCACCATTCCCATTTGAATAAAGGGTTTTTCACCAGAAAGTTGTTAAAGTAATACTTTTACTTTGAAAACTGCCCCTTTTTGAGACTTGGAGGGGGGCTGTCCTCTGGGATAACTCAGCATGAGGCTGGATGTGACTGTGTGTGCTGGTGTCCAGCTGGGGTCACCCTGCTGGATGATGGCTGACCCGCTGAAAGATGACAGTGTGTTTAACTGGTATTTCATTCAGACCCTGCAGCCCTGCAACAGCTTCCACCCCCTCTCCTCAGGGCTCTCCATCCCCCTCCCCACAACCCAA
This sequence comes from Agelaius tricolor, assembly GCF_023055355.1. NCBI lineage: Eukaryota > Metazoa > Chordata > Aves > Passeriformes > Icteridae > Agelaius > Agelaius tricolor. The sequence goes on from NW_027269269.1 coordinate 33,595,303, forward strand.
ATGTTACCTATTCCAGATGATCCCAAGAAAAGAAACACCAGCGGGTGCTCCTCATCATACCAGCCATTTTCCTTCCTCCGAATCGCTGCATTTGAAGACAATGAAAACAAAAAAAGAGGGGGGGGGGGAAGCATATAAATCAATGCCACAAAGCAAGTGTAATTATCACTAAGTATACACTATGTTTTACTGCTCTCTACCCACTCCCAGTCCTCCCTGCCATTAGCGCTCTCTAATTTGATTAGCTAGCCAAGGCCCCAGAGACACCTAATAAGGTTAGCATGGATTTGGAAAGCTGCCCAGAGCAGATTTCGGATAAAGTTTTCCAGGATGTGCACTCAGCGTTGCCAGGGAGATGGTGGAGGGGGGGGACAAGGATGGATGGATGGACAGAGGGATGGAGAGGCACTCTGCCTCACCAGCTCCCAAGTGCAACCTTTCTGTGAGGAAAAACCATCAGTTTTGAAGAGGTTTATAGGTTATTTCTGGCATGGAATGGGAAGAAAGAGGTGGCTGAAGATCACAAACACTGAATTGGTGCAAGGATTGGGAAAAGTGCGGTGATTATCTCAGTGCTTCCCTGGATAGCGGAATCCAAGTGCATCCTGGGTGAGATACCAGTGGAAAATTTTACAAAAGGCAAGAGCCCTGATTCCTTCCCAGTCTGACCAGCACAGCCCTTTCTCAGGACAGACACGATCTGCTGTGCAGAGTGGGTGGTAGCTCCTATCCCCATGGGTGCCATGGCTCCCCAAGGTACTCTTCAGCCCCCCAGAGCAGCCTCAGGCTCTGTGAGCGTGCTCACCAAACTAGTGACATCATTGCACTGGGCTTATTTAAAGAAGGAGGAAGTGCTTTTGAGGCCAAAAGATCAAATCTCATCCTCTGCTGGCTGGATCTGGTCTCTGGAACACAGAAGTGGTTTCTCTGGATCAAACCAGCTTCCAGTTCAATGTGAGAGATTAACTGACATCCCAGCCTTTCTGCTTTATCTGCAGTATTTCAATCCAGCCTGTAAATCTTGCAAGGTGTTTTGTAAAAGAGAACATGCACTGTACAGTCTCAGGACCCCTCAGACCCAGCAAGGTCTCATGATGGGGACATGGCACCCCCAGATCCAGCTGAACCCAAAATGTGGCACATTAGGAAGCAGGGCAAGAAAATGGCAAGATGCCCAAAAATTGTAACTGACAAGGAATTTGAAAGTAGTGGGGGAAAACAGCAGCACAGGAGGTGGGATGAGCAGAAGGAAAACACTGGGAGAGCTGTGCCTTAAAGCCCTTGGAATGCTGCTGCACACAGGCATGGCAAAGCTCGGCCTCTGCTGCCTTTCAGTGGTGTCCACAGCAAAAACAGGAATAAAGCCAAGAAAGAATAAACCCACTTCTCCTTGTGACTGTCACCCTCAAAACACAGCTCCCTCATCTTCTTCTGGCCACTACCCTGGGTCTCAGCCTCTGTCCTTGTGCCTCAGTCCTGTGTCTCCCTTGAATAAGGCACTGGCTGTCTCTGTGGGGAGCTGTGGGTTTATTTTCTTCCCTGAGCTGGCAGAAGGGCACAAGAGTGGCTTTTAAAACTGCAGAATTCTTAAATTCAATCTCAAAGTCAGTCCATAAAACCCTTTTATTGATGGGGTGTGGTAAATAGAAGGCACCTAAAAAAAAGGGATCCTAGGCATGGCATGCCACTAGTTCTTCCTGCACAGGAGAACAAACTGACATGGGAAATAAGTAGTGCCATTTTGCACAAAAAATATTTGCATATAAAAATATTTAAACAATATTTCCATTTTGCAAATAATAAGAGATGGAATGTCACAGCCTACAGCCTGACATGGAAATGCTGCCTGTGCCAGCAGGGACACACTGGGAAGATGTTAAACAGCAGCAGCTCAAGTCAGATATTCCAGCAGCTGAAGTTTATAGATGCATGGAGGAGTCTCATGGGAATTTGGAGCTGCAAGACCTGCATGAAACCGAGCTCCTCAGAGTCCATGCTTGTATTCCAGGAGACCCAGGTAGCAGGGGAGCCAGCAGATCCAGTGAGGATAAGGAAAACAAGAGCAAAGCCTCACTACAAGAACAAATCAATGAGCTGAGGTTAATGATGAGGGGTGTGAGGAGTGACCTGACCACAGTCATTAAGTATCTCCCCAAGAAGGCACTGAACTTGCTCAGCTACAGAGAAAATTAAGGTGCTCCAGGGGCTGGAGCGAGAGGATCAAACTACAAATAAAGCAGAACAGTTTTAATAACGAAGGTGATTAACCACTGCAGCCACTTAGGAAGAGAGTGGGACTGAATTCCTAATCCCTGTAAAGTCTGCAGGGAAAGTCAGAAGGGCTTCCCAAAAGCAGTGGTAGCTCAGGATGAAGACGAAGGTTTGCATCACTGTCCAAACATCAAAAAAATCCCCAATTTAACTTTAAATCCAAGGCATGTAGAATCATGTAACTCTAGAAGGGTGTGGGTTGGAAGGGACCTTAAAGACCACAGTTCCAACCCCTTCAGAAATGGGACTGAGTACTGGGATTGTGCATTTAGTGGGAGCAGAACCCCAGTGCCTCAAGGACATGCCTGGGCACAGGCAGATGCATTACCTGTCCCCCTGGCCATGCTAATGATCCCTGACTCCTGCCAAGGCTTCATTAGCTTGGGCCAAGGCCAGATGCAGCACTGGCTGGTGCCTGGCTCCATCTCACCCTGCCTGGGCATATCAGCACGACAGACCAGCTTGGCTGCAGCCAGCAATCTGGTTCTGTTCAAAATCCTGGGCAAAGATTGGTGGGAATCCCATCCTGTCCTTCAGCTCCCTTGCCATGTCATCCCTGGAAACAGCCATCACAGGAGATGAGGAGGAGAAAATGCTCTGCCACTGACAGGGCGGTGCAGGGAAGGGTCTGTGCTGCATCCCTCTGTGTGCCCTTCCCAGCACTGCACAAGTTCCTTCTCAACCCTTTACAGCAATGAACGAGAGGTCAAACACCTGGGGTGGGAAATTTCATAAAAACTGATGGGGAGTAACACAACCGCCAATAATTCCTGCAGCTATCTCAGCTAAGATAATAATGGTAATAAAAGTAATAAACTTCTGCTTTGGGGCATGGAGTGACCACTCACAGGGTCAAGCACGTTCAGGGTCCAAAGACAGTGGGGTTAAGTGCTGCCTTCTTCCCCTCCCCTCTGCAGCAGGATGCCAGAGTTTATGGATAAATACTCAAAGCAACTCCAGGGATATAAAGCATCCCTTAAAAAACTACCATAAAGTCAGAGCTTAGATTCAGCATATGATCTCTGTCAGTAGATGTGAGCATCATATTTAGGAAGAAATTCTTTCCTATGAAGCTAGTGAGGCACTGGCACAGGTTGCCAAGAGAAGTTGTGCCTGGAAGGCCAAGCTGGTACTAGGCTTAGAGCGACCTGGTTTAGTGGAAGGTGTCCCTGTCCATGTCAGGGGGTTGGAATGTGATGGGCTTTAAGGTCTTGCCTAAGCCAAACTGTTCCACGGTCACTAGTCAGCAGCGTAATCAGATCAACAGAGTGTAAATGCTTTTCTACAAGCAGCCTGAAAATGATGAGCTCCTCCAGCACTCTTGAAGTTTGGAAAAACGTAAAAAATCTGAGTATCCTTAGGGATGGGACACCGCTCCCTAGGTTCTAACACTGGGGCTGGAGGAGGCTCTCTCAGACTGTCCAGTGCAGTGTTCATCTTCAGCAGTAGGAATAGAAGCCCCATCTTGGACCAAAGGAGAACATCAGTACCAGTTCCAAGGATAAAAATCCCAGCTAGGAAAGCCACAGAAGCACTCTTCTCCTTGGAGTCTGCACTGCCAAAGCACCTGCTGGCCATGCTGACCGCTCTTCATTGTCACCCAAGCATGAAATCTATGCTCTGCCTCTGGGAAAGCTGCCCCCTTCCTTCCTCCTGGCATAAATAAATAAATAAATAAATAAATACCAGGAGGGAGGTCACACTGCTGTGCTGAAATCTCATTATGACATTCAGCCCCAATGTCCAAAACAAGAGCCTGATGATGATGACGCTGGGGCCTTCTTCTGCAGAGCTGTTCCTGGCATTGCTGCCGTGCTCTTGCTTTATTTCGTCCATCTGTAACAGTGTGACTGCAGCCCTGCGTCTCCAAGAGGCCCTTCAGCCCACTATTGAACTGATAAATTCACTGTATTACTTTACACAAATCAATACCCCAGCAGTTATCAGCACTTGATGTGACTGAAATTGGTTTCAGCCAATTTGTGAGTGTAATAAATGTCCATTTATCAAATCAATTCATTCTGCAGGGCTCCTTGGCCTGTCCGGGTTTGGGGTACCGCAGGGCGAAGGCTCTGGGGCCAAGCCCATCCTGGGATCACTGCTTCTATCCAGGTACTGCAGTGATGCTCCAGGGTCTGCAGCATTCCCAAAGAAGCTCTCTTCCAGCCCTGCTGCTGGTGGCTCAGGCTTATGGAACCCCAAATTAGATCAAAGCTGTGTCCTTGCAAAGTTTCACCTGACCTGCAGGCAGCAACACACATCAAAAAACAGCCCTATATTGTCCAAAATAACCCCAGTTTCCTTTGGACCAGAGCAGGATGATAGTCCTCCTCATCCATTTCCCTACACGTTTGAAACACTGACTGATTTTCAATATCATAGCTTCTAAAATTGGGAATATTATCATTAAAACATAGATTTTTCTGCACTACCCTTTCTTCAAAATCCTGAAAAATAAACAACACTTTTCCTTCCTCTCTCCTTATTCAACTTCAGGAAGAGCTGGAACAGATTGCTTCAACCCTCAAGGTTTATTCCCCCTGAAAAGGGGAAGTGGTAGGTTTGAACCACCCTACTTCTAAGTGAGTATTTACCAGCAAACATGGTATATCCATATAAAAAATATATTCTTTACCTGGCATAATATTTAGGATATTAGACCAAAAAAAATTACACACATATATATATATATATATTTGGGAAAAATGCCTCCTTTAGCTTATAACTTCAGAGAAGAGATGTTGCTGATCCCCTCTGCCTCCTCATATTCCAGAGAAAAGGCAAAGCAGCCCTAATCAGATCCAGAGCTCAACCATTTATGGAAGTGCCTGGAAAAACAAGCCTAAGCCTTTTAGCTGCTCATTTGTATGTACCAGTTAGAGAATCCCAGCAGTTCCTGAGATGGCAGCAATGACCTGCCTGTTTCTGATGTCAGGAGATGGAATATTTAATGGGGATTTTGTTAAGATGAACTGAACATCTACACCCATCGAGGGGGGTGGCCAAGCTGCCACCCACTATCAACCAGTCAGGCAGTGCTAGAAACCTTTTACACTGGGAGATGCCCAGTCACCATCAGTTAACCATCATCCACCTTCTCCCAGTCCTGTCCTGCTCCACATATCAGAAAGGAGTGCTGCAGGGCTTGGGTATATCCTATGGAGGCATTGGGGGAGGATTTTCCCTCTGGCAGTGATGCCATGCTGTTGGGGCTGTGGCTGCAGTGAGCTCCCCACCAGCGTTCCCAGTGCATCCCCTTGCAGGGGGTTGCTGGGATAACAGCTGGACTTGGTGATCTTAGAGGGTTTTTCTAAATTATTCCATAATTCTGTGACTCCATTCTATCCCCATTGCTCCAGACCTTGTGTTTCTAACCCCAGATCACACGTTCCCTTTGTATTCTGGCTAAGCCCCTCTGGAGACTGTTTGGATCATGCACCGAGTGACAGATTAAATCCAATTATTCAATTAAGGCACCAGTTATAAATTAAACATATCAGGCAGGCTTGGTGGATCTGAAGATGTGGTGTGTGGCAGGTCTGCTCACCAGCAAATGGCAGTGGTGAGGGCAGAGTGGAGGGATGTAGGGTCTACAAAGCAGCAGGAAAACCAGCTGGGCACAAAATAAATAGCAAAGATAGAGAGGAAGCGCTTGAGAGAGAAAGTCCTGTCTTAAAATTCATCCTTCTGGACAGAAAACAAAAAGAAAAGAAAATGAAAAGAAAAACTGGACAGAAGGGAAAGGGGGGGGAGGAGGGGACAGAGAGTCTCCCACTACCTTTTGGTCCAATATCCTGAGGCTGTAGGGGTATCAAGCACATTCCCTATAATTCAATAAGAAAAACCTCCATAAAGGCAAGGACGTTAATGCGCAGAAACGCCACCTGTGTCAGGAACAGGCACTGCCCATTAATCACAGCTCCCCAATTAGCCGGGCTGCTGCCCCCAGGCACAGCCGTTCTCTGAACACACAGGGTGGCTGTTGTTTTTGCAGGAGCGTAGACTCCTTCCCAGCTCCTTCCCGGTTCCTCCTCAGCTCCCAGCCCACACTGGGCTCCTCTTTGTTAACTAAAAGCAAAGGGTTTGTGTTTCTGACAGCACGTTCCTTGTGATTCTGCCCTGGCCTCAACAGCTCTTATTTTGCTATCCCATTTTCAGGCATTAACTGGGATGCATGGATGGGTCAGGAATTATTGACAGGATCCAGAGGCTTTGGACTGGCAAATCAAACCCAGCCCAGATTGCCAGAGCCTTGATTACATAGAAGTGCAGAATGGTTTGTGTTGGGAGGTAGCTCATCTCGTCCCAACTCTCTGCCATGGGCAGGGACACCTTCCATATTGCTCAAAGTCCCATCCAGCCTGGCTTTAAACACTTCCATGGATGGGGCATCCACTGTGAATTCCCCAACAACCTTGTAAGGCTGCCCGGAGGCAGCCTCAGATCAAGGCTTGAGGCAACAGCTTGTCTCCCCTGTGGAGCAGGTGTGGAGGGCAGAGTCGGCAGCATGTGAAGGGTCCTACCTGCCCCCACTGTGGCTATGGCATTCTCCTGACCAATGATGTGCTCCTTTAGCCGCTGTTCCAGTGGGAATCTCCGCCGTTCCTCCACCTCTCTCCTGCGCTGCTCCTCCTGGAACTGTGGAGGGAAGAAAACATAGGGATCAGAGACTTTACACAGCATTGGGTCACTACACAGATGTCAGAGCCCTGTATGGGGATCTCTCTGACATGGAGCCAGAACATCCCCAGGGCAGATGTAGTTTGGTCTGGATGCACCAGCCCTGGAAAGAAGTAATTTCTGAATCCGTCATGGATGGCAGCTGGGGTGAGTGGGAATAGGGATCCTGCTCTGCTGATGGGAAACCAGACCCTGTGCTACCTCTGTACTGGTGACAGAGGGAACAATGGCACTGCTCAACAGCTCTTAATCATTAGGTGCTGTTTATTTTGGGAAATAAAGTCCTATTCTACCTAGTTTGTCTTCCTACCTTCCAACCATTTTCTGTTCAAAGATTCCAATCAGATCTTGCAGGGGTGGCAGAGTGTCACTGTGCCTTACATCTAAGAGAGCTGGAGAGGGACTTTGGGCAAGGGCATGGAGTGACAGGATAAGGGGGAATGGCTTCCTGTTGAGGGTTAGATGGGATATTGGGAAGAAATTCTTCCCTGTGAGGGTGGTAAGGCCCTGGCACAGAATGCCCAGAGCAGCTGTGGCTGCCCCATCCCAGGCAGTGTCCAAGGCAAGGTTGGATGGGGCTTGTATCAACTTGGTCTAGTGGAGGGTGTCCCTGCCCACAGCAGGGGGGTGAAATTAGGTGAGCTGTAAAGTCCCTTCCAACCCAAAACCTGTGATTCTAAGATCTTTAGAAAGGCTGCTGAGCACTCTTCCTTCCACAAGCTGAGCTCAGACATTCCCAATTGAGACCACTGCCTTGGGAAGATTCATCCCCCAAAGCCAGACTGAAGACAGAACACAAAGAGCCCATGGGGTTTGCCAAGTGAGTAACTGCACCCATAGAACTGCACCCTGTCATTGAATCCATCTCACTAAGGGGAAACACCCTCCAGCAAAGCCAGAAGGCAGGTGCCAAAGCTGCAGCAGGATCCAGCTGCTGGAGCTGGAGTGGATAACCCCCAGCCAGGCTGCTGACATCTCCTGGGCTAGCAGTGATTCTGACAGAAGTTAAAAAATAATAAATAGTGAACAATCCAATTTTGGCCAGTGCTATCAGTCTCACGTGTAACAGAGATGCCATGAGCCCTGATCCTCACACAGAGCAATAACTTCCCTGCAGATCCTAGTGGAGCAGCTCGGGGACAGACATCCTGCCTGTGCTGATCCCCCCGGCACTGGGTACGACCTCACCATATGTCTGTGTCTGTAGGATCCTGACAAATCTTTTCTCTCCCTCTCCTCTCTGGCCTTTTGGAAGATGCAGGAATGTGATCAGTGATGTCAGGACACCCAATGATTCCCATGGGTTTATGGAGAGTGGGTAAGATGTGCAGGAAGAGAAGGAAGGGATACCCATCCTTTGCAATGCCCTCTCCCTCCCTCCTTGGAAAACTGACACAGTACAAGTCCTGTGCACAAGTACCATTTTCTGCTCAGGATCTGTTCTGGAGAGCCCTGCACTCAGGCCAGCTACTCAGTGGGCCAGAAGTGCTAACACAGCTCCTGGCTGGGCCATGCAGCTCGCCTGGACCATCCTGAGCATCTGCCTTAGCTTACACTGTACAGGGGACACTGGGACAAGAAATCCCACCAAGAAAAATGTATTTTAGATCCATTGATGACAGAACCTCCAAGAAAAAGCCCCACTAATCCTGGATTTTACATAAGACACAAACTTCCACTCCTCTCTCATCTGCTCCCCTCTCCATACACATCCAGCTGTTCCCACCTTCTCGCTTTGTGGTGTGCAATGGTGTTGGTGGGGATTGTGTCCCCACTCTCTGGCAGCTGATCTTCCATTGTCCTGATGATCCTTGCCTGGCTCAGGATCAGCACTTAAGTGGAGCACAATGGTGCTACCTGCTTGGAGAGCAATGCAGGGAGCACTGCTCTGCTCTTATGTTGGAGGCAACCAGACTTCGGCACTCAACTGGGTTAAGAAGTTCTCCTGATGCAAGGCCAAAAGCATCAGAAATATTCATTTTTAAAAAGAGAAGGACTCAGTCTGTGCTTTGGCAGGTGGTAACAGCTGTCTGCCTGTCACTGGGGTAGCCATGGCAGTCATGGAGTCACAGAAGGGTGATCTTAAGAAACCTTATAGAGACCATCACATTCCAACCCCTTTGCCACAGGTAGGGACACCTTCCACTAGATCTGGTTGCTCCAAGCCCCATCCAAACTGGCCTTGAACACTTCCAGGCATGGGACAGTCACAGCTTCTCTACACAATCTGTATCAAGAGCCTCACCACCCTCACAGGGAAGAATTTCTTCCCAATACCCCATCTAACCCTGCCCTCTGGCAGTGTGAAACCATTCCCTCTTGTCCTGTTCCCCCAGGCTCCTGTCCAGAGTCCCTCTCCAGCTCTCTTGCAGCCTCTTTAGGCACTGGCAGGGGCTCTAAGCTGTCCCTGGAACCTTCCCTTCTCCAGGGTGGACACCCCCAGTTCTCCCAGCCTGTCTCCAGAGCAGAGGGGCTCCAGCCCTCAGAGCATCTCAGTGGCCTCCTTTGGATTTGCTCCAGCAGCTCCACATCCTTCTGATGTTGGGAGCCCCAGGGTTGGAGGCAGCTCTATAGGTGGGGTCTCACCTGAGTGGAGCAGAGGGGCAAAATCCCCACCTCACCTGCTGCCCATGCTGTGGGATCAGCCCAGGACACAGGGGGCTTCTGGACTGCCAGCACATGTTGTTTTAAGGAAGAAAAGTGGAGAATAAAATAACTGAACTCTTTAAGAGCAGGAGGGGTAGAATTATCTGCTGGGGTAAATGCTCTCTTGAGCCCAGCACCAATAAGGAAACCTGCCCTGAACAGTTTGAAACTTGCCTTGGTTTTTATGCTTAAGTAATAGTTGGAGGAGAGAAAGGAAATATATCTCTGGAGCTGTTCCTGAGGAAGATGATTGTACTTGTATATAAACCAGCAGACTGCCAAGCCAGCCTGTGATGAATATTCAGCTGGGGGGAAACTGGTGCTCCCGGGGTTTCATCCTCCCCAGCAGCCACATTCCACTGAGAGTCTTTGAGAATTTATTGCTCATTTTAATCACTGCTAGAGAATGAATAGGCAGAACTATTACGGGATGGACATATCCCATAGATTTTATTTACATATCCTTGTGACAGAATAACAAGGAGTTTTCATATGTATTTTTAATTTATTTTGATTTCCTTTATTCTTAAAAAAAAAAAACAAACCAGAACTCTGTGTGTGCTTTTCCTGATCTTAGACCACACTTGCCTGGTGTTGAGGACTCTTGAGTTGGTTTCCAGTGCTAAACAGTCTGAAGAAATTAAAATAAGCACTTCTGTATCTATGACTAAAAGGGAGGGAAAGCACTTGAAACTGCTGTCTTTCCTCTGTCACTGGAGGGATAGTGTGCCTGGACTGAGCTTGGCTCTTGCAAGTCTGTCTTTGCCATTCAGCTCCTCTTTGCACCCTAACAGACCTATCTGGTGACCTTCCCTGTCTTCATCAGTGTCTGATGAAGGATTTTTAAGGAATATTTCAGCTAGGAAGAGCATACAGTTGCCCTTGCCCTTCTGGAAGTAGCAGTGTGAGACCTCCTGACCAGAAGCTGGTGTCCACTTCATCCCAGTCATCCCCTTTGATAGGCCTTTCCAAGAAAACAAACCTCCAGCTGTGACTCACATGCTTCTTTTTCCATCCTGAACACCCTCAGGTTGCTGGTTTAAGCACATTTCATGAGAAAAATGTCTCTTTTGGTTATTTGAAAGCTGCCTGTTGGCTAATCTGGTCACAACCTTTTATGTGGAGTTTGGAGGAGTGAAAGCTCATTTTAACCTTTCTTTAAACCCACAAGAATTACCTCAAGATTTGTTTGGCCCTTCCTATGGAAGAACCCCTCTCCAGACCTCCACAAGCTATCACAGCTTAGCTCATGTCACTGACATTGTCTGGGCTGATCAGTTTATATCCTGTTTTTCTTTAGTATTTCAAATTCTTTTTTTCTGTAAGGTGAAAGACACTGTCACTCTTTGCAGGTTTTATGCCAAGGTTTGGTTCTGCTGGTGCTGTGCTCATGGACCTCTTCCCTTGGAGTGTTTTCTCATAAGTGCAGCCATGCTTGGGAGGGATGCTGGAGAGATAATGGATAATGAAGCTGATGAACATGGAGATACTCCAAGGCCTGGATCACCTCTGCTCTGGAGACAGGCTGAGCTAGAGGTGTATACCCAGAGAAGGGCAGGCTCCAGGGAGACTTTACAGCCCCTGCCAGTGCCTAAAGGGCCCCAAGAGAGTTGGAGAGTGACTGAATAAGGATGTGGAGGGATAGGACAAGGTGGAATGGCTTCCCCCTGGAAGACAGAGGGCAGGATTAGATGGGATATTGCGAAGAAATTCTTCTCTGTGAGGATGGTGAGGCCCTGACATAGGTTGCCTATGGAAGCTGTGGCTGTTCCATGCCTGGAAGTGTTCAAGGCCAGGTTGGATGGGGCTTGGAGCAACCAGGTCTTGTGGAAGGTGTCCGTGCCCATGGCAGTGGGTTGGAATGAGATGAGCTTTAAGGTTTCTTCCTTCATGATTTTATGAAAACCTCTCAGAGCTGCCATAGTGACCACATACTGGCTACAAAAGCAGCCATCAGGACCACAGAAGACAGCCATGGCAGCATTTCCTTTGCCAGGAAGGAGTATGGAGAGCCCCAGAGGAAAGATCACTCTGTCCCTACTAAGGACAGAGGTTTATTTAGCACTGGGGAATGTGGTTTTGAACTCCTGCTTGAGCGCTGACTTTTAAGAGGAGAGCACAGACAGTGCAGCAGTTGACACCTGGCAGGTTTATTTCATGGTAATACCTCCTCAGTGCAGTAATTGACACAGTTTTAATTACCTTCATCCTCCACTTGTGGTAAGTTGTTAGCCTCAGGTCTATAGCATGCAAGTTTAAATTCCAAACCCACAGAACAAACACTGAGGTCCACAAGGTCAGAGGAACTTTGCAGCCAGGAACAAACCTGGTCCCCTTGTGCCTCAGCTCCTGCTCGTGTGGTCTGGTGACAAGGGAATGCCCCTTATCTGGGAGTCCCCTGCCCTACCTGATCTGTGCTGCTTGGAGAGATGATGCTCACAAGGCATCACAGAAGGGTTTGGGTTGGAAGTGATCTTAAAGCTCACCCAGTTTCAACCCCTGCCACGGGCAGAGACACCTTCCTCTAGACCAGGTTGCTCCAAACCCCATCCAGTCTGGCCTTGAACACTTCCAGGGATGAGGCATCACTTGCCACTGCTGTGATGGCCTCTCCTACCCATTGATAATTAACAAGGCCTCTGCCCAGGAATTTTAAATCCCTGAGATCTAACTGCAGATCCCTCATTATCTAGTAGCCCACTGTTCCACAAATGTACTGATTCCTGGCATTTTTATTGGAACCATGATGGCAAATGTGTTTCTTTACCTTCTTTAAAGCAAATGGGACATGGAGGCTGAAGGGATGAGATCCCACCATGGAAATGGGTGCCTTTTACCTTAGGTTGGTGCACATGAACACCTGGATCCCAGGCCATAGCTGGACTCTGATTCTCAGCCCTGCTTGTTTGACAGTTTCAGAAAATACAGTAAAAACAGGCTCTGGATTTTACTGCATCCAGGGGTTACAGAGCAGCATTACCGGTCCTGGGCAGGTCACTCCTGAGTGAGAAATGGTAACTTGGAAGAGGTGGGCACAGCCACAGTTAAAATACTACAGAAGTGGATGTTTTTCCTTATGCATTGTGTTCTTAATTTTTACAGACTTCTTTTGGAAAAGGATGGAACTGGAGGGGTGCTAAGGTGGCCTTCTATCGCTTGTACCCTAAAATCATAGAATGATTTAGGTTGGAAAAGAGCTTTCAGATCATCGACTTCAGCTGCTCACCCAGCACTGCCAAGGCCACCACTAACCCATGTCCCCAAGTGCCACATCCATGTGACATCTTTAAAGTTGTTCCGGTAGTGAGAGAGGAAACCCAAACTGGCCAGAATCTCAGGCTCACCTTTGCCTCTGATGCTCTCAGAAGGTTCATGACCTCCCCTTCACGGGCGTAATCCAGGGGTGTGTGTCCCATTTCATTCTTCTGCAGGGGGTTGGCACCTGACAGCACAAGAAATGAGTAAGATCAGGAGCTCAGAGTTCAGTCTTGGGGCAGAAGGAGCAGGAAGCACATCCTTGCTGTGTCCCCTCCTAACCTTTGCTCTGGAGGGTGTCTGGATCAGAAAGAGAGAATGTACAAGCATGGATCTCCAGGGAGGAAGAAAAGGGATTGTCACTGCTAACAGCTGGCTTATCAGTGAAGAGCTGCTGTGCAGGGATGAGAGCACATGGTCACCAGAAGGAAATACAGTCTCACAAAAGCACCCACTCTCAGTCCTGTGGGTGCCACATGGGACCATTACAGCTTCAATTGGATACGCTGCCTGTGCCAGCTAGAGCTGAAGCTGGAATTGAAGCTGGAGCTGGCTGTTGCCTGTGGACCAGCTGCTCCACTGAGCCCCTGGAGCACTTCTGGGGGAAAATCCCACCCTTCCTTGCAGTATAATTAAAAAAAAACCCAAAACCAACAAACCCCAAAGACTGAGCTAGACTGAGTTGGATGGGCAACCCACAGAAACACACACACATGGAGAGAGCTCTCCCTCCTAGATACACTGGACTGCAGAAGAGAATTCCATGTCAAACTGGTCCAGTTGCAGTGATGGGAAGTATACAGAGGGAAACTCAGTTATATCAGGAGACAGGGGTAATGGCAATAGCCAGAGGGGCAAACAAGGTCTTGGGATTCATCTCTGACTCTCAGTATCTCAGGAGCTGTCTCTAAGGCAGAGACTTGTCACTAACACTAGTGCACTCCATGACCCCACAGCAGCTCCTAACTGCAAGAGTTTATGAGAATGAACCTTCAAATTGGTCCCAAACTCCCCAAACTGGTGCTGAAACTGACCCTCCCACTAGTTATCAAGCCTTGGAAAGCAATCTGGTGGAGGAAGACACCCATAATTGTGCTCAGCAGGTCCGGGATGTCTTCTATTCCAATCCTTCCACTGCAATTCTGTGTAATGTGCTCCTGCCTGAGCAGGGGAGTTGGTCCAGGTGACTCCACTGGTGTCCCTTCCAGCCTGAATCATTCTGTGACCCTGCTGAAAACATGGGAGTGAGACAAGTACCTTGTCAGAGGCAGACCTAGCTGCTTCTGTGCCATGAGACAGCGTAAAGCACCAGGAGTGCTCGGTAAGGGCAAGCAGCAATCAGAACAGATGAATGAAGTAAGAGGAGTCTGCGGGAGCGGAGCTGCAGAGATTAGCCATTCCTAGGCACTGGCATCAAGGAACTATATTTGCTTACAGAATGAAAAATGTGCTCCATAAACATTTGACATGGACTAATTTCTATGGCAAGCCTTGTCTTCACAAATAAAGACCATGGACAAGACAGGTGAGATTACACACTGCTGGGGCTGGCTGCTCCATATCCATTAAAGAGACAGTGCTCCCATGATTCCCCCCCCCCCGCCAAAACCCACCTGGGTCTGTGCAGTGACCAGTGGGGCATGTTCCTGACTTCTCCAAATGATGACATACTCGAGGCTAGGCATGCTTTCATTTCTGATGGAGGGTTTGTTTGGCTTTGCCCTGGATCTATCAATAATGGCTCTCCAATATTGGCCTAATCCCCCTGTTAATGGCTTTGACGACTTGACTAATTGCTGCAATAATTGATAGAACCCGACTCCTATAACTGGTCGATTCCAACCTCGAGTACCGGCAGCAATAAAATATTATGCTGCCATAAATAACAGTATCACTTGGCTTGCTAATAGAAGGTAAAAGTGGCCACTGGTCTGTCGGTGCCCTGGCTGACCCCACTCCACATCCCCACCTCCTCTCCTGCCCTCTCCCACCCTGTGCCACAGACTGCAGCAGTATCCAAGGGGACGTCAACCTTCCACGACTTAATAGAAGGCAATTTGTCACCTCCCACTCGCTGTCTGTAGCTGGAGATGGACACCTGGGCAGCACCTCAGGCTGTATGAGCCCGTGGCCTCCTCCCACCCTCCATGCTCATATTAGAAGGCCCTGGCTGATAATATTTGATAAATAGCGTGGGGGTTCTCTCGCTGCACCCGCCCCGCATTGTGGCGCTGCAGCAGCTGCAGAAGGTCACTCATTGGGGAAATATGTTTCTGTCAGTGGGATCGAAAAAAGTTTAGTGGAGTGACAGGCCTCAATTTTTCAAATTTTATTAACTCCATCCTCTTAACAATTTGTCTTGAATTCCTTCAGATTCTGGATAACTGTCAATAGAGCTGGCGACGCAGTGGATACTGGTACTTAGGTCCCCCACTGCTGTCAGGATAGGGACGGGGATGGCAGGAGGAGGGAGAGATAGCAGGGGGAAAAGGAGAATGCCAAAGGGCACAGACAAAACCTGGAGAAACATCCCAGTGATGCTCCCTGTGTCCTCAGCAGCCCCAAGACCCTGCTCTTGTCACTCCATCCTGTCAGGGCAGAAGACTAGCAGGTCTGAGCCTGCTGCAGCCAGAACAACGTTCACACTTCTAACAGACAGGACAGGGCACACAGTGGCATTGGAACCTCATATGGACAACCAGAGAATGACATTGCTCCGAAGAGTGGACAGATAACAGCTTGAGAAAGCCCTGAGTACTGGGACAAGGAAAGGACTCTTGAGGACCTTGTTTCACAGCCCAGCCAGACGGTGTGAAACCTCCTGCTCCTGGGCATACCCACAGGCAGCCTCTGGCTGAGTGTTTGGGTCCTGAGCTGTTCCCAGCAGTGGGTGTGGGGACAGAGAACTGGCATGACACAGCCCCTGTCTGATGCCACTCCAGAGGTCCTGCCTGCAAATGAGCTGGGCAGCAGCAGTGGCCTGTGGTGACCTGTGTTACGGAAAGACAAGATGCCAAAATGTTCAATGTCTCCCATCTTCCTTCTCTGGTGTCCAGAAGGAACAATATGGTGGAGGTGGAAACTGAGTGCTTGCACAAGTCTCTGGCACAGCTTCAGTCACCAAAGTCAGGGAAAGCCATTCTCCCACTATAAAGCCATTCAACAAGGACAGAATCACAGAACATTTTAGGTATGAAAAGCCCTCTGAAACCATTGGGTCCAACCATCCCCCCAGGGCCACCACTAACCCACGTCCCCAAGTGCCACAACTACATGGCCATCCCTTTCAGGGATGGAGACTCCACCACGGCTTTGGGTAGCCTGTGCCAGGGCTGGACAACCCTTCAAGGGAAGGAATTTTCCCCATAACCAACGTAAAACTCCCCTGGCACAACTTGAAGCCATTTCCTCTTGTCTTATCTATCGCTTGTTATCTCGGAGAAGATACAAATCCCCACCTACATAATACAGCCACTGCATAAAGCCACTCTCCCCAGTATAAAACTGGGGAGAAGTTTGAAGTACTTTTCCCCACTATAAAACCATTCATAGAATCAC
This sequence comes from Agelaius tricolor, assembly GCF_023055355.1. Taxonomy (NCBI): domain Eukaryota; kingdom Metazoa; phylum Chordata; class Aves; order Passeriformes; family Icteridae; genus Agelaius; species Agelaius tricolor. The sequence continues at coordinate 33,611,713 of NW_027269269.1, forward strand.
AGAATTGCTGACTGGTTTGAGTCCAAAGGGACCATAAAGACCATTTATTTCCAATCCTCCTGCCATGAATAGGGATGCCATTCTCCCCAGTATAAAGCCATTGAATCAGTACAAAGCCATTCTCTCCAGTGTAAAGCTATTCTCTCCAATATAGAACCCCAGCACCGAGTTTGTCCTGAGTGGAGGGTCTGAGCACACTTGTCCCCTGGGCAGGATAGGTACAGGCAAGGTCTGGGTAGAGGCAGCAAGGATGAACCTTGAGGGCACTTCTCTCTGCTCCTCATGGCACTGCACCCAGGAGTACCTCAACATCTTTTACCAGGCCCTGTGAGCACCCATTCTGCCTAGGTCACTGCCTTGGACCCATCCTGTGCTCCAGCACACCGAGGGGACTTGGGGAGCATTCCTTTCCCTGCAGCAGACTCTGCTGGATCAAATATCCCAGAAGTGAGTGGGAAATAAACTCTTTTTTTTCTGTTGAAGGGAACTAAATCCCAGAAAGAGGAGCCTGGAGCCTGGAAGTACCAAAGCCATGGTGGTTGGTGCTGAGGGTGCTGGAAGTGGACACACTGAATGGCCATCACCCTAGACCAGGATGTCCCCATGTGCCACATCTACACATCTGTTAAGTCCTTCCAGGGATGGGGACTCCACCACTGCCCTGGGCAGCCTATGCCAGGGCTGGACAACACTTTCAGGGAAGAAATTTCCTCTAATACTTAACCTAAACTTCCCCTGGTGCAACTTGAGGCCATTTCTTCTTGTCCTGTCACTTGTTGCCTGTGAGAATCTGGCTACAACCTCCTTTTGAGTAGTAGAAGACAGTGAGAAGGTTCCACCTGAACCTCCATTTTTTCCCATGAGGGGCACAAAACTGACCCCAAGATCTGAGGTGTGACCTCACCAGTGGTACAGGGATCAGTCACTGTCCTTGTCCTGCTGGCCATGCTATTGGTGACACAAGCCAAGATCCCCTTGGTCTTATTGTCCACCTGGGCACACACATTGCACCTGCACCAGCTCCAGTTCCACCACATCAAATGCTGCCTAATGCACAGCCCTGGGCTGGCAGCAGCCCTCACAGAGCTCCAGGGAACAAGATCTGTGCTCCCTTGGTCCAGTGGCCTCACTCTCAAAACACAAGAAGCCTTTCCAACCTAAATTTGTCCAGCCAGATTGGATGGGTCTTAGAGCAACCTGTTCTAGTGGAAGGTGTTCCTGCCCATGGCAGGGGGTTGGAACTGGATGAGCTTAACATCCCTTTCAAATCATTATGTGATTTTGTGAAGGAAGGATTTAGACTTAACTAAGAATTAGATGTTTCTGGGGTAGAGTTTACATGGAAAAGCAGATACCCAGAGCTCTGAGACGAAGGTCAGATGCTGACAAGGGCAGGTAGCAACCAGCAAGGAGAGGTCCTCTTGGAGGTGCAGCTTAACCAGTGCTCCCAAACCTTGTGAACCAGACTGAACACAAATCTTTATGTACTTGGTCAGACACAACAGTCTCAGGACTGGGATGCATAAGCTGGAACAGAGGCAAAGGAGGAGACTGGTCAAAGCAGCATGTAAACTGGACTGCAGGAAAGGACTGAGCTCCACTGGTGGAGTGGTGAGGTCAGCTGTTAAAGACTGGAAACAAAATGAAGGTAAGAGAGGCAACTGTATGAGCCAGTGACACAGGATTAGTACAGAATGAAATGCCCTGACCAAACAGGGAAAATACAGCATGAAGGTCACCCCTCTGAGACACTGAAGGGCACTGCAACACACAGAAAACATGCTCAGGGACTGCGAGGATAAAGAGCATAACACCAATAAATTGTTAAACTGGTGGAAACCAGAGACTAAGAGCTCTGGCAGTCAGAAAGCTTCCAAGACAAGGTGCAAGTCTTAATTCAGCCTTGGACAAAGCAAAAGGCTTTCTCCAAACCTCAGCTCCTAAATACCACACTGCAATGGGACACATGTTCATGCCAAACTTCCTCACCAGAAAATCCAGCAAAGAATCCATGGCCAAGGAGCTTTGTATCACAAGGGGAAAACATGCATCCTGCTTGAAATAAAGCAGCAGCCCACCAGCAGGTAACTGTCAGAAACGTGAATATAAAGACTGAAGATACCCATGATATTTATTAAAGTTCTTATCATAAGAAGAGTTAGGACCTCCTCCTAAAGGAAGAAACCACACCATCATCCTTCCAAACCCAGGGTGGATGAAGAAAATCCAATGAAGTGTTTGCTCTGGCAAATTAAATGTAAAAACAGATTTAAAAGAGGCCACTTCTTTAGGAATGAAAGCTAGGAGCCTTATTAGAAGCTGGAAGTCAGCCTGAGATGGTGAGTTTCCATAAGTGATAAAGATCGAGGCCAGGTTGGACAGGACTTGGAGCAACCTGATCTACAGAGAGGTGTCCCGTCCATGGCGAGGGTTTGTAACAAGATGAGCCTGAAGGTCGCTTCCAATCCAAAACTGTTCTCTGATTCTCCGGCAAATGGGAAAGTTCCAATAAAGAAATAGGAAAAGAATTAATAAACGTCTCAAATGCATGCACCTTTCACTCTTGCTTTATTGGAGCCTGAGTGTAATTTGGTCTATGCCTACTTGCAACTGCATGTGAAAACAATCCACCTGACTCCTGATGCTTGTTTTGTAAGGTAAGAGAGAGGAAACTACCAAATCATACTCTTCCAATATGTCCATCACCCTTTCTCCATATACCCATGTGTGCAGAGCTCTTAAGATCATTCCAAACACATTGTCACTGTCAAGTTTGTCCCAGAAACACTTCAAGAGGGATCTGTTTACTCCCCTGTCCTAAGGGAAAACTATTCCTAAGTGCTTCAACACAGACAGAAATGCGCTGGCACTTTGGACTCTTATTGCTCTCACCACAGTGGGATGCTGGATGCCTTGATGCTGGGATATGATTGGTTTCTAAATCCCAGTTTCATAGGATTTTAATTACTGGTCTGGCATGGTAGGGAGTGGAACTGGCTGCGGTCAGACGAAGGATCGATACGCCGGCCCAGAACATATTGAGCCTCGGCACTCGCAGATGCTATTGCACTATTTAATCATCTTTTGCAAAATTTACAGTGCAACAGAAGGAATCAATACGGAATTTATCCGATTCCCTTGTAAATATGAGCATGGAGAGGGAGAGAGATGTCAGGCACTCTGGCATGACAGCTGGTCAGGGCAGCAAACCTCCACAACAGACCACCCAGGACAGCTACCATGCCTGTGACTCACCAAAAAGGGCCCAGCCAGCCACTGGGACTTGCATTCCTGGGGACAGCTGCACCCACAGTGGCTGCATTTGTATGCTCTGACCTGCTTGTAAGCTAAACCTTGTTCCAGCCACTCTAAAGGAAAAATGGGAGGAAATCACACAGGTTGTGCACAGCGTGGTTTACAGAGTCTGTTATAGAGTCATAGAATACTTTCATGGAATTTTCTGGGTTAGAAAAGCCTTGCCAGACCATCAAGTTCAACTATTCCCTCAGCACTAACCCATGTCCCCAAGTGCCACACCCACAAGGCTTTTAAATCCCCCAGTGGGGACTCCACCACTGCCCTGGGCAGCCTGTGCCAAGCCTGAACAACCCTTCTGGGGAAGAAATTTTCCCCATATCCAAACTAAACCTCCCCTGGCACACCTCAAGGCAGTTTCCTCTAATCCTGTTGCTTGTTACCTGGGAGAAGAGCCTGACCCCCATCTGACTCCACCTTCCTTTCAGGGAGTTGTAGAGAGGGAGGAGTTCTGCCCTGAGCTCTTTCTTACTGTGGTAACTGCTGACTGCAGCAAAACCTCAATATTACTTTCCCCGGATGCATTAAAACCAAAGCTCTCTCCTCTCTGGAAGTGGCTGCTGGGGACCTGAGAGCCTACTCTCTAGGGATATCCTTTACTCTCCCTCTGGAAGAATGGACCCTTTTAATCTGAGATGCAACAGAAAACACTCCAAGATATATTAAGTAGTAGTTAATAAGAAATTAATTGGGTTAGAAAAACCCAATTAATTAGAACCTGATTTTTCCAGAGAATACCATAAGCACTTTTGCTTTCTGATGTCCAAAGCCCATCCCTTGCAATGCTGGCTCCATAATCTGTTTACCCATCACTCACCCTACTCACAAGATCTGCAATTACATTGGACTGAGGAGATGAGTGCACAACATTATGGACAAATGCACTGGGCTAAATTTACTAGCAAATCGAGTTCAGCAGACCAGGTTATTGTAGCTTCAGCTAAAATGTTTTCACAAATGTATGTTCATTTCTTCCTCTCTCTCTTTCACATCTAATTAGAGATGAGAGACTCCAAGATTGCTGAAGAGGACTTTTGGACAAGGGCAAGGAGTGACAGGACAAGGGGGAATGGCTTCCCAGTGACAGAGGACAGGGTTAGATTGGGTATTAGGAAGAAATTCTTGGATGTGAGGGTGGTGAGGCCCTGGCACAGGTTGCCCAGAGAAGCTGTGGCTGCCCCATCCCTGGAAATGTTGAAGGCCAGGTTGGATGGGGTTGGAGCAATCTAAATTAATGGAAGGTGTCCCTGCCCATGGCAGTGGGGTGGAATGAGAAGACCTTTAAGGTCCCTTACAACCCAAACCATTTTGTGCTCATGTGATCCCCCTGTAGATGTATTGCAGTAGGCATTTCCAATGCAGTAACAGCCTGGTCAGCCTGTGTGCTGGCTCTAGGAGGAGCTGGGAGCAGAGGGGATGATTCCTGAAGATGGGAAATAGAAAGCAGGGCAGTCAGGATTGAGGAGAGCACTGGGGAGAATGGGGGACAAATGGAGCCTGCTCAGGTTTGACAGGAGGGCAGGTGTTGGTTTCTGCAGTGGGGATAGAGAGAGGGGAAGTCCCAGGAACTGGCATGGGTCAATCTCTGAAGGAAGGAACTGCTCTGTTTTTAGGCAAGGGTAGGAAATACAAGCCCCTACCCACATACATGCAGCAGCAGAGTAGTGCACTGCCACACAACCGTGTAGAAACAACATTTCCACATGCCAGCAGATGACAGTTCAGATAACCCCTTGCTACATGGACACACAGACACACACAGACCAAACACAACTTGGAAAAGCTCTTGGAAATTAATTTTGAGATCCTAGAAAAATGGCAGCTGAGCTGCTACACACCAGGGAACCTTGCTTCTATGCTTCTTCCTGTGCCTAGTTTCTCAGGTGTATACATAAGCAAGTGCTAACGATATTCTGATTTTGCATTTTTTTTAAGCTCCAACCTACGACAGCTCCTGCAGCATCTTCTTCTGTGCTCTGTCTAGTGTAACTTTAATTTACTGAAAGGTTACCACAGCTATGACAACTCTTCCCAGTACAAGGCTGTGAAAAGGGAACGGTTTCTCATGCTGGGAGCAGGGCCATTTACCTGCAGGGCAAATCCCTGAGCAGCAGCAGTGCTGTCCCTAGCTCTGAATCACAGAATCCAAGGTTGTTTGAGCTGAACAGACCTTAAAGCCCACATCATCCCACTCCCCTGCCATGGGCAGAGACACCGTTCCACAAGACCTGGTTGCTCCCGGACCTATCCAACCTCGCCTGGAACACTACCAGGGATGGGGCAGCCACAGCTGCTCTGGGCAACCTGTGCCAGGGCCATCCACCCTCACAGGGAAGAATTTCTTCCCAATTTCCCATCTAATCCTGCCCTCTGTCAGTGGGGAGCCCTGACTTGTCCTGTGACTCCATGCACTTATCCAGAGTCCCTCTCCAGCTATCTTGGAGCCTCTTTAGGCACTGGCAGGTGTTCTCATGTCTCCCTGGAGCCTTCTGTTCTCCAAGGTGAACAACCCCAGCTCTCCCAGACTGTCTCCAGAGCAGAAGGGCTCCGGCCCTTGAACAAACTCCATGACTCTGGACACATGAATCAGTGCCTCCCTGCATTTCAGCAACAGATTCTGGAGCAGAACCGTTTGTGGAAGGGAGGTTGATGTTGGCTATGCTCCATGGCAGGGTTACACCATTGCCAGAAAGCTGCACCTTTTAATACTGGCTATTTCACTTAAATACTGACATAATAATAAAAGCTCCCTCTAAAACAAGGGGATTTCTGTTACCAGCAAGCTGGTGACCCTGCCTGCCTTCCTCTGAGCCAAACACAAAGTCCCTGGAATCAATTGTGCCTGCAGTAGCAACTGGTGCACTGTGCGGATGTGAGCGCTCACCCACCCCTTCCCCAAACACCGACATTTATGGTGTTGCCTCAGGTCAGGGGACTGTGAAATGTCACCAACAACTGCCCGAAAGGACAACAGAGCTGCCACTTCATCTCGCGGTCTGCTGGGCACACACATGCTGACCAAAGGGCTATAAGGTCCTGGAGGGGTCAAGCGAGTCACTGAATGGGCCACAAAAGGCCAGGGATGTGGGGTGAGGGGCAAGTGCAGGGAGCTTCCCTTAAAAACAACAGGGGGGTCAGGAAGTGGCTGGAGCAGAGAGGGGCTGGGCAGTTAATGGCTTTGGCCCGAGGGCAGAGCACCAGCCAGAGAAGTTAGAGGGAGAGTAAATGGAGAGTTAGTAAAAGGCAGGTGTAGGGAGAGATCAAGGGGAGCCTGTTCCATGTCAGCAACCGGGAGCCACCCTGTGTGCGATGTCAATGGCAGCACAGGGGCATTACCCTCACAAAGGGCTGAACGGGGTTCGATCTCCACACCAAGACCCTTGGCCATGTATTCATCCCAGATTACACTGACCAGGAGGCAGGGATCCCCTGCTTTGGGAGGAGGGGAACGCCTCCAGTGAATGCCCTGAAATCCTCCTATCATGCGCCCATCAGGAAATCCAATTCCAGCACCCAAAACTGGCTGAAAGGGCAGGGGAGGGTCTGCTGTCACCCCAACAGTTCAGAGTCCACCTGACAGAAAGGTGAAGTTTATTACATTTAGCAAATAATCCTCATACATCTGCATCCTAAACCATGACTGCAAAAGGTAAGTGGGTACTGTGGACGGTGAACAGGGATTAATCTGAGGAACACTGCGAACTCAACCTTGGGAGGGGCTCCAATGGCAATTTCACACCATTGCCAAATGGAGATTCCCACCAGTGGGTTGTTGTCTCTAGGATCTGAGCACTGGGACATGCTCTACAAGACAAGGATTTCCGCTTGGAAATGAACTCTGAGGCTCTTGAGCAGGATCCAGAAGGATTTCTGTGGGGCTGGACTAAGAATGGAACAGTGATGAGTGAGCATCACATCCTCTGGCTAACTTCTGAATTTTTACTTTGATTTCACACAATCCTTCCATTTGTACCCAAACAAACACAGTCCCACAGATTGTTAAATGCTTTTTTTTCCTGAGATCCAAGGGAGTTCTTTCAAGCTGAGACACTTTGCTACTAACAAAGAACTCTCTGTGGGCACCAGGCAGAGAAAGAGCCATTCACAGGGATGGCAGTGGCTCCAGGACAGACACAGAAATATCTCTGGAACAAAAAGAACAGTTGCCTCTGTGAAGTGAGGCCTAGATTGGAAGAGTACTTGGAGAGCTAAGTAGGGCACAACTGGAGAAATAAGGTGGACTTACTCCTTACAATGATTTATTCAGGTCAGAAAAATTCTTTAGTGCCAACTTCAGTTATTTGCACCCATCTTTTACCTGTACTTAGGGTAACCAAGGAGCTGCCCTGGTACTTTCAATCAACTGATAATATGTGTCATGCAAGGAGGGCTTCCAAGGCAGAAATGAGAAGCAGATATCTTTGTAGAAAATGCTATTCCAGGTGATTCTGCCCCTCTGCCCCACTCCGGTGAGACCCCACCTGAAGTGCTGCCTCCAGCTCTGGGGTCCAACAACAGAAGGTTCTAGAAATGCTGGAGTGAGTCCAGAGGAGGCCAGAGAGGTGCTTTGAGGGCTGAGCCCCTCTGCTCTGGAGACAGGCTGGGAGAGCTGGGAGTGGTCAGTCCAAACCATTCTGTGATTCTATGATTCACACCATGACATATGTCAAACACTCTCCAGCCTCCAGTACAGACTCCCTGCACAGATCTGTTCCCAATACTGCTATGACAAGGACCTTTCCAGCCCTTCTACCCCACTGCCACTCCCTGTAACACTCCAGAGCCCCTTGCACTCTCCCACAAAGCCCTTCCAGGTCTGTGCATTCACAACCCGTTGCTCAAGCAGGTAAAGCCTGCTCCACTCTGCTCCTCCTGTGGGCATCCCTGCCACAACTCTGGGATCCCAGAGGTCTTGTTGGAGACCTTGTGACTGTCAGTGCCCATGGCCAAGTGACTGCTGAGCAGGTGCTGTTGGCCCATGCAACAGCCATGCAGTAAGTCACATGCTCTGGGACTGTGCCAGGTTCTGTGTTCCTGCAATGCCCATTCATGCTGCAAACATGGAGGGGGGCTTCTATGTCAGAAAAATGCAGTGGACCCCACTTGGGGGGGGGCAGTATTTTTGTCTGAAGACTTCCCAGTCACAATGTCCACACAGTCCCTTGGCTTCCTGAGCAGCTGCCTGCTTTTTCAGCTCTCTTCCCTGCAAGGAGCCCTGCCTTTGCAACAGAATTTCTTTCATTGGTTCCTTTGGTTTTGGGTTAATTTATGGCCAGGAGCTGGGGCTCTGGTATCTGTAAGGCTCCCAGAGAAACCCTGACCTGGAGTTCAGTGCTACAGAATCTCACCCCTACTCTCTTATATTTCTATTTGTGAAAGATAATAAGCACATAATACAGATGAGTATCAAGGTTCAATGTTGCCACAATTAATTTTCCTCATCCCATCTGGGGACATTTAGCCATCACAGATGCTACATTCTATTTTCTTTTTATCTGCTTTCTTAAAGAATGAGCCTTATGAGACCACGTCATACCATTACATACTTGTGTGCTTCCCTAGAATTAACTTCTGAGATGCCCACACCACAAAGGCTACAACATTCCTCAAATCTTTGCAAAAATCAGCATCTGGTCAACCAGACCCTAGTGAGCCTGTCTCTGGTAGGGCCAGGCTGTGACAGGTGACCACTTTATGTTCCATCTGACTGCTGACAGCATACACCTGAGGCAGGGACAGGACTGCTGGCTCATCTCCAGGTGACCTTGGGGACATTGCAGGAGGAGAGCTGCTGAAATTGCTGGAGGAGAAGGAATGCTGGGGAAAAAGGACATCACATCTGGAGGAAAGCAGAATTATAGACCAGTTTGGTGGTCTGGCACACTGTGCATGTGCAGGTACACACCAAGCAGATGCCAGCTCTGGAGAACAGCACAAGAGTCACAAATATCATCCCAGAAGGAACAGCAGGAGGGTACATATAAAAACCATTGCCAGGGCAGCACATTCCTGTTCTGTTTGCTAAATGCATCTTCTCATTCTACTCCACTAGTGCTGATAAGCTTTTTCCCCATGAAGACAGCTAAACACTGAACAGGTTGCCCAGGTGAGTATACAAGTGAAGACTGTGAGGAGAAGGGCCCTGTGATTTAACCAGGAGGGCCAGTAACTGCATAAGCTAATTCTGACCAATTCTCACAAGAGCTGCATTGTCCCAGTGCCAACAGTGCTTGAGTGTCCCCCATTTCATCTGGGTACCAGCACCTATCCTGTGCCCTGCCTACAGAGCAGATCCATTCCTGCTATAGCAGGGACCCTTCCATTCCACAAAGGGACATGAGGGATATGACAGATGGCTTGAGTAAATACTGCAGGTGGGAAATGAAAAAATACTAAGCAGAGACCAGTGGGGGCATGTGGGGCACCCAGTCCAGCTCTGGGGCTCCCAAGATTAGAAGGGTGTGGAGCTGCTGGAGTGAGGACAAAGGAGGTCACAGAAGCTCTCCAAGGGCTCTCTGGAGACAGGCTGAGAGAGTGGGGGGTGTTTAGCCTGGAGAAGGGAAGGCTCCAGGGAGACCTTAGAGCACCTGCCAGTGCCTAAAGAGGATCCAAAGGAGCTGGAGAGTGCTCCAAGAGCCTGGAGTGACAAGACAAGGGGGAGTGGCTTCCCATTGACAGAGGGCAGGGTTAGATGGGATATTGGGAAGAAATTCTGCCCTGTGAGGGTGCCAAGGCCCTGGCACAGGTTGCCCAGAGAGGTTGTGACTGCCCATCCCTGGAAGTGTCCCAGGCCAGGTTGGATGCAGCTTGGCACAACCAGGTCTAGTGGAAGGTGTCCCTGCCCATGGCAGAGGGTTAGAATTGGATGATTTTTGAGGTTCCTTCCAACCCAAACCATTCCAAGATTCTATGATTCCCTGGATGTTTAACTGCAGGAGGAAAGGGAAAGCTCAATGACTAAGGTGAGAAGAGCCACCGAAAGCACATGGAGAAAAATCACTGGAAATGAACGGGAACACAGAAACTAAAATGTAAAGAGATGAAAGCAAACAGCAAATCACACCAAACTGTGACAGTGACAGAGTGTGGCCTGTGTCTGAACCTGACAATTTTGTAGGATGGGCTGACTCAGAAGTGCTCCTGGCCCATGAGCTGGGTGGAAGTACAGAACTCACCTGCATCCAGCAGCAGTTTGACTGTCAGGTAGTCATCAGCCAGAACTGCGTAGTGCAGAGCTGTGCAGCCCTTGAAGTTGGCTCGGACGTTGAGACGGTTGTTGAAGTCATCCTCCCGGGTGACAAGGACTGCAGGGACAAAGAGTGAAAGCTCAGCTCACTGAGATAACTGCAGAACTGCTCATCTAGATGTGCAGCAGCAGCATGGACCCACCACCCTTCCTTCACCAGGCAGGAAGCTTCTTAAGGACTTTGTGACCTTTTCTGGGACCACCAGGACCCCAGTGGGTATTTCTGGTGGCCATTGCCCCCACTCCACTGAGCAGCAGTAGACTTAAGGACAACATGGTTTCCATGTATCCCAGTGACTGCCTACACAGTGCCCAGGCAGGGGAGGAGGTCGGTGGAGAACACCTGAGCAAAGACCTCAGCATTTTCCCAGCCATTTATTGTAGGGTAACAGGATGGCTTGACTTGGAATAAACCTTAAACCTCATCTGGTTCTACCCCCATGCCATAGGCAGGGAAACCTTCCACAAGACCAGGCTGCTCCAAGCTTTGTCCAGCCTGGTCTTGAACACTTCCAGAGATGCGGCAGTCACAGGTTTTCTGGGCAACTTGTGCCAGGGCATTGCCACTCTCACAGGGCAGAATTTCTTACCAATATCTAATCTAAATAATGTTTTTAGCAAACAGAAGGGAAGCTGTGACAGGAATGAATGCTGCCACACTATGGCTTGACCTTTAAGCAAATTCCTGATTTTGGGAGTTTCCAGCCCACAAGTCCATGTGTCTCAGCAGGGCATGGCTCTGAAGGAAGGGTCTGCAGCACCCCTGCTCTCCTGTAGCTGGTTTAAAGATCAGGCTTTAGAAAACCTGGATTTTAAACTCTTTGCTTTAGTCATCAGCAAAAAAAATAAGAGAGAGTGACTTTTTACAGGGGCAGATAGTGACAGGACCAGTAAGAATGTCTTCAAACTGACAGTGGGCAGTGTAAGATTGAATATTGGGAAGAAATTCTTCCCTGTGAGAGTGGTGAGACAATGACACAGGTTGTCCAGAGGAAGCCCCTTAAATACCTGTCCCACCATGGAGCATGAGTGACGGTGGAATTGGTGTATGCTGTCTCCATTCAAATAAACACCACCCACCTGGTGGGCCAAATCCTGCTCCTGGAGGTGTGTCCAGCTCCTTGGTGAAAGGGTCTGTACCCAAAACTCATTAGACCCAGATCCAGGGGCAGGGAGAGCTCCCAAGTGCTCTGAGCACCTTATACTGTGCTATGGCAAAGCAAGCAGAGCTGGAAAATGGATGGGCTGCAGGGACTTCTTCACAGTCCCTCCTAAGAGCCATCAAAAGATTTCTAGGAGATTCGAAAAGTTCCAAAGAGAGAAACACTGTGATGAATACCTGACACTGTCCGAGCCCAGCATCTCCACTAATGAACCACAGTCCCTCCAGGAAGATCAATTAATGCCCTGGCTCCTTTCCTTCCCTGGGTCCTTTCTCCAAGCACACAGGGTGAGTATGTATATTTATTTGTCGTCATTTCCTACCCAGGGAGGAGCAGGATAATGAACTGCGTGCGTCAGGGAAGATGAATCTGAGATACTAGGGAGCAGCGCAGTAAAGAGATTAAAGTGTTATTATTGTTGGTTTTTTTCCCCCATGGTCCGTTGTGACAGCTCGGCCGTCATCTGTAAAAAATGTCTCTGAGAAAGATAATCATCGGAAACTCAATAAAGCGTCAGGGGAAGCCTCGTCCACCATCCATCACTGGGTGCCTGGAAATTTTCAGCCCTCTGTCTCCCTTCCTGCCATCCATATAAATGTCTGTAATATATTTTGCGCAGTGGTTGTGGAGCACACCCTCTCGATTTGGATGTTTTTATGAAAAAATATTTATACACGAAATATGTAAATGTCTAAAAAAAAAGAAAAAACAAAGGCAGTTTCTCTCTCTCTTTTTAAAAACGCAACTGAATTTATTCTTTTTAATAAAACATGTCAACGAAAGAATTAATGCAACTTCTCATGGAGTGGCCTTATCTTTTCTTCACCCCAAAATATATAACATTAGAGAGGGATGAATGCAGACAAAAACAATTAACTTTCTTGGTTGATACACTTTATCTTAAATAAAGTCTATGTACATGCATTATGTATTGGCATTCTATTGCTCATTTTTTAATGCAGTTTCATACATTTTACATTCCCTGCTATAGGGATATGATCTATGTATACTCTCTCTCCTATCAAGAAGTAGGTCTGCTGCATGGGTGGGTCACAGTGAGGGATGAGAGCACGGAGCTTTTAAAAATACAGAATAATGCCCTGTCAAAGCTGTCACCTCACTGCTCCATCTTCTTAACTCAACCTGTGCTTTATGAGAGGCTCAAATATTACACCTTCATTAGGCTTTCACAGAGCTCAGCACCGAGCCAAAAGCACAGACAGGCCTGTGGATAATGTCCCTGTGCTTCAGCAGCACCCATGGTGTGGCTGCCTGACCAGGGAAGTGCTGTGTGCTGGGTGCTCTGAGGCCACACCTGGGCTCAGCTCTGGACCCCTCACTCCAAGAAGGACCTGGTGCATGTCCAGAGAAGGGCAATAGAGCTGTGGAATGGTGTGGAGCACAAGTCTGGTGAGGAGTGGCTGAGGGAGCTGAGGAGGATCAGGCTGGAGAAAAGGAAGCTCAGGGGGGACTTTCTCACTCTCTACAGCTCCCTGACAGGAGAGTTGAGCCAGGTGGGGGTCAGGCTCTGCTCCTAAGGAACAAGGGACAGGACAAGAGGAAATGTCCTCAAGCTGTGCCAGGGGAGATTCAGGATGGGTATTGGGAAAAATTTCTTCATGGAAAGAGTTGTTAAGCTCTGGCACTGTCTGCCCATCCATGGAGGGCTTTAAAAGTCATGTGGATGTGGCACTTGCAGACATGGTTTAGTGGTGGCCTTAGCAGTGCTGGGAGAATGGCTGGACTCTATGGTCTGGAAGGGCTTTCCAACTGAAATAATTCCATGATTCTATTCTATGACTCTATGACTCAGTCTCTGCAAACCATGCTGTACAGACTGAGGCTCTGGACAAACTGTGTGACTTCCTCCCATTTTCCACCCAGAGCAGCTGGAACAAGGTTTAACTTCCAAACAAGTCAGAGCACACAAAAGCAGCCACTGTGGATGCAGGGGTACCTGGGAATGCAAGTGCCAGTGGCTGGCTGGGCTCTGGCAGGGCAAGGGTAACATCCCATGGTCTGCCAGCTCAGAGGTGAGGTTGGCAGGCTAGCACAGTGCCTGGATAGAGAAAAGGCTTCTGGGATGGGGAAGGAAAGACAGGGACATTTTAGGGAGGTTGAGTTCTACTATATCATTCCTGCCAGCATGAGGAAAAGTAGAATCTCTGAACATGCAGCTGGCTGCTCCAAAGCACAGCTGGGCACCTAGAATCCAGGCATATCCTGATAATCATAAAACCAAGAAAATTTTACCACCATTTATTGTCATGAAAAGTGGAAACCGTCTGGGAAATTTAAATAGGTCTGAATAAACAAAGCAGGTGTCTGAGAAACCTGGTGGGAGGTATCCATACCATGGCAGGGCTGGATGGGCTTTAAAGGTCCCTTCCTACCCAAACCATCCCATGATTCTATGATTCTGAGTCTGCATCAACTAGTGATGAGGATAATGAAGGGATGAGCATGGAAACTGAGATCTGCCAAGAATATCCATAATGAGATGACATGACTCTGCAGAAAATGACCTTGTTTTCATGGAAAGTCATCTAGGGCTGAGAGCTGATACTGATGCCTGCCCAAACCCAACAGTAGTCACTTGCATCATTCAGCTTTATTTCAATTGGCCAAGTCTGTCTGCATTTCACAGCTCCTGATAAAAGGCTGGATTAAGGCTGCTGGTGGAATACACTGCCCTGAACCCTTCCCCAAGATGTGGCTGCATGTGAGTCAATGGAATGACATTCCTATCTATGACTTTGTATTTTGCTCTGGCTATATAAAACCAGTTTATCTCTGGTAAATTGAAGGATTGCTTCTATATAATATCTATGTAATGTTTCTTTCCTCTTCAGACACACATTCACCCAAGTACCATCAATTACTTTGCATTTAAAAAGGAAGAAGATGAAACAAGCTCTAAAAAAACCCCATGAGGTCAGATCAGGAAACAAAATTTTGGGACCTGAAAAGCAAATGTCAGTAGCTACACACAAGCCATCTTACCTTCCAAGGAATGGAGGCCTTTTTCTTTGGCAATCTCATACACATTGCTGAAATCATCCCCAAGGTTTGGATCTGCATTAGCTGTGAGCAGAGCCTTTACCACACTGTCACAAAACAGAAGGAAAGTAAGGTAGAAGTAGTAGATGAGGAATTGAAGCCCTTCAGAGACTGAGAAGTGCTCAGAAAGCCCTCTTCAAATATTCCTGGGAATGTTAACATTCCAGGGAAGTTAACCCACAACCATAACTGAACATTTCATCAAACAGAGCTCCACCAGCATAGGTTAAAATTAATTATATGGGGGAGGGACTGGAGGAAGGGGTGACACTGTAGAGATTTGCAATCCTTCTGAGGTGACATGCACAGAACATGCTTCTAGCACAAGGCATATTCCTAGACACAGACCTTGGCTCCAAGGCCACCCCTGTCCCTGCAAAAAGGAAGATTACTGTAACATTCTGCAGATTAAGGGAAACAAAACTACACTGCTTTTGGGAGGCAATTGTAGAGCAACTGCACCTCTGATACTAAAGGTGTCATCCTGACACAGCAAGTGCAAACAACTCCCACAGCAAGCAGTTCAGAGGAGGCTCTGAAAATAATCAGAGGGCTGGAGCACCTCTGCTCTAGAAGACAGGCTGAGAGAATTGGGGGTGTTCAGCCTAGAGAAGAGAAGGTTCCAGGGAGACCTTAGAGCCCCTTAGGGCCTAAAGCAGCTCCAAAAGTCCTGGAAAGAGACTTTGGACAAGGGAATGACTTTGGACTTTGGAGTGACAGGACAATGGGAATGGCTTCCCACTGACAGAGGATAGACTGGATAGCAGGAAGAAATTCTTGTCTGTGAGGGTGGTGATGCTCTGGCACAGGTTGCCCAGAGAAGCCATGGCTGTCCCACCCCTGAGAGTGTTCCAGGCCAGACTGAGGCTTGGAGCAAGCTGATCTACTGGCAGGTCCCTGCCCATGGCAGGGGGTGGAATGACATGGGCTTTAAGACCCATTCAGCCCAAACAATCCTGTGATTCTATGACTTGAACGTTACAGCCCTTTTAGACACTGGAGGGGGCCTCAAGGTGTCCCTGAAACCTTCCCTTCTCCAGGTTGAACAACCCCAGCTCTCCCAGCCTGTCTCCAGAGCAGAGGTGGTCCAGACCTTGGAGCACCTCCTTGGCATATCCAAGCAGCTTCACTCCACTTCACCTTGTCACTCCAGCAGCTTCCCATACTTCTGAGGTTGGACCCCAGAGCCAGATGCAGCTCTGCAGGTGGGGTCTCATCAGAGTGGAGCAGAAGGTCAGAAGCTTCTCCCTTGCCCTGCTGCCCCATAGAGCTGGGGATCAGTCCAGGACATGCTGGATTTTGAGCTGCCAGCAAATGTTGCACATTATGAACATGCTGCAGTGGGACAAGGGACGCACTGCCCAGGCCATTTTGGTGTGGAAGTCCTCACTCTCTGCTTCTGAATCCAAACAATCATCAGGTCAGAATTAAATTTCTCACTCCTTCTGAAAGCAGCTTAAAGCCAGTTAATTCTTAATTTCTTTTTCAGCATGCAAGCTTCCCATGACAACTAGACAGTAACTGATTTGTTAGCATTCATCACCAGTGACATGGCTCACAGGCTGACAACGATGTGTGCCACAGCTTGACATCTACCTGCAGGCTGTGGCTTGTCAAGTCACATCTGGAATTTAACTTAAGCTCCTCTTCCATTTACCCTATAAATGCATTAGCAGAATCAAGGGTGGTTATCTTATTATTTCAGCATGGTATAGCAGAGGCCTGCTCTTTACTAGCAGTTGTGTGCTCCTCACCATGTATAAAGTCACATCTAGTGAGCACAGCACCAAGACTGGGGGCAGGAGATAGAATCATGGAATTGTTTAGGTTGGAAAAGCCCTCTAAGACTATTGAGTCCAACTGTTCCCCCAGCACTGTCACTCACTGATACCTGGAAAATATAATAGATCTTTCCAACAATGTTAAAGTGAATATAAAAGCAAATCTTTACTTGAAAGCTTTCAGGTACACAATGTGGTGAAAACTGCATGTGGTATATTAATTCTATGATTTTTATAAAGTTAGTTGATTAGTGTGCTTATCATATACTGTCCAATTAAAAGATGAATTGGTTAAGCAATAATTGCTGGGGTCTTGCTCCACTGGAAGCAGTCCAGGGGTTTCTTTTGCCCCACTTCTGTTATATCTGGTCCAGATTCTGATTGGAAAAGAGAATGTCCTTGTAGCTGGTTCTCTTCTTGGAATAGGACTAAACAGTACTTAGGAATGTGTTTAAAAGGTTAGCATATCATTCCTAAATGTATAGAGGAAAAATAGGAAAAACACTAGAAGCTATAACTATGCTTTAGCAATCTACAAAGCTACAAATATATAAAATATATAAAAAGGTAAAAATCTTAGGCATCATTCCCCCCTAAACCACATCCCTATCTCAAACATCCAAATGTTTTTAAACCCTTCAAGAATGGGAACTCCATCACTCCCCAAGGCAGACTGTACCAGAGCTGGACAACCTTTTTGGGGAAGAAATTTTCCCAATATCCAACCTAAACTTCCCTTGGTGCAACTTGAGGCTGTTTCCCTTGTCCTGTCACTTGTTACCTGGGAGAAGAGACTGACCCCCACCTGGCTCCACTCTCCTTTCAGGCAATCCTTGTGAGCATACAGAGCTCATTTACATCTGCACTCCATTAATATCCATATTTCATTTATATCCATATTTAGATAATATAGTTTGTTCTATAATATTTAGGTTGAGAGGTTCTGGTTCTCATTCTGCAAATAGCAATTTCCAATTATGACCCTTCCCCTTTTCAGCCATCAGAAGCTGCAATGCACAGGTTCTTGAGTGGATTGAGTTGTACAGCCATGATCATACCTGATGGCTTAGAAGAGGCACTAAGGATGGGCATCATGAAAACCTGGAATGCCTTGGGTTAGACAGGGACCTTAAAGCTCATCTAATTTCAGCCCCCTGCCATGGGCAGGGACACCTTTCACTAGACCAGGTTGTGACCAATTAAGCCACACTTCTAGGCATGGGGCAGTCACAGCTTCTCTGGGCAACCTGTGCCAGGGCCTTAGCATACTCACAAGGATTAATTTCTTCCCAATATCCCACTAACCCTGCCCTCTATCAATGGGAAGCCACTCCCCCTTGTCCTGTCACTCCAGGCCCTTGTCCAAAGTCCCTTTACAGGTCTCTTGGAGTCTCTTTAGACACTGGCAGGGGCTTAAGGTCTCCCTGGAGCCTTCTCTTCTGAACAGCCCCACCTCTCTCAGCCTCTCTCCAGTCCCTGGAGCATCTCCATGGCCTCCTGTGTACTTGTTCCAACAGGTTGACATCTTGATGGTGGATCACCTCACCTACTTTCAGACATCAGCAGTGGAAGCCACAAAGCCCAGAGCAGACTTTCATCACAGATGTGCTCACTCTCTACCACACAAATATCTTCAATGAGCCTGAGTTTTCTCTAAGTTCACTAAGTAGTTTTGATTTTTGTTTGAAGGGTCAGCATGGGAGATAACCCACAATCTTCAGTACAGTTCCAGTGAGACAACCTCACCGTGTCATCCTTAGGCCTCCATGGTAGTGCACCCCCTGCCCTGCCCCCAGGCCACACTATGATCTGAGAACAGATAATGTGATGCCAGGGAAAAGACACTGATCCAAATATCTGCTCCATGTACAGAAGAGACATGTCTACACTGTCTTGCTACACTGCTCCTTAAGGCCCCATCAGTGAGGACATCCCATGTAGAAGTGCTGCAACAAGCTTATAGATCTTTCTGGACTACCTTAGGAGCATCGATAAGGAACAGGGCACAAAATGTATCTTGAAATTCCTTCAGCAGCTCTAGGAAGGGCTGCTCAGCATGCCTAGCTCCACTCTCACCTCTGCTTCAGAACCTGGACCTTTACCACTGCCCTCTCTGGCGGCAGCAAAATGCAAAGCAAGGAAATGGTCTGGCTGCAAGAAAAGCCCCGTGAGGCCAAGTGCATGGCCTGGGACACCCAGAATAGATGTG
Organism: Agelaius tricolor; assembly: GCF_023055355.1. Lineage (NCBI taxonomy): Eukaryota > Metazoa > Chordata > Aves > Passeriformes > Icteridae > Agelaius > Agelaius tricolor. The sequence goes on from NW_027269269.1 coordinate 33,630,487, forward strand.
GCCACAGGCCACCCACCCAGGCTCTCCCACCTCTGGTCATTAGGTAGGACAGACCCACCGTTAGTATCTGTCTGGCACTGTGCCATCTGTCAAAGACTGTGGAACAGAGGGAGATGCACCACATCCAGTCCTTCTGTTGGGAAAGCTCTAGCACAGGTCACTATCTGTGCAAAGTTCTTCTGGAAGATCCAGCGCTGGATTCCTCTGAAAACATCCTGCATCTCCAGTACTTGGTGCTACTGTGGTCAATCCTGTCATCAAGAGAACTGCATCAAAGACCTCGAAGAGGAGGTCCCCATGAAAGCAGGAGGTCCAGGATGGAAGATGGTGGGGCAGGTTATGTCCTGCTGTTTTATGGGACCTTTTATTGACAACCTCCGTGCTGCTAGAGATGGATATCTACCTACTGAACAGAAAACATCATAGAATCATGGAATCATGGCTTTTAAATCCCTCCAGGGATGGGGACTTCACCACTGCCCTTGGCAACCACTGCCTTGGCAGTGACAGGACTGGACAACTCCTTCAGGCAAGAAATTATATGCTTCAATGAAGCCTTTGATGATCTTGCCCTAGCAGCTGGCTTACTGTGATTCTTGCAATCAGGGTTTCCAGCATCCCACCAGGCAGCTAAGCCTCACGGATCACTCAAGTCTTTGGAAGCACAGGTTCTGATACGGCCAAACCACCCTTCTTGGACCCCATTCTCATGGCTATTACCACCAAAGAGATCCTTCTACTTCAATTTTAGCTCACAGGCTGTGATACACCTTCAGGTCCCTGAATGTGCCTCATTTTAAGGGAAATGATCCCAAGTCCCAGTGTAGGACTTTAATCCACAACATTGTGGCCCATGAGCTACAGGTACTGAATTAATCATATGGTAAAACAGGATTTTTCATTTTGTTCATAACTCCATCCATTTACCTTTCGTGCCCTCAGTGACTACACTGAAATGAGAGTTCTTCTTCCCAGGCACTCCATCAGATACTACCTCCATGTGCTCTCAGATACTCAGGAACCCTGTCCTTTTCATCCACTGCCTACATGTTCAGCATTCTTCTCTGGGAAGTGACCTTCTGTGAGAAGTTGAACAGAGGACAACTGCTAGATGCAAGGTGGTCTGAGAGTGGTGTAGCAGGTGATGGTGGCAGAACTGCTCTGCTCTCCCTGTGAATTACCCTCTGCACCATATTCCCTGTGGTAACAAACATTTCCATAGCTCTTACAGTGGCTGGGAGGCTCAAGTTTAATAATAAGCACTGATATCATCACTGCCTGGCAAAATCTTCTGTGCCAAAATACTGGCACTAGTCTAATAACAACACGTCACACATCCAGCCTTCCTTTCCAATCATCTTTCAATTGCATCTCCTGCTTTTGGGATGTGCTGACCCCTCCAAGCACTTGTCCATCAGCTAGACTCCTGGAATCACAGCTATTAATTGCACCTATCCAATTTGCAGGTAATGGGACATTCAAGCAAATTACCCTGTAGGAAAGGGTACAGCCCCATGAAAATGCAAAGGAACTGTACTCAGCAATGCAAAGCATGTGAATGTTCCTGGAAAAAAGGAAGGGACTTGTGAAATCAGGTGATTAAAGAGGCTCCAAGGGAGCTGGAGAGAGACTTTGGAAAGGGCCTGGAGTGACAGGACAAGGGGGAATGACTTCAAAGTGACATAGGGCAGGGTTAGATGGGATATCAGGAAGAAATTCTTCCCTGTGAGGGTAGCAAGGCCCTGGCACAGGTTGCCTACAGAGGCTGTGACTGCCCCATCCCTGGGAGTGTTTGAGGCCTGGTTGGATGGATCTTGGAGCAACCAGGTCTAGTGGAAGGCGTCCCTGCCCATGGCAGTGGGATTGGAATGAGATGAGCTTTAAGACCCTTCCAAACCCAAACCATCCCATGATGAGTGAGTTTCAAATGAGGGATTCTCTGGCCCAGACACTTTTTGTGTTTTGCCTCTTGCTGTGAGGCACTGGGGCAGAACAACACCCTACACCAGATCCTAGAAGGAGTGGGACGCCACTGTCCAGCTGGGCTGTTCCCACTCCCTCCATAACTCACCTGGGTTCAACAGCCTCAACAAGCTGAGTTTTAATTTGCTGATCAAGTTTTGATTGGATTAGAGGCAGAGCCTATTCATCAGCATGAATATAAATCTAAATTGACCCTGGTGATGACTCAGAGGGCAATGCTGAGCTAGAGCTGGCTGGGCAGTTCGATCGATTGGGGAAAGTGCTTTCTGCTTGTAATGGCTGGACTAACATATTGTTCAATAAATAAATACATAAATACAATACAGGGGGTGGGGAAATCAATGCTGAGATGGTGGGAGGTGACTGGGGCTGCGTCAAGAGAGATGTTATGCCTGGACCACCGCCGGCAGCTGGGGTTGGTGAACCAAGAAGCCTGGTGATCCCCATGACCGAGTGTTATCAGCACAATGCAAACGCCCGGCTGGGTTTTGATAGGCGGCTGCCCTCAGCTCTGGCAGGAGCCACATGTCCTGCCTGGACACAAAGAAGATCCTTGCCTGGTTATATCTTAACTGTGTAAAACTCAGCACAGCAGGAGGGCTGGGAGGAACTGTTTTTCAGATGAAGCTAAATGTGGGTGTGTGCCTTCCCAGGAGCATGTTTACATCTACCCATGGCACAGAAAGCCAGGCAGCCGTAGCAACCCCTTGTGCTGTGATGTGTTATTATTAACCCAGATGAAAATGATTGACTCCTCAAAAGGAATAAAAAGGGACTATGGAATCCAAAAAAAGGGGAAAAAATCTTGAAGGGTGCTAATTGTTATATTCTTCAGTTTTCTTTAAGAGTGTGACATGGGTGAATCATGTTTCAGAGGCATGGTGAAGGCACACAAGAGAGTTGAGGAGTGTTAGCAGCCCTGTTCCCTGCCTGGAGCAGGAAGAAAATGTGAGGAGAAGCCATTGCTGTGGCTTGGAGAGGTGCAGGAATCTGCTAAACTGACAGTATCACATTGTGCCTGAGTTGCAAGACATCACAGGGTGTTCATCCCTGAAAACAGGGATGCTCATGCCCCGGGGTCTGAGATGGGGGCACTGCCAAGGCAGAGGTGTGAGTAACAGCTGCAGGAGCAGCCAAGTGGTCACTGTTCATCAAAAACACCCAGAAAGGCAGTGGCTGAAAGTCAATGCCCCAGTTTGTAGGATCAGACCCTCCAAACGTTCTGTCACCCCAGCTGAAACCCACACCCAACTCCTCAGCTCTCTGACAGGTGACACATTGGGCCCTATCTTCTTCCAAAGGTACTCAGATATTTCTCCAGCTCCACTGCAGACAGCTCTGAATGACTTGCCTGAAGTGAAAGGAGTGAAGAAACCCCCATGGAACAGATGTATGTACCTAATATAGACAACAAGACTGCACCAGTTCATCATGTCACTGCCTGTAGACAGGGAACAGCTCCAGATCAGTCACCCTTCACCAATCTCAGAACAAACCCACTAGAATATCACAGTGCATGAGGAATTGTCATTACCAATATAAAACAGCCACACAGCATCTTCAATGCACATGTGGATGAGGCACAGCTCCCAGCAATGTATATGGAGGCAAGGAACAAACTCCTTCCTGACTCCTCTCCCTAAGGAGGGCTGGAGGAAGGTGAGGGATGGGACAAGGCCACGCTGGCTCAAGCCCTGCTGGTTCTGGTTCCATGGAAGAGCCTTTGACCCACAGCTCCTTTGATCTCCACAGAAAGGCAGAGAAGGAAAAGGAGAGCCAATACTCAGGAAGGAGTCACTTGGCATTGGTCATTCCCAGAAAAAAAGATGTTGAGAAGCAAAGGTGAAGAAATGCAAAGAGATGCAGACCTGAAGAGGAAGGCAGAAGAAGAAAGGGTGTGCAGGAAGTAAAAGCTGCAAAAAGAAAATGAAGATGAGTAGATGATGTGGCAAAGAATTAAGGGGAATTTTGGAGGCTAAAGCCCCCAGTGAAACAGGAAGGCAGAGCTCAGCATGTCCTGACAGTGCACTGTCAGAAACCCATGCCCTGGGCTGATCCCACAGCATGGACAGCAGAGGAGGGGGCAATTCTGACCCTCTGCTCCTCTCAGGTGAGACCCCACATGCAGTGCTGCCTCCATCTCTGGACCACCCAAAATCAGAAGGATGTGAAGCTGCTGGAGTGAGTCTAGAGGGAAACAAAATGATGTTCTGAGGACTGGAGCACTTCTGTCCAATTAAAACATGGGCATTGCTGCTGCTGCTACTGTAAAAGCCTTTATGGAGCCTTGCACAAGCTTCAACTGCACTTGAACTGCATTCTGAGAAAGGAATGCCTGTGAGTGCACCCAGGTGCTCCTCCCCACCACCTGAGCCATGCAGAAAACTTTGGAAGCCCTAAAATCATAGAATCACACTATCATTTAGGTTGGAAAATCCCTTTGAGATTATTGAGTGCAACTGTTCCTCCAGCACTACCAAGGCCACCACTAAACTTTGTCCCCAGGTGCCACTTCCATAGGACTTTTAAATCTTCCAGGGATGGTAACCCCACCACTGCACTGGGCAGTCTCTTCCAGGGCTTGACAATATTTTCAGGCTTGGAATTTTCCTCAATAGCCAACCTCAAGCTCCCATGACAGAATTTGAGGCTGTTTTCTTTTTTCCCGTCCCTTGTTACCTGGAAGAAGAGAGTGACCCCCACCTGGCTCCACCCACCTCTCAGGGAGTTTTACAGAGAAGGTCGCTCCTGAGCCTCCTTTTCTCCAGGCTGAGACCCCCAGCTCCCTCAGCCACTCCTCATCAGACTTGTGCTCATGCTCCAGCCTTCAGAACTGCTGCCCAGGGGCTGTGCCAATGCGGTTGAATGGGAGCAGAAGCAGGTTCCAGTGTTTTTTAGAGCTACTCAAACTTATTCCACTGGGACTCAGACTTTCCATGCTGCTCTGTGCCTTAGTCTCCCCTACCACACAAGTAGTTCTCTGCCTCAGAGGAGGCAGAGGAGGCTGAGAAGATGACTTGATATTTCACTGTCACTTTATTTCTGTGGAAATGATAAAAACGGGAGGAGTAGCTGATAACGAGATATAGAAAAGGTCACTATTCTACAGACATACAGCTAAAGTCCTACCTGCTTTGGGGTTTCATTTATGATAGCTTTATTGCTTATTTTAACAAATGCACAAACCCCACAAAGCTCTGAGTATGCATTTAATTAAAACTTAAATACTAAAAATATGACAATGCTATGGCAATTCCCACAGCAACGGGAATTACAGCATAAAACCTTCCTTTGCTGCTGTAAACATCACAGCTGATGTGTCTTTAGCCCACGACCCAGTTACAACATGTATCATCATGGAGCCAAATAATTTGGACACTGACTCTGTCTCATGCAAAAAAGAAACCCTAAAAATCTGTCTCCACTAGATCCACTACTATATCTCCGCCCCCAGGCAGACACCAGTCTCCTCCTGGAGACCTATCCATGGCAATATTGCAGAATGCTTCTTAATGCCTCCCCACATTTTGGACACAAGACATTTCCAAGAGGAAGAAGATGATCATTGTTCTGCTGTAAAAAGAAAAGATGGACCCCAAACTTGCCTTCCAGCAGACTGGATTTCATCTTGTAGCTGATGGCAACTGACAGAAATCATTAAAGCAGTGCCTCTGGAATTAAATTAAACAGATGGACTGGGGCTGTCTAATTGGAAGAGTGAGGGCTGTGGAAATTGGGAAACATGACAAAGCTAAAGGACAAGTCACAGAAATCTCCAGCGCACAGTGAAGACTGAAAACATTGTTCCTCTCTGAAAAACACCTTTAGAAAGGCGTTGAGGATGAAGGCTTCCTTTTTATTAGCTGAAAATACTCATCTCAGTTCCCAGCATCCCAGCCCTTCAAAACTATGCTGAGGAACCTGTGGAGGTATCATTAGCCATAAAATAGGAAGTGGTGAGAGAGTCAATAAGTTAAACATTGGGATGACCTTTATCTTTTTGCAGGCAAGCAGTACCTGTAGGTCCTGTTCAGCTAGCTGCACCTCAGCCATCTCTGAGACAGGGACAGCCCAGCTCACCTCTCCAGAGGCACTGGCCTGAGGGGTGAAGGACCAAAAGTCATAAAAACTTCAAATCCATCACATCAGGTGGATTACACAGGCAATTGAACATGGGAGGATGGCTTCACACTGCCAGAGGACAGGGCTAGATTGAATATAGGGAAGCAATTCTACCTTGAGAGAGTGGTGAGACTCGGGCACAGGTTGCCCAGAGAAGCTGTGGCAGCCCCATCCCTGAAAGCATTCAAGACCAGGTTGGACTGGGCTTGGATCAACCTGGTCTAGTGGAAGGTGCTTCTGCTCACAGCAGAAGGGTGGAAGTGGATGATCTTCAAGGTCCCTTCCAACCCGTGATTCTGATTCTGAGATCAGTTGCTGTGGCTGGAGAAAGCAGATTTAGAGCATAACCTTTTACAGAGGAACCACACTCTATAAACAAAACCATCCTGCATCCTTGTACCTCTGACTCCTCCCTTCCCCATTACACCCTGGCTACAACATCCAGCTTCAGTTACACAGTTCACCCTGTGGACTAGGTCCATTAGCAAACCACTTGTAAGGAATTTCAAACTCTCTGTGGGTCATGCTCCAGCTCAATGCATTTCCCACCCTGCACTGTGGACATTACAAGTCTAGAAACAGGACTGAGGGCCAAAACCTTGTCTGGCACAATGCCAGAGCTGTTACATACGGAATAAGCTTGCATTTATGTTTGCCTCCAGAAAGGACAGAATCAGAATCACAAAGGTGGGAAAAGACCTTTAAGATCAGCAAGTCCAGTAGTATTTAATTACTCTTCTGCTATCTGGAGAAAAGTTATACTGAGCTTCAGGTATTCAAGGTCTTAATTTTCACTTTAAGTCAGTATTCATCTAAAATGTGGGAAAAATAAACAGAATTTGCCCAACACAGCCAAACCCTTTTTCTTTTGGCCAGGTACACAACAAAGACAGACGTGGCGATGACTCTGCCCTCTCAGAAGGGACCAGCCTGGACTCCACACATTTTTTACTGTCAAGATGTTTTCATTAGCATTTCCACTTGATTTTAGGCCTGATTTTAGGTAATTATTGTCCCATGAACAGCCTTTCTCCCTGTCTCCCCTTAGCCTTTGCAATTCGGGAAGTCCTGTTCTGCTTCACCAGTCACTTGGAATGGTCAACAGTCGTCACACTCTGCTGCTGACCATTGTCCACTGGGAAAGGTGGGAGGCTCCCAAGCCCATCCCTTCATGGACAGGCAAATAACAGAGCCCGTTGCTGCTCGGACATCAAAGTTAAACAAACATTCACAAGCCCCCACCTCTGGGCCTGTTTTAAGGAGCTCCCTGAGGAGGTCACGACTTTCAGCTTGTCATAGCACACATCAAAGTTTGCACCACACACGAACTCAGCACATGGATTGGGATAGTGTCACCCGAGAGCGGATATTCAGCCTTTGTGCACTGCTTTAATCCTGTGTTTTCCCAAGTAATTAAGCTTTTTTGCTTATGAACTTGTGACTAAGTAAAGCATCCCTGAGAGGTTGTAACATCAAAGCTCATTCTCCCGTCTGTCCCACATTTTCCAAAATTGGATTTCTTTTTCTCTTTTTTTCCTTAAATAAAAAACCTAATTGAATTTAGTTGTAGACTGAATATATTTAGGAGTGTCTTTAAAAGGTTACAAGAAGCCAGAGTGATCATCATGGGAACTGTGGAGCAAGGGCACAGCATTCAGCCCCAGTGACACCATCACCAGTGAGAAGATATGGGACAGGAGTGATTTTGGCTGGTGGGGTGGGTACCCACTGCAACAACATCCCACAGGTATGGGCTCATCTATGGCCAAAACCTGAGAGCTGGTGTGGAATGGCACCACCAGTTCAGCTGTCACATCTGTGGGATGGGGGAGCAGCCTGCCCTGATCTGTCACACCACATACTGGGCATAAAGAGAGTGACAAGCTCCCTTGGGTTAAGCTTCACAATACATCCCAAATTTTATGAGGACCCTCTACAGAGCTCAGTGTGACTTTAGGAAAAGGTTGAAGTGAGTAATCATGATGTGAGATGCACATACCTGGAGTGCCTGCTGATGGCTGCCACCATGAGAGCCGTCCAGCCAAGCTTGTGCCTTGCATTCACATCTGTGCCTTCTTCCAACAACCTGGAAACGGGAGAGATATGGTCAAGAAACAGATATGAAGAGAGCACCTCAGGCATTCTGGAGCTAATGAGGGAAAGCAGAATGTTTTACTGTGCAGGCACCTGCTCCAGCACAGCCCAGAAGACCCAACATGAAGTTGATTCAATACAGTTCTCAAAGGTGACCCAACTTAAACAAACATTCAGGTGATGGCAATCCCACTCCTTTCAAAGAGTGCAATGCCAACATCTTGCTTTCTGTATTGTTTGTACATTTGTTTATTTATTCTGTTCAGTCTAATTTCCGAAGAACCAATCAGTAGCAAAACTGATAAAGCCGAATTCCAATGACATTTGAATCCTTTGGCTGCAAAGCACCCATTAGGCTTCAGAAGCAGCTCAGTGGAACTCCAAAGCCCATGCCACTGCAGAAACTTCACAGTTTTCTTGTACACCATAAGAACAAATAAGACAACCCCCAAACATATTAGGAACCAAACTATCCTCATGTCTCCAAAATTTTCTCAGCTTTTGCAAGATAATGGCAAGGGACAGGTTTTGCAGCAGGTACTTTAGCTCAACCTAAAACATGTGCTGAACCCAGACAGTATGAAATGACAGTTCTCTCTGCACACCACAAGGAAGAAAGGAAGTTCAGAATTGAGACACAAATTTTACAGTGCTCAAGTTAAATGAGACAAAGTCTAAACCCTGCATGTTCAAGTCATAGAATCATAGAATGATTCACAGAAGGGTTTGTGCTAGAAGGCACCTTGAAGGCCATCTTGTTCCATCACTTCTGCCATAGGCATGGACACCTTCCATTAGACCAGGTTGCTCAAAGACCTGTCCAGCCTGGCCTTGGACACTTCCAGGGATGGGGCAGCCACAGCTCCTCTGGGCAACCTGTGCCAGGGCCTCACCACCCTCTCAAGGAAGAACTTCTTTGCCATTCCCAATCTAGATCTCCCCTCTGTCAGTTTGAAGCCATTTCCCCTTGTCCTGCCACTTTCTGCCTGTGTAAAAGGTTCCTCTACACAACCAAATCCATGATTACAAACCCATTTTTCTTGCAGGAGCAAGGTGCTGCCAGTACCAAGACAGGGAAGCCATGGGTCAGGCTTTAGAAAGCAGGGTGGACCACACAAGAGTCAGCAGTTCTCTGCCCCTTGGTTTATCCCTCTCACTTTTCACATATTAAGGCTTTTCCATCTTCATTTCTGGGTGAGGCTGTCCCTGCAGAGTGCATCCTCCACACAGGTATAACAGGGAAGAGCTGTCATTAAACTCCCTGCTGGGAGAGACACAAGTGAACACAGCAGCCATGTTCCACCTGTGCAAGCACCACACTTGAAATCTTAAAATTCTGCCCAGAATCCCAGGCAAGGAAGTCAAGGTCAGGTGTGAGTGCCTGCATGCACTGAACAAGTCAGATCACCTCTTTAAGGACCTAGAGAGGTACACATCAGAACTCAGACAGTCTTTCCAAATTCCTCATCCTTGGGCTGCTCTTGTGGCAGTGCTCTCACTGGTTAAGAGTGCTGGGATGGAATGAGTGAAAAGGAGGTAAATGAACCATATTCCTCTTCCTGCAGTTGGAAAAAAAAAAGGAAAGCAGGAATGCTGATCCAGGGAACACTCATAGATATAGCCAGAGTGTCTTGCCAACCTTCCTCCACCTCACTGGAAACCTCCACAGTAGTTTCACTAGAAACCTATCCCAAGGAACAAATACATTCATATACAGAGACACCTGGTGAGTTGAACCTGAATAAGAGAAGGCTCCAGGGAGAACTTAGAGCCTCTGCCAGTGCCTAAAGGGGCTCCAAAAGACCTGGAGAGGACTTTGGACAAGGGCCTGGAGTGACAGATCAAGAGGGAGTGGCTTCCCATTGACAGAGGGCAGGGTTAGATGGGATATCAGGAAGAAATTCTTGGATGTGAGGGTGGTGAGACCCTGGCACAGGCTGCCCCAAAGAAGCTGTGGCTGTCTTATCCCTGGGAGTGTCCAATACCAGGCTGGACAGGGCTTCTGGCACCCTGGCCTAGTGGAAGGCCCATGGCAGAAGGGTTGGAACTAGATAGTCTTGAAGCTCCCTCCCAGTCAAACCCTCCAGTGCTATGATATATGATATGATAATCCTAAAGTTATTTCCAAGTAGCAATGCCTGAACTTTGGCTGGTATCTGGAACACAGCTGAATGCAGTTCACCCCACTGACTGGACAAACCAGGCAGATAAACATCATGTGAATAAAAAGCCTGTATTCCTCTCCAGTTGGACTACTTGCCTTATTTGACAGAGACTGGGCCTTGAGAGCCAACAGGCAGATGGCTTCAGCCAAGCCCTACACAGAAGCACATTGGTGAACTCTTCTGACTGGAGTGGTGGTATGATACACAGGGAATGGGTCTGGGTGGAAAATTTGACCACCCTTTTTTTGACAGAAGGAGTAGCCAGTGCTAGTGCTGTGGTTCTGGATGCTCTGAACTGTTCATCTCACACTTGGACAGAAACCTAATAGCTGAAATACTAGAATTATAATTGGCAGCCTCCATTTGTAGCTCCCAACTGTGATTCAGGAGGCTGTGACCAGTGTAAATTATCATAGCACCAACAGAAGCTTTATGCTGTCTTTACCAGGGTTACAATTTAAAGTTCAATAGTAATGAACTATCTGGCAGTCAACAACAGGACCTTGGTCCAAAGAAGTCTGATACTTGAAGAACAAATTTTCACACAGAATCCACTCCAGATCAAATTTTTATTTCCTTTTCCTATGTGGTTTAATACCTGAAGAACCACCCAGCAGCGTGATGGAGGGCAGGGATGATTCACCTACAGCCTTATGGGGGTTTGGATCTACAGAGCCCTGCATATGGCTAACAATGGTCAAGCTGCAGCTCCAGCATTATCCAGGGACCCAGTAAACTCATCTGGAGAGTTGTACAAGAGCAGCCTTGGCTCCCCAGAGGGTATGGCATAGAATTATGGAATCACCTGCATTGGAAAAGCCCCTCTGAGACCATCGAATCCAACCATTCTCCCAGCATGGCCAAACTCACCACTAACCTATGTCCCCAAGTGCTGCATCCACACATCTATTACATCCCTCCAGGGATGGGGATTCCACCACTGCCCCAGGCAGCCTGTGAAGAATTTGTGAAATATCCTTATGCTTTCTCCTTCTGCCAGCACCACATCCCTGCAAGTGAATGCCAAGAGTGTGCTGCCAGTTCTGCTGCCTGAAGAGCACTCTCAGACAACAGAATGCTGAGAGAAGAAATATCCCCGTGCAGCCACAAAACTTTCCATCCTGGTGAGGCAGGATGTGCTCAGACACACAGGGGATAGCAGATTGCTATCTGCACAGATCAGCTCCCTTTGCAACTCCGCTTACAGAGGTGTTTGCACTCACAACAGAGATAAAGTAGCCTGACTCAGACCCACGGCCACCGCTGGTCACACCATCACCTGCTCCAGCTGGAAGGACACTGCCTGCAGCAGAAATCCACACCACAGCTCCATCTGTGCCGCCATGTGTGCCGTGTCCTCTGCGCAGGCACAGGGAGCTGCTCCCTCAGCTGCAAAACTGCTCGCTCGCTGTCACTGCAGGAACAAACTCCACACCCAGCTCCCCCAGGCCCCAAGGAGCCATTCCCACCAGCATCAGAGCTCAGGATGCTGCAATGGCAGACATCTTACTGTCTCCCCTGACTCACCCTAACTGCTTCCAAAAATCCTTTCCCAGACATTGTGATGCCCAATCCCCTTCCACTTGTCTCAGAGAGGTGTGGACCAACATGTTTAAGTTATTTCTGAATTTCATTGTATTTACTTGTCCATTTGGAAATCATTTGGAAACAGTAAAATTCACATCACCCCCTTCCTACAATGTGTCACGGTGACAGCCTAATAGCCACTGAAAATCCAGGAAATAAAGGCATCTTGATGACAAGGGAGAGGGAGCCTGAAGAAAGAACCCAGAAGGGGCACGGTAACCCCAACACCAAACTGCAGGTAAGAAGGCATCAGCTATGCCAGGATGGAGGCACACAAACCCCTTCAGGCTGGGAACTTTTGCCTGGCAATAAAAGCCTTAAAGCCCAACACCAACCACTGATTAACATCCTCAGTAGAGTTTAATTGATGTAATTTTGCAAAGTATCAGGCCCATTTGCACTTGACCATGGTGTTTATATGATTTTACATTAAAAGGGCAGAGAGACCATCCTGGTCACCTTCTGCCAGCCACTGGGTTGCTCTGCTGCAAAGAGTCAGTCTTAATTTTGCCTCTCATGAGTTTTAACATTTCATGGGAGGGTTTGGACTGGAAATGACCTTGAAGATCATCCAATTCCAATACCACTGTCACAGCCAGGGACACCTTCCCCTAGACCAGTTTGCTCCAAGCCCCATTCAACCTGTCCTTGAACACTTCCAGGGATGGGGTAGTCATGTAAATGGATTTTTTTCCCAATATACAATCTAAGCCTGCATTATGTCAGTGTGAAGTCAACCCCCTTCTCCTGTTACATTTTCCTTTTTTCTCATATATGGGACCTGCAGTGTAACTCTTCAGTATCTCCCTTTGAGACAAAGGACAGGACATCAGCCCTTATTTAAAATAAAAAGATGATGTTTTAAACTAAAAGATGAGAGATTTACATTAGATATTGGGAAGAAGTTCTTCCCTGTGAAATTGGTGAGGGTCTGGCACAGGTTGCCCAGAAAAGCTGTGGCTGCCCCATCCCTGGAAGTGTCCAAGGCCAGGTTGGACAGGGCTTTGAGCAACCTGGTTTAGTGGGAGGTGTCCTTGTCCATGGCAAAGGGGTTGGGACTAGATCATCTTCAAGTCCCTTCCAACCAAAGCCATTCTATCATCCTGTGATTTTAGAATTCTCAAGGCAATTTGGAGCCACTGAAAAATACCTGTGAGTACTGAAAGGCTTTTTTCTCTACAGACACACCAGAAGGACATACTGAATAATGAATTATCTTCACTCTTTAAAAAAAAATAATGAAAAAGATCCTAGTCTGGCAGTCAAACCTGTTTAATCATCGTGCATCCAACAGGAAGGATGCTGGAGCCTCTCCTGTGGGATTAGGTTACAGGCTTGGAGCAAAGGTATTAGGATCAGTCAAGTAGTTTTCTGTTCAGGAATCTAGATCATCACAAGCATCTGGAATGCCCCATCACTGAGCCCAGTGAGAGAATTACTTGTATCATACCATCTACCATAATATGCATTGACATTTCATTTAGGAGCTGGATTGCTTTTTTTTTTTTTTTTTTTGGTTAAATCATTGCAAGATGCTCAGCAACTTAACAGATTTTCAGACAACTGAACTTTATGTTCAGGGTCTTCAGGCCCACCATTTATTTTTTTCTCCGCCTGATTTAATGATATGACAATCGATAAAGCCAAGACCACTGCTCAGATCCCAGACAGCCAAATGTATTTACCAGCAGGAGTATTTTATTTTAATTAAATAAAATCCTCTGATCAATGTTTAGGATGTTTATCCACATTTTAACCAAGTAAGATCCAGGACACTCCCCTCCTAAGGAGTTTCTCACATGGATACAGCTCTATTAGCACCATTTCCAGTGTTTCTCAAATGACAAACTGTTCTTTGACTGCAGTGGTGCCACCAAGATGTCCCTTCCCCTGGCAGGAGTTGGACTGGATGACCTTTAAATGTCTCTTCCGACATAAACTCTTCTGGGATTCTGCAATTCAAGACCTGGTCAGGGGAAGAGCCCCGAACCAGAGCTGGCGCTGTTTCTGATTGGAGAAGTACTCATATTTAAGGGATTTCAATAAAACTTTTTTTTCCTTTTTTTGGTAATGGTTTTAGGGCAGAAAGCTGACAGACGGCAGGGTTAGATTGAATATTAGGGAGAATCTTTTCCCCTATGAGAGTGGTAAGGCCCTGGCACAGGCTGCCCAGGGAAGTCATGTCTGCCTCATCCCTTTAAGTGTTCAAGGACAAGCTGGGTGGGGCTTGAAGCAACCTAGTCTAGTGGAAAGTGTCCCTGCCCATGGCAGAGGGTTGGAACTGGGTGAGCTTTAAGGTTGTTTCCAACCCAAACCACTCTGCGATTCCCTGACTCTATGAACATCACTGTCTGCTCTGGAATTTGCTGAAGGAATCTGGGCAGAGCAGCACCTACTGCTTTGTGCATATGCCCTATTTTACCCCAAGCCAGCAGCTCCCAAAGCTTTAGCACTTTGATCCCCGCAGAAGAGATAAAGAGCCCACATGGGCAGCGATGAGCCTTCTCCCCCCACTGCCCCCGGACAGATGTGCCTTCTATTCACCCGTCACTGGGGTTCTGGGTGACTGACTCGGTGACACTGCTGAGCCCAGAGGGCATGTTTGAGTTTGTGCTCAGTGCTGGGAGCATGCCCAGCACTCCATCCTGACAGGTGGAGGAAGAGGAAGCTGGAAACTTGAACTTTTGCAACAACAATAGCTTCTGTTTCTGTCAGCCTCTTAGACATTTCCCCCAGCCCTGTTCCAATATGTCACTGTTTAACTGCAGAGTGTGGGACACCCTCAGATGTGCTCACCCTCTTGGGAACTGCTCTCTGCTTTGCAGAAGAAGGGGGGAAGAAAAACATCCCAACTGAACAATATCTTGGAACATGAAAGCACAATCCCTGCTAGATTTTCCTGCCAGGGAAAGGATCTGCTTGGACAGGAGGACACAGAGAGCTGCTTGAAACCCTTTGATGAGGCTGCTGTATTCTTGGAGAGAGCTCACTGCTGTCTCTCACCCCTCACCACCTTTGCAGGGCCAGTAACACACCATGATGCTCTGTGAAAACATATGGAGCAGCACGTTGTGGGAAAGGGAAGGGAGGGGGAAGGGGAAGGGAGAGAGGAACAGCATTTCCCTGCAGCTCTCAAGGCAGGAAAGCTGCTCCCAGGACACGGGGGATCCTGGAGGAATCCTGGTAAGCCTAGCTCTGACAGCACAAACAGGCCAGTGGCCAAGGAGAAACTCCTGGAAAGAAATTTTCAAAATCAAAGGGAACCTCTTATAATCCAAGTTTGAGGAGGTGAAGCCAACTCAAAGAGGAGAGCAGGTCTGGAGGCACAGAGGGTGGGCAAAACCACCATGGGTGAAGCACATGGAGTGGGAAAAGTCAAAGAGGTACAACCCAAGCGTGAAAAGGTTAATACAGACATGTGAGTAGCTGTAGCTGCCCCGTGCCTCTAAGTGTTCAAGACCAGGATGGACAGGGCTTGGAGCAACTTGGATTAGTGGAAGATGTCTCTGTCCATGGCAGGGGGCTGGAACTGGACGAATTTCAGTGTCCCCTCCAACCCAAATCCTGTGATTCGACAGTTGGCATCACCAGGTTTGGAAGAGAACGTGAAACCTTACATGGAGTAGCCCCAACTCAGTCACCCCAATGCAACAGCTGAGCTGTGTGCCAGAAAAATACCCTACCAGCCTGCAGCCTGCTCTGGCAGAGGCAGGAGTGTGAGTGGGAAATGAGCCGTCACTGTTTGCAGAGGAATTTGAGCATAACACACTAACTTCTGACAATCCATTCCTACTGAGGTGGCATGTGTTACCTGCTTGACTTACTCTGTGCAGGTCTGAACTCAAGTGTCAGATTCCCTCACATACACCAACATTCACATTTATGTACTGTGTAAGCAAGCACACAACATGCTTTTAACCTGCTACCTCACATCTTCCAAGGTGTCCCTTAACTCCTGAGCTGTGAGGAAAGTGGAATAATTGCTCCCCTGGTTGTACAGGCCACATCCATGCTGGTGGACTGCTGCTCCTCCAAACCCAGAGCTGCTCAGGAGGCTTTCCTGCACTCAGCCCTGATGATAAACATCTCCACTAACTGGAATTAACCCTGTGACGGTTCCCAGGCGTATTCCAGGTGTGTTGGTGTCTGCTTCCAGAAAGAGGGATCTGGGATTTATGGGCTTTAAAGCTGTTTTGGAAAGAAGAATGAGATCTCCTGTTGGTTTGGCACCAACTGCAGAGACACTGCTCTGTGACTCAGTGTACAAACTCAAACAATCCTGGGAGGCCAAAATACACCAAGAAGCAGATCAAAAAGAGCAGTTTTCCACCTATCTAGAACAGGAAAGCACAGCACACATTTGTCTCCCCCAATACTTCATTGCCAACATGAATAAATTTGGGCTGTTGTATGTGCTCTGAATTCCTGCAGCCACAGGCCAATTCAAACTCAATAATCAGTAACAAAACTTTCACTGAAACATAGTCCTGGAAAATGTGGTCAATTAGGAGAAAAGATTAAAGGGGACATTTACATGATAAACATATTTTTATCCTAAAAAACCTAGATGTCTGTAACTCAGATACACACAGACATATGCAGGCTCAACATCATATATAAGCATGGAGCAACAGAAATAAATATAATTATAAATCATATCCCAATCCTGCCACCAACCTGCTCCCACTACCACTGCTGAAGATGTGTCACAGCTGTTCAGGACTGAGATAAGGTACATGATTGCTAGTGGCCAGGAGCCAGTGAAATGACTCTTCTGCTCACCCTACAAAGCATTCAGGCATCCCTCAGTCATGACACTCACAACTACTCTGTGAGAGAAGATGCTTCAACAGGTACAAGATGGCTCCCATAAAGGCTCACCTTCTCCACACAGTGCCTTTCAATTATCTGATGTCCCAGGTAAGCAAAGCCTGACACACTGCAGAGGGATTTTTTACCCAGCCTCTGAATTCTTGTAACGAACACTTGAGCCAGGAAGCAAACAAAAGACTGGGGGACTGTACCCCCAATCCACCCCCCAAACTGGAGAGAACTGAAAGGATTACAGCTGGGAGAGACCTTAAAGCTCATCTTGTTCCTACTCCCTCCCATGGGCAGGAACACCTTCCACTGCCCTGTCCACCCTGGCCTTGAACACTTCCAGGGACAGTGATAGGGGAAATTTTGCTCAATGAGCTGTGCTGCTTACAAACAAGGGAGAAAAGACAAACACAGTCTGGAGGAGGCAGAACTGCCATGAGTCAGAGCCAAGATGAGTGGTACTGCTTGAAAATTAAGAGATCACTGTTTGGGGCAATCAAGCCTGACTTAGCTGTTTCTGCATCTCCTCTAACTAAAAAATCAGCTTGGAGAGAGCAGACTCAGCTGAAGCAACTGACATGGAGCTTCCTGCCCCACTGCCACATCCGTCTGGATCCCTGTGAGAGCAGGAGAGCACCTGGTCAGCTCCAGATCTCATTACCAGACAGATTTGAGTGGCTGCCTGCTGTTAGGAATGAGGCTGATAACAGCCATCTGACACATGTTCTGTGTCTCCATGATTCACAGCTGCACAGGGCTGAGGAAAACACTGCTCCATCATGCTTATCTGGTGAGAAAACTGCTGAAAGCCTGTGCTCTTGGGGTGGCCTGCTAAGAAACAAAGCTGGAACACAAAGAATCAATATTAATACTGAATATCAACACAAGTAGGAGTGAGGTGGGCATTTTTAATGCCTTTGCTTCTCGCTTTCCCTCCAAATGCACAGAACAACCGAGGCTGAGGGAAATTAAACTATCTACATCAATTAGGTATTATATTTTGTGCTGGCTAACAGCATGAAGGGCTTGAAGGGAAGAGCTGGTTTGCCACATGCTCCAAAGGGAATGCTCTCAGAAGTTAGCACGTTCTCTCAGCTCAGTGAAGAATTCAGCCTGGTTCCCTGCATTCAACAACTAGAGATGAGAAAACTTGTCTGGAAGCTCAGAGAAGCCAGAGATGGTAGAGGTAAGCTTACAGCAGAGGGGCTGGATTCAGCCTGTGGATATGCATTCTTCCTGGAGCAATACAAACATGTATTCCAGTGAGGTCTGTCTGTTATGCCTCAAAGGCCTGTTCATTTTCAGAGTTAAAAATCACTGCTTGAAATAATCACAGAATTATGGAATGGTTTGGGTTGGGAGAAACCTTAAAATTCTAACCCCCTCTGCCATGGGAAAGGATGCCTTCCACTTGACCTGGTTGCTCCAAGACCCATCCAACCTGCCCCTTGATCACTTCCAGGGGCAGAAACTAGGGCAGCCACAGTTTCTCTGGCCAGCCTGTGCCAGGGACTCACAACCCTCACAGGGAAGAATTTCTTCCCTATATCTCATCTAACTCTGCCCTCCATCACTTTGAAGCCATCCTCCCTTGCCCTGTCACTCCATGCCCTTGGAGTCCCTCTTCAGCTGCCATGAAGCCCCTTTAGGCACTGGCAGGGGCTTCCAGCTCTCTCAGGAGCCTTAAACACCCCAGCACTCCCAGCCTGTCTCCAGAACAGAGGGGCTCCAACCCTTGGAGCATCTCCATGGCCTCCTCTGGGCTCACTCCAGCAGCTCCACACCCTTTTCATGATGAGGGCCCCAGAGCTAGAATCAGTAGTTTAGGTGGGATCTCATGATCTTCTTGGTACCTCCCACCTCTCTCACATAGCCATTTTCCACACTTTAGACTAAGACTGTATTTCCTAGTAACTGTATTCTGATGTTTTTAATGTGCAGAGGGCCATGACAGCTGTCAGCTGAAGGCACTTGGAAAAGATCAGCATCCCACTTCAAACAAGCTTGAAGCTGGATAAGAAACACCACCCCAGGGGGACAGTGCAGGCAGGGGACAGCAGTGTGGCAGGAGGACAAGTAATGTTCCATGGATGGCTGCCCAGCTGGATTGTCACACTCCCACCCTGTCAAAGCTCAGTTTGGACTTTACCCCTTGCAGGTGGAGAGAGCATTGAAGGCAAGACTGTTTGTGTCTCCTCTGTCAGCTCTGCAGCAGGTCTGGCAATCTTGGGCTGTGGAAGCTTGTTGTAAAGAGATTTATGGAATCAGACAGTGGTTGGGGTGGGAAGCAACTTCTGGAGATCACTGTGTCCAACCTTCTCCTTGAGCAGGTTCACCCAGAGCAGGCTGCAAAGGATTGTGTCCAAGTGGGGTTTGAATATCCCCGAGGAAAAAGATTCCACAGGCTCTCTGGGCAGGCTGTTCCAGTGCTCTCTCACACTCACAGTACAAAGTTCTTTCTCATATTGAGATGGAACTTCCTGTGCACCAGTTTCTCCTGATGCCTCTTGTCCCATTGCTGGGCCCTATGGAGCAGAACTGGTCAATCCTCTAACAACCTCCCTGTAGACATTGACAAACAAAGATGAGTTCCCCTCTCAAGTTGTGTCTTCTTGAGGCTGAACAGTCCCATCTCCCACAGCCTTTCCTTGTAAGAGGGATGCTCCAGTCTCTTCATCATGTTTGAGGCTGAAACTGCCTGCAGCAGGGCAAGCCAGTAGTTTTCACCATTCATGCTTCTCACACAAGCAAAGAGGAGAGTTAGGCACAGCTTCAAACAGTTGGAGGGCTGTCAGCCCCACAGGGAACAGGATGGGAAGGAAGGCCCTGGAGAGCCTTTGCAGAGGGATCTGGACAGGCTGGCTCGATGGGTTGAGGCCACTGTATGAGGTTCAATAAGGTCAAGTGCTGGGTCCTGCACCTGGGTCACCACAACCCTGTGCAGATATACAAGCTGAGAGCAGAGTGGCTGAAAAGTGCACAGCAGGAAAGGCCCTGGGGGTGCTGGTTGACAGTGGATGAACATAAACCAGATGTGGCAAGAATGCAAATGGTACCCTAACTGGTATCAGCTAGAGTGTGGCCAGCAAGCCCAAGGCAGATCCTTGTTCCTTTGCACTGGGCAAGGTACCTCAAATCCCGTGTGCAGTGTGAGGCTCCTCATGACCAGAAAGACTTTGAGGTGCTGGAGTGGGTCCAGAGAAGGACAGTGAAGCTGCTCAAGGGTCTGGACCAAAGGGGCTGATGAGGAGTGGCTGAGGGAGTTGGGGGGACAGCCTGGAGAAAAGGAGGCTCAGAGGGACCTTCTCACTCTGTACAGCTCTCTGGAAGGAGGGTGTAGCCAGGTGGGGGTCAGGCTATTCTCACAGGTAACAAATGACTGTATGAGAGGAAACAGCCTCAAGTTGTGCTGTGGGAGGTTTAGGTTGTATGCTTGGGAAAATTTCTTCATGGAAAAGGTCATCAAGCCCTGGCACAGGCTGCTCAGGGCAGTTGCGGAGTCCCCATCCCTGCAGGGATTTAACAGACATGTGGATATGGCACTTGGGGACACAGTTGAGTGGTGAGCTTGGCAGTGCTGGGGGAATGGTTGGACTCAATGATCTCAGAGGGCTTTTCCAACCCACATGATTCTGTGATTCTGTGACAGAGCACAGAAGCAAAGGGAGAAGCTGTAGACGTGCAGCCCAGCAGGATGGTGTACAGACACCAGCCCTGCCCTGACCAGCTGGAGCACAGAGCATCCCTCTTGCTGATCTGCCTGACCAGGCTCACAAATCACCCAGACGTCCCTAAACAGCAGCTTCCTGCAATTACAAGCAGCAGAACACATGTGCCAATTAGCTGCACACCAATATCCTCTTTGGCCCTTGATCTAGGCCAGATCTCAGCCCTGGGGTGCAGCAGAGCCAGGTGCTTCATCCAAGATCCTGGAAACTGGATGGAACATCCCCTGGATGCAGGCCAAGAGGGCTCTCCTCTCCCTGTCCTCTTCTGCACCCATCCTCTGCTTCTACACAGGGATGGCAGCTCCTACCTCTCCAGGTGCCTGTGTTGGGTGGGAGATCTCAGCCAGAGACAGGAACACACGTGTGGTGTACACAGGAGAGCAGCAATGTCTCTTCCCATGCTACACAAGCTGCCAGGCTGCCAAAAAGTCTGAATTCTATACTGGCTGAGGGCAGCACTTGAGAAACCTCTGGCATTATGAGACAGACCAGGTAGGAGTGCCAGGATCTGTTCAAGAAGCAGCTCCAAGGTTCTCACACTTCTCTT
The DNA here is from genome assembly GCF_023055355.1 of Agelaius tricolor. Lineage (NCBI taxonomy): Eukaryota > Metazoa > Chordata > Aves > Passeriformes > Icteridae > Agelaius > Agelaius tricolor. The sequence goes on from NW_027269269.1 coordinate 33,651,534, forward strand.
CCCACTTTAGGGGAGACTTGCTTTCCTCCCACAGTCCCAGAGCTTGTCCCCAGCACTGGATGGAGCTGTCACTGGAGCATGTCAGTGACATGGCACTGCTGCTCACAAAACATCCTGAGAACCTTTGAGTCCCTCCCTGGAGGTTTGGCTGCAGAAAGAACATGCCTCCTGGGGACTAGTCACATGCTGAGCCTGAGACAAACTGGCCCTTTGCTACCACCTCAGGGAATGTAAGGCTGCCAGATGCACCTGAAAGGTGCCATGGCACCACCCCAATGAGGCAGGCACACCGAACTGGGACAAAAAGCCTGCTGCCATGGGACAGGAGCTCTGGAGATGCTCCACTCCCTAACAGCTATGTCTTTGGTCACACAACCACTCACTTCCCTGACTTCCGTGGCTGGGTGGAGCTCTCTCCTCTGCTCCTTGTGGGACAAAAGGCCCCTGGAGAACTGCTGGCTCAGGCTGAGGAACCCACAAGGGCTGTTTGTTCAGAGACAGACCCCAGGAGATGAGCTTCTGCAGTGTGTATGCCCACATCTCCACAGTACGGCCTCACAGTGTCCTCTCTCAGCACAGGGATCTGCAATCCACCTCCTGCCCAACAAGTAAGGGTATTCCCCATCTCTCCCCACCCACTCTGGATCTGAGAGGGTGAGGGGAGCACCCCATGGGGGCTGGGAGCAGCCAGCCCCTTCCTTCCCCATGTGCTGACAGGGTTTTCCTGCCGTCCCAGCCCTTGGGACACTGCTCTCATGTCTCAGAACCCCGCTCACCTCTTGACTTCTGAAACGTTGTTAATCCTTGCAGCTTCCAGAAGAGCATCCTCTGAAATGCAGAAAGAAGGGAGGAGGGAGTTAGCATGGAGAACACACATGGACACCCTAATCTGGAATGTGCAGGGGCTGCTGCTGCTCAGAGCTCTCACTGACCACCCCAGTGAGCAAGAGCCCATTCCTGTGAGCGGGTTATCTAAAAACTCCTCGCTGTCTTGGTGACTGACTCCAGCCCCCATCACACACCCTGAGAACAGCAGCAGGCATCCCAGGGCAGTGGACACTGTCACCCCACGGTGTCAGCCTCAGCTAGAGGCTTCCATACACCATAGAAGTGCTCCTACCACAGAGTCAGAATGACACCCCCTGGCTAGAGAAGGGAAGAGCAGCACCCAGCTCCGGGAGATGGGATAAGTGATAGGCTGGGTTGGGAGGGACCTAAAAGCTTATCTCATTCCACCTCTCTGCCATGAGAAGGAACTCTTTCTATCGGACCATGCTGCTCCCAGCCTTGTCCAAGGGATAGGACAGCCACAGCTTCTCTGGGAAACCTGTGCCAGGGCCTCACCAAACCTCAAGGCAAGAACTTTTTCCCAATATTCCATCTAAGCCTGCTCTCAGGGTTAGAAGAAGCCAGTCAGTGGGAAACCATTCCTCCTTATCCTGTCTCTCCAGATCCATGTCCAAAGTCTCTAGCTCTCTTGGAGCCCCTTTATGCACTAAAGCGTTAAGGATAACCCTTCCCAGGTTACAGCCAGCAGGCAAGGTTCCATCCCCAAGGAGGGACCCCACATCCCCTCCCAAAGGGCACAGGACTCTCTGTGCTGCACCCCACGCCTCCCGCCCTGGGGCCGGCCCCAGCAGCGATAGTCACCCTTGGACAGGCGGTCCCGCAGGTAGCAATAAGCCAGCGCAGCGACGAGGGCAGGCAGCCCTGCTCCTGGGGAGCAGCTCCCAGCTCCACTCTGATGCCCGCCGGGGTCTCCCGCATGACAGCAGCGCTGCTCTGCACCCGAGGGCCACGGCGTCGGCTCTCTGAGGGATGCCATACGGCTGGACGATGTTGCAGGCACAAGGCAGCCACTGCTGGCCGGGCCGGTGGCAGGTGGCCGGGGTGTCTGCAGTGCGGCCAGGCCTGGAACAGGCAGCCCTGGCCTCTCCGCTGCGGTGGTGCCCTTTAGGCCTGGCCCATTACCTAAGGGAGAGCGCCCTGGGCCTGGCCCCATTGGCAAAGTGGGGCCTGGCGGAGCAGCCAGTGGAGAGCCCCCGGGCACCGGCCCCATTGGCAAAGTGGGGCCTGGCGGAGCAGCCAGTGGAGAGCCCCCGGGCACCGGCTCCATTGGCAAAGTGGGGCCTGGCGGGACAACCAGCGGAGAGCCCCCGGGCACCGGCCTCATTGGCAAAGTAGGGCGAGAGCCCCCGGGCACCGGCCCCATTGGCAAAGCGGGGCGAGAGCCCCCGGGCACCGGCCCCGCTACCGGGGGTTCGCCCCCGGGGCCCCCCTGTCGCCCCCTGCAGGCAGCGGTCCGCCATGACAGCCGCACGCCTGGCGTCGGCGCGAGCCCACGGCGCCCCCTGGCGGCCAATACCGGGAGCAGCCGCAGCCGGGCGGCCCCGGCCCCCTCAGCCACAGCCGCCGCCGCAGTCCCGTAGGTCGCACGTGACGGCGACCACCATGGCCGCGCTCGGAGGAGCCGCGCCAGCCCCTGCGGCAGCGGCCGGAACGCCAGAGACGCCAGCATAGCTCCTTCGCTCCTCCCGCTGCCCCGCTCGCACCTTACCCCCCCCCGTCGCTGAGGCCGGTGGACAAGATGGCGGCTTGCCGGCCGGCGGAGCTTGATGAAGAGAGCGCGCAAGGCGTGCCGGGAGATGTAGTCCTCACCGCGCCCTGCGGTGCTCTTCTCCGCCGTGGTGCACTACAACCCCCAGGAGACGCCGCGGCGCGGCGTTCCCGGGGCATGCCGGGAAACTGGCGTCGGCTGCGGGACACGCAGGGACGTAGTGGCGGGCGGGCTCCGGCAGGGGGCGCAGCGCGGGCGGGGGGCAGGGGCAGGGGGGGCAGGGGCAGAGCGCCAGGGCGCGCGCGTGTGTGACGCAGAGGGGTCGCGCGCGCGGGCGGGCATGCACGGACAGACAGACAGACACCAAACACACATATGGGCACACACATAGACACTCGTGCACACGCGTTTATTCATACACGGGGCGCACACAAACACGTGTGCACTGGCGCACACGCACAGGGGCGTCTCTGCATTCACGCGTGCAGTGCCACACCTGTGCACACCTGCAGGCACGCGTGCTGTCCTGTGTACGCATCCCCCGGGCAGCTGTGCACACACGTGTGCAGTGCTTGCACCCAGGCAGGACTTCATGTGGTGCTATGAATCCTGAGCATCTGCTGCAGGCTGGGCTCAGAGTTCATGCCTCTGAGCACATGCGTGAGCATGCATGTGTGCGTGAGTGCCTTCCCGCCCAGGATTTCCCAGCATCAATTCCCATTCTACCCACTTCCTCCTGTTTCACCCCAATTCCCTCCATTTCCCAGTATCCCAGCAGCTGTTTGCCCAGTTTGCTGTCCCACCATCACTTCAGTGCTTTCACAGGGTCCGACAAACTCCTGGATTAAACAGAGCTGCTAAGAAGATGCATTTCAGGGATTTGATTTTTTTTTTTTTTTTTTTTTTTTTTTTTTTTTTTTTTTTTTTGAGACTTGGTTTTATTGCCTGAATTACTGATTCCTGCATTTAGCTCTGCACACTGCTGGCTGTTACTTGGGAAGCTCTTCAGAGAAGGGTTAATTGTAATACTTTAGTGCATAAAGGGGCTCCAAGAGAGCTAGGGAGAGACTTTGGACATGGGTCTGGAGAGATAGGATAAGGAGGAATGGTTTCCCATTGATGGCTTCTTCTAACCCTGAGGGCAGGCTTAGATGGAATATTGGGAAGAAATTCTTGCCTGTGAGGTTTGGTGAGGCCCTGGCACAGGTTTCCCAGAGAAGCTGTGGCTGTCCTATCCCTTGGAAGTGTACAAGGCTGGGAGCAGCATGGTCCGATAGAAAGAGTTCCTTCTCATGGCAGAGAGGTGGAATGAGATAAGCTTTTAGGTCCCTCCCAACCCAGCCCATCGCTTATCCCATCTCCCAGAGCTGGGTGCTGCTCTTCCCTTCTCTAGATGTGGGATGGTGGAGCAGGAATAGGGATTGGGACCCAGGGAGCTGGGAAAGAACCAGGAGTGTGGGAAAGGAAGGTGTCAGAAATGTGCATTTCTGCACCTAGACCGGCGCCAGCAGGACTGGGAGTTGTTACAGAAAGCCCAGTGCTCCCAGTTCCCCAGTCCACTTCCCCTAGCTCCATCAGCTCAGTGCTCCCACTTCCCCAGCCCAGCTCACCCAACTCCATCAGCTCAGGGCTCCCAGTTTCCCAGCCCAGTTTCCCCATTCCCTTAGCCCAGTGCTTGTAGTTCCCCAGCCTAGTTCTTCCAGCCAGATCAGCCACTGCTCCCCGTTCCGCAGCCCAGCTTCCCCAGACTGAGTGTTTGCTGCCCTTGCTCAGTTGCTCAGTCCAGTTCTTCCAGCTCTGATAGCCCAGTTCCCCTGGGTACCCAGCCCAGTCTCTCCAGCTCCCCAGCTCCTCCCACCATGCTCTCCAGCTCAGCTCAACAGCTTTTCCAGCCCAGTTCCCCCACTTCTCCCTGTTGCAACAGCCCAGTTCCCCAGCATAGTTTCCCCTGCTCCCAGCGCAGCTCCCTGGCTCCTCCAGCCCAGATACCCCATTCCCCCAGCCTGTCTTCCCTATGCCATGACTCCCATGCTATCTATGTTCCAGATTAGGAATGGCATGCAGTGCCACATGGCTGGACTTGCTGGGAATGTGGGTGCTCCTGCTTCCAGCGCCAGGACTGCTGGGGGCTGGGAAGGGCTGTAGTGTGATGGCTTTCACCTTTCTGCTTCCCTGGACACAGGGTGGGAACACCCAGGCTTTCACAGCAGAGCTGGCAGAAAGGGGAAGGAGAGAAGGATGAGGGGAGAGGGTCCCCCTGCACCAACCACAGCACCCTGTCCCCAGCCATCCACTGCAGATGTCCACTTCCAGTGGGACAGGATGCCAGAGATTCCCTTGGCTCCTTTTCCCAGGTGAGCACTGGGAGCAGTGGTGTGGCATGGTGAGCCCTGTGGTGCCAGGTACCTGTCTCCTCACAGGTGCTGAGCATGGTGACATCCATCCTTGTGCTCTCCTATCCCTCCGGCTATGGCATCCCTGGGAAGGGCCTCATCCTGGATAAGGAACTCGGTCCCACATTCCTGGCTTTGCTTTGCCAGTCTAGGTACATGCCACACTGCTCTGTCATCATGTACACAGTTATTCACGGGAGCTGGAAGAGGGTTCCTCGGTGCTCCCAAGTGGAAAGAAAGAAATCCTGAGTCGGCAGCATTTTCAGAGCTGGATGGGAGCCAGAGCCTGAGCTTTTCTGAAAATAACACATCCCAGTCAGCACTGCCAATGGCAGCATGCCCACCTGCTCCTGGCCACGGCACCGTGGGGATGCCACGGCAAGGCCCAGCACTGGCACAAAGGATGGATAATGCACGGGCACAGGGCACGGGCTCACAGCTGAGTGTCACATCAGGGTGACACACAGCCTGGAGAGAGGCTCTGGGTCTCTGTCCTGCACTCGTGTCCCCTCCTACCCCGACTGCAATCATGGAATCGTTTGGGTTGGAAAAGCTCGCTGGGACCATTGAGTCCAACCACTCTCCCTGTACTGGCAAGGGGGCTACTAACGCATGTCCTCACATGTGTCACATCTGTCTTTTTAAACCCCTCCGGAGATGGGGACTCCACCAGTGCCAGGGCTGGACAATCAGTGGAGTTTTCCCAAAATCCAACCTAAACCTTCCCTGGCACACAGTGCAGGTGTCTCTGCAAGTGCCACAACTCCCTGCACCCGTGTCCTCCAGCTGCTCTCGGTATCCCGCCAGTCCGGGCTGCTCCCCTCTCCCACAGCCTGCCCTTCCTCCCAGCGCTCCCCTTCCCGCCTGCTCTTCCCGGTTTCAGCTCCGACCTTCCCGTTTTCCCCCGGCTCCTCCCCGCTGCTTCTCCCGGTAACCCCGCCCCACACCGAGATCCCTCCCGGTACTCCCGTTCCCCCCGTTTTCCCTCAGGTCTCCCCCCGCGCCCGCCCCCGGCGCTTCCCGGCCCGGCCCCGCCCCGGGCCCGCCCCTGCCGGTCCCATCGCGCCCCGCGCCCCGCAATGCCGCCCTAGGGGCTGGCGGCACCGGCACCGGCGGGCTGCGGCGCTCCGGGGCCATGTCGGGTCACGACGGCGGCATGTCGAGTCGCGACAGCGTGCAGATCCCCGACGACCGGGACTTCGGGGCGTTCAGGGCGCAGTGCGAGTCGGAGCGCGGCTGGAACCTCACCTACAGCAAGGGCGGGGTGGGCGTCTGGGTGCAGCTGCTGGAGCCCGAGCGCGCCCTCCACAAGATCAAGGTGAGATCTCCCGCCCGGCACACCCTGGTGCACGGTGAGACATCCCCATCCACCCTGGGCACCCCCAATCCACGGTGAGACCCCCCCACCGGCCGGGCATCCCCCGGGACCGGGGTACCCAGCAGCGAGGGGGGGGCGCGGGGACCCTGCGGGGACCTGAGGGCAGGAGGGAGCCTGGGGCGATGCTGCACCCTGGGCTTGGGGGGAGGGAATGGACACCCCACAGTGAACGGGGACTGAGTAGGAACTCGGGGATTTAACCACCACGAAGGGGTGAGGGGGAATCCCAGGGAATAGTGGCGTCCCTCAGGTGATGCAGCGCCTTGGGGCGAGGGGGGACTAGGCCGAGCTGGGCCCCGATGGCAGCAGGGACGCCGGGACAGGTGGGGTTAACTGGCACAGCAGGACAAATGGGCAGTCTGGGGACGCCAGGACAAACACAACTCCAGCAGGGCCGAGCCAGGGACAAGTAGGCACCACTGAGGGCTGTGCAGGGACACTGGGGGCTCAGCCACGGACAGACAGGAATCCCCAGGGCGTGTGGGGCCTGGGTGCTGCTTTCTCCCCACTTCACCCATTCGGAATGTCCCTCCCATGCTTGCTGCACACCGGCACTAGGCTTGGGGACTCCTTGGAGCCTGCAGCCTCCTGTCACTGGGGTTGTCCCCCTCGGCCAGAGCTCCCTATGTCCCCACTGCATTTCCCCGTGGGTCCCTTCCCTCTTGGTGCCAGTGTGCTGGCACAGGCAGGTACACTTTTATCCTGGCCCTTCCCTCTGGCAAAGTAGGGACACCGGGAATCAAGAGACAACTTGAGACAGGAGCAGCGTACAGATGGGGTTACACTGGAGTCTCTGGCAGGTGTCCCTGTCCCTGGTGGCATCTCCATTAAGCTGTCCTGGTATAGTGGGTGGCATCATCCTTGCCGTGGTGTCGAGCCCGGGTGGTGGCGGTGATGGCGCTGGCAGCAGTGACGACACGGCCTGCTCACACTGCTCTGCAGCAGCTGGCACTGGCCTTGCTGGGGAAACCTGTCCCTGGGGCACTGGCAGTGGCTGTGCCCGGCTCCTGCCATGGAACCACTGGGTTGCTTCCACTGTAGCACTCCCCATGCAGGAGTTTGGGCTGCTGTGACCCAGGAACGGGTCCCTGTTGTGCCCTGGTGGCACCAGTGAACCCTGGGAGGGGGGATGGTGGCCTCTGGGGTGTAGGGGATCACTGGTGCCACCTGCACCCTGCCCCATCCCCACAGAGGTGGGGACCCGTGGTGGGTGGGATGCAGAGTGTCCATCACTGTGCCATCCAGGCATGATGGCACGGGCACGGCTCTGTGTGACAGTGCATCCTGACCCACCCCCCCAAGCTCCTCGTGTCCCCCAGCCCTGCTGCTTGCTCTTGGAGGGTTGCATCCCAAAACATGCCCTGGATTGAGGTGGCGCTTGGGTGCGTCCCCTGCCTGTCCCACAATCCCAGTGTGCCACGTTGGCGTGGCAGGGACCCAGCCCACTCCAGGATGTCCTGGAACAGCTGCTCCCGCCACCGCACCTGGAGCTGTCTTTTGCCTGCGGGGGTCCCTGAGCCAGGTCCTGCCTCTTTCCACACCCTCCTCGACAAATCCTGCTTGGAAAGGTCCTGCTGGGTGTTCATGTGTTGATTCCATGCGTGTGCCACTGGGTATTGGAGACCCTGTGGGGTAACAGTCCTTGTCCCCACCTCGTGCCCCCCAGCAGCACCCAGGCCCACCATCCCACCCAGGATGAAACGCTCCTGCTGGATTTTGAAGGGAGGGACACATGTGGCATTCACGGCAAGTTGCAGCCCAGGGGTTTGCCCTCCTGCTGGGGGTCTCTGCGTGGGTGCTGGGCATTCTCTGCAGCTTCCCAAGAGCTGTTTTCCCCCTGAATTCATCCTGGATTCCTCCTGGATTCCTTTCCTAATTAAGTGGAACCTGAAGGTCTCGCCCTGCTTTGAGGCTGCCGCCCCCTCCTCCCCGCCCCCCTCCATTAGGGATGCAGCTCCCGTCTAACCTGTTTTCTGGAGTCTGGGAACAAGCTGGTGCCATGGCTGATTTCTCAGTGGGACATTTGGTGGCCTTGGGACTGGCTACGGGTTGGGGGAACCCAGCCAGGACACCCCATCCTACCCGGTGGGGCAGTGAGTTGGTACCTGGGCATCTGAGATCTCCCAGGGATGATGGGTTTCCCTCTAAATGGGCTGTTCCCAAAGGATGGCCAGGAGCTATCCTGTAGGATGCAGCAGAGGGATCTGGGGTGTTGGTAAAGCTGCCAGTGAGGATGAGCTTGGGGACTCCCTTGGTGGCTGCAGGCAGGGGTGGTGGGTTTCCCTTTGGATCTGCTCCTGTCCCACAGTCTGGCACCCATTCTGTGTTCCCTCAGGCACAGCATAACCCCAGCCCTGGGGACTTCATCTCTTTCTCCTCCACCTCCTCTTCCTCCTCCTCCTCACCCAATTAGTCAATATTGACTCAGGGTTGGGGCATGTGTTTCCAGGTACTTCCCAGGTGGCACCATCCCCTCTCCTGCTGCGACCCCCCTGGCACCCCCCCAGGATGTGAGTCACCTGCAGGGCACGTCCTGCACTACTGGCCTGACCAGCCTTGCTGCTCTGGGAATAATGCACCTGAGCACCTGAGCATGGTGCTGGGCTGGCCTGGCTGCAGGGGGGAGCGGGGCTTCTTCAAGGAAGTCATCCAGGCAGGCTCTCCCCAAACCTGCCCTGCAGCAGTGGGTGTTCCCAGACAAGTTTTTGGGTGAATGGAGGAGCTGGAGATGTGCTCTGTGGAACAGGGATGGGTCTCTGAGATTGAGGATGAGCAGGGTGGGGTTGAGGGCAGATTCCATGGGGCAGGGATGGATCTGTGGGGTTGAGGATGAGCATTGTGGGGGTGAGGCTGGGCTCTGTGGGACAAGGACAGCATTGAGGATGAGTGCTGTGGGGGAACGGGCCCCATGGCTGTGTCCCACCAAGGATCCTTGTGAGGTTGTGCCCCATTGTGGGTGCTTCTGTGCCCCTTCCCAGGGCTGGGGGGGTCTCTAGTACCGTGTGCTGGGGTGACAGGGCCAGCCCTAAATCCTGAAGCGCAGGGTCTGGGGGCCAGAGGAGCTGATGCCATCCCTGGGGATAAACAGGAGCCATCAGGGCATTCCCAGGGACAGGCTGCTGCTGGTCTCCCTGCCCCACGCTTGGCTCCAGCACCCTTGACCTCAGCAGATGGCATCCTCTCCCTTCACCTTCTCCATTGTCCTTGTCTCCTCGCCTTCCCTGGATCTGGCTGCCGTAGTTATGGAGCAGCTGCCCACTCTGCAGCCCCCAACCCCTTCTCTGTGATCCATGCTGCCCCAAGGCATCAGGCACAGACTCCTCTTGGCTCCCCTGTGCAGGGATGCCACTTCTGGGGGAGCACATCCACACTGATGGGGTGGAAGGTGGGAAGCAGGGTCTCGTAGCACCCAGGATTCAGCTCCACACTGCCTTGAGGCCCTGTGTGCCTGTGCTACAGGGATGGCTGGGATCCAGGTTGGGATCCAGGCCTTCTTGGAGGAGGTTGCATTGATTTTTTTTAAAAACAAATAAGAGGAGACACCTCCCCCCCTGCCACTTGCTGGGGCTTCCCACAGCTGCCTTCCCACTTGGGGGTCCCCATGGCCTCCTTCTCTCCCAGGGGTCCCCACAGCCACTCTCTCACTTTGGGATCCCCACTGCCTCTCCACTGCTGTCCTCTTACACGTTCCCCACAGCCACCTTCCCACCTGGGGGTCCCAATGGCCATCCTCCCACCACGAGGTCCCTGCTGCCATCCTGTTGGGGGTCCCCACAGCCCCCTTCCCACCTGGGGGTCCCTGGTAGGTGTCTGATGCCCCCTGCCTTGCAGTGCAGGATGGAGTGCAGGGACGTGCCGGCGGAGACGCTCTACGACGTGCTCCATGACATCGAGTACCGCAAGAAGTGGGACACCAATGTCATCGAGACCTTTGACATCGGGAGGCTGACGGCCAACTCCGATGTGGGATACTACGCCTGTGAGGAGGGGCCTGGGGGATCTGGGTGCTCCTGGGGGAGGGCTGAATCCCTGGGCTGCTACCACTCCACCCTGGGCTTGGCCTCTGGGGGATCCATGGTGTGTGGCATTGAAGGGAGGAGCCTGTACACCAGTTGGGGGGGATTTGGAGGGCAGAAGGGGACCCCATTCTTGAAGGTGGGTGTTTCACTCTGGAACATCCCACTCGGTGCTGTCCCTAGGGAGGTGTCCCAAGCCCCTGAAGAACCGGGACGTGGTCACGCTCCGCTCCTGGCTGCCCATGGGCTCTGACTACATCATCATGAACTACTCTGTCAAGCATCCTGTGAGTTTAGTGGGGCACTGGGGCTGCTATGGTGCTGGGCTGGGGCTGGGGCTCACTCAGAGCTTGGGGAGATAGGTTGGAGAGTTGAGGGGGTCGTGACAGCCCTGCTTGTGGCTGGTGCCTGCTGTACCCCACCTGCCCTGCCAGTGACTCGTGTTCCCTCCCTGTTGCCCCCCCACAGAAGTATCCCCCCCGCAAGGACATGGTGCGGGCTGTCTCCATTCAGACAGGCTACCTGATTGAGGGCACGGGAGCCAAGAGCTGCACCATCACCTATCTGGCACAGGTAGACCCCAAAGGTGAGAGAGGGACCCCCAGCTCTGTGCCCTGGGGCTCAGCACCCTCAAGTCCTCCCTCGTGTCAGTGTGTGCTTGGGGGGGGGGGCGGGGGCAGTGGGGTCCTGGTGGAACTCAGGGGGGGCTTAGTGGGGGGCTCATTGGGAGTTCAGGGGCTTAATTGGGGCTTTGGGCTCAGTGGGGTCTTGAGTAGCTTGGGGGGCTCAGGGTGGGCTGGGGGAAGGTGAATGGGCACTCACTTGGACTTAATGGGGGCTCAGTGGGAGCTCAGGTTGGGCTGGGGGCAGCTCAGTGGGGATTCCTTTGGGGCTCTGGCACTTCAGGGCAGGGTCAGTAGGGCTTCAGGAAGTCTCGGGTTGAGCTCAGTGGGACTCGGGATGGGTTCAGGAGGACCTGTGGATATGCTCAAGGTGGGCTTGGAAGGGCTCATCAGCAGGAGCATCTTGGGATGGAGCGTGGAGCAATGTCAGGAGAAAACATCTTGGGCCTGTTCTCTTGAAATCTTTCGTTTTTGGGGGTTGAAGAGGGACCCAAAATGCTGAAATCACTGTTTTTGACCTCTGCAAGAGCAGAGAGCAGTGTGGATTGAACCCTGTTCCCTCTCTCTAGCCACATGTGCCCACTGAGAGTGCTCTGGGGGTCACACGTGTGGGGGTCCTGGTTGTTAGGCACCTGGGGGATGCTGGGGGTCCCACTCCCAGCTGCCCCTCCCTTCTCTCCAGGTTCCTTACCGAAGTGGGTGGTGAACAAATCCTCCCAGTTCCTGGCCCCCAAGGTGAGTCTGTGGCACAGGGGTGGGGCTGGTGTGGGGTGAGGGGTCTCTGTGCCTATCTCACTCTTCCTCCCAGGCGATGAAGAAGATGTACAAGGCATGCCTCAAGTACCCTGAGTGGAAGCAGAAGCATGACCCTCACTTCAAGCCCTGGCTGTTCCCGGAGCAGAGCCGGCTCCCAGCCCTGGCCCTCTCCGAGCTCTCCCTCCAGCATGCGGATTCCCTGGAAAACATTGACGAGAGCTCCCTGGCCGAGAGCAAGGAGGACCGTGGCGAGGGCAGCGACGAGGACAGCCTGACCTGATTCCCCTGGGAGCTCCTCTCCTCGTTCCCCTGGCTAGGACAGCCTGACATAACCCCCCTGCCCCGGGGGTTCCTCTCCCTATCCCCCCACTTCCAACATGGTTTGTGTCTCTATCTCACACACCTGTACACACGCACCCCCACTTTGGGTTTCAGGGGGACCCCCCTCATTGTTGTACCCCTGTCTGGGGACAGCAGGGACATAGTGGGTCCCCCAGGGTGAGAAGTTGGGGGTTGTCTGGTTGCTGAGCCCTTGTGGGACACTAGAGTTGTCCCTATAGGTGGCAAACCCAAAGTGACCTTCAGCTTTTGGGGGGGGCAGAGGAAAAAGGGGAGCCCTGTGCCCGCTCCTCAGTCTTGGAGACCCTTACACTGCACTCACCCTCTGCCCCCCATTCCTGCTCCCCATCTCTCTGTTATGGTCCAACAGAATTGCCTTCATCCCATGGGATCCCCACCCCCAGCAGACCAGCACCAGGGGGTGCTTGGGCACCTGCCTGCACCTCTGGGTGTGCAGAGGGGTTTGGGGAGCTTCTGGCACCTCCTGGCATGCTGGGTAGGAGGGCCTTTGGGGTTTTTTGGCATCTCCAAGCATGTAGAGGGGAAGCTTCTAGGCTCCTGGCACCTCCAGCATGTTGGAGGGGATGTTGGGGTCTTACCTTCAGGCATGTAGAAGGAGTTGAGGGGCTCATGGCACCTCCAGATGTGTTGTGGTGGGCGTTTTGGGGGCTCCTGGGATCTCCATTCATGTTGGGGGGTGTTCTTATGGAGTCTCAGCATCTTCAGGTTTGTTTGGGGGAAGTTTTGGGGTAAGTTCACACCTCCAGGTGTGCCCAGTGTCTCTGGGGGCTCCCAGCATCTTCAGGCACATTGAGAGGACTTGGTGGGGCTCCTGGCACCTCCCGGTGTTCTGTGGGTCTCTGAAGACTCCTGTCCTGTCCCCTGCCTTTCTAGGATGGGGACCCTTTCCAAGCTGGGTGCCTGGACCCTTCCTCCACTGGAATTTGAGGCCTTGACTGGGGGTTTGGAGCTGGTCTTTGGCCATGCTCCTGCCCCCTCCTTTTCTGGGGGTGCACAGGGACATGGGAGATTTTGTACCTTGTACCAGAGTTGATTATTTAGGAATAAAATAATTGAATCTGGCATGGGAGGGACTTGGCCTCTGTCGCACCTTGGTCCTTTGGTAGCCATCCCTGTTCCCATAGTGCACTCAGGCAGGGGGTCCCTGCTCATGGTGATTGCTGGGGGGACCCTCACCTCCAGGGGGGCTCTGGGTGATGGTGATGCCACCAGAGGGTGGCAGAGAAACCCCTAAAATGAATTTGCACTGGACACTGATTAGGCATGAGGCTACACACCCCTTGTAGTTGGTTTGCCCACAGCCCCAGCCAAGCCAGTATCGCCAGTACACTTACCCCCAAAACCTCCTCTGGAAGAGATGTGGGGGGCTGAACTTTGGGGGCACTCTGGGGGGATACACCCTGGCTTCTCCAGGAGGAGAATACTGGGGAACAGAGCTGGCACTCCCTGTATTGTGGGCCCTTTGTGGAGCCCTGGGACTCTTGTCTCCTCCTCGGGTGCACCCAAGGGCAAAGCTGCTTGTGCACCCCACTTCTGCCCTCCTAGTGCTGTGGCACCCCAACACCTCAGCAGGCCCCAGCCCTTCTGTGTGTCCCAGCAGGGTGGTCTTGGTGGGTGGCATTGTCCAGCATGTGCCATCCTCTGTGCCTATGTCTGTCACCTGTGGGGCTGGGGTGGGCACTAGGGACTTGCTTCCCATTTCTCCTGTTAATTTCCACCCCCTCCCACCCTCCTGCACTGCTCCCAATTAAAAATAGAACCCAATTAAAAAGCAACCCGCCTGGCAGGTTGGAAATGGAGCTGAACTGGATACAGGACATGCTGCAGCAGCTCTCGAGCCAGGGGGACACAGAGCAGGGCAGGTGACGGGGTAAAGCCCCTTGTGGGGAGGGTTTAGCTCTGTCAGCTCTGGGAAGTACAGCTGGAGACCCAGAGCTGCAGGACCAGAGAGAAGATGGCTCCAAAGGGAAATGGAATATGCTTTGGAACATGTCTGGTGCCAGGGGGGCTGAGAAGAGCTGGGGCACAGGTAGGATATATGGAGGGGGGCAGTGATCTAAGGGCTGTCCTGGGGACATCCTCAGGTGCTGACATGGGTCATCCCTGAAATGCTCCTGGGAAGGGGTACAAGGTTTCAGCCCTCAAGGGATCAGGCATTGCCACTGGCCCCTGGGGTCTCAGACAGCACTTTGTTGTGTGACACCCCCCAAACTGGGTAAGGCCATGGCACCCTTATCCTCTGCCAAAGGCTCTGGGAGGGTATCCCCCCAGATGGATCCAAAGGTCCGGGATAGGAGAGTAGGGGCATGTGATTGGGTCTGGGGAGCAGGAGGGGATAACGTGGGGGATGCTCTGGGAGGGTATCCCCCCAGATGGATCCAAAGGTCCGGGATAGGAGAGCAGGGGCATGTGATTGGGTCTGGGGAGCAGGAGGGGATAACGTGGGGGATGTGATGGCTCCGGGGACTGGGGCAGGGAGGGGGGGGGATGCAGGCAGTAAAGGAGCTTTTTGGGGTATTTCACGCTGGCCCCCTGGCCGAGCCCCCCTGAGCAGCAGCAGCAGCATGGCCGGGCTGTGGGGCTGAGCCTGCCCCTCCTGCCCTGGCCTCGCGTGGGCGAGGGGCCGAGCAGGGGGGGCTTCCACCCCCGGAGCCGGCAGCCAGCGTGTCCCGGTCCCTGAGCGCCGGATGAAAGGACCATTGTCCCAGGCTGGGCAGCCGTGAAGGCTGGCCATGGACACCCCACATCCCCTCGGTGTCCCCCAGCCCTCCCACTCTCCTTCTTACCCCCCACTAAGACCTTGGGAATTGTTCGGGGAGGCAAGAACCCCACGCGCAACCCGTTCGTTATTTTTTGGGGGAAAGTCCTGGCAGCTTTCCCCTTGAATCCTGTTTCCATGAGGCAGCCAAAGCTCCGTGCGGGAACAAGCCCGGGCCTGGCAAGGGGGGCCCGGAGTGCCCCCGCCCCGGGAAGCGCCCCGGCATCCTCTGGGAGCCGCCGCTGCCACCGGACAGAGGTACCGGGTGCTCCGGGGGGCTGCAGGGGCACCCCCAGCTCGGGTGGGGACAGGGGAGGGGGGACACTGTGCCTTCTCTGCGCGTTTTCTCTCCTGGGGGAGGTGGTGTTTCTTTCCACGTGTTTCTGTGGGCACACGGGGGGGCACTGGGGATACTGGGAGCTGCTGGGGCGGTGGGGAGAGTATGGATTGTTCCCCGGCTCAGTGCAGCAGTGGTGTGCCCTCCCCAGCCCCCCTGACTGGGGTACTCGTGCCGCAGATTGCCCCAGCTCAGCCCCGATACTCCCCAGCCACATTCCAGTACGCCCCAGCTCGCTCTCAGCACACCTTAGCTCGGCCACAATATGCTCCAGTTCACCCCCAGAACCCCCACCACAATCCCAGCACATCCCAGCTCAACCCTGGTTCAATTCCAGTATGCTCCAGGTGCCCCCCAGGAGACCCCAGCTCACCCCCAGCACACCTGAGCTCAATCCCAGCTCAACCCCAGCACGCTCCAGCTGAACCCTGCTACTCTCCAGGTGCCCCCCAGCTGCCCCAAGCAGACCCCAACTCATTCCCAGTGCACCCCCCACTAAATCTCAGTACACCCCAGTTCAACTCAACACATCCCAGCTCAAAGCCAGTTCATCCCAGTTTAATCCCGGTATTCCCCAGCACGTCCCAGCTCCTCCCCAGTATATTCCAATTCACCCCAACACTTCCCAGCTCAATACCAGCACATCTCAGCTTAACCCCAGGTCAACCCCAGCATTCCCAGTTCACTTCCAGCATATCCCAACTCCCCTGAGCAGACCCCAGCTCAGCCCCAGTATAACCCAGCTCAGACCCAGTCTCCAGGGAGCCCTGGCATTGCTGATAGCCCTCATTCCTGTGCCACTGCAGGGGTCCTATTGCCTGGTTGGGCTGAGTGACATGTTGGGGGACACTGGATGGTTGTGCTGCCCATGCCAGGGGTGAAGCTGGGAAAAGGGGACCCCGAGGGCCCAGCTGGCAGATTTGTTTTCTGCTGGGGATCTGGCATGTCCCTGTTCATAGCCAAAAACTAGTGTCAGCTGCTGGCCCCTGCCAGCAATGCCTGTGCCACACTAACACCACCAACAGCACCCAGGTGCCAGGGGATGCTGGTAGTGGGCTTCCCTTGCTTTCCTCCTCCTCTTCCTCACTGCTTTCCAATCTGCCTGGTGAAGCCTGGAGCTTTGGCAGTGCTGTGCAGCTGGAACTGGGATGGTGGTTGCTTTGTCCTGCAGTAATGGCAAGCTGGTTCCACAGGACACCTTCACACTGATGGGGCCATCAGGTTGGTGTTTATGGTGCCCACAAGATCCACCTGCACGGGCGGTTCCTAGGTCCTGCACCACTGCAGGGACAGCAATTTTAATTTGTGGGTTCAGCCCCAAAAGCCAATTTCTGGAGGTACTGAGCTGAGTGCTAGGGGTGGGTGGCTATTCTGAGGTGCTGGGAGAAAGGTAGCAAGGAAAGCTCCTCCAAGAGCTTATGGTGGCTTTCTGGGGGTGCTCCAGCAGCCACTGGGGATGTGTTTTTATGGGCCACAGCCAGGACATCAGGGATAGGGATATTTAGAGCAATATTGAGGATGTGTTTGCTGCTAGAACTTAGCCTCAGAACAAGGTGGGCCTTGAGATTTTGGGGGTGTCTTGTGGGAGGCAGGGAGTGATGCAGCTCCGGTGGCAGGACTCTGTGGGGGGTTTGATTCGTGGGGACACTTTGCAGATGGGTCCCCCAAATCTACAGGTGAGGGAGAGCCTGGCTGTGTAGAAAGTCCTTTACAAAGTGGGAGTGGGTGCATGGGGCTGGCGATCCCTGTGCTTCTGTCTCTGCTGCAGCATCTCCTGGCTTGGCTTATCTGCAGTGCTGTAGTGGCCAGGGGGATCCAGGGGATGGCTCTGGCATGGTGTGACCCTGCTGTGGGGGACAGGGCCTGTGCACCCCAATGAGCATGAAGAGGAGGCTGGAGGGCATCAGGGCTGGAAAAGGGTGCACCCCATCCACAGCTGGAGGGGTCACCCCGTCCCACGATACTTTCAGTTCCCACTTACGGGAAAGTGAAAGCGGGACCTGCATGGTTTTAGTGCTGGGAATGGGGCTGATTTCTCATGGAGGAAGGAGGTGCCCTGCTTCCCAGGGGGACCCATCAGGGACAGGGACCCATCCTCTGCAGCCAGGCTGTTGGCACAGCCCCCCCTCAGCATCACCAGACCCTGGGACACTGGGGCTCCTCTGGGGTGGCTGTGCACATGGGGTTTGGCTTCCTGACCTAGTTTGCTGGCGGCTTCCATAAAGTGTGTCAGGAGCTGAGAGCATTCCAGTGGAACTCAGTGGGTAGCAACAGCATTGCCAGATGTATTTACCCCTTTTCTGGCTGGATTTCCTCATTTCTGGTTGGATTTACCACTTTTTTGACTGGATTTGCTCATTTCTGGCTGTATTTGCCTGTTTTCTGGCTAGATTTGTGAGGCAGGCAGCAACACCTTGGAAGGGAATGCTGTTTGCTGATGCAAACTCATCTGTTGGTGCCACAGCCTGGGACACGTTTACCTTCCTAGGTCTTGCTTCCATGGGGGAAGGGGAATGCAGGTGGGACCTGGGGGAAACGAGGAACCCTCAGTTTTCCTGCCTCCTTGTTCCTAACTTCTCACCCACCTCATCACTGCCCACCTCCCACCTCTGTGCACACCCTCCACCTGCACACAGAGCTGCCTTGGGGCAGCTCCCCTGTCAGGGCACACCCTGGTGTGTGTGTGAGCCCTCTGGCTTCTTCTCATGAACCACCTGGAAATGGCAACTCATGACAGAGGGAGGAGGTTCCAGAGAAGCAATTCTACCACCTCTGGATGGTGATTCCACAAGCCTGAACTTGATCCCTGAACAGTGCCCGGGGGGTTTGAATATCATTTGCAATTTCTTTGGCTGAGAAGATCTTGAAAATGAAAAAGCCTCACCTTCCCAGGAAATACCTTGGGTGCTGCTGAGCAGGTGGGCACCCACTGAGGTGGAGTGTGGAGGGTTTGGGTGGGAAGGGGTCTGTGGAGTTTGGGGTAATCACTGCCTGCTGAGGATTCTGCTTGGGCAGTTTCAGAGTGAGGATGTGGTGCTTTTGATTCCCAGCTGGGTGGGGAATCTGCAGTGGCCCTGGGAGGTCTGTTGGGGTCATCACATTCACCCCCTGGATCCAGCAGGGACACTGGTGACATTGGCCTCATTCTGGCTGGCCGTGGCCCCTTGTCTGAGGATCTCTCCTTAATTTAGGCAGGAAAGGGTAAAAATTACTGTGGTGTGAGTCTGGTTGCCCAGTGCTGCTGGAGCTTGGTGGCTGAAGAAGCCCCTTCCCCCTGTTCCCACAGGTCCTTCTGCTACTCAGCTTTACCCTGGTGGGTTACAGCTTACTGCCCTCTCTGGGAATCCACAGGGGTCCTGGTGTGTTGGGACATGGCAGCCACCTGCCTGCTTGTCCCTTTCTGCCCAGTGGCCAGAGCTTGGCTTGTCCTGCTGCCCCACAACTCCCTGTCCTTGGTACCTGGTTCCTGCTGCAGCAGTGCTGAGCTCTCACTTCCCAGAGATCACCCTGCCTGGCTCTTCCTTCCTCTCCTGCTGAAAGCCCTGCCCCGTCCTTCTGTCACCCAGGGCTCATACCACCTCAGATCCAGCCTTCTCATGGCAGCTGTGGTCAGTGCCTTACCACACTGAGGCCTCACAGCTCTGCTTGGGGCTCTTGCACCACATCCTAGCTCAGAGCTCTGCTCGGCTTTCCGGAAAGTTCCCATCGCTGAGGTGGCGTTTGAGGAAGTACGAGGGCGGGCAGAGACCCCTTGGCAAACCTCCACTGCTCCAGCTGGACCACGGGCAGGCTGGCCACCTCCTGCTGCTGCTGAGCCCAGGGACCTGTGCTGGTAATGAGCTTTCCTTGATTAATGAGCCCACAGAGCCGGGCAAGGGGAACGTGGGGCGCAGGCAGGGTTTGCCTACATTGGAGGAGGAATTGCAGTGGGAACCAGATCAATCAAGTGGGTGCCAGACACCCAGCAGGGCTCCTGTGCTGGATTTTCCTGGCTCATGGCCACTATTCTGTGGCAGGGAAGAGCTGTGGGGTGGCCACCACTCTATTACCTGGTGCCTGGGTGCTGAGTGCAGCTCTGTCAGTGACATCCTGATGGCCCAGGTCACACTAGTGAATTCCTGGCACGTCGTTAGAGGTAACAGGGATTACCCAGGGGAAGCTGGAGCCACTGAAGGGAGCATGCTCGCCTGTCACTTCAGTCAGAGCCCATAGCTTCCATGGCATGCACAGCTCCTTAATTGAACAATTGTGCAGCTGGAACTGGGATGGTGGTTGCTTTGTCCTGCAGTAATAGCAAGCTGGTTCCACGGGACACCTTCATGCTGCTGGGGCCATCAGGTTGGTGTTTGGGGTGCCCACGGGCTGCACCTGCACAGGGAGTTCCTAGGTCCAGCCCTCATTAGTGCCCTGCCTGAGGGTTGGGAAGCCCATGGCCCTGAGAGAGTGGTGGGATGCAGTGGGAGAAGGGTGGGCACACCCCTGCATCACAGGGGGCTACTCCCTGGGCCAGGATGCTCAGCTCTGCTGGGGGAAGAGATGCATCCCAAATGTTCTCTTGAGATGGGGGCATCTGGTGGGCTGGGGTAGCTGCAGAAGCCCCCAGAAAAGCAGCCAACACCCAAGTTTGGGGAGAGAGGGGCTTGCTGAGCCCCTTGGTCCAGAAAAAGGGAACCAGCACCAGGCATCCCCAGATCCTTCATCCCCAGCACTGGGAGAGTGAGGGCTCTGTGGGTTTGGGATGGGGCTGAGGGGTATTTTGGCATCCTGACTTATCCCCCCAGAGCACCAGCCACAGTGCCAGGGTGCTGGCAGTCTTTGCCATTCCCTCCTCACACCATTTGTCCGGCCTTTAAGTCTCTTACAAAACAGCCCCTGTGGTGTTGCCTAATCCCAGAGAGGAATGTAGTGGGTCAGCACTGGGAGGATTTGTGCTTGGCAGGGGCCACAGCCAGGGTGACCCCCCAAACCCCAGCAGCCAGCTGGGTTACAGCATCTCCCTATCTTGGTTTTGCTTCTGGAATATCCTCATCTTCTTTAGCACAGAGGTTAAATGATTAATGATTGGAGGAGGGAACCTAGCAAAGGCCTGATGAATTATTTACTTGGTGAGGGCAAAGGGCCCGACAGCAACGGGAGCTGTCAGCCTGGCACACCGGGGACTTCCCTTGCTGGAGTTGTGTCCCCATCCCTGTCCCTGGTGAGCAGCAAGGAGGGCCCTCAGCCACCCCAGATAGTGCTGGGACAGCGCCAGTGGTGAGTGCTGGTGCAGCTGTCCCTTCCTGCCAGGTTTGTCCCACCACTGCATCGATGTCCTGGCACAGCAGGTGATGTTGGCACTGGTGTCAGTGGGTGACACTGGTGGCAATTCCTTGGCTCTAGCCAGGATGGGGGACATTTGTGGGAGCCCCATTGTGGTGTCACTGTGTTTCCCTCTGCTCCTCCACAGCCGGTGCCCAGCTGGGGTGGAGCCTGCCTGTGCTGGTGTCACTGGGATGTGGTGACAGCCATGTCACCCAGCACCATCGCTTATCCATTTTCAGTAATAGATGAGGGCTTTCTAGGTGTGGAGGTGGAAGAGAGAATTTTATTCTGATTCAGGGATTTTTGTGGTGCTGGGACCAGTGGAAAGGTCCTGGGTGCTGCTGATTTCTCTGGTGCTGCCAGCAAGGAGCCACAGGGGTCAGCCAGCCCCGTGTCCCGGTTGCTCCTTCCTTGGACACTTGATCCTGGGAGCCTGAAGCAAAGCCAAACTGTACCAGGAAGTGGCAGGGAAGTGGCACTGTGGCCACATCCCAGCAGCACCACTGAGATGCTGGTGTCTCCAGCTGTAGGAGTCACTGGCTGTGGGGACCCCATGGTGCCTCAGGCTCGGCAGTGTCCAGTTCGTGCCGGGTTGAGAGCGAGCTTTGCTCAGCTGTGCACTTTGCACCGAAACCGCAAGTGCTGCTGAGGGGCCTGCCTGAGTCACAGAAAATGTGACTCTGACAGCAGATCAGACTGCCCTATTTACAGCTCCAGGAAATCCTCTGGCTCCTTCTTAGCAGGTCTAGAGAAACCTTCAGCAAACACAAAATAAGATGGTGCTGGGGTCACGAGCAATGCTGTGTGTGCCGGCGTGACGGGATCTGCCTCCTGCCTGGAGCCTGCCGAGGCCGTGATGCTGGTGGGTGGGAAGGGCAGGCATCCCATCTGCTGCTTGTGAAATAACAGGGATTTGCCCTGCCAACAGCTACGGTGTGGGATGGGTGTTCTGCTGCAGGAGCTGGGACATCAATGAGCCCCATGTCCCATGCTCTGGATGCCACAAGGGCACTCTGCTAGGTGTGTGCACCAAGGGTGCTGCACAGGTGCTCCAGGGTGTGGTGCCATGCCAGAGCACTGCCAGGGACAGACAGGGCTCTGGAGCTGGGAGCAATGCCATAGTGGGCATATGGTCTGTGAGGAGGGGTTTGGTGTGGTTTGGGTCGGGGGCTCCAGTGACAGCACCTTGCCACTGGCTGTGATAGGGACAGCCTGGGAGAGGGGGGGGGACAGCCTTCTGGATCCACCTGTCCGTGTCACCCTATCCTGGCTAGCTGCTGTAAACCAGGAGCTGCATCCTGGAAGGTGACAGCCCTGAGGTGCAGCCAACAGCTCCCCTGCCCTTGAATCATGCATATTCAGGTATATTCCCTGACTATCCACAGTGTGGATAATCCCCTATTGCTCTGTCCCACAGCCCAAATGCCACCCTCTGGGACCAAGCTGGGGCCCTATGGTGCCTTCATCCCTAAAGGGATGGCCTCTATGTTTCAATGCCTAAACTGGGACCCTCCAGCATTTCCACACCCCTGCATCCCCCCAGTTCAGGACTGGGTGATCCTGGGGACACAGCATGGTTGGAGGCTGGGAATATTGGTTTTGGGACTCCAAGCTTCACCGGGTGTGTGTTTTGGGACCAATCCTGATCCTGTTGTCTCCATTCCCAGGTCCTGATGTCATCCTGAGCCTTGCTGGCAACAGAAGATGCACTGAGTGGTGCAGGTTTCTGTGGCCAGCCCCTGCCATGGAGGAGGAGGGATCTCTGCCGGTGGCCGCCTGGCTGTCTGCCGTCCACCTCGACCAGTATGTGGAGAGCTTCCAGCAAAGCGGGCTGTGGTCGGTGTGGGACTGCCGGGCCCTGACGGACGAGGGGCTCACCCGCCTTGGGGTGCTGCTGCCCGGCCACCGCCGCCGCATCCTCCTGGGCTTGCAGAAAGCCTTCGCCGAGGCGCCGCCGCCCGCCGGGACTCAGCAGCCCCCTGGCAGCAAACCTGTCCCCATGAAGCGCCACATCTTCCGCCCGAGCGCTGCAGCAGCGCCGGAGCAGCCGGAGCCCCGGTGCCCGCCGCTGCCCGCTGGGACGCCCCCGCTGCAGCCCGAGAGGGGGGCAGGCTTCACCCAGCTGCCCCCACCCATCCCACCGAGGGTGGGCTGCCGCCCTCCCCTCAAATTCTCGCCATCGCTATCGGGGGACAGCCCCGAGCCCCCCCCTGTGTCCTGCAGCCATCTCCCAGCCCTGGAGGACCCCTCTCCAGCAGTCCTCGGGGAGAAGCCCCCCGCCGACAGCAGGGCCAGACTCCCGCTGCCGCCACTGCCGGCCAAGCGACACCAAGTGGAAACCAAGTGCCAGAGCCTGAAGGGCCCCCCAGTGCCTGACCGCCCCCCCGTGCTGCCCCCCAGGGCTGTGTCCCACAGGAGGTAAGGGGGGGTGGCAGGGGCATGGCCCTGGGGACGCCCCAAGGCGGCTGGGTCTGTGTAGGGGCTACTGGGATGGGGGTGGGACCCTCATGGGTTACCCTGGGGTACCTGTGCTCTCCTCAGACCTTAGCACATCTCCTGGGGGTACCCCCAGCCCCAGCCCGTCCCATGGGGGTACTAACCCTTCCCCCAACCCCAGCACAACCCCTGGGGGTACCCCTGCCCCAGGCCACAGCACATTTCCCTGGGCTACCAGCACTGGGGCGAGGGGTGCTGAAATATTTATGGGGCGAGGGGTGCTGAAATATTTATTTTGGCTCTAGCTGGATGTATCCACCCTGCTCATGCCAGTCACCCAGGTCACCCCAGCCTGGCATGGACCGGGTGCCATCCCCACAGCAATGTAGAGCCCTGCCCTCCCCCTACCTGCAATGTAGGCAGTGCTGAAGCCTGAGGAACTCTTGACACCAGTGGGTGCAAGACAGTGAACTACCATGCACAGGGAGCACAGGGCAAAGCTGCTGCCAGCTCCTGTGGCCAGGTGACAGGGGAGCAGGCTGGAATTTCGGGACAGCAGGACCTGCAGCCCCTCCTTTGATGTCCCAACCACCCAGTGCACTCCCACACTCCCAAATCCTCCAGAGCACAAGCAGATGTAGGGGTGAGGACTGGGAGTGCGGTTTGGAGGGGGCAGACAAGCTCCTGGGTGCCAGCACCCTCCCAGGGTGAGGTGGGGGAATGTCACCAAGCTTGTGTGGCCCCCCTGCCCCAGGAGTCCTTTCCTGCAACCTCCCCAGGACCCACAGACTCTAAGGGATATGCTCCTGGAGCTGGGGTGTTGGGTGCCAGCTGTGCCGTGGGTTTAGTGCAGTCTGTGCTGGGTGTTGGATGCCAGCTGTGCCGTGGGTTTAGTGCCATCCATGCTGGTTTGGTGCCAGCTGTGCCGTGGGTTTAGTGCCATCCATGCTGGGTGTTGTATGCCAGCTGTGCCATCGTTCTGGTACTTGCCATGCTGGTTTGGTGCTGGATGTGCCATGGGTTTAGTGCTGTCCATGCTGGGTGTTGGATGCCAGCTGTGCCATGGGTTTAGTGCTATCCATGCTGGTTTGGTGCCAGCTGTGCCGTGGGTTTAGTGCCATCCATGCTGGGTGTTGTATGCCAGCTGTGCCATCGTTCTGGTACTTGCCATGCTGGTTTGGTGCTGGATGTGCCATGGGTTTAGTGCTGTCCATGCTGGGTGTTGGATGCCAGCTGTGCCGTGGGTTTATTGAGTGCCATCCATGCTGGGTGTTCGATGCCAGCTGTGCCAGTGTTCTGGTTCTTGCCATGCTGGTTTGGTGCCAGCTGTGCCGTGGGTTTAGTGCCATCCATGCTGGGTGTTGGATGCCAGCTGTGCCAGTGTTCTGGTTCTTGCCATGCTGGTTTGGTGCCAGCTATGCTGTGGGTTTAGTGCCGTCCATGCTGGGTGTTGGATGCCAGCCGTGCCAGCATTCTGGTGCTGGCTGTGCCATGGGTTCTTTCTGGCCATTCTGAGGATTTGGTGCTAGCCATGCCTCTGCTTCGGCCAGCTCAGGAAGTTTTGCTGTTTTTAGCCTGCAGGAAGTGCCGGGGTGAGAAGCTGCGCTCCCCGCCGGCCTCCCCCGGCCCTCCCCGCGTACCGATCGCTCTCACCGCGGTTCCTGTCACCTGCCCAGGTAGGGGGGCATGGCTGGCACGGTGCCGGGCGTGCCGCGCAGGAGCGGCCGCCGCGGCCCGGGGCGGAGGGATTTTTGGGATGGGATCGAGCGCTGCCGGCGCTACCGGGTGCGCCTCTCGCCGTGCCGGGTGCTTCCTGCCCCGGCCTGTGAGCCACAGGCACTGCTGGTTCCTGCTGCCCCGGGACTCCAGGGCATCCTGCCGCGGAACAGACGCTGCCCATCCTGGCACGGCACCCCCAAGGCTGCGCACTCGGGGGCCGGGATTCCCCCCTGGAGCCGCCCCGCGGGATCTGGGGGTGCATAAGGGTCCCTTGGGAGCCGCATCAGGACCGTGAGACTCAGGACGGGATGGGCCAGGCGGCGGTGGCTGAACAGCACCCCAGGACACAAGGGTGCTCCCGTGGCTCGCGGGACTCTGGGGACACCGTGGCAGAGCCCTGGGGGCTGTGCCGCTGTGGGACAGCTGGGTGGCCACAGGGCCCTGGCACCTGGTGTGCCGTCATGCACTCATAACATAGATTACACCTCGAGGAATGTGTTGGTGCTTGGTAGCAACAAAAGAAAATATATATGGGGGTGTGTGTGTATAGATGTGTGTATGTATATATTTCTGACATAGATCTTGATGCTGTAGTGAATATATCCAGGAGCCTATCTGTGCACCCATATGTATGTTACATGTGTATTATGTGGATATATTGGGGAGTTCAAAACTAACCAGCCAAACCCCAAAACTCTGATTTCCAAAATCACTTTAATTGTATGATCAGGAATATATTTGCTATAGGTGGGTTCTTGTTTTGAGAACATTTTAAAAATAAAGAGCTATCATTTCCTAAGAAATTCTTCTCTCTGAGGGTGGTGAGGCCCTGGCACAGGCTGCCCAGAGAAGTTGGAGCTGCCCCATCCCTGAAAGTGTTCAAAGCTGGATTGGGTGGGGCTTGGAGTAACCTGGGATTGTAGGTGTCCCTGCCCATGGCATGAGATAAGCTTTAAAGTCTTTTCCCAACCAGACCATTCCATAGTTCTGTGTCTCATTGGCCAGTGCTGGTGCCTGGCCATGCCCTGGCTGGAGGAGGTGCTGTGGTGCAGGACAGCTGGCACGGACAAGGGGGGCATTCAGGAGGGTGAGGGTATGAGTCACCCTATGGTGGGTGTTGGGTCCCAGCTCTGTGTGTGGGGCAGCATCTGCTGGGAGCTTGGGAAGCTATCCACACTGGGGCTCCCTGCAGTGATGGGTGACTGGTCACAGTGCCCTGTGCTTGGTCTGAGGGAGCTCCACAGCCCCGGGGTGCTGCTGTTGGCCCCAAACCCATCTCCTGCCCCCTGGCGGGATCTGACTTTGGTGCCTGCAGCCAGTGAACATGAAGGGCCTGGGGTTGGGGGGATACTGCTGGGCTGCCCAAGGACCAACCACAGTGGAGGATGCTTGCCCATGTTGGGGCTGATGGTTGCTCATGTCTGGATGTTCCTTGCCCATGCTGAGCTGATGCCCACATCAGGGTGATGCTTGCCCAGGTCTGCATGGTACCTGCCCACATCAGCGTGATGCTTGCCCAGGTCTGCATGGTACCTGCCCACATCAGCGTGATGCTTGCCCAGGTTTGCATGGTACCTGCCCACATCAGGGTGATGCTTGCCCAGGTCTGCATGGTACCTGCCCACATCAGGGTGATGCTCACTGCATCCAGGCTGGGACTGGGGCTCTTGGCCAGCAGCTGTGAGGCAGCTGCATTGGTCTGGCCCTGTCTCTGGGTGGGAATGAGACCCCACCATAACCCCTTGTGGATGTGGAGGTGCTCACAGGGGAGGGATCTCTGAGAATGAGGGCTGAGGAAGAGCTGGAGCACCCCTGTGTATGCAAACATCCTGGGAGCAGAGCAAGTGACCTGGGCATTTCTGGGGTGACACCATCCACCCATCTCCCCTCACTTCCTGCTTGCTGCCGTGGTCCCTGGCGCTTCCTCCTAGCTGCTTGCAGAGCCATATTGTGGTTTCCTCCAGGCCATGCTCAACTCTGAGTTCTTACCATCCCCCCAAACCCTGGGCCACCCCAAGCATTTCTGTGCTAGGAGGTGACAGGATCATCCCAACCCTGCTGGGTGTGAGATGTCTGAGATACCACCTGCCACGGGTTGATGGCAGCAACTGTGTCCAACACTGGGGGCTCTCTCTCACCACTTCTGCACTTCATGCCACCCTCCCAGTGCCAGCAGCGGGGCTGTGAGCCCCCCAGTTTTGGCCACTGGTGGCTCAGACCTAGACACCCCACAGAGGATCCCATGAGCATGTCTGCATCCTGATTGTGGGATGAGGCTGTCAGTGAGGGGGGGCACACCCTCTCCATGCCCAGGAGATGGTCTAGGGATTAGAGAAGCCCCCTGAGCAGCTGGTGGTGGGAGAGTGTTGTACAAAGTGATGTCCAAGGAAGTGATGACAGAAGACTCCTTTTTGGAGGGCTGGGTGAGCTGGGCAGGGGTGGTGGCCTGGGCAGAGGTTTGGCTTTGGGGTGGTGGCTGTGGGAGAGCCGCCCTCTCTGCCCCCCCTTAGAAGAGAGGCCTAGATAAAGGGTATGAAAGGGTAGATAAAGGGTAAATAGATAAAGGGTGGCATTCAAGGTGCTGCTCAGATAAGGGACAGCACATAAGGCACTGGTTTGCCACTTCTCTAATGGCAGAGGTGGCACCAGTCAGACCCTGCCTGGAGCAGGACTGGCATCCTTTGGGCATGGCTGCACAGGGGTCCAGGAAGTGCAGGGGGTGATAGGGCACCCAATATACCCCAGGGAGCCATGGGGAGACATGAAACCCAGGGATGCCACAGCAGCAGATGGTGACAGGTGGAGCAGGCAGAGCAGTGGGGAGGGTGTTTTGGGAAACTGGGGTGTTATTTGTGCCTGAGCTCTGTGGGTGCCCATCCTGCTGGTCCCTGAGATGGTGGGGCTAGGGGCTGCACAGGACTGGGTGGGGCTGAGCCAGAAACCCTCCTGAGCAGTCCCCTTCCAGGAGATGGGGCTTGTCCTGGCCTGAGGCTTGTCATCTCACTGCTGCTTGTGTTGCAGCCCCCCAGCCACACCCCTGATGGGGGCAAACACCATCCTGGGTGTCTGCACAGATGCAGAGCCCAGCCAGGCTCTTGCTGGAGGCTCTGTGGCTTGTGCACTGTCACCTCTATGTCTCTGGGTCTCTGCACACCTGGGTGCTCCGGCAGCTCCTGCCTGGTGGTGTTGGGAGCAGTGCTGCTCCACTGCCCATGCTCCCCTCCTTCCCTGCCAGCATTCCCTAATGTATGGATGGTTGTGGCTGGTTCCCATGGAAATGGCTGCTGAGAAATGAGGTCAGGCTGACCCAGGGAGAGCCAGCACTCCCTCCCGTCCTCCCCTGCTTGCTGCTCCAGCCAGGGAGGAGTTTCTTCTCCAGCTCACCCCAAGCTAAGGGAAAGCTCTTGTGCACAAGCCATGGTGCTGGGAGGCACATCCCCAGAAGCCATGGCAGTACCAGGGGGCCTCTCCATCCTTGGCCATGGAATCATGGGATTGCAGAATGGTTTGGATTGGATGGGACCTTAAAGTTCCTTTAGTTCCACCCCCCTTGCCAAGGGCAGGGACACCTCCCACTAGACCAGGTTGCTCCAAGCCCCATCCAGCCTGGACTTGAACATTTGCAGGCATGGGGCAGTCACAGCATCTCTAGGCAACCTGTGCCTAGAGGGCCTCACCACCCCCAGAGGGGAGAACTTCTTCCCAATATCCAGTCTAACCGGCTGTTCCTTTTTGTGGTGCAGTGGGAGGTAGCTGGGGCAAGGATGGGGATGGTGCCAGCATGCAGCTCCCCTGGGGCTCACCTGCCTGGGGCTTGGGGTGGAAATTCTGCCCACTGCCTCTGTCCTCTCCTGGATTCAGGGATGCTTCAAAGGTACCTTGTATTTTTATACCCTGGAGAAACTTAATTTCCTGCCCTTGAAAACGCCACTACCCCAGAGGTTTCTGTTGATTGCCTGTCACCTTTCAGTCTCAGGAAGGCAGGAAGCAAGGAACAGGAGGTAGGAGTGGCTGAGCCCAGCTGCTGTGGAGAGGAGGACAGTTCCCATGGTCCCTCTCTCCACTGGTCAAGGTTTTGGGGCTGGGGACATTCCTCACTGAGCCAGGAGAAGCTCCATTTCCAGGATTTCTTGCTGCCATAGCAGCCACCCTGGATCTCCAGTGTCCACTCCACCATAAGGAAGCTTGTGGCACAGAGCATCCCTAGGACCCCCATCCTGCTCAAGGAACTTTGTGGCCACTTGCAAACCAGCTAAGGAAGCAACTCTGCCATTGTTTAGACTGGAGGAAAGAAAACAACCTGCTCTGGGATGTGGCTTCAAGGCTGTGGGCGGCTTTAGGTGTCCCAGAGTCAGATAAGGATCCTGGGCCGTGAAGCACACACAGGGGAGTGAGGCTGGATGCCAGGAAAACGTTTCCAGGCTGCAAAAGTAGTCATATAACCCAAGCACAGCTTTACCATGGGGTCTTAGGAATTGCTTTGTGGGTCTGGGTCTGCTGGGGTTTGGTCTCTTTTGGGGGTTCTCTGTGACCCCCCTGCAGGTGTATCAGGGTTGGGAAGCAAGGCAGGAGGGGCTGGCATAAGGCAGTGCTTGCTCCTCTCCCCCACAGCATCCCTGTGAAGGAGGAGGTGCCCATCACTGAGAGAGCAGCTGGTGTCACCCTGTCCTCCCCGCTGCCCCCGCCCCGCTCCAAGGCGCCAGCACCGACGCCACCCGCGCTGCCCTCCAAGGCCAGCCTTCCCTTCGTGCCAGAGTTTGGTGAGTACTGGGGGGCCTCTCCACTCTTCCCCCATCACAAATCTTGCCTTGGGATATCTGGCTGCCAATCCATCAGCATCCATCCCATGGGTGCTGTGCCTGCCTTCTTGGCAGTTTGTTCCTCTGTCCTTGCTGTGGTCTTTTTCTTCTCTATCCCCTTTCTTGCCTTCTGGGCTGGGGGAGTCAGGGGTGCAAGGCCTGGGCTGGCGGATTTAGGGTGTGTGAGGTCTGAGCTGGGCACTTCAGGGAAGGGGTGTAAGACCTGGGTTGGTAGTTTCAAGGGACGCAAGATGTGGACTGGGGGTTTGGGTGCAGCCTCTCCTATGGCAGAGCAAAGGTTTCTGTGGGTGCTGGAAGCACACACACTCACAGAGGAAAAGTGAACCTATAAGGGGGGTGAAATGCAGATGTCCCTGATTCTGGGATCCCAGGATGCCTTTGCATCCCCCAGCCCCATCCTCAGGGTGTCCCTGGGGCTCAGCCAACTGCAGGGAGCAGTGCTGAGCTGGGGACCCCATTTAGAGGTGAAGGTTTGGCCTCAGGGTGCAGCCCTGGTTGGACTGCACTTCAGCTGGAACAGCTCTGCTGGAAGGAAGAGGAAGGGCTGAGTTGTGTGGGGTGCTGGGTGCCTCTCAAGGGCAGCAGCCCTGCAGGAAGCAGCACTGGCTTAACTGGGATCTGGGGTGTGTTTCAGAAGCTGGGAGAAGCTGTGGACAGGTTATCAGGACAGAGCTTATCTGTTTGTTGGGGGGTGCATGGAGGAAAACTGCTCCCACCCTGATGGGCTTGGGATGCAGAGTTTGCAGGGGGTTTCTGTGGTGCCAAGGTGAGCACCTACCTGCACCCCTCAACCCACTGCAGCCTGAGAGCATCCTTGCCTGCTGCCAGGGCACAAACACCATCATCTGGGTTGTGGTTTTGGGAGGAATCTGATCCAGATTCTCAGTGGGATTTGGGAGTGGGTGTCTGCCAGGGCCAGGTGCTCTGGAGCCACTTGTTCCCTGTGGGGTTACAATCCTGACCAGGATTCCTGCTGATGTGGGTGCTGGGTGAGGAGGAACCATCTCTCACTCCCATCATCATCTGGGATCTCATTTCCACAGTGCACAAGCTCGGGAGCTGATAAGGAATGGGAGAGGAGGGAGGGGAATTCACCCTGGCAAACCAGCTGTGGAAAAATCCCCTGGGAACCCCCAGCAGCAGGAGCTCCCAGGCAGAGACACGAGAGCCTGGATGGAGCCATGGTGCTGGGGCTGGTGTCACCAAGTCCCCTTCTGGTGAGGCCAGGAGTGTCAGGACAGTGCTGGGAGGTGCCACTAGTGGGACTTTACCCTTTCCCAGCTCTTCCCCAAACTCCTTGATAAAACCTTTGTTGACACAAGAATGCGTTGTTATTTGCCAAGGGCAAAGCAAAGGGAAGCCAGCCATGCCTGCATCCTCTCCACAGGCTCCAGGATAGCAGGGGGAACTGGGACCCCATGCTCCACCCCAGCTGATTCCCAGTATCTTCCCTCTCCTTTGTCAGATGACTCAGACTACGAGGACTCGGCGTGGGAGGAGGAATTAGCCAGACCGACGGGGGAGATGGCCAAGGTTGGTCCCACTGTGGGGCTGGAGGTGGGCAGGAGCTAGCAGGGTGACTGGCCCTAAGGACAGGTACCAGCCTTAGGATGATCCAGAGATACTGGTTAGGGCTGGAGGAGCATGTTGGCAGTGGCTAGAGAGGGGTTCTGCCTCCCTGAGCACCCACTGGGTCTCCCATGGGGGATGAAACCCCAGAGATGGAACTCTGCTCTTCAATGTCCTTGGGAAGTATCTATCAGGTCTTTCAGTGGTGCTGGGACTCAAGGGTCCCTGG
Organism: Agelaius tricolor; assembly: GCF_023055355.1. Taxonomy (NCBI): domain Eukaryota; kingdom Metazoa; phylum Chordata; class Aves; order Passeriformes; family Icteridae; genus Agelaius; species Agelaius tricolor. Next base: position 33,682,786 of record NW_027269269.1, read on the forward strand.
GGAGCACACACCAGGTCTCACCCACGTGTCCCCAGGAAGCACTCACTGGTTCCTCTGGGGTCTCTGGGGAGCACCCCCAGCTGTGCAGCACACCACACTGGCATGCCCAGAGTGTGTGCTAGTAGACATCTCCAGCACTGCATCTTGAATGTAATCCCTCTGGATTGTGAATTTCTGCCTGCCTCCCTCGCTCTCTGGGGTGGGAACGGATGGATTTGAGGAGTCCCAGAAGCTGGAGAGGTCCCTGAACACCTGAAGCCCCATCTGCCTTGGCTTGGGAACACCAGGGCCAAGGAGGCAATGCCAGATTTCTCATGAAGCTCCAACATTTTAAGCTGCTATAAAGAACCATCCTGGTGTTCAGCTCCTCCCTTGGCTACACTTTTCTCTCTCTGTGAGCCTCAGCATGCCTCTTCCTGGGCACCCTGGCACTGTGGGCACCCACTGAGCTGGGGATGGGCTGGTGACATGGCATCGTGTCCCCTCTCCTTCCATCCAGCCTGCACCCTCACGGTGTGATGGTGGCACCAAGGAGACCCCAGGTGTCATGGACATATTTTATGAAAAATCCTTTTGCTAGGATTTTTTCTTCTGAGAAGCTGAGAGGCCTCAGAAATGAAATGTAAACAATGATTATCTGCTGCTGTGGAATGCAACAGGTGCATCTTTGATTGGTCTCATGTGGTTGTTTCTAATTAATGGCCAATCACAGTCCAGCTGTCTCAGACTCTCTGGTCAGTCACAAGATTTTATTATCATTCCATTCCTTTCTATTCCTTTGCTAGTCTTCTGATGAAATCCTTTTTTCTATTCTTTTAGTATAGTTTTAATATATAATTTTCTTTTAATATAATATATATCATAAAATACTAAATCACCCTTCTGAAACATGGAGTCAAGATTCTCGTCTCTTCCCTCATCCTGGGACCCCTGTGAACACCCCCACACCCAGGTGTCACCCGTGTGTGTCTCTGCAGGAGGATGCTGAGCCTAGGATGGGGCGACCACGCTCTGTGCGTTTCAACAGCCTCTTCAGTGAAGATGAGTTTGGTGAGGACCAGCCCAGTGCATCCCCTGCCAGGTACGAGCTTGGCACATGTGTGTGATGATGCTGACGTGCTCTGTGTGTGTATAGGCAAGAAATATCTGTACCAGGGGCTGTTTTTTTTTTTGTGTGTAGGGGATGTTAGCACAGGCAGAGAGCTCCTGTGTATGGCAGAGCAGGTGAGTGTGCAGGTCAGGGCTTCTTGTGCATGCACAGCTCCACAGTGGGCACACAGAGGGGCACACACAGGACCTGTGAATGGGAGTACGTGTGAGTGTGTGTGAGCAGAGAGCAGCTCTGCACATCACTGGGTTGGGGCTGCAGTCTTGGGGGTGCCCCTGTCGCCCCTCCCAGAGCTGGGACTCAGGCCTGGGCTGTCCCTGGGACTGGGGGGCACACCGGGACTCCACTGAGGGGACTGTCCCCAGTGTCCCCGCTTGCATACAGCTGGCCTGCATTGCCTGTGCCTCAGGGGAGGTCACAGGGAGGCTGAAGCATGCCGGGGAACCTCAGCCCCTCCCGGGACCTGCCAGCTCTTAACCCCCTCCCTCGGCTCCTCATCCCCAGTGGTGGCAGCAGCTGGAGTGACAGGGAGCCCAGCCTGCACCCGCCTGCCCCCGACGCCTTCCCTGGCAGCAGCCCCGGCACACTCAGTGACAGCATGGAGGGCACCAGTGCCACCAGCCTGCTGTCACCCACCATCAGAGAAGGGTGGCTGGACAAGAACCCGCCACAGGGGTGAGTGATGTACTGGGGGTCCCTGTGTGACATAGAAGCGTAATTGTCCCCTCCTTTTCTCACCTGTCATTCCTGCTCATGGGGGTGTGCTTTTGCTTTGGTGAAAATCCATTGCTAGGGGTTCCTTCCACTCCCTTCTAACCTGTGATTTAGGCTAGAAACACTCATTTTTTGTGAGAGAGCCTTCTCTCACCAGTTGTTGTACTGACTTTGCTGAGAAGGGGAGGCTGCAGCTCGACCTTCCTCTCAGACCCTGCATCACTGGGAAAAGAGCTGCTTTTCCTCTGGGGGAGCCCTGGAATAGTAGTGACCACAAGAGAAGCTGTCAGGGATGAGGTGGGGTGTCTGGACTGAGCTGTGCATTTGGGATTGCTGGGTTTGCTGCAGGAGGAGGTGGTGATAGCCCCTATCCCATGGGATAGCAGCCCCAAATCCTGGGCTCATGGGGGATAGTCAGAGCAGTGCAACAGTAAAACAGGGGAAGTGCTGGGCTTGTGTCTGTGTGCTCCAGGGTGAGCGAGCCAGGGAGTCATGGGGAACCAGTGATCCCCAGGGAGTCTAGTGAACCCAGTGAGCACAGCCAGCACAGTGTGCACAGGGAGCCCACTCAAAGAGCCCCTGCACTAGCTGGGAAGCAACAATCAAGCAGGAGATGAGACAGGAGCTTCTTAATCTGGGCTCCGAGTAAGCCCCGAGGCAGCAGTTCCACCGAGGAGGAGGAAGCTCAGCTGTTTGCAACAGAGTAGCCCTGCTGCTGGGGAAGTGAGAGCAGCTGGAAGGTCCCTGGGAAACCCCTGCTCCAGCAAACCTTTCCTAAGTAAACAAGCACTTGAGCAACCATGTTCCTGCTGCCACAGCCCCACCAGCATGGGGGGACCTGGATGTTTGGTGCTGGTAGGAGGCTGCATGGCAGGGCTTGCTGGAGCTGTGTTGGAAAGGGCTTGGCTCCTCCTGCAGCCCTAATCCTAAAGCTATGGGCTGAAGAGTGTTCTGCCTTTTCCTGTGGTGCGTGGTTGGTCTGCATTCTCAGCTGGGGAGGGCAGAGGGGTCTCTGGTGGGCTGTCTTCCAGACATCTGTCATCTGTATCCCCATCCTGATAGAGATGCATGGCTTCTCCCTCTGCTCTGGTGCCACTGACCCCTCCTGGATTGAATCCTGCCAAGCTGTTAGGGGCAGCCCTTGTTCTCAGCTCCATGTTTTAATTGGTGCCTGGAGGAAAGCGTAAAGTCCCCATTGCTATCCCCAACAGCAACATGAGGGCACAGGGAGAGGGCACAGGATCAAGGGCTGGGGACTTCAAGGGCTGGCTGGGACAGGCCTCTTATCCCTGTGCAGGATAGAGGACTGGGGATATAGCATCAGACCAATGGTTGGGGACACAAGGCAGAATGGAGGGGTGGGGACATGGCATATGATGGGGGGTTGGGGACATCGAGGGCTGGGGACACAGGGCAGGATCAATGCTGAGGTGGCCCCAGGCTTTTGGCAATTGGGGCGTGAACACGCAAGCAGAATCATCCTGAGTTCAAGGGCATCCCCTCCAATGGGTCCCTCCCATCCCCTCCCAGGTCCTACATCTACCAGAGGCGCTGGGTGAAGCTTGACACTGACTACCTCCGCTATTTTGACAGTGAAAAGGTGGGTGAAGAAGATGGATCTGGGGGTTTGGGATGAGAAGGTGGCAGAGGAGCTGCCCCAGCAGGGCCACCTCCCTCTGGCCATCCCAGCTCAGAGACATGGCTGTACCAAGGGTCAGTATCCCAGGGAGCAGCCATGGCTGGGTGCTGGGGATGAGGCTCAGAGTCTCCTGGACACTGGAGCTGGAGCATTGGGAGCCTGGGGCACTAACAGCCCCGTTTGACACAGACATGAGCAGCGTGTCTCCCACTCCCTGACCCAGGATACCTACTCCAAGCGGCTCATCCCCGTCTCCTCCATCTCCCGCGTCTCCAGTGTTGGGGACCAGAAATTTGAGGTTGTCACCAACAACCGCAACTTTGTGTTCCGGGCTGAGAATGATGGTGAGTGACAGTGACAGTGACAGGGGTCCCTGTTCCCCAGCTCCTCTCCCTTCCCAGCCCAAGGGATGGCTCCTGGGCTCAGGCTGATCCTGACCCGTCTCGCCTTTGGCCCCACAGCAGACCGCAATGAGTGGATACGGACCCTGCAGCAGATTGCGGAGGAGCGGAAGGGCAAAGCTGCAGTGAGGACATCGATGTCCTTAGCCACTGACAGTGCCACTGAGCTAGCTGATAAGAGTGGCTTCCTGGAGCTGCGGGGCTTTAAGCACAAGCTCTTTGTGGTGGTGGCTGGGGACAAAGTGTTCCTTTACAAGAATGCGGAGGTGGGTTGCTGGGGGGACTGTGGCACTATGGGGAACCCTGATGCCCCTTCCCTTTGCACCCCCAGCCTGAGCAGAGCAGCAGTGAGCCAGGGCACCCAGGCCTGCCACCATCCCTCAAACAGGGACAGCACAGAAGCCACAGGGTGCTGCCCTCTGAGACCCCCTCTCTGCTGGCTCTGAGCCTTGGGAGCTCCCAGGAGCGTGACACCCACTGTAGCTGCTTCCAGAGTCTCTGGTGCCCTAGGTACACCCAGGATGAGAGCTGGGCAGTGAAGGGACAGAGTTATACCAGCTCCCAGGCGTTGGATCCCATCATCCATCCCCCCCTCATCCCTTGCCCACGCTCCCCCACCAGGACTATCGGCTGGGGATTGGCATCACCTACATTGAGATGAATGTGGGGAATGTCAAGGAGGTGGATCGCCGGGGCTTTGACCTCACCACACCATACAGGATCTTCAGGTGAGCCCAGGGTGGGGAGGGGGTGCTGAGGGTGCTGCCCACCCTGAGCCATGGCATAGCTCACCCCCATCCCTCCTGGCAGCTTCTCTGCTGACTCGGAGCAGGAGAAGGAGGAATGGGTGGAGGCCATGCAGCAGTCCATCACTGAGGCACTCTCCAACTCGGAGGTGGCTGAGAGGATCTGGGCAGTGGAGTCCAACCGCTTCTGTGCCGACTGCGGCTCCCCCAAACCCGACTGGGCCTCCATCAACCTCTGTGTCGTCATCTGCAAGAGATGTGCAGGTACCCATATCCAGAGGGGCACAAATGGGGATCCCTGGGGACCCCCAGACCTTTCCCACCCCAAAATGGGTCCCTAATGGCTCATCTCACTGGCAGGGGAACACCGGGGATTGGGCCCTGGCATCACCAAAGTCCGGAGCTTGAAGATGGACAGGAAGGTGTGGACTGAGGAGCTGATCGAGGTAGTGGCACAGACGAGTCCCAAAAAGCCCTTTTTGGCGGCAATCCCTCTGCATTATGGAGCTGCTGGCTGTGGGCTGGGGGGTGCTGGAGCACGGCAGGGTTCTTCCAGGCTGATTCCAGGCCCTTGAGGGGACACCATGGTGTGGCTTGGCTAGGGAGAGGAACCCCAGCAGCCTTTCATTCTGTCCCTGAGGACTGCTGGCAGCCAGTTCAGCATGCCGGTAGGGACAAGCGGCACTTGTGTGCCACAGACAGACGGTGTCTCTTTGTCCGTGGGGCCGAGGCTGTGGGGCCGTGGCTGTGGGACGGGAGTAGGCCCAGGGGCAGAGCATTGCCCCGAAGCGCTATGGCCGCCGGCGCGGAGGAATGTGCCGGCGCGGCCAGGGCCAGGAATGGGTGGGCGGGCGCAGCTGGGATTCGTTTCAAGACCTAACCCAGCAGCCATTTCCCGCCGGCAGAGCCTGCCTGGCTCCGTTCTTCCCATCCATCCTGCTCAGATCCTGCATTCCTGCTCGGCGTCCCACCCGCGCAGCCCCCGCCTCCAGCACTGCCTGCTCCCCGAGCTCCCAAACGCTTCCAGCTGCTCCTGCGGCTGCTCCCTTTGCCCTCCCCTCTCTGGGAAGCCTGCCCGAAACCACCCCAGCATCCCCAGGGCTGCGGTTCGCACCGCCCCTTCTCCGCTCTCGCTTGCACCCGTTCCAGCCCTGAGAGCTGCTGGCGGTGCCCGTGGGTGTTGAGGAGAGGTGTATCTCCCTGATGAGTCTCCGAATGGCATTCCTCAGCTGCGGGTAGCGGGATGGCAAGGGGCCACCAAAAGCGCTTTGAATCTGTCCCCGTGGGTACCGAGCACCACCCCACCTCCCACAGCTGGGCGCTGCTTTCCAGATGTGCTTTTCCGGGGCAGGAAGGGGAGCTGGCGGCTGTGGGGGCTGTCGGATGCTGCGTGCCTGCAGTGGGTGGGTTGGGTGGGTGGCTGCACCTGCACCCTGCCCACCCCCGCTGCCCACTCCGCTACACCACCCATGCTCTTCCTGCACCCCACTGTTCCTCCGGGCATCACCCTGCCCCCCAGCAAAGCTCCCCACATGTCCCGGCAGTGTGGTCGCATTGGCGTCTCCTTGTCATTGTTTCCACAGCTCTTCCAGCGGTTTGGCAACGTAATGGCCAACCAGTTTTGGGCTGCAAATGTGCCTCCCAGTGAGGCCATCAGCCCTACCAGCGGCAGCCAGGAGAGGAAGCGCTTTCTCATCGCCAAATACCGGGAGGGCAAGTACCGTCACTACCACCCACTCTTCGGCAACCAGGAGGAGCTTGACAGGGTCAGTTCCCCCAGGGATGGGCACCCACTTCGGGGTTCTGCCTGAGCTGGGGTCCTGAGGCTCTTTGGGGAGTGAAGTCGGTGTCCAAGCAGACTGCCCACCACACCTCCCTGCCTGTATCCCCCCAGCCCCCATTGCACACCCTTTGTCCTCACTGTGCAGGCCAAGCCAAAGTCTGGAGTCTCAGGAAGGATGAGCCAGCTGTGGGGACAGGGTAACATCTCTGCCGTGGGGTGTAGCCAGCTTCATGTCCAGGCTGGAGAGCCTTGTCCGAGATGGGATCTCCCTACCACAGCCAGGCAGCCCCAAGGTCTACCTCTCCCTGGCTTGGATATTGTTTTGGGTTCAAGCTCTGGCCTGGATGGGGCTTAGGGGAGCTGGTGCTGGGGGCACTCCCCAGCTGAGGCAGCTTGACATCCCTCCCCAGGAGTACCTGGCCAGCACTCCTAATCACCGCCCGCGGCACTCATTCCCAGTGCTGACTGTTGGCAGGGTGCCAGACTAGAGCGGTCACACAAGGAATATGACATATGGAATGCCATCCTGGCACTCTGGCTGCTGACCTTCGCCTCCTGCTCTGCCATGGCTTTGCCCCTGCCGTGGCTTCTGCAGTGTTTTACAAGCGGTGGGGGTACATGGGGGGCCCAGTCAGCCGAGGGAATTCGCATGTGGGCTTGTTTGTTTTCCTACTCTGCCTTGGCCGGCCCGCCCCGCTGCCGTATGACTTCACCCCGGCTCCTTAAGGGAGGGATTCGCTGCCGGCTCCAAACTTTTTCTCCCAGTTTGAGCCTCCTTTGTTCTGACCAGGCGGCTGGGAGGCGGCCGGGAGGCGGCCGGGGGTCCGGCAGCTCACTGAACTCTCCCGGCTCCTTTTGCCGGGGGTCTCCTCCTCCTCCTCCTCCTCTTCCTCCTCCTCGGTGGGAGCCATCAGCTTCACCACGGGCCTCCTGGCTCTGCTGCAGGCTCTGTGTGCGGCCGTCACCACCAGTGACCTGGCAGAGACGCAGGCTCTGCTCTTCTGTGGGGCATCGGTGACCTGTGACACCGGGGACCCCCAGTGCCCAACGCCCCTGGCCCTGGCTGAGAGGAGTGGGCAGCGGCTGCAGATGGAGTTCCTGCTGCACAACAAAACCTCAGGTAAGGGCTGACCCCCTTGAAGCTCCACCATGAGCTCACACCCACTGACAACATTCCTGGAGTTGCTGCTGGGCTGTTCTTGGGGACACAGCTGTGCTTTGAGCTGGTCCCAGCTCTGTGTCCTGCCCAGCAGCTTCCTGGCGGGAGGCTCTCCATCTGCTGGCACTGTCGAGGGTCTGTGTACCCCGTGAGAGGGAAGAGAGGCTTTGGGGAACCCCTGCACCCCTGGGGGCTCAATCCCAGCTGGGAACACGGGTCTGGAGCCCAGCTGGTGATGGCAGGCTGGCGTTCCAGGTACCAGAAGGGCTAGGAGAGAGTATTCCCACACCATCCTGGCATGCTGTGGGCATTCCAGGCAAGGGACATTCCTCTGTCAGATGGGCAGCCCCCCCTCCAACATGTCCCTAGGGCAGGAGGGCTGACCCCCTAATGACCAGTCCCATTCTGCTGGCTGTGCACCCTGGCCCCTGGACTTGACTCCAGGAGGGCTGACAGCTCCCATGGATCTGCACCCTAATACAGTTGTTGGGCAAGTGGGCAGGAACACTTGGGTAGGTGGAGCAGAGGTGTGGGGGGCTGGCCAGCACCTGCCAGAGCTGTCCCCTCCCTCCTCGCGTCGGCAGCCAAGTCTGTCCTGCATTCCTGCGGAAGTTGGAATTTGCCCAGGTCTGGGGCTGGCCCAGCTCTTCCTGATTCGTCAGCACTAAAGGTGTCTGGGAGAGCTGTGAGGCCTCCCAGGCCACCCCAGAGCCAGAGAAATCCAGAGCTTGGGCTCACATTGTTCCCATCCAGTCCCAGCTCAATGCTTAGGGAGCGGCTTTGGGGAGGACTCAGGATGTGGAATGACTCCAGGCAGCCCTGGATTTGGATACCAGCGCTGTTCCTTGCACCCCAGCTGTGCTGTGGTGGGAGCTCGGGGTGCAGCCTGTGAGATGCTCCTTGTGCTGAGATGGGGCAAACCCAGCTGCCTTGTGGGGCTGGGGGAGGAGGGCAGCTCCCCATGACAGACTGATCTTGCTGCTTGCAGAGCCGCCACGCCTGGAGATGGTGTGCAGTGAGGAGAAGCCCTACTCTGTACACCTGCCCTCCATCACCCACAATGGATTCCTCTACAAGACCCCCTCCATGGTCAAGCCCATCAGTGAGCGCAAGGGCCTAGAAGGTATGTGTGTGAGGCAGGGAAAAGGGAGCTGGGAGGTTGCACCCTCCCCTGTTCTCTCAGGCATTGAAAAGGTGGTGGGGAGGTGCAGCACTACTTGGTAGCCTGGTTTGATTGGTGGTCACATCAGATGGGCCCCCAGTGGTGCTCAGGCTGGTTTGGTGGGTGCCATGGGGTGGGCCAGAGCTCAGGGAGGCTGCTCAGGGCTCTCCTGTGCTGTGCAGAGTTCAGCAGGAGGTGGTGCACGCTGCAGGATGGCGTGCTCAGCTACTACGAGAACGACCGTAACACTGTGCCCAATGGCGAGATCAGGGTGGAGGAAATTGTCTGCCTGGTGAACAACCCACTCCATGCCCATGGGTAAGGCTGCACTCCCTGGAGCACCCCAACAGCCCCTCTGTTCCTGCATGGCCTGGCACAGCTGCAGTGGCCCCCATGAGGGGTGTCACCAGGGGACTGCAGTCCCCAACCCCACCAGTGGCCCCTGAACCGATGGCTTTGCAAGGATTCTGTGTAAATAGTTTGCAGTCCCTTTGGAGCATCTTTCCAATACTTTTGTAACACCTTTGCAGCCTCTTTGCAGCTGCTTTGTAATCCCTTTGGAACCCCAGTCCAACTCCTTTGTAACCATTTTGTGGCCCTTGTGCAGTCCCTATGTCTCCTGTTGGAATGTGTCTGGCAGCACAGGGATGCTGGACTGCCCAGGCCATAGTGGGGGGATCCCATGTTAGATCAGCCATTGTCAGAGCCATCAGCAGCCATGCAGCAGGATGCTCCCACCCCTGGAACGCCCCTATCACCCACTCAGCTCTATCCCACCCCTGTGGGTACCCAGGCTCTGCTTTTCCTCTCTCCTGAAGGATCGAGAGCACGTTTGAGGTGTACACCGAGGCAGATCGACTCTACCTCTTTGGGCTGGAGAGCCCTGCCTCTGCTCGAGAATGGCTCAAGTCTATTGCCAAGGTGGGATGCAGGGGCCTGGGGTGGCCCTGGGTGCTGGTGGCAACTGGACACAGTGGTGCTGATGGATTCCTCTCCTCTCTGGCTCAGTCCTTTGTCCATCCCTGTGCCGAGGAGCTGCTGGCACTAGACTTTGAGCGGCTTGGCCGTCTGCATTACAAAGGGGGTCTCACCCTGGAGCGTGCCCAGGAGGGCTGGTTTGCCCTGGTTGGCTCCACTCTCCACGTCTGCTCTGAGGATGGCCGTCGGCAGGAGCCTCTCCAGCTGCGCAAGCTGCAGGAGCTCTGTGAGTACCCCAGCCCTGCTGGCAAGACCCCCCTGGCTGGGGGCAGGGCGTGTCCCCCAAATCCTGCTCTAGGATACTCCTAGCTTTTGGTGGGAGGCTGGTGGATATCGCTCCTGTGGAGCTCAGAGTCCCTTGAAAGAGAGGGAATGCAGCTGCTCTTTTTCCTCTCCGTCCTCTTCCCCCTCTCCATCCTCTTCCCCATCTCTGCTTGTCCCAGAGCTGGACCTGTGGGTCTAGGGGAGCTGTGGCACCCCATGTTCCCGTAGGTGATGGGCTCCCTGCCTTCCTTTCCAGCCATCCAGGGGGACCATGAGGTTCTGGTGCTGGTGGAGAGGCGGAGGTAAGAAGGTGGGGGAAAAGCCCCCCTCCCCCCAGCCAAATATCCCTCCTTGTTCTGGAGTGTCTTTACCCTCCCTGCCATGGCTATGGACCCCCAAAACTGAGTTGTGCTCACCTGCAGGCCCCCAGGGCCAGCCTTCCTGGGGGTTGCAGATGTGCAGTGGGGTGTGGGGGGAGCCCCCTGCTGAGCCTAGGCGTGCTGGCAGGACGCTGTACATCCAAGGGGAGCGGAAGCTAGATTTCCTGGGCTGGGTCCATGCCATCCAGAAGGCTGCGAGCAGCTCGGGAGACACCTTGTCGCAGCAGCAGCTGACGGAGTCGGACGTCCCACTGCTGGTGGACCGCTGCATCGACTACATCACTCAGTGCGGTATGGATCAAGGCCTGGCATGCTGGCAGGGACCAGAGTGTGGCATTCAGGTCACCCCACTGGTGTGGTGTGGCAGGCTGAGAACCCTACATGCTTGTGATGCATGATTCCTTCCCTCCCTGAACATCCAGCTCTGTGGGAGGGCTCCATCTCTAGCAGGGCTTTGTCTCCAGTCACCGGAGCACCTGCAGGATGGGATACTCTGTGGCACCCAGCAGTGTTTGATGGTGGGCCGGGAGTGGGGTCTGTCTCCTGCAGAGGGGGTCTCATTCCCACTGGCTCCATCACAGGGCTGACATCTGAGGGAATCTACCGCAAGAGCGGGCAGAACTCCAAGACCACCAGCCTCCTAGAGGTGCTGCAGCGGGATGCGCGCTGCGTCCGCCTGAAGGAGGGCGAGCACCACGTGGATGATGTTGCCAACACCCTCAAACGCTTCTTCCGTGACCTTGGGGATGGGCTCTTCACTCGGCGGTGGGCCCCAAACTGGCTGTGGGCAACAGGTGAGCCCTGGGAGCTGCTTGGGGGTGGCAGAGGAGGGGTGTGGGCCACCCAGTTCTGTGCAGCCAATTTGTCCCCTTCATGGGTTGGAGAAGCATGTCTGGGCTCCATGTGTTCACCTGTGCTGGGGTCTCAAGTGGTGGGTGGAGAGTGGAGTGTGTTCATGTTGCCCCTGTACAGACTCATGCTCTGGCAAAGGCAGGGCTCAGCCAGGGGAGACAGCCAGATCCCTCTTCCCTTCTGGATCTGCTCACTGGACACTTGGGATAGATGCACCCTGCAGAAAAACGGACACAAGCTGTGGTGCCATGGAGCTGGGATGCTCTGGCTTCAGAGAGCCGGGATGCTCCAGCCTTGTGATGCTCCAGCTCTGTGGAGCTGGGATGCTCTGGCCCCATGGTGCTGGAATGCTCCAGTCCCATTATGCTGGGATGCTCTGTTCCCCTGAATCTGGGATCATCTAGCCCTGCAGAGCTGGGATGCTGTAGTCGCATGGAGCCGGGGTGCCCTGGCCTCACAGGTCTGGGACGATTCAGCCCCATAAAGCAGGTGTGCTATCACCCCATGGACCTGGGATTCTCCAGGCCTAAGATGCTCTGGCACCTTGGAACTGGCAGGTTCCAGCCCCATGGAGCTGAGATGCTCCTTCCCCATTCAGCTAGGGTGCTCCAGCCCCATGGAGTTGGGACAGTCTGGCCACATGGAACTGGAGTGCAGTGGCTCCATGATGCTGGGGTGCTCCAGCCCCATGATGCTGGGTTACTCTGGTCCCATAATTCTGGGATGCTTCAGCTCTGGCATGCTCTGGCTCTGCAGACCTGGGATGTTCTCTGGCCTCATGGATTTGGGATGCTTCATCCCCACGTTGGGACAGGAGAAGGGAAGTGAAGTGCATAGAGGGGGGATGGTGTGGCCCTGAGCCCTAATCTGCACTTTTTGCTCCTCCATGTTCATTCTCTCCCTCTGGCAGCGCTGGAGGATGAGGAGGCAAAGGTTGGCGAGTACCGGCAGCTCTTGGCTGCCCTCCCTCCAGTGAACCGGGCCACGCTGAAGGCGCTCATCAATCACCTCTTTCGGTATGGCATCGACCCCCTGGGCATCAGCCTCTCCACTGTGGGGTCCTTGGTGGCTCTGGGGTGTGAGAGAGCCCTTGTCCTTTCGCTCATGTCCCCAGCAAGGAAAGGAGAGGAGTTTGGGGCCAAGCTGTGCCTGATGCCAAGCATCGTGTCCTGCAGGGGCGTTGAAGAGAGGGGTCCGGGGAGGGCTCTTGGGCAGGAATCTTGACAGAGTTTCTCACAGGGTCCAGTGCTTCTCTGGGGAGAACCAGATGAACACACACAACCTGGCCATTGTCTTTGGGCCCACACTCTTCCAGACGGACGGGAAGGACTACAAGGCAGGACGTGTGGTGGAGGACCTCATCAGTCACTACGTGGAGATCTTTAACGTAGGTTCACCCCTGGGTCCCAGTGTGTGGGCATTCACAGGGAATGGAGAGGTGGAAGGAAAAGGAAGTCAGGTCTGCTCTGTCTGTAGACATCTTGCTTTGGAGACAAGGGGAGAGAGGAACATGTCTTTTCAAACCTTGGAAAGCAGAAGCCTGTAGCCAGAAAGGTCTGGTCAGCCCTGATGGCTTCTCTTCCCTGGCAGGTCAATGACCAAGAGATGAAGAAGCAGCAGGATGAAATCACAGCCATCATGAAGATGCGGGAGGCATCATCCAGTGGAACACAGGTGGGTCCTGGACATGGGGACGTCTTCTCCTGAGGCCCTCAGTGTCTACTGTAGCATGGACATGCCCTGGGCAACGGATGTCCACACTGGTGGGGGGGATTTCACTCACACATGGGAAGCTGCAGGTTGAAACTCTTTACTGTTGTCCTCCAGCAAGCTGGGGACTTCATCTGTACTGTCTACCTGGAGGAGAAGAAGACAGAGACAGAGCAGCATGTCAAGGTGAGTGGTGGGGCAGAGGGTGAAGAGGGGACAGGGGTCCCCTTGTTGTATGCCCAAGCCTCTGTGGTGGCATGGGGACTCATGCTGAGCTGGATGTCTATGGTGTGGGGATGGAAGGGCCCTGGGCACTGACTGATGGAGACTTGCCCCCTCCCTCTCAGATCCCAGCCACGATGACGGCTGAGGAGCTCACCTTTGAGATCCTGGACCGGCGGAAAATTGTCATGAAGGAGAAGGACTACTGGAGCTGCTTCGAAGTGAATGAGAGGGAAGAGGCAGGTTGGTGCAGGGGCATGAGGGTGGTGATGAGGAGTAGAGAGATGGAGATGGAGGTGGGGATGATGTTAGAAGTGGAGATGGGGATGCAGATGGGGATCAAGTGGGGATGAGGATGGAAAAGATGATGGACATGGTGGTGCAAATGGAGTAAGGATGGGTATGGAGATAGAGATGCAGATGGAGATGGGAATGGATATAGGAATGGGTATGAAAAATCTCCCCTTGTGATTGCACCATGGAGCAATCTGGGATGGGCTCCAGGTGCTCAGGGGAGGACAGTTGCTTACCTCATCCAGCTTGCACATGGCTGAGAACTGCAGATGGGCTGAAGTTTAGGCCAGGGCATCTGTCAGGATCCTTAGGAGTTCAAGTGCCTTTGAAGCTTTGATGGGGGGAGGTGTCCAGCTTCTCTGGCCACCAAAGTGAGCAGCCTTATGCTGGCCATAGACAGCAGCAAGGGAGAGATCAACAGAAACAGGATGAGAGCCTGGTCCTGTCTGCTGGTGCCTTGAGCTCCTGCTGCCAGTAGGTGGGGGTCAGTCTTTTCTAGGTAACAAGTGACAAGAGGAAATCGCCTCAAGTTATGCCAGGGGAGTTTAGGCTGGATATTTGAGAAAATTCCTTCAACTAAAGAGTTGTCCAGCCCTGGCACAGGCTGCCCAGGGCAGTGGTGGAATGTCCCTGGAGAAATTGACAAGACCTGTGAGTGTGGCACTTGGGGACATAGTTTAGTGGCAAGGCCATGTCAGATCCTCAGGACACAAGTGGGACACTCTCTGGATGGGAGCTGGCCCTGGGTGCACTTCCTGAGACCTGACTGTCCCCTGACTTACAGAGCGGCCCTTGCATTACTCGGAGAAAGTTCTGCCCATCCTGCACTGCCTGGGCACAGAGAGTTACCTGGTGGTGAAGAAGCAGATGTCCATGGAGAACATGCTCATCTACCTTGGTGAGAGGAGCCATGGTCTGGGCAGGGAGAGAAGGAAGCGGATGGGATGGGATGGGATGGGATGGGATGGGATGGGATGGGATGGGATGGGATGAGGATTGAACACTGATGGGGATGCAGAGTGGAGGGGAGAGGATGGAGAAGGGATTGGGAATGGGGAAGAGGATGGTATGAGATCCAAGTAGGCACCAGCTCAGTTAGCATGTGACTTGGAGTGCCCTGATATGGTGTCATGGCCAAATGCTGTGCCCAGAGGAGTAGGGAAGCTGGTCCTGCCTGCCCTGCCTGGCCTGGGAGTTGAGGGGCAATGCCAGGACTCTACAGCAGCTGGAGGGCTGCTGTTACAGGGGGCAAGGGTCCGGCTGTGCCCTCCTTGGGGGGCCTGTCCCTCCTGGGGGGCTGGAGCCGCTCAGGCATGTGCCTCCAGCCAGCAGAGTGGGTGACTGCAAGCATGGCATGATGAAATTCCGGGAGGAGAGGAACCTGCTGGGGCTTGGGCTGAGCACTGGCTTCCATGATCGCTACTTCATCCTCAACCACTCCTGGCTGCGCCTCTACAAAGAAGTGCGGGTGAGCCCTGCCTCCTCCTTCTCCTCCTTCTCCTCCTTCTCCTCCTTCTCCTCCTTCTCCTCCTTCTCCTCCTCCTCCTCCTCCTCCTCCTCCTTCCTCTTCCCCTTCCCTTTCCCCTTCTCCTTCTTCCTCTTCTCCTTCCCCCTTTCCCTTCTTCCTCTTCTCCTTCCCCTTCTTCCTCTTCTCTTTCCCCTTCTTCCTCTTCTCTTTCCCCTTCTCCTTCCCTTGCCTTTCCCTTCCCCACCCTGCCCTGCCCTGTCCTGCTGCACTGTGACTTTGTGGGGATTCCCTGAGGACAGGGGACTCATGTGGGCTGACATTACTCAGGCAGTGCAGGCTGCAATGGGGTTGCCATGGCACAGCTCAGGCAGCCGAGGGCAGTGTGGGCAGTGCCAGAGCTGGCCCCTGAAGTGCTGTCACCCAGACCTGGAGCAGATCCCAGAGCTCCTGGTCAGTGCCGGGGCTGAGGGGGGACATGCTGGCATACTGGCTGTGCAGTGACAGCCCCTCTGTGCCCCCAGTTCCTGGTTGCCCTGATGGGACACTCCATTACCACTCCATTACCACTCCATTGCTATGCCCTCCCGTGGGCACAGGGGGGCTGCAGGGAGGGGTCCCCCACCTCTGTTAACCCTTCTCCTCTGTTGAACAGAGCCTGAGGCAGCGGAGCCCCCCCTTGGAGAGCGTGAGTAGGGAGGGGAGCAGGGGGCTCAGCTGGGTGCAGGGGCTCCCATGCCCTCTGCCCTTACAAGTCTGCCCAGGGTTGACCTCAGATCCAGTCCAGGGTCAGTCCCAAATCCAATCCTGCAGCACACATGTGCCAATCACTGGAACTGTCCCTGGTGCTACCAGCTCTCCCCATTGGGCCCTTCTGGCTTGTGGGTCCCGCTGTCCTTCACTCCAGGCAGCCAGAGCTGGGTCTGGGGAAGGGACCAGAGAGGACAGGGATGGGCTGAGCTGCTTCCCCATCCCGCAGGCATTGGATCGGGCTCTTGTAAGTCAACACTGCTTGCATGTGAACATGGATGGAGGGTGCCCAGTGTGGTACCTGCTTCTGGGTCATGACAAGGCACAGCCAGCACTGGAAGGGTCCTCCTGCTGTGCCATGATGGCAGTGGGACACTTAGGAATGTGCTCTGGGCAGAGTGGGTCCAGATCCACCACTGCCATGTCTGTGGCCATGATGCTGAGGAGGGGTATGAGGTGGGATCCCATGGGAAGTGTCTATTGCCAGACTCTCATTGACACCCTGTCACAATATGCAAGTGCTGGTTCCAGCTCAGAAGGCAACTGGCACTGGCTGGAGGGGACAGGCCACCTGTGTCCCTTTCCTGCTACCTGTGGCCCTTGCCATGGGTGTCAGACACATGCTCTGCTCCATGCTGGGCTTCACCCTCCTCCCTGTCACTGCATCACTGCAGCTTTTCCTCCTTGCTGGGGGTGGACCCTATCCCAGCACCGGTGGGGACTGTGGTGGGTGGGGATAGGTCTGGCAGCCACCAACACTGTGCTGGTGCCCTGTTCCCCCAGAGTCACAAGCCAGAGAAGGAGTGGCCTGTCCGAAACCTGAAGGTCTACCTGGGCGTTAAAAAGAAGCTTCGACCCCCGACGTGGTGAGCAGCAAAGGGCTGGCCTGTGGTGCCGAAGGATGAGGATAGCAGTGGAGATGGGGACAGGGAAAAGGACAGGGACAGTTTTGACTGCTGGACCCATCCCCTGCTGGCCAGGCCTCCTGCCACCAGGTGTCAGAGCAGCCCTGTAGCTCGCTTCTGCAGCCCGGTCCAACCAGCAAGGACTGTGCTGTCCCCGGCACTGTCCCCGGCACTGTCCCCAACCCTGTCCCTGCCCTGTCTTTCTCCCGAGCCCTGTTCCTGGCACTGTCCCGGGGTGTGTTTGTGCGGCTGAGGGGATTTGCAGAACTGGGGGAGGGTTTGTGGGGCTGGAGTGGGCAGTTGCAGGGACAGTGGGGGGTTTGCAGAGATGGGGATGGAAGGGATGAGAGGGGTTTGCTGGGGTACTTGGCCAGCAGAGGACAGCTGCGTGGGCTGTTGGGATTCATGTTATCACTCCTCTCTTCCAGCTGGGGTTTTACAGTATTCTATGAAAACGAGAAGCACGAGAAGCAGCAATGGTGAGGGAAGGTGACATGGGATACTAAAGTTCTCCCTGGGACAGACAGACACATGGCAGCTCTCTAGAGGCTTTGCCATGGCAGGGGGAGATGGGGAATCACAGAAATCATGAAACGATTTGGGTGGGAAATGATCTTGAAGATCATGCAGTGGCACCCTCCTGACCTTGGCAGGGACATTAGATGTGTGGAGACAGACTGGCTGAGCACTCCTGGCCCTGTACAGGTTCCCCCTGAGGAACCCCTGCAGCTGTCCCCTTCAATCCCCTGGGGTCTCATGCAGAGCAGCAGCTGAGGTCTCTGGGGCAGGCAGGTGACCCTGGCATGGGCAGAGGGGACATCCTACTTGCCTCTGGCTGCTGACACTGTTTCCACAGGTACCTGTGCTGTGACACCCAGGCTGACCTGCGGGAGTGGTTTGCCACCTTCCTTCAGGTGCAGGTAGGGAGTGGGCTGGATGATCCCTCCCTGTAAAAGCGGGGCACCCCATGGGGGACAGCAGAAACCCTTTGGGGTATCCAAGCATCCCTAAACACCAGCACCCCAGGGCAGAAGAGAGTTCCTGGGGTGGGTGAGTGTCTGTTGTCGCTGACTGTCCCCTCTGCCTGCAGAACGGGGGTGCCCTGTGGCCCTCGGAGCGTCCCAGGGCGCGGGTGGCGCGGCCGCAGCAGGATGCCAGGTTGGGTAACATCTCCCTCATCCCGCTGCGGGGCAATGAGAGCGAGATGAGGAACAGTGTGGCTGCTTTTGCTACTGACCCCCTAACTGTGAGTGATCTGGGGGCACTGGATGCTCCTCCGTGCAGGGCTGCATCCGCCCTGCATCACATGATGGGCGGGTCCTGGTCTCCAAACCTGGGTGGGGGATGTCCTGGCTCCCACTCCTGCTTCCATTCCTTATGTACTGCATCATCTCCAGTGATGGAGCTGGGGGGCAAGCTGATCTTTTGGGGACTGGTGGAGTCCTGGGGGTCCCAAATCATGTGATGCAAAAAGAAGGGATGTGGCCATGCTCCTGATTTTTCCTCTAACAGGGTTGGGTTTTCTATCCTGGTCACAGATCACCTCCCCATCCTGCTGTCTTGTCTGTCTGCAACAGCTGTCCTGCCTGGGGGCTGTCACCCATCGAGTGTCCCTCAACCATGCGGGTGCTGGTGCTGGACTCTTGCCCAGCCACGAGGCTGGTGGTGGGACAGAAATGATCCCACTGCCTCCAAGCTGATGGCTTGGGCCCTCGTTGCTGTTATAAACCAGGGGACAGGGCTGTGCCAGGGAAATCCCCCACCAGCATCAGTTGGGCATCACCCAATGAGTGCTCAGGGATGCCCCAAGGGCAGAGGGCAGCATCTTTGCTGCCCTGGAACTCCTGCACAGGCTCAGGTTTATAACAGAGGGCAGTGGGGAAGGCTCCAGGGGCTTTGCTGTGGGCTATGCTTCACAGTGTGCTTGTGGTGGGGTGGTCTGGTACAGGGGACCAGCACACCAGGGTTCCCAGGGGACAGTGGGTGAGTGTCCCCTGCCATGAGGCCAGCATGGGAAGAGGTTCTGGGACTGCAGTGGGGCGACCATGGTTTCTCTTGCTGGGCATTTTCCCTGTGTCCCCTGGGTGCCATGCTGCCAGTGATGCGCAGACATGGAGGAGGAGGAGGCTGAGGATGAAAGGTGATCTGTCTGCCCTTTGTCCCCAGCTTCTGCGGAACGTCTGAGCTGGAAAACTGACATGCCAGTGAGTTTCCCTCTGCCTGCCTGCCCTGTCCTGATCTGATGACAGTGGGAGCCAATGGCTCTGTCTGTCCTATTGCCATCCTGGCTTGGGGACATGGCATGTGTCCCCAAAGGTGAAAAGGGGTTGGAAGTGCCTGCTCTGTCCCCTTTGCTAACACTTTGCTCTCCACTTGTGCCACAGGTTCATCTCCAAGTGGGGCCACCCTCGGGGTCTCGTGCCAGCCCCGTACTCCGGCACCTGCCAGGGTCCTGTTGCCTCCAGAGCCTCCACTGGGCCTTCTCACCTTCCACTGTGGGGACCACAGGCAGCCAGGAGGGCAGATGGCAGCAAGGCCACCCCCACCCCAGCAGAGCTGGGCTTGGGAGCCATTGCCAGACAGCCCACAGGATGTCAGCCCCTGACTCTGTGCCCCAGCTGCCTTTGGCCACCGCTTCTTTTCCCAGCTCCGGGAGGAGAAGCAGAGCCTGGCTGGGAGCTGCAGTTGAGGGCATTTACGTTTCCTCTTCCATCCCCTTTTTTTAAGTCTTTCTCCTCTAAAGTGATAAGGCAGGTGGGAGCTGCCCTTCCTGTGGGATGCTGCACTAGCTTTTCTCATGGGATGCATGCCTGGCCCCAGGCGCTGCCATCATCCTACTCCCATCGCTCCTGGGGAAGGGTCCCTTCTGTGCTGGGTAGGGCAGGATGACAAGAGCCTCAGTATTCACCCAGCACTTGGAAGGGGGTGCCCCTGGTCTCTGTCCTCCATCCATCACGATGGAGGTGGCAGGAGCAGCCCCTGTGTCCCACTGCCACCTCTTGATGATATTAAAGGTCTTAAGAAACGAAGTGGGAGTGTTCAGGTCTCTGCCAGCCAAACAGGGCAGGGGGGGACACTAAGAGCTGGAAGTGCAGAGGGACAGTCCTGGATGCACCTGCTGGGTGGTTGCCAGAGAATGGGTGCCATGGGGAAGGCAGGCAGTGAGCTGCCTTTTTGGGGACAGAACAGTGGCACCCCAGTCCAACAATCCTCTGCTGTGACTGCTGAGCCTTGCCAGTGCCAGAGTTGGTGTCTGTGCTGGACTGCCACTGTAGATCACCAGGAGGGGGTGGGAGCTGCCAAGAAACACGTGTGCTGGTGTGTTTCAGGGCCTGAGCCCTTGCAGTGTGAGACACAATGGGCATTTCAAAGCCAGAGGCTGGGAGCTGTCTCTTGCGGTCATGGCAGCCATAGGAACTCCTCCCCATAGCCCATGGCTGATCCTGTGTGCTGCTGCTGCCTGCCAGTGCTTGTGACCTTGGAATTTGCCATGGAAACCCTTTGAGCTTCATCTCACAGCCATCGTGGTGGGGAACATCACTGGAGCTCAGCCTGAGTGGCAGAAGGTAGCTGGGACTCTGCTTTCCCTGGTTTCCAGGGATGTGGGGATACTAATCCCCACAGATGTGGGGATGCAGGGCTAATGGGAGGCAGGGGTGCTGGTCCCCAGGGATGGAGGGATGCAGGGGGCTGGGTGCAATGCAGGGCTGGGAGCATCACTCCCTGCTGAGTTGTCTGTGGCAGCCCTGGGTGGGGGTGTCCCGCCGCCCCCTCCTCACGCTGAGCCACCACAGGGGCTGTGGGTGAGTCATGCGTGGGAGCAGGAGGGCTGTCAATCACCTGCAGGCGCTGCCAGGCTGCAGGGTGGTGCCAGCGGGGCTGGCAGTGTCACCTGCACTGCTGCAGGAGCCACTAAGAGGGAGACAGGGAGGGCACCTGTGTCCCCCACGCCCCCCTGAAAACAGCACCACACAACTCAGTTACAGCAGTGTGGGCTCAGGCCCCTCGTTGTTGTGGCAGGGTGAGGACCCAGGTGTTGGGAAGGGCAGGAGAGCCTTCACCACCCCTGGTCTCAGGACCTCTCTCCCATTCTGCTGTGCCAGGTTGCTCCATGGGGCTTCTAGTGCCCGGGACTCTGTGGGCTGGGAGCAGATGCCTGGCACCAAACCCCAGGGATGTGCCAAGAAATACCATTAGTGCTCAACATTGTTAGATATCCACTCACTCACTCACTCACTCACTCACTCACTCACTCACCCATCCATCCATCCATCCATCCATCCATCCATCCATCCATCCATCCCTTTCTCCCTCCCTCTTTCCCCACCTCTATCTCTCCCCTGCCCCACCACCATTCCCTCAATCCACTCCCTCCTTCAGCAGCCTACCTGTCTCTCTGGCCATACAACTGTCCCTCTTACCCTCCTTCCCAGTCTTTCACCACTAGGATGTCCAGCCTCTTCATCTTGCCCTGCTCCAGGAGCTGAACAGACTCTGCAGCTCCCAACCAGCCAAGCTTCCAGCCAAGGCTTGGGTCTGTCCTCCCTGCACCCCTCAACAGACCAGGGGCAGAGTGTGGGGGCAGCAGGGGGATGCTGGGGGCACTTCTGGATCCCATGAGCATGAGATTTGGGGTTCCCTTCATCTCTAACCACATTTTTTTGGGGAAAGGATCAATAGGGAGCTGCTGGTGGCTCACTTGAGGGAAACTGGGAGTGGGCAGGAAGGATGGAATTGTGGTGCTGGGAACCCCTGGGTCCCATAAGCATGAGGTTTGGGGTTCCCCTCACCTTCATACTCTTTTCTGGGGGAAGAGATGGCAGTGAGCTCCTGAGAGCCCATCTGAGGGCAGCCAGGCTGCAGTGATGATCACTGGGGACCTCCTGCCCTGATGTCCTTGAGCCCAGCCAAGACAGGAGGGGCCAGGACACTGTGCCCTGAGCTGGTGCAGCATTGCCTTGTGGAGAGGTGGATCCATCCAGGAGCAGCATGGATCAAGCCTCTCTCCAGCTCTCACTATTCATAGTACTGCGGAGGCAGTGCCATGTGACACCGCACATCGGCAAGTGATTAATTGCAGAGACATTTACAAACAACTTAATAAACTGACACTGAGGGGGTTGGGCGTGTGAGGGTGTCTGCTGGCTTCTCCACGAGCACAGGCTGGGACCTGGCTGAGACCCACAGCCTGTTCCTGGAGTGCTGGAGCCCTTGGCACTGTCCCTGTCCTTGCCCGTGGTCTGCTGGTGCGGTGGCATCAGTGACCTTGTGTGCCAGACATGTAGATTAGATGAATGCCAGACTTGAGTCACGGTCACGGTGCCACCAAGGACAATGCTGCCATTCCTGAGGTGCTGCCTGCCCTGAGTGCTGCCATTCCTGGCTATTGTGTCTTGTGCTGGGGACACCCCACATTCACTGTCCTCATCTCCTGAGGAGGAGCCAGGAGGTGGCTGGACAGCCCGGCATAATGCCACAATCACCCCATGGCAGCAGTACAGATTGTCCCCAGGGGTTCTGCTCTGCATCCCACACCCACAGCAGCTCTGTGTCCCACTGAATGGCTCCTACCCCTGCACTACCCCTCCCCCCTCAGTAATGAACTCAGCAGATTATCAGGTCCTGGGTTATTGCAGAGCAGCCACACTCCAGCAGACTCTAAACTAGTCATTATTTCATCAACAGCCCCATTAAACTGTCACTGGCTTTTTCCAGCCTTTTTCCCATAATTTTCCCCTTTTCCTTGCCTCCTGCCTTTTCTCCATCTATGCTTTTTTTGTCAGAGCGTGTGGCTGCCAACACACTCAGGATGCTCCCAGGGGGTTCACCTCACCCCTCAGCTATCAGTTTACCCACCCAGAAAATGGGATCAGGCTGGGGAAGGATTTGAGGAAATCTACCACTCTCCAGACTGACACAGGAACTCCCCTCCCCCTGCTCCATTCCACTTTCAGCCTGGGCCAGTGATGGAAAAGCTCTCTGGATGTTGGGGAAGGGAGAGAAGAGCCCATGGGAGGGTTTTAAAAGCAGAAAGTGAAGGGGCAGAGAAAAGGCCCAGCTTGCTTGAAGCTTTTTATCCTTCACAGTGCTCTCTCCCCTCTCCATGCTCTGTCCACTCCCAGCTTCCCCCCTGGCAGTCGCCCTCTCACTTTAATAAGAAAAATGAAGGAAATTTAAATAGCCAGGTAAATGTTGGGCTGGTATGGGGGGGAGGAAAGGCTGCAGAGCTGGGTTGTGCCTAGGAGGGTCCCATGGGATGGGGGATCTGCCTCTCCCAACTCCAATGGGGTGCTGGCAGTGCCAGGCACCCAATGCCACATTGCAGGTGATAGGTGTTGGGAGCTTGGTGTCTTGGGAGAATGGGGAAGGGGTTTAGGAAAGGATGTTTGCCCTTGGCTTTGAATGGCCAGGGTGGGTCAAGGAGACATGGCTAAAGCAAGATGGTGATGGGTGGCAGAGATCAGAGCCAGACTGGGATTTTCCCTGCCAGGGGGACCCTCCTAGTGGGACCAGTGAGCACAGCCAGCTGCCAGCCTTCTTCCCAGCAGAGGCCAGTGGTGCCATTGCATCCCAGAGCATGTGGGTCTGGCACGTGAACAAGGATGCTCTGGCTGATGGCTGTTTATCCATCACTGTCACAGCACTGGCTCAGATGAGGATCTGGGTTTGTCTTTCTCCATTAAGTAGATGTTAATTTGCATTTATTTAAAAATAACAGAGCTTTCAATCTCTTTATTAACATCGCAGCAGCAATGCTTCTGGGTTGTCAGCCCAGAGATATTCCTGATGCATCCCTGCCCAGGGCTGGGCACAGAGCCCAGCTAGGATCCCCTGGAGCCAGGATCCCCA
The DNA here is from genome assembly GCF_023055355.1 of Agelaius tricolor. Lineage (NCBI taxonomy): Eukaryota > Metazoa > Chordata > Aves > Passeriformes > Icteridae > Agelaius > Agelaius tricolor. Next base: position 33,706,167 of record NW_027269269.1, read on the forward strand.
GGGAGATGTGTGCAATGTGGGACAAGCAGATACATATAATTGCTGAGTTATCAGCATCCTGGCTGCTGCGTGTCCCCTGGGTGACAGCCCTGCTCCCCTCGGTGCTCCAAGACTTCTAGGGGTGGGGAGAAACAGGGATGAGCTTTTCAGGGATGGTAGGCAGACTCAGTGTCCCTGGGGGCTGTAGAAGGGTCACAGAAGGGATCTGAAGCATCTCTGGAGCCTCCCTGGGGCATCCTTCCCCAGGCAAAGGCTCAGAGCTGCTCCCTGAGCTACAGACAAGACCCCAGCAGGTTCTGCAGGTGAAGGCAGTGAAATCCCTATGGAATCAATCTTTAGGAGCCCTGTGGCTAATGACCACAGTGCTCCAGGCAGTTTCATGGATGTGCCACATGTCCTGCAGGCTGGGCATCTATCCCCTACCCAGCCCTGCACCCGGGTGCATCAGACATGGGTGCAGCTGCAGAGGAGCGGGCACAGCTCTGCCCATCCACGAGTAGATGGCACCTGTCTGGTTCACCAGGAATCCAAAACCTCAGTTTGCCCAAGTTCCACCTGCTGGGAGATTCCCAAGGAGCCCATTTTGGGCTGTGACTCCAGATGTGTGTATGAGCATGCTGTATGCTCTCAGTGACACGGCGTGCCTGGATCTGCAATTCCATGCGTGACCATGCCTCCAAGCACACTCATACATGCTCAGGTGCACACACGTGTATTTATCCCTCCTAAATACCTACCCAGGTGAGCAGCAGCTCCATGCACATGTGGCCCTGAATGATGTCATCCCACTTCCACGTGAGCTGCCACTGAAATAGCAATGAGCTTTGGCTTATTGAAGGCAAGGGAGATGGCAAACCTCATTGTCTTGAGTGTTCGTGGAGGCCAGGCATTGAATCAAAGGAAAAAGATATTAAAGAAAAAATAACAGCAACAACAACAACAAAAAACCAAAAAACCCAAAGCAAAACAAAAATCAACAAAAAATAAAACAAACAAACAAAAAAAAAAAAAACCAAAAAAACCCCCCAAAACCCCAAACCAAACCAAAACAAATGACAAAATAAAGAAAAATAATAAAGGGAAACAATAAAATAAGCAAGAGTAAATCTAAAAAAATCCCTGAGACTTTATATATAAAAAATAAATACAGGGGAAAAAAAGCTCTTTGAGGAGAATCACTTCAAATTGGCTATTTATCGGCGCAGCATCCCGCCGGGAGGTTTCCATGGCTACCTGGCAGCCAGAGCCGGGCCAGCAGCGTGCCAGCCCCATGTGCCTCCCTCCCAGCGTGTCCCCGCCGTGCCCCCGGGCACCAGCCTTGGCGCTGCCCGATGCTGCTGCTGCTGCCGAGCCAACACCATCGGCCTCAGCCCCGCCCTGAGGTGCTGCCCTGGAGGCCAGACCCCGAGGATTGGTTCCCACCTGGTGGGATGCTCAGGGGACTGGAGGCTGACATTGGAGGCACGGTGGGAATGGGGTGTCCTTGCAGAGCCCCCTGTGCAGGTCGGGAGCAGGGCTGAGCCCCCATCTGGGGGGGGATGGATGCCTCAAGGCACTTCTGCTCCCCAGAGGAGCACTGAGTTCCCCCTTTACCTCTGGAAGCCTCATCACTGCTTCTGCCCACCCCAAGAAGCCCTGTGGCATGATGGGGAGTGCAGAGGACATGCTGTCAGCACCTGGAGGAGCTGAGCCCTTCCCTCTCACCAGCCATGGTTTGAGACATGGGGTAGGGAAGAGGCTTTTGCTATCTCTTGGGGAGGATGCTGCTAGATTTGAAGGGATAATGTGCTAGAGAGCTCCCATAATGGTCATTGCTTGCATGGATCCCTTCCATGACCCTGAAGGACCATCCCAAAGGCAGCCTCTCTCCATGGGGCCCCCATTCCCCTTCTGGGTGCACCCATGGGCCATGACAAGGGGACACTGATTGACCCTGACCCCTGCTGAAGGTGCAGGGAAACTTCTCATCTGCCCCAGCACTGTTGGAAGGCCAGGACACTGGGCCACCTCTTCCCCAGAACAAGGAGCTCCATCCTGCTCTTCCTGTGTCACCAAGGCTGCCTGGTTCCTGCCCTGTCCCCTGTCTCCCACCTCATCTGCCACCCACCCTGGGGGCATGGGAGTGTTGGGTGCAAAGGAAAATCCCCTCCACTCCTCCTATCAGGGGTAAGCCCCTGCCTCTGGGTGATGGCAAGGGGGAGGAGGGATTTGGGACTTCTGGGCCACCCTGGGACTGGATGCCTTGGTGCCTCCATGCCTGCTTCCACAGGCAGCAATGGGAGGGCTGGGAAGGGCTCAGGGGTGGCAATAAGGATCTCCAAAACCTTGAGCATTTTTGGAGTGAGGAATCAGTGGAGGGGGTCAGGTCTGGGTCCTTGGTATGGGGGAGGACTTACAGGGATGGTACCTGGGCTGTGGTACCCTGGAAGCATCCTTATGACTCCTGACAGTTCCCAGGGTCTGATCCTGCAGCCCTGCTTCAATCCCTGTTTCCCACTGCCTGTGTGCCGAGTGTCCCCCCTGGCATAGCCCAGGTAGGGAAACTGCCACCTGGAGAATGGCACTGCAGGGATATTTTCCCATACTTTGGGCTCAGGGACACATCATACTATGAGAAGATGGAAAAAATTGAGGTGCAATGAAGAGTGAGGTTGGAAAGTGGAGGCAGAGTGTCCCCCTGTGCCCCTTGGTGTCCATGAGGACCTCATTCTCCTGGCTCAGCACTGGGGAAGGTCACCTGCATGGTGTCCTGAGTGGGACAGAGCCAGCGGGTGCCTGTCCCCTCCCGCAGCCAGCTGACAGCTGTGACAGGCAGGGGACACTGGCAGAGGCTGGAGGGCATGTTCACTGGCAGGTGCTGGATGGGGCTGCAGGGACTGGCCACTGCCCTGCCAATCCCAGGGGCTGGGGGGGCTGCTGAGACCAGCTTATGATGGTGTGAAACAGCCCTGGAGAAGGTGGCTGACTCAGATCTCTTCCTTCTCCCTTTTCCCTTCCCCTTCTCTTTTCCCTTCTTTTTCCTCTTTCCTCTTCCTCTTTCCTTTTCCCTTCCCCCTCTCCCCTTTACCTTCTTTCCCCTTTGTTGCTTTTTCCCCCCCTTCTCCCTCCCCTTTTTCCCTTTTTCCTTCCCCCTTCCCTTCTTTTCCCTTCACCATCCTTCCTTTTCCTCTTCTTTCCCTTTCCCTCTCCAAATCCCATTTCCAAAGCCAAGGAAAGCCCTTGCCTCCTCAAGGAGGCTACTCAAGGAGCTCCTCAAGGAGTTACCCAAGCTCCTTCCTGTGGTGCTCAGAAGCTCCATCCCAGCTCCAGCACCTTCCTAGCCAGTAGCACCAAACCTGGATGGCTCCAGCATGGGATGGGCTGGCATTGGTGACAGCATTGCCCCAGTGTGGGATGTAGTGGCCCCAAACAGCTCCTGGGACACCCATCCCCACCCCAAAATACACATAGGGTGTATCTCTCTGTTCTGCCCCAATCACAGGTGAGCTGTTGGACCTCTGGACACAGGGAATGATTTTCTGGTTCACTATGAATTTATTTCCTTTTCATTTTTTTTATTGAGAACATCTTGTACCGACGTTGCAATAAAAACAAGGCTCCAGGTTCCTCTGTGTGGTTTTTTTTCTGTTCTTTATCTGTTCCCAGGATAAATGTCAATGGAAATGGAAAAGCTTTTCTCTGTTTTGCTGTTTTCTTCTCTCCCTGAAGGACTACTCAGGCTTATGAGGGAAAATGGTGGAAAAACCAGAAAGGGAAAAAAAAAAATCCCCAAAAGTTGCTGAAATTGAACTTTCTCATGGATATGCCTCTGTACATGGCAGGACCTGGAGGGATTAAACAGATATGTAGACGTGGCACTTGTGGATGTATTTTAGTGGTGGGTTTGGCAGTGGTGGGGAGCTGTTGGACTTGGTGGTCTTTGAGGGCTTTTTCAACCTTAGTTATTCTGTGATTCCATGATTCAAAGTAGGAAAGTGTACCATGGCTCAGACCATCCCAGGAAACCGGACTGGGTGTCTTCAGAGGAAGAGAAGTATCTCCCTGCATGCACAGCAAGAGAGCTCACAGCTCTGGTGTGATGTAGAGCCCATTTCTAGGGAAGGTATTCAAGGTGCAAATTGCTTTGTATCAGCAAATACATCTCCATTAGCGCTGGAATTGGTATCCTGCACAATACGTGCTCGAGGACAAAGCCTGCCTATTCAGAGCCCACAGAATTCAATCATCTTGCTGAGGAGTATCAGCAGAAAGCAAAGCAAGGCTCGTTTCGCATTCACGCCACAAATATCGGCATGAGCCCACGGAGATGGAACGCTGCCTACGGAACCCTGGCACCGCTTCGCTTTCCCAGCAGTAAATAAAGACATGCAGCCCAGTGCAGGATCCCCAGCAGCTCCAGCAAGGAGAAACAAGAGAGATTTGTAGGAGATAAGGTGATATTTGTAGGAGACATTGTGTCAGGACTTCTGACTGTTGTCACGTCTCCCAGGACCCTCTCCTTGCAGCAGGAGGTCAGGCTAAGCTGCCCCTCTCAGGTGCACCTGGAGAAGGTTTCTGGGAGGATCTCCCTGGCCATCACTGGGGCCTCACTCCTGTGAGATGGATCAATTGAAGCCCTGGTTTGAGCAGCTTTGTGCAGGAGATTGTACCAGGAATGTCCCTGCTCTGTAGCAGCCTCTCGGGTTCTCTAGCTGGTCACAGTGACCCCGAGATGCATTACAAAGTCTCTTTTCCCAGCCCAGCGCTCAAAGAAGCAGTCAGAACTCTTCATTTCTCAGTCTCAAGGTTGTTTATTGTTTCTTATCTATAAAATTCTTTCTCCTGGCCTGCTGAGGTCAACCCAGCAAGACAGACAGAGGCATTCTGCCTGCCCCTGGGGTGGTGTTATCTTTTTATACTAAGAACTACATGTACAATATTTACAATTACTTTCCAATGCCTATCACCTGTGTTAGACAGTGAGCTTCTACTCTAAACCAATCTAAAAGTGCCAACATCACAGCAGAAGATGGAGGCCAAGAAGAAGAAGGAGAAAGGCTGGACATGCCCAGATCCCTCCATCTTGCCCCCTGAACCCCCATTTGAAAAACCCCAAAAATCTATTTTTCACCCCGTGAGAAATTCACTATCATTCTACTTATACTGTAGTGGCTTGTAATTCTTCATATAAAGTTGGTAATTGTTTTTTCCAAGGGCTCAATCAAAGGCACAGGGGTCTTGGGCTCTGTGCCAAGGTCTCTGAGCCCCCTGGGCAGGGGTTCGAGCCCTCCAGGGCAGCCAGAGGAATTTCCTGGGTTCTGACACATCCAGTGATGCCCACCCAGCAATATCCTCACAGCAATGCCCACCCAGAAATGCCTTGTGTGCTTCCAAGCAAGAATTAGCAGGATTTATTAAAAATACCAAAAAAAAACCCAAAACAAAAACCAGCCTCAAACTGACCATTTTTAATTAAACACACCAAAACATTCCAGGAGGGTTTTTCTGATTCTTAGCCTCCATGACACCCCTGGGACTTCACACACTGTGCTGCCATTTGCAGGAGGACTCGAAGAAGCTTCTTGGATATGGGGCAGAGTTTTCTCTTGAGGAGAAAATAGTACAGACAGATGTGGAGCTGAGAAAACCACGTCTCTTAAATACCAGGAATGACATTTGGAGAGGGGAATGAGAAGGGAGAGAGCTAGGCATCACACTGGCCTCATGGGGGGAGTCCCAGGGCTTTGGAGCGTGTGGGACAGTGGGGATCCATGTGGATGTGGCACTTGGGTCCATAGTGTACTGGAGGGCTTGTCAGTGGTGGGGAATGGCTGGACTTGATGGTCCCAAATGGCTTTTCCCACACAAATTCCATGATTCCATGGTAATATGCAGATGTGATGGTCCTTGCCCGGCATCTGGACATGGATGGTTCCTTCTGGTAGTCTTTGCACCCAAATCTGCTCTGATCTTCTCAGCTGCTTCTGTCTGGGGACCACTGCAAGACAAAAACATCTCTTGGGGAATAAGAGAGGCTGGGATGAACAAGCACGGGAACCAGCTTTTCTGGAAAGGAGGGGACTCCTTGTAGATTACAAGGTGGTGGGGGTTAGCAGGGTGTGGGATGGCCCATACTTGGCAGCCACCCTACTCCCAGCATCCACTACTGCCTCTGAAGAGTGTTGGGAACAACTTGGCCACCTAGGTGGGAGGAGATGGATGAGTGCTGGAATGGCTCCCAGTCCCCAGGGCACCCCATGGTGCCCCACAGCAGGTTCCCCCCCTAAAGGAGTGCAGGATATGATGAAAACCTAAGTCATTAAATCTGAGGCTCGGGGTGGAAACAGGGATTAGATTAAAGTGATGGTCCTTAAAATAATCTCCAATTAGTCCCAGCTCCGCTCTCAGCTCTTAGGGGAAAATTTGGCAAAGTAATTGCAGGTCTGGGCCTCAGTTTCCCCTTGCAGATAACAAAGTCAGAGGATCTTGTGTAACTGATACACTGCCTATATCTGTAGGCCATGGGGATATTAATTTTGGTGAATTTGACAGGAACTGATGTGATTTGAGTGCTAATCCCTTAATATCTATTGCTGCTCTGACGTCCCAGCTGGTGGATCCACAACGACTTTAAAGCACATTCCTCCCTTCTCCCCACAGGCAAATGATGCTGGAGAGGTGAAGGTCTGCAAGGATAGTGAAGAGCAACCTAAATAGCTTTTTTTGGTGCAAAATCTTGATACACTAAGCCAAGTTCCCAGTTTGGGAGTGTGGTTTGGGCCTGTGGTGCAGCACACAGCATGGGGAGCGAGTGCAGAGGATGCAGAGGGGTGCAGTGGAGCCTGCAGACCCCAGAAATGCTCCTAGATTAACCTGTGTGGCTGTGCTGGCTGAGAACAAAGGTCCATGGCTCCGTGCTGCCAGTGGCCCAGAGATGCTGAGAGCGAGGAAAGGGCAGAGCAAAGAGCAGGGCAAAGACATGGATCTTTGTTAGTAGCACAGGCAGTGGGATCCAGGGTACCCCTGGCATGTTTACACCAAGCTCTGTGGTGTGGTCACCATGCTGGAGGGAAGGGATGGAATTGAGGGGGACCTGGACAGGCTGGAGAGGGGAGACTGTGCCAGCCTCATGAAATTCAACAAGGTTAAGTCAAGGTCTTGCACCTGGGCTGGAGTATTCCCAAGCACAAACACAGAATGGCTGGAGAATGGATCAAGAGCAGCCCTGGGGAGAAAGACTTGGGAATTGAAAAGCTCAGGATGCCCTGGCCATGTGCACTGACAGCCCAGATACCCCTTGTGTCCTGGGCTGGCCCCAGGAGCGTGGGCAGCAGGTAAGGAAGGGATTCTTCTGCTCTGTTCTGGTGGGACCTGTCCTGCAGTGCTGCTTCCAGCTCTGGGGCCCCAGCATCAGAAGGACATGAAGCTGATGGAGGGAGTCCAGAGGATGCTGTGGAGATGCTCTGAGGACTGGAACACATCTGCTGTGGGCATCCCTCCTACGGCTGAGAGAGTTGGGAGTGTTAAGCCTGAAGAAGAGAAGGTTCTGGGGAAACATTGGAGCCCCTTCCATTGCTCCAGGGGAGCTGAAGAGGGATGTTGGACAATGGCCTGAAGTGACAGGATAATGGGGATGGCTTTAGTCTGTAGACAGACAGTAGGGTTAGATAGGATACTGGGAAGAAATTCTTGGCTGTGAGGGTGGTGAGACCCTGGCACAGGCTGCCCAGAAAAGCAGTGGCTGCCCCATCCCTGGAAGCATTCAAGGCCAGACTGGATGGGGCTTGCAGAAACCTGGTCTAGTGGAAAATGTCCCTGCCCATGGCAGCAAAGTGGAACTGGAGGAGCTTCAGATGTCCATTGAACCCAAACCATTCAGTGGTTCTATGATCCTGAGTCAAGACCTTAATCAGCTGGATGACGTCCTGACAGTCTTTGTCCAGGACCTGGTCCCTAGGAGCTTCCCTTTTTGTCTCTAGTGCTTGCACTGGAGGAAGCTGAAATGCTTAAATATCTTGGAAAGCTCAGGTTACTGTTGGTCCTTTTTGATTCCCTCCCCTTGTGACAGGAGGTGTGAGGTTTCACAGAAAACTCTGACCTGAATTCAGTGTAGGATGGGTGTCCTTTCCCAGGGTCCCTCTTGGGAGTGTAGCTCCCATGCATGGGGTCATTGCCTGGGGAGCACAGGCAGGGCTGGCACTGTAGTGACTTCTACCCTTCTCCAGGCACCCTCTGACACTGCCCCACCCTGCTGACCCCTCACACTGCCAGACCTCAGCCCACGGGGCCCAGGACAGGAGAGCAGCAGGTTCAAGCTGGGGACCACCCATGTGGCTGGGACTGTTTGCAGGGTGTCCACTCTCTGGCAGGGACCTGTTTGTGGTCCAGTGCTGCCCTATATAATAGAATCACAGAATCATTATTTGGAAAAGCCCTCTGAGACCTCTGAATCCAACCATTTCCCAGCACTGCCAAGCCCACCACTAAACCATATCCTCAAGGATCACATTTACATGGCTTTTAAATCCCCACAGGCATGGTGCCTGCAGTGTTTGACAACAGTATTGGGGAAGAAATTGTCCCGTATACCAGATCCAAACCTCTCCTGAAAAACTTGAGGCCATATCCCCTACAAAAGAGGAAATATATTGCTCAGTGCTGCTTAGTGCCCTCGGGAAAGCAATCCACCTGTGGTCCAAGTGTTGCCTAGTGCAGCTCATTGCCCCTGGGACAGGAACCTGTGGGACCAGTGCTGCTCAGTACCTCTGGGACAGGGTTAGGTGGGAACAGATCTGCCCAGTGGTGCTTTTTGTTACCGATGCCACCGGGGCAGTAACAGCGCACGGCAGACGGGGCTGGCGGTCCCAGCAGGGCCAGAGGGGAGAGCGGGGAGGGCAGGTCCCGCGGGCACTCCGAGACAAAGGCGGGCGCTCCCCGGCGCGGCGCGGCGCACGGGCGAGGCCGGGCGCGGCGCGGGGTGGGCGGCGGCGGGCGGCAGGTGCGGCCCCTCCGGCCCCTCCGGGCCCTTCGCCGAGCGGCGCGGCCCCCGCCCAGCCCCGCGGAGCCGCAGCAGCGCCGTCAATCAGCGTCGCCCCCGCTCCGTCCTCCCCTCCCGCACGCCTCGGCGCGCTGCATCGGGCTCGGTGACAGCAGCGAGCTGAGCGCGGCGGGAGGCTCCGCTCCCAGCCGGCACCGAGGAGCGGGCGCGGCGGCGGCGGGGCTGGGAGGGCTGCCGAAGCATGCGGAGCCATGGGCCAGGGCTGCGGACACTCCATTCTCTGCCGGAGCCAGCCGTACCAGGCGGCCGCATCTGACATGTGAGTTCCCTCCCGCAGGCATCGGGAATGGGGGACCACGCCAAGAGGGAGGGATGCTCTGGGAGTAATGCCGGGCAGAGGAGCGAAGGAGACGTCAGGGACGCAGGAAAAAGTTCCTCTTGCCTGACAGCTGTCAGGGAGGGGGTGGCAAGGAAATGACAAGAGGCTGCGACCCCTCCCTGTTCCCCACTCGCCACCTATGTTAGCCCCGGGGCAGGTCATCGCTGGTGTTTCTGTGCCAGAGGGCTGGTGTGAACTGAATCTCCCTGTCTCCCCATCACCCCCCTCCCATCATGATCTCCTGCAAGGGTAGAAGGCTCCTGGCCCAGTGGTGGGCCGCAGGGGGGCCCGGGTGACTTTGTGAAATTCAGGTCAGGCTTCTGAATTGTGGTTTCGGCAGCTTCACACAGGGCAAGAGAAGCCAGCCCCTGCACAGCCGCCCGCTCACCAAGCAGATGTGGGGGTCCCTGTGTCACAGTGCCTGTCTGTGTATGGCCAGGTGGGGATGGGGCTCCAGGGGTCATGGTGGTCTCCTGCTGCAGCAGGCACAACGGGCTTTGTGTGACAGCCTGGGTGACCTTGCTGAGGGATGACAGTGCTCCCTGGAAGCAGGGAAGGATGATGCTCTGGAGAGCCCACGTGGCAAGAGGGGAAGCTTGCAGTGTGTGGATTCCCAGTGCCCAGAGGCTTGGCTGGGCTGGCAGAGCCCCCCGTGTCTGTGCACACGCGTGTGCAGCGCTGGCGAGGCGCCGCAGCTGCTGGGAAGCAGGATGTGCACGGATGGTTCACAGCGCGTGCTCTGGGCACCAAGGATCTGGGGTGCTCCCAATCCCTCCTCCCCCTACTCCAGGGGGAGCAGATCCCACATTTTGAAAAGCCCTCTGGGAGGGTGAGGTGAACCACAGGAAAAAATGCAGGTCTAGGGCAAAGGAGGAAGGCTTCTCAGTGCTTGGATTCCTTTGTCTGACAGTGCCAGCTCCACATGCTCGGGCTCTGGCCGAACTGCCTGGCTCAGCTGCTCACACCAGGACCAGGAGGCACGTTGCTGCACTGGAATGTGCCCAGGAGCAGCCTGGGGTCTCCTGCAGCAGGTGCTTTAGGTGATGACAGGATTGTTGGGGTGCAGGGAAGCTTCCATCCACTCCTGCCCCAGCTCTACACATTTCCCTCACCGAATTTTCACACCTTCATGAGTTGACCTTTGGGTGAGAACCTTCTCCCTCTCCATAGAAAACACCCTCCAGCATCTCTCTTGCCTACATGCAATGTGTGCCTTGGATCTGTTTTCTCAAGGCCCCAATAGGTGCTGATCCTCCTACGCTTCCGTGGGTGCTGGGTCTGTCTCTGCAGGCAGCATCCTTCCCTCAGCTCTCCTGGCTCACTCCCTGGTGCTGTGTGTGCTTTGTTCCCTGCAGAGATCCTTCTCTGGTGCTGCCCGAACACGTGCACGTGTCCTTTTCTTTCAGCAAAACACACAAAGGTCTTGAAATGCCATGCGAGCCCCATGTTCCCTCCTGCCTCTGCTGCTGCTGTTTAAAGGCTTTTTAAAAAAAGTAAATGACAGAAAAGCTTGGTGTAGCTGGGCTGGCTGTGCCCAGGTAGGAATTGGCAGGCGAGGTAGGAATGGTGAGTCCAGCTGCTTTACCCTTTTACCCGGGATATGTCCTTCATAGACATCTGTCCCTGCTCCTGTAAACCCCGCGGGGTATAGAGAGGTGGAAAAGCTTCCCAGGAGTTGCCAGAGGATGATGCCCTTGGCCCTGCAGTGCTCCCTGGAGGGGCTGCAGTGGTGAGGCTGGCGCTGTGGGGAGGGGTGCTGCCTGCTCCCTGCCTCCCCTCCAGCCCTGCCCTGTTCCTTGCTGGCTGGCAGTGCTGCCGGGGCTGGCATCCAGAGGTGGCCCAGCTCTCCCATGTGCATGGTGCATTTTTTTGCAAGGGGATGCAGGTGCAGCATTATCCAGGTCACGTTTTAACCCATTTCCTCCCTTTCTCCTGCTGGGAAGTGTGCTCCCAGGTGGGTGGACACTGACCTGGTTAGAGGTGGGTGGGGTGTCAGGGTGCCTGGAGCTGCTGCTTTCACAGCATCTGACAGCAGCCGGGGCTGGGGAAGCAGCTACTGAGCTCTGCAGATGGAAAACACAGAGGAGGAGATGCAGCTCTGAGCATCCCTGCGGGAAGGATCCAGCTCAGCAGAGGCTGGGAGGGGTCAGGGCTTCCTTCAGGGCACAGCACTGTCTGGGACACAGGGAGCATGGGCTGGGCTCAGCCACCCTTTGGGAGCCTTGGAGCACCTGCAAACCCCCTGGAGAACCCCCCAGACCCTTCATGGTTATTGCTGGTCCCTGGGCTGCATGTGTAAAATGCCATGGAAAATACCCACTCCATCACTCCATTGTCCTGGCAGTCTGGCCCGGATGGCTCTGCTCCCCCTCCAGCAGGGAAAGGGGTTCAGTGGAAGGAGGTTAACCTGGTCTCCCATTGTTGGGGTTCTTAGGTGGTGCACTCCAGGTTTTTCAAAGCCTCAGGCTCTACCTGCACTTGTAACTGGGGCTCTTCAGGATCACCCACCTGCCTGTGCACCCAGCCCTGGAGCCTGGCAGGGAAAATAGAGGGAAAACTCCTGGTTGCAAGCTCCCTGCATTCTGCATATGCCAAGAGCTTCCCAGCACCCTGCACCTGTCCATGGGAGATCTCCAGGGTGAGCAAGGAATTTCCCCTCCATCACCCCAGGCCATCTCCCTGAGCATCTCCAGCTTCAGAATAGCCAGTGGCTTGGAAGTGTTGGGAATTGGGCCAGATTCTCGCTCTGTTAGTGAGGACCCACACCAAGTGTGCCCTGGCCAGCATCTACAGCAGAGCCCTGCTCATCCCCTGTGAGCTGTGCTGCTCTGGGAAGCTGAGCATCCATCTAGGGCTGAATATAGGATTCCCTGGGGGCAATGGTGGGTGCAGCAGCAGTTTCTGGGAATCCCTCTTTCCTTCTGCTGCCCTCTGACCCTGGTCCTTGCTTTTGGTTTTGTCTCATTCCCAGCTCCCACGTGGCTCAGCAGGAGCTGTCCTGGGCTCAGAAATGCCAGCAGGGCCCAGAGCTGCCTGGGACTTTCTGCCTGTCCAGCTTGTCCTCCTGAATGGATGGGCCTGTCTGGAGGGGGGAGTGAGCTGGATAGTGAGTGTTGGGAGAGGCTTTGTTTGCTGCCATGGCTCCATCTGCACAGCAGCAGCAGCAGCAGCAGCAGCAGCAGCGGGGTCAGGCAGTGCAGAGGCTGCTGAGTGGGCAGCAGGCAGCCTGGAGCTTGGCTTCCCCCAGCCCAGGTATCAGGAGTGGGTGGGGGGTCTCACCTGCCTTAGCAATGGGAGATGACAGCAAGGTTTGATGTGGCAGGGGTTGGAACCTGAATTGTGGGATGATTGGTTTGGGTTGGAAAGAACCTTAAAGCTCATCCAGTTCCTATGTCCCTGCCGTGGGTAGGGACACCTTTCAGTACACCAGGTCCTTCCTCATCCATCTGGCCTTGTAGAAATGTGTAGGAAGGTGTTTGGAAACACCTTGTAGGAAGCTGTCCCCAAACCTTGTCATCCACAGAGGATCCCCTGTGGGGAATGGACCGGTATGGCAGCCTCAGGGACTTGCTGGGTGCCAGCTCAGGAATGTCCCTCAGGCTGGTTATTTGGCAGCAGGAGCTCTTGCTCCACTCCTGTCCCCAAATCCTTCTCCCAGCAGCAAATCCTGCTCCTGGACCCATGTTCTGAGCCCTGCCTGCATCACTGGCGTGTGGAGTCAGAGGAGAGGAAGGACATAGGAGAATCTTGGGTGGGTTCAAGCCTTTTGGGCCTTTATCAGTTTGCATATTCAAATAGAACAAAGAGAGGGATTTGGAAGTGGGTTGGGGTGCATTTCCCTCTGAAAATATGAAACCCTGACTTTTTTTGGCTGGGGCTGGGGCTGGGTTGGGGCTTAGCCTGAGCATTGCATCCAGGACAGCCTCACTGTGTGTTTCAGCATCCCCAGAGCCCTCTGCTCTCCACCCAAAGAGGGAGAAGCAGACAGCAGTGCTGCCAGTGCAGCTCTGGGACAAAGTGCTGACTTAGCCAGAAGCCTCCTCTGCCTTCCAGTTGCTTCCCAGCCCCTTCCCAGGCTGTTAATAACTTGCACGTTTCAGCTGGGTGACTCAGAAGACGGTGAGCAGATATTTATAAGGAGCATTTGAAAGGCAGAGACTGGTGCAGGGTTTTCTTCCCCCTTTTCTTCTCTTGAGCTGGTGCCAGCTGAACGTGCCTGTGCTTTGCTTGGCTGTGGGGTGAGGTCTGGAGGGTGACCTGCCCACGTCCCCTGAAGTTCAGGGTCTCTTTCCTATGGCATGAGGATGCTGATGCTCCAATGAAAACCTCCATGCACACTTAATCTCACCCCATGGCAGCAGAGCCCTAATGCTACTGTCTGTGAGGGCAAAAGCTGGCAGGGCAGCCAGAATTTGGGAATGCAGGGATTTGCAGCCCCTGCTTGGTCTGATGGTCCCCAGCCTGGCTCTGAGGCTTGGAGCCCTGCCAAGCAGTGGCATGGATCAGCCTGGTGAGGATGTTGCTGCTTGGTGCTGATGCTGTGGGATGTCTGTGCAGCTTCTTGGTGGTTTGGGGTTTATCCTCACACCAGAGCTGCCCTGTGTACTTTACTCCTGCAGCGAGGATGTCTCCACAGCCCTATCCTCAAGCCAGCACTTGGCTTGAGCCTGGCTGGAAGGACACAAGCTGTGGGTGTTGCTGTGTTTTCCCTTGCTCTCCCCAAAATGGGGTCTTTCCTCATGTGTTTTACTAGTGTGATCACAGACAGGTGGATGGCAGCATCCTTCCTGCATGGAAAAAGCAGGTGGAAGCCATGAAGGCTTTAAGTAAGAAATTGGGGTCAAGGAAGGTGGTGCTAGTGATGGGGAACAGTGCCAGAATCCCCAACCTCCTGACTCCAGCAGGGTGATGACAATTTTCAAGAATTTGGTAGTCAACTGCTCAAGCCAGGAACTCCTGCAATGGGATGGAACTCCTGCAATGGGATGGGACTCCTGCAATGGGATGGGACTCCTGCTCCCCTCCTGAGAGGAGGGTGTTGGATCCTGAGCATGAACATCCTCAGGAGCTGCAGGATGCAGGGACCCCCTCGGTCCTTCTGCAGTACCTCAGGGGCAGAGCTTGGCCTCCCTTTGGCTGCTGAGGGGCTGAAGCTGGGCCTGAGGTTAGGATTAGGGTCAGGGTCAGAGCTAAGGGTAGGGATAGATCTAAGATTAGGGTTAGAGTTAGGATCAGAGCTACTGCTAAAGTTGGACTAAATTTAGGTCTGGGTTTAGGACTATGGTCAAGTTTAGGGCTAGTTCGGATTAGGGTTTAAGGTTAAGACTAAAGCTAAGTTTAGCTTTAAGGTTAGGTCTAGAGCTAAGATAAAAGATTTAGGATCTGGTTAGATCTAAGAGTAGTGTTAGAGTTTGGGTTAAGTCTAGGGCTGGTGTTTGGCCCATGGCTACATTTAAGGTTCAGATTAGTGTTAGGAGTAGTACTAATTTTAGGTTTATGATTAGGTTTAGATTTAAGCTTAGGTTTGGGGTTATTGTTAGCCTCGGATTAGATTTAGGGCTAGGGTTAGAATTATGCTTCAGGTTAGTTTAGTGTCTGTGTTAGAGCTAGATTTAAGGCTTAGTTTAGTGTTAGGGTCATAGTTAGGTTTAGATTTAGAGCTAGGCTGGGTCTAAGTTTATGGTTACAGCTATGCCAAGGTGCAGGTTTATGGTTAGGTCTATGACCAGTGTTGTGGTTAGTGCTTGACTAGAGTTAGTGTCAGGTCTGCAAAGGCTGCAGTGCTCCATTCTCCCTCAGCAGAATATGCTCCACTTTCCCCACCAGCACAGCCTTGGGGCCTTCCCATCCATGTTTTCCCCCCTTTGGCTGAGCCAAAGGCTCTCTGGGACCTGTCATGTGCTTTGGTTTTGTCTTGCACCTGTCCTGGCCTCACTGGGGAGTGGGACAGATGCTGAGTCAGCAACGCTGCTGGATGAAACCCCCAAAACTGGGGTGTTTTGCTAAAGCTCAAGTGAGGAAAAGCAGTGCTGGCTGTGGACAAAGCAGGTCTTGAGGCATGAGGAGCGTCCCTGTGGAAATGGCAGCAAACCTTCAGAGGGATTCCCCAGAATCAGCCCAAGGGAGGGCTCTAAGGCACCAAGGTGCCCTTTGGGTGCTGCTTTCCTTTGTTCAGACCCAGGTGCAGGTGGATGCAGCAGCAGAGCCAGGTGAGCTCTTGCTGCAGAGGGTGCCAGAGGAAACAAGCTGCTCACGGTGGGAGCTGGCTATGATGAACCCTGTGAGGTTTAGGAAGAGGCTGAGGGGGCCTGCTGTTGGGTGTGGCTGTCTCCAGGGAAATGATGATCCTGAGAATGGCTGTGGGTCCCAGTCAGGCATCTGTGGCTGGTCCTGTGCCTACCAGATCAACAGGACACAGCTGGAGCTGCCTGGGGCAGGATTTGTGCTGTGGTGTGCCATGCTGCTGGCTGGGCAGAGGGGCCACCAGTGCCAGTAGCTCCCGTGGTCTGGGAACCCCGAGGTCTGTCCTTGGGGCCCCCCATGTCCAGTTGGGACCATCTCCTTTACTTCAAGGAGATGAAGCAACCTGTCCCACTGTGCAGGGATGGAAAGAAGGGATGGAAAGAAGGTCTCCTTCCCCCAGGAGCAGCGTGGGAGCTGGCTCCTGGCTGTGTGGGAGTGCTGTGTTGGTGAAGATGGAGGCTCTGCGAAGGTGGGGAGCTGCTGGAGAAGCCCCTCTCCCCCGCGGCGCGGGCAGGGACAGGGACAGCAGGGACAGGGACAGCAGGTCCGTGGGCTGGCGAGAATGCAGCGTCAGGCACGGTGTGTGTTGCTGTGCACAGAGCCTGCAGGGAGCTCCACGTGCCAGCTGACAGTGCAGAGAGCTGCAGCATGGCCGGGGGACCCCAGCTATGTCACCTCCCTCCTGCAGCCCCCAGTCTGCAGGCACAGCAGAGAACCCCTGTGCTCCCAGGAGGGACCATGGGGATACTCTGGGAACCCTGTTTCCATCCTCTCCTGTGCAGCTCAGTTGGATCCCAGCTCCTGAAGCAGCCCTGTCATGGGCACTGTGACACAGGGAAGGGGACGAGGCTGGGGACCGTTTCCAGGTGGCACCTGGCTGCCAGTCATCCTGCCAGGGCTCTGTCCAGGCACAGTGTGGCAGGGGAGCTGGAGCCAGCAGTTCAACCACAGAAAAGCCATTAATTAATGGAAAGCATGGTCGAGGAATAAAAGCCTGACTGCTCCGGCACTGGTCCCAGTACCAGTGGGATCTTGGCTGTGCCAGGGACCAGCCCAGAAGGGTGCACCAGAGGAGATTTAATTTCGATATTAGGGAAAATTCCTTCCCTGAAGGGATGCAGCACAGGCTGCCCAGAACAGTGATGGGGTCCCCATCCCTGGAGGGATTTAAAAGTTCTGTGGATGTGGCATTTGGGGATATGGGTTAGTGGCAGGCTTGGCACTGCTGGGGGAATGGTTGCACTTGATGGTCTCAGAGAGCTTTTACAACCTCAGTAATTCTGTTTCCATATTCCATATGGCATCTCCATGCCTGTCCCAGGGCTGAGCTGAATCTCTCTGCCCATTCCATCTCTCCCCCAGTATCCACACCAGCCCCACCACTGGCAGTCCATAGAGACAATCCCCATCCCCAGTTTCCCCCTTCCCTCCTCTCAGGGAAAGCTGAGGCTTTGGAAGCAAAAAGCTCAACTCAGCTCTGGCAAATGGGTTGAAAGTGTCAGACAGAGCCACTCTTGCCCTGATAAGCCTCCAAGGCATGAGTGGCTTTGAGCTGTGCCATCTCTTGTCCCTCCACAGATGGTCCCCACTCCCTAACTCTGCACTAACTCTGGCTCATGGGAATATTTGGATCATTTGAGAAGAAGTCTTGGCCCAGTGAGTGGCTCCCACTTGTGTCATGTTCACAGATGGAGGATCCAGTTAGAAATCTGTGGTGTTCCTTGGGAGACGATCCCTGCTCCTAGGGCGCTGTTGTTCGTGGAAAGCATGGGGCATGGAAAGCACAGGCAAGATCCTGGCTCCTGCTCTATTCCCACTATTTTTAAGGGAAAACAATGCTAGAAGGAAAAAAAAAAGCAAAGGCTAGATGATGAACACATGCTGAACTACGATCAACTGCAGCTTTCTTTCCCCCTCTAGTTATCAACCAAATGGACTAATTGAAAGATGAGTTGGCAGCATCTGTAGGGTTGCATTTATCCAAGGATAATTCCCCAGGGATTCAGGGTAACTGTGTGTTTTCTCTCTCACCTGGCTATGCTCCTGCCTAGTTTGGCTCCCTTGGGGTGCTGGTGGCTTTGCTTGGAGGTCCCCACGATGGTGGGATTTGCAAGGATGCCATGCAACAGGGATGAAGATTTGCAGGGCTGCCATGCAGTAGGGACAGGGATTTGCAGCCTTGCAGGGCTGCCAGGCTTTCCAGCCCTGTCACTGAGACCAGCTGCATTCCTGTGGCTCCTGGCACTCTTAGGGGTTTGCAGGGATGCCGTGGAGTGGGGATAGGGATTCGCAGGGATGCTGTACAACAGGAATGGATTTACAGGAACGCCCTACAACGGGGATTTGCAGGGTTGCCGTGCAATGTGGACAGGGATTTGCAGCCTTGCAGGGCTGCCAGGCTTTCTAGCCCCACCACGAGGGCCAGCTACATTCCTGTGGCTCCAGGCAGCCCCGGGAGCTGCTCTCCCAGCCTGGCAGTGGGGGCAGCTGCTTGCATAGGACCTGATGCTCCAGGGCGGAGCACCCGGAGCAGTGTGTTTGCCGAGCAAACAGGGCTCAGCCTTCTGCAGCCGGATCAGCAGCCTCCCCTCGTTTGCTCAGCAAACAAATCCCACCCGGCAAAGCTTTGGTGCCAGCGCTTCCCGCAGCTCCTGCCAGCTGCTCTGGCACTGCCATGCAGCACCTGTCCATTATAGTGCAGGTCTGGAATTGTGCAGGGCTCCTGAAGGCTTCAAATGGAACATGGCAGCTCAGCAGCCATCCCTGCCTTTCCTGCCTGCAGATGCCAGGGTGTTGCTGAACCGTGTGTGCCCGTGCTGGGATCTGTCCTGGGGATGTGCAGGGTGAGATCCTTCGGCTCCAGTGAAATGGTTTTGCTCTGGACTGAGCAATTGCAGGAATTTCTGTCACTGCTGGAGGCTGGGGGAGATGGAAACTGCATTGGCAGGTGCTGGCCTGGGAGGCTGGCTGCTCTGGTGATGGAGGAAAGGTGTCTGGGTGTGTGGGCATCCTGGAGCACCACGCCATGCCATTGCTGCTTCCCTTGCTCCAGGCTCTCCATGGCCCCAGACCAGGTTCCCTCTGGGGTGGCGACAGATGCCACCTCCCCCCCTCCCTTTGCCTGGAGACTGTGGGATGTATCCCAGCCATTTCATGGGCTGGTTGCTTGCTGCTCCAGCTGTCATCGTTCTCTGCTTCCCCTTTATTTCCCCCTCACAGACACACTCTTTAGCCCCTGCTGCCTGCAGAGACGGAAAAACTCCCTTTGCCCAGGCACTGTTGGCTACCTCAGGGACCCATTTTCTTCTTGTTCCCTCTTCCCTGAGGTGCTGGAGGCATATTCTTCTTTTTTCTTCTCTCCCAGAGCAGCAGGACCGTGGCTTGGTCAGGATGTGACTGTGGGTACTGAGCCTCCCATCTCGCTGCACCATCCCTGGCAGAGTGGCCAGGCACTGGGGTCACCACTGTCACCCCATGGGGACACTGCTGCTTTCCCTCCCACAGAGCTCTCTGGAGCTGGGACCAAGCCACCTTCCAGCCTTCCAGCTTCTCTAAAGTCACCAGAGTCACTTGTGCACTTATAGGCCACTAAGTGCTGTAATTACAGATATGCTTTAATTAACATAATTGTGTTTCTACGCAAATAAAACATTTGGCACAGTTAATTCCAAGGCTGCAGCTCCAAACACAAGGCTTCCTGGCCCCCCTGTGGAGGTGGCAGGGGGGCTGGCAGAGAGTGGGGCTCTCACCTCCCTGCCAGATCATCCCAGTCCCAGCCAGGGCCTGAGCCAGAGCCCCTCCTTCCCCACTGGAGTGTCCTGCCCTGCTTTGGTGGAGACAGCTGTGCTGGCAGACACTTGGATTGCTGGGAGATGGCACTGGGCTTGCTGGAACACTCTGTTGGGCTCAGTGGAACAGAGCACTGGGATTTCTGGGATGCAGCAAACCCAGTGGTTTGCTGGGACACAGAACTGGACTTGCTGGGATGCAGCCCCAGGATTGCTGAGACACAGCACTGGGTTTGCTGGGGCATGGTGCCCAAATTGCTGGAGTGGCATGTTGGGCTTGCTGGGGTGCAGCCCTGGGTTTGCTGGGACACGGCTGGAGCCCAGCAGTGCCCTTGCAGCAGTGCCAGGGGTGTTCACCCTGGCTGGGCAATGGGCACAAAGGGTGGATCCAGCCCCTCCATCCATCCCAGAGCCTCCCCCTGAGCTGCCCCCAGGGTGTTTTGCCCTCCCTGCACCCAGAGAGCTCTCTCTCCCCATTCCCTCTTTAGCAGACCCCAGAGCTCCACATGCTCTTAGGAGTCTTTGGATGAAGGCTGGAGCTGGGGGCAGCATGCCAGCCCTCTGCCAGGAAGAACTGGGAAAATGGCTGATGCTTATGTGCTAAAATGCCCTTTCCATTTGAAAAAACAGAAGAAAAGGGGAAAAAAACATATTCCATTTTTCTCCAGCTGAAAATGAAAGTGATTATGTAACGAGCAATAAATTACAGAAAGGAATGAGTCATTGGAGCAAATCCCAAGAAAGGCACAGTATTTTTAGCTCCAACACCCTGTGCTGTACTGTGCATTAACCCTTGCAGGACTTGGGCCCCCACTGCAACCTGCCCCTAGGGTGATCCCCCCAGAGGCATCATATTGGTTTCTGTGAGGATTTTGTCCCTGTGACATTCCCAAGGGAAGATGGAAATGATGTAAGCTGTGGGCCCCTCATCCCATGGTCCTCCTTTGTATGGGATGCTTATGGGTGGTCCAGGGAACACTGCTCACCCCAGATCCATGTCCCCATCCTGGGCTAAGCCCCCGCTTCTCTTCCCCTCTGCTCATTCCCACTGGGATAATTAATCCTGATCCCTTCCTGAGACCCTGGGCACCACTGTTGTTTCCTTGCCAAAGAGCCTGAAGAATTAATTAGGAAATAAAAGCGAGGAACAAATTAATTGGAAGAGAACTAGCGAGGGAGCAAGTGAGCAATGCTGCTTTAATCCAGGTTAAATTGGGGAGTCATTGCTTTGCTAGCAGAAGAGATGATGAGGGAGCATTGGAGCAGGCAGGTGCCAGGTGAGACAATGGCAACAAGCATCCAGGTGCCAAGGGATGCCCATGGAGAGCTGTGCTGAGGGGGGAGGAAAATCTTGAAGATGCCAGTAGGAAGCTGGAAGAGGAATCTGGAAGAGAGGCTCAGAGCATCTTGGGCTCAGGGCTCAGAGTGTCCCAGGATCACCACTCAGACCATCCTGGGGAGCCCAGAGCTTGGAGCTCCCCTAGGAAGAGGGCTCAGAACATTCTTAGAATTGAGGCATGGAGGACCCCTGGGATCAGGGCTCAGAGCACACCTGGGATTTGGGCTTGGAGCACCCATTGGAACATGGCTTAGAGCATCCCTGGAGTCAGGGCTTGGAACATCCCTTTCTTAGTGACACTGTCATCCTGTGGAATCAGATACCAGCACAGGGACAGGGACCCTATTCCTTGTGTGCCACATTTCTTTGGGGTCTCCAGGCTGGTGGGAACCAGGCCTGCTTCTCTGTCTCTGAACAGAACCCTGGGTGCTCATGGTAGCATCACACTCCATTGTCACCTGGCAGCAGCCCCACCCCTAAATAAGGGGCCAAGGAGAGTGGCAGGGACCAGTGAGAGCTGGTGGCCAAATCCTCGTGGCCTGCAGCTGAAGTGGGGTCAGCTCAGAGTGACACAGCCAGTGCCAGTGGATGTCATCTCCTCATCTTTTATTTAATCTGGCAGTAAATTCCTGTCTTCCATATGCTTGGGCTGGGCTGGGATCTTCCTTATTGCTGCTGGGCCCCCTGGAAGAGGGGCGTGGCACTGCATGTCCAGGGGCTGCTGTACCCCCAGTACACGCTGTCCCTTCTCCTGCTGCACACTCTCATTCTGGCACATCATTTCCCCAAAATCCATGTGACCCACCAGACACATCCTATTCCTCCAGGCAAGCCCTGTCCTTATGGACATGTGCTGTCCCTTGTCAAACATGCTGTCCCTCTGCAAACGTGCTGTTCTCTCAGGCACCTGCTCTCCCTCGAGACACGTGCTGTCCCCAGGTGTGCCGTGTCCTTCCAGACACAGGGTGTCCCTCAGGATGTCACCTGTGCCTCTGGACATGTGCTGGTCCATGAATGCATGCTGTCACCCTGGAAGCAGGTTGTCCCTCTGGACACACGCTGTGCTTCTGGGTCCAGGCTGTCACCCACGGACACGTGCTGTCCTCCGGGATTCAGGCTGTTTCCATGGACACACTTGTCCCTGTGGATGCATGCTGTCCCCATGGATACACAGTGTCCTGATGGATACACGCTGTCCCTTTGGATACATGCTGTCCCTTTGGATACACGCTGTCCCTTTGGATACATGCTGTCCCTTTGGACACATGCTGTCCCTCTGGGTGCACGCTCTCACCATGGCATGTGCTAATCCCTATCCATAGGCTGTCCCTATGGATACCCCCTCTCCCTCACCTCTCTGAGGGCACAGTGGAGCTGTGTTCTGTCCCTGCCCACACAGGACAATCTCATGGGACAGGCTGTGTGCAGCTCAGGAGAGGAAATCCCACCAGCTGGGCTGAAGATGCTGGTGGCCACCCTGCCCAGAGCTTGGTGGCCCATGAGGACTGTCTGAGCCAGCTGGGAAAGCAGCCAAAGAATGGGGAGAGAGGTGTGGGAGCAGAGCCAAGAGCTGTTTCAGCCCCACAGGGACCTGACCACCATCATGGGGCCAGCAGGGCTCTGCCATCCCATCTGTCCCCCTCATTAGCACTGTCATGTCTGGGGGCTACTGGTGGCCCCCCAGCCCCAGCCCTGCTCTGAAATGTCTCCACAGAGACCTTCCAAGGGCTCCATCACTTACTGATCAGTGGTATCACTTAATCAGCCTGGCCCTTCCTCGTCCCTTTGTCACCCCTCCACAGAATCCGCTCAGTTGGAAGGAACCCACAAGGAGCATCAAATGCTGCTCCTGGCCCTGCACAGCACCATCCCCAAGAGTCACATCACATGCCCAAAAGTACTGTCCAAATGCTGCTTGAACTCTCTCAGGCTTGGTACTGCTCTGGGGAGGCTGTTCCAGTGTCCGGTCCCCCTCTGGGTGAAGAATCTTTTCCTAATATCCAACCTAAACCTCCCCTGACACAACTTCAGACCATTCCCTTAGGAGTGTCACTGGTCACCAGACAGCAGAGGTCAGTGCCTGCCCCTCTTGTTCCCCTGACAAGGAATTTGTAACTGCAGTGGGGTCTCCCCTCAGTCTCCTCCTGTCCAGGCTGAACAGCCCAAATGACCTCAGCTGTTCCTCATACAGCTTCCCCTCAAGGCCCTTCACCACCCTCACAGCGTTTCTTTAGACTCTCTCTAGTGGCTTTAATGTCTTTGTTACTTTGTGATGCCCAAAACTGCCCCCAGCACTCGAGGTGAGGCTGCCCCGGTGCAGAGCAGAGCAGGACAATTCCCTCCCTTGCTCCACTGGTGATGCTGGGCCTGGTGCTGCCCAGGACACGGGTGTGACCCGGTGACTCGTGTCCAACTTGCTGTTGTCATGGAAAGGTCCCTTTCCATCACACTGCTTTCCAGCAAATCATTTCCCAGTCTGTGTGTGCACCAGGGTTGCCTCATCCCAGATCCAGAATCCTTGTTGAACTTCACACACTCGGCAATTGTCCAATCTCCAATTTGTCAGCAGCCCCTCCCAGTTTTTTATTGTCTGTGAACTTGCTTAGTCTGAACTTCCAGTCCTGTGTCCAAGTCATTTATAAAGACGTTGAAAGGCTCAGGACTTCCTCATTCCTTCCTCATCCCTTTGTTATCCTGCTTTGAATCCAATGACAGCCCAAGCCCCAGAGCTGATGCAACCAGGTCTCTGCAGCTGGCACCTCTGGGGGCCATCCCCACTGGGGAGCTGATGCCAGGACACCCCCTCCCTGCCCAGCCTGAGGTCATTCAGCTCTTCCTTGAGCATTCCCAACTCTCCTGCTGCTCCCAGCAGGTCCATGCAGTGAACTCACCTGATGCCATGGAACCTTCTAGCACCCCCAGCCTGTGCCCATTGCTCAGATGAGGGACGCCACAGCATTCCCTGTCCCACAGCATTCCCTGCCCTGCCATATTCCCTGCCCCACTCGGGCACTGCAGCTGCATCCTGGGCACTGAGTGGGATGTATCCGTGGGGAAACCACAGAGCAGTAAATGGGATATCGATTGGGTGCCATTGTGGGGATTAGTGCAGAGAGGAAGAGCAGATGGATTGATTTCTGGTGGGGTTTAGAGCTGCCAGTGTACCTTGTGCCAGCAGCTCCAGACAATAACACCCCAATTCATTCACAGATCCAGCAGCTCCGTTCGTGGCCGTGTCCCCCAGGCTCAGCTGAGTCTCAGTCATCTCTGTTCAAAGGGCAGCACCCCAGCCCCATGTGCCACCTGCACTGGCCACTGTGTCCCCTCCTTCCCCAGAGGACAGGGATGCTCCAGAGGGCAGCACAGTGCTGTGCCTCCCCAGATCCAGCATCCAGCCCTGGGTCTGTACTGGTGCCACAGTTTAGTGGAGCACTGCTGATCCTACATGGCTCACAGCAGTCCTGGCCCAGCTGGGAACAGCCAGCCATGCTGCCCTCCTGCCCTGCTCTCCCATCCCAGTGCTTCCAGGATATCCCACACTCCCAGTGTGCCCACAGATGATTCACAGATGGGGAGAAATGGGATCTCAGGGTTACACAGGGTGTGAAGGCTCATCTTGGTGCCTTAACCCCCCAAAATCTTCAACTTTGGGAGTTTGGTACCATTTGCTGCCAGCACCTCCCAGAGAAAAGCTAGAGTGGGGTTTATGTGAGTGTCTTTGGTGTGGAATATTCCATTACCATGGAATAAAAAAGGTTAATATTTACTTGCCTGCATGAACTTTATTCCCACTGATACCATCAGACGCCCTCCAGATGGGATGCGGCGTGGCTACTCCCCAGTTCCTAGGAAGAGACAGGAGGCACAGTACTTGATTGATCCACTTCAGGCCAGGAACAAGGGAAAAATGCAGGATGGATGGAAATGTGGGAAGCCCAGCTGGGAAGCCCACACTGCTGCCTCTCCTCAGCACCTACAGATATTCCCCAGCAGCTCCAGGGCTGGGTTCTGAGGCTGTGTGTGTCCATCTGACTGCTGTGATGTTCCCATCCAAGGAATGCCATTCCTGGGGCACACAGAAAAGCCAGGGATCAGCTCATAATTACCCTGGGACTGACTGGGAGATGAGCAATGATGTATGAATGAAACGGTGGTGCTGGAGCACAAGTCCCTGCACCCTTGCATCCCTGCACCCGTGTCCCATTCCCCTGTTCCCAGATGCCCCTGTGTCCCTACACTGCCATGTCCCTGTGTCCCATTTCCCTGTGTCCCTGTACCTGTGTCTCCCTCTCTGTCCCCAGGCCTTTGTGCCCTGTGTCCCACCACTTGTCTCCCAGCCCCTCCCCTGATGTCCCTGCTCCCTTGTGTCCCTGCACCCCTGTGTCCCACCCCCTGTGTCCCTGCAGCCCCTGTCCCCAGGCACCTGTGGGCGAGCCCGAGGGACAGCTCCGAGCTGTGTCCTTGTGCCCAGCAATGCCTCTGTGTTCCCTGGGCAGCTGTGCTGGCTGCGAGCTGCTGTGGGTGGCTCTGGTGACAGGGTTGTGCCAGGTGGCAGGACATGGATCCTGCCAGCACCCAGCTCCTTGGGGTGTTCCCACTGTTGGCCCCACAGGGAACCTGCTATTCCCACCTCCTTTATTCGTGGATTCCTGGACCCACATCCGTGCCAGCAGGACCTGTCCAGGCTGGGGTGACACTTGGTCACACCTGCAGCAGGGTCACCCCAGAGTGGGGGATTCCACACCCTGATCTTGGGGACCTGGCGGCTCTGGTGGTGTCCTAGCCGGAAAGATGGGCGCTGTGAGACGCTGCCCTGAGGGGTATCCATGATCCTGTGCCACTCCCGGCGAGGGACACCCTGGCCCTGTGTCACCCGCAGGGCAGGACCAGCGGGCGGCCGGGGCTGCTGCGGCAGGGTCGGGGATCGGCCGGGAGCTCCTGGTGGCTCTGGCCGCTAGATGGCCCCGCGGCTCCACGGGCCACCCTGAGCCTCCCCGGGCTCCACGGGCCACCCTGAGCCTCCCCCGGGCTCCACGGGCCACCCTGAGCCTCCTCCGGGCTCCACGGCCCACCCTGAGCCTCCCCCAGGCTCCACGGCCCATCCTGAGCCTCCCCCGGGCTTCACGGCCCATCCTGAGCCTCCTCCGGGCTTCACGGCCCATCCTGAGCCTCCTCCGGGCTCCATGGCCCACCCTGAGCCTCCCCCAGTCTTCACGGCCCATCCTGAGCCTTCTCCGGGCTCCCCGGCCCACCCTGAGCCTCCTCCGGGCTCCATGGCCCACCCTGAGCCTCCCCCAGGCTCCACGGCCCATCCTGAGCCTCCTCCGGGCTCCACGGCCCACCCTGAGCCTCCCCCCGGCTCCCCGGCCTGGCGTCCCGGGGGTCTGGGAGCAGGGAGCGAGATGGAGGGTGCAGCATGCAGGGTGTCCCTGACCCTACCCTGCTTGGCCCCTGCCTCGAGGTGGCATTTCCTTATCACGACTTGTCCTAGCGAGGGTTGAGAGACCATGCGAGGAGTCCTTTGCAAACCCCCAGGCAAGCTTCAGAGCACCCTGTCCCTGAAGAGCACCCTGGGGACAGCGACACAGAGGTGCAGGAACACAGGAGTGCCTGGGTAGGGAGGGGGTCACAGGACTGCAGGGACACAGGAACATGGAGGGGCAAGGATACAGGGGTGCAGGGACATGGGAGTGCCTGGGGGAACGGGAGTCCCAGGATCTGGGAAGAGGCCCATCCTCCCCCAGACCAGAACCTTCTCTTCTGCCCAGAGGAGGAGAAGGAGGAGGAGGAGGAGGAGGAGGGGGAGGGATGGAGGTTGTCGCACTGCCGATATCCCTCTCACCGTGTGGCGTGTGGCCGTCGTGTGACGGCTTGAGCACGTCCACCCTCCGTGCAGATTCCCTGGGGCCATTGGGGTAGGGGCAGCATCCCGAAATCCTTGTACTATCTCGGGCCGGGGGGCCGGGGGGCCGGGAGGAGGTGTCACTCCTCACTGAAGGCAGTGGGGGGATTAATATAGGAGGGTGGGGGCGAACAGACCCTATAAGGGGTCCCCAAGATGAGGGTCCCTCCCTATCCAAGAGAGGGGCACTGGATATACACCCCTGCAGTACCCTATAGGATGGGGGGCAGGGAAGACTTTCTCTACTGAGCCCTGCATCAGAGTAACCCCAGGGCGAGGGATGGGATGGGATGGGATTTCAGCCCTTCCGTCAGGGAGGATGAGGGGAAGACCGTCCCAACCCAAACGTGAGGCGTAGCCTTTAAGGGGGTAGGGGTCTCTTTATTGGGAGGTGAAACGTGCCCCAGAAGGGAGAAGGGGCAAGGGGGAAACTCCTGGCCCGACCCCCAGGAGGGGAGGGTTTAACACGGAGGGAGGTTGTCGCCCTCCCAGATACCAGACCCGTGACGGCACCCCCGGCACCTGCCCCGCAAAGAAAGCACTGCCAGCCCCGCGCTCCAGAGCGGAGCTACCCGGACTGGGGAGCGATGCCCTCATCCTCTCCCCACACGAGCTCCCCCGCCCCACTCCTGATCCCCTTCACCTCACCACCCCACACCGGGACTCCCACTCCTGACCCCCTCCCAATACCGGGGAGTGACATCCCGACCCAATTCCTACATCGGGACCACCCTCTCGACCCCCGCCCCATCCCGGGAACCCCCACCCCCGATTGGAGAGCGATGTCCGATCCCCTGGCCACTCCACAGCCCCCACCCATCCTCGCTTCCCGGAGCCCCGCGGAGCCGCTGCCCCGCAGAGCAGGTGCGGGGCGTGTCGCGATCGGACGTATCGTGACGGGGCGTGTCGCGGCGGGGGCGTGCCCGCAGCCCGCGGGCGGTGCGGGGGTGCGCGGGACCGGGATGGTGCCGGGATGGTGCCGGGATGGTGCCGCGGCTCCTCATCGCGCTCCTTCGCTTTTTCAGCCGCGGGTTCCTGCGGGCGGGGGACGCCGCTCCCGGCCCCGAGGCGCTACAGGTAGGGACGTCGGGACCTCCACCCCGAGGGGTCCCCCGCACCTCCCTCCCTCTCGGGACCCTCCTCTTCTCAACCTGGATTTCCATCCCCAGCCGCATCCCCTCCCATTCGGGACCCCAATCCCAGCTATCACCCGTTCCACCTGGGACCCTCAAACCCCCCCCCCCCCCCCCCCCCCCCCCCCACTCCCCCGCCCCGTCCCACCCGGGCACTCAGACTCCCCTCCGCTCCTACCCGGGACCCCCACCCACGTCCCCCGACACCTGGGACACCCGATTCACCTGCCCCGTTACTGGGACCCCCACCCCAAGCCCTCTCCTCCCACCGGGGACCCTCAGCCCTTCTCCCCTCCCAAAGCACGACACGCGAATCACCTCCTCTCCCACCCGGGACCCCCATTCCCACGGCCTCCCTTCCCGCTGGGTCCCGGAGGCGGGGGGGATCCCCGTGTTCCTGCTGTGGGGCGGGGTTGGGAGTCGGGGCTCCCGATTCGCCGTGCTCGGACTCCCCATCCCTTCCCAAGGGCGCAGGGGGCTTTCCCGAGCGCCTCTTCACCCGCTTGTCTCCCCCTTTTCGGTGGGGGGCTCTGAACCCCACGGGGAGAGCTTGACAGGGAAACTGAGGCACACATGGGGCTCCCGAGGCGGGGGTGACGGTGCCGTTTTGTATCGTCGTCCCTTCCCCCCCAGCCCCGACCGCATCCGAGGTTCGAGGACACGCAGGGAGGAGGCAGCGGGCTGGGGGGTGCGGATCCCGGCGGGATCCCGGGAGGAAATGGGCTGGACTGGCAGGGAAGGGGGGACGGCTCGGTCCCGGGGGGACCCTCACGCCCTCCGGCAGCCGCGCCAGGAGCCGGGCCGCGCCATGGGGACTCTCCAGGACACTGTGAGCGACGCTGGGGAAAGGGATATCCTGGGGGTCCCGGGGGAGCTGCGGCTTCGGGCTGGGGGTCCGTCCTGTCCTGGGGCGTTTGGGGTGCGATGTGCTTGGGAGTGCCTGGGGATTTCGGTTTCCTGGGGGGTTGGAGTCCCCCCTTCCCTGTGTCCCCTTGTCCCCCTGGCAGTGGGAGCCTCAAGAGCTCGGCTGCGAATTCCATCCTGCCGCCAGACCTCGGGGTGGGTGTGCTGGGAAGGACGGAGCCCCTTCAGCTCCCCCAGCAGGACCCAGCCCTGAGCCCCCAACCCTCCTTACACCAGCGGCACATTTTGTAGAGATGGAGGCTGCATCCCAATATGTGGGTGGGAAAACGCTTGGTCCCTCCTGCTCCTGTGCCTTCGAGCACGCCAAAATTTGGGGAGGGGGTGACTTGAGGGGGGGTTCTTCCCCTCTGTTCACCTGGATGGATCCCTGCCCTGTGTGCTGATGGTTTTGGGTTTGGGAACCGTGGCCTTGGTCCTCCTGGGGGTACAGCTGCTTGGGGGGCTCCAGGGGGCTGCAGGTCCAAGACAGGAGCGAGGACCTGGAGATTCAAGCTGGGAAACGAAGGGAAGGAAACGCTCTCTGGGAAATTGCCGAAAGCTGCTGACGGAGAGAAAGAAGCTGATCAGGGCCAGTGTGCCCCGGGCCGGGGGGAAATGAGCCCCCCCTCCCCCTCCGGATGGGAAGGTGGCGGCTTGAGGACATCTGAAGTGTCGCTCAGCACGACGGTGGGGTGTGACACTGCTCACTGCCCAGCGCAGTGACACGGGGGTCCCTGTGATCCCTGTCGGTCCCGGCCCTCCAGAACCCAACCGGGCCGGACCCAGGAGGGTGCTGGCAGCTGGGCAGGCTCTGAACCCCGGACACAGCCCCCCAGGGGGATCTGGGGATGGGGGAGTCAGGGAGCCACAACTCCCAGCCTGGGGGGGACAAAATGCACCCATATGGGGGGGGGGGGGGGGCAGGCTGGTTTTAACCCAGTGCTAGTGTGGCAACGAGGAGGAGGAGGAGGAGGAGGAGGAGGAGAAGAGGAGGAGGAGTGGATCACATGGTGAGGCAGAGATGCAGACCCAGTGTGTGAGGCCACAGTGGCAATGGGGTGTGACCCAGGATGTATGAGGAGTGAGTGGTGGGGATGGATCCTGCCCCTTCTCCATCACATCCCAGCCCAGGGTGGATGAGGAACAGCTCATCCCCCACAAAATACCACAGGACCCCTGTCCCCATTGTTGTCCTGGGTACTGACTGCATCTGGAACTCCCATTCCCGAGCCTGGGGGGGCATATAGGGGGGTATATAGGGCTTGGGGCATTATTCCCCTCCAACACCCTGCAGTGGGGTGAGGCTGAGAATGTCTGTTCCTCCTCTCCCTCCCTGCCACGAGCTGCAATGCAATTACTTGCAGACTGGATCATGAATCAAACGGTAATTGATACATGTTCACAGCCTGGAGAAGCAGGAGGGGCTGAGGGGGACAGTCAGGCACCTTTACTGACCTGCCAGGGACTGGGGGGCTCAGCCAGCACCACGGGGCTCCCCCTGCCTCAGTTTCCCCCCGTGTGGGGCCAGCCACATTCAGTGGGCTCAGGGCCTGCTGAGGCCAGTGAGGGGACATGCGTACGCGGGCGTTTGTCCTTGCGTTTCCTCTGGCAGACACAAACACATCAGCAGGGCAATAAAGGGGAGGAAAGGGCCGTGGCGGCTTCTTTCCATGACATGCAGCAGGGCTGGCTTCCTCCCACGCTCAGCAGGGTCAGGGGTAGAGCTGGATCCCCAAACTGGCATGGCTGGGTGCAGCTTGGCGTTTCCCAGCCAGGCTGGGGATCCCCACAGATCAGAGATCAAGGAGTGATCAAGGCTTGCAGTGTGGAATCAGCCTGTGCTGGCACTGCAGTGCCCTGCTGCTGGTTTTTGAGGGGCAGTGGGGTTTGAGATATGGGTTCCAGTGCTCTCATGCCTTGTGACATCACCTGGGAAGGGAGGTCTGGAGTGGGAGTGCCCTGCTGGACCCCAGGCAGGGGACCTGGGATGAGGATGTTCCTGCTGCACCCCAAGCAGAAGGAGTTGGAGGGGATTAGTCCTGCTGCATCCTGGGCAGTGAGAGCTGGGACAGAATGCTCCTGTTGCAGGATGACATGGTGGCATCTTCCCCCTGAATGGGATAGGCCCCGTGGGTGACCTTGGCTTTTTGGAGTCGAGCTGTGACATTTGGCAGGGAGGTGGTGGGCTGGGATCCCCTGCAAGCCTGGCTCTGGAGGGTGCTCCTCTGGGAGCTGAGTCCATGGATTTGGGGACTGGCCTGGCACCTTTGCAGCTGAATCCTGTTGCATATTCACCCTGGCCTCTCCATGGATGTGGGGGAGAGGATGGTGGAGACCTGCCCGAGAGAGCCATGGGGTGGAAAATGCCTGGGAATCTCCCTCCTCTTGGTGCAGGAGAGAGCACTGCTCCTGGCCTGGCTCTGGCAGATGCAGTGTGTCTGGCACCTTTGGATGCTCTGGCCACAGCTTTGGAACCCCCCACACATAAGGGTGGCTGGAGGCCAGACCCCTGGCTGGGTGCTGACCCATTAAACACCAGCCCTGTGATCCTTTCTGCCATGTAATGGGCTTTGGTCTTCTCCTGGCCGTGCCTCAATTTCCCCATCTGAGCAGTGAGACCACCCCAATTCCTAGACCCCCTTCACAGCAATTAAGAGCTGCATCCCACCATCAAACCCTCTCAGGCATAGAAAATAAGAGCAGTCCCTGTACAGACAGAGTGGAATCCTGTGGGGGGGCAGCTCTGGCAGCCCCCAGCCCCCCACACCCTGCTCCGGAGCACTGCCCAAATCGAATTCCTCCCCAGCTGCAGATGGCCAGGAATTCAATTTTCCCAGATCCCATCAGAGTCTGATAAATGAGGTCCCTAATCACTGTGCAGATCCCATTAGCACCAGCCATGCCAGGAGGGGCTGCACGGATGGATGTGGGAATGCTGCATCCCCCTTCCCACCCCACTGATTCCTATCCCCACAAGGGACTTACAGGTCCCCAGAGCCCTCTCTGGCTGCATCCCCAGAGCTTTGCCACGATGGCCCCAAGCAGAGCCAGGCACAGAGACCCCTGCATGGCTAATCCATCAGAAAACATCTAGGAAAGCCCTGGAAACCCAGCCAGCATGGATGGGAAGGGGACTGTGTGCCAGGGAAGTTTTTCCAGCCATGCCATGTCCCAGGAATGCCCATCATGCCACCTCTCTCCCAGCACTGCCAGCACCCCAAGCTTGGTGCCAGGATGTCTCTGTCCTTTGGGGTGAAGGCACCTGCATAGCAGGGATTCTCCTAACCACGGAGCAGCTTCCCTGCAGCTGCTGCAGGAGGGTCCATGTGCCCCTCCGTGACATGAGCTAACAAGTGACATGGGGCTGGGGGGGCTCCCTTTCCCCCTCTCTGACGTGGCTTAGAGACAAGTGACAGTGAGACCCCCAGCCCTCACCACCTTCTTTCTTAGAATAGTGAACTAATCAGTGACAAACTAGTGACAGATCATTAGGCTGGTGGCCGAGCCTGCTGTTCCAAGAAGGCCACGATGTTCTGGGGACGGAAATCCTTGAGGAGTGTGGCTGCTGTCCCGATTTGTCCCGCCCGACAAAGGGACATCAACAGGAAGCAACCTTGACTCCAGCCCAGTTGTCTTGGCCCCGGGAGGCCAGGCCAGGATGTGGGGGGACAGACTAGCAGCACCCCAAGGGCTTGTGAGCTGCCAGAGGTTAGGAAATTTGCTTGGTTCAGCAAACATCCCACTCAGAATGTAAGGGGTCCTCAGGGAATGGCATCTGTCTGGTTCCAGGCTGTAGAAACTCCATGTGCAAATGGTCTGTGCAAATGTCCTGTGCAGTGTGAGCATGCCAGGCTCCAGTCAGGCTGATGTATGGGTGAGGAGGAGGAGGATGGGGTAAGGGATGCACTGAGCTCCAGGGAGACACGGGGCTCAGCACAGCTCATTCCACCTGAACCAAACTCTAGTGCCATTCTAAGCAGGTCTTGCATGGCCATCACCCTTTGCAGGTGGGGAAACTGAGGTAGGAAACCTCCACAGAAAGGGAAACAGAGGTAGGCACAGGCATGCAGGGCTACTTGTGTGTTTTTTTGGGATGGCTGATTCCACAGATTTATGTCCTCCAGCCCTTGGAAGCCTCAGCCTGGATCACTGGGTGCCAGGGTAGCTCCATGACAGGGTCCTGCACCTCAGCCCTTGCTTCCCATCCATACATTGCAACAGGCAAATGACCATGAGGAGACAAGAGATATCCCAGAAGTGTTTCCTTCCTGTTTGCCCTCATTATCCCCCTGGAAAAGATGAGGTAATTAAGGAGCTACCGTGTTGCAGGTTGTTGCTGCCTGATTAGATTAAAGCAATGTAATTTGGGACTAAGAGCGGTGCTGGGAGGAAATGGATGGATGGCTTCCCAACTGGAGTTGGGCAGAGCTGCCAGCTCTACCTTCCATCCATCCCTCCATCCTCTGCTTCCCTGGACCTTGCTCCAGGGATACTGCTGGAGGGTTATCAAGGGTGCTGCTTTGGTGCACTAGGGACACCACTGTTTTCTCACCCCTACAGAGAGGGTTTCCTGGGGAATTGGGGCTGTGGGGCAGAGGAAAGGAGCCTGGAGCAGTGTGGGGGGTGACAGAGACAGGGTGACAGGGTGTTAGCAATGTAACAGCCTGTTGCAGAGCTGAAGGGTATCAGGGCTGCTGCCTCTGTTTCCCCAGCTCTGTGGGGAGGATTCCCTGGGAAATCGTGGCTTTGGGCCTGGGGGAAGGAGCGGTGCGGGGAACAGGGACAGGGTGACAGGGTTTGAGCAGTGTCGCTCTGCCCACAGCACAGCTGGTGACCTGCTGCCTTCAGGAGCTGCTTCCCTGCTCCTTAGCTCAGTTTCCCCACCCATGCCCAGTGTCAGAGCTGTGCTCTCCTGCCTGGCCCTGCCCCCTGGTTGTTAGCCCGGCGTTGCCACAGAGCTGGGCTATATTTAACCACCATGGCCAGAGCAGCCAGGGGAGAGCAGCCCCCCAGGGCTGGAGGGAGCTGGGGCGGCTCAGCATTGCTGGAGGTGGGAGAGGAGGATGAATCATGGCTCAGGGATATTTTGGGATATTTTTAATGCCGCCAGATTGCTCGGCAAATGCTTGGGCAGGGCGGCGCGGGCGCGGGCTGGGTGTTTGCTGGCAGCTGTGGCTCAGCTTGGAGGCCCAGGGGGATCAGCTGCTCCCCGTGGTGCTGTCACTCTGCAGCCGTGCATTGGAGAGGTGACAAAGGCAGGGACATCTGTCCCCATGCACTTGGAAACAACTCGGGGTGTGATGGGTGGGGACAAAAGGGGGTCCCGGAGCAGCATCTTCCTCCTTGAAGGGGAGGCAGGAGGGGAAAATGTTTCCCCATAACTTTCCCTGGAAAGTGGAAAGGGCTGGGAAAAGGCAGAGAGAGGGTGGGTGTCTCTGCCTGCAGGGCTGTGGTGGATAGGGAGCCCTTGGACAGGGACAGGTATCCAGGCTCCCTGTGGGTGGGACACAAGGAATGGTGAGGGGCTCTGCAGGTGGAGGTAGGCTGCCTCCCAGGAATCCAAATGGGATTTTGCTTTTTACCTGCCAAATGTAACAAGATCCAGAGGCTGGTGGCTAAAAATGCATCCTATCTGAAGAGACCACAGTGGGAGGGAGCCCTAAGCCCCCAACACTGGCTCTCAGCCTTGCAAGAGGTGACCACATGGCCACCCTCCTCATCCAGGGCTCTCCTGGGAAGGGAATTCCCTGGGGAGCAGCTCCTCTGTCCTTGAAATCTGCAAACCCTCTGTGAGAGACACTGGGGCTGGTGAGACAGGCAGCAGGGGGGTCCTTTGCTGTGCCCCAGACCCCTCCTTGCTGTGTTCTGCACTCCCAAGCGTCCCAATCCCTTTGCAACCTGAACCTGTAAAATCCATTGAGAAGCATCTGGATGGGATATGGGTACTGGGATGTGCTGCCCACTCAGCATCTTGGAAGCTCTAATTTGATTTGGGGCCCACAATTGGGGGTGAAGTTGTCCAGACAGAGCGATGTCCAGCTCCATCCCAAAGGTCATTGCTCAGGCAGGGGCTAATAGACTAATCCACTGCCAAAATTAATTGGGCTCATTTTCCTTGCGCTCACAGATGGATAAGGTCCCATTGGAGGGCAGGAGCTGAGTGAGCTCTGAGGGCTCACTGAGCCATGGATGTCTCAAGCTCAAGAGGTCACCTCTGGCAGATCATTTACTTGGAATTCTTACAGCAAAGCTGGGCTGGAAGCTCGGCAGGGAGATGATTCATTTCCTCGAGGTTCTTTGGGGAGGGTTGTGGCAGGAGTCTGCCACTGAAGCCTGGGCTGCTGCCAGCATCCCCCTGTAGAATCAGCACCCATGGGTGCTCTGGCAGCGATGGCAGGATCCATCTGGGGCCTCCCCAGCCCAGCATCCCCTGGCAAGGCAGGGTGGGGGTGCTGCAGCCCTGCTCAGCACTTCTCTGGGAGCAGGATGCTCACAGGCACCTGGAATTGCTGCCTGGCTCTCTGGGCCTGTTTTCCCATGGTGAAAGAGGAATCCAGTGGGTGGCAGGTCCCAGTTCTGAGCTCTGCTTCATGCAAACTCTACTCACCGAGTGCTCAGAGAGAGACCCCAAGGTGCAGGTACCCTCAGGAGGGCTGAACATCCCAGTGGGTGCCTCACTGCACTGGATCCAGCCTCTGCCTGCTGCTGGGGGCTTCCTCCTCACCCTTGGGGGGCCTCCATTCATCTCCCAGGAGCAAGGCCAGGAGAAGGGGTGCAAGCTCAGAGACCTGAGACCCTGTGACATCAGTGTCTTCCTCCTCCAGGCCCACACCCTCCACATGGCAGGTGTGAAATGAACCTTTCTAGAGAGAAAGCTGGCCAGGATGGGATTTCTCTATGTCATAAACATCCAGAGAAGCTGGGGGTGCCAGGGAGGACAAACCAAGCTTCCACAGCTGGTGGGGTTGGGGGGTGGGGTTGTCAGGGGACAGACGTTGCTGATCCTCTTGCAAAAAGTCATGTTTTCACTGCTGGTGAATTCCCTCTGATAAAAAAAGCTGGTTTTAAATCCCAGCAGGATCTATGGAAGCCTGGGATGGGGGCTCGGGAGCCTGTTTTTTGGAGGAGGACAGGATGCATGGGGACAAGATGCTTCTGCAGCTATCCAAAGGGAAAAAGAGGGGCAAAAACAGCAGGGGAGAAAAAGGGCCATTTTCCATGGGGGAGAGAGCAGGAGTTTGGCCTGTGGCAGGATTTGGCTTTTCTAGAGTGGGGGGTTCCATGTTGGAGCAGAGACAAATCCTTACTCCAAGGAGATAAATGGTGTCATTAATCTTCCACTGGCTCCAGTGGGAATACTGAGGCAGATATGGCTCTAGTGCTGCACCCACCACGGGACGCTGGCCAAGGAGAGCTGGCAAAATTCCTGCCAGCACTGAGGTCCCGTGGGTCACCCTGTGAGCTCAAGGAGTCTGGCAGGGTGACATCAGTATCCTTGTCCTCTCAGGCCAGAGGAAAGGTGACAACAGTCCCTGGGTGGGGGCTTCACAGGGCCACGTGTGTGCACCATGGGGACAGGACAGGGACAGGGTGCTGTTCACCTGCTCTGCAGGAGCAGCATCCTCAGCTCCTGGGGCTGTCAGTGATGCCATGCTGTGTCCCCTTCCCATACCCTGTCCTTGGATCTGTTCCCAAAGCCCTCTCTCCATGCCCATTTCCAGACAGCATTTCCCTCCAGAGCTGCTGGGTGTGCAGCACTTGGGATAAGGGGGTTGGACTCTGCTCCAGCAGCTAGGAATTGCAATCCCTCCATGCTTTCTCCTGTTTTAGTGATGTTAATTAACCCCCTGTGCCCACTTGGGAAGTGTTACCATCACTCTGCCCTCCATGCAGATGGGATGCAGAGCAGGTGCTGGGAGCTCTCCCTGGGAGTGCTCTGGTCCCCACTGGGTGCAGGTACAGGGCTGTGTGGGTCCTAGTGACATTCCTGGTGACAGGCATGGGCTGGCTGATGGTTTCATCTCTCCCCTGGGGCTGGGGATGTGTGTGCCAATGCAGCCTCATCCAAAGACCCTGACACTTGTGGAGTAGTGCTGGATCCAAAGGAGCCCCAACCCAAACTGGAGTAGTGCCTGGATGGTGGGGATTGCTGGGAGTAGGACACAGGGGGCTCCTCAGGAAAGGGAAAGGCTGTTTATGGCAATAACTGGGATGTGGCTCTGGTAGTGGCTCTGGCTGTACTGGCTCTGGGCCCAGGCTCTGTCCTGGCAGAGCCCCCAGAGTGGGTCTGCAGCACCTTCTGGGCTGGGGACAGGGGGGAGGATGTTGGGGTAAACCTCTGCTCTGGGCTGGAGGATGTGGACTGGGAGTGGGATGAGTGGGACAAATGGAATTAGTGGGATGAACAAGTGGGATATGCAGGATGAGTGGGGCAAGTGGAAGGAGTGGGATGAGCCATTGAATGGGATGAGCCATTGAGTGGGATGAGTGGGTTGAGCTGGATGAAAGGAACAAGCCATTGAGTGGGATGAGTGGGATGGGCAGGACAAGTGGGACAAGCAGTTGAGTGGGATGAGCCATCAAATGCGATGAGTTGGATGAACTGGATCAATATAGTGAATAGGCTGGGTGAAATGAGCAGGATGAGTGGGAGAAGCACTTTAGCAGGATGAGTGGGATAAGTGGAATGAGTGTGATGTCCTTCCTAGCCCACCCTCACTCTCTCTACCTTTTTGCTAGGCTGCAAACCCTCCTGCCAGCATCTGCTGCTGTCTCTTTGTCTTGGGAATATCTTCTTTTAGCTCCTGCAGCTTTCCCCTCACTGTTTCAGGGATGGACCTGTATTCCCAGCCCTAATAAAGCCACCACCCATGTCCAGCTGCCACCTGTCTATCCCCACACCAAGAATGCCACTGGCTTTTGATGCCCCAAGCAGACCCAAGGGACCCACTCAGGCTCTGCCCCATCTTCCCCTGCCCCAGAGGGCCACTGTGGAGGATCTGGTCGGACAGAGGGACAGCAGGACAGCCACCTGGCTGAGGCCTGGCTGTATTCTACAGTGCATGTGTCTCCAGTGTGAGTAAGTGACTGGAGATGCGGCCCTGTTGGAATAACATCCAGTGCTCATGTCTTCAGCTGGAAGCACCCTCACCACCAGCCACACGCCCAGTGCCACGTGGATCTGGCCCCGTGGCCAAGGATGCTCCCAGGGTGGGTGGGTGGCATGGCCCTGCAAGGGGCTGCTGTCCTGGATGGGGTCACTGGGGGCATGACAGTCCCCAGGTCTGGTTATCGGGAATGGAGCTTGGAGCCACCTGGCAAAGCTGGGACCAGAGGAAGAGCAAATCCCAAACGCCATTATCCAGAGTCTAATTCCAAGCACCTACTGTTTCCATCATAACATCATCCTTATCCCAGTCTCCCAGACAAGGCTGGAGGCAGGAGCAGAGCTGGGGGGGTCGCACCACAGAGCCCCCTGTGCCCCCCAGCTTTTCCACGTGTCCGTCCTAACACCTCTGCCCTCCATGGGGTTGTAATCCCCAGATGAGCTTTAATACATCTCCTCGCCCCATTTCTCTTCTCACTGGTGCTTTATGGCATGGCTAGCACTGAGGGCAGTGTGGCTCAGTGCCAAAGCCTCCTCTCCCTTTTTGGGGACCTCCCACCTCCCTACAGGATGGACATTGACTAACACAGGAGGGTTTGGCTCCAAAAAAGGCACCAGGCAGACTGGAGGCCACTGCAAGGGGTCTGGGAGCAGAAGGACCTGTGCCATGGCAGGGGTCAGAGAGGGTGGGTGCTGCAGTGCCCATCTCCATGGAATCAACCCCCAGTGAGCCCCTGCTCTGCTCTTGTCTCTGCAGGATGCTCTGCTGAGCCTGGGGGCTGCGCTTGATGCCACCTCCCTGCGCGATGCCCTCCGCCATGCCCTTGTCACCCTGCTGCCCGCCGTGGTAGGTGGGGGATGCATCTGCATCCCCTGGGGGCTGGGAGGAATGTGGAGCAGAGCATCCTCCTCGGGTGGGTGGGGATTATGGGGGTGCTGAGACTCCCTGGGTTGGGGGAAGCCCTGGAGGGAGCAGAGAGTGGATTATCTGCTGGTTGATGCTGGGGTCCAGCCTGGGGTGGTGTCTCTAGTGCAGAGTTCTCCCCCTATATGGGCTACGTGCCACTACTAGGGTGCTGCTGGTGGCCTTGGTGCTCATGGTGGGTTCAGGGTGCTGGTGACCCTGGGGGTGCTGTTGGCCCTGATCCTGGTGACCCTGATGCTGGTGGGCATTGTTCCACTGACATTCCATGGGGCCCCCCAGCAATGGGTGGTGTGAATGGTGCACACCTGAGCAGGGCTCTGTGCGTCGGTAGGGCTGGGTTTGTGAATGTGTGCATGTGCCACTGCAGCTGTGCACACGTGTTTGTGCACACATGTGGCTGTGCTCACATGTTGGCACACACGTGTGTGCTGCCCCTGTCCCCCAGGAGCACGTCTACATCTACCTGCTGGATGGGGACACACGGCTGCTCTGCGACGACCCCCCCCACGAGCTGCCACCCAACGGGAAGCTCAGGTGAGCTCAGCCACCTGCCCAGCCCTGGGCATGGATGGGCACACAGGGGTGGCCCAGCTGGAGTGCATGAATAGGTGTCTGTATGGAAGGCAGGAGGGTTTCCATCCCTGTCCCCATCTCCATCCTCTTTCCATCACCATACTTGTGGCTGTCCGCTGTCCCTTCCCATCCTCTTCTTCATCCTGGACGTGCACACATGCACAGGGGCTATGTGTATGTGCAGGGACACACGTGTTGGCACAGGGGCTGTGTGTGTGCAGGAGCACACACATTTGTGTCCAGGGGCTGTGCATGCCTGCAGGGACACACATATGCACACGTGTTGCACAATCCTTGAGCCTGTCCCTATCCCATGGGTGTCTCTGCCCAGGGAGTTGCCCCTTCCTGGGGGTTGACCTTCCCAGGGGGTGCTCAAAGTATCCCTGTCCCCACAGAGATGCTGTGCAGAAGCAGAAGCGGCTGGAATGTGGGGGGCTGCTCCCTGCCGAGCTCCCTGGCCGGCACCTGGGACCCCTGGCAGCACCCCTGGCCCCTGGCACACAAGGTGGGAGCTGTGGGAAGGGTGCTCTTGGTGGACCACCCATGTATGGGGGTGTGGGTGTAGGGTTGGGTGGTGGGACAGGGAGGGGGATTGAGGTGTGAGTGGATGGATGGATGGATGGATGGATGGATGGATGGATGGATGGTCCATGGGTGGTCAGAGGCAGTGGCTCAGACAGCAGTGTGTGGGTGAGTGATGGATGCATAGACAGGTGGGTAGAAACAGGATGGAGGCATGAGGGACAGGTGGGCACTGGGACTGAGGGGTGTTCTCAGGGACAAGGAAGCAGACAGGGGGGCAGATAGATCATGGATGGGTGGGAAGATGGAGAGATGGCTGGCTGACTGTCTGGCTAGCTGGGTGGGTCACGACACATCAGGATGTAATGGGGTCATGCACCCCAAGAGCTGAGTTCCACAGCTCCAGGCTGTCCTTGGGGCCCACCTGGGACCAACCCTCTCTTGCTTGCAGTGCTCATCATTCCGCTGGTGGACAAGAACAGTGGGGCTGTGGTGTGTGTCATCCTGGTGAGTGCAGGAACATGGGCAGGGCTCTGGGGACAGGGCCTGGCCATCAGGGTCCTGACACCACTCCTGCTCCAGGTACACTGTGGCCAGCTGAGTGACTCAGACGAGCAGAACCTGCGTGCGCTAGAGAGACATGTGAGTGACTCCTTCTCAACTGTGGACCTGCCACCTGGGGACCTGCCAGCCTTTTCCCCAGCCCTGCTGCTCCTTGTCCCCTCTGCCCAACCTTGCAGGCCCTGGTGGCAGTCCGGCGCCTGCAAGCCCTGCAGAAGCTGCAGCCCTGGCCCCAGGTCAGCCTCTCCACCAGCTCCTCCCAGACCTCTCTGGCCAAGCCTGAGAAGGCACCTGACAGCAGCTATAGTGACCTGGACTGCAAGATCCTACAGCTCTGTGGTACGAGGGGGGACACTGGGAAGGGTGGGGTGTGTGGGCAGGGTGAAGCCATGCTCAGCCCCTCACAGCACCGTGATCCTCACACAGGTGAGCTGTATGACCTGGATGCCGCCTCACTGCAGCTCAAGGTCATCAACTACGTGAGTAGCTGCTCCACCAGCCCCCTGTCCCCATCTGACCCCAGCCCCAGGACACACCAGGGAGCCCTGTTTTATTTCAAAACAAGAAAATTCCCCAAAGCCAAGAAAAGCCTCAAGCATCAGCTGTGGAGTCATCAGTAGTGACCAGAGTGAGCAGCCTTGTAACAACCATCAATAGTCTCCAGAGTAAACAGTGCCACTCTCACGCCAAAAACTCCTTGAGAGAACATACAGGTTCCTCTCCTGCTCTCTATCATTCTCAGTATGAGCCTCAGTAGTGTCCAGAGTGAACAGCCTTCCCCTTGCCATCAGTAGCCTCCAGAGGGAACCTGCTGTGTCATGGGGAGGAGGTTCTGGGGAGGGGCACCTAGTTCTCTGTGGCATGTGTGGGAGCCTTGGGCACAGGGAGGCACAGGAGGGGCTCGATTCTGTCTGGGGAGAGCTCGGGGCAGGCTGGGGTGCTGACCCTCCCCTTACTCCCCAGCTGAAGCAGGAGACCCAGTCTCTGTGCTGCTGCCTCCTGCTCGTCTCTGAGGACAACCACCAGCTCTTCTGCCAGGTAGGTGCCACTGGGCCAGCCCCCAAGCCTGACCCCCACAGAGGACTACAGGACATCCCCTGGGCATGGTGTCTTCCTCATGGGCAACACCTCCTTCCCATCTTTTCCAGGTGGTGGGAGACCGTGTCCTGGATGAGGAGATCAGCTTTTCAGTGAGCAAGGGGAGGTGGTGAGGGGTTGGGAGGTCAGGGGGTGGGCAATGGGTGCTGTGTGCTAAGGTGTTCCCTTTCCCCACAGCTCACCTTTGGGCGCCTGGGGCAGGTGGTGGAGGACAAGAAGCCCATCACCCTGAAGGACATCAGTGAGGTGGGTACCAGCTCTGTGTCTTCCACACCTGGGGACGTGGGTGTCACCCCAGTGTCCCATGGGGCTTCCTGGAGTGGGCCAGGGGTTCCAGCCCCATCCTGCCTCTCCCTGCAGGAGGAGCACAAGCAGCTGAGCAGCATGCTGGGCTGCGAGGTCACCTCCATGCTTTGTGTCCCTGTCATTAGCCGGGCCACCTCCCAGGTGGTGGCACTGGCCTGCGCCTTCAACAAACTGAGTGGGGAGAGGTGAGCAGTGTTTTGGCTGGGGCTCTCTGTGGGGCTGCACCCCCTCCCTTTTGGGGTGCTGGAGCATTGTCCCCGTGGAGAAGGGGAGGGACCAATGGGGACAGACAACTGAGGTGTGCCCCCGCCAGCTTCACAGACACGGACGAGCACAAGATCCAGCACTGCTTCTGCTACACCTCCACAGTGCTCACGAGCACCCTGGCCTTCCAGAAGGAGCAGAAGCTCAAGTGTGAGTGCCAGGTGAGCATGTGCAGGGCTGTGCCATGTGTGTGTGTGCCTGCCCCATCTTGCACTGGTCACTAATGGCATTCTCTCTGTCCCCTCAGGCCTTGCTGCAGGTGGCCAAGAACCTCTTCACCCACCTGGGTAGGTGCACTGGAGAGCACCCATGGTGAGGGAGTGGAATGGGGAATGGATGATCACTCCCCAGTCCTGGAGGGTGGTAGCAATGGGGTCTCTGTTCCCAGACAGGGAAAACCTTGTTGTTGGGGAATGGTAACAGAAGGGTGATATGAGCTGGCACAGAACCTGACACGCACTGATGCTGCATGGCTGCATGCATGCATGTAGCATGACCACGGAGCTCTTAGAAACACGTGTGCACATGTGCAGCTGCACTGCTGCACACATGTGCACAGCTCATACATGCACATTCCCCACACTGCCCCTGTCCCTCTGTGTCCCCCAGACTTCCAGCTGGGACTCTGAGCTAAACCCTCCCCCTGCTTTCACTGCATGAGTGGGGATGAGGGGGCAGTGCTGCCTGGCTGGGGTCCCTGACCCTTCACTGCTACCCCTGCAGATGATGTCTCCGTCCTGCTGCAGGAGATCATTACGGAGGCCCGGAACCTCAGCAATGCTGAGATGTGAGTGGTGGTAGTGGGGCACGTGGGTGAGGGGACACAGGGGGGACACCGAGCTCCCCTGTGGTGAGAATGGCAGCGGGGTGTCTTGCAGATGCTCTGTATTCCTGCTGGACCGGCTCAGTCACGAGCTGGTGGCCAAGGTGTTCGATGGTGGAGTGGTGGATGACGAGGTGAGCACAGCATGGAGCTGGGGGGCCTGGGGTTGTGTCCCTCCCCACAGGCCTTGCTGGTGATCCCCTTCCCCTGCCCACAGAGCTACGAGATCCGCATCCCAGCAGACCAGGGCATCGCTGGGCACGTGGCCACCACTGGCAAGATCCTGAACATCAAGGATGCCTACTCACACCCGCTCTTCTACCGCGGGGTGGATGACAGCACTGGCTTCCGCACCCGCAACATCCTCTGCTTCCCCATCAAGAATGAGAGCCAGGGTGAGCGAGGGATGGGGGCACACTGGGAAGAGGGGGGCACAGGTCGGGCCAGCAGGTGTCTTAGTCAGCACATGGTGGTTTGGTCACCCATCATGTGGACATGACACTGTCCCCAGCATGCAGGCACGGGTGCAGCATTATCCCTGGCCTGTGGGCATGAATCCTGTTCAAGCACAGGGGCACAATCCTGGCTCAGTACTGTCCCCAGCATGTGAACACCCTTCTGTCCCCAGCCCATGGGCACTATTCTGCCCCCAGCCTGTACGTAGAGCACTGCCCCAGCACATGGGCATGACCCTGTCCCAGTCCCTTGGTCACAGTCCTGTCCCCAGCATCAGGGCAGCATTCTGTCCCATGAATGTGGGCATGGTCCTGTCCTGACCCTTGGGCTCAGTGCTGTCTCCTGGCACAAGGGCACAGTTCCTGGGTATGATCCTGTCCCCCCACAGACAAACACAGCACTGACCCCAGCACACGGACATCATCTTGTCCTACTCCATGAGCTCAGTGTGGTCCCTGGACATGATCCTGTCCCCCTACAGACACCCAGCACTGTTCCCCAGCCCATGATTCTGTCCCAGCCCATGGGCACAGCACTGTTGTTGAGCACATGGGCATGATCATGTACCCTGCATATGGGCACGATCCTGTCCACCAACACATGAGCACAGTACAGTCCCTGGGCATGAGCCTGTCCCAGCCCCTGGGCACAGCACTGTCCCCAGCCCACAGGCACAGCACTGTCCCCAGAATGTGGGTGCTATGCTGTCCCCAGCCCACAGGCTCAGCACTGTCCCCAGAATGTGGGTGCTATGCTGTCCCCAGCCCACAGGCTCAGCACTGTCCCCAGAATGTGGGTGCTGTGCTGTCCCCAGCCCACAGGCTCAGCACTGTCCCCAGAATGTGGGTGCTATGCTGTCCCCAGCCCACAGGCTCAGCACTGTCCCTGCTACTTGGGCACAACCCTGCCCTAAGCCCACAGACACGGTGCTGTCCCCAGCATACAGGCATGACCCTGTTCCCAGCACAAGGGTCTGATACCCCTGCTGTCCCCCCTCTGCTCCAGAGGTCATTGGGGTGGCAGAGCTGGTCAACAAGATCAATGGCCCTTGGTTCAGCAAGTTCGACGAGGACCTGGCCACTGCCTTCTCCATCTACTGCGGCATCAGCATCGCCCATGTATGTGCTGGGGGTTCTCCACTTGGAGGGAGTCACACACAACGTGGGCTCCCAGCTCTGCCACAGCACAGGGATGGGGATGGGGGGATGTGTGTGTGTGTGTGGTCCCCATTCCTTGGGGACAAGTTGTGGTGGCCACGGGATGGGAGGGAATTCATGGGCACAAAGATGTGCTGTGGTGCCAGGGTGGGCTGGCGGGTGCTGGAGGTGTCTGCCCACCCCCAGCACTCCCATCCCCTGATCCTGCCCCACAGTCCCTGCTGTACAAGAAGGTGAATGAGGCACAGTACCGAAGCCACCTGGCCAATGAGATGATGATGTACCACATGAAGGTGAGGTAGCATGAGGACAGGGACAGGGATGGGGACCCCCGCTGCCAGCATGGTGCCCCCACACTTTATCCCAAGGTGGTCACACAGCTGGGTGGTGGTGATACCCCAGGGCTCTCTGCTCTCCCTGTGGTTCATGTGGC
The DNA here is from genome assembly GCF_023055355.1 of Agelaius tricolor. Taxonomy (NCBI): domain Eukaryota; kingdom Metazoa; phylum Chordata; class Aves; order Passeriformes; family Icteridae; genus Agelaius; species Agelaius tricolor. The sequence continues at coordinate 33,751,055 of NW_027269269.1, forward strand.
CTTTGGGACACCTGGTGACCTGGCCACAGTGTGGGTCACTGGCTGTGGCTCCTGCAGGTGTCTGATGATGAGTACACCAAACTGCTGAGTGAGGGCATCCAACCTGTGTCCACCATTGACCCCAACTTTGCCAGCTTCACCTACACACCACGCTCACTGCCTGAGGACGACACCTCCATGGTGAGGACCATGGGGACAACTCTCAACTGCCACCATCCCCTGCCTGGCCTCAGTCAGGTCAAATATCCCAACCCTGGGGTGCTGGGGTTCTGGGGTGAAGGGATGTGGTTGCACCCCTGAGCATCTTCCTACTGAGCAGGGCAGGGGTGGCTTACGGGGGACCTTGCTGGGCATTGTCATTCCTTGCCACCCACCCTGCCCCCTCTGCCAGGCCATCCTGAGCATGCTGCAAGACATGAATTTCATCAACAACTACAAGATGGACCGTCAGACGCTCACCAGGTGAGTCCTTATCCCTGTCTACCTTCCCTGTCTCCATCCTCATTTCCATCCCCATCCACCTATCTCATCCCTTCCGTCTCCTTCCTTGTCCCTGTCCCCATCCATATTCCCCTTCCTGTCCACCTTCTCTGTCCCCTGTCCGTATCCTCATCCCTATCCCTATGCCATCCCCATGCAGATAACTGTCTACCTTCCCTGTGCCTATCCCCCTCCCATCACCCCTCCCCAACCCTTCCCCATCCCATCCTCATCCCCATGCCCGTGCCTGCCTGGTGGGCACCTGGCAAGGTGGAGATCCCTGTGGGGTGAGACCCACTCCGCATGGCTCCGCCCCTGTCCAGGTTCTGCCTGATGGTAAAGAAGGGGTACCGTGACCCCCCCTACCACAACTGGATGCACGCCTTCTCCGTCTCCCACTTCTGCTACCTGCTCTACAAGAACCTGGAGCTCGTTAACTACCTGGAGTAAGGCCAGGTGCTATCCCTGCCCCTGTTCTCCAACCCCTGGCCTGGCTGGGGTGCTCCCTGCTCTCCTGCCTGCCTCAGTTTCCCTCCTCCCCCTTCCCAGAGACATCGAGATCTTTGCCCTCTTCATCTCCTGCATGTGCCACGACCTGGACCACAGAGGAACAAATAACTCCTTCCAGGTGGCCTCGGTGAGCCGAGCCCAGAGCTGGGATGGGCGAGGGGGAAGGAGAGGTATGGGGAGAGCTGTGGGGGTCTTCACCCCCATAGTTCATCATTCTGGCTGCTCTACCTTGCAGAAATCAGTCCTGGCCGCGCTCTACAGTTCAGAGGGCTCTGTCATGGAGGTGAGATCCCCCACAAATCTCTCATTGCCCATCTCTCCTGGGTTCTGGCTGCATGGCAGCATCCTTGCCTGCTCCCTACCTGCTTTCACGGTCCTGCCTTCTCCCACAGAGGCATCACTTTGCGCAAGCCATTGCTATCCTCAACAGCCAAGGCTGCAACATCTTTGACCACTTCTCCAGAAAGGTGAGCCCCCCACCCAAATACCTCTCTCCTGCCACCCCTGCCCATGCTGAGCCCCTGCGTCCTCTCCAGACCTCCTGCTCCCCATCCCTGGATCCCAGGAGGTGTGGGAGCTGGGAGGGGCAGAGAGCTGGTCACGGCAGCTGCCTTGCCCACAGGACTACCAGCGCATGCTGGACTTGATGCGGGACATCATCCTGGCCACTGACCTGGCCCACCACCTCCGCATCTTCAAGGATCTCCAGAAAATGGCAGAAGGTGAAGATCCTTGATGGAGATTGGGATTGGGATTTGAGGGGTGGTAGGAACTCATCCCACCAAGGCTGGGAGATGGCACAGGAGGTTCTTATGTCAGAGGTCATAAGGGCTGGGACACGACACAGAAAGTTCTGGCTGTCCCTAAAGTGCTCACATGTGGTATGATGGGGGCTTTGGAGCTCTGTCCTGAGCCCCCCATCCGAAACCCTGCCCCACACTCTGCCCACAGTGGGATATGACCCCAAGAACAAGCAGCACCGCAGCCTGCTGCTCTGCCTGCTCATGACCTCCTGTGACCTATCTGACCAGACCAAGGGCTGGAAGACTACCAGGAAGATTGCAGTGAGTGCCACACCACGGAGCTAAACCCCTGAATGCCACCTCAGAACCCACCTAGGCCACCTGCATGTCCCCAGGCACACACCTGCCCCTTGTGGAGTGGGCTCCTCCCTGCAGGACTCTGGGCCATGCAGAACCCAGTCCCTCCAAGCAAGACCGTATCCCTGCTTGATTCAGAGCTGTGGGGAGGGGTCTGGAGGGCAGTGGGGATGGGGGATCATTTCAGGCTGCACCCCCTGTGCTGACACCTGTCTCTTGCAGGAGCTGATCTACAAGGAGTTCTTCTCCCAGGGTGACCTGGTAGGTACCAGCTGGCAGGGTTGGGCTTGGCCAATGCTCCTAGACAGCACCAATGGGATGGGGGGTGTGGGCAGTGGGCAGAGAGGTCTTGCCTGTGAATGGGGGAAAGCACCACTGGCACTGACCCTCCTCACCACCCATGCAGGAGAAAGCCATGGGGAACAGCCCGCTGGAGATGATGGACCGGGAGAAAGCCTACATCCCCGAGCTGCAGATCAGCTTCATGGAGCACATTGCCATGCCCATCTACAAGTGAGCCCCAGTGCTGGAGCTGGGATGGGGAGGACCCCCTGACACCCCCACCTCCCTCAGGGGGGGATCGGGTGCTGTGTGTGCCAAGTCTTGCAGATGTTGGGGGGCATTCCAGGCTGTGGGATGGGGGTTGCACTCAGCCAAGGGGGTTGCATTGAAGTAAGGGGGTGCAGCCCTGTGCTGATGGAATGCATCCCCCACTCCCCAGATTGCTGCAGGATCTCTTCCCCAAGGCAGCGGAGCTCTACGAGCGGGTGGCCAGCAACCGGGAGCAGTGGACCAAGGTCTCCCACAAATTCACCATCCGGGGGTTGCCCAGTAACAACTCCCTGGACTTTCTGGATGAGGAATATGACCCACAGGTCCCTGACCCCCAGCTCAATGGCTGCCTGGAACCTGAGGTGGGGCAGCCCACCGAGGCTGGGGCCGAGTGAAGAAGACGGCGGGGGGGCCACAGCCATGGCTGGGCTGGGAGCATCCCCAAGCCTCATCCCCCAGCTTATGGGGAGGAGGTTTGAGGGAATATCAGTGAATCTGGACTACCACAGCAAGGGCTGTGTGCTGCCAGCAGCTGCCACTGGTCCTTCCCCACCACTGAGTGACTATCTCCTCCCTCCGGGGCGGGTGTTCAGGTGTCCTGTCCACCCAGTAGTCCATGGGACACTGCCTTGGTGGCTGGGAGCACCAAGGGACACGGTGGGGCTGGGGGATGGATGTGCTTTAAGCTGCCTTAAGACTGCAGGTCCTGTCCCCATGGGGTGACAATAAGAACGATGTCCTTGGTGGAAGCACCCATAGAGGGCTCGGTCACCATGACATGGGTGTGCATGGGTCAGGCAGGACAGAGGGGGATGATGTGGGGCAGGGTGGTGAGGGGCAGTGGGAGAGCTGTGGGGTGGCTGTACAGCATATGGGGGGTGTTATGGGGATCTTTGGGGACCATAGATCAGGTCCACGGAAGAAGGTTGGCTCCAGCTGGAGGAGGGAAGACACCAGAGTGGGATGGCCATGGCCATGGGGATGTGCCTGCATCCCCTGCTGGGATCCACACTAGAGAACTAGCTGCAGCCTCTCCCTAGCAGCTGCTGAGCATCCTTTGGCTGAAAGCCCCACCCCTCCAGGACCCCTGAACCCACTCACCCATGGAAGGGCTCATATCTCTCACACAGCCCAGTCCCACACAACCACACAACCACATCCCCTACAAGGGCTACACACTTGCCAAGGCTGGGGGTCCTGCTGCTGGTTTGCATGCACAGGGGAGGGAGGCTGTGCTCCACAGGGGGTCCATCTGGTCCCACACATCACCTTCACCTTCTGGTCCCATACATGTCCCTGCCATAGGTAGAGGAACATGGGTGTTCCTCTGAGGTGTCCACCCGGGAGCCTCCTCACTGCAAGCAGCTTCTCTGCTTGGTGACCATGTTGTGAGCATCCCTAGCTCACAGTGGCTTCACAACTCCTGCCATACCAACCTCTGTGCACGGATCCTGCTGGCATTTTGGGATCCTTCTGGTCTTGCAGACCACTGGACATGACCCTCAGTGGTCTCCTGTGGTCCCTCTGGTCCTGCAGACCACCATGCATCGACCCTGCTATTTTCCTGTGGTCCTTCCAGTCCTATGTGGCACCATGCATGGATGCTGTTGGTCTACCATGGTTGATCTGGTCATGCATGGACCCTGGTGTTTTCCCACGACTCCCTCCTTGTCCTGACTGCCATGCATGCACCCCACCAATCTCCTGTGGTTTCTCTGGTTCTGCGGACCACCGTGCATGGACCCCAGTGCTCTCCTCTGTGTCCTACAGACCACTGTGCGTGGACCCTGCTGCCCTCCTGTGGTCTCTCCAGTCCCACAACCCAACTCATATGGACCCTCTCAGTCCCAGGGGCTCCGCCAGCTCCCAGGGTCCGAGCAGCTGTACGTGATCCTGGGCTCCATCACCCAGCCAAGGCCATCTGAAACACCCATGAGCAGGGGAACTGCTGGGGCAGAGCTGAAGAGGGGGCTGGGGCTGAGTGGGTGTGCTCAGCATTGGGGGATTAGGGTGCACTGAGCCCTCAGGCTGCATCATCCAGCTTGTGGGGGCTGGATGAGTCCAACACCACAGCAGGGAAAGGTGACGGGAGCAGCAGGGTAAAATTCCGGCACTGCTGTCATTGGTGTTGGTTCTTTTGGGATCAAGAGTGCACGTGGGGCCCTTTGCCACCCCATCCCCACTGCTCTGCAGTAACCCATGGCACCATCCCCAGTGGTGCCACAGCGGTCCCTCCTGGATTTGGGCTGCACAGTGGCTGCTTCTCTCCTTGGCTTGTCTGTGAGCGATGACTTGCCTGTGTTCTCGGGATACCTGGAGCGTGTGTCTGCAGGAGCAATGGGAGACCTCAACACTGAGCTGCTCCACGTGGCTGAAGTGGCCTGAATTCCTTTTGCCTTACCTACTCGGAGATGCCTTTAGTGAGATGCTTTGCCCGAACCCTGGTGGGGCCCACCTGGTGACTGAGTCTGTCTGCTGGCCCATGACCCCCTTAAGCCCTTCCCCCCCTCCCCACACTGCCATAGGGGGTGGGGAAGGTCCCAGAAGGCAGCAAACCCCCAAGCTGCAAGAGGAGGACAGCAGCTCCATCCCTGTCGTGACACTGGCACAGCCTTGGTACCAAGTAGGTACAACTGTTCAAAGACAGTCCCTGCATCCCAGTGCCGCCCAGGGATGCCTGACAATGCACAGATCTCTCCATCCAACAGATGTGGGGGTGTCCTGCACTTGGGTTCTGCACCCCGGGTACCACACCGTGGTGGGGGCACGCAGGGATGCCCTTTTCCCAGCCGTATCCCACTTTTCCAGCCCCTGCTGCTGGTGTGTGTAGGTAGTCAATGCTTTCCCAGCTCCTGCCCCTGTATATACCCCTCTGGATACTGAGGAGTGCAGCTCACAGCCAGCCCAGCTCACCCAGGAGTGTGCACAGGCGTGTGTGGGTGTGCAAACCTCCTCCAGCTTTTCTGTCCTTCTGTCTTGCGGCACTGGTTGTTCTGGACTCCAATGGAGCCTAAGGAGGAGATGACTTCTCTTTCTTCCTCTCCTCCTTCTTTTCTTATTCTCCTTCTTTTCTTCCTCCTCCTTCTCCTCTTCCTCCTCCTCCCACTACTGTTTCTCCTCCTCCTGCTCCTTCTTTATTATTATTTCTCTTTTTTTGGTGGGTTTTGGTTTTCCTAAATAAATTTCATATGTCAACCTTCCCGTGACAGGTTGGTGGGTGGCCTTGTTGGGGTCTGGGGAGCTCCATATTGAAACTTATGAGCACCAAGATCACCTTCAGGGGGAGAATCCAGCTTGGGCTGTGTAGCTCTGACTCCCCAGGTAGCTCCAGCCTGTCCTTGGATGTTCCACTCTCATGGAATGGTCCAATGCTGGGCCCCATCCAGCCTGGCAGCAGGGGGAGCTGGGCCTGGGGCAGGATCCAGCCTGGGCTGGGATGCAGCGGGATCCTAGGCTGAGATGCAGCATGAGGCCTGTGTAGGGACTCCTCTGAGCCTGGGCAGGGACTGGGGCAGAATCCAGCTGCTCCTCTGGCTCCTGCAGCCATCCTTGCATAGCCCCAGAGGGGACCCCCTAGTCTGCCCATCATCCATCAGGGCTGTAGCTTTCATTCCCGCCATACAGCTAAGGAGCAATTTATTATCCAAAATCAATGCACCACTTTCATCCCAGCCCAGTCTGACAGCTTTTGGGCACTTTATACCCAGAGGAAAAGTCCCTGGAGGCTTTGGTGCTGGCATGCTGGAGCAGTGGCCGGTGAAAAGTGAAACGCCCAGGCTAGATAAGTGTCCAGCCAACCTCCAGCCAGTAAGGCACTTCCCCAACCCGGAGTCAGGGCTTTGTGCCCAAGGCGATGTCAAGCCTTGCGGACGTGTGGCCGCAGTAAAGAGCTCCGAAGTCGCAGGATGAAATGAAGAGGCGACCCTCAGTTTCTTCGGGGGGGTAGTTTTATTGGTAGGGAAACGTGCAGGTTCGGTGGAAGAAGCTGAGAGCCCCGAGGCAGGGAAAAAGCCTCGGTTTTACTGAGGGTGGGAGGGGTGAAAGATAGCAAATCAGAGAGGGATACATTAAGGATTGGCATGATCGGAGAACCCATCAAACACAGTTGCGGGAGGGACCCTGGCCCCTAACCCAATCACTCGACACCCTGGCCCGAACTCTCTAGAAAAAGAGGCAGGGGTGTCGAGTGACAGGCAGGCTGCCAGGGGTGGGGAACAAGAAAGATACATTTGGTATCCAAGACAACTGGGGAGGGGTTTGGGGATTGACACAAACTGGTAACAGGACAGGACTTTCTGAGAGAACAATGGAGGGAAAACTGAACAAGCATAAAACACACCACAACATCTCCCCCTTTTTCGTTTAAAAATAAAAGAACTGTAAGGGCAAGCACCGTTCAAGTAAACCTAAAAGGGTGGAAAGTATAGTCTTCAGGATGGACTCGGCCCAGCTTGACAGGCCCCATCTTTGAAAGAGGTCCCCCAGCCAGTCTGATGTCTGTTGTTTTATTTGGTGGACAAGGCTTTGCATTTTATCTATGGCCACCCTTGCGTCCTCAGCCCGAGATGACAAATTAAGGCAGCAGAGGCCCTCAAACTCCTCGCAGCGGTGGTGATGCAGTAAAAGCAGGAAGTCAATTGCCGCGCGATTTTGGAGGGTCGCCTTCCTTGTAATTTCCTCGTCTGTGAGGAGGTCTGATAGCGTCGCTGACGTTAAATTGGCTTGCTTAGCTACCCAACACTCCAGGTGGGCCAATTCACCTAGAGACTTGGCCACAGACACCCAGGGCAAAAGCAGGGTGAGGGCTACAGTTTTTGGTTTCGACCAATGTTCAATTTGGGAGTCACAATCCGGGTCGAGATCTTTGAGATCTCTTTTGGAGCGGGCCGAATTCGGTTGTGCTCTTTTCATTTTCCAATCGCGAATTTGGGTAATGTTGGGTGTAAGCAGCGACAGCCGCCCAAAAGTGCAGATACCTCCGGCTAGACGAGCGGGGATGCCAGCCCAAGCTCGGTCTCCGCAAATGAAAAAGATACCTCGGGGCAGGGACAGCGGTTGGCTACCCAGGGTGGAAGCAAGTGGCATCTCGATGGTCATTCGACACCACTGGGCAGCTTTGTACTCGGGCCTTGATGGTTTGATCCACGAGTACCTGCTGTCCCAAGGGTTAGGGGCGAACTGAAACCAAATACAGAGGGAAGCATTGGCTGAGCCGAGCAAATCAAGCTCTGGAGGTTCAGAGCTCAAAGGGACCAGCCCCTTGACTCCTTCTCTCCAGGCATTTTGTGCATTGATTTTTAGAGGAGGGGTCTTGGATAAGAGGGAGGTGAGGAAGTATTGAAAGGGGAGGGAAACTCATTAAGGGAGAGAGGGATCCCCACAAGGCATGACGACATCGGGTCCTCTGCTGAGCCCATATCTAAACATATGTGTTCTTGGCCAAGGGCACTCGCGAGGGTGCGCCAAACGTTGGCCTTGGGCTGGGGGACGATCCATGGGCCCACTGATGGCATCAGGGTCCAGATGAGGACGGCTGTCAAGCGGGCTAAGATGTAGACACGTTCCATTGGGGGAAAACTAAAAACAAACAAGAGACAGACATAAGGAATGACTCTGAATCAGGTCCTGCCCGGGGCAGGGAGAGGGTTAAACTGGGAGTGGCTCCATCCCTGGGAGCTTCCGCCGCCGCCGCCAACATGCCTCCGTGACCTGTTCTACGTTTTCTGCTCTCAGAGTCTTCCCAGGGCGGAAGGGCTTGACCCACTTAGCGGGGATCCATCTCGGACCTGAGGGGGTGGACACGCAAGCGTATCCCCTTCCCCAAGTCACTAGATCGAAAGGCCCCTCCGTTTTCCAGGTCTCCGGATCCTTAATCAGGACAGGAGGCCTGACCCTGGCCTGCAGCTGCTCATGTCTCCCGAAATGTCGCACGATAGGCGGATTGAGATTTTCGAAAGAACAGTTTAGGAAGTTAATGGTAAAAAGCGCCTTCGCGAGACGGATATGGGGGGACTCCACCTTCACAGCCACTCGCTGTTGTTCTAAAACTCTCTTCAGGCTCTGGTGGGTCCTTTCTACCACGGCTTGGCCTGTCGGGGAATAGGGGATGCCGGTCTTATGCTCTATTCCCCATTGTTGCAGGAAGCTTCGCAGCTCCCTGGATTTATACGCCGGGCCATTGTCTGTTTTCAGGACCTTGGGGATGCCCAGGACAGCAAACGCTTGAACTAGGTGTTTTTCACAATCTGCTGCCTTTTCCCCTGTGTGGGCAGAGGCATAGACTGCGCCGGAGAAGGTATCCACTGAGACATGTACGAATTGCAGACGGCCAAAGGCAGGGATGTGGGTAACATCCATCTGCCACACCTCGCAACTAGATAGACCTCTGGGGTTAGCTCCCAAGGGTATTGTTGGGAGCTGGTGGGACTGGCATTGAGGACATGTAGCCACAATCGCCTTGGCCTGTTCGCGTGTAAGATGGAATTGTCGAACAAGGCCAGGGGCGTTCTGATGAAATTGCTGGTGGCTGATCTTGGCCTGACTGAACAGATCAGGGAGTGGGGCAGCTTGAACAGGAGCGGCAAGGGCGTCAGCACGCCTATTGCCTTCCGCAATAAATCCAGGCAAATCGGTATGTGACCTGACATGCATCACATAAAAGGGTTGCTCTCGGTGGGAGACTAAGTTCACAAGCTTAGAGAGCAAGTTAAACAAAGGGATGTTTGATACCTCCTGTAAAATTGCATTTTCGGCTCTGGAAACTACACCCGCGACATAGGCTGAATCAGTGACCAAATTGAATGGTTCAGAGAACCTCTCAAAGGCTCTGACGACTGCGTCCAACTCAGCAACTTGAGGTGAACCTTCCACCTCTGTGACATCTGCCTCCCACCGCTGAGTCTGAGGATCCTTCCAAGTCATCACTGACTTGTGGGATGCTCCAGACGCGTCTGTAAAAACTGTCAAAGCCTTCAGAGGAGTTCTACTCTGAACTGATTTTAGAGACAATGTGAATTCCTGATTGAATAATTTGTGGGCCGGCCGATCTACTGCGATTTGGCCGGTGTAGCTGTCCAAAGCCAGTTGAAGCATCTCATTTGTTTCCAGAAGGTTATCAATCATCTTTCTTTTTAGATGGCCTGAATCAAATTTTAAAGGAATGTGGATGCAGTCAAAGTCACAACCTGCCAACTCTCTGATCCGTGATCTAGCCTTTCTAATCAATTCTGCCACCAGCTCGGCTGGCTGCGTCATCCTTTTGGACCTGTGATGGCTGAGGAACACCCACTCTATGATTAAGAGGGGATCCCCCGAGCCCCGGTCCTTGCCCTTGATGGAATCGTCCCACTGGAAAATCACCCCATGGAGGTGTGGCAGCTTACCTAGAACAATGAATTTAAATGGCAGGCCCGGGTGATATCTGTGGGCCTGCCTGGCCGAGATGGAGTTTTGGATCTTCTCCAGCGCTGTCTGGGCCTCTGGGGTAAGGGACCTTGGAGAACTAAGCTCTTCTCCCCCTTTCAATAAATTGAAAAGGGGGGCTAGGTCTTCTGTTGGAATGCCTAGCCAAGGCCTTACCCAATTCAAGGACCCACACAGCTGGTGGACATCTGCCAGGTTTTTGATGTTAGTTTTAATAGCCAATTTTTGCGGAACAATGGTCCGCTTCGTTATTTCCAGGCCCAGGTACTTCCAGGGTGGCATCTGTTGAATCTTATCTTGCTGGAGCTCGAACCCTGCAACAACCAATGCATCGATTGTTAGGTCAAGCGCGTGGGTAAGTAGGTCGTTGGTCGGAGCGCACACTAGGATGTCATCCATATAATGGTAAATGATGGTGTCTTTGGTGGCTGCACGTACTGGGGACAGCAAGGAGGCGACGTACCATTGGCAGATCATCGGGCTGGCCTTCAGGCCTTGCGGAAGAACTCGCCAATGATAGCGCTTGCTTGGGGCTTCACGGTTGATGGCAGGAACCGTGAAGGCGAAACGCGGAGCATCGTCCGGGTGTAAGGGAATTTGGAAAAAGCAATCTTTTATGTCAATTACGACCAAATTCCAATTTTGGGGGAGCATCGTTGGGGACAGCATCCCTGGTTGGAGAGGCCCCATATCTTCAATGATGTTGTTAATTTGGCGGAGGTCGTGAAGGAGCCGCCACTTATCTTTGTTGGGCTTTTTGATAACGAACACTGGGGAGTTCCACTCTGACATGGTCTCCACCAGGTTGCCCTTGAGTAGCTGCTCCTTAACGAGCTCATTGAGCGCCGCTAATTTTTGCTTGTTGAGCGGCCACTGCACTACCTGTACTGGTTTATCAGATTTCCAATTCAGTTTCCAGGTAGGGCGCTCATCAGTGACCGCTGCCCGAAAAACCTGGGGAGCTGCTGGGAGGTCAATTCGGGCTCCCCACTGGGCTAAGAGGTCTCTCCCCCACAGGGGTTCCGTGTAATCTAATACGAATGGGCGCACTGAAGCCAATTGCCCATCCGGCCCCGTAATTTGTACAACGCTCTTTGATTGACGTGCCAATTGTAAACCCCCGACACCTCGGACGTGGCCAGGCGCGTTTTGCAATTCCCAATGTGACGGCCATTCCCGGGAAGGAATGATCGTTACATCTGCTCCTGTGTCCAACAAGCCTTTAAGAGGCTTGCCCTCTCCCCCTTTTGAGATATGACAGGTGACATGAGGCCTTTCCCGCCCCAGGACCTGGGCCCAAGCTACTGTTGGATTTTGGAGTTCAGCCGGAGGAAACCCCAGGGCCCAAGTTATCTCGGGAACAGGGATCGCTTGCGCGATCACCTGTCCCTTGGGCAGGAAAGTGGGGGGTTGGACACAGTGCAGCCCCACGGCGAACAGTCCTGGGTCAGATGGCAGAAGACCTGGGATTATGTTCACCTCTAAAGGTGTGTGCTTAGTGTCTCCGACAACGACGTACTTACACCTTATCCGCCCCCAGTTTCCTGGGCATTCCGGGCTGACTGACACGAGTTGAAAATCGGAGTTCTTAAGATGTAGTGGCTCCGTCAGCTGCAGCCGGAAGGGTCTGAAAGCAGAAAAGGTAGTTAGCACGGGTCTAGGTTGGAGACATGCAACATGTGACAAGTCCGGTGAGAATATGTCTTGTTTGGCAGGCGGCGGTCCCTGAGATCTCCCCTCCCTGCGTGGTGTTAGTTGTCCCGCCCTATTTTTATCATGGCGCAGGGGGGAACTGCGCTCAGATGTTAGTTTTTTGTCTGGGTTTTCCCCAGGAGTCCCTGCCCCCTTTTGAATTCATAAAATTCCCGCCGCAGCGGGCAGTCGGGCATCCAATGCCCGAGCTTTCCGCACAGATGGCAGGGTGATTTGGCGGCGGAAGGACCGGGAGCAGGCGAGCGGCAGGTGGCTTCAGAGAAGGTGTTTTCAGGCGCCTCTTCTGCGGCGCTGACTCGGGGTGGCAGCTGTTTTCTCTTCTCTCCCTCCCTAGATGGCATGATTAGGACTTTCCGGGTGCAGACTTCGAGCATATCGTGCAGCGAGGGGGGTGGGTGCATCGGGAGGCTGAGGATGGCATCCCTACACGCAGAGTTTGCATTCGTGGATGCTACTTCCTTCAGGATATGTTCCCGGGCAACTTCGTCCGCCACTTGCTGCTCGACAGCTTTTCGAAGACGCTCGACAAAATCGAGGAAAGATTCCTCGGCGCCCTGAAAGATTCTGGAAAAAGAAAGGAGAGGAGCCGCCCCCGGCAGCGCCAGGAACGCCTTCTCGGCTGCCCGCGCTGACTCCCGGAGTGCTTCCTGGGGGATGGCACTCGCCTGCGAGTGCCCATCTGCCCAGTTGCCGGTCCCAAGGAGTTGATCGATGGCCAGGACATTGCCCGTTAGGTCCAGCCCCGTGTGGGGCCGTTCCCACAGGCTCGGGAGGGCCTCCGTCACTCTCCTCTTCCAGGCTGCCTCCCACATAGCCCGCTCGGTGGGATTGAGCAGACACGTGAAGAGGCGCCGGATGTCAGAGGGGGTGACATCGGCTTCGGTAAGTGTTGCCTGCAACACTCCCCGAAAGTATTCGCTGTCCCGGCCGTAATCTTTCTGTGCCTTGCACAGCTCCTTAATTTGTGAATGGTGTAAGGGGACCCACTGGCGACGCACCCCACCATCTCCCTCTGGATGGTAAACAACCGGGGCTGCGGATGGTATCGCAGCAGACCCCGGTTCCCGGTTCCCAACTGCTGCCCCCCCCCCGGAACCCAAAGCGCGGGAGCCGGCAGGGAGAGCGTGGGAACCGGGAGAGGAGGAGGTAGGGGCGTGGCTGGGAACTTGAGCAGGGCAATCTGATATCGAGGGACCTTCCCAGGAGGCGGAGACAAGGGGTGGAACCTTTTGACTGGCAGGGGGTGGAGAGATGGGAGGTGGTATGGGAGGGACCGAGGGAGGAGCTATGGGCAGGGATGTGGGAGGAGAAAGGGGAGGGACTACTGAAGAGGAGGTTTCTGGAAAGGAGGAGGGACCAGGAGGGGGGAAGGACGAGGGGGTAGAACACTGGGAGTGGCCGACTGGCAGGAAGGGGTTGGAGCTTGGGAAAAAGGGATTCTGGGGAGAAGAAGAGGGCTTTCCCGCCATTTCAGCCATGTGGTTGCCTCCATCTTGGGCCCCATAGGAGCCATTTTGGGGAATTGGAGGCGACTGGGAGCAAACTGGGGACTTAGAAATTAGGGTTTTGGATTTTGGGGTTTTAGAAACTGAGGACCTGGGGGCGGGAACAGGAGAGGTAGGGGAAGACGAGGAGCCCCTAAGAGACTGGCCAGGACTCTTAGGGCGGGGGGGCCGAGGATTTTGAAGGGGGCTAGGGGACGAATGGTCACCCTGCGCGGGGCTGGAGCGCGCTGCACCTTTCAGAATCCCGGTTTTACATTTGTGGGGACGGGAAGAAGGGTTAGGGGTAGAGGGAGAGGCGGGAGAACTGGGGCACGAACTAAAACTGACCGAAGGTTTTTCTGAGTTTCCTCCTGCTTTCAAGATAGATCGAATTTGTGAAATCCAAAAAGCTAACGGAGAAAGCGAGGTGTCTCGTGATCTAATCAAGTTTGATAACTTGGCATTTGCCCTCTGCCAAAAGGCAGGATCTTTAATTTGATCGGGGGAGACTTCGGGAAACTCAGAAAAAAGCCATCGGATTAATTTTTTAACTTCCTTTTTATCAACGGAACAACCCCCCCCAACTAGGATACCCACAACTTGGTAAAACAGCCCCTTCTGAGCTGCCGAGAGCGAAAACTTTGCACCCATCGCTCGATGTTATAAGTGGCAGCTGCGGAAAAGCCCCCCCCGTTCCAGTAAACGCGAAAGAAAAAAAATAAGGGTGCCCACCCCCGGCTCCTGTCTAGAGAAAAAGAAGGGTGGTGACGAAACACCAATAGAGGGGAAGGCGACAGGGAGAGTAGCAGAATACTCACGAAGTCCGGAGGCGACAAACGAAAAGCTGGAACGAGGGGTTTCCTGCGACAGGACGACTCCCAGGTGCAAGGAGCTGCCGTCCAGGGTCCCCGGGGAGCGCTACCTCGCGCACAAGGTCTGCTCGACCACAGGGTAGTTCCGCGACCGCTGGGATTCTCGAAATCCCGTCCGTGGGGTCCACGAATCCGAGAAAAGGGGGGGCCCCGCGCCGGGCGCCAAAACTGGAGCAGTGGCCGGTGAAAAGTGAAACGCCCAGGCTAGATAAGTGTCCAGCCAACCTCCAGCCAGTAAGGCACTTCCCCAACCCGGAGTCAGGGCTTTGTGCCCAAGGCGATGTCAAGCCTTGCGGACGTGTGGCCGCAGTAAAGAGCTCCGAAGTCGCAGGATGAAATGAAGAGGCGACCCTCAGTTTCTTCGGGGGGGTAGTTTTATTGGTAGGGAAACGTGCAGGTTCGGTGGAAGAAGCTGAGAGCCCCGAGGCAGGGAAAAAGCCTCGGTTTTACTGAGGGTGGGAGGGGTGAAAGATAGCAAATCAGAGAGGGATACATTAAGGATTGGCATGATCGGAGAACCCATCAAACACAGTTGCGGGAGGGACCCTGGCCCCTAACCCAATCACTCGACACCCTGGCCCGAACTCTCTAGAAAAAGAGGCAGGGGTGTCGAGTGACAGGCAGGCTGCCAGGGGTGGGGAACAAGAAAGATACATTTGGTATCCAAGACAACTGGGGAGGGGTTTGGGGATTGACACAAACTGGTAACAGGACAGGACTTTCTGAGAGAACAATGGAGGGAAAACTGAACAAGCATAAAACACACCACAACAGCATGCTCTGGCACTCCATGAGCTGTCAAAATGGGGGTGAAACCCGTGAAAAACTGCCCAAACTACCAAATGCCTCCATCCTGGTCCAAGCGCCGATTCAAATCCTGGGATTAAATCCTTTAATCCTCCGAACTAGTCCCAGAGCAGGGTTTATGGTTCCTAGCCAGGAGCTGCCCCACTTCTGCCTCTGCAACCGACGGCTCTATGCCCTTAGGTGACATTCCTGCCTGGATCCGTCAGGTACCACGGCCTTCCTTCCAGACCCTCACCGCAGCCTCGGCCCGTCATTGCTTCCTGTCCTTTTGTCTTGGCTGATCCCTACAGTGGGGAGCAGGTTTCCCCAAGGATGGGGTAAAGCTGCCCCGTGGGTGGGGTGCAGGTGTCCCCACAGTGGGCACAGGAGACATCGCATGTCCATCCTCGGTCCCCTCCATCCACGACGGCCGTGGGGGCAGGATAGGAAGGGGATGCTCCAGCTGGGGATGCACGTAGCACTGGAATCACCCGAAGCCCGTTCCCCGCGGGCTGCTCCGCGACAGGAGGCAGAGAGGGCGGGGACGGACGTGTTCCTTCCTGCAGGGAAGGCGGATTCCATTGGAGAGGGGAGGGACACCTCGGGGGCGGGGAGTTCGCAAGTGCGTGTGTGTGCGTGGGTGCGTGCGCCCGTGTGCACACACTGTTTTGTGTACACGTGTGTGTGCGCACACGTGTGTATGCATGTATGTGCACGTGTGCGTGCGTGAGTTCACGCGTGTGTGTGTGTGTGCATGGCACCTGTATGCAGATGTGTGCGCGTGTACGTGCAAGTTACGTCCCTCTGCCCACAGACACTTTGTACTGACACTCCCGCGTCTGTGCTCACGTACGTGTCTCTGTGTGCGCTCAGACGTGTCTCGGCTGACACGCAGGTCCCCGTTCCCCCACGCGTGTCCCCAGGATCACACGCGGGATTCCCCCCGCTGTGCCCGCGCGCAGCCGCTGGGGGGCGCCCCGAGCCGCGCGCGTGCTCCCGCCGCTCCGTGTGTGTGTGTGCGCGCGCACTGCCCCACACTCTCCTACCCCCTCACCGCCTTCCCGCCCACCCCGTGTCAGCCCGGTGCCCTCCCCCCCGCCTCCCCGTATCCTCTCCCCGTATCCTCTCCCCGCCCGTGCGGCCCTTGCGCGCCGCCGCCCCCGGCCCCGGGGCCGCGCCGCTCAGGGGCGGGCGGAGGCGGCGGCGGCGGCAGCGTCCGCACCGGAACCGGGACGGGCCGAGCCCTGCCGAGCGGCTCCGAGCGTGTCCGAGCGGCTCCGAGCGGTTCCGAGCGGCTCCGAGCGGTTCCGAACCTGCCCGAGCGGTTCCGAGCGGCCCCGAACCGGCCGGCGTGGCGTCCGTCCGGGCCGAGCCGAGCGGTTCCGAGTGTTTCCGAGCGTGCTCGAGCGTTTCGAGCGGTTCCGAGCGGGCCCGAGCAGGGCCGCACCGGGCCCCGTGCCCGCCCCGCCGCCGCTCCCTCCACCATCCAGCCAGTAATTTTCCAAGCCCAGCCGGCGCTTCTCGGCTGAGCCCGCAGGATCGGCGGGGCCATGGGAGACAAAGGCACCCGGTGAGTGAGGACCGGGACAGAGCGGAGCATCCCGGGGGGACATGCCCGGCAGTGGCGGGGGAGGGGTGGGACAGGCGCTGCCTGTGCCCTGCGCTGGAGCTGGTGGTCCCCTGAGGTGGCCCCGCTGCTGGGATATGGCGCTCCCCGAGCGGTAGTGAGAGCACCCGGAGACCGGGGGCGTCACTGCTCCCTCCCCATCAGATTTGGAGCCTGGATGGATTTGGGATGGGGGAGGCTGTTGTCATCGCGGTGACGCCGGGGGACCCAGGCCCTGATGTCACTCCCGGCATGCGGCACAGCTGGGGGTGTCAGGGAGCACGTGCCGGCCCTGGAACACAGGGACACGAGGGCCTGCGACGCCTTCATCCCATGGGAATGCTGCCATGGGGATGTTGTCTTTTAGGGGTCCCTGTGCAGAGATGGATGGGGACACCCCTCTGTGCTCCCCAGGGCTCCAGGTGCAGACGGTGGCAGGACCTGCTGCACATCCTGCAGGGGGCTGTTGGG
Organism: Agelaius tricolor; assembly: GCF_023055355.1. Classification (NCBI taxonomy): domain Eukaryota; kingdom Metazoa; phylum Chordata; class Aves; order Passeriformes; family Icteridae; genus Agelaius; species Agelaius tricolor. The sequence goes on from NW_027269269.1 coordinate 33,768,051, forward strand.
ATTTGAGGGGAGCTGCAGGGCCCGCGGGGCTGCACATCCTGCAGGGAAGTGTTGGGATTTGAGGGGAGCCGCAGGGCCCGCGGGGCTGCACATCCTGCAGGGAACTGTTGGGATTTGAGGGACAGCCTGATGACCCCTGCCAGCCCTTGCAGGGAGGCCTGGGGGTGTGACATCCGCTCACAGGTGTGACATCCTGTGACATCCGCTCACCGGCTGGCCCTGGCAGAGTGGTCAAGGAGTTGACACTCCCATTCCTTGCCCCAGTCCGTTTCTGCCCCCTTAGCCATTAATCATGGGGGAGCAGGGATTTCAGGGTGCTCCTGCTCATCCCTCAACACCATGGCCCTACCTTTGCTCATTCCCATGTCCCCTTGGCAGCAGGATCAGGGGCTTCGGTGCAGCCTCTGCTCCCCCCCATCATGGCCACGGCATGAGAGAAGGATGAGGGGGTCTGGACTGCCTGGGCAGAACCTTCCAGAAACATTGCAGCGTTTTGGAGTGACAGGATGGGAGCTGTGGGTGCCTGTTGAACTCATCCAGCATTCTGGGAAGCGGCTGTTGCTGCTGCTGGCCTGCTGCTGGGTGTTGGTGCCCCAGCCATGGCTGACAGCATCCGCTTCCTCCTTGCTCAGTATCCTGAATTCTTGAGAATTTGTATTGCGCTCCTGGAGCCGGCGGGCAGCCCCACAGATCAGGGGGCTGGAGCAGCCACTGGGTTCCCCCCAGTGTCTGGGTGCAAACCCCAGGATGCAGCCAGATTGGCCTGCAGGGTTTTTCAGGTGCCAGGGGGAGCTTGGTGAGCAGCATTCCCATCAGCAGGCGTGCCGGCAGGAGAGGCATGAGCTGATCTTCTCCCTGCCTACGCAGCGTGTACAGTGGGAGCTGGGGGAGGGTGAGGGGGGAAGAATTAGGCTGACAAATCCCTCTTCCTTTCCAGTTTGGATCTCCAAACCCAAATCCACTGGGTTTGATCAGGAGGTTCAGCTGTGGGAGCTGATTTACTATCTGATTTCCCCAAAAGCCCATTTTTGCTGATTCCTGCTGTGGCACCCCACTTTTCTTGGGAGTCACCAGTGGGAAGAGCTGGAGGAAACAGCTGAATTGGTGGCTGTTGGCACCATTGATCACCTTTCCCCGCTTTTCCCACTCAGCACCCAGCCAGGGCAGCTGCAACCCCACACAGGATGTGCAGCTACTGGAATTCCTGGCTGCTGGGATTCCAAGCCTGTGGCTTGAGAGTGGCTTCCTGGTGGCTGGGAAGTGCTGCAGTGGTTCTGGTACACCAGAGCCCACCTTGGCTGGTATTAAGCACCCCTTGCACCTTTCCTCTGGCCCAGCAGTACCATCCAGCCCCTCTGCAGCATTCCACCACAGCACTTTGCTGCTAGGGGGGTGACCCTCACCCACCGCCAGACCTGCTGCTCAGTCCCTCCACCACGCCATTTATCCCCCTAGATGAAGCCATAGGGTGTGGGAGCCAGACAGGGATCTCCACTGGGAAGAGAAAGAGCCCTAGAAGGTGGCCCAGGACTCCTGCTTCCTGGATGTTGTTTGGAGAGCAAACTCTGGTAATAACAGCAGGATCCAGACACATCCCGGATCCCACAGCTGAGGCGTTTCCTTGCCAGGGAAGTTGGTGGAGCTCTGACCCAGCTGGGAGATGCTGCTGCTGACCCTGGGAGGGGATAGATGATAGATAGATAGATAGATAGATAGATAGATAGATAGATAGATAGATAGATAGATGGATGCAGCAGAGATGCAAAATGCAGCATTGGGCCTGTGGCATGCTCTTGCTTTGGGATTGGCTGGCATGGTTCTCCAGGCTTATCCAGGCACAGCTGGCATGGAGCTTCTGGCCGCCACCATGGGGTTGTGCCGGTGTGTATGATGTGGTTGCTGGTGGTTCCATTATCCCTGGACGTCCCTTCTAACGTGGCTCTAGCTAATTAGATCTGCCAGCCAACCTTGTTAGCATGAGGGCTGGCAAAACCCCTGAATTCTCTGCCCTGGGTTCAAAGGCAATCAATGGTGTTGCCATCAGATCCTGTTCCGATGCCTAGGGGAATTAAATCCTCATAAATCTTCCAATCAAGATCCAACAGACCCCACTAATAATAGCCCTGGCTGGGTGCCTAACAAGCTCATTAAGGGATGGGATCCATGGCAGGGAGAGGGCAGGCGGGATGGGATGTGGCTGTGTGGCAGCGTGACAGGCTCAGGGGGCACTGGGACTGCCAGCCCATGGCATGAGGCCCCGAGCCTCTGATGGGCAGCAGGGAGGCCACTTCCTGCCTCATGTCTCCAGGATTTCGACACCAGGAAGGGCTGGAGGGGGAGGGAAGGCTTCACACTTCCTCCTTTCCTCCCTCTAGATCCGGAGGCGGGTGAGGGTCACCCCGTTGGCAGCAACAGGCCAGCGTGTCCCCATGTGCCCCTTCCCTTCTGTCGCTGGTGCTGCAGGGGAGGTGTGAGCTCCTGCAGCCATGCTGTGGGGCCAGGCAGGGCTGCTGCACCCACAGGATGAGGGCACAGCAGGCTGTTGTACCCACAGTGGGGAGCCAGCCTGCCTCCTGCATGCACAATGTGCAGCTGTGCAGCTCTTGCCCTCTGTGGAGCTTCTGCACCCATACCTGGAGCTTCTGCACCTGCAGTGTGTGGCTCGGCAAGTCTCGGGCTCCATGGGGCCTGCTCCAGTGTGGTGCCAGCACGAGTATGTGCCAGGCAGGGTGGTGAGGAATGGCTTCCTGCAGCACCTGCTGTCAATCTCACTCGCACTGGGTTCATTAGCAGCTCCATTAGTGCCTCCAGGGCTGGCTGGGAGCATCACCCGTGTCTCAGGGGCTGGCAGTGGCACCCACTGAGCCTCCAGCCCTGGCTGCCTTTTCTGGGGCTTCTCAGCACACCTCAGGTTGTGATCCAGCATGCTGGACCCTCTTTGGGGTTTCCTCTGGGAGCTGGTCTGTGGGGTGTGGGGTGACAGGCTGTCAGGGGATGCTCCTTATCCTGCTCTGAAGTAATGCCTCATTAATTACCCATGAAAATCCTGCTGTTAGTTGCTCTGGGCTCTCAGGAGGATGCATTCATTGCCCCTCCATCCCTGACTCTGGAGGCTGATCCCCCCATGGCTTTCAAATCCCAGAAACTGTGGGGTGCTGATGCCCTTCCATGGCAAGCTGCGGCCTTTATCTCCCCAAGTTACTTAATTGAAGCAGCATTCCTATTAATTCCATCTTTCTTTGCACCAGCACAGAATCACACCTTCATCAGCAAACCCTCATGACAAACATCCTACTGTGGAAATGCTTTCCCATTTCGGCTGGGAAAAGTCAATCCCCCAACCCCCACAGGGAAAAGACATCCAGGAAGAGCCAGCAGGATGTTCCTGATGCTCCCAGTGGCTTGGGACAGCCAGAAGGATGTCCCCAGTATTTTATGTGTGTGGCAGAGGGTTCCTGTGGCTTATCTGGGGACAAGGGAATGAGGGCCCCCAGCCCCCACGCTCCCTTATCCAGACCAGATCCTGCTTCCTGGGCAGAGCCTGGCCAGGCTGTGCTGGTCCCCATGGCTCTCAAGAGAGAGGGATGTGGAGACTTGGGTGTGCAGGAGTGCACAGACACACATATATGCAGGGACACAGGGAGGTGGGGACAGAGCATTTCAGGGATATGGGAGTGAGGGGTGTGCCCACACATCTCCTGATGCATCCTACCCCATCGCTGGGGTGGTGGTCACCCCCAGGCTGGAACCCAGCAGCTGCTGCCTTCCCTGCCTGCCCCTTGGCTTGGTGTGGGCAGCTGCAGGCACTGGGGTGGCTGAGGGTTCATCATCCACTAGCAGCCTTTGACATTTTGGCAGAGCCAAGCAGCTGCCCTGGGAAATTGGTTTTTTTCCAGCCTAAAACCACTACTAATCTTCCCGGATGGTTTTAATGGAATTTAAAGGCGAGGAAGGATTATCTGAGGAGAACCCATTATGGGTGGCTTTGTGCCAGGGCAGGCTCCAAAAAATCTGGCAGCACCAGGCACCCTACCTGCCTCTGCCCACTTCCTGCCTGCAGCAGGCAGGCTGGGAATGCTCTGGCATTCCCCAGCAGTGGCATGTTGGATCCACATCCTTTCTCCCATATCTCTGTGGGGTGTTCCAGAAGGATTTTGGGAGTTGAGAGGGGTGTCTGGGGGCTAGTTCCATGGTTTGGAATGGGAATAAAAAGCCTTGGGGACAGGAGCACCCAGACTTTTCTTGCTTCTCCAGTGGCTTTGGGATGCATCCATGTGAGGTAATGGTGAGATGGGTTCATCCCATGGGATGCTCCCATCCTGTGCATGCCTTGACCCCATGGTCCCACATGCTGTGCCCAGGGCCAGGTGGATGCTGGGGTGCTGCTGCTTTTCACAGTGGTCTCTGGGCACCATCCTCAGGTGAAGGGGTGGGCTGGGGTCCTGATGCCTCCATTATCTAAAGCTGAGTCCTGGCAGGGGTGCTGAGGGTTGGATGCACCTGGCACCATGGGACTGTGCCAGTGGATGCTTCTTCCCCCAGAGACCCTTCCTGAAGGGGAGAGCTGGACAGCTCCATGGGCAGGGAGCCAGGAGCAGAGGGGGGGTTCAGGGGTGGAGGGTAGCCCTTGCTCCAGCACTCACCCCCCTTTGCTGTTTTGCAGGGTGTTTAAGAAAGCCAGTCCTAACGGGAAGGTAAGGGGGACATGGTGGGGGAAACCATGGGGTCACAAACATGGCTGGGAGTGGGGGTGGGCATGTCACTGAACCCTGTCTGCCTCAGCAGAAGGCAGGGAACTTCCCTGCCCTTCAGGAAGGGAAACTGAGGCACAGTGGGGCTTGTGGGTGGCTTTCCCAAGGTCAGGGGTCAAGCAGACAGGTTTTGGAGTGCTGGGGTGCAGATGACTCTGCCTGTGGGGGTTTTGGGTTGGGCAGCAGGAGCTGATGCAGAAAACCTTCAGCCTGGCAGCTGCCTGCCCTGAGCCTCAGTTTCCCCATCAGGAGAAAGGTGAGAGGGTGACACTGGGGGGCTCATCCCTGCCTGACAGTGGAGTACAAACCCCTGGGGTGCCACTCAAGAGTCGCCAGATGCAAAGTGCCTCCAGCTCTGGGGACATCTGGAAAGGTTTCAGGCTTTCACTGGAATGGGGTGGGATTGGCTTTTGGCTACCACAGGGACAGGGTGACACTGGGGATAATGAGCAATATGGACCCCAGTGGGTGGTGACAACATGGGGGGCCCTGGGGGGTCTGCTCTGTGCACCCCTGACACCCTGTTCTCCCCTGCAGCTCACTGTCTACCTTGGGAAGAGGGATTTCGTGGACCACATCGACGTGGTGGACCCCGTGGGTATGTTGTGGCAGGAAGGGGACCTCAGTTGTAGGGAAATGCATGCCAGAGTGGGCTGGGCTGTCTGTGAAGGATTTTGGGGAGCAGAAAATAGTTGATTTGGGATAATATTCATGTCCTGCTGTGGCTTTGCATATGCCCTGGGTGTGGTAGGTGCAGACTGTCCCTGCTAGCAATGTGTTCCCCCAGGCCCCAGCTGGCAGCTTGGAGGTGATGACTCTCTGTGTAAAGGGGGTGTCATGTCCCCCCTTAACTGTGCTGGTGTCCCTCCAAACCCTGCCTGTACGTTCCTCTCTAACCCTACCAGCATGTCCTCTGACCCTGCCATTGCATTCCCTGACCCTGCCAGTGTGTCCTCCCGTCCTCGTGGTGCATTTCTGATCTGGCTGTTCCATTGCAGATGGAGTAGTGCTGGTGGATCCTGAATACCTAAAGGAGAGAAAAGGTAATGTCTACCCCTGGGGCCACAGAAGTGGCACTGTCCCACAGTAAGTCCCACTGTCCCACAGGCATCCCCATGCAATCCTACCCAGGCACTGGCATCTCTGGGCTCTTTGGTGACAATTTCCAGCCCCTGTCCCCACGACAGATTCCCTGTCCTGTGGAGAATGGGGGTGCTGTGGTGGGCATCCGAAGGCACAGCTGGCTGCTGAATCCTCATCTTCTCAACGTGGCATGTCCTCAAGCCACCACTACTTCCCAGTGCTGGTGGCACTGGCATGAGCCAGGATGCCACCTTGCCTTGGTGCCCCCATGCCATGATGGTTCCCTCCATGACGCACACCCTGCTACCAACCTCCCCTTGTCACCCTCTCCAGTCTTTGTGACGTTGACCTGCGCCTTCCGCTATGGCCGAGAGGACCTGGATGTGCTGGGGCTGACCTTCCGCAAGGACCTGTTCGTGGCCAACTCCCAGGCCTTCCCCCCGGTCCCCGAGGACAAGAAGCCCCTGACACGGCTGCAGGAGCGGCTCATCAAGAAGCTGGGCGAGCACGCCTACCCCTTCACCTTCGAGGTACCGTGCTCTGGGGTGCTTGAAGGGACAGTGAACCCTTTGGTGGGGACATCAGGGTCTCATCTGGCCCTGTGGGGTCCTGCTTGGGGTTTATCTGTGATCAAGACACAGCTTTTGGTGGTGGATCTTCAAACTTGTGAGCAGAAAGTAGCCAGCAGTAGGGAAACTGCCAGTCTGCGTCAGCACCAGGGGGTCCGTGGTAACACTGGGAATCCATGCCAGCACTGGACAGCTCTGGCAGAGAATGGAGTGGGGGTAGACCCCCTGTTCCTCTGATTTCCCCAGCACAGCTTTGGCAATGCTGGCCACCCCCTCTGGAGCTCTGTGACATTTTATGGTGCTCAATCCTATGGCCTCAAAAATGTCCCTGATGCCCTGATTTCTCAAAATCCCCAATTAATTAAAACCCTCTAAAATAATGTATTTTTGTAACACTTTGGGATTTGGGAAATGCAATAGTAAAATGAGGAAATCCTTCCTGAATTTCCCTCTTTCCAATGTGGATAGGATAGGGAAGTACTGGTAGCCCCCCAAAAAGCTCCTCACCCTCCTTTCCCTTCCAGATCCCCCCCAACCTGCCTTGCTCCGTCACACTGCAGCCAGGCCCAGAGGACACGGGGAAGGTAAGGTCCCCCATGTTCCCATGCCACTAGGCTGTGGTGAGTGGCCACTGCTGGGGTCACCTCTTTGGGGAGTCCAAAGGGGTTTCTCTGCCTCCTTCTCCCCACTTCCTGGTTTTCAGGCCTGTGGAGTGGACTACGAGGTTAAAGCTTTCTGTGCCGAGAACCTGGAGGAGAAGATCCACAAGAGGTAAGCAGAGAGGATCCATCCCGCCTGGATGGGAGCAGCATCCTCCTGGTACTGGCAGCGGGAAAGGGGCACCGCAATTTGTTACCCACCTTGGGTGAGATGTTTTCCAGAATGGGATAGAGTTGTCTTCCAGGAGGGGGCTTGGATGGAGATGTTTTCCATGATGGGGCTGGGATGGAGGTGTTCTCCAGGATAGGGATGGGTCAGAGAACATCTTGGGGCTGGGATATCCATCGCTGTGCAAGGAGCCCAACACTTGCTGTGGGCAACCTGGCCTGGCCGTAGGGCTTTCCCCTTGTAGCTCTGGTGGGCATCCAGACAAGAGCTTCCATGGCATCCTTCTGTGCCAGCAGGCCAGAAGAAAAGAGGGATTTGACCCAGAATGGGCCAAGAGAGAGGGTAGCCTGCGGGCAGCCTGAGTTCTCCTCTTGTCTTCCCCCAGGAACTCGGTGCGCCTGGTGATCCGTAAGGTCCAGTATGCACCAGAGAGACCCGGCCCCCAGCCCATGGCAGAGACCACCCGGCAGTTCCTCATGTCAGACAAGCCGCTGCACCTTGAGGCATCCCTGGACAAGGAGGTGGGCAGGGACTGGGGAGTATACACTGGTGGGGGGTGACCCTGGGGACCTCACCATCCTCTCTGTTCTGCTCTCCTACAGATATACTACCACGGGGAGCCCATCAGTGTCAACGTGCATGTCACCAACAACACCAACAAGACCGTGAAGAAAATCAAGATCTCAGGTGAAGAGTAGGGCCCCGCCCCACTGGTGTCCCTGTTCCCATCCCTGTGGGGGCCTACCCTGATCCCCATCTCGCTTTGTCTCTCCCCAGTGCGTCAGTATGCTGACATCTGCCTCTTCAACACTGCCCAGTACAAGTGCCCAGTGGCTGTGGAGGATGCTGAGTGAGTACTGGCTCCTTGGAGCCCTGGAGACCTCAGGGGGGTCTTGGAGGAGCATTGGAGGTCTCCTGCCCCAGTGCAGCCCCACTGGGATGTTGCACTTGGAAAGCAGGAACCAGTGGGAGGAACGGGGAGATGGAAACCTTTTTTCTGATAGCATCTTGGGGACATCACCCTCTGTGTCCTCCAGGAAGGAGATGTTCATCAGACTGTGGCAGGGATGGGAATATGTGGAGTTCACCAGGCTAAGATGGAGATGTCTGGGGTGGCCTGTGGGAGCTGTGGGTGTCTGGGGCCCTGGCTGACCTTGGAAATCATCTCCAGTGATATGGTGGCCCCGAGCTCGACGTTCTGCAAAGTCTACACCCTGACCCCCTTCCTTGCCAACAACCGGGAGAAGCGGGGCCTGGCACTGGATGGGAAGCTCAAGCACGAGGACACCAACCTGGCCTCCAGCACACTGTGAGCCCCTCTACCCCCCAGGGCTCCTGTCTCCCCTGCAGCGTGGGGGCAGGACCTGGCCCTGGTGGGCATCCAGCCCCTGCTCCAGGGGTGATGCTTGGGGTGGAGGAGATCCCACGGAGGGACCTCCAGGAGGACAGGGGACTGGTCCCATGGATGTTCCCTCACTGATGCCCCCCTGCCTCTTCCTCCAGATTAAGAGATGGAGCCAACAAGGAGATCCTGGGCATCATTGTCTCCTACAAGGTGAAGGTGAAGCTGGTGGTGTCACGAGGAGGGTGAGTGTTGGGCACCCCCCCACCGTGCTGCATCTCCTCTCTAACCTTGGGACTGGTCTGTGCTGCAGGTGGGGCCCCATCATCCTTAAAGCTCCCCTGGGACTAAGCAGCATGGGTGGGACAAAAGGTGTGTGGGGGTTGTGTGTCCTTGGGAGGGGACAGTGACTAATGTGTTGTATCCTTTGACTCATGCCAGCCTGCTGGGAGACCTCGCCTCCAGGTAACACCGCACTCCCCCCAGTGCCCCCCAATCCTCACTGCACCCCCTCAGCCCCTCAGGGTGCTACCTAATCCCTTGCCTGTCCTGGGAATTCCACTGTGTTGGGGATGCTGTCTCACCTAAAGCAAAAAGCCTGGCAGAGGTGGGGCTGGGGTGATGTGGCTGGGAATGCTGGCAGGGTTTGAATTCTGCATCCTCCTACTTGTACTGGAGTGAGAGGCCTGTGGGTGCTGCTGGGGAGAGGGAGCAGGGCACAGAGGTGGCTCCGTAGGGCTGAGCATCTCTGGATGTGGGGAGGCAAATCTCTGGGGCTTCCTAGGTCTTCATCCTCACATCACTTCCCTCCCACAGGGAGGTCCCTACATGGACCGTGTGACTACTCGTCCTCTTTTGGGACACTTCTGTCTGAGCTCTATCCTACCTGCCCCTGGGGCAGCTTGTGGCTGTGCTTAGGCTGTCATGCCCTGATGCCACCATGCCCACTGAGCACTGGGAAAACTTGGTGCACCTCCTGCCATTCCCATGGCACTGCTGGCTGCAGCCTAAGCTCAAGGGATTTTGGATACCCCCCCACAGCTGCTAAAGACAGATTTTTGTCATGCTGCTGTCCCTCCTGATGCCCCTCTGCTTCCCAGGAGGCCTGTGCTGATCCCCCACCCTGGAGTCCAAGCTCAGCCAAGAGGCATGAGAGCTGCTGAGCAGCTCCATGGAGATTGACACAGGGGTTTGCCCAGCTTTGTGGTCTCTACAGCAGCTGTAATGGGGGTGCTGTTCTCCTCTGCAAACTTGCCTCGCTCTACATGTAAAGTGCAGGCAGGCCTGTGCTTTACCCTGGTGTCTCTTCCAGTGACGTTGCAGTGGAGCTGCCCTTCACGCTGATGCATCCCAAACCCAGGGAGGAACCAGTACACCGGGACAGTGAGTGTCTGTCCCTGAGTGACAGGGGCAGTGTCCCTGGGGGTGGGTGGGGGCAAAGGGAGCCAGTGAGGCTGCATGGAGGGAGATCTTGGCTCCTGTTGACCCTGTTCACAGGGCCTCAGCGTTAAAATCATGGGGGTGCTGCCATCACTCCAGTGTAGCCAAACTCCAGGGCGGGTTGCATCCACACACTGGAAATGGTGATGACCCTAGGGGAATCTCAGCCACCCCAGTGGGATGGCAGTGATGGCAGCAGGGGGGGTCTTGCCCACCCTGGTAGGAGGGCAGAGATGATCCTGGGGAAGGTGTCACCCACCTCGGTGGGATGGCGGTCACCACCCTGTGACTAATCCTGTGTCATCCCTTTGTTCAGTTCCAGAGAATGAAGCGCCCATAGATACAAATCTGATAGAGCTTGATACAAAGTAAGAGACTAAAATACACCCCTCTCCCAATTCCCACATGTCCTGTGGGAATGTGAAACATGGCGGTTGCATGGCACCCCCCAATCCTCTAACACCTGCTGTGCCATGGGATTGGCACCTGTGATTAACCCCACGCATGTCACCTGTAATGCATGACGCGTGCTGTTCCCCTCTCTCTTCTCTCCTCCTTCGCCCTTCCCTGCATGGCTTTCCAAAAAACAGGAGAAATTGCAGTAAGAGGCCGCTGGGATCGTGTTGGGGGTGCGGGAGGTTGTTGCCACAGCGTTCCCTGGGCTGGTGATATGTTTGGGAGGTTTTAGGGTACTTAACCCACCCAGCTACTTTCTGCTGGTCTGCAGTTCTCCCAGAGTGGGACAAATGCCCATGGCCCTGGTAAAGCTGCACCTGCTGGGGAGCTTGGGGGCTCTTTTTGGGGTGCATTGGGCAAGTATTAATAAGGCTTTGAAAACCAAGACTGTTTGCTAGGGATGGGGAGATTTGGGGCCCCCTGAGCTGCTGTAACATGGTGGCGGTGCAGGTTGAGCTCACTGGGCAAGATGGGACAGGTTTGTGGGACAGGAGGTGTTTCACCTTGCACCCCACCTAAACCCACTTCCCTTGTGTCCCCACTAGCGATGATGACATTGTGTTTGAAGACTTCGCCCGCCAGCGACTGAAAGGCATGAAGGATGACAAGGAGGATGAGGAGGAGCGGACAAATTCCCCACAGCTCAACGACAGATAAGCGAGCTCCCCCCAGCTCGCCACCCTGCCCCAGGGACACCCCTACATTAGGCTGCTTCTCTTTTCTATAATTAATTAATTTTGTTTTCTACCTGTATTGGGAGCCTACCAATTGCCCGATGGCCACAGGACCTATACCCGTCCAGCTGTGCCGTGTTGTCTCTTCATCCAGCTGCCAGAGCTGCTGTTTCCCGTGCAGGGCACGGCCAGGGAGTTGCTGGAGGCAGTGGGGCTCACTATAACTCCGTCCCTGTCCAGCCTCCTGCCACTTACTAGAGCCCTTTACTATGAGATGCCCCTTTTATGAGTTTTATATAAGCCCAGTCTCAACACCAGTTTGCTACAGGGAGGGGGGTTGCAGCAGAATTGTGGGGGGGTGTTTTTTTTAGGCAGCCTTCTTATGGGAAAAGGCACCTGTGCACTTTGGTGTCCCTTCCTTTCACCCATGACCAATGCCCCTCTGTCCGGCCCTGCTGCATGTGTTCCCTCCCTGGGATGCACGAGCCTGGCTTCGACTTTGGCCCCTGCCCCAGCTGCTCCAAACAAAGGGGGTGGGCAGCACCTGCCCTTTTCTTCCCCCAAGTCCCCCCAAAGTGGCCAAGCCCAGGGGTCCTCTCAGCTGCATCTGTTTTCACACCAGTATAATCTCCCTGGAGGAAGCCAGCTCAGAGCTGGGAGCTGCTGGTGCCAGGTTAAGGCAGCAGAGAGGACCCTGTGGGTCTGTGCCATCTGCCACACACTGCTTGCTCTGGGAGAGGCATCAAATGCCTCTTCACAGCCATGGCAGTGTTGTGGCCGAACAGCCTTGTCCCCCAGCGGGATGTTGCCAGGGATACTTTTGTCCTGCCAAGCTGCAAAGCCCCCCTGGTTGATGTTTCGCTCTGCCTGCATGGGATCCAGCACCTATTTGGGGGTAGGGGAGAATCAGGGCTTTTGCCACCCTAATCAGTGTTTTAACAGATGCTTGTACCTCCTGGATTGGTGGTGCCTGGACCTCCCCCCTCCAAGGGTCCCTGGTCTCCCACCACTCACTGAGAGGCCATTCCCACTATTTATTGTGCTGTTGCAGTCAGCGTTGTCATCTGAGAGCATTTTGTAGGGATAGCTCCATCCCCCCCACCCTGTTTGTGGGGTGCTGAGCTGAGCCCACCCCCCTCCCCCCGTAATTTTTGGGTAAAGCTGATGGGCAGCGTGGTACTTCTTTTTGTAAAGTGGTTCCTTTGTACTGATCATTGATACCTGCTGCTTTGGTTTCTCCATCCTGTCTGTGATGTTTCTGTGTTCTGTCAAATAAATTATTCTAGTTTATTAAACTCAGAAAAAAAAAGAAAAAAAGAAAAAACAGTAAAATACAGTCCCAATACCTGGACACTTTTGTTGGCTAAGGATGGGGGGAACTGGCACAGGCAGCAAGTCACAGAACCATAGAATGGTTTAAGTTGGGAGGGAAGCTTATCCAGTTCTATCCTCCCTGCCACGGGCAGGGACACGTTCCACTAGACCAGGTTGCTGAAAGATCCATCAAACCTGGCCTTGAATACTTCTAGGGATGGGGCAGCTTCTCTGGGCAACCTGTGCCAGGGCCTCACCACCCTCACAGGGCAATTTTTTCCCTCCTGCGCAAGGACCAGGGAGCAGCAGCTACCTGCCCTGCTCATGCCACCCCATCCCTCCATGGGGTGATGACAGCCTCCCTGGTGTGCAGAGACATGCAGAGGAGCCAAGGAGGAGATGAAGGATTCTGTATCCCACAGCAGGGACTGGGCATTATTTTGGATATGAAATGCACGGTCATGCAGTACTTGATGAGCACAGGGCACTAACAACCTGCTTGTTAAACAAGCCATGTCCAGTCTGTGTCCTGCTGAGGAACTGCTCAGAGCTGATTGTTTTAATGATCACAGAATCATGGAGGTTGGAAAAACCCTCTAAGATCAGAGTCCAGTGGTTCCCAGCCCTGCCAAGGCTGGGATCATATCTCCATAGACCACATTAAAACCACAGACCACATAAACCATATCTCCAAGAGCCACATCCAAACATCTGTTAATGGTGCAGGGAGCTTCTTGAGCTTCTCATCCCCTTTGAGAGCAGCAGGAGCCAGTACTAGGGAAATGAGCTAAGTGACACCTCCATTTATGGACCTGAATTTGGAGACAGTCCCTCATGGAAGGGCTGTGGTTTGTCCCCTCACAGTCAAGGAAGAAGAAGCCCTGCTTCAAGTTGTGCCAGAGGAGGTTTAGATTGGATATTAGGGAAAATTCCTTCCCTGAAAGGATTGTTCAGCCTTGGCACAGGCTGCCCAGGGCAGTGGTGGAGTCCCCATCCCTGAAGGGATTTAACAGATGTGTAGATGTGGCAATTGAAGACATACATAGTTTAGTGATAGACTTGGCTGTGTGAGGGTAAAGATTGGACTCCACGAACTTAAAGAGCTTTTCCAACATGAATGATTCCATGATTCTGTCTCCAGCTGTATTACCTTACCCAAGGGTTAAAACTCTGTGGCCTCAGTGAAGACAGGCCTTCTGGAGGACCTTTCCATGGTCCCAGGGAGAGCAGGGGTTGGACACATTCATGTCCCATGTAGCTTGATCTGCCCTTGCCATGCTGATGCTATGGGGAGGGAGAAACTGTCCCTAAGTTGGTTCACTTCATGGGTGTTGGCATTTGTGCCAGAGGCTGTCCCAGCCTTCCCTGCCAAAGACAAATCTGGCTCCAGCAAAGCCAAAGTCTCCACAGTCACACAACCAGATTCTTATTGCACATGGACATTGCCAGAGACTCCATGTGGTGCATTCCTGAGAGCCATGTCCCTACTGCCCAGCACAACTCTCCACATCCCTCCTATGTGCATAATCCCTTCCCACAGCATCTGTGAGTACTTAATATTTTTTATATCTCCAGTCCTCTGTCAAATCTGGTTCAAGCTGGACAAGAAGGCTTAAGTTATTTTAGGAAAAAAAGGGAAGTTTAGAAGGGTACAAACTGAGCTATTGCTTAAGCCCCATTTTGAAAGCCAAGCAAATTCAGTTCCCTGTCCTCACTGCACTATCTGCATCACTGTGATGAGAGAGGGGTCAGCCCCTCCACATGTCCCAGCAAAGGAGGCAGTCAGCAAGAGGTAGCTGGGGTACTGGGAAGGCTCCAGTGGTCTTCTCTCTGCCTCAGAGCTCACCTCTCCAAGGTGAGACCCTCCCTCTGTGTTTCCCCCAGGAAGGAGGAACTGCACAATCTGAGTGCGCCTCTGCCAAATTGCCTGCTCCCAGGGGTGCCTGAGGAAAACCCATTGAGCTCCAAGATCCCTCTCTGGGAGCCCTTCATGTCTGTGTACTACACACTGCCCTCCCTGGGGCTGCTACAGGTCCCAGTCATGGGGCAGAAAGGCCACCTGCTAAACACAGGACCCTGCAGGTCTTGGTGCAGGGGAAGGGCATGCTCAGCTCTACCAGAGCCAGAAGGAACTGACTCAAGAAAGAGCAGATGGAGAGACTAGAGAGCCAGGAGCCCTCCCTGCTGCCCACACCGGGGCAGAAATGCTCCCAGGCTCTTGTTCAGAACTCATTTCCCCCAGTTCAGCTCTAGCTCAGCTGGATTGGTTTTGTTGTGGATCCCTGGAAGCACAAAGGATGCTCAGGCACTCATGCAGGACAGCTCAGCTCCTCTAGGACTCAAACAGGCTTTTCCTTTTGTTGATTGCTGGTGACACAGATCCATGCCTTTAGTAACTGACAAAACATTACCATCTCCAGCCTTGGGCAGGACACGTTGCCTCTGCTTCACATGTGGCCAGGTGGAGTTTTGGGAAGAGCAGAAATGCTCACATGGCTTGTTCTGGGAGAAGAATGAGGCCGGTTCCAGGCTCAGCTACCAGGCAGACAACTGTTGCCATGGCACAGAATGAGTCAGTACAGCACATTCCCAGTATAAGGTTTCCCCGGGTGCTCTTGAAGTAGAGATTTCACCCCCATCTCACCTGTCTTCAACCCCTCCTCACCTCAGCCAACACCCAAGCAGAAGGGAGCCCTTTATGCAGGCAGGTTGTTCCTCCCAATTAACACCTTGGTAAAAGTGTGAGTGTTGCATGAGCTGCAACACAGCCCAGGAAATCACATCAGTTTGATCAAATCTAAACGTGCAGCTGGTGGGAAAAGAGCCAAAGGACACCAATGCCTCATCTCAGACCAGGTGCTCTCAGGATCTAGAGGGGGAAGGGCAGAGTTAGGAGTAGGCTGTGGCTGGAAACGTTGTTCCTGTTCCTTTTGCAGGCTGCAAGCAGGAACACAAGTGGTCACACTGAAACTTCCTGAGCGGAGGTCACTGCTCGTGAAATACGAGCACGTGATAAATGTCAACACCCCTCGGGGGTGCAGCTTCCACTTGGTGCTCTAGGCCTGGAATACAGTGGGTAAATATCCCACAGAAGAGCCTGTTTCCTCAAATTCCTGGGTTTTTTTTCATGAAATTGGAGAATGGTTTGGTTTGGAAGGGCCCTCAAAGCTCATCCAGTTCCAACTCCCTGTCACAGGCAGGGACACCTTCCAATAGACCAGGTTGCTGAAAGATCCATCCAGCCTGGCCTTGGGCACATCCTGGGATAAGGCGGCAGCAGCTTCTCTGAGCAACCTGTGCCAGGGCCTCCCCACCCTCAAGGGGAAGAATTTCTTCCCAACAGCCATCTGACCCTGCCCTCTGGCAGTGTGAAGCCATTCTCCCTTGTCCAATCACTCCAGGCCTATGTCAAGTCTCTCCTTTTTGCTCCTCTCCCTTCCTGCAGACATGACACAAGCCTATGATCAAACAAGAGCAGGATGTTTTCTGCCAGCAGCAGAAACACAGGCAGAACCACAAGCACAGCTCTCATCTGAAGGCTGGTACACAGGAGAACAAGTAACACAGGCAAAAATTTTTACTATTATTAAAATAGAAATTTTACAGTTGTTCTGCTCACTGCAACAGTCTCCAAACAGTATCTGCAGGCAAACACACACACACACTGTAGCCCACGCAAACTACAGCAGAGGCAGGAAATGCCCCATCTCACCAAAACACCACCTACCCACACTTCCCACAGGGCTGAACCCAGTCCCAGACGTGCAAGGAACCATCACTCGCTGCTGACAACAAAGTTCTGGGTTTCTGCAGATGCCACGTGTGCACAGTGACCAGGGGAGGGTCCCTGCTGCCACCTGCTCCACCAAATATGTGGCCTTTGTGAACGAAGATGGGCTCTGCTTCCTTGCCGGAGCTGTCCCAGCTCTGTGTGTCATACACATGCACGGTGCCATCAAAACCTTGGAAAAAAGGGAATTAAGAGGATAAAGAAGGAATACAGAGTGCAGAAATTAACTGCTTTGGTCTAGTCCAGCTGGGCTCAGGATCACCTCCCAGCAGGAACAAGGAAAAATGGCCCTGACTAGAAACCTGTGAGAAGAGAGCAGCTCTGCCTCTGAGGAGAATATCTCAAAGAAACAGCTGCTGCGGAGAGCCCAGACCAGATCCCCAAAGTTTGTGGACTCATGGGTGTGAACATGCAAGGCTGTGGTCAAGAGGCAGCCTTGCCGCCCAGCTGGCATTATCAACGCTGTAGCCTGCAGCCAGGCTGTGACTGGCACTATCAGGCAGTGCTTGTGGTCAGCTTGGGGCCTTTGATCTCACAGAAGGGCAGCAGGCATCTTCCAGAACCCACCCAGACCCCTTCCGGAGTTGTTGGAAAGAGGCAGCTTCAGAGGACAATTAGCTGGCATCTCTGTTGGCTCCAGGGGCAGCACTAAAAAACCACCATGTCACTGGGGGTTTTAGGTGGAGTGAACTATCCTTCACAAAAATATAAATCAACAAAGCACCCAGAAAAGGAGATCTCCGCCCTAAGCACCTACCTGAAACAGCAAGGTAGCCTTCCAGAGCAGGAGCCCAGGAGACGCACAGGAACTCCGCACCTGAGCCGGGAGAGGGGACTCTGGCCTTTGCCAAAGCCAAGAACTCCGAGGTTTTCCTGAGGTCTGTCAGGGCCAGGAGCCCCCTGCTTGAGAGGCGAGCCACGGGCTGGGAGCTGGGCTCGGAGCCCTGAGCTGCATGCCGGGTGCCCATGCACCAGTGCTCGCTGCACGGCGCCGAGGGCGCTGGCACGGCCTCCACGAGGCTCTGCGGCTGTCGGGTGTCGGCCAGGCACAGCCGGCCCGTGGCACAGCACAGGAGCAGCAGGTTGCAGTCCAGGAAGGCCAGGCTGCCGAGCTCCTCGCTGCCTCGGGAAGCTGCAAAACAGAGGCAGGTCTCAGGTCCAGTGAGGAGCACTTTCAGGATTTCTGTGCTGCAGTATTGCCTGAGAAAGAAAGCAGGATGGATGCTCAGGAGTAATGTGTCCAGCTCCAGGGCCTCCAGCATCAGAAAGAGTGGAGCTGCTGGAATGAGTCCAGAGGAGACCATGGTGAGGCTCTGAGGGCTACAGCCTGTCTGTCCTGGTGACAGGCTGGGAGAGCTTGGAGTGTTCAGCCTGGAGAAGAGAAGGAGCCCCTGCCAGTGCCTACAGAGCTCCAAGAGAGCTGGAGAGGGACAAGGGCCTGGAGTGACAGGACATGGGGGTATGGCTTCCCACTGACAGGGGGCAGGGTTAAATGGGATACTGGGCAGAAATTCTTGTCTGTGAGGGTGGTGAGGCCCTGACAAGGCTGTCCAGAGAAGCTGTGGCTGCCTCATGCTTGCAAGTTGGAGCTACCTCATCTAGTGGAAGATGTCTCTGCTTATGGCAGGGAGTTGGAATGAGATGTGCTTTAAATGTCTCTTCCAAGCCAAACCACTCCAAGATTCCGTGAGTCCCTCTGGCACAGGGACAGTGACAAACAGACCTTCCTTTTCCTCAGTGCTGTGATACTGCCACTGGACACACACATGCCCTCTTCCCTCCACAGCGATGAGCTCTGTGGGAACTCAGTCTCACTACACAGGTGAAGGCAGAGTCCCCAGATCCCCAAGGAAACCAGACCTGCACCCACCACCTATTGTAACCAGGCTGTCACCTCCCCTGTTTGGGACAGCACACACAGCACCCCTCTGTGAACCTAGTTCTCCACACTGAAACTATCTGCAGGACTCAGGTGGTGCCCAGATTTGGAGCAGAAATGTGAGAAATCAGTGTGATGTGAGTGGTAAGCAGCTGGAGATGGACCTGACCATTATCACCTCTTTCCTCAAGACAATCAACTTGTACCAAATATCTTTATAACCACTTGCACATGTCCAAAAGTACCTGCTCAGTGAAATGTTTGCTACTCAAGCAATTAGCATTGCTTTACCCAAACTCCACCTTTCCAAAAGTAAGACGTTAGACTTGCCTTGAATAGCTGCTGTGTAGACATTTTTCCTTGACTCAACCTCTGTTATTTGTACTCTGTCAAGTCTTGAACCATGAAGGACCCATGGGGCTCTGGCTGAAATGGTGGCAATTTTAGCCCAGGAGTGCCCAGTGCCATTTTCTGTTGCTATGGTGCTTACAGATTTAATAACATCTATTAGGAAGAGATAGAAAGAGATGTAAAACACATTGAGAATCAAGTCATCCATCCAATTAAGCTGCTTCACAACAATAGCTCACAAAGGTAAAACTGACCTACAAAACCAGTAAGAAATCTAATTATGCCTAACCCCTTCTTCAGGGTAAAACCCTTTTCCAACTCATCCAGCAAGGACTGACAAAATGCTGAGCAAAATGAATGAAAATTTGTGAATCAAGATGTTTATGATCAATGAAGAAGTTTTCTCCTTCTTTTGCACCTCCTTTCTGGTGGTTTACAAGTATTTCCCAGTAGCAGCCTCTCTCTTTTTGAGAGAAGGTGGATCACAGGCTATCCCAAAAGGCTGGATGGAGCTGCATTTCTAACCATTGGGGTTATAAGGGGACAGCATGCCAGCTACATGCAGTACAAGCCTACTGTGATAGGCCTAAACATATTGATTCTCTGATGAGGTTTGTGCTGTTAACTCCAAACCACCAAAACTGGTGTAGATCCTCATCTTGTAGCCTTCTCCAGCCTGTGCCACACAAGTGTGGCCACTCAGGACAGGAAGTGGCACTCCTCTCCTCATTTTTGACACACAGGAAGAAGGGGAAGCTAGAGATGTGAGATGCAACAACAACTGCATTGGGAAACTACTTGAGCTCAAAAATCCTTACCAGAGTCCTCTGCTGACACCTGCCAGACCTGGAGGGAGCTGTCGGGTGGGCCACTCGTCACCAGCAAGCTGAGGAAACAGAAGAATCTCACAAAAGAGTCTCCTCAGGAGCAGAGAACAGCCTTGTTTTCCCCAGCCTGAGACAAATTGGTCTGCTGCTCCTGTCAGCAGGAACTCCTGTCTCTGCTTGGAGCAAAGTGGTGGCTGGAAGGACCATAATCCCAGAACTCCTCATGCAGGGATGCTCCACACAGCCCATGCAAACACAGTCCCAGGCAAGAGCATTTATGAGGATGCTTTATGAGGATCTGCTGAGTAGTGGCTGAGGGAGCTGGGGGTAGGGGGGTGCTCAGCCTGAAGAAAAGAAGGCTCAGGGGGCATCTTTTTGCTCTCTACAACTCCCTGTCAGGAGGGTGCAGCCAGGAGGGAACTTGGGTGCTCCCAAAGAACAAGGGACAGGACAAGAGGAAATGGCCTCGAGTTGCATCGGGGGATGTTTAGGTTGGATATTGGGAAAATTCCTTCCCTGAAAGTGTTGTCCAGCCTTGGCACAGGCTGCCCAGGGCAGGGGTGGAGTTGCCATCCCTCGAGGGATTAGAAGTTGCGTGTGGCACTTGGGGACATGTGTTAGTGGTGGGCTTGGCAGTGATAGGGGAATGCTTGGAACCAATGATCTCAGAGGGCTTTTCCCACCTAAATGATTCCGTGATTTAATTATCACATTTTCCAGAAGGACTAGACTGAGAATGATCCAGACAGCCCCAAAGTAGTCAGTGGGGATTTGTGTAGGAAGAAACGCTGAACAAGAGATCAGCCAGCAGTATTTGTTTGGTCTAAATCCAGAGCAGGAAAAAAGCTCCTGAACCTGCACACACAGGGTCTTGCAGAGCAGTGGCACCAGCCACCAGTGTCCTACTCTGCTGCTGAGCAGCTCCAAACAGTGTCAAATGCCAAAGGAAGGGAAGGTAGAGCAGGAAAACTCTACAGGCCCCAGCTGCTCAGAAGTGGGGTAGGGAGCAGTAACATCAGCAGTTCTTGGTATGTAACTGGCCCAGACTCACACTGGTCTTAGAGCAGGCAGGATTGACCAGCTGGGTTGGGAAGAAGGCATGGAAAAGGAGTTTGCTCTGGGAAGGACCTGGTGGTCATACCTGGTGTCTGGCACGTATTTCAGGCTGTACACTGGGCGCTCTGAAAATCCACCACATTCTACCTTGAAATCTCTCTCTGGACACAGGCCCTAGAAATCAAAGGCAAAGCCATTTCTTCACACAGTGGTGCACAACTTGTGCTCAGTTATCACAAAAAATGACAGAGACACGAGGCAAACTCTTGCTTGGTATAGCTCTTGTCCAGTGCTGCCTTTCTCAACAGGTGATATAGGACTGAAGGATCCCAAAATAGTCAGAGAGAACAGAAATCTGGAGAAAGCTGCTGCCAAGAGCTCTGCCTGTGTTTGTTGCCATCTGTGCACATCTGGCTCAGGAGCCTTCTACTTACCCAGTAAGGGGTAAGTAGAATATGTCCAGGCAGGTCCCCCAGGCTGAGCTGCTCAGCAAGCCCCTTCTTCACCTGGCTTGCTGTCCTCATCTGTTCTCTTTCCCCATGAAATACTTTCATTCACATACCTGGAGATGAAGTGTCCACAACCCAAGCTGTCTGCAGAGCAGCTGCAGGATAACATGACTGGATGACAAACAGGTGACTTATGTGCTTTTCCTTTCAACCAAAGCTGCTCAATCCCTGGCCATGCCCTTGTCACAGCAACAGGTAACAGCTCATGAAGGCCACCAAGTCCTGGCTTGGTCTCTGAAAACATCAGGCCAAGGAGGTCAGAGAGGTCTGGCTGCAATACTCACCTGGGTCTCCTTTGTCAGCAGCGTTGGCGGTGGGATCAGCTGCAGGATCTCGTTCCCATCACACTGTCCATACCCGGCTACACAGACACCTTGGTGGGGTGGGCATGAAGAGCCAGGAACACAGTGAGGGCTGCCCCCCTGCCCAGCCCACCCTCCCTGAGACAAACCCGAGTTACCGCCAGTCCATGGACCGCCAGGCCCTGAGCTGGAGCCCAGGCTGAGCCCGGAGCAGCTCCAGGCACTCAGCCTCCCTTCTGGGCTCCTGCACCCTGGCCGCCCTTCGGGACCCGAGACTAGCCCAAGCCCAGAGCCTCCTTTCCCCCTTCTCCTGCCACTAGGGCCCCGGCCCGGCCCCTGGGCCTCCTCCTTTCCTCCGGCTAGCCACGGGCCCCGCACCCCGCCAGCCTCCAGCCTGGCCCCTCTCCTCCCCTCAGCGCTCCCCGCCTCGCACTCACGGTTCCCGCGGGCCCATTCGATGAGGCGGGTGGGCGCCTGGAGCTCGAAGGTGTGCAGGTCGCGGTACCTGCGGGGAGAGGGCGGCTGTGAGGCCGGCGGTGCCCGGCTCGGGGCCGGGGGGCGGGGGCCGGGGGTCCCTCACAGTCGCAGCGACTGCAGCAGCCACTCGTCCGCCGCCTCCATGGCAACGCCCGCCCGCACGGCGCGCCCGTGACGTCACCTGCCGACGCGCGGCAGTGACGTCATGGAGGCTGAGGGCCGCATATGGCGGTGCGGTAGCCGCGGGAGGCGGGGATGTCAAGGCTTACCTGACTTCCTTCCTCTGGCATGGGCAGGGACACCTTCCACTAGACCAAATTGCTCCAAGCCCCATCCAGCCTGGCCTTGAACACTTCCAGGGACGGGGCAGCCACAGCTTCTCTGGGCAACCTGTGCCAGGGCCTCGCCATCCTCACAGCCAAGAATTGCAGCCCAATATCCCATGTAACCCTGTCCCCTGACAGTGGGAAGTGTGAAAAATGCGTATTTTATGATGGGCTTTTCGCAACTATTAAAATGAATATTATATGTATTATGTTAGAAAGTTATGTTGTATTCTCTTAAGTAGTATGTTAAATATAGTTTTAGGTTATAATGTTAAAATAGAAAATATGCTATGTAGGATACTTTTTTTCTAAAGAAAGGACTCGCACCAGATAGCACTCACAGGACACCTAAATCTTTCAGAGAAAGAGAATTTATTGCTCCATTATCAGGAGAAATGAACTTCTTTCCGCCTCGCTCAGCCCTGAAGACGCCGTCGGGATTCAGAGGAAGAAGTTGACCCTGACCAGACAGAATCCTGTGTTTGAATGGAATTTATGCATCATGTATGAGGTGTATGAATATGCAACAGGGTATTGTTTTTAAGGGTTAATCCTCTGATAATGTGTGTCCTTTTTTGGGCTTATGCTGCCCAGAAAAAGGTACGTGGACATCTGTAACTCTTTGTTTCTATTATCCTAATCCAAATTGTCCAATTTTTTTATTACTCTAACTATATTGCTATTTTTATAATCATGTTATTACTATTAAGCTTTTAAATTTTTAAAAACAAGTGATTGGCATTTTTCACACCTTGAAGCATCTCCATGGCTTTCCTGGGCTTGCCACACTAGCTGCATGTCCTCATGTTTGGGGTCCCAGAACTGGATGTTTTACTCCTAAACATAAAACCTGTTTTCCCCCTTGTTCTATTGCTCCAGGCTCTCTCCTTTTTGTTGCTCTTCCTTTTGGTCTGTTTTCTTTTGCAGACATGACACAAGCCTATAATCAAACAACTGCAGGATGTTCTCTGTCAGCAGCCCCAGCCAGAAACACGGGTACAGTCACATCTCTCATTTGCCAGGTCATATCCAGCTCTCCATCTAGTGGAATCTTCAATGCTTCATGTTTGAAATTCCTAGCCCCTTCCATAGCAGGGGTTTGGAACAAGATAAATTTTAAGGTCCCTTTCAACCCAAACCATTTGATAGTTCTGTGTGCCAATGGCATCTTTCAAAAAACAAGCATTAGGTGCCTTCAACTGAATGCAGATGAGTCACCTGTTCTCTAATGTAAATATGTAAAATTACAAGAAAATAGAAATCTGAAGTGAGTTAAATCCTGTCTCTTAGTTGAGATCCCATGGATCACTGTGTTAAGGGGAAAGCAGGATTATATCTGTTCTGAAGACTATCACATAGGATAAAGAGATCTAAACTGGAGAGAGAAATATTCAGAAAGACCAGGACAAAAGGCACAGACTACCCAGAGGAGCTGTGGCTGCCCCATCCCTGAAAGCAGCTTGGAGTAGCGTGGTGTAGGGGAAGGGGGGTTGGAATGAGATGTCCTTGCAGGGAATAGAATGAGCCATCTGTAAATAGAACTGTGTCTGGGTAATGGGAGGGAACATCAGTTAAATCAGTCTCGGGGTTATTTGAAATGTGCATCCCTTGTTCACACTGGAATGTTCTCCATCACCAGGTAGAGGTAATGGGCTCACTGGATTTAGGGTTATGCATCTTCTTAAATCATCTTATGTTCTGGTGTTAGAGTTGCTGTGCTGACACCAACTTAATGCAGTCTGGTACTCCTGCTGCACCTGGGTCCAGGTGTGGCCAGCTCTTCTCTGTCTCTCCATTCTTGGCTGCTTTAGTTAGAAACTTAGGCAATTCCCCCAACCTTGGAATCCACAGTCAACAAAACACCACATCTCTGATAAAACCTCGTACCTGCTTTTTGTGACCAGACATGGGAACTCAATTATTGCCTCTATTCTTTCTGGATTTATCATTTGTTGCCTCTTCCCCAAAATAAAGCCTAAATATTTCACCTTGCTTTGGCACAGCTGAGGTTTGGATGGACATAGTGCCACCGTTTTGCTAGAAAAAAACGTAATGTACAGTGTCTGCTACACAAGCAGAGTAATTTTACCCCTTAATTGCAGTGCATTAAGTACCAGAATTCTCTGCAGATACAACAGGGCTGTGAGATGGATAGGGAATTGGTTGCATGGTCACATCCAGAGGGTGCTGATCAGTGAGCAGTGGTGTCCCTCAGGGGCCTGTACTGGGACCAGAGTTCTTTCATATCTTCATTAATGACACAGACGAAGGGATCGAGTGCACCCTTGGCCAGCTGGCAGATGACACCAAGCTGAGTGGTGCAGGTGAAAGGGGGGATGTCAGTCAGAGGGACCTGGACATCTCGAGAACTGGCTCATGGGAATCTCATGAGGTTTAACAAGACCAAGTGCAAGGTGCTGCAGCATCTGAGTCGAGTCCAAGCACAACTCCAGACTGGGTGAGGAATGGTTTTGAGAGCAGCCCTGCTGAGAAGGACTTGGGGTGGTGGGTGAGAGGCCCTGGCTGTGTGCACTGGGAGGGAGCCCAGAAAATTCTGTGTGCTGGGCTGCATCCAAAGCCCTCTGGGCAGTAAGGAAGGGGGGAATTCTGCCCCTCTACACCGCTCAGGTGAGACTCACCTGCAGAGCTTCATCGAGCTCTGGGGTCCCAGCACAGGAAGGACATGGACCTGATGGAGCAAGTCTAGAGGAGGTCATGGAGATGATTAGAGGGTTGGAGCACCTCTGCTGTGAGTAAAGGCTGAAGGAATTTGGAGTGTTCAGCCTGGAGATGAGAAGGCTCCAGGGAAACCTTAGGGCCCCTTTCAGTACCTAGAGGGAGCCTACAGGAAAGATGGAGAGAGACTATTTACAAGGTCATGTAGTGACAGGATAAGGGGTAACAGCTTCACATTTCCAGGGAGCAGGGTTAGATGGGATCTCGGGAAGAAATTCTTGGCTGTGAGGGTGGGGAGGCCCTGGCACAGGTTGCCTGGAGAAGCTGTGGCTGCCCCATCCCTAGAAGTGTTCAAGGCCAGGGTGGATGGGGTTGGAGCAACCTGGTCTAGTGGAAGGTGTCCCTGCCCATGGCAGGGAATTTGGAATGAGATGATCTTTGAGGTCTGTTCCAAGCCAAACCATCTTGTGATTCTGTGATTCTACTTCCTGAAGACCACAGAACCTTAAAGCATTTTCTCATTTACTTTTTTTTTTAATAGCTGAAGTTTTTTCCATCCTATGTGTAATAGTCTGGTTTTTGGAGTCATTGTATCCCGGTGTGTCTCTGAGTGGCTGCTCACTGGCCTCTGGCCTCACTTCTGAGGCCTTTTCCTGCCATTTCTCACCATGCAGAACTCTACCTGCAGCTTGCACATTGAGCTACCTGTTCTAAATATATTCCTTAACAGTTCATTTCCTAGTCTGGGATTTTGAACATTCTTCTGGTCTATGGCCATATTTCCATATTCTTTCAGTTAAGCTTATAAACCCATTTGACCTGCAAAAAATGCATAAAACGATAAGAGGATAAGAGAGAATTTATCCTTCACACACTATTTTACAGTATTTTTTTTCAACAGTTGTTTACATTTTTCAGTGAGTGATAGAGTGGAAATCAAAGGAATGCCACTTGGGTTCCCTCCCAAGGGAACAGAGAGGTGAAATGTCACCATGGGTTGATAATTGAAGAATGATTGATTTGATCTACAAACCTGTTACCTGCCCAAAACAGTTGTCATTCTGCAGTGCCATGGGGCCTCTTCCTGCCTGAGCAAGTAAACTGCAGAAAGGTCTAAAAGCTCTTTGTCAGTAGACAAATGAGCAGAGGGTTGAGGAAGAGGTGGAAGGATGTCAGCTGTTGTGTGCAATGGGTTTGTGGAGCAGTGCTGAGTGACTTAAAACACCTAATGTATAGAAGGCAGCAGAATATCTCTGTATGTCCTGTTCTCTCAGGATTGGAGCTCAGCTGCATATCCATGTAAAGAGAAGAGGAGGATTTTCCCAAGAGGGTTTTGATGAATTCAGAACAACGCCTCATAAACCTTCTTAATTAACTATTTGCTGACTGCTTGGCCTCTGTGCTTAATTGAATTGATGTGCAGCTGGGAGAGCAGTCTGATAGTCAGGCAAGAAAGGCACAACTGGAATGATATAAAAGGGAAGAGAAGAGCAAATACAGGTCTCACAGCAGCCTCCCCGCTATCAAACCTGACATGGCCAAAAGCAAGGGACAAAGAGATACCTGACTAAAGCCTAAAGTGGTCCAGAAGTATAGATGGGGAACTTGTTGGAAAAATGAAGCTGAGGCAGGCAGCATGATGAGCAGAGAGGTCCCACCAAATTGTGCTGACTCTGCAAAGGAGGAGATGCTCCACTGTCAGCACTGCCTTCAAACTCTTCCAGCCTGTGGTCTAGAGGGGCCCATCCAAAATCACAGTGACAATCCTTTTGGTCACACACCTAAAAGAAAACATGTCCTTTATAGGGTAAAAAATAAATCCTGACGTGGGCTTGTGTTTGTCTGGGGAATAATAGCACAACAGAGAGAGGCTGGGTGAAATCCATCTCCTAAGATAAATTTGTTACTCTACTTTAGCTGCCACTCTAGTAATGTTCAACCTGTTGGGTGCAAAGGTGACAGTCTGATGGCCCTGGTCACCGGCTGCTGTGGGCTGTGGCTTGTACTGATCTGTTGGTGTTTGCTATCTTGGCAGTGGGAATTCCCAATTTATCACTGAGGTCATGGTCATGTTAGAAAGTGCTACAAAGGCAGCAGGGAAGAGAGGACAGCACAGAGAAGGTGAAATATGGTTGTAGTTGTATTTTTGCAGCTTAAAAGGAGTGCTTTTTGCATTTCTCAAGCCATTTTCACCTCAAAGCTGGAAAACACTTTTGTACTCTTTATTAACTGCAGAGCAACTGTGCTCTTGTAAATGTTCTGTTTCTGCTGTGACAAAATTCACAAGTATGTTCAAAATGAAATTGTCACCTTCAGTTTCAAAATTACAGGTTTTCCTGCAAGATAAGCTCATGACTCCCTCAGTTACACATTTATTTTCCCTGTCCAGCCTGGACTATTCAGCTCCTGCATTCCTTGTTTCTCATTCATGGTCGGTAACAGCTAAAAACTTCCCACGAGGTGCAGTGAGGGTGTGGCCCATAAAACCACTCTGTCACTCCCCTCCCCAGCAGGGCAGGGCAGAGAAAATCTACCAGAAGTCTGATGGATCAAGATAAGGGCAGAGAGAGATCACTCAGTCATTAGCGTTTCAGGCAAAACAGACTTGATTCGGGGAAATTGGATTAATTTATTATCAATCAAATCAGAGTAGGATAATGAGGAAAAAACCCCAAATCTTAAAACACTTTCCCTGTATTCCTGTCTTCTTCCACTCTTCCTGAGTTCAGTCAAGGCTCAGTTTGACTGGCATGGAGTCCTGCAGCTGCTGCAGGTGGATCTCTGCTTTCCCATGCCCTCCATGAGCTGCATCCCCATGGGCTGAACTATCAGCTGCCGGGGAATCTCAGCTCTGGCACCTCCTGCCCCTCCTTCTGCACTGATCTTGGACACTGCAGGGCTGTTGCACTCACATATTCTCACTCTGTCCATCTGAAGTTGCCCAGTATTCTTTCTTTCCTGAATGCTTTGTCTGAGAGGTGCTCCCAGTGTGGCCGATGGGCTCGGCCTTGGCCAGCAATGGATCTTCCTTGGAGCTGCCTGTCATTGCCACTGACAGACATGGAGGAAGTTTCTGGCATCTTTTCACAGAAGCCACCCCTGTAGCCTCCCTGCTATCAAAACCTGGCCACACAAACCCAATACAGAGGAGTTGTCAAAGAGCCTGAATATCCCCAGAGCAGAGGGAAAACTTCCCCCAGGAGAGCTGCCCTGATTTTGGGTCGTGCTGCTTGCGGGTGTGCACTCAGCCTGTGCCTCCGGCGTGCCTTGAGGTGCTGCAGAAGTGAGCCTGTCTCTTGTTGCATGTTAGTTTGGGGTTAGAACCCTTCTCTCCAGGAGAGAGCAAAAAGAGCCAGCATTGCTCCAATGACCTTGAGAACACTGATGCCAAGAACATAACTTTTGTTGACCAAGAAGAAGGAAAGCAGACCTCAGATCCTTCCAATTACAGCTTGACAGACTAACAGTAACTTTTCTTACTGGCCCTCAGCAATAATAAAGGACAGATGGTAGCCAATCTTCCCACTGTTCTGCTGCAGCATTCACACTAACACCCACATAGATCTGGTCATCTACAATAATACTTGTCTGGGAGGGGGCAGGTACCTTGGAAGTGATGTCAGAAAAAAAGATCCACTTGTGAAAAAGTTTTGCCAATGTTAATGTCTGAAAAGTAGGGTTTATATAAGACTAAGTGCAGCCTGTGTGGTACAAAATGTGCCATTTCCTTTGCATTCGTAATGAAAACAGAGTGACAGACCTGGGCATGCCTTGTTAATATACACCTAATTTAAATTCAGTACTAATGATGGATGCAAGGAAGGATGAAGTGTTGTGTTGTGTAAGTTGGTTTTCACAGTATTTGAGGGAACAAGGAAGAAAAATGGTATAAGTAAGCAACAAACACTGCTGTGAAGAGCTGAGGGTAGCCAGAGCAGGATCTGTGAAGACAGTCATGGGTGAAAACCAAGATAACCCCTGTACTGCTGACCCAGGAATGGTGCTTGACTTCTGAGACTGCTTTTGAGGGATAAATTTACACTTTGTTCACTCTCCTAGGCAAAGAATACTTAGTGGTTTTTGACTTAGCCCTTTGCCATCGAGCTTTTTTCTCACTACAGTTGTTCATAAGAACTGCCCTGACATACATCCTGTTCCTACAAATCTGCAGAAAGAGGCAGATTTATATTAATGAAATGATTCCATGACAGATGCTATGAAAGGACATTGACAGCATACAAGTAGTGTGAAACAGCAGGCTGAGTCTCTTCAGTCATTCATTCAATTATTTAATTTTATCCAAGAGTTTTCTTTCTCCAAACAAGCACGTCTTGATTTGAAAGACAGGTGTCTGCCAAGGGAGAAAAATTCTGATTGCAAAGTAGATAACATTAATATTATCATTTTAAGCTATTGTTATGTCTTGGCTTGAAAGACAGGTGTCTGCCAAGGGAGGTGGGAACTTCCCTTGAAATGGAGAATATGACACCCTTCCCTCTGAAAGGAAATTAAGGGGCTTTCAGGCAAAGATATAGGAAAAGGAATAACAGTTCTTTACTAGTATGTATAACAGGCAAACAGCGAAAACAGCAATCAACAACAACAAAAGCAGAGACCCAGCAGCAGCGTTCTCTCGGCTTTGGCACTTTCCACTTCGGTGCAGTTCTGGTCTGTCCTAGGGTGACGTTATGATGCTTGTATCCCCATTTGTGTGTTCTGTTTATGCTGGATATTATGTTCTGTGCTTTCAAGACTGGCTCTGAAGAGTGAAAGTTTTGTTTTGGTTTTGCTATCAGCCTGCTCCCCCACAGCTGGCGGGATGCACAGATCGGGCAGTACATAGTGCTGCTTTTGCTTTTTGCTTTGCTTTTCGCTTTGCTCTTGTTCTTGCTTCTGCTTTGCTCTCACTTTTTGCTTCTGCTCGCTAGTTAGTAGCTAAGCAGTCCAAATTTTTTCCTGGACTGTTTCTCCTCTCCCTTTTTTTGGACCTACTCGAACCTGCTCTGGACTGGGATGTGGGAAACACCGAGAGTTTGCACCGTGTGGCCTGCAGCAGACTGATAACAGAGCGACCACCCCCAAGAGAGACTTTCTGAAGTTGTCATCTTTTTCAGAGCGGTGACGGGAATGGTGCCATCCAGTATTGTTCATTTTGAGCGCTGGAGGGTGCTTTGCCTGTTAAATTTCCACTTCTCTCCGAGGAATCCTTCCCGAACCGGTTGGGGGGGCGGTGCCGTGTGGGTTTGCTTTCTGGAGGGGCCCCCTTTTGGAGGTTTTCTCCCAAATTTGCCCTAAACCAGGACAGGGTCCCAGCCGGGCGGGGCAGTGCAGTGACTCCCCCTGGCTGCAGGGGGCGCTGCGGCGCGGGCTGGGCCGTGTCGGCAGGAGGGGATGGAGACGGATCTTCCCTCACAAACTCCCAGGCACAGCTGATCCGCTGCCCCCTCTGGATGGCGAAAGGAGCTGTGGCAGGAACCTGGAAAGCAGCAGGCTGGAATGGCAGGGTGGGCTTAGCCGGGGCAGCGAGCAAGAGGCAGCAGAAACTCTGCAGCTGTGGCTGGAAGCTCCCAGCAGGCAGGGGGTGCAGGGCCACAGTGCAGCAAAAACCCACAGCGGGTGCTGGGCAGCGGCGGCTCGGCTCTCGAACACGGCAGGGAGAAGCTCCCTGGGAATGAGAAAGGGCTCGGCATCCCGGGTTTTCTCCTGAGCCACCTCAGCAGGTGGTAAAAGTGCTTTTTTGGTGAGGTAGGGTGTTAATGAGGTCCCAGTGCAATGGCCGCTCGCCCACGGCAGCAGGTGACCAACCGGACAGGGCTGGGCCAATTCCGCCCCCTTCGTTCCCCCAAGCAGCGCCCGCCCGCCCTTCTCTCAAGCCGGGAGAGCAAGGAGAGCCAGCAGCTGCCCCAGCCTCTCCTTTTCCCAGCCCGATTCTCGAGGTATCTCTGCTCCTCCGAGAAAAGCCCTCACATAAGAGGGCAGCCAGCCGCACTGTTCCCGGGGCAACTTCTTTTGTCTCTCCTGGGTAACCGGTCTTTTTTGTCTCTTAGCAACAAAATGGGATGTGAAAAACGCCAATCACTTGTTTTTAAAATTTTAAAAGTTTAATAGTAATAAAAGGTTATAAAAATAGTAATACTATTAGAGTAATAATAATTTGAACAATTTGGATTAGGACAATATGAGACAATAAGAACAAAGAGTTACAGACAGTCCGGGTACCTTTTTCTGGGCAACATAAGCCCGAAAAAGGACACCCATTAACAGAGGATTAACCCTTAAAAACAATAGCCTGTTGTGTATTCATACACCTCATACATGATGCATAACTTCCATTCAAAGGATTCTGCCGGGTCACTGTCATCTTCTTCCTCATAATCCTGATGGCATCATCCTGCCCAACCGAGGTGGGAAGAAGTTAGTTTCTCCTGATAATGGAGCAATAAATTCTCTTTCTCTGAAAGATTTAGGTGTCCTGTGGCTGCTATCTCCCTGCGAGTCCTTTCTTTAGAAAAAAAGTATCTTATAGTTTTTATTTTATCCTTATGTTGTAACCTAAAACTATATTTAACACACTACTTAAGAGAACTAATACAGCATAACTTTCTAACACAACACATATAATATTCATTTTAATATTTATTTATTATTTAATATTTCATTTTAATATTTGCAAAAAGCCAATCATAAAATACGCATTTTTCACAGGGAGAAACTTTCCTAAGAGAAAGAAAACAAAAGGAAAAAACCCTAACCTCCAACTAGCATAAAAATAATGGTCTTATATTCCAGGTTCAAGATAAACCAAAGGGGACACTGAACTGGGTTACAAGATGCATAGAAAACACTTCTCCGTTAGGAACTGAGTGATTAGGAGTTGAGAATAATTGAAGGTAGTGTCAGTGTCTGGGTAGAAAGTACCCTATATTCCTGGTCTATTCATATTCTTCTTGAGATACCTGCCTGAGACTGGTGGGGGACTGGGGCTGGGTGGACTCGTGGACTGACCCTGCACAACTATTCTGAACTGGTACAGAAATGTCACACCATTTCCCCAGCTCCTACGAGTCAGAAACTCCGTTATTGTCCTGCCAGATCACAATGTGGACAAGACCTTGGAAGAATAGATATTTGATGTGTGCAGTGAATAACTTGGGGTCTGGGAGACCCAAATACATCTCCTCTGTGCTGCAGGAGAGTGAAGGAAAGAGATTTTCAACCTTTTGCCATGCAAATTAGTTATTTTTTGGAATTAATGTTTGTATTTGGTGCTCTGAAATCCATGTCGCCTGAAAGGAGAACGCTACTAAAACCACTACTGATCAACTCCTTCCCTTCTGGTGGAACTCAGCACCTCTGTTTTCCTTAGGAATCTTTTCCCTGCTGTATACAAGCAGGAAAGTCATCCTTAAGTAGATCACTGGCTTGTCTGGAATTTGGCCTTCTGTGTGGGTTAAAGGGAAGAAGTTAGTCTTATTCCTGAGACTACACCTCAAATTTGTTTGAATGTACAACAAATAAACTCCAGCTTTGGTTGGTTGCCTCAAAAGAAGAGCACAAACTTTTTCTTTTCCCTTCTAATGGTAAAAAAATTAGTAGCAGGAATATTTAAACATTAAAGAAATGCAGAACAACTTTGCCTTAATAATGTTAAGCCTCACCTAAATTACAGCTGTAAAGAAGGGGTTTGGGTAACAAGGAGATCCTTTCCTGGCAAAAAATCCAACCATCATTCATTTCTCCTCTGGGAGTAGCCAGGCAGGTACTCACAGGCCAAGTGTGCAAGCAATGCATCCTGCTAGCAGGGATGTTAAGTGGTATCACAGGCCTCTTCTCTGCTTAAAAGAGAAGGATGTCCTTATAGGATAAAGGATGTCCTTATAGGATATTCAGTAAAATATAATTACTCAAAATTCTTTCAAAAAAGATTTTGCTATCCAAAAAACAAAATTATTCAAAAGTTTTTTTTAGAAGATTTGACAAAATAATACATTGAATTTGAAAAAAGTAAATGTTCAATATTTCTGAGTTATTTTACTATGCAGAAAGTTTCCTTCCCCCAAAATGAAGGAAAAAGGAACAGAAAAAAACCCATCCCAAACCAGAAACACGCTCTTAGGTCCTAAAAAAGGAAGTGAGTGAAATAACTGATTGAACAAAGAATCATGGAAGGGCTAAGGTTGGAAGGCACCTTAAAGATCATCTCATTCCATCCCTGCTGCCATGGGCAGGGACCCCTTCCATTAGCCTAGACTGCTGCAAGCCCTGTCCAACCTGGCCTCATCCTATCACAAAGGTTTAATTGAAATCTCAAGTTGTGAACCATATATAAAAATTATTATATCTTAAAAACAAATGAACAAACAACCTCAGTGGCTTGTATATATGAAACTGAATAAAGTTAAAAATGAGATGGAAATTATTCCATTACAGACAGCTGTATCAAAATCAGAAATGAGCTGTGCCCTCTGTGTGTGTTCATGAGTTGAAAAATACAAGAGAGGACTCTGAAAGGGAAAATTGAATTCTTGTAACAATTTACATGACAAATATGTGCTGATTAGTACATGGACTCATTAAACAGTTACATTTTTTCCCCCACATAAGATATTACTGGGACAAAAGACTTATCAGCATATACATGTAAGAACTAGTGAAAGAAGCAGATGAAAATATTCTTGCTCTATGCTGAGAGGAATAGCAAATTTGTCTTTACAAACAAGCTGTGGGTCTGCTGGTAGATAAAACTAGCGCTGGGAGATAAAAGAAACAATGGGAAGGATTCCACTGATTGATGAATGGAAAAAGATATTTGCTTTTACAAATAAACTTTAGGTTTGCTGAAAAATTAAATTAGACATTGAAAGATGAAAGAAACAATGGGAAAGAAAACCCCTAAATTCCATAAGAATCAAAAATTAAAAGGGAGGGTTATACATTAGAGGGAAATCTTCAGGATCAGGTGAATCAGGAAGTCTGTACCTCTCAAGTACCTCAGCCAGTGGGGAAAGTGAGAAGGGAAATGTGCCCAGGAAATTAGGATAAAAAGGAGGCTGCATCCTTCAAAAATTTTCAGAGATCCCAGAGAAATGCCCCATGGCCTCTCCCTTTATTCGAATAAAGCCAGAGAGGATTCCTCTGTCTCCTTTTTGGACATAAACCTCTGTTGTTTTTGGATTAATCTTCCTAGCAGTCACAATTAATGTGACTGACAGCATTCTGGCACCTGGCAGCCAAGGCCTGCAGTGCTGTGGGTTCAGAGTGCTGCAACCTTCCTGAAGAGGAGTCTTGGAAAAGACACCTCGGGGGCACAGATGTGTCTGTGCTCATGCTGGGTGAGCTCAGTTCTTCTGTGATCCAGGTGATGCAGAAGAAGAGATGGGGTCTTTGTGTGGGGTCCCAAGGAGAGCCTTTATTGAGCTTCTTCCTTTCAGGGATCCAGGGAGAAAAGAGCCACTCAGGTAGGGGAAGCAGGTTTATAGAGGGATCTCGAGGGGTGGGACAGAACACAGGAGCGAATGGGATGAGGGCACAGAGGCAGAGCAAAGGAGAAGGGCCAATGGGGTAGAGGAAATCAACACACACTTATACAAATGTAGAGAGCATTTTGAGCAGGCGCTGGGTAGAAGCAAGCTGCACAGCCCTGCATATGTGCCTGATGGCAGAGACATGCTGCCCTTGAGCAAACAATATAAAGAAGTTTGCCAAGATGTACCCAAGGAAAAGGGATGTGAAGCAGGATGTTTTGAGGATATGAAGAGAAGATATGGGGCAAGATGTTCTGTTGACACTTTTGCCAAGCTGTGCTACGTGGCTGTTAGCTTTTTGTCTTATACATAGTACTTTGTAACCAACCAAATGTGTTCTCACCTCGCTGAACCCTGCATTGTATGCATAAATGTACCCTCAGATTTGCAATAAATTGAGCATTGATCATTACCTCCATGAGGATTGATCTCTGACTCCAGGGGCTCCTCTCTATCCCTCTATTTCTCCCCCTCACTCCCTCTTCCTTATATTCTCTCTTTATACAAAGGACTCTGGGGGCAATTCTCTTGCTCTCCCTGAGTGCTTTAGGGTTTTAGCTCAGGGGTTGTCCCTCCAGGGGAGTGCTGCAGGCTTTCCCTTTGCCACTTCTCTGGCGCCCACATGTAGAGTCCAGGCCAGGGGGGAGTGCACTACACCTGCCCTGTCCCAGTCCTTGTCTTGATGTGCTGACCGTGGTCTGCAGCCTCATGCACTTGCACACCTGGAAGACCCCAGCTTGCAGAGCTGCCTTCAGCTCCAGGGCACCCAGCACAAGAAGGACAGGGGGCTGCTGGAGTGAGTCCAGAGGCCAGAGGATGGTCAGAGGGCTGGAGTCTCTCTGCTCTGGAACTAGGCAAGAAGAGCTGGGGGCGTTCAGCCTGGAGAAGAGAAGGCTCCAGGGGGACCTTAGAGCCCCTGCCAGTGCCTAAAGGGGCTGCAAGCAAGCTGGAGAGGGACTTTGGACATGGGCATGGAGTGACAGGACAAGGGGGAATGGCTTCACACTGCCAGAGGGCAGGGTTAGATGGGATATTGGGCAGAAATTTTTCCCTGTGAGGGTGTTGAGACCCTGGCACAGGTTGCCCAAAGAAGCTGTGACTGCCCCATGCCTGGAAGTGTTCAAGGCCAGATTGGTCAGGGCTTGGAGCAGCCTGCTCTAGTGGGAGGTGTCCCTACCTGTGGCAGGGGGAATGGAACTAGATAGGCTTTGAGGTCCCTTCCAAACCAAACCCTTCTGTTATTCTATGATTTTATGAAGACAGTGAGAACTGGCATCCCTGGCAGCCCTTGGGGTGTGCAGAGACCCTGGGCTCCATGCTTAGCCCTGCTTTGTTCATGCAAGAAACAGCTTCTTGCTTAAGCTGAAAGAGCTGGGCATGCCATTTATTTTCATGCTTTCCAGTAATTTGAGCTTTCTGTGTCAGTCATTTTTGAGTACTTTGTGGCTGATGCACCAGCACCTTGTTGGTGCATTTACCCAGAAACAGCAGAAGATGGAAAGTCATGTGGTGCTTTGGAGGACTCAGGGCAAGAGGGAGGTGAAGAGACAAATCAGTCTCAATTAGCTACCAGGAAGCAATTAGGAACAATAATGTGTATTCCCAAGCAAGTGTTTTAGAGATGTAGTGTCAAAATCACCTTTATGCTTACTTCAGTTATATTTGAAGCAATTGAACTGTTGAAGTGTGTGAAAAATGCGTATTTTATGATTGGCTTTTCACAAATATTAAAATGAATATTATATATGTTATGTTAGAAAGTTATGTTGTATTAATTCTTTTTAGTAGTGTGTTAAATATAGTTTGAAGTTATAACATAATGTTAAATTGAAACTATGCCATGTGAGATACTTTTTTTAAAGAGGGGATTTTCACTGAGATGGCATCCACAGGACACCTAAATCTTTCAGAGAAAGAGAATTTATTGCTCCATTATCAGGAGAAATGAACTTCTTCCCGCCTCGTTCAGCCATGAAGACGCCGTCAGGATTATGAGGAAGAAGCTGACACTGACCAGACAGAATCCTGTGTTTGAATGGAATTTATGCATCATGTATGAGGTGTATGAATATGCAACAGGGTATTGTTTTTAAGGGTTAATCCTCTGTTAATGGGTGTCCTTTTTTGGGCTTATTTTGCTCAGAAAAAGGTACCCGGACTGTCCGTAACTCTTTGTTTTTATTGTCTCATGCTGTCCTAAATCCTAATTGTCAGAATCTTTATTGCTCTATTTATGTTGCTATTTTTATAGCCATTTTATTACTATTAAAATTTTACAATTAAAAAAAAAAGTGATTGGCGTGTTTCACAAGTGGATGCTATAGCATTGAGGAACACATTGGTTCCTGGTGAATTGACTTCAGTCAGGCACAGACCATTCCTCCTTTTCCCATGGCAATGGTTTGGACAACCAGCCAGTGGTACAGAATGGTGATTTTTATTACCACATCATTAAAACTCTGTGTTCAGGAGTGTTTTTATGGACATGAACTGATGTAGCATCATGATTTTGTTGCAGGTATTAGCTTTAAAATGAAAGGGGATAGGGCTACGTTAGGATAGTGTCCGGTGGGCACAGGCAGGATCTGGAGATCAGAAACCTCCTGGAAGTGAACAAATGACTCTGCAGCTATTGACGTAGGTTCAGGAGCTTTAAAGCTTACACCACATTGCAAAAGCCCAAAGTAGCGTTACTCAAACTAATCCAGGATTTCCCTTAAGTACAAGAACACAGAGCAATTATGCATTAGAGAAGGATTAATGAGTATAATGGGTAATCAGCATGGAAACAGAGAAATCCAGAGACAGAGCACAGTTGTAGATGGAGTTTTCTTGGCAGCTGAGGGATTACCTGGCACTTCCCATGCTAAATCAGCTCACTGCTGCAGGCTCTTGCATGTGCTTAGACCATTTTTTAATCATTACATTTGACACCACAAAAACTTTGTCAAAGGGAGAATTGAGTGGAGCCAGGTATTTCTTATTTGTGTCCTTTGCAGATTTATCTGCCCATGGGCAGCTCCAGGGTTAAAATTTGCTCTTAAGTGTGACAGGCCTGGGCTGAGTAGAGCTGATTGACTTCTACAGTTTGTACATCCAGCATGTTAATTGCTAGTAGCAATTGGATAATGGGTAATCTGAGGAGTGTATTCCTGAAGTCACAGGATCACTGAAGAGTTTGGGCTGGAAGGAACCTTTAAAAGGTCATCCAGTCCAACATCCCTGCCATGGTGTCTCAGGTTAGAGACAAATTTTAGGAGAAAAACGCCCTGGAATGAGCATCCCATCCAAAGAGAAGGGCTTCAATAATCCCTATTTGCTGATGAGAGGACTGAATACCTGTGGGTGAAAGTGAAAAATAAAGTAAAACTGTTTATTAACAAAGCAAAATACCCACAAAGCACAGGGGGAAAAACGCACCTCACTGCGTGGCCAGGATGCAAAGATGGCAGCTCCCCTCCTTTGTCTCAGGGAAAGGAGGAGGAAAAAGAGTTTGTGCAGCAGCTGGGAACCTGATGGATTTCTGGTGTGGGTCTTCTCCTCACAACAGGCAAAGTTGGTGAAGTTGAATGTCCCTTCTTTCACTGTCTCAGTCTTTCCCAGGATTTGGACTGTCTGTGGCTGCCCCCCGAGGCTCCTCGGATCGAAGAAAAACAACAAACTGAGACAGTTCAAGGAAATAAAAACTGAAAGGATTTGTAAGAGCCTGAATGAGAGATGTGGGACTCCAGGCGACTCTTCAAAATGCAGTTTATTACATCCAATACATTACAGCAGTCCAGGGTCGTGGGTGACAGAGCCTGTGCCTACAGCTGTCAGCTCCAGCTGCAGGCAGGCCTGGACACCCTTTGGTTTTGGTTACAATGCATTAGATACTTTTCTTTGCTGAGCATCTTAATACAGAAGAACCAATCTATACCTTAACTTTTATCTATAGCCTATCATAACTACTATAATTACCATATTCATGTTACTATTCTCCCATCACTAAAAGTTAGTACATTACAGTTTAAGCTAGAAGTTGTTCTTCAGTTTTCTTGCGGTGGAAAATTCTGAGACCTTTTTTCTACTTGCAACATTGGCAGACTTGTTTGCCTGTGCTTTCTGCTTGGGAAAAACATCTTTCTGTTTGAGGTGGGTTTATCCTTTGCTATAAGCCATAAAACCCCCTTCTAAATAACATACCCTTGGCCTTCTTGGTTAGCCAGTAAGACTGGCTCAGCAATTCTCTTCTTCCATATCAAAACTTGCTTCCATATTTATTCTTTCATCAGACTCTACATTTAAAAATCTTTCTGCCATGCATACATATTTGTGAGACTTTCTTGTCAAACTTTCATCCTTCCCAACAAGGATTTGCCGGTGAAAAGCCTCCAGGACAGGGGAAGGAAAAAGACAAAATACCAGAACTTTCTTGCCTAAATTGGTGAAATTGATCTAGCAAAGGCAGCAAAGTAACAATCCATGTAGCCACCAACCATGCCAGAGAGAGTGATTGAACAGAGCCTGTGCCTGCGGTTCCCGGGCTCCAGCCCTGCCCCCTGGTTCATCTAAAATATACAGCAGCCATTTCTGGGCATAAAGCAGGTGATTAGGGAATAAAGAATCATCATAAAATCACCCCAAGACACATGGGCAGAGACACCCTCCACTAGACCAGGTTGCTCCAAGAGATATCCAGCCTTGAACACTTCCAGGGATGGGACAGCCACAGCTGCTATGGACAACCTGTTCCAGTGCCTCTCCACCATCAAAGGGAAGAAATTCTGCCCAATATCCCATCTAACCCTGCCCTCTGGCAGGGTGAAGCCATTCCCCCTTGTCCTGTCACTCCAGGGCCTTGCCCAAAGTCCCTCTCCCTTATTCATGAATCCTTCTCTTAGCCCACTTAGGGCCCTGGGAGGGGCTCTGAGGTCTCCCTGGAGCCTTCTCTTCTCCAGGCTGAACACCCCCAGCTCTTCTTGCCTGGTTCCAGAGCAGAGGGATTCCAGCCCTCAGACCATCTCTCTGGACTCACTCCAGCAACTCCATGTCCACCTTGTGCTGGGGGCCCAGGAGCTGGAGGCATTCTTTTCCTCCCAGCGTGGTGCTATTCAGTGGCAGCATTGTCCCCTCTCTGACGAGGTGAGTGTGCACTAACACTGTCCAGGTGGCATTCCTGAGCTGCAGATTTGGCACAAGCTGGGAGATGGAAATGAGGAAGACATGTTAGCATTCCCCTTGAATAGTTCCTAGGTGCTTTGGTGGTAGAAAAGAGGAGGAGGGTTTGCTATCTCTCAGAAAGACAACTTTCTAAATGCTTTGGCTTTTGCATGGCTAAAAAGATGCTATTGATAAAAGTCATTTTAAGCATGGGGACGCAGCTATCTCTTGAAAAAATAGCTTACTATTATTATTATTATTATTATTATTATTATTGTTATTGTTATTATTATTATTGTTATAAATTGTCCTCTTGCCCTGGTAGGTTCTCAGTAAATTCCATGAAACTGCAGCAATTTATAAAACTGTGTGAGTGCTGATAAGTAATTTTTTTTCATCTGAATGCTTCACACTGTTATCAGGAGGCAGCATCTCTGAATGTCACTCCTTATTTTGTTCACCTAATGCAATCACAGTGCACTGGCATAGGCCAGGCTGTTGCTATAAATATTCCACACTGAAAGGTACAAAAATAACATTTTATCTCAGCTCTGTTGAAAGCAGGAACAGCAATGACAAAATCCTCACTAACTTCAAAAGCATTCATATAAATCAAAGCAAATATACTATTTTTTTAACTAAGGTGTTTCTTAAATCAACCTTTTCAGTCATATCCAATATCAAATGATATCAGAGCAAACTAATTTCCTTTGAAAATATGGAAACTGAGTTTCTCAACAGAAAAGAAGCAGCAGAGATATGCATTTTGGCATTGCTAAAGCATTTTTCTTTTGGTATGTTATTTAAGCAAACTGTGGTAGTAGAATTTAGATTTGCCGTAGAATTTAGATTCACTATAAGGTGAATACTAAAAAGAGACAGAGAGAGCAGTTGTTGATCTTTATTGCAAGATGCAAAGATGCATTAAATGAAGTGCTTTGTTTGCTTCCCAGAGCTGGTGATAGCCCTGCTCCATTTCAGGGGCAGTTAATAGTGGTGGGCAGATGTTTTCAGAGAGCTCCCATGCCTTTTCCCAAGCATTAACACCAAATTTCCAACTCGGTAGTGCGTGCCCTGTGTAAATCAAAGGCAGCACCCAACTGCTCTACAGTGCAGGATCACAGCAGCTCTTCCCAAATCAATTTTGTTACCCTTCATATTTGTGTCATGGGAAATTTCCCCCCATTTCCCTTTTCCTTCTTTGCCAGAAGCATGACAAACTACATGGATTCAAAACAGACCCCAGCTGTCTTCCATTTACCTTCTATCCTTGTGAACAATGTCTCTATTAACCAGGTACAGAGAGGAGACCTTTTTTTAACCCGGGCTAGCTTTGTTCCTTTTTGGTTATTTTTTTGTGTTGCTAAGAGTCAGAAAGTGAGGATTATTCACGGAGGAATTGCATACAGAGATGTCAGAAGTGGATGGAGTAAAGTTGACAGGCTTCTGTATACTCTCTGTCTTGGTTTAAAAGACAGGTGTCTGCCAAGGAAGGTGGGAACCTTCCTGGGATGGAAAATACAACCCCTTATCTCCAAATTATTATAACTTTGAAATTATGGGGCTTTTGGGAAAAGATATGGGAAAAGGAATAACAGTTCTTTACTAGAATATATACATACATATGCATATATATATATATGAGACAAGGCAAGCAAACGACAAACTTGGGCAATGCTGGGAGGAGAGTGAAGGTGGAGCAGGGAGAGGGGTGTGTTTTGGTTTTTTTTTTTTTAAATTTTCTCTGTCTTTCTTGTGTCCCTTGTGACATCCTGGTGATAGCAGCAGAAACTGGGCTCCTGCAAGCACCCAGGAATGCTTCCTCTGGAGAGAGGGAGGGGCTAGGTGGTCCTGGGTTTCCCCTGAGGCACCCAAGCAGATGGTAAGGGTCCCTCCCAAGACCCTTGAAAGGTTCAAAGTCCCAGTTCAAGGGCCACTCTGGTGAGCAGAGGCTCACCCACAGTGAGGAGAAGCAGTGAAGGACAAAAGCCTCCACAGCAGCAGTGAATCCTCTCTGCAGCAGCAGTCCAAAACCACAACTGTCTCCCCTCCAGTCCCAGAGGGGGAGAGAGAGCTGAGCCCAGTCCCTTGACCCCCAGCCAAGTGTTGGTTAATGCCCCTCCCCAACCTCTTGTGGTATCTCTGCAGTTTCCAAGAGAAAACCCCCCAGCCAGTGAGCTCACTCCCCAGCTAAGAGACTGCAGCAACTGCTCCTCTTCCCAGCTCCCCTCCATCCTTTCTACATCTTTTTTCTTTTTAGTATTGTCATTCACAATCTCTTAGGCAACAAATGGGAGAAAAATTCCCTGAGAGAAAGAAAAAAAAAAAAAAGAAATAAATTAACTTTCAACACCCTCCTAATAGAAACTCTAGATAATTTGAAAAGCATAACAGCCCAATGTAGATAGGAGCTAGCCTGGGGAGATGGACCAAGGTGAATGGTCTCAGCAGCAAGGGGGAGGAAGGGAGTGCTCTGTTGATCAGGTCAGGTTGAAGAGGAGCTGTCTCATCTCAGACACAGCATCATCCCTGCCCTGGAAAGTCAGGTCACCCTCCCCAAATATGGGAGAGGTGACATTTCAAATCAGAGGTATGCAGGGGAAAGCAATGATTTCATGACCTGGAAGGTCTGAACTGAAGGGCTGACACTGAGACACCCTGTGAGATGCCCAGCTCTCCCAAGGCATTGCACAGATTTCTGAGGAAGAAGTGGGGAAGAAAGCCACTAAGCCAGGAAGCTGCAGTAAAGCCTGGTTTGGGAATGGCTTCCCAGTTGTTCATGGGCTCTCTGGGGTTCAAATAATAATGCTTTTCTTCTCTGTAAAAGAAAAAAGCCTTGCCCTCACTTCTCAACTGTTTTCAGGCTCTCATGGTGTTTGTGGTAAATGCACAGCAAAGGTCACAGAGCTCCCTGGGAGTGGAGGGAGGCAGACAAAAGCAGAAGAATATATGCAGATAGCACAGGGTTAAAGACAGATCTCTGTGTCACCAAGTGCTGCACTGTTGATGTAAATGGATGAAAAATGGTGTTAAACCACCAAGAGAATGATGAATTCCTTCTCCATACTCTGGAAGCTCCGCTATGGCACATCCCAGTGCAGAAGCTGTGTAATGAGGGCTCTGCTTGCAGGTATGCTCACTTCACAACCTGCAGTTTTACTTTTTTATATTTAAAACCTCAATAAATCAAAATGTGTATCCCTCTACTGCAGATGTTATGACATTTCCAGCCCAGATTTCCATCGCTCCTAAATTTAGAAACATCCCTGGAAACCTTTGTGTTTCCCTGCTGTGATGATTCAGCATCACCGTATGAACGGAACAGGACTGATCTGCCTTAAGGAGGGAGGTCTCCAGCCCACTCATCCTGGTGACTCCAAACATTTCCAGGTGCAGACCTTCCTGCATGGAGAAATACAAGATGACTTAGCCTCGTGGATGGCTCCTTTTTCCCTTGTTGACTATGGAGGAGCTCAGCTGGAGAGGTTGGCTCTGAGGGATGAGAAGGGGAGACATCAAATGAGGGAGATGTTGCTTCTGGCACTCTTCACAGACTTTTGAATGACCTCAGTGAGAATTTTGTCTTTTTTGGAGGGAAGGAGGTACCCTTGGGTGCATTCGCCATGGCATGTGGTGGTAGGTGAGGGAAGCTTTCAACTCTTGCCTAGCAAAACCAAACAAAACCAGCAAAATAAATGTGTTTTGAAGTTCTTGTGTTCAGTTGTGAGCCTGAAGGAGCCATGGAAAAAAGATTATCTGCTTTTACAAGAAATTAATGCAGAAAAATTCTGATTGCAAAGTAGATTACATTAATATTATCATTTTAAGCTATTATTATGTCTTGGCTTGAAAGACCGGTGTCTGCCAAGGGAGGTGGGAACCTCCCATGGAATGGAAAATATGACCCCCTTCCCTCTGAATTATCACAATAGTGGCAGCAAATCCTCAGGGCAGCAATGGTCCAGCACCAAACCCCACCTGTGTCTGCCCCAATCCTGAGAGAGAGAGAGAGAGAGAGAGAGAGAGAGAGAGAGAGGGAGGGAGGGACTGGAGGGAAGCCCAGTCTTTCACCCTCCAACCAAAATCTCCAGGTGTGAAAAATGCTAATCACTTGTTTTTAAAATTTTTAAAGTTTAATAGTTATAAAATGCTAATAAAAATAGCAATATAATTAGAGTAATAAAAATTTGAACAATTGAGATTGAAGACAATATGAGACAATAGAAACAAAGAGTTACAGAGATTGAGGACAATATGAGACAATAGAAACAAAGAGTTACAGAGATTGAGGACAATATGAGACAATAGAAACAAAGAGTTACAGACAGTCCAGGTACCTTTTTCTGGGCAGCATAAGCCCAAAAAAGGACACCCATTAACAGACCCTTAAAAACCCTTGAATATGCCTGTTGCATATTCTTACACCTCATACATGATGCATAAATTCCATTCAAACAAAAGATTCTGTATTGTCAGTGTCAAATTCTTCCTCTGAATCCTGACAGTGTCTTTAGGGCTCAGGAGGCGGGAAGAAGTTCGTTTCTCCTGACAATGGGGCAATAAATTCTCTTCCTCTGAAAGATTTAGGTGTCCTGTGGCTGCTATCTCAGTGTGAGTCCTTTTTTTAGAAAAAAAGTATCCTACATAGCATATTTTCTATTTTAACCTTATGTTATAACCTAAAACTATATTTAACATGCTACTTAAGAAAATTAATGCAGCAGAACTTTCTAACACAACACATATAATATTAATTTTAATATTTTTGAAAAGCCAATCATAAATACACATTTTTCACAGTCCATCCCCCTGCCATGGGCAGGAACACCTTCTACTACCCCATGCTGCTCCAAGCGCTGTCCAGCCTGGCATTAAACACTTCCAGGGGTGGGGCTGACTCGCTCCAATGCTGAGCTAAAAGTCACCTCAGAGGCTGATTCAGTGAGGTGGTGTGCTGGTGTTCACAGGGGTCTCAGGACGAGGGAAGAGATGAGAATCTTGACTCCATGTTTCAGAAGGCTGATTTATTATTTTATGATATACATTATCTTAAA
Source organism: Agelaius tricolor (assembly GCF_023055355.1). Lineage (NCBI taxonomy): Eukaryota > Metazoa > Chordata > Aves > Passeriformes > Icteridae > Agelaius > Agelaius tricolor. The sequence continues at coordinate 33,812,421 of NW_027269269.1, forward strand.
CGAAAATGATATACTAAAACTATACTAAAAGAATAGAAGAAAGGATTTCATCAGAAGGCTAGCAAGGAATAGAAAAAAATGGAATGATAATAAAATCTTGTGACTGACCAGAGAGTCCTAGATAGCTGGACTGTGATTGGCCTTTATTTAAAAACAACCACATGAGACCAATCAAAGATCCACCTGTTGCATTCCACAGCAGCAGATAATTATTGTTTACATTTCATTTCTGAGGCCTCAGCTTCTCAGGAGAAAAAATCCTAGCAAAAGGATTTTTCATAAAATATGTCCGTGACAAGGTGCATATTTGCTTTATTCAGTGCCAGGTACATGGGGATCACGCCTGCTAACATGCACACCCAGCACTTTCACACTGTACAATATATGGTTAAATTTCATGCATATGCATGACATTCCTTGGGATAGGCGTGGTTATACAAATTACTTCTGGGAAATCATTAATATAATTAGCATATGTGACGAGCTGGTGCAGTGTTCTCTGGTGGTCCCACTGAGGAAGGCTCCGAGTCTTCCTCAGCGGTTGTTCCACTGAAGGCCAGCAGTCTTCCTCACTTTGCACTTTTCACCTTTCTTTCTGAGGCATGTGCAGTCCTTCACTGGCTGGTTTAATGTTTTCTGCTGACAATAGGTATTGTTCCTCTTACCTTGGCAAGGTACATTCTGTTTCTCTTACCTTGACAAAGCTAAGGTGCTTCTTAGCCTTGTGATTAATATTTCCTGACTCTTAATAGTTAACTCATGCTTACATGAGTTAACTATTGATCAACTCCTTTCAGGGCAGCTACAGCTTCTTTGGGCAACTTGTGCCAGGTCTTCCCCACCATCAAAGGGAAGAATTCCCTCCCAATATCACAGCTAACCCCACCCTATGGCAGTGTGAGGCCATTCTCCCTTGTTCTGTCACGCCAATGCCCTGTGAATTGTCTCTCTTCATCTTTTTGTAGGCTCCATTGAAGAAGCCTGAGCTTCTGGAATGGGGAGGGGCTGCAGAAGGGTAGAGTAAAACAGGGCAACCCCGATGATGGGGAGAAATGACACATCTGACTCCACTGATATCAGAAGGCCAATTAATTACTTTCTTATACTATATTATTCTATACTATATTGCACTATATTACATTACATCTAAACTGAATCTGCCCAAGCACTCAACTCAACAGAATCTTGTGACTGTCAACTGACAGTCCTGACACACACACTTGGATTCAACTGGTCAATGAATCAAAACACAGAATCCAATTACCAATTCCCTTCAGGTAAACAACCTTGTACAATGCATTCTACTTGTTTTAAAACATAAGAGCAGTAAATGAGATAATAGTTTTTTCTTTTTCTGAGGTTCGGAGCTGCGATTCCCAGAAATATCCTTGGGAAGTTGTGCCTTGCTTTTCTCTGTGGAGAGAAGTGCGGCTACAGAAGGGGGGCTGACATCCCCAATGATGAGGTAGAGTAATTTAAGTGCAAAAAGGAGTAATAGGTAAGAAAATTTGCTGCTTGGATAGAGAATAAGGTATTTTGCAGTGCTGTTCTGGCTAACACAATATTAGGGTATTGTAAGTATTTGGAGGTTTGTATTCATCAGCAGAGTGCCTCTCGTGGTTCAGTTATGTCTGGAAAAACCGACACTCAGAGCCTGCAGCTTCTTCTGCTTGTTGTAATTCTTATTTTTTGTTTCATGAGTAACTGAGATGAAGGTGTGGAACAGAAAATGCATTATGGGAATGCAATGTTTTGTACAAGGCAGCTGAGTGACCCTGTGGATATTAAGACAATGCTATTGCTGCAGATGACAAATTATATTAGTTGGAAATGGTTTCTACCTGCTAGGCAAAGTTATTATATTGTCAGATGTAATGATGCTAAAAGTATTTAGCATCCCATCTTGGGAGCTCTATTCTGTGATGGTATTCTTCATTGGCTGTGGGCTTCTCAGCCCTCCCTGCTCTGACCTTCCCCCTTGACACAGGTGTTTAGAGCCAGCTGAGGTATTTGCTTCCCTTTGAAGAGCCAACAGCACTTCCAGGTGAAAAAGTCCAGTTCCTCAATGTGGAACCTCAGTTCCCTCAATGAGGGAACAACTCAAACTGCAAAAGGGGAAAACTGTTTCAAAACTATGTAAAATCCTCTGGGTGGATTTTCTTCTTTTAAAAAATGTGGTGGTTTAAAACCAGCTGGGCATTAAACTCCAAATAAGCTGTTCCTCCTCTCCCCTGCCCCCCTCCAGTTAGAGAGGGGCAAAGGCAGAGACTATGGGTTGAGATAACAATTTACTGGAAGCAAACAGCAATAGGATGAACAGTGTGAACAATAACAGTAATATTAATAACATGAGTATGTATACAAGACAGAAGGTGCTTTACATACGAAGATGTTCATTGCCTTGGCTCAGTTCATGTGGTGGCCAGGACAAAGAAAAGGTGGTGGGTGGGTGTTTCCACAGCCTGGCAGGGACATGCGGGTTTTCCTGAGACAAAGGCGAGAATATTGTGTGCAGTTTTGGGCACTACAATACAAGGAAGGCATTACTGATTAGAGAGAGTCCAAAGGAAGGTAACAAGATGGTGAAGGGCCTTGAGGGGAAGCTGTATGAGGAGCGGCTGAGGTCACTTGGTCTGTTCGGCCTGGAGCAGAGGAGACTGAGGGGAGACCTCATTGCCTTACAACTTCCTTGTGAGGGGAACAGGAGGGGCAGCTCTCTGATTTCTGCTCTCTGGTGACCAGTGACACGCCCGAGGGAATGGTCTGACGTTGTTTCAGGGGAAGATTAGATTCAATATTAGAAAAGATTCTTCACCTGGAGGTGGCTGGTCACTGGAACAGGCTCCCCAAGGCAGTGGTCACAGCCCCAAGGCTGCCAGGGCTCAAGAAGTGTTTGGACAATGCTCTCAGGCACAGGGTGTCACTCTTGGGGGTGATGCTTTGCAGGGCCAGGAGTCAGATTCGATAATCCTTATGGCTTCCTTCCAACTCAGAATCTGTTTTGTGATTCTGTGAAGATGGCAGCTGTTTCTGCAGGCAGCGTTCCCCTTCCCCAAGGACAAACCCCCCAAACCATCTTGTCCAGGCTGTGCTGCTCTGACTGCTCCCCTGGGCTTGGCTGTGTCTGGCAGCATTCAGCTGAGCCTGGCTCACCTTGGCTCAGCTCCCTGTGGCTGCTTCCAGAACTGGTGCCCGTGGCGCAGGCACTCTGCTGGACCTGGCTGTGTTTGCTGCTTGGACCTGTGTTCTCCTGAGGGATGAGAAGCGACAGGCAGCAGTGGGAGAAGGGCAGAGTCCCCAGTGGCAACTGTGGCAACTTCTTGAAGAAGAAAATGGCACCACTTCTGGTGTGTGTTCACCTTTGCCTTCCCCCCAAAGCTGCACCCTGGTGATGATTTGAGTGATATAGAATAGCAACCTTGCTATTTTATAGCAACCATGCCCACATGGCTCTAGGTTTTGCCCATTCTCCATACCTGTGAGAAAAACTAGGACATTATCTCCCCCTGATTCTGTACCACCTACCCATGCCCAGATCCTACACCTTTCAAGACATATAACTATACACAAGTACAGATATAATTTCTGTAGTCATGGCCATCCCTCCCAGATGTCTGCTGAGTTCGTTTGGTCCATGACTGTGGGTTCTGTCCCTCCTTGATGTCTTCCCGGGCATGAGGGCTGGTGTGCTGTTGGCCTGTTGCTGCATCAGGAGCTCCTGCCTGGTATATCTGGAGCAATCCATCACTGGACATGGCAGTTGTGACATACAGTATCATTCAACAACCAATATTATAGAATTCAACATTACAGAATGTTCTGAAAAACCAGATTCCCATCTAGGTACACATTGTGTTTCCCCATCCCCCTGCATTACTCACCAAGTACACCCAGGCCCTTGAGCAAAAACAATCCCAAGGATGTGTTTGCCTTTACCTGAGGCAGGATTAATCCAAACTGTCTTCCCCAACACATTTCTCATATGTACCAATAGGACTTTATCCCTTTCTGTGGTTCGTGGAGGTTTTGATTGGCCAGGGCCAGCTCAATTGGTGGAGCCTCAGTTGTTAGCTAACCACATGGCCTTCTCTAAATATAGATCCCAGTGTTTGAAGATCCCACTACCCATTGCTTTCAATGTGCTTTTTAACAGTCCATTGTTCCACTCAATTTTCCCAGAGACGAGTGCATGGCAGGGAATGTGATACACCCACTCAGTTCCTTGGTCTCTGGCTCAGGTCTCTACAAGGCTGTTTTTGGAATGAGTCCTGTTGTCTGACTCAGTTCCTTCTGGGGTGCCACATCTTGCTTTCCAAGGCCCAGGATGGTGTTCTGGGCAGTGCTGTTATGTTGGAACCCAGGACATTCCTCTGACTGCCCTGGAGGACTAGAGACCCTGGCAGGGGGCTCAGAGACCTTGGCACAAAGTCAAAAACACCTGTGCCTTCGATTTTAACCCATGGAAACAGTTACTAACTTTGTGCAAAGAGTTACAAGCCCCAATGGTTTGAATAGAATGATAGGGAATTTATCACAGGGTGAAAAAGTAGAATTTTGGGGATTTAGAATGGGGGTTCAAGAGGCAAGATGGAGGAATCTGCCGTGTCCTGTCCTTCTTGTCCTCTATCTTCTGCTGTGATGGTGACACTTTTGGATTGGTTTAGGGTAGAGACAGACTGTCTAACATAGATGATAGGTATTGGGAAATTATTGTAAATAAAGTACATGTAGGTTTTAGTATAGTTCTGAGCCTTCCCCCAAGACCACCATCTTTTTAGTATAAAAAGCTAACACCACCCCAAGGGCGGTCAGAGTGCCACAAACTGACCTGCCAGACAGACCTCTAATACATTCTCAAAAGAGAATGTATTAGATAAGAGAAAATAAACAACCTTGAAAACCAGAGCTGAGAAATCCCGACTTCTTCCTTGATCATGGGGCTGGGAAAAAAGACTCTGTAATACCTCGGGAGCCATTTCAGCAACAACAAACCTGATAGCATCAGGCACAGGGTATGTCTCCAGCCATCCATCCAGTGGTTGCTTCTAAAACTCTAAGCACCAGAAGCCCCTTCCTTGGGTGGATTTGTGTGAGTGTGATGTAACCAATCTGCCACATAGTCATGCTGGCAATGAGGGACTGCACCTGGGCCCTCCCCTTCACTTTAGGCTCCTCTCCTTCTCAGGAAGTCCCAGAAAGGTCTCCTCCTTCTCGAGGCTAAGTCCCAGTGACACTGCAATGTGCAAGGGGGGACAGAAGTTCAAGCCATGGCTTTCTGTTAATAATTTCAAGAGACAGACTGGAATGATGCCTTCCAGTGTGGCTGTTGCAGACAGCTCCTGTGAGGCACACAGAGGGGATGCCTGGGGTTTGGGGGAGGTTTATTCTCTTATAATCATAGAATCACAGAATCCTTAAGGTTGGAAAAGCTCTCTGAGAGACCATTGAATCCAACTATTCCCTCAACACTGCCAAGCCGTCCACTTATCCCATGTCCCCAAGTGTCACATCCACATGGCTTTTAAAATCCTCTGGGGATGGGGACTCCACCACTGCCCTAGGCAGCCTTCTAAGATGTGCTGTGTCAATGTTCTTTCTCCTCCCATCCTATTTTGCCCATGGGTGTTGGAAGGAGAGGAGTGGTTCTGTTAAGGTGTCTTAGCATTTCACTCCTGTGGCTTCAGTGGCTGATTCCCCATTTTGCTTCGTGGTTCTGAGACTTCCCCCAAGACCACTATGGGATTTTTATGGCAGCTGGTATCATCCTCCCTGCTGGCACTGGAGAAACCCAAATGTGTCCTTCCTCCTTGATTTGGTTTTACTTTCCTGGTGATTGGCTGTGGGAAGTGCACAGAACTCCCCATTTACTCTCAGGCCATGTTCTCTCTCCCTCTGGAATACAATAAGTTTTTAATCCTTTTCCATCATCCCATCCTAGAGTTTTGGGAGGAGTTTGCTAGCTGTGGGTGAAAAATGCATGCAAACAAGATTGGGTACTAGGGGAAATTCCTTTCCTTGAAAGGGTTGTTGGGTCCCAGGACAGGCTGCCTGGGGCAGTGGTGAAGTTCCTATCCCTGAAGGGATTTAATGGATGTGTGGATATAACACTTGGGAATAAGGTTTAGAGGTGGCTTGGCAGTGCTGGGGGAATGGTTGGACTCAGTGGTCTCAGGGGGTTTTTCAACCTGAGTGCTAAGAACCTATGCCCTTATGGCTTGGGAGACACCCCTCTGGGATAAGCACCTCCACAGTGCTGGACTTTGCACAGCTCCCTGTTTGATCTGCTGTCTGTTTCCCATCCTTGGGGCACTTATAAACAACCATGCAATAAAAGAGTAGCTGAAATTCATATATATAGGGCTTTTTCCTCAGGAACACTTCTCTCTGAGAAATGACTTGTTGAGAAGAGTTAAACTATCCTATATGTATCAGGAGGGAAATGCTGGAACCTTACCCACCGTGCTGGGGAAGGATAATCTCTGTTTTATGATGCTGCAGCAAATACAGGATTATTATACTGAGTTTTTTTATGGATATTCTTTAACAAGGATGTTAAAACATAAAGAGGGTTGGAAGAAAAATCCAGAGAACTGTTAAAAGTTTGGAAAGTGTGTCTTACAGTCTGGGCCTCTGGGCACTCATTTCATATGGAAGAGTTGGATCATCATGTGTGAGTTTACATGGGCCACAGGGATCTGGTGTCAGACAAAAAATAAAAAAAGGGTCTTGTGGTGGGAAATTATTTACAAAGGGGGAATAAGGCTTAAGTTTTTAACAGTGAGAGTAAAACAAAAAGAACATTTTGCTGGTGATTATGAACCGTTCTTCATTGTTAAACACTTTGTTGGGGGAAGGATTTCAACTGAAAACTGAAAAGAATTGAAGCAGATCAAACTACATTGTTGTGCTGCAAGGAGATGTCAGCTCTTCTGGACACAAAGGTCATAGTATGCAAAAGCTGGGACCAAGGGTGAATTTATGATACACGGCACCTCTAACTTAGGCTAATCCTGCAATTCCTCAAAGCTCATTGGAGACCTCCTTGTCCCATGAAAGCCCTTCAGGCACCTCAATGTGGTGTGCTGCTAGTGTGCCAGCAAGGGCCCTGGTGGTTGTCTCTCCTTTGACATTTGTGTAGTTCTCCTCTCTTGCAAATGGGGGATTGGTGCTGATTTTTATGTGCTAACTGATACATGGGCCTCTGATGTTCCCTGGCTGGATCCCATGGTGCCTCTTCATGGGGAAGAAGAGCATGGTTGCCACTTTTAGACAACCAAGATGATGCCATGCCATTGCCTGTGGTGGCTCTTACACAGCTCCTGCTCGCATGCTTGCGGTAGAGAGGATGCTCTCTACACTGGGGACTCAACAGGAAACAGTGAAAGTCTGTAGAGATTTAAAACCAATGTCTTCCACCCAAATCAACCACTCTGTTCAGATTAATTCTTTCTCATCACTTTTTTCAATGAATTCCCATCTATGTGTACATTTTTGGTAGTGGACAGTGCAGGAAAGTCCATGTCATAGCACATCTGGCTGTTCTCTCTGGATGTGCAGGATGTCATAGCACATCTGGCTGTCCTCTTCTCCAGTACCCTTGGCTGCAGGCCCATTGCTTGGAGGCAGGCAAGAGATTGATCACAGGAGGGTGATATCACTGCATGGGGGAACAGAGACCCTTCTAAGCTTACAGGGACTGGTGAAGCAATGGGTTGAATCTGGACTGAATCATCATCTCAAGTTAAAAATATCAATGAATGAGCAAGGAGATAGCACAAGGCTACTCCCATATCTCTGTTGCACACCCCAACACCTTTCAGGAGCCTCGAAAGGTTCTGTTAAACAGATCCCGTGGGAAAGACATAAATTTCAATCTGCTAATCTCAGAAAAATCCAGGTATGCCTCAAAAGGGCAGAGATTTGCACTAGACTAATGGCCTGCTCTGGAGAAAAAGGAACTGAATAAACTCTAGATGAACAATCCCACTTTCTGATGCTTGATAGCGTTGACAATTGGTGGTTCATGGTGGTTTATTGTCTGTTGCTTCATGTTGGCTTCCCTAGTGCAGGAGCCTGTGAATCAGGCTATTGGATGTAAGGAGTGGTTGATAGCACTGTATTGCACACAGACATGGTTTCATCCAGCTGTGCCTGCTCTCTTTTTAATCATCTTTTACTTTCTCCACAGCTCTGCAGTCCTGTGAAGTGATATTTAAAGTTTCCTTACCTGGGAAGAATGAAGTCCAGGGTCACCTCTGTCATTTGTAGGGAAAATAACTTCTGTCACCCTGGAAAGTATTAAAAAGTATTAAATAGAGGAATTGAAAGAATGCATCCTTCATGGTGGAGAAAAATGTAAAGAAACATAGTAATGCTCTAGTTCGGCTTTATTTAGTGCATTAATGGCTTTATTTAGTGTATTGGTGATTTAGTCACTGAAGGATAGAGAACAAACTAGAAAATTATAAATATTATAGCAGGTTGATTAAAAGAATCATGGAAATAGGCTGAAATATATTTATATTACCAGCATGTGCCCTCGTCTGGGCAAACCACACAGAACGCCTAAGGCAATGATGTCTTAACTAATCAGAGGATTGAAGTAATAAATAAAATAAAGGTTTCATTCCTCCTTTGGAGTTGATCTGTACTATTGAGGGCATGACATGGATAAATGACAGTGTGATGAGGCCAAAGGGATGACCAACACTGTCACAGCAACAGGGAACCCCAGTGTCTGGGCACTGAAGTCCGAGCATGTGGATTGTCCAGCTGCCAGGTGGTCACAAAGGCAGTGGTGATCCATGTTTTTGTGTCTGTGAGCTAGTGAAGGGGTCAGTGTGATGATGGGCCCAGGGGTTGGCAGTGCAGGCATCCGGGTGCTCACTGCTAGCTGGATGCTCGCTCTTCTTGTCACCTTGGCTGGGTAACGGGGGTGGTTGCAGGTGGCAGGTAATGGACATAAGCCTTCCAGTGCTCTGACAGTGCTGGAAAGGGACTTTGGACAAGGGCCTGGAGTGTCAGGACAAGGGGGATGGCTTCATGCTGACAGAGGGCAGGTTTAGATTGAATACTGCAAAGAAATTGTTTCCTGTGGGGTGGTGAGGCCCTGGCACATCTTGCCCAGAGCAGCTGTGGCTGTCCTATCCCTGGAAGTGTTCAAGGACAGGTTGGATGGGTCTTGGAGCAACTTAGTCTAGTGGACAGTGTTCCTGTCCATGGCAGTGGTGTGGAATTGGATGATCTTAAACCTCCCTCACAAACCAAATCATTCTGTGATTCAGTGATGGTTCCATAAAACAAGTTGATGTTCAAGATATTTCCCTAAGGAAATTTGAAAAGCTTCTATGAGGAAAACTCTTATTGGACCAAGGCTCGTAGAGCTGAGCACTTTGCAAGATACAGCTTAGCCCCTCTTGTCGCTATCTCATAATTAAGATGAGTTGGATTTTCTGTTGGAGATATGGAGTTTGTCTATAGATAGAATGTTCTTCAGCCTTGGGCACAAAAGAAAGTCACAAAAGAAAGTCAAGGTCAAACACACCTTGCTTTGGGTGTTCTCCATTCAGAGGCTCCCCATATGGACTGGTCATTTGGGGTCCTTTTCTGGTCTGTGGGGAAAAGGCACATTTGGGGCCATGCAGGTCCTTTGCCCCATTCTGCACTGAGGAGGAGTTGAGCCGTGTTATGGAAATGCACACTTCTCTAAGGGAATTCAGGGAATCGGCTCAGGAGCAGTCCATCAGCCTCCTTTTTTTGCTGGATTACAATCTTTGCTACCCAAAGTCCTCCTCACTGTTTTTCATACTCCAGCTGCCGCTGGTTGGATACTTGCAGCATTTTCCATGACCATTGCAGTTGTGTTCTGCTGTTGTTGCTGAACTTCAGAGGAAAATCTAGAATTTCTTTTGACTTCCATGTTGTTTCCTGGTACATAAAATACTAATGATAATAATTTGCACTGTAATTCTTTTAGCTGATGGAGGCCATCATCATGTTCTTTACCATAGTAAGAAATGTTTCATGGCATTCAAAGACTGAGTAACAAAAAAGTCAGAATGAGCTAGTGACTTCAGCTGACATGAGGGGGACGCACCCTGGCAGTTTACAGCCCTTACACATCTTTATTTTACATAATGTAACTCTACAGTTGTATTATTCATATAAACTTATGATGCTTTTTGGACTTGTCCAGGAAGTTAAGACAGTGTGTGCAACTCTTTCCCATTTATTTAAAAATTAAAATTCTCGAGGTACAAAGATTTTCTTCCTTCTCAACAGAAATACTTTGTTGTTCATAAAGATTTAATGCAGAAAAAGGACTATTCTCCCAAAACCTATGGTATATGATCTTATTTGCTGCAGAAAAAATAGCATTTTGGAAACTTCCAGCAACTTTGATTCAAGCCACAAATGAGCTGCTGAAATAGCACAAATGTGCTATTTCATGGGCACAAATTCCTTGGGAATTTATCTCTAACAGTGTGTAAATCATAACCAAGACAATGCTTGTAAGAAAAAAAAATACCCTTGTATTTGTTAAGTTTAAGTTAAAAAAAAGGAGAAATCAGGCTTAATTAAGGTTTTATGCCGTTCCTTGGTTTCCTTATCCCAGTTTAAGAGAGGGGAAATAAAGCTCACTTAGAAATGTTTTGTGCATGGCCATGAGTAGTTTAGAGTAATGGTTGATCTCATACAATTTCCGAACTTTATTAAATCTCTGGTAATTTTTAGATAGTTTTACCTTTCGCCTAGAGACTCATCTCCATAACCATATAGGAGGGATCCATTTAATATTACAAGTAAATAGATTTTCTGCCACTCCAATATTTAAATGCAATTGATATTTTGTTTACTGTCTACCTCTCACCTAATCTGACCTTCTCCACTTGTCATCCTTTTTTTTTTCCCAAACTGGTAAACTTTGAGGATGTAATTTATACAAAAAATTCTGTGCTATTAAAGAACCCAACATAGCTTATTGTACCTAAATAAAATTCCCAGCATGTGAAGTCCTTAAAATTAGCATTGATTTGAAGTCATTTTCAGACATATTAGATCAAATTCTCATCCCTTGGAGCCTGTTGACAAGGATTACAATCATATTTTTCCATCCTGGTCCCCAACAGAAAAAAGTAAATCAAAATGAAACACTTAATTAGTCTGAAACATATTTTCCTATTAACTGAATAGTTGCAGCAATAACTCACTGGTACTTTGGAGTTAACATGGTTTTCCCCTTCCTTAGTGTTATCCTTAGTGGGAAGTGCATAACTCCTGCAATAAATCAACGAGCACAGCTACTGCTGACGCTGATCTCGTTTGAGCATGCTGCCTTGCCCTCCAGAGATGCTCTCCAGGAGGTTTCCTTGGCTTGAGCCCACACATTTATTTAACCCACATGTTGTTTTCCCAAAGGAGCATCTCAACAGCTTTGGGCCCTCCTCCCAGCAGATGGAGACGGTACAACCATAAACTCCAGAGCAGCAAAAGAGGAATTTCCACTACCCAGCATTTGTCATGCAGTGGAAGTGGGCTGCTGTGTCAAGGCCAATGGGAATCTCTGAAGGAAGATTGGTTGTTTCTTCCCAGCTGGTATCTTTGATGTAAACCTGCCCTCTCACAGTGGGAAGCCATTACCCCTTGTCCTGTAACTCCAGGCCCTTGTCCAAAATCCTTCTCCAGCTCTTTTGGAGCTCCTTTAGGCACTGGCAGGGGCTCTAAGGTCTCCCTGAAACCTTCTCTTCTCCAGGCTTAACACCTCCAGCTCTCCCAACCTGTCTCAGGAGTAGAGGAAAGAATATCAGCCCTCAGAATATCTTTGTGACATCCTCTAGCCCTGATCCAATAGGTCCATGATGTTGTAGCCAGGTGGGGATCAGTCTTTTCTCCCAAGTAACAAGCAACAGGACAAGAGGAAAGAGCCTCAAGGCTCTTTGTGCCAAGGCTTGGGTTGGATATTGGGGAAAATTTCTTCTTGGAAAGGGCTTTTCAGCCCTAGCACAGTCTGCCCAGAGTCCTGGTTGAGTCCCCATCCTTGGATGGATTTAAAAGCCACATAGATGAGGCATTTGGGGACATGGGTTTCTGGTGGGTTTAGCAGTGCTGGGGGAACAGTTGGATTTGATGATCTCAGAGGGCTTTTCCAACCCAAATAATTCTGTGATTTTATATCCTGTGATTGTCAGAGCAATTTCCCACTTGAATTTCTGATTGCATACAAGCAGAGATGGTGTTCCTCATGGTGGAGTCCCTGGACACTCATATTAAAAAATCTTTCCTGTAAACATTTGGGAGAAGTTGTACTTGCAAACGGGGTTGGTTTGAAATACTAATTCTTACACTTGGGGGGCAATGCCAGTAAAACCAGTGCAAATTGGTCTCTCAGTGACTAGGAGATCTTTGGAGTTTTAGAAATGCTTTTCACAATAATTAATATCCAGGGACAAACACAATCAAGGCTTGCACAGCTAGGGCTGGAGCATGCTGAAGCCTCAGGCAGCCTGAGCATCAGATGGCCTGGGTCCTAGAGAGCCTGCAGTGGGACTTCTAATGAGATTAAATCCTTTCAACTCTATTTTATTTTGCAGCTCTGCCCCATGAAGGGTCTCTGGGGGACTTGGGCTGTAGAGGAAGGTTGCACTTCAGGCTGCTTTGCAGATGTAGGGCATCATCCTAGAGCCATTTTTTTTGTCCAGCTGTAAGTAAACTCATGAACACCACTGTGTTCTGTGGATGTCCCAGGGTACATCAAGGGTTTTAATTCTCCTAATTATGACTTGCTGGGAAATACTTTCATTTTCACATAGATCCTGGAGTTAAAGAGAAAAGATTCAGTGAAGCATTAATTTATGTTAAAAATTTCTTACATTGAGACTATCTGAGTTAACTTTTACTCTCTTTATTTAGTTTTTTCTTAAAATTAAATTAACATGTCTGCATGTCTTTTTTTAATTATTCATAGAATCACAGAATCACAAAAACATAGAATCACAGACTGGTCTGGGATAGAAGGGGCTGTTAAATGTCATCTAGTCCAACCTGCTGCCATAAGCAGGGACATCTTCCACTAGACCAGTTCTGCTCAGAGCCCTGTTCTCTCCTTCAGTAGATTCCTTTACTGGTTTTGTAAAGCATCCCCTTCTCCAACCTTGGGGGGAGGGGGTGGGGGGGTTCAAATTCCCCAATTTGAACATTTATGGAGTTCAAATGTCAGCTCTGCATTCACCTTATCTTCTTCCCCTTCACCCTGCTCCCTGCTAGAGCTGGGCATGATCCCATACAGGACCAAACAAATACCTCAGGAATAATGATCCCAGCTTGCCCCAGTTAAAAAAATTTACTTACCCTACCATTGATTTGGAATTTCAAAAGTTCTGGGTAGGAAAGTGCTGATTTCTTTTTATGGAGATAAAGCACTTGGTGTTACTCTTCAGCTCCCCAAGCTCCCCACTCTTCAGTTTTACCAAGTGTGCACAATCAGTTCTTAATAAAATAGTGGAGTAAGGGCAGATTAATAAATGGATATGCTGTGAATATGGTGAGTGACATGGCTGGATCTAATCTGTATTTGGATGCCATAAAAATGCATTTCCCTGCAGCACGTGAATTTTATACAAATCACCACAGAGCCCAAATTGCAAGAACAAGAACTGAGAGAGGCACAGGGTCAGGGGGACAATGACACCCTCCTTCCCCCATTGTCTTTGTGTTTTTCCTGAGCACCAAGCATGTGCCATCCTGTTACAAATGGGGTGAAGAACTTGGTGTGATTCCCAAAAGCACAGTCAGTCTCGTGCAGCTCATGCCACACAGCCTCCAGAGTGCTGGTCAGATGTGAGTTTTCTGGGGAATGGGTTGAGAGGGGGTTTGATTTATGGGGTAACATGAACAGCCCAGACTGGACAGATGGGGAAACTGAGGCTGGTGAAAAGCCACAGGACCCTCTCAAGGTGCAGATGTGGGCAATCCCAGTTCATACAAACCCGTGAGCAGTGGGAACCCAGAGCTGGCTGTTTCGTTTTTCATTTTGCTTAGCAAAAAAAATTCAGTTAAAGTAATTATTTTTAATTTTCTCACTTTGCCCAGAGATATGCATAGAAATGAAACTAATCTGGAGGCCCAGGACTCTCTGGTGGGCTGCTGGGCTGCAGGATACAGGATGTTCACCTCTTCAGGCATTCCAGCTCTGGGACTTCACAGGCTCCCGACTGGCATGGAGGCGTCTCCTCGTTCTGTGCTCTAACACTGCCACCCCCTGGCACATCGACACTTCCAGGGATGGGGAAGCCACAGCTTCTCTGGGCAACTGTGCTGGTGCCTCACCACCCTCACAGGGGAGAATTTCTTCCCTATATTTAATGTAAATCAGAGAATCACAGCATGGTTAGGGTTGGGAAGGGCTTTTAAAGCTCATCTCATTCCAATACCCCTGCCATGAGCACGAACACTTTCAATAGACAGGGACACCTTCCACTAGACCAAGGTGCTCCAAGTCTTGTGCAAACTGGCCTTGAATATTTCCAGGGATGGGATATCTACTGCCTCTCTGGGCAACCTAAATTCCTGAATTTTGCACTGTGACTCCAGGTGCATCCAATGAAGCCACCAGTGCATGCATCAAAACGTGTGTTTTTAAGGGCTTGTTTTACTTCTCATTATCCTGCTCTGATTTTGTTAGCAATAAATTCATGTTATATCTCAAAGTTGAGCCTGTTTTGCCCTTGATGGTATTTAGTGAGCGATCTCTCCTAGTCCTCATCTCAATTTACAGGCCCTTCATTAAATTCTCTCTCCACTGTTCTGCTGCAGCAGGGAAGTGAGTGAGTGAGTGGCTTTTTTTGAGCTCCTGGCATCTGGCCAGTGCCAACCCATGACATGTGGAATATCTCTCTGGCCAGTTTGGGTCAGCTGTCCCAGCCATGCTCCCTCCCAGTTCCTTGTGTAGCCCCTCACTGGCACGGCATGGGACAAGGAGAAGTCCTTGATTTAGAGTAAGCACTACTGAGCAAAAATGTCAATGTGTTCTCAACCTCATTCTTGTACTAAATCCAAACCCCAGGACATTGCCAGGTACTGGGAAGAAAATTAACTCTATCCCAGCTGAATCCAGGACAATGGAAAATGCTGGCAGCACAGGAAAGCATGGGGGCTGCCAGGAGAGGAGTGGAGGGGCTGCACAAATCCTTGACCACCTGAGCATCAGAGAGAAGAGAATATGAGGAGGCTGAACTGGGAGGGATAACATGATGTTGATGGAAAAACAAAGGCTGCTGTGTGTAGGGGAACCACAGGCACATTGAAGGGTGGTAGATAAAGAAGAGCTTCATTCACTGCTCAGCAGGAAAGAAGAACAGACAGAGGAGGATGCAGGGAATGCAGAGGAGTTTAGTAATTTCTTTTTTTGGCTTTAATCTTCATAAAAATGCAGATAATGAAAGAGGAGGTGAGAAAACAGGTCACAACAGGAGAGGTAGGATAAAGGAGAATGTAGATGTGTACCATGTATTCAGTGCAGGGTGTCTGGGAGAGATTGTGGATATGCTGGAGACAACAGGAAGAGGAACAAGCCCAGCCAGAAAAAGAGAGTTTACCAACCCATCTTCAGGGTGATACTGAATAACTGTTCACTGGATACTTTTGTGTTTGACACCATTTGTGCCACAGGAGATGATCTCAGGAGTGTTTTGGCTTATGGCATGTCTGGGTGTCCCTGTCAGATGAAAATCCAGAACCCCAACAGAACTATTGCTAAAACCCAGACAGAAAAGAGATCCTAGAGGTGTGCATGTACAGCAACCACTGCATTGCTGTGATTGGTGTATGGACTCTGGCTACTTGGGCTTGTGCCACGTCCCCAGCCCTAGGGCCTCAACACTCCCTCCAAGGACCAAATCTCCAGTGTCTCCTGAAGAGGATGATCAACTGGAGGCCAGGTTTTGGGGCATCTTGCAGGAGTTTGCTGAACCAGGGGGCTGGGTTAAATCACAGTGCTGAAACTGTGGACAGTTACCTTCAGGAGCCAGCTCCATGCACACAGGATTTCAGATGGCTTCACGGAAGGGGTAATTTTTCAAGGCTAAGGAAGTGCAACTACAGAATGAAAATCTACAGTTATTCCCTTAGTGGAGCCAAAATAGGGTATCATTCCCCACTGCATCCCACAGCATCAGCCAGGAAGACTTTCTCTCCTCATCCTTAGACTTCTTATTTCCAAGTCAGTCCCAGAGAAAAGTTGGGAGATTGGGCTCAGTCCAGTGATTAGGCAGGTTCCATGAAAATGAGGGGCTGCAGGGCCTGGCAAGAGTGCTCAAGGTGGCCAGACTGGACGTGTGAACTGATGTGAGTTGGTCATGGCAGGTACCTTGAATGGCCCATGGGGAGAAGCAGGAGATTCCCTGAGTTCATTCAGTCAAAGCAGATACAGGGCCAAGGACTAATTCTGACATATTATATCCACATAGGCCTGGTGGCCAAATGAAGGCCACAATACAATATGCTTGAAATTCCAGTTGGTCTTCAATATTTATTAAGGATTAAAGCTTTTTTTGGCTATTGTTCAAATTTGCTAAAACTGCAAATGTTCTGCAGTTTTCAAGTGGAAAATGATCTGGTCTTCACAGTTTGTTTGCCAGACACCTCAGCTGCCTGCCCTCTGGGCTATCACAGTCACTGATTCCAAAGCAACCCTGGAGACAGTTTGCTTAGATCCAGCCTCCACATCTGATTTCCTCCTTTATTTGTTTTTTTGTTCAAAAAGCTTGAACTGAAATAACATTTCAAAATCTTGAAATGCTTCAGGAAACCAACTAAATTTTCTCCACTCCAGTCAGAAAACTGTGGGCAGGAAGAGAATGCAGCAAACTGACTCTGCAGGGCTGATGCTCCAGCCTTGAGGCCTTCACTCACCAGGAACAATGTCTGAGCATTGCAGAATAATATCTGATTGCAGATGTAGTGAAATTAACATCTTTAATAACCATGGTTCATTGAATAGTTCTTCTGCTGTAGTACCAGATGACTTAAACCATGGACTGTGAGTCTGTGCTGTAAATCATAGAATGACAGAATATCCTCGGTTGGAAGGGACCTACTCAAGTCCAATTCCCAGCCCTGCACAGGACACCCCAAAAATCCCACCATGTGCCTGAGAGTGTTGTCCAAACAGTCCTTGAGCTCTGGCAGTATTGGGGCCATGACCATTCCCTGGGGAGCCTGTTCATTGTCTGATCACCCTGAGTGAAAAAACTTTTTCCTGATGCCCAAACTAAACCTCCCATGACTCAGCTTCAGGCCATTGCCCTGAGTCCTGTCACTGGTTACGAGAGGGAGGAGATTGACACCTGTCCCTCTGCTCCCCTGCATGACGATGTTGAAGATTGTAATGAGGTTTCTCCTCAGTCTCCTCCAGGCTGAACAGAAGAACAGACCTCAGCCACTCCTCATATGGAGCCTTAAGGCCCTTCACCATCCTTGTTGTTCTTCAGATTCTCTCTAATGACAATGTCTTTTTTATTTCATGGTGCCCAAAGCTGCCCCAGCACTCGAGGTGAGGCTGCCCCAGTGCAGAGCAGAGAGGACAATGTCCCCTCCTGCCTGGCTGGCCATGCTGTCCCTGATGCCCCCAGGACATGGATGTCCCTCCTGGCTGCCAGGGCACTGCTGACTCCTGTTCACCTGGCCATGGACCAGGAGCCCCAGGTCCCTTTCTACAGCTGCTCCCCAGCCTCCTGTTCCTCAGCCCATGCACACAGCCCTGTCCCAGCTGCAGAATTTACTTGTACACAGAATCACAGAATGGGCTAGGTTGGCAGGCACCACAGTGGGTCATCTGGTCCAGCCTTTCTCCTCAAGCAGGGTCATCTCAGAGCACGTGGCGTTGGGTTGTGTCCAGACAATTCTGGATCTCAAGTGAGGGAGACTCCACACCCTTTCTGGATGATCTGTTCCAGTGCCTGGTCACTGCACAGGGAAGAAGTTCTTCATGTTCAGGTGGAACTTCCACTGCATCTGTTTCTGTCTGTGGCCTCTTGTCCCATTGCTGGGCAGCACTGAGCAGAGCCTGGTCCCTGCTCTGACCTCTCCCTGCAGGCACTGACAGACACTGATGAGGTGCCCTGCCAGTCATCTCCTCTTGAGGCTGAACAGCCCCAGATCCCTCAGCCTTTCCCATAAGAGATGCTCTGGTCCCCTCATCATCTCTGCAGCCACTGCTGGACCTGCTCTGGGACCTCTATGTCTCTGTTGTCCAGAGGAGCCCAAAACTGGACACAGCACTCCAGAGGTGCCTCACCAGAGCTGAGCAGAGGGGCAGGATCAGCTCCCTTGACCTGCTGTCAAGGCTTTCTCTTCCTAAAGCCCACAGGGATTGCCCCATTGGCCAGTGCACCCAGGCTGGGAAGTACCTGGGGGGAAGGAACCAGCATCAGCTTTCATGCTGTCATCTCCATTGCATAGTCACAGAATCACAGAATGAACTAGGTTGGAAAAGACCTTTGAGATCAGCAAGTCCAACCTGTGACCTGTGCACCCCAATGCACCCAGTGGCCTCCTTGGCCCCCAGGGCACTGCTGGCTCAGAACACCATGTTGTCCACCAGGACCTCGAGGTCCTTCTCCACAGAGCTATACTGCCTTGCATGTGAACTCTGCTTTGGTACATTATTGCTTTAAAGAACAAACCTGAAAACTGTTAATGTAAAGAGTTCTGATTTTAAAGGAAGTTCAGGCTTGGCTCTGAACATGCATTTTGTGACTTGTGGCTGTTTGCAGAAAGAAGCATCACAGGAGCACAGGACTCCTTGCCAATCCTTGTTTTGAGCTCTTTGTGAAATCTTGCACCATGTCCCAAGAGCACTGCATGGAAATAAAGCTTTTGTTTAACCTACTTTTGTGGGCTCACCTCCCTTGGGAGAGATTGTCTGCCTGGTGAAATCTGTAACTCTGGCTGCCTGAACACCATCATCACAGAAAGAAAGTGCTGGGGGGAATAACTGCAGATTATTATCCAAATAAGGTGCCAGAGTTTATTCATGGAGAGATGCCATTGAAGATGCTCTGATTGACTGCAACACAGCCAGGACAAGAGGGAAATATGACCCCCTACTCATGGTAGGTTCAAGCCTCGGGTCCTGTTCGTAGGCTGACCCCAGGAACTCCATTTCTCACACAAGGGAGGGGAGGAATCAACCTGAAAACCTTCTCCTCTTTACTGCTGCTGCTGTAGCTTTGTCCTTGTGGCTGATTATTATGAAGACCGCAGACTGTGCACACTGATGTCTGTGGGTGTGGAGAGGAACAGGAAACATGAGAATAATGTCCTGACCAGGTGAGGTTAGAAGACAAAAATGTTTTCATTTCATTAGGATGAACCTGCCTTGGTTGCCCACCCAGGCACTGTTGTCCACATGTGCCCAGCCAGCAGAGAATGGGCAGGTGGAAAGAAAATGGGTGAAGAATCTCTCCAGACAGGAAATCCTCCAGCTGTAATGAGACAGGAGGTTTCATGTCCTGAGAGGTCTCTAGCAGATCATTCCCCATATCTGGAACAATAGGAGGCCCTAAGCAATGAGAGGAACAAGCCTTGCATGTTGCTTCTGTGGACTCAGAAAAGGAAAGGCACAAATGGATGCTCCTCAGAAAGCACTGGAGATGCCTTTGTGATTAAATGGCATCTGCTTGGTACCTTTCCCTGGCCAGCTAATAAACTGCCTTCCCCTTCCAAACACCCAAATTCCATGTTTGGAATATCAGTGGCCCCAGATGTGCCCCAAGGTTGTTTAGGGTGGTGCTTGTTGGGCTAGGGACCAACTGCTCATATTTTATGGACAGTTTTATGAAAAATCCTTTTGCTAGGATTTTTTCTCCTGAGAAGCTGAGAGGCCTCAGAAACAAAATGTAAACAATAATTATCTGCTGCTGTGGAATGCAACAGGTGCATCTTTGATTGGTCTCATGTGGTTGTTTTTTATTAATGGCCAATCACAGTCTGGCTGTCTCAGATTTTATTATCTCTGGCTGTCACAAGATTTTATTATCATTCCTTTCTATTCTTTTCAAGCCTTCTGATGAAATCCTTTCTTCTATTCTTTTAGTATATCTTTAATATATAATTTTCTTTTAATATAATATATATCATAAAATACTAAATCACCCTTCTGAAACATGGAGTCAAGATTATCATATCTTCTCTCATCCTGGCACCCCTGTGAACACCCACACAGTCACCACAGAAAAGGCAAATAGTACTGCCCAGTCACTGGACAATGTGCAATAAATGATGGGTTTGGACAATATGGGATCATAGATTAGAATCACAGAATATCCTGAGTTGGAAAGGACCCACATGGATCATCAAGCCCTTCTTGCCCTGCCCCAAGACCAATCCAAGAACTCCACCATGTGCCTGAGAGTGCCGTCCAAACATTTCTCCAACTCTGGCAGGCTTTGTGTTGTTACTATGTCCCTGGGGAGCTTGGGACTTTGGACATAATCTCCATGTTGCCTAAGGCTATGAAAGTCCAGAGACACAGTGTGCTGCTCCCTGTACATGGCTTTGAAACAAAATCTCAAGTAAATATGTAGTCAGAATGATAATTAATTCACTGAGTGGTGAATCAAGGTGTCGTTGAGAAGTCACTCTTGTTCACTTTCCTCTGGATATAGACAAGGCCCATCAATATGAACTGTAATCACTGTAATAGTTATCTGAAGAGAAAAGGCTGAACACCACGTTTAGGCAATACCTCTGATATTTATGTAAGTGACAGGAGATGCAGTGTTGAAGACATTTACCCTCAGTACCTCACACCCAGTGCTGGACACATTTCTAGGAGGTGTGACAAGCTACATGGCTGCTCTTGCAGCTACAAGGGAAAATGAGTTTAAAATGACTTGGAAATAAACTGCACCAAAGGTGAAAGAATATATCTTCTCCAAACTTTCCCCTTCTGAGCCCCTCTGCTATCCCATACTGGCATTGTGCAGGAAAAGGCATGTCCATGCTGTGGCAGTTGTTTTTTTGCTGCCCTGTATTTGCCATAAGAACTGGTCCTAGAAAAACATTTTGCTCTTGATTTTGTACATCTCACCCAGTTTCAGCAGAGAAGAAAGGAACACATGGAGGCCTCCCTGGTCTCTCCAAGCTGGAAAAAAAATTCCATTATAGTCCTATTATTTTCATGCTGAAATATTTTATCTGAACTAAATTGTAACCAATCACAGGAAAATCTTCAGCATTAAAAAGACCAGGTACCACCAATGGAACAATTAACTACTGCTCACTTCTGTAACATCAAACACAAGGTACAAATCTGAATAAAGTGTCTTCTGCTGTACATGTCACTGCACACATATATATGTACATATACATTCATATGTGTATATAGAAATAGATATGCATGCATACACTTAATCAGCACCCATTCACCACGAGAGGGCAGGCAAAGAATATGAAAATCAGTTGTCCTGTGTGTTCCCTGCAAATGCCAATGAGCAAATAATTCAGTGGCCAGAACATATCACCCCTGTTTTCTTTAATCATCTCAAATGACTTTCTTATTATAGAATCATAGTATAGTTTGGTTTGAAAGGCACTAAAGTCATCTAGTTCACTCCCTCCCCCTGAAACAAGCAGGGACATCTTCAACTAGACCAGGTTGCTCAGAGCCTTGTCCAGCCTGGCCTTGAACACTTCCAGGGATGTGACAACCACAGCTTCTGAGGGCAACCTGTACCAGTGTTTCACCACCTTTATCAAAAATGTTTTCTTAGCATCTAAATGAAATCATCCATCTTTTAACTTAAAACCATTACCCCTTGTTCTAGTGCAACAGGCCCTTCTAAAAAGTCTTTATCCTGAATCTCAACCCTTACAACAACCTCACAGAGCACAGTTTGATGGCTATTTTTTTTTTTTGTTTACTTGTTTGGAAAGTCTCTGCATTTTTCAAGGATGAAATGGTCTGAGCTAAGAGTAGCTCATCATGGGTTAACCCCAAGAAATGTCACAAGTGAAAGATGAGAAACTTCCTCAGTGCTGTGGCTAAAACCTCTTTCCTGGTTGGCATGGGTGCTGGCATGTGTGTGTGTGTGTGTGTGTGTGTGGGTGTGGATTTGGAGAAAGAGGAGGTCAGGAGGAGCTGTGTCTCTATGCACTTTTCATTGGGCATAAGTGGATATTCACTTATGCGTGGTAAAAGGACTGGAATGTCTTACCTGAGAGCTGAAATGACTGAGATCCAAACCTAGCATGGATAGGTTTGTCCATCCTCATAGTCCTGAGAACAGCTGATTTCATCCATTAAGTTGTGAAGTGTTCTATCAGCAAGAGGAACCTTTTGAAAATGTCCAATGAGAAAAGAAGAGATTATCTTCTTTTCACTCATGATATGGAGAGAATAAAAATACAGTAATCTTGATGCCAGAGAGCAAATCCAAAGAAGCACACCCCTTCATCCAGGAGATGCTTATAATATGGCATGGACAGACCTTCCAGATGGGCCATGAGATCTGTAAGGATCACTGTCTAAAACACAGTGCCTTTGACCTGAGAGGAAAAGGGGTGTACAATCCAACCCCAGAAGCTGCATCCCAATTTCTTAACAAAGATCTTTACATTTTTATATGAGGACATGCTTTATAGGGGTACTGAGGCTCTTCATGGAGGAATCCTGTTCAGGGCTTTGCTCAGTGGGATGATGGATGTCAGACCTTCAAAGCAACAACAGAATGCCAGAATCACTTATAACATTTAACACATCCAGAGATACCATCATCAACTGGCTTCTCTCAAGGAAACCTGGGAATTATCTTAAGGAATTGATATATACAACCTGGGCTGAAAAACTGGGATTTACACCAGCAAGAGGTACATCCACAACCAGCAAAAAAAAAAAAAAAAAACTCCAAATTCTCTGTTTTCTGACTACAAGAGGGACTAATTTCCCTTAATTTTGAATCTATGTCTGTGTTAGTCATTCACCACTCCCTTGTTCACAGGAGAAAGTTGGAGCTCCTTGTGGGTGATTAATCTGCTGGAGAATGAGATGAATCACAAGCAAGAAGAGCTTCTATTTCCCTCCATAAGCTGTGGAGGTTATCAGAACCAGTGACCTTTGATAGATACTAACCTTGTACATGTCTATATTTGATCAGAGATATCACATCTTTTTCACCTATGACATCATTCTGGGGTTCCAATTTTCTATGAGAAAAAGGAGACCAGGAGTTTACTCAGCTCTTCAAACTTGCTGCCATCACTTCTACCTGTCAGGGAGCTGGTGATACATATGTGAGCATAATAATCTATGCTTCTGTGTTGCCCATATTTCACCATTCCAGTGCACTAAACTTCCTAGTGGAAAAGTTGCCTGTGCCTTGGCTCTGAAGTTTTTGCTGAGGGCATCCCACCTCTGAAATCAAGATGTTCAGCAGCAAATTAGGTTTCAATGTTTGTAAAAATCAAATAGATAAGCAGGATTGTTTCCTTCAGTTTGTTGCCCTATGTCTGCTTTCCCAGTCCACTGAACTAACTCCAACATTCCCCTATATCTCCCAGTGCATCCCCAGCTTCATTCTTTGGTCCAAATGGGTTGTTATGATGCCTTAGGATTTTGGCCTTTATATTTTTCAAATCCTGTACTGCATTAGTGCATAACTCTAAACTCCATATAAAGTGTTAGTTAACTGCCTTCACATTTTGGTCAGACAAAACCATCCCTCTAGGCCTGAAATTCAAGGAACAGCCTACAGCCTCAGGCCTCGAAAAGTATAAACAAAATTGAGTTAGGGACGGAAGCAAACTCAGGGAATATGACTTCTTTACCTGAAGCTGTAACTAGGGGATTAACCCCTGATATGTAAATGGACCAAACTTATAATTGTGTGAAAAACTTGTGACCCTGGTCCATCTTGGGTGTGGCCTCTCTCAGAGGCTTTCCACTACCAAAGGTGTACCTGTTTACACCCAGAGGTGTGTCTTTATAAACACCTACTTTTCATTCTCCTAATCTTGTCTAGCCTCTGTTCTAGGTAGTTGTTTTCTGTTCTTTCCCTGTTATCTATGGAATTTTGTTCCCATGGAGTTGCCAATAAGCACTGATGGGGGGGAGGGGGAACTCCTTTGGTTTTTTTGGGAGTTTCTCTGGGGGTGGAGAGGGAGGAGATACTGTGAGAATGGGGGCAGGTAAAAAAGGAGACAGGGTTGGGGGTGTTATAGATGGATAATGGGATGATTGGCTCTCGCAATTTAGGGATGAATATTGTGTGTATGTTAAGAGAAGCTTTATTGATGTATAGTTATGTTATTGTGGTTTGTTGTTTAGATGTCCTCTGTTCTCCCCTCAGTTCCCTTTTCCCCCCCTCTGTGTTGTTGCCATCAGACAGCCTCGGTTATCCAGGACAGGTAGAAAGAAGAGGTGTACAAAAGCTTGTTGCTGGGGGGGTGTGGCATGACAACACTTAACCTCCAATCAAGTTACAAGAAAGCAATCTCCACTGATAAATGGCAAAGAAGAGCTGAGTGACAGACTGCAGGAGAAGCCAGGGCTGGCTGATGCACACCCCCAACCCCCAGTGAAGCATCCATCTTGAAGATGTGCCACGTGGTAGGCAGCCATGAGGGAGCCTCCCAGGCCTGTTTCTCCTTATTTAGTCCTTTTGATGTAATTTTTATTAAGGTTTTAATAAACCTTTTAAAGCTTTGAGAAGTGAGCGGTTGTTTCTGTGAAAAATGTGTATTTTATGATTGGCTTTTTGCAAATATTAAAATGAATATTGTATGTGTTGTGTTAGAAAGTTATGCTGTATTAATTCTCTTAAGTAGTGTGTTAAATATAGTTTTAGTTTATAACATAAGGTTAAAATAGAAACTATGCTATGTAGGATACTTTTTTAAAGAAAGGTTTTGCACTGAGATAGCAGCCACAGCGCACCTAAATCTTTCAGAGAAAGAGAATTTATTGCTCAATTATCAGAATAAACGAACTTCTTTCCACCTTGCTCAGTCCTGAAGATGTCGTTAGGATTAAGAAGAAGAAGTTGACACTGACCAGACAGAATCCTGTGTCTGAATGGGATTTATGCATCATGTATGAGGTATATGAATATGCAACAGGCTGTTGCTTTTAAGGGTTAATCCTCTGTTAACGGCTGCCTTTTTTCAGGCTTATTTTGCCTAGAAAGACAAAGTACCTGGACTGTCCATAACTCTTTGTTTCCATTGTCTTGTATTGTCCTAAATCCTAATTGTCCAAGTTATTATTACCCTAATTATATTACTATTTTTATAGCCATTTTATTACTGTTAAGCTTTTAAAATTTTGAAAACAAGTGATTGGCGTTTTTCACATTTCTCACAGGGGCAGGGCTCTCTCACTTTCCGGCATCAGAGAAGGACAGCCAGGCTGCCGCTTACTGCGGGGAGAATTCACCAGCACTGCTGGAGCTCAGCCCTGAGACACCTACCTCTATCTGCTCGTGTGCCTAGCAGACACCTGTCTGGTAAACCAAGACAGACAGTAGCCCCTCCAAGACATCAGCTAGATGGTGCAGATATTTTTCTCCTCCTGCAGTATGTTCTACCCGAAGCAGTACACACAGGGACTGGCACGACAGACTGTCTGCACAGCAAGGACCATGCTCAGAGTTTAAGTCAGGATTTCAATCATTTTCTGTCACGGAAAAAAAAAACCCTCCAAAATATGTCATTGGGGATGGAAGTTATATTATTCAAGAGAAGCTAACACACTGTGCAGGAAGCAGAGGCGTTTTGGAAATAACACACCTGTAAGCTATTTAAAAAAAAAATGACATAGTGATGGAACAAGGGCTTGTTATGGGGAGGATCAAAGGGTTTAAGGAACATGACAAAAATAGAGCATTTCTAAGCAATTTCTTCTCTCCCTAGGATTATGACTGCAAATTTCTTTTCTCTTCAGTTCTTGCCTAAAAAAACTGAGATAAAAGGAGCAAAATCACACTCTCAGCCAACTGTGGTGAAATCCTTTACTGCATGATCTGTGTCATCATCAGCTTCAAGGCCTTGCACACAGAATGACAGTAATCCTTTTACTAGCTTCCCTACAGTAAGACATCAAATAGTCAAAATAAAGAGGTGGAAAGGAGGGGCAACAAAAAGGGAAATTTGATTATTTCAATGGTGTTTGATAGTTTAAACTGATTTTCATAGGGTATTAATCAATAGCAGGGACTGAAAATGCCAGACATGAATGACATTCATTCCCCCATCCAAAAGGAAACCAAGAGAAGGAAGAATGGATGACATTTTACACTTTAAATGGAGCAGGAGGTTTAGAGTGAAACATGATCTTTAACCCCATTAGCACAGACAACAGAGGACACTGTTCTGCTGCTTGTTTGGCACCACCTGATCCATAGATCCTCCTGCTATTGCAGTGGTAGGGTAGAGTTATGATAAATATTTGCAATAGAAACCACATCAGTCTCAGTAGTGGGCTATTCAAGATAAACCAGATTTGTCCCATGGAGCGCAGTTTCTCAAACCTGCTGATTAAGCTTTGGGATGTTCAAACACAGGCAAGAAGATGTCCTTGGGTGGAAAAAGTGGTGGATATACAGTAGTGGACATCAGTGGGTGGAAAAAGTGGTGGATATACAGTAGTGGACAGAAACACCTGAAATCTGGGTTGGATGCAAGATGCTTCCAACCATCTGAGTTGGCAGGCAAGTGCAAGAAAGGCAGGAGCTCCCTGTCCTTATTGCCATCTTGAGACATTCACCTGGCAACTCTTCTTGCAAGCTGTACATCAAAGTCTTGCTGGGCAGTGGTGTATGTCAGAGGTCCACAGAGGATGGAAAATAAAACCAGAGGGCCCTGGAGACCCCGGAGTTTTGTCCCCTCATGCAAATTCCATTTGCCCCATTTCAACCCTCCAAAAATTATGAGACTGAAACTCCCGTGATGTGGGTTTACTTGTCTGGAAGTTTTGCCCGTGTCTTTTTCCTCTCCCTTTTCCCTTACTGCCTCACTGCTGCATGCCCCAGCAATCCTCACATCTGGGAAGATGTTTCCATCACAACTTACTTGTATTATCTTCTGTGGTCTCTCAGTCTGCAGAAGACCTTTATCACCAAAGCCATGTCATCTTTATCCTGCAGTAGTACCTTCTTACACCAGGAGTTTCCACAATATCTGCCACTCCAAGTGATGTACAACATTCCAAAGCACTCCACAAATGTCTTGAGCACTGTGAACTTTTCATTCTTGCTCAATTTTTTTGTCATTGGCTGCCAGGGCATCAAGCAGTGCCTGGGGACCCTGTCACCCAAGAGTGACAAGGTGAGCCAGGACTATGCCCAGGCCTGTGCTCATCCTTCCAATCACTGATCCATAATATGGGTGCAGCTGACTGCTTCACAGCTGGTCATATCTGGCTGGGGGAGGGTGAAGTGCCCCAGGAGAACTGGACATGTGTCTTTCACCCTGCTTTTGGGATGAATTTCACAGCTATTTGGGTCACTGGTAGCTGATTTTGAGCTAGTTCAGGTGTGTTTCTTTTGCAGCTGTTCCTGAAGCTGTCTGCATCTTGCAACACCAATGTCTTCATGGCCCAAGGTGAGGTGGGCCTGAGGAAGATTTTGGCTGGGACCACAGGGGACTGAGCCAAGCCTAGTCCAGGGAGATGCCAAGAGCAGCTTCTTCTTCTTTGAGTTCAGCTGAAGACACAGTACCTGAGAGCTGTGGGCACAATATGATGAGAATGCTATGGGACAGGAATCACACCTGACCCGTACAACTTCCCTTTTCTGTTCACCACCAGCATCAGCACCAAGACAAGCCAAAATCCCAGCATGTGAAACATCATCATATTCCCAGCATCAAACTTCCCTCAACACTGAAGGAATAGAAAATGGGGCCAGAGCAAACCTCTTGGACCTCTTGTTCCTCATGTTTGTTTTTTTTTTAAAGAACAAGCTATAATCGGAGCAGGAGGAAATGGAGCATAAATATTAAACTTTGTTTAGTCTTGGGAAATATAATTTATACTTAGAGTTGGGCATCCTGTTGACATGATAGGACCTATTTTAAGTGTGAGGTGAGCACATGGTCAACCTGTAATCTTTTGCAATTGTATAAAAACTGCCAGTTCTCAGTTCTTGTCTTCTTTATTTTGTCTTATTTTTCTTCCTTTTTTTTTTTTCTTTTAAATGTAATTTCTAGAAAGCAACTGGGCTAACATCAGTTCAAGATAATGATACTTATAGAGGCAGTGATGTCTTGGAGCATCTCAGCAGCTGGAAATTTTGCTTTCTGTTCATGCATTTCTGCTTGTGTTCATGCATTTCTGCTTGTCTTCATGCCAGCCCCACCAACCAAGCCTGTTCACCTCTACTATGGAAGAATGGGAATCCCATGAGACTTGGAGGGGAGAGGATATGGTGAAGATTGACTTTGTGTGACCAGCACTGACCTGTGGGCTCTTTGTTTTGAAGTGCAATTTGCCAATTGCCACCTCCTGCAGCCCTAGTACAGAAGAATGTAGGATTTGTGCATGGCAGGTACCAGCAGAAATTATTGTAGGACTGAGGGTTCCAAGCAGTTTTGGAGGCAAGATCCTATCAGTCTGCAGGGTGTGGTGTCCCTCCTAGAGTGCCCAGGTCCTTTTGTGGGGTGTACATCAATGCTGTCAGATAACTCAGCTCCTCACATCAATCCCATTGAGGGTTAGCTCTCTTCTGGGCACCCTTCCCCACCAAACCAGATTGTTCCTTCCAAGCTGGGTGTAGTCCTTGGGTTTTCTTCAGGGCCTGGATCAGGTTGGCTGCTTCTGTTCCGCACAGTCCTTCTGCACTGTTCTAGGACAGCTTTGCACGCTGTCCCCACCTTACTCAGGGCCCTCTAAAAGAGAGTGAAACAACTGTCTCAGGGTAGTGGGGTCACCTTCCAGAGGTAGATAACTGAGTGTTATGCACCTGGACATGTCCACCTTCCACTAGAAAAGGGTGAGGTTTGTGTGGATTAGGCCAGGGATATCACTCCCTGGGAGAGATATCTTTAGTGGGAGAGATAACTGGAAAAGCCATCTGCACTTAGGTGTCACTGGGAATAAACCATTTGCTGACCCAAGTTTCTGCTGCCCACACACTAGAGATGGAGTCTAACAACAGCAGGATATGTAGGAATTATTCCTGCTGCTTCCATGTAGTCTGAAATTTCATGTTGGGAGACTTCCTATTCTTTCTGTGATGGACTATTTTCCTATTAGCTAGCCATGCACCACCTGGGAAATACAATTGGCTCTCCACCCCTAAGCAGCAGGTCCACCGTGATCCTCCAGGCTTGGCTACTGTGACATCAAGTTGGCCATCAGGTTGTCCTGCTGTGGTGATAGGAAGGGATACAATAGTTGCCTGTTCCTTGGTGAATTCATAAGCATAACAGCTTCCAAATAAGCTACTGTGGGCTATGAGGTGAGTCTTGGTCCATAATAATAATAGTAACAACAACAACAATGTACATACAGCAACATCTGTACATAGGCAATAATGGAGACAGTAAAAAAAATTATTGTTTTCTTTGTTATCATTATGTACATGTTGCTATTTAATTGATTAGTCTTATTACAATCTTATTGCAACAACATGAGCAAAGTGTATTTACTGAGATATTTATCAAACCACATTTTTCACATCCGTAGTTGTTTTCATCTTGAATCTCCCAGTATGCTGCAGTTCTGAAGTAACTCTGACTCAGAGGAGCTGGTGTGCTACAAAGAGCAAACCTGTTGCAGAGAAGCAAAAACTGGAGCCTGCAAATGTTTAGCAGAATTCATGAATTCTTTTATACCATGTTTGGCACATGGTATATAAGGACGTAGCTTTCCACTGATTTTAATAAGCAGATCCGGGAGAGAGGGACAAAATTGATGCTGTCTGGGAGAAGGGAGTCAGCACTTCATTTTTTTGGGGGTGAAAATTCTTGGCCATTGTTTCATATCTTAAAAAAAACCCAGTTGATAAAACACATGGTGCAGAAGGAAAACCTCTCCTCTGAGGGAGATCAGATGTTAAAAGGTTTTTTAAACCTTAACAAAAAATACAACAAAGGACTGAATAAGGAAAAAATACAGCACTGGGAGCCCCTATGACTATCAGCCATGTTGTCAGTCAGCCCCTTCTCTGCCATGCATTGGTGGAGATTACCTGCTTACATCTTGATTGGAGGTCAGGTGTTGGTACACTGCACCTCTTGTAATAAGCCAGCCTTCTCTAAATGTCCTGACTACTGAGGCTATTGCCAGGGGGAGGGGAAAGAGGAGGGGGGGGGGGGGACATTACAATAACATCACTATACGTTTTAACATCTACATAATATCTATCTCTTAATTGTGAGAGCCAACTATTACATTACATGTCCATTACAACACCCAAAGTAAAGAAAGCAAAATTCATCCCACAGCCCTTCTTAGAAGGTATTTACATTATTACCCATTCAAGCATTAAATTTAATTTATCCTTTCCCCCAAGGCTGTGTTTGGCTATCCCACTGCTGTGCCATGAAGACACAAATGACCTGTTGGGACACCAAACATCATGTGCTCGCCCTACGCCCATATACCCTTTTCCTACACACCCCATCCTGCATAGACTTGAAATGTAAGGCTTGCAGCCAGCTCAGTGGCCCTGCTTTACCCCAACCCCTGAGAATCTCCAGGCTGACAGCTGTGGAACAGGCATGGATGACTTCAGAGGCAAGCACGTGTCCCAAAGCCTGTGGAGGGGATTTTTTGTAGTATTCACAGACTGTTTCTGTGTCAATACAAGAGGAGAGTAATTACCAGCTGAGAAACTGCAGGAAATAAGCCAAGGCTGAAGGAACAAAATGGAGAATAAAGAGAAGAGCAGAGGACACACATATCTTAAAAGCATTACGGATGTATGTATTTACGTAGTCTGGGGAGCCTGGAAATATATAAGAGCTTATGACTGCAAAGGAATGAATTCAAGGACTAGTCTATGGGGAGTATTTTTTTTTTCCCTGTGACTTCAAACTTCTCTCAGCGCTTGCAGAGTTTTAGTCAGCTGGCATGCAACAGAGGTACGACTTCCCCAAGGAAACTCTTCCTTGGCTTGAGCTGGAAAGGCTGCTGGGAGAGCCGGCGGAAAAAAAGACTGCAAGCAGAGACGAAACCTTCTCCTCCTCCAGCCACAGAGCAGGTATGTGGAGATGTGTGTGACCCCGGGAGCCTGCTGGAAAGTTGCACTTTCAACTGTGGGAGAGATGAGGGCTCTGGTGACTTTGAGCTGCAGCCTTTGAAAGTAACACAGATGAGGAAGGTACTGTATAAATAAAATGTTCTGTGTTTATGAATAGGCTGAGGAACTGGCTAAGCATGCTGTGTAGATGGCTCTATCCACCCAGTTTTATATTTAATCCATCAGGGACTTGCACTATGTGAGTTAGATCATTTATATTTAGGAGGCACCACTTTTTAGTTTATAACAGTACAGTTGTCATACATAGTATTTGTTATTTTACTTCATGTTTGCAAGAATAGATAATGGGGAGATGTTTGGTTTTTTTTTTCTTCACAGGACTTCAGTCTATTTATGGTACTACTGCATTATAGCCTTCTGGACTAGGAGTGCTGCAGAGATCAGCACTGTACACTAATTAAATGCCACTCAACCAGCTCTCCAACACTGAATCCTAATATAGCCTTGGGCAAATCACACAGTCCCTGGGTGAAATAGGCAAAATGCTGTTTGGCTGGTCTGCTCTTCTTCCTGTCAGTGTTGTTATTGAGCTCTCCCAGTTGCAGCACGAGGTGTGAGATGGCAGGGTTATTTTGCTGCTTTTAAGTTCCTGATATCTTGAATGTCACCTTTGGGTGAACGATGATTTACTGAGACAGCTTTGCTGGATTTGGACTGTTATCATCAGAATGAATGTTTAGGCAATATTTGGAAGTAGTAAAGTTTTAGAAAATCATAGTTTACATAAAAATCACAGTATTTATAAGGCTAAGCCCAGTTGTAATTTAGATAAAAGAATTTTTGATAAAAGACAAATATGCTTCCCTTAAATAGAAGCAATAATTTGGCTTTGGACAGCAGCGATAATTTGTGTTTTTTACTAAGATGTATTAATTGATACTCTAAAATAAACATATTACTCTAAAATGCTGAAATCCTCTAGTTTTCAAGAACAAAAATTTACAACCTGTCATCTCTTTTTTAAGCAGATGGTTACATCTTAGTGACTGTATCAGTGCTTGGCCTTTTACTAGTAAAATGATGGGCAGATTCAAGCATGGATATCAGTATTATGTAAATCAAATCTATAAGAAATATTTTTCTTCACCTCATTTTATTTCCTATTGGATTTTATAAAATCAGTACACATTTTCCCAAATAATGACTGTCTTTAAAAAATCATATTGCTGAATTAAAAGTGTATTTTATAAACTGGTAAGAAAATATTCTGGTTTGGTTCCTGAATCTGAATTTTGTTCTCCAGGGAGAGTATTTCATGCTTAGATAGTTTAATCTGCAAATGCCAGTACATGTCACTTTTTGCTGATGTAAGAGTTTTCATTTTCCCATCTCCCTCTGTCCCTTTGGCCATCACTCACAAATTCTCCAGGCTTGTGGGTTTCATTCAGTTCTTGTTCATTTACATTTTCTTTCCTGAAGATAGTAGAAGGAAAAAGGGTGAATAAAATAGGGAACCTGTCTAAAACTTCAATAATTGGAAATGTTAATTTTTGGTGGGGAAATGCTGTTGGCTGAACATCTGATGAAGATGCACATGGAGAGAGGGCAGAAATAGAAGGAAGGAAGGCAGCAGCTTCAAAAGACAGGAGAAAAGGCTTGTTGGCTTTACAGGAGACAAAGAAGTCTCTATTTTGATCTGTGGACTTGACACCAGGAAGAATAGGGGTTGCATCTGCCTGTGAGATGCCAAGCACAGTGTAGATTGCAGGAAAAAAATAAACCAGGAGAATCAGCTTCTGCAGATTCTGGAGTTGTAGAGTGTCAGAAGCTGGAGCTGTGCCTCCTTCTCAAAGTCTGTGGCTCAGAATGGCATTGGGTATTCTTTTTAATAGGGTTAATATTAATGTTGTCTCCATCTCCCCTGTGGGACGAATTACCAGGGAGCTATTCCAGCCAAAAAGGAGCAAGACTTGTCCCACTTCTGTGTTTACAGTTCAGACCTACTTTCTAAGGCAGGAACTTGTTTTATTTACTTCTCTAGAGAGTTTGATTCATAGCGCTTGACACAGGACTCAAACAAAAGTGGTGCCTTAGAAAGCAGCAGCATTATGAATGGACAGACTCCAAAAAGTCTGGAGACTCAAGACACGAAATGGTCAAGACATTTTCTTGTTCCTCTGAAACCCTTGGGAACCTGCAGCAGTTCACAGACTGACTGGTAAGAGCCAGCAGTTAGGATTGGCTTTTCCTTCTTGCTCTGAGCCATGGTGGGGAAAGGGTTTGGAGGAGAGGTCTGATAAGGTGTCCCTCACTGTGGGTGACAGAGGATGAAATTCAACTGACATTGACAGAAACTGAGTAGGAAGTGACCGCTGAGACACCACTGGAAAATAAGGATTTCACAGAGTTTGCAGGTGCAAACCGTTTGTGGTGGGTTTCAGTGCTGGCCAAATGCCAGTGCACTCACTAGAATATACTTACTCATTTCCTGCTGTGAGATAGGATTAGGAGGAAGGCAAAGTAGGCTCAAAAGTTAAAAGGATATAAATAAAACTTTATTAACAGTAACCAAGAAAAAAAAAGGATAATAAGAATCAGAATAAAACTTTTAGAACACTTCTCCTGCCCCTACAATCTTTTCTTTCTCACTCACAACACACAGAAATAATTCAGTCAGTTAATCACTTCTAGAATAGTTTTTCTTCAGTTTACTTAGGGAGAAGAGTCCCTCTAGTAAATTTATGGAGACTTTTCTACAAGAAAACAGTTCTCTCATAGCTTCTAATTTTCATGAGTAGCAGCTGCCCAGAAAAATTAAATCTGCAATTGTGAAGTCCCTCCCATTTTTCACAGCTTTCCCCACAGCTGTGTTTATGGGCTTTAAGTTATGGGATACTATTTTAAGGATGAGCTGTCCAAAAGCAAAGGTTGTCTTTATTTATTTCTGACAATATCTTCATCTCTGGGAATGGAGGTCTTTTTCTTCTCTCCCTGGGGGCATAGGGTCTTCATCACTCTCCTCTCTCTCTGTTCAAGCTTTTTATTAAATTTAACATTTGCCTGCTTTAACACAGGTTTGAACAATCCATCCCCCCATAATTCTTCAATGTGTTATGAGGAAAAAAACTTGGATGGATCAATTAAATTTTTCTCTATAGCTTTACAAGAGGATTTCAGTCCTAAGATGAAGGCATCTCCTCGTCCCTCCCATCTGGGACTTGACTTCTTCACCAACCTCGGTGTCTTTATGTTGCTTCTCTACATGCCTGCACTTTGTCCTTTTCTCTCACTCGAGGGCAGATTGAAGCACTGAAAGAGTTGATATCTTGCCCAGGGCTTGCAGACACTCAGGTGGCTCCGGCCGGGCACAGCGGCTTGCGGTGGGAGCTGTGCGGGCTGGGCTGGGCTGGGGCGGTGCCTGGGATCTCAGCGGCCAGGCCAGGGCTCAGCAGCCAGGCCAGGGCTCAGCAGCCAGGCCAGGGCTCAGCACCAGCCCAGAGCTCAGCAGCCAGAGCTCAGCAGCCCGGCCAGAGCTCAGCAGCCCGGCCAGAGCTCAGCAGCCAGGCCAGAGCTCAGCACCAGCCCAGAGCTCAGCACCAGCCCAGAGCTCAGCAGCCAGCCCCTGGGTAGGGGGACCGATGGCTTCTCCTCCCCTGCCTGGTGGCTGTGGGTGAACCCCAATGGCAGCAGAATCTTGGCCGAGCCGGCCGGGTCCTGTCTGCTCCTGGGGCCTGTTGGAGCCCGGCTCAGCGGCGGGCAGGGCTCAGCAGCAGCAGCAGCCCGGGGTCAGCAGCCACGGCACAGCCCAGCCTTGGTCCTGCAGCCTCCTCTGCCTTGCCCTGCCCGCCAGCCCATGGGCACAGCCTGCCCAGGCCGAGCCGGCCCAGCCGAGACAGCGGGGCTGGGCGGCTGAGTTATGTTCCAGGTCGATAATGAGATGATTTGGTCCCACAATTAAAAGATAACTATTGTGTGAATGTTAAGAAAAGCTTTAGTGATGTATAGTTATGTTATTGTAGTTTGGATGTCCTCTGTTCTCCCCACAGTTCCTTTTCCCCCCTGTATTGCTGCCATCAGACAGCCTGGGCTGTCTAGGACAGGTACAAAGAAGGCTGCACATGTGTCCCTGGCATGGGGCAGTGGGGAATGGAAAAGCTCAGGGGGTTGCTCAGGGGGTGCAGCACGGCAACATCTGACCCCCAATCAAGTCACAAGAAAGCAATCTCCACTGATAAATGGCAAAGAAGAGCTGAGTGACAGACTCTGGGAGGGCTGGGCTGGCTGATGCAACCCCCAGGGGTATAAAAGACTGAGCATCCAACCTGAAGATGAACTGGCCATGTGGTATCCACAAGGGGCAGTTCCCAGCACTGCAGCTTTTTCCTTTAATAGTCCTTTGTTGTATTTTTATTAAGGTTAAATAAGCCTTTTTAAATTTTCAAAGTGAGCAGTTGTTTCTCACAGTTACCTGCTCTCAGGCAGGAAAAGGCAAGGCTGAATTCCTGGGATTTTTCATTTTTAACATGGGAGTTCACAGAGGTGTATCAGCTTTCTCAGTGGTTTAATAGATTGTCAATTCTCAAAGGTAATCACTGATTGGTTTTTTTGTCAGACATGGAGGAAACTGCTAGCAGCTTCTCTTAGAACATCACTTCTGTGATGCAAAACCAGCACACCCTTTGGCATTGTTGGGATGGGACAGCCCTTGCTATTTTGTAGGCAAAAAAGGCTTGATTCTCCAATCTGTGTGATGGAGATGATAATGACTGGGGCATTGAGCATCGTGGTCTAATGGAATGAGTCCCTGC
The DNA here is from genome assembly GCF_023055355.1 of Agelaius tricolor. Lineage (NCBI taxonomy): Eukaryota > Metazoa > Chordata > Aves > Passeriformes > Icteridae > Agelaius > Agelaius tricolor. The sequence continues at coordinate 33,848,425 of NW_027269269.1, forward strand.
TGATGGCAGGGGGTTGGATTATCTACAAGGTCCCTTTCAAATTGGGCCATTCTCTGATTCTATGATCCAGTCTCTGACTGATGCAGGTGACACTTGCCCTGCAGACATATCTTTCCAAGCCCATACCATGCTAAAGTTTCAACACTACTTTATAGTGTAAACTGCTGGGTAGCCCAAAGCCAAAAATATTGAAAACTTGGGAAATCAGCCAAATGCTTTGGAGTCTTTGAAACTGTTTGCTGCCAGATCCCCTTTGGGAAAGGACAAAGATGGCAAGGACAGCACTGATCTTTCCCACTGCAGCTGGTGTCCTCTGAAAGTGTGGTTTTATTGAAGCAAAGCCCTGAGCAGTAGAATCAGTGCATGCCCTTCCCTCCTGCTTTGGCATTTGTTTCTGTCCAGGCTCTTCTTTACAGTTCAGCTGGCACAGCTACCTGGTTACTCAATAAAACAGCTTGAGGAGCAGAGCTGGCTTTTTGAAAAGCACAAAATCTTTGCTATTTTTATCCCTGTAAATCCAAACTTCCTAAAGTGCTCTGAACCTCCAGGTGTAGAAGCTGCCACCATCCTGGCCACCTGCTGCTCTTAATTAGAGGCATGATATTTGTAGTAACAATCAGATCAAAATATTCTACTAAAAAAAAAAAAGTATTTATTTTCCTTGGAGGCCTCAAATAAATATTTGAGGTTTGCCTTACAAGGTGTCTGTGCTTTTCAAGTGCTACTGCACACTGCTGACAAGGCAAGCTCTAAACCCTGAGCATCCAAAAGGCATTTAAATCTCTGAATTGCACAGTGATCCCCAGTTTCAACATGAGTTTCCTGCTTACCCCATGGGGATTGCAGATGGAGAGCTTGACTCCAGGGAGTGTGCCAAAGGGATGAAGTGAAAAACAGCACTGCAAAGTGAAGCTCAAGGCATGACATGCTTGGGGAAGGTGATCAAAACTAACCTGATAAGAGCCCAGTCAAGGGAAACTTTTCTGAGATTGTGATAATCTCACTGGTGGACAGTTCTCCTGAGAGCTTAACGAGTATTTTTCTCTCCATTGCACCCAATCATGCCCTCCCCTGTCACCTTGTCATAGTATTTTTATTGCTAGACATGCAACCTGGTCCTGTGAAAGGTGTCCCTGCCCATGGCAGGGGGGCTGGAACTAGATGAACTTTAAGGTCCTTTCCAATCCAAATCATTCTGAGATTCCATAAATCTGTGATTTATACCTCTCATTTCAGGGTGCATTACCAAGCAAACTAAGAGCCCAGCTCTTTGGTGTAGTATTTCAGCCATGGGAAAACTGTGTTGTGGCAGTTCAGACTTGTGTCTCTGGGAGAAAACAGCAGGGGAATCTGTGTAGAAGTAGGTTTTCCTGAAGCAGGACTTAATTAGCAAAAGGAAATGAGGAAACCAGCTGCTCCAGCTCTAGAGGGCAGCACAAAATAATAAATAAAAAGCTGAACTTGGGCAATTTGAAATCATCTTCTGCATGACAAAAGCACCCCTTTGCAGTGGGAATTCTTCCCACTGGATCCAGTATATTCAGCACTGTCTACTTACAGCCAAAAATTCAGCAGCTCATCTGAAAATGCCTTTATGGAGGCTTTTAGCCCTAATTCCTGCCTCATGCCATGAAAATCCATCAAGGGTGTTGTAGCCAACAATGGACCCCCCTCCTGCCAGAAGACTGCAATCACACTCTCATTAGTGGGATGACTGCAAAAAGAAAAGTTATTTCTTCCAGAACAGGTTTCCGGATTTTGGGGTTTGTAGTTATCAGCCACGAATTTTAAATATTTAATCCGCAAGCACTGTTTCCTTAAAGATGCAGAGAGGGATTTTGGTGCAGGAGCCTACAACCCTCCAGGAATGTAACTTGCAGACACACCCAAAATAAACACACTGTCATGCCCCACGCACACAGCCAAACAATGGCATCGCCAATAAGTTACTTTTTCTCTGGAGAAAACCCACAGCCTGATCCTGACAGTTCCTCTGGTAAAAATCCCCCTGTCTCTCAATGCCTGCCCCAAGGAAGGGCTGCAGGATGTCACACAGTAGCTGACTCCGTCCCGAGCACAGCGGTGGCTAGGATCCAGCACGAGCCCGGGGAGGAGAGGAAGACAAGCAACATAATTTAAAGCAGACACTGTCCCAAATAAGGTTATTTCCCTGAAAATGCCTTCATTCTGAAGTTATGAGTGAACCTCTAGGTGTTCTGAATGGGTGAACATGAACCCGAAGAATAATTGCATCGATACCGGGATTGAATCGATTTTGAAGAGCTGGACATGCTTTTTAAAGAGATGATAAGCAGTGTTTGGGGATGCAAGAAACCCTTGAAACAAGGTAAATGTGAAATAGTCACTCTTTTTACCCCTGAAGGCTCTAACTTAACAGGAAAGAGTTGTGTGGAAAAGGATCAGACCCTGGGGAGTGTGGTTTTTGTTCTGTGTGTTCTCTTGTATTTAACTTTCCTTGGCACAGGAGAGCATCTCCGTTAATTGTCTAAGCAATAACAAAAATTACGTTTGGGGAAATCTGGAAAGTGTTGCTTTTATTAAGCAAACAACATCTGTGAAGTAGTTTCAGGATTAATATTTTGATAGAGATGGAGGCAAACGTTGTTCTGAAGTGGAAACTGGGAATGAATTGTTATTATTCCATAGTTTGAAATGTGTATTGGAGCAAATTACTGGTCTTTGCCTTCTCTGCCTTTCCTACTTTTTAAGTGGGTATGCTGACATGGTTAGGGTATGCTTTTTCTAGAATTATTTGACTGACTTATTAATACTCCTTGGGGATGATATTGACTTAAACCACCTTTATTTTTCAGCTGGGGTTGACACTGCATGATTTTGAAGTGCTGTGATGGAAAGCTGTGGATTTAAATAGGGTTCAGAGCTCAGTACTCTGAGTTATGCTGGGGTTTCTATCACAGCTTCCAGTGGGAGAAAACTGGCACTGATCATGAAGCTACTTCAACTCTGGGAAAGCCTCAAAGCAATTAAAGCTCCTTTAAGTTGACTTGTTGCTGCTGCTGCTCCCAAACTGTTTTTGTAAGCTGTGGGTGGAGAGATCAATGTCAACAGGAAGGGTTTAGTGTCAGTAGACGTCCTCTTGCACACCAAGGGAATGGGGGTCCTGTAACCCTGAGCTCGGCACTGGGAGAGCGTGGGGGGATGCTGAGACCTGCCCAGAGGGTAGAAAAGAGGGAGATGCACTGATGTGTCACACTAGAGGTTGCTGAGAAGGATCTAAAGGTTGTTCAGAGAAAAGCTACACAGGAAAAGCTCCTCCCCTGGACAGCTGAACTGAAAACTACCCTAGGAAGGGAATCTCCTTGAGCAAGGAGGTTGGGCTGTACATGACAGGTCAAGAGGAAGTAGCTTCCGGTTGTGCCAGGGGAGGTTCAGTTTGGATATTAGGAAAAATTTCTTCACCACAATGGTTGTTAAGCACTGGCACAGGCTGCCAGAGACCCCATCCTTGTAGGGATTTAACAGATGTGTGGATGTGGCACTTGGGAACATGGGGTAGTCGTGGCCTTGGCACTGCTGGGAGAGCAGTTGGAGTTGGTGGTCTTAGAGGGCTTTTCCAAACTAAATGGTTCTGTGAAGACAGAGTCTATGTTGCTTTATGCTGGAAGAGGCCACCACATCCTTGATGAGCTTCAGTATGTGACAGCCACCTTAGAAACACCTTGAGGGACAACTTCTTTGCTTATTACAGATTTGCCTTACACAGCAAACCATTACATCATTTTTTTGTGTGTTCAAATACATAAATTTCCCAGCTGCTTTATAAACCTAAAATTTAAGAGGTTACAAAGTGTGTTAAGACTCTGGATTGTGTCAGGTTTATTATTTAAGAGGCAAAGAGACCTTTTTTTGCACTGACAGTGTGATAAGGGAAAACATTACAGAGCACATGGGCCACATACTGTTCCTCAGGGTGGTGCCCTGTTGTGGCTAATATCCTCAGCTTAATTAATTTTGTCTGAACAGAAAAGATTTCCTTTTGAGGGCTTGGAGAAAAGCCATGTAATCATTGGTGTGTTCATCTTCTATCACCACCTCAGCAAACCAATACTCAAATGATATACATAGATTTCTCCTCCTTAAAGGAGGTTCCAGCTGCTCTGAGCATGGGGAATGAAGAACAGAGGGGGACAACAGAAACATTCTAGATGGTGATATTGGCAATTCCTCCTTCCCATCAGATGATTTCAGTATATTTTGCAAACATGGATTCAGTGGTAGAGAATTAACATCCTTGGTTTGGTTTTAACAGGGAGGAACACACTTCTGATCCCATTGCTGAGACCCGTTCTTTCACCTTGGGGTCACAGGTCACCACTCATCACTGGGGTTTTCTTGTGAAATGGAGGGAATACACAAACTGTACAGAGAGTAGCTGTGGTCTAATCCTTCCCAGGTTCTCTATTCCTAGTACACAGCTCTGTTCTCTGGTTCAGGAGGGTAGAAATGGGGGGATTCCCATCAGGAAGTTGTTGGCATTGCTGTTCAGTGGCTGTCAGTGCTGTAAGGGGCCATCAGCTGCATCCATCAAAGTGACCTGAGAATGATCCAATCTTTTTTGTTTCCAGCTATTCAATGCTCTGTGGGTGAAAGCCACTGAGCAACAGTACATTGATGGCAGTGGCTTGTGCATGGGATTGGGGTTGCATTTGGAGCTGTTTGAAGCAGGAATGCTTGCCTTTGGCTTTGTTTCTGTTTTTCCCATTGTCCAGTGACAGGCCTCCCAGAGGTGTTTGCTTCTTTTGCAGTTCTGTGCTCTTTTGCTGGAGTGCTTTCCAAACAGGTAAACTCTGACGAGTTCTGTGTTTCACACAAATCCATTATATCTGTCTCTTTGTAAGGCTGATGATCTGTCCTTGTCCATGGCAGGGGGATTGCACCAGATAGCATTTAAAGGTCCCTTCCAGCCCAAGCCTGAGAGAGTTCAAGAAGCATTTGGACAACACTCTTGGACACAGGGTGTGACTCTTGGGGATGGTGCTGTACAGGACCAGGGATTGGATCCAATTATTTTTGTAGGTTCATTCCAGTTTTACGTATTTTGTGATTCTGTGGAACATATGGTTCTATGATCTTCTATGGTCAAATGTATTTATAAGCCTGTCCATGCCTGCAGTGTGTAAAATGAAAAATCTCAGTCCACTCCTCTTCTGGTTTGAAAGCAAAACCAGTAAGAGACTCCAATTCAGAAATACAATTTATTAAGAAAAGGAAAAAAAACCAAAATACATGCAACAATACAAAAGAAAAACCACTGACAGAGCCAGAATACAACGTGACACCCTGCTAGTTAGGGTGGTGGTAGCAGTCTGGATGAAATGGTCTTACTGAAGTGGTGATCCTGTAGACAAGATCTGGTAGCTCTTGTCCTCTGGAAACCAGTGGGTAGGAGCAGCTTGTTCTGCCCCAAACCCCAGATTATATCCAGGTGGGGATGCTTAGCTCCTTGCCCCAGGCGGAGCATCTCGCAATGGGCTGATATCATTCTGTGAGTCATGGGATCGGTGGGTCCACTAAATGGAAATGGCTCCCAGAATGAGTTGTATCTGAGCCATGGTCTCAGAGCTCTTTCAGCAGCTCTTGAGGATGGGAGTAGAATACATCTTTATTTTCTAACCTAGGACAACTCCTTAAACTGTTGGCATTGACTCAGCAAGGATACACATGTAAAAGCTCTTTGATGCTCTGGGATAAGAGGAGTAGAAAGTGTTTGGATGGAAATGACAACTGTTCCCACTTCTGGTTGTTACTGAGTGGCATGTATTGGCTTTGATCAGGACATGGCACCCAAAATTTACGCCCAGTTGAAAGCACTGGTGCTGTGTCTATGGGGTATGTGAAGATAAGTCAGTCTTCAGTAGTTTTTTTTCTCCATGATGCCAGACACCCTGCTCAGCTTGAACATCTGGACTTCATTGAGTGTCCTGGATATCATTTAGGCAGTAGCTAAAATCACAATGGGGAAAACCCATTAAATGCCTTGGACCTTCCTTTCAAGTCCTCAGAGATGGCTTAATTTATTGGACAGCTTGTGTCCTTCTCTATGTTAGGTGATGACCTGGTGCCAACTTTTGCATGTGTTGACCACTGTGTCCCATATGAGATCTAACTGTAATTATTTTTACCTACAGAGCCATGAAACTGTACATCATCTTTTTCCTGGCAGTGGTGAATAAAGAAACCTCTAACTACCAACTACCTGACAGGACACCCTGTGAAATGGTAAGGCTGTCTCTCTACTTAGGTCCCTTGAGATCCTGAGTGAGGTTGGGACTCTCTTGTTACAGGCACTGCACAAGCAGCTACAGTCTCTGAGAAGGGAAACCCCCAGGACCAGGCTTCCTGAGATGGCAGAGGTGGGATTTGCAGGTTTAGGGGATGCTTGGCAGTTTGTCCTCAGGCTGTGTCCTTGTTGTAGTGACAGCATACAAAGGGGAGGGGGGGCAAAGAAGGGTCACTGTCTTGGCATTTTCCTAAGGAGGAGCTGGTTTAAAGAAATTTGACTTGATTTCCCTAAGACTGTATAGGGTTTCTGTGGCTAAGACAGAGAAAGAACTTAGACTTAAAATCAACTTCTTTATATCAGTTGTTCTTTGTACTTTCATTAAAACATCTTCTGTGAAATACTTCTATTCCAGCTCTTTTGTAATAACAAGTAGACTGACCTCCTCTGCCCTGACATAGCATTTCTGCCAGGGAAGTTGTACCTGACTTCTGCTGGAGTGAGGAGAAATGATGAAGACTCTTGCTCCAGTACAAAATCTGCTCCTTGAATTTTTGCAAGTAGCTGGTACAATATTATAAATGTTATTTGCAACTGAGCTTTCTCCCTTCCCTCTCCAAGTGCTTCTGACTGTACCAGGATGTTTAAAAATACTTGTTTTTTTCCCCCCCCTTGAACACTGAAGCTGTTCAGCACAAATCCTCAAGAATTTCCAAAATAGGGAAAAAATAATTTGCTAGCTGTACACATCTCCCTTGTGGGACTCATTCCATTCCTGCCCACCCTGCCATATTGCTGCACTTCCTGAATTCCAGAGAAATTAAGACCTAGAGTATATATAAAAAGATCTTGGGAAGGTGACTGGGTGGCTGAGCTCCTTGGCTGGAGAGGGAACACTGATGCAGCCACTGTAAACAGGACAGCCTGGGCCCCATGTCATAGTCACATGAAGGCTGGATGAGCCATGCAATAATCCAAGCAATTTCATCCCATTTCTTGATGGCTCACAGACCAGGCTGATTGCTGAGAAATGAACACATGCTTTCATCAAGCCAACAACACAACTATGCTGGGATAAAATGAGCCCTGACAGAAAACACACTGCTGTCAGGGGCCAGGATGCTCATATGATATAAATCACCAGCTCAGTGTTGCTAATGTCCATGCTGATTGCCTTCCTTCACTGGCATTTGGTGTGGCTCTAAACACACTCAAAGAAAGGAGCTGCTGGATTGGCTGGTCAGCTGTCATTGACAGTCCTGCATTGCATCACAGCCTCACTGTTTTATATGGTACTTTCCCTGTGGTGACACTTTTAGAATAGCAAAGGCTCAGAAATGGAAACTTTAATCTCAAATATCACGGAAGAGGCATGAGTCAGAAACCTGTGCTACTTTCTGAGTCACCACTGGTGGTTCTGTTGCTGAACTAAACTCTCTTGCTAGAGGTTTTAGGAAGTAAACAGTCCCTACCAGACCCCTGACATGGGGGTGAACTGCACTGATTATTCCAGTTACACCACATCTATCAGTTTGTGAGACAATAAGGAACAGATCAAATGTCAGGACATTCTTCCTAACTCACATTATTTTCCAAGGATAGGCAAAGCTTCAACTCTATCATATTTTACCTCCCAAAGAAAGATGATCTTGCTAATTCCTGTTAATTGGCAAAGGAGGAAATTTCAAATAATTCATAGAAGGGAAGGGATTTTAGAAAATTTTATTTTACCTTGCTTTGAGGTGATGCAAGGACAGATGTGTGACCAGATGTCATAGATCATCTGATGTGTGGTACCTGGGCAAAATGCTAAGGTTTGATTGTGTAGCTGTGCCTCTACCTGAGCAGCTCTTCTAAGAATGGTCAGGGACACCATACAAGCACAGGTCAGTGCCAAGTGGTTCCAGCCCAGATTCTTGGCTCAAATGTTAATGAATTGATAAAGGAGAACTCAAGGGCAGTCTTGAGTCCAACTCCTTTTTGTAGGGCTCTTACTGAGGTGGCTGACAACTTCCACCCAGTGCTGAGCAGTGAAGAACTGGAGTCAGAAACCAAATGATGCCCAGCTTTTGAACTGTTGGGTATTTTTTTTTGGTTTTTTGCCAGCATCTTGATGGGACCAAGTGATCCTCACCCTCCAGTACTTCTTAACAATGGACTTGAAACAAACTGAAGGCAGCACTGGCAGAGGTGATGAAGTCAGGACATGAGATTGACAAAAGTCTCTTTTCCAGTCTCAGGTTACCAGCCCATTGGACTAAGGGGTGAGAGGCAAGGAGGTGAACCAAACAGATGCTGTTTGCTCCATCCCACAGAGAAATGCTTCATCTTTTTTTTCCTGCTACTGATGACAATGAAATTCATGCAGTTTGAGCCTTGGGGGAGAAAATATGGTGCAGAAGAGACAGATAAGAAATTTAGTGAGGATCAAAATAGTCAGTGTAAAGGAAGGAGAGTTTAAAAAGAAAAATGAGAGGTGAAATGTTATAGGAACAAGTGGCAGACAGTGTGCGGTGTAGATTTTATTAGTCCCTTTCATCACTGGGAGGGTTCCATGCATGCAGATTAAAAAACAAATAATGCAAGATACATGGTGAACAGTGGCTGACCTCTCCCCCATCAACTTCAATGAAAAGCAGATTTTTGGCATTGGCAGGAGTTGCATCAGGACTTTGGTAGGAATCTAGCTGCCCAGGGGAATGGAGAGTGCTCAGCACTTGCTGGGATCTGGCTGAAAGTGTGAGAAGAAACCTGGCATCTGCCTTAGGATGCAAAGCAGTTTCTGCTTTTTCACTCTGGATTTTTGTATCCTCCTGGCTTCTTCCTCTTCCACAAATGAGTAAGAAGAAGTTTCTTGCCCTGCTATTCGTGTCTAGGAATTAAGGCCAACTCTGGGCATAATTTAACTCAAAATGAGGAATTGCACAGTGACTTTGCAGGAAAGAAATATTTTCAGGGAGAAGTCAGAAAATTTCCTTCTTTTTTTTATTTATAATTTTTTTTAGCTGAGGGAGATTTGAGTGAGTTGGAGGGAAAAGACGAAGAGGTTTGAGTTTTAATAGTCAATTTACTTGGGATCATTGGGAAAAATGTGTCATGGGAGCAGCTTGGGTGCATCTAGAGTTTGAATGAGCACTTGCACTTCTCTGGCACATTCTTGTGTGGTCTCCAGAACTAAGATGATGCAAAAGAGATTCACAAAATGCTGACTAGTGCCCCACTTCTGCTAAACAGATCTGCCACTTCATTCACCTCCAAGTTCATATAAAACAGATGGGATTTAATCTCTTTGACTTTTAATATTTGCTTGATTTCTGAAAAGCTTCATGTCATGGAATCTAGATCCTGCTTCTTCATAGAAGTTAAGATTCAACAGACCTTTATTTCTTTCTCTTTCCTTTCTCCTTTCCTTTCTCCTTTCCTTTCTCCTTTCCTTTCTCCTTTCCTTTCTCCTTCCCTTCCCTTCCCTTCCCTTCCCTTCCCTTCCCTTCCCTTCCCTTCCCTTCCCTTCCCTTTCCCTTCCCCTTTCCCACTTCCCTTCCCCTTTCCCCAGATCCCCAAATACATTAATAACAAGACTTTTTCTCCAGTAAATTAAATGCTGCTTAAGCCTTTCACATTCCGTTTCCTCCTGCTGCTGTATGTTCTTCCTAACAGCAAAATAGAACTTGATGGTTATGTAAGGATGGTTGTGTTCATGTTTCCAATGTTCCTCATGAACACACACATAAATTTTGCTCTTCTGCTGAGAATTGGCCTGAAAAGGCCTGACTGCACATCCCATCTTTTCCCCTCTCAAACACTGAATTTACATAATTTGTGTTTTCAGTATTGTATCACAGTATCTTGTGTGGGTGGCTTCATAAGGTGTGCTCCCCATGCAAATGGAAGGGAACTGTTGCCTTAGGAAAAGGATAAACATGGAAGATAAAAGTGGAATGAGTTTGGAGATTGGTGTCAGAAATGTCTCAGTTGTTGAATGACCTTATTTGATTAAAGCTGCCTTCCTTAACTGAGCCATGGCTAAGGGAAGGCATATTTGAACGTGTGACTGTGAAGGAGACACAGGGTTTGTGTTATAGGATCCTTATAGGGTTTTATACCTCCTTGCTCTGGAACCCATGTTGCCAACAGAGTGAAGCTCTTCCAAGTACTGCTTACTACTGCAAGTAGAGTCTGCAAAATCTAACACAGTGATGAAAGTGAGAAAATTAAACATCAGCACGAAAATGAGGAAAAGGTGCTTGATTGCAGAGAAACTCGGGACTGTTCAAATGAGTCCAGGAGAAAGGTACAAAGAAGAGACCTTTTAGTAGGTATCACATGCAGATTAAACTCTACTATTTAAAGTCAGAAATCTCTTTAAAATGAAATGTTAGCTGCAAAGGAGCTGATTGGGACTGTTGCTCTTGCTGTCTGAATGCTCAGAAAAAGTGATCAGTGTTTCAGAAGCAGCATCTGCCTTGGATGCTGAATGTTATTTTTCTTATATTTAATGCAAAGAAATTTTTCATTTGTCGTGTGACATGTCCTTTTCTCTTTTTCTGGCAGGCAAACTCTCAGGCATTTTGCCACAACAAAGACCTCCACCAAATCCCTCATGACCTCTATCCAAATGTAAACAAAATAGATCTGTCCGGAAATCGGATTCAAAGCATTCCTGAAATGTCACCATCATTTTACACTTCCCTTCGGTGCCTGGATTTAAGCTCTAACCAGATAAGTTTCATCATGCCTGGAGTCTTCGCACACATGAAGAGTTTGCTGGAAATAAATTTAGCCAACAATCACTTATATGAGCTTGCTCAAAATGGCACAGAGGGGATTGGACTCTTACCCAAGGTGGAAGTACTGGACTTGTCCCACAACAGTCTCTACAGTGGGATGGCTGAGTATTTCATTAAAGAAGCTCCAGCACTGCGGTATCTCTCCTTGGCAGACAACAGTATTATAATGATATCACAAAAGATGTTTCAGGGATCTCCCAATCTTGTGGAGATAGATCTTCAGAGCAACATCATCATGGAAATAGAAGAAGGTGCTTTTGAGACTCTAGTGAGCCTGTCCAAACTCAATCTCTCAAGGAATTCAATTACTTGCATCTCTGATTTTAACCTCAGGCAGCTGGAGATACTTGACCTTAGCAGGAACAGCATTGAGACCTTCCACACCACAAAATCAGATGATGAATATAGCTTAAGGTGTTTGGATCTGAGTGAAAACAAACTGTTTCATTTCCCAGTGTTCCCTCAGGTAAATAAGCTGGTAACTCTGAATTTATCAAAGAATTTAATCCAGCTCACTGCTGAATCCCCTCATAATAAAATGGACTATGTGAAAAATGAATGGCTAAATGCTTCTGTCCATCTTCTTGACCAGAAGCAAAGTAGAAACAAAAGTTCTCTTAATTTATCACAGCTTGTATATTTAGACTTAAGTTATAATGAAATCAAATCCATTCCAGATGGGTTCTTTGAGTCAATGATGTCCCTTCACACCCTTAATCTCAGTAAAAACTGTCTTCAGGCATTTGCAGTAACTTATGACAGTGCACTGATCTCTTTAACTGTCCTTGACTTGAGCTACAATGCTTTGCAGAACCTTCTCCTTGATGCTGGTACCTTGTCAAATTTGAAGGAGCTCTACATTCAAAACAACTACCTTCAAACACTGCAGTTTGACATCTTCTCAAATCTTCCTAGCCTTAGACTGCTTAATCTACAAAGCAATAATATCAGCCTTTGCAGCATGTACTCAGGATTGGCTAAGCAAAGACTTGCTGGAGAGGAAAGTGGTTGTGTGTCATTTGTCAATTCTCCCACTCTTCAGTACTTGTACCTAGCTGACAACATGCTGAACGTCCTGCCAGCATACAGCTTCTACAAGACTCCTCTGGTTGTCTTGGACCTCTCCATGAACCCTGGGCTGAAAATAGAACTTAAAGCATTATCAGGTCTGGAAAAGTCTCTGGAATGTTTGTATTTATATGGTAATAGCCTAGTAGATTTAAATATTGACTTGCCTTGTTTTAGTCACCTTAAACATTTAAACCTCTCTGAAAATCAGCTGAACTGGCTGCCTAAGTGGGGTAGTGACTCTCCACTAGAAGTTCTGGACCTACGGAACAACAGGTTCAGTACATTGCAGAACAGCAATATTTTAGCATTAGAAAATTCACTTAAAAACTTGTATCTCACCGGGAACCCACTCAGCTGCTGTGGAAACATCTGGCTTTCATCCATGATCCAGAACAAAAATGTCCAGATCCCCAACGTGGAGCATTTAATGTGCCAGCACACTCAGAATTTTGGGTACCAGGATGAAATGCACATTAAGAACATTAGACCAGAAGACTGTGAAAAAGAGGATCTGAAGAAAATCAACTTCCTTACTATATTAACATTTGTGTTGGTTTTATCTGTGATCATCGTTGGTGTAGGTTCATTTTTTTGCTTCCGCAGGCAAAACTTTACCCATCAGTTTAAAGCATAGTATCACAAAATGTCTTGAAAACTGAAGAAATCAGGTGCTACACTGACAGTGTGTAGAAATAAAGGGTAAAATTCTCATCTTTGAGTTTCAGCTGTGGATTTTAAATGCTTTTGAAGTGCCCCTGAATTACACCACTGGTATGGGTTGCTGGGTTTTGAAGGAGAATTTGCTATGTTTTGCAGATCCATGGTTTAACTCAAAGAGGAGAAAATTGGCCCTTGTGTGCAATATATATTTAACTGAGTTTAATGTGAAGAAAGTCATCTCTGGGATGAAGTGTTTTAAAAAAAATCCTGGAGCATGAATTTCAACCAGCTAACATTGAACTGAAATGTTTATATTTCTAAGAAAAACTGTTGTAAAATCACTGCATATGAATGCATTTCAATGCAGAAAAATAGTATATCTTCTTTTAAAGGCTATGGCAGGTTAGATGGCAAAAAAGTGTTTTGAAGATACCAGTGTGAAATAATGCTTAGGGAACACAGTCCTGGGCCATTATTCAAATCTGTCTTTCTGCTGACTTTCCCCAGAAATATATTATTGTCTAGAGGATGTGCTGCAAGAAAAGCTCTGTAGGTCCTCATTCTGTGATGTGTTTAACATGGCCAGCTTGGTGCATTGCTAAAAGTTGACACTGACAAATATTATGTCCCAAACTCTCACAGAAAATTCACCCTTTTGGAGGGAACATGACAGTGAGTGGGAGCCTGACCTGCTAACAGGGTTCAGTGGCTTTGAAAAGGAACTACATCAGGTCTTCTGTTAATGCCAGGAACTGTCCATTCAGGCACATAGAAGTAGTGGTCAAACTGAAACCTGTCTAGGTAAATAACTCAGAGTCCAATTGCTGCTCCATTTCTGTTTCTTACAGCTAGTGAATGTCAAAACTAGCACACTACAAAATGGTGTATAATTATATTTTTAAGCAATTGTGTATGAACCTGGCTGGTGGTTTTCATTGTGGAATTTTGTACAATAAAAACAACTTTGAATTTTGTAAAAACCACAAGGCAGTGGATATATTAAAGCACTAGCTTGGAATACTCCACAGATGAAAAGAAATGTCTTCCTATTTTTCTTTGGTATTTGGACTCCACCTTAGACCTCTACCTTCTGGTGCTGAAGCAGAGACAGCTGCTTCATATTATAGAGCACAACCAGTGGAGAATAAGGAGATGTACTGGAGATGTAGGCAAGAATTTGGGACAGGTTGCCCAGATGTCTGCCCCATCCCTGGACGTATTCAAGGCCACATTGGATGGGGTTTGGAGCAATCTGGCCTAGCAGAAGGTGTCCCTGCTCAGGGCAGGGTATTGGAACAAGATGATGTTTAAGTTCCCTTCCAAACCAAACCATTTTGTGATTTCGATGATCCTGTGATTTTGAACAAACTATCAGCAGCAATAGGGCCTGATCTAACATTTATGGAAGCCAATGGCTCAAGCACTTATCTTGTAGAAGGCTTGCACAAGCAGCAATCCCAGGGATTAGCTGGAAGCTCAAAGGCAAGCCAAGCTCCAAGCTGTGCGCTCAGATGCTGATTTGCCACAGACTGAGTTCATGGCTTTTGTGTCAAGCATGGCAAGACTATTTCTCCTACTGTGAGAGCCACTGTTAGCTTGGCTGCTGTGACTAGAATCAGTTAATAACCTGGTGACAGAGCCAAACTCATTTAATTAACAGTTTTAACTCTGCTATTGTTTTGCTCTACAAAAAGGAAGTTCTTGTTATTACTATGGGACTAATTAGACTTCCATTGACTTCCTAGGGAGCAGAAATAATTTTTGGAGGAATAAGTCTCAGAAGTAAAGTGCAGCATGGCTCATTTGGATTTTTCTGTTAGCAGCATAAGTAAACAAGTAGTGATATGAGCATGCTTCAGCCAATTCTTTTAATCTGGGTGAGAGGAGAAGCATGAGGGGAAGAAAATATGAATAAATTTACAAAGAGAGGGAAAACAGGAAAAATGGGAGCTCTACACTACATTGTTCAAAATTATTCAAAATAGGAATACATAGATGACAGCCCCACCATTTGCTTCTCCTGTGTGTTACTGTGTCTGCAAGAAGACCAAATGACAGAGTACCCCATCCTACATGAAAGGTAGCCATCACTAAGACATTACACATCGTTCCACCAATCAGCCCCATTGTCCTAGTAGTTTGGTGTCATGGTTTAACAAAGCAGAATATGAGCCCCATCCCAGTGGAATCAGGACAGTAGACATGAGACAGCCTGTAATTTTGCAACCAAAATTGACACCCTCATTCATTAAGGGTTTTTCATAAAGTCCTTGCAAAAACCTCTGCTGATGCAAAGAGCTCCTTCTGCTAAGCCAAGGGATATCCTTCTGTGATTCTGGTGTCTGTAATAGAGCATTTGGGATTAATGCAGTCAGTGCAAACTCTGTTTTCTTTAAGTTGCCACATGCAAAAAATGGCTTCCTTTCTGCAGCTGTTTGCATGGGACAGGACAATAGAAACACAGAATCCTAAACTGGTTTGGGCGGGAAAGGACCTTAAAGACCATCTCATTTCAACCCCCCTACCATTAGCAGTGATGCCACTTATGAAACCAGGTTGCTCAGGGTCCCATCCAACTTGGCTTTGAACACTGCCAGGGTAGGACAGCCACAGCTTCTCTGCGCAGCCTGTGCCAGGGCTTCACCACCCTCACAACCAAGAATTTCTTCCTGACACTTAATCTAGACCTCCCCTCTTTCAGTTTAAAACCATTGCTCCTTGTCCTGTTACTGTCTGCCCATATAAGAAGTCAGTCTCTCTCCTTTTAAAAACTCCTTTAGGTACAGGAAGGCAGCAATGAGGTCTCTTTGCAGTCTTCTCTTCTCCATGCTGAACAACAATAGATCTCCCTAAAGCATTTCTTACCAGAGTTTTCTGTGTTTTCTTCCTGAAACAATCCTCTGTAGTAGGATCAATTAAGTACTGGAAGCACTAGAAACACTCCCAGAGAGGGTCCCTTTGAGCTCAGCAAGTCATGATTCTCGTTGGTTATCCATGGAAAATCAAGTCTCAGTTTCCAGAAACTTGGTTTTTTTCTGCAAAGCCAAGACAAAATAACACCCTCACAAGGTACCAGTCTCTGGACACAGATTTCTGCTGGGACCCTGGTCAGCCCTAAACTAGCCACAATGGGTTAGTATACAAAAGAATAATTACCTCCTAATATTTTGGAAACTCAAAGCATTTCCTCGCTCTATGTATTCCCAATGTAATTCAGTACTCTTTTATTTCTCTGTGGAGAAACAAACTGAACTAAAAGTGTCAGTAACCAGGGAAATGGGTTGAAACTGAAATGGGAGGAAGAAGAAACTGAAAATGCATGGAAGAGCTTTCTGAGGAGGACCTGTCAGGCTATACTACATTCTTTTACAAGCAAAGACATTTGGAGGCTAATGCAACATGATATTAAGCAAAAATCTGGGTGAATATAAGGGAACAATCCTGCAACACTGAGTCTCTTTTCTCCCAAGCTATTGACCATGGCTGTTCTGCTGTGTTGCAGAGCCAAGTTAGTTCCACAGATTCCCTCCTCTGGTCCATTTCTAGCAGTTGTCATGTCACATATCTGGGAGACAATGTGAGACTTGATTGCAGCCTTTCCATTCCTAAAGGAGGCTTGTAAGAAAGAGGAAGAGTGGCTTTTTAAGCAGGGAGATAAGACAAGAAAAGGGGGAACAGCTTTAAAATAAGAGCAGAGATTTAGATGAGGAAGAAGTTCTTTACTGTGAAGGTGGTAAAACACTGGCACAGGTTGCAAAGAAACTGTGGATGCCTCATCCATGTAAGTGTTCAAGGCCAGGTTGGATGGAGCTTGGAGCAACCTGGTCTAGCGGAAGGTGTCCTTGCCCATGGCAGGGGACTGGAACTGGGTGTTCTTTAAGGTCCCATCCAACCCAAACCATTTGGTGACTTCATGATTTTCCAGTTCACAAGATGAAGAAATATTCTGGAAGGTGACTATGGAAGAGTATTTACTCTTTACTCTTCCTGAGTTTCCCAGAGAAGGAAGTGGAGAAGGGAGTCCCTGATCCTGAAGACCAGTGAAGGAAACAATTCCATTTTCAGGTAGAAAACCCACCAAAGGGAAGAAGGTTTGGAATGGGCAACTAGGCTGGAGGTATGGCACAAGGAGAAGAGAAGGGGAATAAGAATAGTTAGAACAGGAATCTGGAATCCAAGTTACAGAATCACTGAATAGTAACAGAATAGTTAGGGTTGCAAGGCACTTCTGGAGATCATCTAGTCCAACCCCACTGCTACAGCAGGTTCACCCAGAGCATATTGCACAGGATTGTGTCCACGTGGGTTTTAAAGATTTCCAGAGAGGAGACTCCACAATCTCTCTGGACAGCCTGATGTAGCACTCTGTCACCCTCTGAAGGGAAGGAATGGTCTGGATGAAATTAGAACCAGGAGCAGGAACTAAGCTTGTTCAGCCTGGAGAAGAGACAGTCTTGATGAGAGTCTTTGCCATTAGTGGATGGACAGTTACAAGGAAAAACATCAGCTCCTCCCAGGAGTATTCACTGAAGGGACAAGATACAACTCCTGAGAGCTGCAGCTGGGGAACTTCACATTAAACATATGGGAAAAATTCTTCATAATGAGAAAGGTCAAACTCTGGAAAGGCCTTGGAGACTTTCAAAACTCATCAGGGCAAGACCCTGAGCAACTACTACTGACACTGAAGTTGGCCCAGCTTCAATCAGGGAGCTGGGTTGGAGTTCTCCAGAGGCTCCTTCTGTTCCAAATTATTCTCCTAATCTCTGGAAAACAAGAATGGGTCATGCACTTAGGTAAAGAATAGAGTACCAGAGAAACAGAGCCTCTAACTAACATCTGTTCCCTGGACTGAAGTAGTGGAAGGGATTTGGCAGAAGTGTCCAGAAAGATGGCAAAAGTGGCTGATGATGTCAGATGTTGACAGAGCTAGTCAGCTCATGGAAGTCTGAGGTCAAATAACCTTTCCTTTTTTTTTTCCTCCCAAGTTTTATAGCTCAAAATTAAAGTTAATATTTCCAACATTTTCCACAACAATTCTGAAAAATATGAAGTTGGCAAATATCTCCTTTGTAAGGCTAGAATTTCAATTTTAATTCAGATATTCCTACTGCTGAAAGCATATACAATGAAAAAAAATCATTGCTACATCCAGTTTGCTTTTATTATATTTGTTCTAGAGAAGATAAGGAAATATTTCAATCAGCTAATGCTATAGAACATCCCTCCCAGTTGTCCCTAAGCAGAGAAAATAAATCAAAATAAAATAAGCATAAAATATTAGGCTGTTGAAATGATAGAAATCTTTTCATGTTTTAAAATATCAATTAGTGCTGGAACACAGGAAGAACATAAAATAAAATAATTGTAGTTACCTTTCAAAATTCCAGAAGAGACCCATGAGGTAAGGTTTTCATGAAAAAATGTTTTATGTTGTAGAAATTCCTTCCATCATGAGTACTTACATTGTAATTCATATTTTAAAAATAATATTTCCAAGCTTTATGTCTTCACCGCCTTTCACTTTAAAATGCTACAAAAAAATCCGACAAGAAGCATAGATTGAAGAGTTTCAAACCCTCATTTTCACTGATGGTTTCCTCTGGAAAACACTTTGTACCAGACTTTAGCATAAGTTACTTGCCTCACATATGTGATTCAAGACCCCGTGTTTTCTTTAATGTGTCCCTGTGTTACACCACAGGCATCAGGCAAGGAATTGAATTGTTAAAATAGACCCATCACCCCTAATTCAAGCTCCTTTCCTGTTTGGAAAGAATGATGCCCACTGAGGTGAAGATCCAGAAAATTATTTGGGTGCTTTAATTGCCAGTCTAGATATTTAAACCCAAAATATAAATCTTTACCTTGTTTAGCTGCTGGTTCTTCTACCTGGTGCCTGAAGTCTCTAGAGAACTATGTTTGATGGGGAAATTTCCTGTGAATTTCTGCTTCTTGGAATATTCAGAAGTGCCACAAACAGCACAAAACCATTTTCATGTTTGTAAGCCCCAACAGAACTCTCATTTTGAACTTTCCTCTACCAAGTCTCCCAAGTAGATAGATATTGTGAAAGGAAGTGTATCTGGAAATAGAGCAGCAGTGATAACTCCATGTCTGTGTGGGTAGTCCAGTTCTCTCCCCTATCCTCATGGGTGTTTTCTCTTCTTTTAGCGCTGTCCTCCTTTCCAGGCCAGAGGGAGTGCTACGTGGATCCTATCAATTCATCCTCAGTTTTGTCTCAATATGCAGAAGGTTGTGCTCCTTAAAGGAGATTTAGGTAACCTCTGGAGGACAGAACCATTCTCTCCACACAAAAATCTGACTGCTCGGACTGCAGAAGGCAGAGGGGCAGAGCTTGAACAAGACACTTGGGAAGTACCACACTCCCATATTTAATGACATACTAATTAAAACAATGTCCTTTCCTGCAGAGGAGGACTTTAACTCATGATGTGTCATATGTGCTCTGAACACTATGTTATAGGAGAAAAGAGAAAGGAAAATCACCACAACCTCCATCTACTGTTTCATAAGGAAGGCTGAGGTGTGTGAACCACCAGTGATTAGTTCTGTCCCACTCTTTAGCCCAGATTAGCATTTAAGTCCCTGAAGGAGGCTAAAGAAAAGTACAATCATGAAGGATTAGGGCATCTGAGTCCCCTGACAGACATCTAAATTCCTATATGGTCTCTACATCCACGAGCTGGAGAGTCAGTTTTTCTGGGAGAGCCACAGCCCTGACACGGAATGAGCCAAGCCTATCTTCAGCTTTGTTTGCAAGACCTCCACAAAGAGGTGTGAAGAGTTGTGAGGGCTTGGGTGGTGAACAGATTGTAAGTTGACCACAAGCTCATATGGTGATGTTTGCATTTATGTGTATCTTAGAGTCATGGAATTGTTCAAGTTGGAAAAGACCCCTAAGGTCATAAAGACCAAGAGTTTCCCCAGCCACTAAGGCCACCCCTAACCCATGTCCTCAAATGCCACATCCACATGGCTTTCATCTCCCTCCACAGATGGTTGTCACCACTTCCCTGGGCAGCCCGTTCCAATGCCTTCAATTATTTTTCGATGTTCTTTCAGTGAAGAAATTTTCCTGGTAACTGATCTAAACCCTGGCACAACTTGAGACTATTTTCTTTTCCTATTCTTCCTGTTACTTGCTAGAGGAGCCTAACCCCCACGGGGTTACACCATTCTTTCAGGAAGCTGTAGAGAGTAAGAAGATCCCCACTGAGCCCCCTTTTCTTCAGGCTGAGCCGTCCAGCTCCTTCAGACACTCCCTCAGCAGATTTGTGCTCCAGACCCTTCCCCAGCTCCATTGCCCGTCTTTGGACATGCTCCAGCACTTCTGTGTCCTTTTTGTCATGAGTCAGTCTCAAAACTGACCCCAGGATTTGAGGTGTGACCTCAGCAGTGCCCAGCATAGGGGATGGCCGCTGCCAGGTCCTGCTGGCCCCATAGGCTGGAGCTTAGTCTTACCCCAGAGCTAAAGCCTTGAATTAATTGTCTAAACATAGACAGCTAGTTCAGTCTGTGGCAAGAAAATACTGCCATTGGGAATGTTCCTGGTGTTTGGGCTGTATCAATAGAGAATTTGCAGATATGATATGGGATGGAGAGGCAAATGAGCCATACTTGACACTCAGCTGGTGCTTAGGCAGCAAAGCCCAGGGTAGCTCAAAGGCAATTGAACAGCAATATGTGGGTATACAGTCAAACTCACAGTTGGACAAGAAACTCAGAATTAGTTTGAAAAACAGATGTTCCAACTTTGCTTTAACTGGATGATATGTTAGATCTGATTTCTGAAGCCTAATGTCAGCTTGCCCTCTTAAAATGAATCAAATGAATCAAAAATCAAGACCAGCTTTCAAGGAAGAATGTTTTGCACTACTGTCTGCCTGTGCACATCCAATGTCATATTGTCATCTTTTCTCACCATGTCATTGCTTTTCCAACCTCCTGCTTCTTCTCAGGAGAGTTCTAAGTAGATGCAATCAAGTGCAATGGCATTGCCTGTTTGTGCACTGCAGAATGTGTCACTTCATTTGATTTACATCACACCCTTCCGCATCTGCTCTTCAGCAGACCTCTGGATTCACCCACACAAAGTATTCTCAGATGTCTCCTAGCAGAGTCCCTGAGTCATTCACAGTTAAACAGATCACTGAGGTCTGTGGAGCAATGCATTCCCCATCTCATTACCCACACGGTGTTGGTGGTTTTCCTTCACACTCCTTATTTCACAACTTGTACCATTTTGGTCTTGTGCAAGAGTTATTATAGGAATAAAGACCTATCTCAAACATCTTCCTTTATTTGGATGAAATAAAACGAGCAGATCTCCCTAACATAACATAATATAATAATAATAATAATAATAATAATAATAATAATAATAGCCCTAAAAGATATATCTAAGTTTTCCATACAAACATTCAAAATTCTCTTGCTTTTCCACTGCACTATTTCAGATACTCCACAAATTTGAATATGCTATGCACACTGGGAATTTATGGCAGTTACTGTTCTGCTTAAACCAGTGCAGTTTTTGAAGATGCCTCTGTAGCTGTAAATGAACGAGGTGAATTTACAATCTTTTCACCAGCCAAGACCTCACAACTCTCTGCACCTCTCCTTGCTTGTGAAGTAGAATAAAGCATTAGTTTAAATCATCTTCTTGTTTCACTTGACAAATGGACCAGGCAAAGACTATGTCCAGTAACATTTACATACTGACTAGGGATAATTTATTAGATCATGAGACACAGCTCCATGGCAGCTGCTCCTATTTTCCTTCAGTTGTCCTGCTTTGCAGAGCTCCCAGATGGGGCTCCTTAAGATCCCTTTAGGGCTCAAGAATGAGATTATAAAACATAGCAAAGTGTTCCAGCCAGACAGTGTGAGACAGTTCAAAGGGGATCCAGCAGCAACTGGGAAAGGTGTGAAAAATGGGACCTTTGCAGAAAGGTTATGAGAATTGTTTCACAGTGGAAGGGGGAGAATTAAAGCACATAAACAGAAATGGATACTTTAAACATTCTGAATCAGCGGGGAAGAAGGAAGAAACACATAGAAAATGTAAGTCAAATGTTGGGTAGGTTTTTGTGGTGTCACTGGTGGCAGAAAAGTAAATACATTTGGGATCAATCCTGAATCTGAGGAATCCAGCAGAGTCTGTCTCCTGGAAGAGGATTTATGCATGAGGAAGGGAGCAGATGCTTTTCCATCAGTTTGGACTTACAGGTGTAGGAATGCAAATTATTCAGGCCTTCAGAGGCAACTCTCTTTATCCTGGAGGTCAACATAAGAGCCTGAATAAAAGTTGTCCCAGAATAATTACATCAGCATTTCCAAATTCTATCCCTGTGGTGGGAGAGTTTGTGTCCCATCAGTAAAGGCCCTACTGTTGCTGGTGCTCACTTTTTGCTGTGCAAAGGGCACCAACAACACCCAGGGGACTGATGGTGACTGATGCTCAGCAGGTTCAATGCATCAAGCAACTGTTTGGACTGTGCTCAGGGAACAATTTGAGTGAAAACTGGTGACACGATCAAAACTGAGGCTTTGTACAAAATATTCACTCTTTTAATGCATTTGTTTTTCCTCCAGCTGCTGTGTTTATTCCATCTTGACCACTGCCTCCCTCTCCCTCTGTTTTTCACTGGATTCCTCTTATCTGTTTCAAGCTGTCTGTCCCAAACAGGACATAAACTCAATAAAATTTGATCCCAAGCTGAACTTTTGAGCTGTATCATATTTGAGTGGACTGGAGATTAGGTCAAAGGAATTTATGCACGCATATTTCATCAAGATGTGAGGCCTCTCTTCCTTGTTTATTATTTCTAAAATATTTAAATCTTAAGAAATAATATTATTGACTAGGGAAAAAAACCCCTAAAGCCCTGCTATAATTGAAACAGTCAAATTATTATAGTATCAGTCAAATCTGTGTTCCAAAGGATGCAGGGAAACATGAATTATGGGCTGGCACTTGGTCAAAAATGCAGCCATTGTTCTCGAAAACAGGATGCAGACCAAGGGGAAATGGTGTCTAGTCTTGACTGTTCATAGCACAGGAATAAAACCCCCACCATAGTCCTATTGAAAAGGAGGAAGGTCAGCTCTTTATGGGAGAATTCTTTTATGGACACATTCTCCTGAATCAGTTGATTTCCACTCTGGATCATCAGGCATAGATGAAATGAAAGCATTTGCTTCATCCATCATGTCTTGGAGTGTGTTATCCCTAACATACAGCACACACAGAAGACTTGAAAGCAGCAATTGATAACTTATAAACTCGGAAAGTACTTTTAAAGCCATATTTTTCATCAGAATCTACTTAAAATTAATGTGAAAATCAATGCAGTCTTTGAACCTCGGTAGAGAAAAAAAGAACTGCTCTTTTTACATTCCTCTGGTGAGAACTTGTCCATGTTACAGTTGTACAAAGAGTCCTGCAGGGATCAGGTGTGTATCAAAGCATGTCTGAAGGTCTTCTTGTCAAACTCAATCAAAAATAGGTGAAAAGAAAAATAACCTGGCTTGTTCCACATATAGGGAGGTCCTGCATGAGTTCCTCCAAGTACACAGAGAGACTACACTGTAAATGTGCCTCCATTTACAGCATCCTCATCCAGTAAATTATCTGCTTGCACACAGTTCTCACCCTGCAAAGTGTGTTGGTAGCTCACACACACCTTTGCAGCAAAACACATTCTGCATTAGCCAGGGGTGAAACTGTGCACAAAATGTGGTCTCTGCACTAACCTCAAGACATATTTGCTGAATTTCTTTCAATAGCCATTTTCCAGATACCCCAGGACTGGAGCTAAACTTGGGGCTTCCAGTTTAATAACCAGAGCAATGATCTTCTCCTTGGTCAAAGTTCAGTTGAATGGGACTTCCCTGTATTGTTCTTCTGGCAGGATGGCTGCCCTCCACCCTCGCTTGGGTCAGGAAAACCCATGTGACAGCACCTTTCTGTTGTTTAGCAATACTTAGATACATTCAAGAGCAGGTCCTCTTTGCAACAGAGGGAAGGAGGGAGGAATAGAGCAGGGAAAACAACCCAGGGGGCTCAGCAGTAGACTTGCTGCCCTTTTAGGATGCTTTTGGATCCAGTGGTAGGGAATAAATCATGCCAATCCCACACTGGACCTGCTCACTGCTGTTGTTTTCCTTTCATTCAGTAACATGTGTCAGAAATAATTTCTTTATAACCCAATCCCCTATCAGGCTGTGAGTATATTCCTCAGTTTAGAAAACAGATCCTTGAGGAGGGTTGCTCCAAACAAGTCCTGTAGCAGGTAAAATGCTTTTCGTGAAAGGTTTGGACTACCCTTGCCAGGAGCTTCATCTTTTTCTTTGACCTCCCCAGGGGTATGTCTACACAGACAAGTGCAAGCTGTGTGTTTGCTCCACTTGAGTGCTGAGCTGATTGGCCTCAAGCCATTTCTGGCTGGGATCTGCATGTCTTCATGTGCCAGAGCTCAGCTTCCACAAAGGAGCTTTCATGGGTACACAGCCCCAGTCAGGGGCAGCTCATGCCCTGCTGTGTCTCTTTACACTGATAAGCCCAAAGTAAGGTCAGGCTGAGGAGCCAGGAGGTGATGGACCTGTTCTACAGTATCCCTGGCTGGGGGTTGTGTACAAACCACAAACAGGACAGGACTGCTGGGAACGTGCTTTGAGCTGTTTTATTATCCAGCATCAGTCTCATTACATGGTTATGACAATGGGAAGATGCCAGCAGCTCACATCCCAGGCAGCAGACCAAGAACTTAATGTTACAACTCACTTTATAAGTTTTTTGCCCAATCACACAAAGCAAAAGCACATTGACAGTAGTTCCATCCAACCACTGTAAGCACACGTACCTTTGGTTAAAACAATGCTTGCTTATTTCAAATACAATACCTGCTTGTAAGCCTTAAAACACAAGGCCCAGAGCTCCATTATTAAGCTTAGAACTTTTTAATATCTGGCTAGGTAAACTTTTCTGTAGCTTAGGGAGTTATTCTAGACAAGCATTAATACACAGACCATTGTTCTATTTGTCCTTACTTTTCTACATTTCACATAATTTTTCTGCTGACCTATCTCATGGCTACTGCTTAGCTCCAATCACAGTTCTGCTGTCTCTGAGGCCTGTCTTTTGCAGCTTTCCCAAAACCCTCTGATTTCATGGATTCCCACAATTCCCCCTCTTGGTTTACTGAGAAGGGGAATTATTCCCACACTACAGCACTGCCCTCTGTTAAATTAGGAGAAGTCCTCATTAGGCTGCAGCTATCTAGCCTCTTGGTCCTCTTGGGCTAGCAGTGATGGCTCAGTAGCCAGATAGACAGCTCAGACTGTCTATTCAGCTCTTTCAGTTCTGTTTTATCCAGTGCAAGGAGGCCATCCCAGACAGCAGCAGAGCATACTAACATGTCTAACCACACCCAACTTGGGGATGGTCCAGCCATTGTTGCTAACATCATAAAAACCCAAGA
The DNA here is from genome assembly GCF_023055355.1 of Agelaius tricolor. Taxonomy (NCBI): domain Eukaryota; kingdom Metazoa; phylum Chordata; class Aves; order Passeriformes; family Icteridae; genus Agelaius; species Agelaius tricolor. The sequence goes on from NW_027269269.1 coordinate 33,873,711, forward strand.
GAGCTGGAGTGGTTGGCAGCCAGCTTGGGAAGGACGAGTCCTTACTCTATATAATGAATTATTAGTTAACACAAGCAGCCCCAATTCCTTTTGAAGTCTTGGAGAAAGATGTGGTACTTGTAGGATAGCAATGCTCCAGTGAAGAACTAGGTTTGGTGCCTGTGGATGAAGGAATAAATAAGGATGGGGCCAGTTCTGCAGTCAACTCACATAAATCACTGGATGTCCTGCCTAAGGACCGGATTAGGTGCAGTCCCTTCCCACTGAGGAAGAGTGACCCAAACCTTATTGCAAAGGCTCTTCATTGCCTCTGCAATGTTGTGCTTACACTCCAGTGAAGCAAAGAGGTCAGGGGGACAGGGCTGAGGCTTAAGCAGTCCCTGGGAACAAACCACAGCCCTTTGCTCACTGTGTGCTGGAGAGGGGAGGTGCAGGGAGGCTGTACAGCAGCCTAGGGAAGAGATAGTTCGCTAATCCAGCAGTGTTGTTCATGCAGAATTTCTGGCTGCCTGCTCCTGACTGGGGATATTTAACAGATAACCAGTTCCCTGATCATCAGCTGTAGAATAAGATAATCAATTTAACAAAAAAAAAAATTACATTTTTCTCACAATGGAAGTATTGTCCCTTTTGGGGTGGCATGGAAAATGCCCAAATGGGCATGAAAAATCAGGAGTGGAGGCAGAGGTCATGCAAGGTAGCAGATCCTCTTTTTCTGGGGTACTTTTAATCTTCAGCCTCTACTTGCAAAATGTCAGGGACGATCTGAGCAGCCTGGGGTGCATGTGGACACAGGGTGCAGGACAGTGCTTTTCATGTTTTTTTTCTGTTGTCACCTTTTTTCTCTACCCAATTAGCAGCCATGTTAACAAAGCAAACCAAACAGCTTTTCTTCTGGAATTGCTTTCCTTTGGTTGTGTCCTTGCTCTCCGTGCAGGTGGCTCTCACTTGTCACAGAGCTAGCAGGACCTCCTTGTTCATTTTTCAAATAAATTTTGGCTTGAATCACAGTGCACGTGGATTGTATTGCTGGGAAGGCAGAGGTCTGGAGGAGAGCAAGTAGCTGTCATCACTGGGCAAGAATGGAAATTACAGCCAATTAATCACTATTATTTATTGATTTACAACATTTAAATTCATTAACAGTGTTTGCATACTAAGCTCCTTTCTTCTAAGGCTGCCAAAATCACCACACTCCAGACACTAATTATTGGATTGCAAAATATTGCAAAATACTAAAACTGAGCCTTGCAGGAGTTAATTAAGTGGAGCAGTGTAGGTGGAAGCTGAATTCAGAAGCTGTGAGTCACAGTCCCTTGCTTGTATCTCTGTACTATCTGCATTGCTTGTACTGCTTGCAGACCTCTGACTTGTGAGACCTGGCAGCTTTAGCCAGCTCAGTAGAAATAAACAACAATCTAGAATTAACATCAGAGGAATAAATAACCTAAAGAGTAAACAATACATATAAAATTGAGCTGACAACCCAGCTGTGAAAGGTTTTGCATGTTGGAGATGTTGCTCTTCACAATAATGTTAATTGATAACAACCAAAGTAGGGCCACTTGGAGCCCCAAGAATTAGAGCTCCTAGGTGCTGTAAAATTAGATTTTAAATACACAGAAGGAATCAGTCTAAAACTTTTAAAGTGTTTCTCCCTATCCCCCTGTATATAAAAATCAAATCTTTTGGTACAATTACACTTTGGCAATTTTTCTAAATCTAACAATGTCCCCCTGCAGCTCCAATAACCTCTTTAGAAACTGGGGCTTGGCACCCTGGCTAAGAGATTTTTTTTCTAGGATGAGTATGTATGTGATAATTTTGATAATATTTGTATTGATCATGATACCTTGCTTGCTTCAAGTGTGCAGAGATTAATTAATAAGGCCATTAAAGGAGTGTTTTTGGTTGAAAAGAGAAGGGGGAGATGATGTACTTTGGACCTGATTAGCATAAGATATTTGATAATCAGGATGCCTTGGCAAGAACAAACAGAGCTCTGAAGATTGCAAGAAGATTGGATCAAGAAAAGAAGATTGAGTCAACTTCTACAAGCAAGGGATGTTGCAAAATGTGTAAGTTTGTTTATGTGATGATTAACCCAACCATTGTAGTAAAAAATTACTAGACTTCCTAGAATAGTATACAAGTATATGTAGTCCACAATAAATTTGGATTCTGACCACCACAACTCAGTCTCTCCTCCTGTCTCCATCGCTGATAAAACAGGAAATTTGAGAACCCATTAAGGAAACTAAAGGAGTGCGAAGGGAACTGCAAATTGATACCTGATAAGGGACACTATTCATGCAGATGGGGGAAAAAAAGTGATTGAACATACACAGTATTTTCTTAAGGACTCTTAATTCACTCATGCTGCTATGGAATGAAAATACAGAGACCTTTTAAACCTGGCCTTGAACATTCCCGGGGATGGGGCAGCCACAGCTTCTATGGACAACCTCTGCCAAGGCCTCACCACCCTCACAGGGAAGAATTTCTTCCCAATATCCCATCTAAACCTGTCCTCTGGCAATGGGAGGCTGCTCTCCCTTTTCCCGTGACTCCAGGCCCTTGTCCAAAGTCTCTCTTCAGCTCTCTTGGAGCCCCTTTAGGCACTGCCAGGGGCTCTCAGGTCTCTCCAGAGCCTTTCCTTCTCCAGGCTGAACACCCCCAGCTCTCCCAGCCTGTCTCCAGAGCAGAGGGGCTACAGCCTTCAGAGCATCTCCATGGCCTTCACTGGACCTGCTGCAGCAGCTCCATAACTTTCTGATGTTGGACCCCAGAGCTGGAAGCAGCTCTGCAGGTGGGGAGGACAGAGGGGCAGAATCCCCCCTCCCCTGTTGCCGACATGGTGGGATCAGCCTGGGGTTTAAGGGGTTTCTGGGTGCCACCACACATGGCCAGGGCATGTTGCACTTCTCATCCCTCAGCACCCCCACACCCTCCCCACAGCTGTTCTCAATCCATTCTCCAGTTTTCCTTTGCTTGTGCTTGGGATTGCCACAACCCACGTGCAGGACCTTGCACTTGGCCTTGTTGCGCTTCCTGAGGTTCACACCATGCCACCTCTCCAGACTGTCCAGGTCCTTCTGGATGACATCTCTTCCCTCCAGCATGTTGGCAAGCTGTGGGGGTCAGGGAAAACAGCTATTTTTCCCACTCTGCTCTGCTCACCTTGAATACTGTCTGTGGGTTTGGGTTCCATAATATAAGGAAGACATTAAGCCATTGAAGAGCATCCAAAGGAGGGCAGCAAAGATGGGGAGAGGCCTTAAGGAGAAGCTGCATGAGGAGTGGCTGAGGGCACTTGGTCTGTTCGGCCTGGAGAAGGGATGACTGAGGGGACACCTCACTGCAGTTACAACTTCCTTGTGAGGTGAAGAAGAAGGGCAGACACTGATCTCTGCTCTTTGGTGACAGTTCTGAGGGAATGGCCAGAAACTGTCACAGGAGGATTAGACTGGATATTAGAAAAGGTTCTCCTCCCAGAGGGTGTTTGAGCACTGGAACAGTGTTCAAAGGCTCTCCAGGGCAGCAGTCTCAGCAACAGCCTGACAGAGCTCAAGAAGCATTTGGACAATGCTCTCAGGCATGTGGTGTGTCTTTCAGGGATGGTGCTGTGCAGGGCCAGGAGTCAGACTCGATGATCCTTGTGAGTCCCTTCTAATTTATATTCTGTGATATTTTTAGCTTATTTCACTTGAGATAGAAAAATTGAGTTTCAACAGATTTCTGAAGACTATCAGACTGAACTCCAACTGCAGAAGGTATTTTTCAGTGGGACAACCATGGTTACTGTGGAGAAGCTGACATCATATAAAATTGAGTTGCATATGGCCTTTGTTGAACGTTTGCATATGGATAAAATATCATTGCTTTGTGAGAGGTTACCACGGAAATGAGGAGAAATAGCAGCATCAGTCATCAGCTCTACAGACTTAATTCAACCCAATTAATAATGCCAACATTATCCCAGAACTACTTATAAGGCTTCACATATGTATCATTCAGCAAAAAGGATGACTCACTGTGCATTATCCTACTCATCTGGGACAAGAGGAAGTGGAATGGAGCTTTGATCACAAACCCTCCCACACTCAAGAAGCCTCACTGCACAGGTACATGGCTCCAACAAGGCTGAGATTGTCTTATTCCTTTTTTTTTCCTAAAAAAAAAAATCACATGAAGTTGATCTGAAATCATGGCTGCACCTGTGCTGTATGTCCTGCTGAATTTCACCAGGAAAATTTTCATCAATAACCACATAAAACCAGCATGAGCCTGCTGATATAATTGATTACTGTTGATGGCACATAACAGCTTCCCTGATGCTACTACTGGATTTACTGTCACAGGGCAGCCTCATCCAAGGGGGACAGATTCCATGACAAAGAAGGAAAGATATTGGCATCTCAATGCAAGCCTGTATACCCAGACTACTGTGCTACCAGGCACTCTGGAAAGGAGGAGAAGGAGAAGGAGAAGGAGAAGGAGAAGGAGAAGGAGAAGGAGAAGGAGAAGGAGAAGGAGAAGGAGAAGGAGAAGGAGAAGGAGAAGGAGAAGGAGAAGGAGAAGGAGAAGGAGAAGGAGAAGGAGAAGGAGGAGAAGAGAACCACCTCAACAGAAGATGGCTTGAGAATTTAATTTGAAGTTGATACAACTGATCTGTTTAGTTTATTCTGTGTAACTAAATCAGGAATATAATAGATGTGATTGATCTTCACAAACCATGTCTCAACCAGCTCTAATCTAGACAGAGACAGTTACCATTCAGAGCAGCATCTGCAGCCTTCGCTGGGCCCAGGAACAGTTTGTTAGCTAGTAAGATGCCACTTATGTCTTTCATTTTGTGGAAAATACAAACAAAAAAACCCCAAACAAGCTAACCCAAAAAAATCCAACTAAAACACACACTGGAAATTTATAGCTGAAAGCAATTTTGCAGTAGTCTCAATGAAATACAAAGCAGATGCCTTCAAGAACAGAGCAGAGCTGACTAATTCCTCAGTGAAGCGGAAAACTTTAATCCTTATTTCAAAGACTGAACTGAGAGTAAATCTGTCTTTCCAAACTTGGTTTGTGCTTCTTTAATAAAGCAGTTGTCCAAAACATTTCATTTAGCTTTGTTTTCTTATAAACAATGCAAAACCTCCTTACTCATTGTTTCTCATAATCTCTTTAGCCTGTTGTTTGTGTTTGGAAATACTTGTTCTCAGTTTTGACTCCCAGCAGATATGTCTTTGGTATTTTTCTGAATGAATTATTATTTATTGCAATCTAGTTTTGGTATTCCAGTCTCAATTTCTTCTATAGCATTACTTGAGATTAGCAGGAGATCTGGGATTCACATAAATCCAGATGAAGCTTAAGTACAACTGGATGAGGACTTGAAAAGCACTGAGTCAATCTTTAAAGGAGCCAGCACAAATCAATGGATCCTTGTTATTAAAAAAGTTGCAGTTTCAGTCTCAGAGTTTCCACAATATGTAGACAGCATTCTGACACCAAGAGACATTTACAAATGTGTTCTTGGGCTTTGACAGAAAACAGGAAAACATCAGGAAACAGTTATTGAGAAAATTAGTTTAATTCTAAAAATTATATTTCCCAATACAGCAAACTGCTGCCTGTGTCATAATGGGTTGAGCTAGGAGAAACGTCAAAAAAGGGGAAAAAAAGTCATAGATCATTAATGAATTCAATACCTGCAAAAAATTCACTGATCCTGGTAATTAGAAACATCACCAAGCATAATAAAATAGACTATCATCAAACGAATCTTACATTTTAAAAAATATGCAAATTACAAAGGAATACTGTTAATGATATATAAAAGTTGCATAATAATTTAATGATTAACAAAGTGCCATATGAAATCTTGTCTTAGACACTTAAGTTATTCCCTTATTTATGTAATTGTTGTCTTCATTTCTTTCCACAATATTTACTTCCTTAGGCATTTTGCAAAGTTAGTAACAGAACTGTGAGGTTTTGGACTGTATGTGCACCTCTGTTGTTGAAAAATCCTATATGAAAAAGAGGTGTTGGCTTGACCTAGGACCTCTGAAAGGATCAAGATGAGCCATTTACAGCACTGAAACTGAGAAAAAAACCCCAAACAATTCATAGGAAGAGCCTTTTGCTTCACTTTGTAGATTCTTTTAAATATTTTTTCTCCCCCCAGACCTGGCATGATTTTGATCTGGAATCTTAGCACCTTCAGGATGACCTCATGAAAATGGTTCTTCAGATCTGGGCTCTGGGGTTGGATTCATTCCATCATACTTAATGCTGGGCAGATAATTTACAACCAACATCAATACAGAGTTACCTCCAGAGGAGTTGCATACCAAGAAATGATTTTACTTATTTTGGGGTATGAAGAATGTTCATCTTTCATTTTCTCCTTCCATGGCCAACAGTAGAAGAAAACTTAAAGGAGGTACAGAACTTTTCAGAAGCTGGAATTAAGTGGCAGATCCAGACATTAACACTCAACCAATTAGTGTGGGATTAAGCCATCTTAATGTCTTTTCTACTTTTATTTTAAGTCTTTTCTACTGAACTCAACACTGTACCTGATCTTTCCCTTTTATTAGAAAGAACTCAGAGAAGTTTTTATTAGAGAGATCTCAGAGAAGACCACTAAGGGAGGTCCAGAGTGCTTGATCCACCCTTGGAAACTGAGTGAGGATACTGGTGACCTTTTCAGGACTTTCCCAATCTTAATTTCTGTGAGACTGTATGGGATCAGTTGCTGGATCAGATTCTTCTACAATCAGTCTCTAAAAGTACCTCTTTTCTCTCCAGTGGCAAAACTGTTAAACTCAAACACAAATATTAACAACACATACATCTATATTTAATCTGGGAAATCCCACCAATTTGATTCAAATATAAAACACATATTGTGCAATTTAGTGTTGAATACTTGTAGTCCTGATAGTGTTCCTTGGTATCTCCTCTGTTCTAGCAAAGGAAGCCCTCCAAAGCCATTGCTATGCATATGATGTTTATTAGAAGTAAAATGTCTGTGATATCTGCTATTGAGTGATTATGTGAGAGGTTGAAGATCAACCTCAGAGTTAATAATTCAATGCACTTTTTCTGATTGTCTAAAGGCCAGATGTTTAAACAAGAAGATAATCAGAACTGAGTAAGTGGAAGGTTTGAGGAGAGAATGCTAATGTAGAACTGAAAATTGCACATTCTCCAGAATATGTCATGGTGGGCTTCTTCAGATTGCACCAGGAGACAGATTCCATGTATGTCCTCCAACAAAATGAAAAAAATCTAACAGTGAGAATAGTTACAGTCTGGCTTTGAACAAGCAGCTGTTAATAAACTCATGGGATCAAAGAAATTTATTTGAATGTCAAGGTAACATGAATTTAAAAAAACACTGAAGACCACGTTCTACTATATTGTTACAATGAAGCTGAATGGAGAGATGAGTGCAGCACATAATAATCAAAGCAATTCAAAGAATTAATCTTTGGAGAAGGCAAAAATTTTTTCATGTGTGTATGAAAAGGGTTTATTATACCCTTTACTCATAGTCTGGGGTCTTCCTGTTGAGTCCTCTGCTCCTGCTGTATCCCTGGTCTCCTGGCTTGTCCCACAGGTCCCTGTGGTGCCCTTTGTAATGCAAGGAGTTGGTGCCAGCCTGAGTCAGTCCCATTGCCTTGGGTTCCTACCAGCCTGCAGAGCTCACCCTGCAGCTTGCACACCCAGCCAAGCAGCAGGAGGTCATTCCATGGGGGAGATTGCTCACCCATGGACCACTGACTCATGGAACACTGACTCCATCAGCCCACCAACTCAAAAGAAGAGAAAGACTGAGCATGCAGGTAAATTAGCATGAGAAGTAAGAGAATCATTCAACCAATAGAGGGTAGGATACTAATTAATGAGAGAACTAGGTAAGTTGTAGCCAATGAACCAAGACTTCCTTGCTGGCTAAAATGTATATATGGTGCAAAGATTTGAGACTGCAAACTCTCTGTGGCTTTACTACCTAACACCTATCTTTGAAAATATAAAATAATCAAATACCTCAGCTCTACATGTGAAATTGGCTGTCTGCACACCAGGTGACAAATCCCACTTTTGGGGACAGCAACAGTGTTATGGTAAATGGGCCAATAGAAAATGGGTGGCCACTTCCACAGTTTCAGGTGGAGGACGTGTCTTAGGTTACAAATCCCAGCCATTTATAGGAACAATTTAATATTTAATATTTATAGGAACAATTTAATATTTCAACTTAATTCAAAAGAGATATAACTCATATTTCACTTCATTGCTGAGCCTGATGATATATTAACTTTACACTACAGGTTGGCAACTTGACATATGTTTTTTCTAATGTGCTCAAAGCCAAATGTCAGTGGTAAAATTCTGGCATCAAGTAAGGGCGAGGGTTTTGATTTGAATGTGGCAAAATTTCCCCTCTATTTCTGATCTGTGGACACTTCTCCCTCACTCTGGACATTTTTGATCCAGTTTTAAAGGTTGTGGAAGGACCTTCACCTAGGACTGGCTGTCTCAAGCCCTCAGACAGTGTCCTCTTGCAGTGCTTATGTGTCACAGCAGCAGCAATATAGTTGTCCAACAGCAAAATGATGTGACAAAATGAGTTTTTCACAGAGGCTGGATTTACAGATCACAGAGTATTTTCCTTTAGAGATATGAAAGATATAAACAGGATCAGAGCTTTCTTCCTGCAAGGATTTATGTATGTGGTATGCTTCATTTATCAGAGAGGGCTAATTGACATCAGACATTGTGTACATAAAGTTAAATATGTATATAAATACTATCAGCATGAGGGGGTTGAAAAGTGAAAGAAAGCCCTTAGGCTAGCAGTTAAATATAATCAAGTGGATGATTAAGAATTGTCATCTTGGCTCTGGTTCTTGGCTTGTGCACATTCCCAAGGTGCAGGAGCACGACTCTGCTCTGACACGCCGGCAGGGGAGAGATTCCAGCAGGAGCATTTCCCTGCACAACTGAGCTGGGCTGAGAGCAGCAGCATGCATGGTGAGGAGACCTTAACAACAAGCAGCACTTTGGAAAAGGTCAGGGGGGATGTGTTGCCAAACCTGAGCCATCCTGCTACAAACCCACTTCTCAAAGGTCGCTGCTGCAAGCGATTGGAGGGATTGTGCAGGGGATCAGGAGTGAGCTTCTATTTCAGCTCAGGGAGCTGCACAGATCTTGCTGGAGATGTTTGGGAGGTTTGGGAAGGTTTTGTTTGGGAAGGGTTTGGGAAAGGTCTTGTCACCCCCTTGAAAAATAAATAATGATTTTATCTCAACACTGCCTCCTTCCAGAAGGAGCAACACGCAATAGATTTGCTCAGCGGAAGTGATTACTGACATTACTCAGAAGCATTTACCTTAACACCATTTATCTTGACTAGCAGGATAATCTAAAAAGGGCACTTTCAGAAGTTTTTCTTTCTTAATAATTTTTTTTTGTTGCACCTCTGCACTCCTAAGTCTTAGAAATGGTATGCAAGCTAACAAACTTGAGTGTAAAACATATTGCAAACATTTTCAGTTTGTCTGAGTCTCCCTCATCTATATGGGTAAAACCAGGTAGGTTCAGAAAAGAGAGTAAGACAGAGAATTTTATGTGACAAGCTTTTTATATGGAATTTTATATGGAGGGGAGGGAGGACTGTGTTACTCAGTGGTTTGTTGATACCAAAATGTACATGCTGAAATAGAGGCTTTCTGTGATTTTCCATAAAAGGCCTGGAAGGATATAATCCCAATAAACAAATCTGACAGCACACTGGGTCTGGCAGCATGCTGAATAAACCTGAGTCATATGAGTTACAACAGTTCCTTCACCAGAAATACAGGAGTGCACTGGGAGAAAGGAAACAACAAACACAGATCTTGGCACCATCAGGGACTGCACACCAGACTGTGTCAGGATAACTCTCACAGCATATCTGTTAAAAAAAAAAAAAGTTTTGCAAAGGAGAGAGGATTAAAAAGAAATATTGCTCAGAACCACTTCTGATAGACATTGGGAATATCTACAAATATATCAATGCATATGTATTGAAATAGACCTTCCCAAGGTCTATTATGACTGGTTTTGATCTATTAATATATTAATGTATTTATTATAGTAGATCTTTGCAAGATCTCTGAGGAGTAGTTTTGAGCAATACTTCTTTTTAAATTTCCTCTCCTTTGAAAATGTTTTTTTTTAATTTTTTTTTTATTTTTAATAAGCTTAAATATTGGTCTAAACTGCACAACAGGAGCTGAAGCTCTAAAAATCACATCTGATTGAACTGTTTAGCTCTGGGGACCCCAAGAAGAACCTGGACCTGCTGGAGCAAGTCCAGAGGAGGCCATGGAGCTGCTCCAAGGGCTGGAGCCCCTCTGCTCTGGAGACAGGCTGGGAGAGCTGAGAGAGTGTTCATCCTGGAGAAGAGAAGGCTCTGGAGAGACCTGAGATCCCCTGGCAGTGCCTAAAGGGGCTGCAAGAGAACTGGAGAGGGACTCTGGGCAATGGGCTGGAGTGACAGGATAAGGGGGAATGGCTTCCCATTTAGGTTTAGATGGGATATTGGGAAGAAATTATTTTCTGTGAAGGTGGTGAGGCCTTGGCACAGATTGTCCAGAGCAGCTGTGGCTGTCCCATCCCTGGAAGTGTTCAAGGCCAGGTTGGATGGGGCTTGGAGCAACCTGGTCTAGTGGAAAATGCCCATGACAGGGGTGTGGAACTTGATGACCTCAAAGTTCCCTTCCAACCCAAATCATTCAGGGATTCTTTGATTCTGTGACTGTATGAACAAAAGGATGTGATGCTCTGAGCTTCAATGTGATCTTTTGGTTGAGGTTTCCACTCAGACTTGCCAGGATCACTTCTGTGACCAGACCTCCTTCCTCAAAGATGCAAAGTCATGAATGGCTGAGCACTTTCAAGACCCCAGAAAACAGAGGTCAGCACCCCAACTGTAGCTGGCTACAGCTGATACCAGATATCCCACAGTGTTCAGGCCCAAATAACTGTTGAAATAACTGCTGAAAATTGCAGATATAAGTGGAAACCTGCACTTTCTCATTGAGCTTAGAAAAAAACCTTGTTCTTGAAAGGTTCTGGAGAGGAGGATAAAAGTACCTTAAGTACAAGTTGATCAAAGTGTGCACCCTCCAGAAAGAGGTTGGGACTTTGCTAATGAATTGAAGGGAGCAGGATTTCCCCTTCCTTGAGCAGTGTCACAATGATAAAGGTCAAAAGATCTTGGTTCTAATCCTGATTTTTATTCCTTTTATTGAACAATTAATTTAATTCTGTGTTCTCAGCCTCTGTATTTCTCACTAACACGGGGCGTCAGATTTTCAGGGAAAGTTTTACTCTATGTATGAATAGTTCCTGGAGGCAAATGATGATTTGTTATAGAAATAGTGAATCAGTTCTTTCCTGGTGCATAACCTCTGCCTGTTTTGTGGGTTGGATTTTTCACCAAAAAGTGGCAAATTAAACTCTATTCCTTGAAGCGCAAATGCTGCCAATAATGCTCTATTCCTATCTCTTTTTTATGCTGGCCACAAAAATAGTAGGCTCAAATCTGAAATTAGAAGCCAAACTTATTCAAATTCAGGCTTTTTAGCTCTTGTGCTCTGGTTTGGATAAATTACAAAGACTCCATAACAGAAAGCTGGGGTCTTATTAACCAAAATAGTCCAGCAGTTATTGATTACAGGCTGTGATGAATGAACAGGGATTAAATCCCTTTGTTTGTGACTTTGGACCAGTTAGTTCTGGTCAGACCTAAAGAGGTTCTAAAAACCCAAGTCCATTTTGCTTCAGATGACTTCTAATCCTGACTCCTTTTTGTGCATATGGTACATAGTCCCACCTCTCTTTACATAAAATAACAACTGTCTCCTTAATCCATTGCTCTGTTGTACTGTCCTAGGGAGTGATGACAATCATAAAATTACAGAATCATAGAATGGTTTGGGTTGGAAGGGACCTTAAAGCTCATCTCATCGTAACCCCCATTCTCTGTCTTTCTGCACCACTGGAGGAGAGGGAGAATTAAGGGAGGAGGGAGGGGTGGAGGGAAGGTGTTTTTAAGGTTTATTTTACTTCTCATTTTCTTGCTCTGATTCTGTTGGTAATAAAATCAATCAATATCCCCAAGTTCAGTCTGTTTTGCTCGTGATGGTGTTCAGTGAGTGATCTCTCCCTTATCTCAACTCATTTCCTATATTTTCTCTCCCCTCTCCAGTTGTAGAGGGGAGTAATAGAGCAGGTCTTGTGGGTACCTGGTATCCATCCAGAGTCAACCCAGCACCCATGCACACTTCCACTAGACCAGGTTGCTCCAAGCCTCATCCAACCTGGCCTTGAACACTTACAGGGATGGGATGTTTTGTTCAACACAATAGTAAAGATTGTCTGCATATTCACAAAACTTTGCCCTCTTCTTTTTTGGTGTTTTCTGGTATAGTATTTAGTGTATGTGTATATATATATATATGTATATATTTTCTTGTCACAGAAGAGGCATTATGTATTATATACATAAATATATATAAATATAAAATTTATACATAATAAAAATATATAAATATATAATATATATATTATATATTTATATATTTTATATATTAAAATATTAATATTTTAATATATTAATATATATTAATATATATATAAAATATATATTTTATATTTATAAAATGATAATATATATAATATATAATATATAATTAAAAATATATATATAAATATAAAATATATACATATATATATATATATGTATATATTTTCTTGTCACAGAAGAAACTAACAGCATGGGTGATCTTTCATGCTTCATTAGGCACTACAAAGCAATGACATTTTAAAAAAATAATTTTAATTAGTCACAGCTTCGATATTTCTGAGTTAGCCATAGTTATCTTTGGCTGGTTGCAAGTGTTAGTATGAGCTATCTTAATATTTGAAAAGTGACTAAGAAGCCCTGCTGGTCATCTTTGAACTTTGACAGAGTTCAGAGGGCCAGTACTGTCTCCTCAGAAAGCATTGGTGGGCTTTACATTGCTCATTTTCTAGGAAAGAAAAGTTGTGGATGAGCAGAGGAGCAACACAGGTCTTCAGAATCAGCAGTGGGTTATCTTTCCATGGGACCCAAAGCACCACATCAAGTGGGATCAGATATGAAATCAGATAATGCCTTTTCTGTACATAGTAGTTTCCTGCAACTCCAAGCTATAAATGCATTCTTTAAGGGTTCAATGGCAAAAGATCACCCACAGCTCCCCAACTTGGAATATCTCAATCCTCTGGCACCTCAAAACTTTCTAATAGGAGAGGTACAAAATAAAAAGCACTCTCAGTGACCAGGATGGAACAAGTTCCCCATAAAGAACCCTCCCAAACAGTCCAACTATAACACATTTCTGACCTCCCACCTCTAAAATAAGTACAGAACACTAAAACCTCCCAATGATACTTCCAAGACAAAACAGCCCACTCTATCTCCTTATTCTCTAGAGAGAGTGAGAGAACAAACACATGATACATTAGTCATAGGCTCCAAGATCAGAGGGGACCAAGATCATCTTGTCTGACTTATTGTGTAAGAGGTCATTAGGATTTTGGCAGTTAATTCAGGCTCAAAATGGAGAAAAATATCCTGTAGTGATTTGGAGAGTTATTAGCAATGAAATTTCAGTCACATTCTCTGTTCTAAGCTGCTCCAATGACTTGTTACACATCTAGATCCAATCTCCATCCTCTAGGTCTCATTCCACTATTTTCTCCTAATTCTCCTGTCATCTTCCATAGAACTCTAAGAATCTGATCAAGACACTTTTTTCTCCTAGCTATGACAGCTACACAGTCTCAGTGCTTCGTGACTTTTGCTACAAGGCAAATTTTTAACACCTTAATTATCCTTGGTTCTTTTGCCTGAGTGTTTCCAAACTTGGTTGTTGTGTTTAGTTTCCTACTAATGCATTCTGAGATATCATGGGATGGTTATGTTCATCTAAGCAGAAACTTCACAAGTCTCTTCTAGCCATGGTACTTTCCATGATCTTCTTCATCATGTAAGTGTGCCTTTGAGTTTTGATACTGCATGATTTTATGTTCTCTTGTGGTATGAATTTCCCCCTTTATCCTTTGCCTTTTTTGCAGTGTTTTTGTAAACTGTGAATAACTGATCATGGGCTTCAGGGACATCAAGGCTCTGCTAGGATTATCAAACTGCAAATGGTCAAGATATCTTTCCCAAGACCTGGTATTCCCTAAAAAAATTAGTAGGGAATGATAACTGAAATAGCAGAATATTCAAAGCCTTGCTTTGACTAAGCTTAGTCATTTATGAATATTGTCTCTAGAAACTGAAGCTGTTCTTCATATGCAGATGGAAGTTCTTTGCTTCACTTTGTGTTACATGGAACATCAGTGTTGTCTGTGGTGGTGTTCACAGGGGTCCCAGGATGAGGGAAGAGACAAGAATCTTGACTCCATGTTTCAGAAGGCTGATTTATTATTTTATGATATATATTTTATTAAAAGAAAATGATATATTAAAACTATACTAAAAGAATAGAAGAAAGGATTTCATCAGAAGGCTTGAAAGGAAAGGAAAAGAATAGAATAGAAAAGAATGATAATAAAATCCTGTGACTGACCAGAGAGTCCGAGACAGCTGGACTGTGATTGGTCATTGATTAAAAACAACCACATGAGACCAATCAAAGATGCACCTGTTGCATTCCACAGCAGCAGATAATTATTGTTTACATTTCATTTCTGAGGCCTCTCAGCTTCTCAGGAGAAAAAGTCCTAGTACAAGGATTTTTCATAAAATATTCTGTGACAGTTGCCTACTATCATTACCTTTTCACATCAAGTTGCATCAAGAGTGCCTCATTTCAGTCCTGGATAGATCAACACTTGAAACATGACAGGTTTCATTCTCTGGGGAAAAGAAGTTTGTTCGCAGTGCCCTCTTTGCACAAGGGTTGTCCTTGGGTCTGTAGTTTCCCTTTCCCACAGGGAAGACACTTTGGCTCTTCTGCTGGCTATGCAGAGATGTTTGGGACAATACAGTGCTGCTCCTTCATGCCCTGCTCATGCTGGATCCTTCCTCATTTGCACAGATGTTTCCATCAGATGAGCTGATCTGATGTTTGGCATGAACCTGAGGTTGTCTAAACGGAATTTGTCTTCCATGAGAGGATGTTCCCTAAGGATGTGTGTTCCCAGGGGCACAGGTTTCATGGGATGCTACTGCAGGCTCATGAGCAATCTCCTTGGACCTCTGGGCCCCAGTTGTAACCTTTGTCCACCCTGCCCCATTTGAGCACAGAAACCTAGCACCAGCAGTGGGAGGAGCAGCATTTTGTGAGTAACTCTCTCATCCAGGCCCTTGGCTGCTTGGCAGCAGAAGCCAGGTCTTCTCCAGCATTACTGAGGTCCCAGATCAACCTCCCTCCTTTTTCAAGTATCAACCACTCCACCCAAAGCAAAACAGAGACCTTTCCTTCTGCTGTGGGACCTAGCTCAGCTGCTCCAAACACATGGTTTTATCATCCTTCAGCCTCCTTCAAGGAGTTTATCAAGTTCAGCTGGCACGAAGCAAGCCATTAACACTTACATTTATTAAAAGCAAGAAGAAAAAAAAAGTATGACAAATGCAGGAGTCTCATATTCCCCACAAGCTCATTTCCAGCAAATGCTGTCCACAGATTTTTCTCCAAGTTATTACAAGCAACACTATTTTCTCTGATCCCAAGTCATTAGAGATTTCTATGTGAGTTGGCTTACCACAAAGCCCTCTTGCACACACATAGCTTTTACCTCAAAATCAACCCACTGATTGGGTCTTTGGAGAGAAAACTAACACAGCCCTTTCATGTGAGAATGTCCCAGAAAAAAGACTTTCATACTCTGAGTGTGGGGTCTGATCCAGCAAGGAAACAGAACAGACCCCAAATTACCAACCTCCCTGAAACAATTTTTTTTTAAAAAGGAAAAAACACCCCAAGGCGAAAAAACTGCTTAATTTACTTAATTTGAGAACAATGTCATAGCTTTCAGAAAAGGATGTACTTTGTTGAAAATTAGAACTCAGCTCTTGGCATCCTTCAGTGGCTATAAATTACTTAACTGAAGATCTTATACACATGTGTATAAATAATGTAAATAATGTAGGCAGACAGCAGAGTTGTGATAAAAAATTAAAGGCTGTTCCCAGCTGAAAAAAGATATGTATGCAGGGAGGTTGAATCACAGCTCCAAGGCTGCACTGTGTGAATTGCTACTCTGAGCCAAAGTGGAAGCAGTGTTTTTGTATTTGGAAACCAGACTTTGTAGAACTTGATGCAGAATATTTAATTCTTTTTGGCTTTATTTCATGATTTTTCTCATTACAAGGAAAGAAGAAATATTCAGGTCAAATTTTACTTTCATTTATATCACTTCAACCCCAAGGAGTCTGCAGAACCCTCCAGAAGCTCCTCCATAGGCTTGTCAGGAATGGGAATGTTGAGCATAAGTGACTCATCTGCCTCTTCAGTTCCTTGAAATCCCAGATGTGGTGCCTGATGCAAGAGGAAGCCCTTTGTGTCGTGCTCCTTCTTGGAACTGCTTGTCTTTGCTATCACAGCTCCCATACTTGTGGGGCAGTGAGTTCTGTGGAGCTCATGCTCATAAAATACCTTCTGTTAGACCATGGATTTCTTTGGCAATGCTGGGAATTGAGGCTTCTTCAGGATTTCACCTTTGCCCAATTTTTTTGGTTAATATTTTATTAGTTATGTTAAGCAACTGTTGAAAGCTACTGGGTGACATCTGCTTTGCTTGAAATACCTTGTCTCTGCCAACCCATCCAAGAGGACTGGACTAGCTGGATTCAGGAAAGGACAGATACCTGCTCAGGGTCTGGTGATGCCATCCATGCATGACTTTGTGCCCAGTCACACTATTAAAATGCAGTTTGATTCATAGATTATAAGACCAGAATGGACCAATTTGATTTTTCTACCTGACTGCCTTCATCATGCAGGGAACAGGCTCCTCTGGGCAAGCTTCTATTTGCACAAAAGAGTACTTATAAGAAAAACATTCAATTTTGATTTAATTATGGCCCTGATTAAATGTTACAACAGATAGATTTTTTCCTGTTTTTTTCCCCTGCATGCTGCTACTAATGTGTATTTAATTAGTTCTACACTGATTAGGAAAGAAAGGTTTAATAAGGAACCTAAGGAATGTTTAAGTCTAAGATTATAATTTGCAGTTTTTTACTTCTGGGGAAAAAACATGCAGCTAATTAATGATCTAGGCTGAAGTGTTCATCCCTTTTGAAACACTAGAGAATTCCAACATTCAGAAGTGAGGACCCACTGTTCTGTACTATCCTTGAGTTTTTGGTGACCTTCCTCCAGGACTGGTAGTGAAGATCAGGATGAGTTCACAATTCTTTCCTGATGAACATGATCCTAACATAAGATGCTTGGCTTGCATCTTAGCAGATATTCCCAGAAATATTTCATATCTCCCATACATTTGTCTGTCCTAGCAGCCACTTTTTGTTCAGCTGGTGTATTTTGAAGTCAGGAGGATGGGGGAACTGGGGGGGGGTTCATGCTGTTTTTATTAGCTTCAAACATTTCCGTAGTACCTTATATCATCTGTGTCATCTGGAGGCAAACAGACTATAATTCTAACTACCATGAAAGAGTAAAAATAACAAATAAATCTGCTGCAATGAAGTTCAAAAATCAGTGGTAGGTTCTCCCTTTGAAAGGATGGAGCTCTCAGGGATGGTGATGGAAAAATAAGCTGCTCAGAAGAGCTTGAGGGGGTGTGATGTCCTTGGTCAAAGCAGATATTGAGTCTCCATTTTTACAAGACTAAACGACTGAATGATTCCAGGCAGGACTCTTGTGATACTGTCTCTTCATCATTACCTTCATCTCCTGCTCTACAGCTTCCTGTTGAAACTGTCTGGCAAATTCTGCCAAAATTTGGGATTAGTTTGAGGATTAGCAAAATAATTTTGCCTGGTGCTTAAAATTATCAATAATATCAGTTTTCCCACTTCAGTTCTTGCAATGTATAATTACAGAATCATAGAATACCAGCCCTTCCTGGTTTGGAAGGGACCTTAAAGCTCATCCAGTTCCACCCTCTGCCATGGGCAGGGACACCTTCCACTAGCCCAGGTTGCTCCAAGCCCCATCCAGCCTGGCCTTGGACACTTCCAGGGATGGGGCAGCCACAGCTTCTCTGGGCAGCCTGTGCCAGGGCCTCACCACCCTCACAGTGCTTAGTGCCCAACCCATGGCTTGCCAGTAGGACCTGAGCTCAGGACTCCAGCTCTTGTTTCCAGCATTAGGTCTGAGGGATAGCTCTTACACTCTCCTACAGACCACCAAGAGCCCCATTTAACATTGAACATTTCAGCAAATGATATAACATACCCTATTATATTTGCTGACTCAGTAGTGTCTTCTCACTCCAAAATATGCTTATTTATCTGTCTCATTTGTAAGCTTTTTGAGAGAAATATTGTCACTCCTCACATCTTTCCACGGTTTCTTGTGTAGCAGGATCCCATTTCTGTGCATTTCTGTACAAGGTCACACACACACATCAAAGGGAACACGACCCTCTGTCCTGTATGCCACCTAAAGACTGTAAAAAAACCAGGAAAAACAGGTGCCAGTGAGAAATTTAGAGCAAGGAGACTGCATGTGAAGAGTTTACAATAAAGCCTACAAAAATGGTTTTGAAAGCAATACCTTGCTTTGGAGACTTTTTATCTGTTCTTTGAACTGTTGAGCCAAGTCAAGTGTATTTTCCTTTCACATTCCATGCTCTCTGGGAATTATTGGGATTTTCTGTCAGACTCAAGACTACTTCATCTTCATTTTCCGAAGAACAAATATTTTTATGTGAATTGTGGTTATCCAACAATGATACTCTAAAAGCTCCTTTGAAAGAAAAACGAAAGAAATCATCTCTTCACCAGACTAGTCTCTGCACTTATCTATCAGAGCTCATTAGCCTGGAAACCCTTCACCTGCACAGCCTTGCCAGGGATGCTCCCAGCAGGCATTTTTGGGGCAAAGTTCCCAGCAGAGGACTATTGCTGTGAGAGAAAAAGAAAGTACTCTTGTATTTATTGCTACTATCACATCCTTCTCTAGTTTCAGTTTTAAGTTGTTTTAAAATTTCTCAGTTCCCTGGGAATTTTTTTTTAACATGGTGAAAAGTGGTTACACCATTAGGTTTTGAGAAATTAGAAAAGAAAGCTTTCAAAATTTAGATGCCAAATTCCACCAAAGGACTAAGCATCTTTTTGTTACTTCTGGCACTAGAGCAATGCCCAACCCCTTCAATTAGCTCCTTGTTAACCCTAAAGATCCCTAAAATCCCAGTTGTCTGTGTGCCCGGTAGTGGCAATCCATAGCAGCCTATGATACTCTCCTGGTGGTAAGAAAAGGACTGCTTAAGTTTTGGCATCAACCTTTTAATACCCAGTTGACTCCTAAAATCCAATGGAGCTCATAAACCAAATGTTTTACTGTCTCCTCTTGAGCATCTGCTCTGGTAAATGCATCCAGATGTTGCCCTGCCCCACAAAACAGCAGCAGGAGTGTACTGGCACACTCTTTAGCAATACTGCAAGGGCTCTCTGATTTTGGAGGGGTTTTATCTTCCAGTCACCTGAGAGAGAGGAGAAACTTGGATCCAGCAAGTCGTGTCTTCCATGAATGCTTTAAGGTCACCTTGAGTTAAATGGGAGAAACTTTACTCTTTCAGCATCCTGTATCAGAAAGGATTTGGGTAGCACAAGAGGAAACCTGCTGAATCCTGAGAAGGACCTTCCACCAGGTCAGCACTGGTGGGGCTGGTTCTCTTCAGAGCCTGAAGACAAAGCCCAGCCCTCCCATTATATTTTCTGGTTTTTATTATAGGTAGCTGCTCAGCAACATAAGCCTTGTCCTTGATGCACTTCTTATGGCAAATCCAGACTGAGCTGCCCAGGAGAGGTTAGGCATCTGAATGACCTCTACACTGAATAATCCTCTGTAAATCTGACCCTGAAGAAGATGAAGACTGCTTTCTGCTGAAATTAAAACAGCATCCAGAACACAGAATCACAGAATATGCTGAGTTGGAAGGGACTCATCAGGATTATCGAGTCCAGCTCCTGGCCCTGCACAGGACACCCCAACAATCCCAACTTGTGTTTCAGAGCATTGTCCAAATACTTCTTGAGCTCTGTCAGGCTGGATGCTGTGACCACTGCCCTGGGAGTCTGTTCCAGTGCTCAAACACACTCTGGGAGGAGAACCTTCTCTAATATCCAGCCTGAACCTCTTCTGATAGAACTTCATGCCATTCCCTTAGGACTGTCACTGGTCACCAGGGAGCAGAGATCAGTGTCTGCCCTTCCTCTTCACCTCATAAGAAAGTTGTAGCTGCCATGAGGTCTCCCCAGGTCTCCCCTTCTGCAGACTGAACAGACTAAATGCTCACAGTCACCTCTCATAAGGTTTCCCCCCTCCAGACCCTTCCCCATCCTCATGACCCTTCTCTGGATGCTCTCCAATGGCTGAATGCCATTTTTTAAACCAAGGTGCCCAAAGCTGCCCCAGCACTCGAGGTGAGGCTGCCCCAGTGCAGAGCAGAGAGGACAATGTCCCCTCCTGCCTGGCTGGCCATGCTGTCCCTGATGCCCCCAGGACATGGGTGTCCCTCCTGGCTGCCAGGGCACTGCTGACTCCTGTTCACCTGGCCATGGACCAGGAGCCCCAGGTCCCTTTCTACAGCTGCTCCCCAGCCTCCTGTTCCCCAGCCCATGCACACAGCCAGGGCTGCCCTGTCCCAGAGCAGAATCTGGCTCTTGCCCTCGTTAAACCTCACATGGTTGGTGACTCTCCAAGTCTCCAGCTGGTCCAGGTCTCTCTGCAGGGCCTCTCTGCCCTTGAGGGAGCTGACAACTCCTCCCAATTTAGTGTCATGGCAAACTTAGGGTGTGTTCCATGGAGTGCTGTGTCCAGGCTGCTGATGAAGGTGGTGAGGAGCACAGGGCTCAGGGTGCAGCCCTGCAGAACCCCACTGGGCACCAGTGCCAGCCTGATGTCCCCCAGTCACTGTCACCATTTGCTCCTGACCCATGACCCAGCTGCTCTCCCCCATGTGATGTGTTTACCCAGCTGTGGGCTGGACATTTTGTTCAGAAGGATCCTGGGAGAGCCTGTCAAAAGCTTTGGTGAAGTCCAAGAGGATTACATCTACTGCCTTTCCTAGATCACCCTGTCATACAAAGAAATCAGTTTTGACAAGCAGGACTTTCCCCTCATGGAGCTGTGCTGGCTGTGTCTCATGACTCTGTTTTTCTCCAGGTGTTTTTCAGTACTTCCCAGAATAATCTTTTCCATGGTTTTACTGGGGACTGAAGTGAAACTGATAACACACTGCTTATTTAATCCTTGCTCTGTGCATCCTAACAATGCATTCAGTTTTCTGAAAGCCAGGCTGACATTTTCTTTTGGGCCTCATCCCATTTATGCTGTTTCCTCTGCAAAGTTCCATGAACAATCCTTTGCTTCCTTTTATATTCACATCCTTCACATCTCAGCTGACTCCTATCCTGTAGTCCTTCTTGGTCATCTCTGTGCCAAGTTTTACATATAAATTCCTTTAATCCTTTCTCACACATCCCTAGCTATCCAGGAGGATGGTTCTCAGAAATGAATGACATGCTCATGTGGAGACCCACCACAGCTTGAAGCAGACCCACAATTGCAGCTTGGGAAAGGGGTGCAAGAAAAGCTCTGCCTAAATTGTCTTCATCCACTCCCACCCTGGACCATATGAAGCATGAAAGGCACCTGAAAAGTCTTCTTCCAGCCATGTTTCAGAGGCTGGGACAGACTGAGATCTTCTGTACAAGCATCTGTTGAAGTTTCAAGCAGATTTTAGAGCTATTTCATAACAGCAGTGGCATAAAGGCTGTATCTCTGCTTTCAGGTAGGGTAGTTAGTGATTGGAATTGTTTAAAGCAAAGTAGGTCCTTTAGCTAGGGCAGAAAAAGAGTGAGAGAACTAATGGGGAATCACAATATGGTCCTCAGAGAGGAGAGGACATGACTCACTGCTGAATTAATGCATTTGAACTTTGCATTGACTGGGGCTTAAGTCAGAAAGGGTGAGATTCAGCTGACCTAATGCAGATATATAAGTTATCAACTGACCTGATGATACTCAGAACTCCTGAGGATGCCTCCACTTCATAAACATCAAAATAAGGGGAATTAATTTCACCTGAAGTGCTGCAGCTACATCAGAAGACGAATGAGACAGTGGTGTATTTCTGAAGAGCAGTTTGATAACAATTGATAACCAAAGAGCAGAATTCCGACATTAAACAAGAACTGTAAACACCCCCTTAAATAAAAACCCAACTCTTGGTTCACTTTGACTAACAAGGTCTTGTAACTGGTTATTGGAGGTTTATGAGAGTGAGACTGGGAATTTGGAAACAAACTGTGACATTTATTGAGTTGAAAATTACCACTGAAACTGTATTTTGGGGCTGTGGTACTCCTATTTAAGTTGTTTGCAACCAAGGAATTTAAATGATACCATATGAAGCACATGTGTAAAAAACCCCCCTGGTAACAAAACCAGAAGCAGAGACCAGTACAGACCAGACTGAACAGCACAAAACAAACCAAAAATCCAGCAGCAGCTCCAAATGAATTATGACTGTAATGAGATTATGAGTTTGGTTATGAGACTGATGGAAATTAAATTTTATTTTAAAAATGAGGACATCAAAGTGATTAAAATGGAGTTAAATTTCAGAACTGGAGCAACAAGATGAGAAATTGGAAACTTGTACCACAGAGCAAAAGAATTTCAGTGAAACTTTTCTTTAAAATAATGGAGTATTTGAAATTTAAACTACTCAAAGAACAATAGTTCAACCAATCAAGGATCAATTTATAATGATGATATTTGATATAAATGCAGGTTATTATTAGAAATAGCTAAATCCTCTTTTGGCAAAATTTTGATAGATGCCTCCATATTTTCTGCAACTCTGGATGAGTTAAATTAATGTCTTCCTAAGACTCAGACAGTGAACATCTGGTTTGCATCACTAAGAGCTGAAGTGTGTGTTTGCATGTGTACAAAATAACTTCATTGCTGACCTCCCCCCTCATGGCTTGTCTTCTCTCTCTGCTTTGAGGCCAGAAGAAAAAAAAAAAGGGAAAAAACCAAACACATGCCCTGTGATCTCAACCCTTCAGTGAAACAAGACCTCAGCTTCTCACAGGTTTCCTCTGAAAAACATCTAATAGAAGCATCAAGGAGGAAAAATGAGATGGTCATTGAATTAGTCATAGCTGTGCATTTTTCATCCCCAAAAGACGTCAAATTCAGACTGCATTTTCCAGCTGAAAATTTGTTTCAGACAGTTAAAAATTCTTATCTGAACTGAGATTGTTGCTTTCTCCCAGACTGTCCAGCTGCATCCAGCTCTGCTGGTCTGAGAGGTCCCCAGGCTGGCTGGGCTGTGTCCTAGCAGAGCCCCTTTGCTTCAGATGTTTATCTGCTTTATCAGGAAGAGAGCCTGTGAACTTAGAGCTCAGAGAAAAAAAGCCTTCAGAACTCAGAAACTTTGGACGTGGCAGACAATAAAAATGAGGAAAGGAAATAAAATCAGAAGACAGACCTTTAAATAAACACTGGCAAAGATATTTTGCTGGTGGCACATATGGCACTTGTATTTATATGTGCATGTATATCACTTATACTTTATATTGCTGATTGTGAATTCAATTTATACAGTATTTTGGACAAATCACAACTCTCTTGCAGGCATAACTTTTTCCCAGGCCTGGTCTAATGCTGGATTCTTTACCCAGGCAGCTTTATTGAAAATGCTGTCTTCATAACAGAGTGTTAACTCAGCCAAGAGGCACAGCTTCAGAGAACTAGAGGAATGGCACACAAAATCCCAAAGTCCTGACACCAATTAGTGTCTCATTTATTATTCTCTGAGAAATTAACTGAAGAAAATGGAAGGGAAAAATCACCTGCATTTTGCTTTTCTCTTTGCTTTGGCTGCTCCGTGGTAGGTGAGGCTCAAGGTTGGGACAGTGTGAATACTGAGATCTGCTTTCCAAATGTCAGCTAATGACCATGGATACATGTAAAACATGCCACAATTTCTCCTGCAGAACCTATGATCTTCCCTTAAATCCCAGACCCACCTTTCTATCTCTCTGGGCCAAGGATTTCAAATGCCCAGTGCCAAGCATGAGGAATCTTTGCCTTGAAGGTGACTGCCAGGCTTTCCCTGTGGACAATGTCTCTGTCCACAAGGTGATTAACGCTTGTGGCATCTGAAATTATCTGAAATTAGTCCCTGCAGGGACTCTCACACACTCCTGGGACCAGCAGTCAGCTGCAGGAATAAAGTAACCTCACCATCTGCCTGCTCAGAGGTAGGTGCCATTTAGATAATTGCATTGGAGAAGAAAGGGCATTTCTAAGGACAATCCTGAAGTAGTACTTCATTTTTTTTCAACAGTGTTCATTCATAATTGATTCCTTTGGCAGTATTAGTACATAAAATCCAGCAGATAACCAGATTTGGTTTAGCTTTCAGTTCTGTGGAGATACATATGTTTCCAATTCATCTGCCTCAAACATTAGAATATTATTCTGAATATGTGTCCTGGTATGCACAGTTATCAGTCTTGCCTCTTCTGCCACGCCCATGGGGTGATCAACTAACCCCACAGGAATATGCAGCAGAAGAGTGAAGGGAACAAAATGTTATTTCTGAGCAAGAGGATACCTTTCTCCTAAAGGAGTCCCACTGAAACCTGGAAGAGTAATGCATGTCTCTGGCCTGGAGACCATCAGATACTGAAAAAAATAATATGTCAAAATTAACATCTTAATTTTCCTCCTCTTCTGACCTGGACAATGGCAACAATAAGGATTTTTAGAGGCAAAAAGCTATCAGACAACTAGCTATCTGCCAATTGCTGGGAATGAGTAGCACTGCTGTCCTGCTCAGTGATCCTGTCTCAGGAGCTGGCTCAGCTCCTGGCACAATGAGATAAGCAAAGCAGAACTGGAACTTTTACAACCAACAAACAGACTGGTATTAACCAATCCATAGACAGATGCCTTAAAGCAGATCCACCCAGGTGATCCTTTAACAAGCCCAAAAGTCAGGTAGGCAAACAAATATGATACCACAGCTTCCTCACAATACCCAGGTGATATTTCCCCTCCCTTACAAAATGTTTTATTTGAAATGAATGTTGGATGAAACCTCCAATCTTTGTAGGTGACAGACTGAGGATCTGGCAGAACTTTCCTTAGTGTGGGTGAAGTCCTGCTGCCGGCAGTTTTGTTGTTACCAGTGCTGTTTGCTTTTGATTTGTGAGATAAAGCTGATTTCTCCTCCAGAGCATCAGCCTCTGATGACATTTATCTGCAGTTGCTGATGCTAAACTGACAGCTCACTCCACAAACCCGTTCTAAACAAGGTTGTAAAGGGAGGAAACGACCTTCACTGATTTTGAACTATTTTCTCTTGACTAGCCTAACCTTTCTCAATCCAGTATTTGAGTATTATTATTTTTTTCTTTAACTCAGCTTGAATCCTAGGAATTTCTAAAGGCTTCACTGTTTGAGATGTTTTAGGTAAGAATTACTAAATTTTTTTCTGTATCCCTGTATGAGGTCATATTGTCCCCATTTGAGGTTGCTTAAATACATACAGGCAGAGGCTGTGGTTGGTTTGAAGTTGTCCCACTCACCCCTGTGGGTTTTGGATTAAAAAATCCCCCCAGTAAAGTTTATCAAAACTCTCAAGGTCCACAGTTTTTCAGGCAACAAGCAGCTATGTTTGAGTTTGCAGCCACTCCCTCTGCTCGAATTACAGTGATGTGATTTTGATAGTCATAGTCACAACAAATGTCTGGGAAAGCTTTTAGAATCTTTAGCATCTGGGTTTTTGCAGGACACAGCTCCCTGCACTTTGGTGAGGAGGGGAGTCTTTATGTTGTGTTCATCCTTCAGCTACCTAAAAATATTGTGAGACATTCAGAATCTGGTTAAACACACATTCCCTTTGATGACCACTGTGAGGGGAAAAAGTCCCATACTTTTCCCCTATTCAGCCTATCTAAAAAAGCTGGTTGGTGTTGTTATTTTGATCATATGTCCCACCTGTGCTGCTCCCTGTGTGCTCTTGCACAGCAAATTGTGATGCTGAAAGGGGTCTGTTGGTTTGGGTTACCTTCAGATTTTTTACCATTGTTATTGTTGTCTTGTTTAGAGGACAATCTTTTCCAAAAAACAAAAGATGCAGCAACTACCATCAGGCTCTGTGCTGGTACAAAAATGCTGTATGCCACATCAGTTCTTTTCCTTTCACTTGCAGTAAATATGCTGTCCTAAAGTAAGCTTAAGCACTCCTTCTAGCTCAAAGGGGACACTGCTGCTTCGTCACCTCCATGGTAGCACCCTTTATGTGTATGGAGTAGTCTAAGGTAGAAGAATGCCACACTAAATAGAAAGTAATTCCAAATTTCTAAACAAAGATAATGTAAAGGAGATGTCTCATATTTCTCCAGAGGTTTTCAGGATAAGCTCCTGGCTTGTAAGCACACAAAGGGGCTAACATAGACCACTTGAGCTTACAAGGAAAATTCCTGTTAATCCCAGTGTTTCCCCAAAGGACTGAGTAGGTCTCTAGGAAACAAACACCAATAAACTAGACAGACAGACAGCACCACCTTTTACTCATTCCTCCCAAGAACCCACCCTGGTGTGTACATGCTGCAAGAGCCCTTTCACTTTTCAGCTGTGGCCAACAGAGCTGCCAACAGCTTCTCTATTTTTGTCACAGACTCAACATTGCTCATTCCCATATATGAACATTTGTGTGCAATCACTAATATGCTCTCCAAGGAGTGCACACTGTGAATCAATAGACAGCTTGACAAGAAGTCCAGCCCATCAAGACTGCCAAGTCTAGAGCATGACCCACCAATACATTATCTTCTTTGATACTTTTTCTCCAATTAATCTTCAATTGTATCACCCAGTTTTTGTCTCTAAAGACATGACACTTATGCATGTCTTATAATATTCTGCCAGGGATAAAGAATTATTTCCTTTCCTACACGTGTTGAGTCCAGCAGGGCAGGCTAACCACACCAGGATGAGTTTATTGAAGCCTAGTTCAAGAAACCATGTAAGAGTTTGAATTGTCTAGGAACAGTACTTACTAATACATGTGTGAGAAAGGAGGTTCTGGTACTCTGAGCACAGGAGCTCCCATGTGAGCATTCCTATTCTCCTGGGGCACAGCAATGAGCCTCCCTTTGCCACACTGTACTAACAGGACTTAAAATTTTCTCTGTACCACACTTGTGCTGGGAGGGTGACCATGTGAGTCATCAGAAGGGAATGAGATGAGATGATGACACACACAATTTGATATGCAGGGAAATAATCACTAAATCACATCAGTACTTTGTGCCATTGTAGCTGTGGACATTAACAGGACATCAGGTCTTAAAGCCTCTGTCTCTGTGTATCAATGCACTCCTAAATAAATGTTTCCTACAGACTGTACTGAAGAAACTTAAGCCTTCAAATCTGGCTTGCCCATCTTTGTTCAATTTTCCTCTAGTCTTCTGGCTCTGTTGAGGTTTGAAGTTAATCCAGGAGAAAAACCAGTCATGCAGAGTTCTGACACTGGTTCAAAAAGCTCTGTGCCTTCAAACACCTCCCAGTGGTCTGATCTACCACCCAGAGCAATTGAAACCTTTGTTTTCACTCTCCTTGTGGGATCAGCACAGACTGAATGGAAAAACACACAGAATCACAGAATCATTTAGGTTAGAAAAGACCCTTATGATCTTCCAGTCCAACCCTAAAACCAACACTGCTAATTTGGGTTGGAAGGGACCTTCCAGTTCCACCCCCTGCCTTGGGTAGGGACACTTTCCACTAGACCAGGTTGCTCCAAGAGCCATCCAGCCTGCCCTAGGGTGCTGCCAGGGATGGAGCAGACTCAGCTTCTCTAGACAACCTGTGCCAGGGTCTCACCACCCTCACAGGGAAGAGTTTCAGCCCAATATCCCATTTAGCCTTGCTGTCTGGCAGGGTGAAGCCATTCCCCCTTGTCTTGTCCCTCCAGGCCTCTGTCCAGAGTCCCTCTCCAGCTCCTGCAGCCCCTTTAGGCACTGGCAGGGGCAGTGAGGTTTTCCTAAAGCCTTCTCTTCTCCAGGCTGAACACCCCCAGCTCTCCCAGCCTGTCTCCAGAGCAGAGGGGCTCCAGCCCTTGGAGTATCCTTGTGGCCTCCTCTGGACTCACTTTAGCAGCTCCATGTCCTTCTGATGTTGTGGACCCCAGAGTGGGGGGCAGTGGGGTCTCACCTGAGCAGGGCAGAGGGGCAGAATCCCCTCCCCTGTGTTGCTGGTCATGCTGCTTTTGGTGCAGCCCAGAATACAGTTGACTTTCTGGACTTATTAGGACTTGAAGAGTTCAGGGCAGAGTCAAGGCTGGGCATGTTCAAAGCAAACCATTGAGTCTAGAGAGTGAGAGCCATAACCATGAATATCAGCCTTAGACCAGGTCCCTGTCACTGCTCCCCTGGCTCAGAAAGTGGCATAGAAAGCAAACATGCCCTATTATTAGGAGACAGAGCCTAGAATGACGTGCTTGTAACATGGAAAGCACAGCTCATTGCCTATATTTAGGTAGGATGAATCAAGGCCCTTCTGAAATGTTTACAGTGCCTTTTATTTATGGCTTGAACCGGAAGATAGCAATTATACACATCCCAGATGGAGAAAGATGTTTTATAGAAGGCTTGGTTATACCAGGAACCCTGTTGCTTGCTTTTTCTGTTTGGCTATTTCTTCACTTCTCCTACAGAAGCAGCAGGAAATCTTTAGGGACTGGCTTTTCCAAGAAACTGCACCTCTTTGATCTCTTTTAGTAACAAGACCTGGGCCTGCCCTTTTTCCAGCGGAAACAAGTGACAAACTCAAAGGTTCACATCCTTATCTGGGTATAAATTGGCACAGCATCTGGACTTCAAAGAAATTCCCCTGATTTACACTTCTTGCAGACCCCAATCCTCTAGATTTCATGGTAGGTGGGAGCCTGTGCTGCCAACCTTGGTCAGCAAATTAAAAACATCATTAAATAATCTTTAGTCTAATGTTTATTTCTCCAGGCTGATGTGGTTACACTGCTTGTTGCTGCACTGCATTACGCTAGAGAAGGCTACAGCAAGGCTGCTCTGCCTTGGTGGTGGATTTCAGTGCCCAGGCTGCCGGGAGTCTTGGATGTGTTTGCTCACAAGAAAAAGAGAAGTTTAATGTTTAGGTGGGGAGAGGGAAGCAAAAAACCAAACCACTGCAGAACTTCCCAGTGGAAAGCCTAAGTGAGCAGGTTTTTTTTCTGCCTTCCTCCTTCCTTTTCAATGACCAAGTTTTACCTTGAATCCAAGATTCCAAGTGAAAGAAGCCCATGGTTTCCTCCAGAGTGAGGGTATGCAGGTGATTTCTGTTGCCTGGGCTCATTTTACAGCTTTTCCCTTAGCTGGACCCTTTACTGAGACTTTGTCTGAGCAGTTGGTTTTCTCTGCACCATCTTGAAGACATCTGGAACAAATTCACTACTGTGCTCATAAAGAAGGGTCTGGCAAACAAATCCAAACAAACACACAGATGCCAACTCCCACTGTCCCACTGCCCTAGGAAGCCCATGCTGGCCGTGCTGTATTGCTCACTTACAGTAAAAGGGGTGTATTGCCACCTCTGAGCTTGCAGGAGCCATTCTTTGAAGTCCTTAGACAGATTTCTGGGGTCTCAGTTCCTCAGACAAGTCTATTTTGGAGCTCTCCAGGAGAAATGATTTATGGAGAGCTCCTTCCTATGACCACTGCCCAGGACCAGGGCCACATCGTCCAAGCATCTCACCCAAAGCTCAGCTTTCTATTCTCAGTTCACTGTCCCAGGAGCAGCCCCACAGCTCTGAAGGTGGGAATCACAGGAGGATGGTCTCCTTAGCACATGCCATTTCAACTTCTATCTTTTTCCCCCACAAAAACTGTGTTTATAACATTAAGTCTCAATTCCTTCCATGAAAGTATACCTTCAACCTCCTTATTGGGCAGTGGAGGAGAAAGTCTTGGTTCATTCTTCCCTCTATGAGCAACTTCTGGTCAGTTTGTAAGAAAGAATGGGATTATTGACGCATGCTTTTAGATATATTTTAGATGAGCCACTGAAAAATGCAGTTTCAGACGTAGTTCTGCTAGGGATGGGTTCTCAAATGTTGAAACCATTCTTTCAGGAAGGTCATGCTGTCATAACAAACAATTCACCAAAATAGAAACAATACCCTGGGAATCTGAACATCAGAGTGGAAAGTCAGCTTCCTGGCAGATATTTGTAAAGTGCTTTGAAGATGTGAAGAATGACACTGTGGCTAAGAAGTATTTGTTCCCTTTTCTTGTACTATGGTGATGCTGAGCTTAAGGGTTTTTTTCAGTGTGTAATACAACAGAAGCAGCATCTACTCCCCACTTGGGGATTTTATAAAAAAAGAACACAAAGCAACCCTGCTCCAACACCTCCCCCACTTATAGAAGAAAATCTCTGTGATATCTCTGCTATCAGCAGAAACATAAACAGTTCGGTTTATGTATAGATTTTTCCATAGTTCTCACTACTGTACTGTCTGAATGACTCTACAAATATTTAATAGCTACAATAATGTGAAAGAGTGAAGTAGTGTTGTTTATATTTTGCCCAGAGGGAACTGAAGCACAGAATTAATTAAGCAACACAAAGTGAAACAGAAGACTAGATTCTGAATGCTGATCTATTGAATCCCAGTTTATTGGAAGAAAGGAAAAAAACCCAACAAACAAACAAACAAACAAACAAAAAATAAAACTCCCCCAAAAAAGTGCTTTAATCCAGAAACCATTTAGTGTAGTTTTTTGGCCTGAGTTGTACATGCCAGATAAGATTATCTCAAAGGTTCCAGATAACCCCAAAATCTTGGAAATTATGAATTTTCTCTAATTCTTTTGTGTTTGGGTGTAAATCATTCTGACCATGGACAATCCCCCCAAAAAAGGCTTTTGTGAGTTGTGAGTGGGTATTTCATGTTTCAGCTGTGTCATGTTCTCCATGGGCAGGAGAGACATCCTCCAAATGCTCATCTGAGAATGGGGTAAGAGAGAGAACATTACAAATGACTCCACAGCAAGAAAAAGGTGAGTTAGAGCTCACCAGCTTTACAGGAACCAAAGGAATCAACCAAGAGCTGCAGCTCATTAGGAAACTGGGCTTTATAATTTCTTGTGTTTGTAGTACTCCTGGCATTTCAGTGAGATGCACCTTTTACACTGTGAAGATTTATCCTCTGGAGAGGTGATTATCACACTATTAATTTTTAGCACCAGTGGAGTGTGATAGCAGAGTCTGGCTGCAGAGGAGACACCATCTGATCCTCAGCCGTGGCTCAGCCCCGTTAGCCATCCAGAAGGCAGATTTGGGGCTGGTTTACGTTCTTCACCTCTGATATGACCTCCAGCTATTCTGAAACAGTCCTCCCACAGCAAAAGCTTTGCTTTCCTTGGATTATATATCTCAAATAATCCAACTGTCTATTAGACTTCATACAAGGATGGGGACAGCCATGCCCTGGTATCTGCTGAGGTTCGTGAGAAGGCCCTTGAGGGGATGGGTGGGTCAGTGCTCCCCAAGTCCTAACACAACCCCTGCCTCTGCTCTGGGGTGACTGCTACCTCACAAAGTTCAAAGAGTAGCCCTGGTGCAGAAAAATGTTATCAGACCCTTGACATGGCTGTAATTGAGCAGTTTAAGGGGATCCAAGTCAAGCTTCATACTGCTGAAGTGCTTCCTGTGACTATGGTGAGTAAAACTTATTGCTCCCAAACTCAGAAGGGAGCTATCCATACCATACACACCAAAGAGAGGATGGAAATGATAAATTTCCTTGTGTACCTATAAATAAGGTATTTATAGGTCAGACTAAATGCCAAAAAGGTTGGGTTTTTTTTTTTGCTTTGGACCATTTAGCTAGAAAAAGACTAACAGTAAATTAACCTGTCAAGATACCTTGAACGAGCTTTGCCAGCTCTGCTTAGGTAGTAGGGGGTTTTATGAAGAGCAAAGAGGGAAGCAGCTTTCTTTTCCAGTGTTGCCCTTGTTTGCTGTCTGTTAACATGGAGGCTGTTGTCAGAAACATTTGTGTTTTATCCTTTTATTCAGTCTCTGGGAAGGAGATTAGGCTGACCATAAACTGGTGTCTCTTAACAAGCTCCTCCCAGCTGTTCCACATAGGAGCATGGATGAGAAGAGACAGAGAAATAGTTTTATGTGACTGGGCAGTTGTTCAGTTCTTTTCTTGTTTGCTTTTCTGTGACTTTTGAGAAGTTTAGGAAGACTAAAACAAAATACTTCTTTTGTTTTAATCCCACCTAGCAGGCCAACCATTCTTTTGATCTGTAAGTCAGACATGGTAGGAGGACCTTAAATGCTGGAGCAACCCACACAAAGTGTTTCTTTCCAAACTTAAGAAATGATTATAACTGACCTCTTTTCAGAGACTCTATTAAGAAATTACCCAGCTCCCTGCCTGCCAGTAAGGCTTTCTTTGAGACTTGCCTGGAAGGCTGTTGGTCATTGTGGTAATAAAGGAGGTGAAGTTTCTTCTAATGCATGAGAAGAATAGATTGATTGTTTGGAGAAATTGTGGCTCTCCCATACCTGAAAGTGTTCAGGGCCAGGTTTGATGGGGTTTGGAGCAACCTGATCTAAGGAAGGTGTCCCTGCCCATGGCAGGGGGATTGGAACGAGATGATTTTTTAAGTCCCATGCAATCGGAACCTTTCTCTCCTTCTATGGTTAAGTCCTGGGAATGACAGAAAAGCATGATTAAAAGGTGCTGTGGTTCAGTTTGTTACTTTGCTGTGGAATTGTCCTTGTTCCAGTACCTGCTCACCAAGCCAGATGTTGCAAGCAGAGAGGAGTTTGCTCCCACTCCCCTACTCCAACCAGTCACTGCTTACCAATGCCAGAGGCAGCAAAATGCAGTAGAGGGACTGGCAGGTATCACATAAGCTGATATTGCTAGCAATCAAAGAAAACTGCCAGAAATACGAGTTGTATTTCATTACACAACAAATTCTGTAGAAGGAGTGGCTGAGGGATTAAAGACAAAGGCAGTAAAGACTATATTGTGTAGATTGACATAAACAACTCTTTTTTCCTCAAAGAGAAGTTCTCTCTGAAACACCCTTTAGGACTCAGTAAAGAAATGTTGGGGTCATACAAAATGAGTTCTATGAAATGTCAGCTGAACACTCTGCTACAACTAAAAATATTCAGGAAAAGCTATCATGGGAAAAAAGCTATATATTACCTGGGAAGGGAGAGAGAAATACAGGATGATGTCACTTAAGAAACCACAGAGTATACAAGTTCTTGAAAGGTCTTTTGCACTCTGAGCTTTACCCCTCATTAAAGATATAGCAGAATTAGAAAAGATTTTAAAGGATCAGAATAAAAAATGCTATTTTCAGAAACATATGAAAAGATTATGACTGTCCAATCTCATAAGAGATTGCATGAGACAGACACAATAAATATCTCTACAAAACAGGGTACTCCAGATCATAGAGAATAATCACACATTGTTTCTAGTAATGACCAAATTTGGGTCATCAAATTATTTTATTGGGCAGTAGGTTTATAAAAATGTCAAGATTCACAAGGTTTGGAGTCTAGTTATGGACATCCGTGTCAGCAGGCATTATGAACACCGAGTATTTATACAGATCCTAAAGACCACTGTTTAACTAAGGGAAGAAAAATTCTTAAGAGTATTCAGATATTCATATTTGTACACAAATGGGGTTTCACAAGTCCCCAAGCCACAACTCTGTAGGCACAGAGGAGTTATTGGGGCAGTGTCACTACCCACTGGTGTTGTTTGTGTGCTTCTTTCCCGCCCTTCCACCCCAGAAGGGATGGGGAAAGGGAACAGACCTGCTCTGATTCAACACAGTCATCCTTAAGCCCTTAACCTGCATGTAAAAGAGCTTGGAAAGGTCTCTGGCCACCTCCAAGTCAGCAGAATCACTTGCTCAGTGATCCAAACCTTTGCTTTCTTTCAGCATGTTGAGCCCTTGCCAAATCTGCTACTTTCCAGGAAGGGGAAGACCTGGAGGAACCCAAGGCACCCCTTCAGTAAGGCTGGCATGAGGAGCTCATATCTCAGCAGGCAAGAGAGACCAGGGCAGGTTTTCATCTGTATTGTAGAGGAGCAACATCTCAGAGCTAGTTAAGCAGTTTGGCCAAAAGTTTTATGAGGTGGGACAGTGCAGGAAGGAGTTGGAGGCCCATTTCCCATGTTTTGATCTCGTGCCTTTCTTCCTACAAGTCTATGATACATCTGTGACGCTCTGCAAGTAATTAATATCAACTCTACACTAAAATAAAACCAGCAGTGGCTGAACAATGAGGATTCAGACAGGAAATGCCTATTCATTGACCTTTCAATCCACTTGCATGTGAAACCTAGAGCAGACAGCAAAACCAATTCAACTTCAATCCTTCTTACCCTATGTCATCACTGGCCATTGTCCTCTTGCTCTAAGTTAATATTCATCTCTGCTACCCTGGAGATTTCTGGCTGTTTACATATTGAAATATTATCCTTTTTATCCCTTGTGGTGGCTTAATGTCTCATTCCCTCTTGGCCTCCCTCCATTTCTGATTCAAAATTTCTCTGTATGGGACCATTTCAAATAAGAAGCAGCTCTGATCAAGGCAATTGCTGCAGCTTTCATTTCTATAGATGGTGACTAAAGCTTCAGCTTATGATTGTGGTTGATTTTTGCTCTCCACCCCAGTGCTTGGAACATTGATACGGAGTTTTTAGTCTACAAAGTTCTCAGCATATTGCTCCTATTAGGAGCTCATCTGTGATTGATGGCATCTCTGGAAATGGCTCTTCTCCCACCCACTCAATTTAATTCCTGTTCTTGACTTCTGTTAACATGCCCTTGGTTTGCCCTAACCAAATGACCAGGATCAGCATCACATCCACCCTTGTGTGGGAACAGGCTACTCTCTGTCCTTTGGGATCTCCCCCAGCTCCACCCTTTCTCCTTTTATATCTTCCAGTCATCTCAGGAGCCACCGAATGATGATATTTTTCTGTGGTCTGAGAATGTTAGTGATGGCTCACCCAAAATGCTCATCTTAGTGTGTGCGAAAGTTGCTGTTAGGAAGAAAACTCCTACTGCCACTGGCTTCAGATCCTCAAACAGAGTGAAAGCTTCAAGGCAAGTGAAGACCCAAAACATACATCCAGAAAGCTCTCAGGGCAAGAATACTTAAAAATCTGAAGGGGACACATGAGAGACAGGCGAGTTATGCAGTTATGTCCTTCCCAAAATACCTCTGATTGTTCTGACAGCTCTCTAAGGGCTTGTGGCATTTGCACACAGACTCCTGACAACATCTTAGAATCACAGAATAGTTTGGTGGGAGGTCATCTACTCCAACATCCTGCCATGGACAAGGACACCGTCTATTAGACCAGTTTGTTCAGAGCCTTGTCCTACTTGGCCTAGAATATTTCCAGGGATGAGGCATTTGCCACCTCACGGGGCAATCTGTGCCAATGTTTCATCACACCTACAATAAATT
This sequence comes from Agelaius tricolor, assembly GCF_023055355.1. Classification (NCBI taxonomy): domain Eukaryota; kingdom Metazoa; phylum Chordata; class Aves; order Passeriformes; family Icteridae; genus Agelaius; species Agelaius tricolor. The sequence continues at coordinate 33,909,533 of NW_027269269.1, forward strand.
TTTTTTCCTTACATCTAGTCTAAATCTACCATCTTTTCACTTAAAATCAATACCTCTTGCTTTATTTCAACAGATCCTACCACAAAGTTTGCCCCCATCTTTCTTATAAGCCCCTTTGGACTCTGGCAGGGGCTCAGAGGTCACCCTGGAGCCTTCTCTTCTCCAGGCTGGACACCCCCAGTTCTCCCAACCTGTCTGCAGAGCAGAGGGGCTCCAGCCCTCAGAGCATCTCAGTGGCCTCCTCTGAATTCCCTTCAGCAGCTCCACATCCCTCTGATGCTGGGGACCACAGGGCTGGAGGAGCACTGCAGGTGGGGTCTCACCTGAGTGGGGCAGAGGGGCAGAATCCCATCCCTCGAGTTGATGGTCACACTTCTGGGGCTCCAGCCCAGGGCATGGCTGACTGTTTGGTCTTCAGTCACACAGTGCTGTGTCACCTCCAGCCTTTCACCCCCTTCTACCTCCCACCTTTCTCAACAGGGTTGGTCTCAGTCATCAGCTGCATTAGCAACAGATGCAGGTTGGACTCCAGCAGCTGCTATGAACACTGAGTAAGCATTTGATAAGAGATTTACTTTTTCCCCAGGATCAGCCCATGTACAGCAGACAAAGGAGGCATTTGATGTACCTCTACTTTACAGCTGATGTGCTGAGCAGGTTTAAGAGGCACAAGGGCACTCAAATACTATTGAAGTCAATAGGATCTGGACATGTGTGTACTTCTGAAGACTTCAGGTTCTACTTTTAAAATAATTTGGTGGCTGTTGTAGAATATGGCTTTTTTTGCCCCTGATCACATGATGAAATCCTCAGATCTGCAGGACGCAAGGTTCTGCCTTCCTTGAGACAATATATATATAGAGAAGAGATCTCCAAAGCTGGGGAAACAAAGACCTTTCACTAGCTAGGTCAGAAAATGGATACCTGCTTTAAACACCTCTAGCCAAGACATGACCCTCCTGCTTCAGCACCAGGCTTTTTATCCTTGCTGCAAGATTCCATTGCCCAAAATTTCTGTTCAGAGAATATTTCCCTTCCCATGACAGTAAGGATCTTGAGAATGTGTCCCAGGAAAGAGTGAGAAAAGCCTTGGATATGTCAGGGCATCAAACCAAGTCTCTTCCTTATATCCAGTGGAGCAAGAATGAGATCCTGGGTCACTTGGGTGAAGAAGCAACCATCCATCCATGAGCATTGCCACCTGGCTGCCCCTTGGTAGGGTGTACCAGCTCAAGGCTCAGAGCTTCTCTGTAGAATCAGGTAGCAGAAGGTGTCAACCTAAGGTATCAACCTAAGACTTGTCTTTAGGACTTTGATGTAAAGTCTAATCAAAGCCTTGGCTGGAAGATATGAACATGTTAGTGCCAACTAGCAGGAATGTAATATCCTTGGGTCTAGACAGTAGTTGAGTAGCATTTCTGTGTCTGTGTCATGTCCATCACAGCACTGACAGACAATTACTAATGCATTTAGTCCAGATCTGGCAAAGAATTTTAGCCAAGACCACAGACTACTCTGAAGCAGAGCTGAGACCAAAATCTGACCCTTTCACCTCCAGCTGAGTTCTTCAACCACATGAACATGTTTGTTGTGCTATTTACTCTCCCTGTTCATGAACCTTCCTGTATTTTTCATACCTAATTTGCCCTTGCTTATGAGGAAAAAACTATCCCCTTTCAAATACAAATTGCAATGAATAAAAAATGCATTCATAGTCCTCAAAACCTTTCTTTTTTTAAATCTCTATGAAACATGTCCTTTGGGTGTTTATGAATTACAAAGGTTGTGAGACAGGAATTGTGTACGCTAAAAAATGACACACATATATATAGTCTCTCATAGAAAGTTCTAGAAGCCTTCTGGCTGGTCTCGGGCTGTTGATCTGCGTGGCCACTTCCAATTGGTCCCAGAGTCCTTTGGGAGTCCTTTGCTCCTCACCATAAGCTGCCTGGATGTCATTAATTGTGGCTTCTTTATCCTTGAGGCGTGATGTTGACTGTCGCTGGTGTGGCAGTGTCACCAGTCTCCAGCCCATCCTGTCCAGGACAAGCTCCCACACAGCCTCAGCTCTGAGAACTTGTTGTGGGTGGTTAGGGACCAACAGATTCCCTAAATTAAGCAAGTGTTGGTCATGGGAGGTCCATAGATAGAAGGAAGCTCAAGCAAAACAGGGAGAAACACAGGGATCTGCAGAACCTGAATGTTTTGGACAGTGAAATGAACATCCAAAACTGGAGCTTGAATTTCACGTGCTCTTTACTACCTTGATCCTTTAGGTGGTACATCCTTATAAAGAGCCACATTGGTATTTGCTATTTAATCTAAATACCTATCAGTCCTACAGATATTAACACAAGTTCTTGTCACTGCCCTGGCTGCCAACACATTCAGAGTTGCATTTTCTGCACCTCCATGAGGAACAAGCCTCGTGATAGGCTTTTCTATGACTTGCCACCAGGTCCTTTTCAAGTCCCTCCTTTCCTCAAGGGTTAAACAAACTGCAACAAATATAAGCTACCAGTGAGGACAGCTTCATGTCTCTGCAGAAACTGAGATTTTGAAGCACAATGTGTGCATGCTGCTGCTTCATGTCCTCGCAGGCTTCTGTCTTGGGGACTCCCAGTCTATACACCTACTGGCCCAAACCTGTTTGCTGTGGTGATTCCAAGCACCTTTTGCTTTCTCTTGGAAGAAAAACTCCTCACAGGTGCTGTTTCATATGCTCTCCCTGCTCCCTGTTCTTGCTCTCTACAACTCTTGGTATTTTCCATCTGTGCTATTTCAGCCACTTTGCCCTGTGTCTTTCCAGCTGGGTGGGACTAAGCTATAAACGGGATCTGACCATCTTTCCCCATTCCTTGGCACAGAGCCTTGGGCTATACACAGCTTGGCTAAATCATTCCATGCATTCCTTTCACTCTGCAGTAAGAGCATAATTCATTGCAAAGGTCTTTTTCACCATGCCCTCCTGTGACAGGAAATTACTGTTTTGCAGCTGCCTTGACTCACAGATCTTGGGATGAACTTATCTCAAGCATCTTGTATGCAGAAAGATTCCATGGCAGCATGGAATGATAAACAGACAATGGAAGTGTGTGCAATGTGCAAGCACCATGAAAATGCTTTATGTTCCTAAACAGACATTTCTACCCAGATCTTTCTCCTGCTGCCATTTTCCAGTTAGAAATACATGGTTTCACCCAACTGCTCAAATGTCAGAATTTTATGAAACATGCCTCAGTTACCATTTGGTGGACCACGACCCAGCTCTGCCTTTTCCATTGCTGACTCTCATGAACCCATGGTTTCTGACAAAGCAGACATGATGACATTGCATAAAAGCTGTGTCCCACTCAAAGGATAAGTGTGGCATTCACATTCTCTGAAAAAATCCCTTTGCCCAGGATTTTTCGCCTGGGAAGCTGAGAAGCCACAGAGAAAAGGAAAACAATTATTATCTCATTTGTTTCTCCTCTGTTTTGCTCATGTGGAATGTGTTTGGAGATTGTTTACCCACAGGTGATTGTTTCATTGGATTCTGAGCTCTTTTGACTCATTGGCCACTTGGGGCCAAGCTGTGTCGAGACTCTGGAAAGAGTCACAAGTTTCATTATTATCTCTTTAGCATTCAGTAAGTATCCCTTCTGTATTCTTTAGTATAGTATAGTATAGTATTCTTTAATATAATATAGTATCATAAAGTAATAAATAAGCCTTCTGAGAACATGGAGTCAGATGCATCATTCCTGCCTTTGTCGGGGCTTCCCTGAAAATACAATAGATAAGGACTAGCCACAGTTTTAGCTTTCCCCTACAGAAACCTGGGAAGTAATACAAACTCACACAAACTTCATTATGCCAACTGTCTTTGAAAGAGGGTCTCAGGATTAAGAAGGATATTTGCCTGATCTCTAAAGCCTTTTGCAGGCAACAAAAGTCACAACTCCTTTAATAAAAGTGTTTGTCCTAAGGACAGAGGTCTAGCCTTAGGGTGGGGGCCATAGGGAATCCTATTTCTGTCTCCAGTGCATAGCTGTTGGCTCTATATATTCATACTTTGTGCTTGTGTCTTCTCAGAAAAGCATTTTAATCCATCAACTCCATACTGCAGCTCCAGAAGATCTTTTACTTTGTGGTGGCCAGGACATGTGTCTGTCTTTGGGTGCACGTGGGGTGTTCTGGAAGGGACTGTGCATGTGAGATTTCCTGGGCATTGCTGGAAGACTGAGTGAAGTGGAGGGTAAAAGTTATAGAGTTGGCTCATTCCTAAAGATAGATTAGCTTTTCTTTACTCAGGATGATCAGGGAGGAGGAACTGGGACTTATTTCAGGAGATAAATTATAGGATTACATTGACAGTCCCCATTTCCTGCAATTAGAGAGAAATGTATGGGACAAGGTAGCTAGAGTTTTCCAAGTGTTTTCACACCTAGTTTTATCTCCCAGAAGCCTTCAATGCCCAAAGCCCATCCAAGTCCCTTATTACTCCTAATTTTCAAACCCATGCTTGATATCCAAAGTCCAAGGTGGCTAAAATTTCCAGGGTCCATCCACAGCCTGGTTGTTTCACCCATCCTGGAAAAGAAATAGAGCACCCAATGTTTGTGTGATTATTTGCACTGAGAAGTTATATCATTCAGCATCTGGAATCATGGTGAACATGGGACACTTCTGAGAGTCTCACATCTCCTTCCTAGAAGATGGCCATGTTTGCTTATTCACTTGCACATCGAATTTTTCTTGTGTTCAGAGTGGTAACTGAACATGTTGTGAAGTGAATGCACATCATTTCTGTGGTCTACAGAGCTTGTTTACTGGGAACTTGGAAAGGTCAGTACAACAGCATGCCTTTTTGTTTCTCTGTATTTCAAACTTCAGACCTCTAGTTACATATCTGGCTTACACTATGGACAGCTGCTGGACTGCAGCTTCTGGAATTCTTGGTCAGGATGATAGGGGACTGCCTTTCTTCACAGGGTCTTACAACTGGAGAAATAACTTCTTGAAAGAGCCTTGCCATTGTGCATTGGATGTGCTAGATGGTTCCCACAGGATGCCCAGAGGAAATGGCTTTTCTCCAGCACAGTGAGAAATGTGACCTTGCAATCTGTGCTGTGGGTGATGACCTTGTTAGGAAAAGGGCACTGGGATTTTCAATGAGAAGCTCAAGCCAGGAGGGTATATTTTATATACTTTTGATCATCAAGCTCCAGGGCTTATAGATTACATCCTGTTCAAAGTGTTCATTTTTAGTAAGCACAGAGCTTAAATTCCATTTGAAGTGCAGGGGATTTAGCATGGGCCTCTCTGCTTGGACAAATCTGGAACACTTAACACGTACTCAGTGTTCTGGTGACTTCAATTGGAAAAAACTTCTGGGGGTCTGCTCAAGTGCTGACTAATGAATTGCAATCATACCAATCCAGAAGCTTTTTCCTCAACTCAAATCTGAGTCAGATTTCTTGTTGCTGGCTCTATCTCCATATCTTTACTAATGTACTCATTGAGGTCTATAAAGAGCTCAGAATACTAAGAATTCAAAGTTTCCTGTCTGAAGATAGCACTAGCACAGATTTTGCTTCAATGATACATGAAAAACATAATAATTATCAGACAACAACCCTCCTTGCTGATACAAAGCAATTCAGAAAAGAAAAACATGACCTGTGAGGACACTTGACCACTGCTAAGTTTTCTAGGCCTTGTCCCAGTGACAGTGCCTGTGTTTGAGGGAAATGGCACTCCAGGTAGTGCAGATCTGTATTTATGGAATCATAAAGTCACAGAATCATAGAATAGTTTGGGTAGGAAGAAACCTTAAAGATTGTCCAGTTCCAATGCCCTGCCACAGGCCGGGACATCTTCCACTAGACCATATTGCTCCCAGCCCTGATCAACCTGGCCTTGAAGACTTCCAGGGATGGGGCAGCCACAGCTTCTCTGGGCAACCTGTGCCAGGATCTCACACATTAAAATGCAATTTAGTTAGGTAAGGAGCTGATGCCCATGTAAGAGGCTGCCCTTGTGGCCTGATTCTGCTTGCAAGGAAGAAGGCAGATGCCTACAATCTGCTCTCCAGTCTGTAGCATGAACATGGGGCTTGCATTTTTCATCAGCACATTTCAAAACACCTGGAGGAAAAAGATCCTTCTCATCCATCATCTTCAGGAGAGCAGGCCATGAGCAAACACTCAAAGAGAAGTCCCAAGAGCACCTGGCAGCAGAGAAGGTGGTACCCAACATGCAGTGGTGAGCACAACCCACCTGGCTACCGTGGCCTGAGGTTCTGCACACACATAAGCAGGAGCATCCATCTGCCCACCAGGCCAGGACTGTGGTCAAAAGGCATAATATGCTAATATTTCATTAAATGCAAATGAGATTTTAAAGGCTGTAAAAAAGACCAGGCCAGGATGACCTGGATGCCAGGAAGATAGCATCATCTTCTCGCAGTGTCTTCTTCAGCATCCAAGTTTTTCTGAGTTTTTCCATCTAGGCTGTATGTAATTTTGCACATTCTTTCAGTTACACATTTTCCTGCTATGGCTCCTCCCAGCCATGCCTAACAGATAAAATATTTTCAACATCTCGGTGCTTCAGTTATTGCAACTTCCTCTACTCTCATTTTGATAAGTGCAAAATAAGGACTTTTAGAAAATAGTTTTAAATAAATTTAACCATCTCTCCTAACTTTATATACCAACATAGGCTTCTATTTTTTTCTTTAGCTTATAATAAAAAATCAGATCAGGTTTTCTTACCTCAGGCCTCTTTATGCTTCTCGTACCTTTTTTGAATCTAAAAGTTTGTACTTCACCTACAGTTGATGTATATGCCTATTAGATGTATTTGCTTAACAGGTCTCTAAGAGGCCTATTTCCTAGGCCTCCAAGAGAATCATACATGGACCTGGATGGCATGCTTCTGCTCCTGGCAAGGTCCCTGTTGGGAGATTTTCCTCTGTACTTCCGTTCCCACACAGTATACAGGAGAATAAATCTTATTTGCCCACAATTTTTAACTATTTGCTCTAGTTATGCCATTTAGTCCATATTCATAGAACGTTTCACACAGCCCTGATCAGAGATGAAGTCATCAGACACTACCAGAACCGTAGCAAAAATTACAGCTTTAGGGAAATAAATTCTATTATCAATAACAAATTCCCAATGGAATTAGTTATTTGGGTGCAGAAATGCCTTCAGAAATACTGAAAGTATGTTTGTTATGGTAGATAAACTGTAATAAATATTGGACACCTATTTTTGCAGTCATATAGGGCTGGAGCAGAGAACATCAAACTCCAGAGGGTCTTTTTATGAAGTTCAGTGAAAGAAATCAAGATCCCCTGAGCAGCAGAAGAAGGTATTGCCAACAGGAGACTAGACATACTGCAGATGTATGAGTCCTCTTAATACCCTCTCCAAATCTTAAAGAGGAGCAGTTAGCAATTCTGAACGTGGGGATATGTTGGGAGTATGTGTAGTTGTACTTTATTTACTTACAGAAATTTTTCCCCCTCATAATCTGATCAGCTTTATGTTCCAGGAAAAAAAACAACAAAGCCCCAGTGCGAGCAATTACTGCCCTAACAGACAATATTGTTTTCATTTACTCCCTTACAGCACAGACAAGTTGGGAAAGAAGTCTTAGTCATGGATTAGTGCTGCAAGAAAGGAAATTCCTGGGGAGTGAATTAGCACAGCAATATCCCAAATTTTTTTTCCTTCTTTTGTTTTTTAATGAGCACTCTACAAGTCAGCATCAACTAAACTTTTTTAATGATTTTTCATCATTTTATTCTGATCCGCACTTCACATGGAGTGATTCTCATCTGCATGGACTTAACTTGTATTGACTTTACCTTTTTGGTATCACGATGAGGTGACTTTTTGCTGGAAACAGAAAAAAGGACAAGACTTCACACCAGCACCACCAGGCCCCCTAACTTTGGTGGGTACTAGTAGGACATGATTCAAAACCTCAAGATGGAGTTATCACCTTGCAGCCAGGCAGGTTCCTGACTCACGTGTGAGTTTGATTTAATAATCATAGAATGGTTTGGGTTGGAAGGGACCTCCAAGATCATCCAGTTCCAGCCCCTGCCATGAGCAGGGACACCTTCCACTAGACCAGGTTGTTCCAAGCCCCATCCAGTCTGGCCTTGAACATTTCCAGGGATGGGGCAGCCACAGCTTCCCTGGGCAACCTGTGCCAGGGCCTCCCCACCCTCACAACCAAGAATTTCTTCCCATTTAAATCCACTCTCAGTTTCAGGCCATTTCCCCTTGCCCTGTCAGTACAGGCCCAGCTCAAAAGTCCCTCTCCACCCTTCTTGTAGGCTCTCTCTAGGATTTACCCTTGGTTAATCCACATTTTTATCTGTCAGCTAGACAGAGAAATTTGGCCAGTATAAATAGTGCTATCAAGTCTTGGTATGCCTTATTCTGTGGAAGAAAGGGTTTAAATTGTCCTGGGAAACATTATAGAAAACAAGTTATCAGTACTGAACTGCAGATAGTCCAATGCCTGACATTTGATCGTAATTTCTATATCTGCTGCTCAAAAAATATAAGCACAGCAGAATAGATAATCTGGGGAAACCTGAGAACATGTTTATTGAGGGTAGCATGGAAAATGTGGCTTCCTAAATGTGTCTCCATTCCCATTTGAAATTATTAAGGTGGAAACAGCTTCAAACTGACAGAGGGCAGGAATAGATTGGATATTTGAAAGAAATTCTTGGCCGTGAGGGTGGTGAGGCCCTGGCACAGGTTGCCCAGAGAAGCTGTGGCTGCTCCTGGGTCCCTGGAAGTGTCCAAGGCCAGGTTGGATGGGGCTTCAAGCAACCTGGTCTAGTGGGATGTGGCACCCCCATGGCAGGGGTTGGAACTAAATGAGCTTTAAATTCCCTTCTGCCCCAAACCCTTCCTATGCTTCCACGAAATCAGAGTTCAAATAGCACTAGAACCACTTAGGTGTAATACTCTACAGCATCATACTTAATCCTTCTGGCTTCTTAAGCACTACCACAAATAAACTTTTAAATAACTTTGTCTAACACATTCCAAACCACTTTTGACCCCCCCAGGGCCTTGACAGTGAAACCACCACTTGTGAGGTGCAAGTTACTCCCTGCATTCAAAGATATCAACCAATATTTTCCCAGTGGGAAGGTAGGCCCATTTTAAAGAAGGGGAAACAGGCATACACAAGGTTGGGATCAGTCTGACCAAAAGCATCCTTTGGTTTGAGTCACTCCAGGCTCTCCTTGTAACCCAAGGGAAGACACTCTTGGGGTGGGATTCACCTTCTTGGGAAGGCAGTGTCTAAAAGAAATCAGATGAACCACAGCAAGAAAGTGCCTTCTCTCTACTGACTGTAAGGGCAGTCATGGATGACTTAATCAGGTATAGACATCAACACAAATATCTAAAGTCATGTGTGAGGAATCACATCTTCTGTGGCTTGCCCAGGACCTGACAGCCATTTAGCAATTGCAGCAAAGTCAGAAGCTCTTCTTTAAGATTAAAATAAAATAAAATAAAATAAAATAAAATAAAATAAAACAAAAATTTAAAAAGATCAAACTGGTAATCTGGTCTGAGGTCCCATGACTTTAATCTGACTCAAACCCTGTTATTTATCATCTCTGTAGCAATAGGAAGTCAACACATTGTGGACTACAGGAAATGCAGCAATTTTCTGCTGGAATAGTATTGCAAATCCCAGTGAAGACTCTGGGCGACCTGTGTGTGGGACCAGGCTTTGTGTATGATGCATGCAAGTGATGCAATTGACATACCATGAGTGGAAAACCTGACCCCAAGTATCCTGCAATGTATATTTTGTATTACTTTTTGTTCCTTTAAGTCACTGCAGCACTTCTGAGTTCAAAAGAGCAATGGAGAAGATGGAGTGCTCCTCCAGCTTCCTCCTGGAAAAGGAATAGGAGTCTGACAAATATCCCATGAATCTGAGACTTGACACAAACAAAATCTACTCTAGAGATGGAACCCAAACACCACCTGGTCCTACTTTTCCTATGAGCTGTGGGTTTTAGGAGAAAGTCAGTGGTAAGAAGAGGGCATTTTCATCTGGAGATGGTCCAATGCTGCCATGTATTCAGTGGTCTCATGGCATTTCAACAATGGTCAGATGCCTCCAAGAAAAGTCAGATGACACCCCTCCAGGGCACCTTGCACTTGCACAAGACTGCTTGGAGCTGTACAGGTTTCTTTAGATCAGACACTGGTTTCTTTTTTTTCTTTTCTTTCCATGGGGATTTTTCCAGCAGATATAGCATGGAGAGCTGTAAGAGAGGAGGAATTTTGCAATGTCTCTAGATTGAAACCACCAGAAACCTTGAAATGGCAGAAGGGTGCCTTGGACTGAAGTAAGGTGGAAAAGACACAACAAGGAGATTTTTCCTCATCCTGGTATGAGCTCTGCTCTTTGCTGGGGTGGCTCTGCCTGGATTCAGAGCAGGATGGGGCGGGATGCTCAAGTGTTGCTGGTTTCCTTTTGATACAATTTCTAAGGAATCAATACCAGCCTCTACATTCTGGGCACACAAGAGAGTCAATGAACTTTGTTACTGTTGGTTACCTTTCCTGGAGGTGCCTTTGCCACAACACCTTGATCATCTTGTGATCAAATTCCTTGGGAAACCTAAATTTCCCTGTAAAGGATCACAACTACCATATACATCTTTCACAATCCCCTGAAGCATTGGGGTTTACTTTACTTTAGAGTTCAGTTTAGTTTGTCTTCAGTTTAGAGACACCGTTTTACTGAGTTAAATTTGCAGGCATATGAGTCAAAACTGGGTTCCTACAGCCATGTTTAGGTGTTCTGAGAAATGTGATCTCATTCAGAGAAATGTCAAGAAGCTTTCTGTGGCGATGGAGAGCAGAAGTGCTCAGCACCTTTGAAATATTGTCAGTCTTGAAGAGTCTAAATATAGGTTTTAAGGTCTAATTTGAGATCATGGTTTAAAAATAAAGAAAATTCTGTGGCTTTTCTTTCCTTGAATATCTACAGAATAGAAAAATTCTAGTGCAATATCCTGTCATATACTTGTAATCTTGATTATTTCACTTACCAAGAAGCTGCTTTTCAGTAGACTTAAGATACTTGTTCAAAATAAGTTTGATGTCATATCTATGTTGTTCCATTTCATTTTGGGGAAATTTCATTTTAAATTACTTTAAATCACTATTTTAAATATCTATCATGAATAAAGTCCTATGAATCCCTTCAAGATGCAAAGTATGAGGACTTTTTTTTCTATAATAAAACAAGAATAAAAAAGTTGTACAAATATATGCACATGCCTTATGTCAGGTTTCAAAACACAATTTCAGAGAACACAATTTTGGTAAGATGTCATTTAACTGAGACATCTGATAAACTTCCACTGAATGACATGCACTTGCTTTTTAAATTTAGTTAAACATTCTGTCCTGTATTTTTGTTGGGAAATGCTCAGAAGAGCAATGTGATGACCTGAGATTAGGAAAAAAAACCCCACAAGAATCTCTCAAACTTTACTCCTAACCTCAGTAGCAGCATATGACAGGAGAATGTTGTACCAGGGACGTCACCCAGAGACTTGTCCAGGACACTGACTCTGATCCAGGGCCATTATTTCATGGGAGCACTGGGATGGAGCCAGAAGAAGTATGAGGAGTGCCAAGAAGGATTGCAGAGCCCTGGTGGAGTGGTAAGAGACTTGGGACTGCAGATGGTTTTTTCCTGGATGCTCCTGGTCAAAGGGAAGGGGGTTGAAAAGTCCAGTTGAAGCTGGGCAGTCCACAAATCCTTACAGGACTAGTGCCACAGGCAGGGATTCAGATATTTAGAATATGGGACTTGCTTTGAAAAATCTGCTCTGCTGGGGACTGATGGGGTCATTCTGTCAGAAAAAAGAAAAAGAAATTTTGGTTATAAGTTGGCCAACCTGGCAAGGAGGGCTGTAACCTGAAGTTGCTGGGGAAATGAACCTCAATCCCTCCCACTCCTACCAGTTTGATGCCAAGGCCAGCAACAGATGCCCAGAGCCTGGAGAGGGATCACAGGTCAGCAGAGGAGCACCTGAAGAGCAGCACAAAGCTGCTCCAGCCACCAAGGCAGCGTAAATGCCTCGGTGCAAATGCAGCATGGGGAACACAAGAGGAGACATGCACATACATGGAGCAATGGAAAATTATCAGGGCCACGGGGATGTGGTGGGATGGCTGCTATGCCTGGAGTGCTGGAATGGTGGGATACAGATCTTTGGGAAGCACAGACAGCAGTGGGTCTCATCAGTGGCCAGCTGGAGTGCGTGGAGCTCTGCCTGGGGATGGATGAGGATGAGCTCATGGATCAGGATCAAAGGAGAGAAAGGGACAGGTGACATTGCAGTGGGCTCTGCTACAGGCCCCCTGAGCAGGAAGAGCAAGTGGGTAAGATCATCTATGGATAGGGGTAGTCACACAAGCAGGGAACTGGATGATCTTTAAGGCTTCTTGCAACCCAAATCATTCTATGACTCCATTATTTTGTATTTAGCTGAAGATGTAGGTTTGGAACTCCAGGCCATGCTTTTTCTCTATTGGACCAACAAATCAAAACAAAGGTAGCTAACTTACCAGTTGCTTATTGAAATCCCATTAAAATTATTCAACAGCCATTTATTTCTCCCCAGTTATTCTCTTGTATGGTCCTGTTATCAGTCAGGAAGGAGAAAAAAGTTATATCTGATGTATAAATTTAATTATCTCATTTTAGGATCAGCTATAGAATTTAACTATTTTTTATAAAAATAAATAGGACTCCTATTGCAGGTGGGAGTTTTCAAAAGATACTTGCTGAGTTTCTGAGCATATGTATTATCCTCAGTATGAAGACATGTTGTCTGAGATATTTTAAGTCAAATTAAGACATGATTTACAATTTACATCACTTTTTCCAAATAACCATGGAAAGTCCCCAGCTGTGAAAGTTTCACCAAAAAAAAAACCAATGAACTGATATTTGGCAAAAAACCCTACAGACCATTAAAAAAATTAAACTCAAAAGAAAAGTGGGGGGAAGAATATGTGGTTTAAAATGATTAACCAGCTTACATTGTCCCCTCCCTGTAATTCCACAGTCTTGCTGCACAATCAGCTGCACCCTTAAAAGAAACCTTCCTTGGTAACAGAGTCATGTGTACATGGGACACACCACAGCCATGATGACACATGCTGGGCCTCATCCAGAGTGGCCTGGAGGCGATGGAAAGGCTGTGCTTGCCCCCCAGGCATCTTAGGGTGCACAGCACATTGCAGAGCAGTCATCACTCACAAGGGCTGGGGGATTCAGCTCCCATCTCTGCTCTTCCCACCCACACCACGTTGAGCCAAAGCTGCTGGTCTTCATCTCCAAGGCAGCTGGTGTCCTTTCCTGGTGTCCTTTCCTGGTGTCCTTTCCTGGTGTCCAGCAGCTCCCAGCTCCTCAGAGCTAACCCCAACAGAGCTCTTAAGTTGTGTATCAAGTGCAGACATGTGTAGCATGATATGCTATGACTGAACACATCACTGGATCAGATGATGTGTCCTGAGGCTCCCATCCCTCAAGAATGACTTGCACACAGGTATTATCCCAAAACACTCTTGGCACCCCTTATCCATCACCATGAGATAATGGGTGCCATTATAATACCATATGCACCATATGGTGTTAACAGAGTTGGGATCAAACCAAGCATTGCATCAAGCCCTGCAGATTGAAGTGTCTTTACTCCAACAGCCATACAAATCTCACCTACCTCCAAGGAATTCTAGAAGCACCAAAACAGCAAGCAACAAAATGAGCTGTAACTAGCTGAATGTGAAGTATGAAAAAAATTCCTCAAAAGAGAAAAAGCAGGCAAAAATGTTGTGGCAAGTTGTTGTAACAAGTGTGTCTGGCCTTGCTTTGAGCAATCTTATTTGAGGTGAAATTGTCCGTGGTTTTCTTAGGTGAATTGCTCTCTTCTGGCTTTGTGGTGGGAGCACATTCTGGGAAAATGTGGTAAGAAGGACCAATTTTATTTTCATTATTCCAAAGACTTGCACAAGATGATTTATCTTGACAGCAACAAATTCTTAGGGAGAAACTACCACTCACTGATGCATCCCACTGCAGGCACATCCCAGATGTCCAGTCCCCTCACAGTTTGAATAGCAGAAGGCCTCTTCTAGGCAGAAGAATTCAGCCTAGGACATCACAGTGTCCTTTGTTTAACCTTTTCATGCTCTGTAGGCTCCTACCTGTTAAGTTCTGCATATTACTGATTATCAGACAACCTCTAGATAGAAGTGGTGTTTCTTTCTGTTCAGTTTCTGCCAAATTTGGAACAGCATCTTAAGAAACCTGATCTCTCTGTAAAGCTTAATGTGAATCCATCCCATGCTCAAGGCTTCAAAATCCCTTACAGATTTTGGGAATGAAGAGTTTAAGTGTTGCCTTCAGGCCTGTAAATCTGTGAGCTTCATAAGCAGTTAATTTTGTGTGATGCTGCAATATTGCACTTTATCCCCTTTTTTGTGAAGACCCTGTTTCTACTGCGCACAGGAATGAGATGTTCTCACAACAGGTTTGCAAGCAAGCACTGATAAAAGTAATTAAAATGAAAGTGCTTTGAGGATGCAAAGGTCGCTAGGTAGGAGTGAGGGCAGGAGACAACATCAGGCTAAGTCAGAGGAAATGAAGAAATGGAAGCAGTCTGTGCAATGGAGACCTTGCTGCTGGAGGAAACATTGCATCATATCTCCAAGTGGCATCACTTGTGGTGGCAGGAGCAGGTCTGGGGGACTTTTTACCTTCCAGATCTGCTGGCAGGGGGACTGTGGTGACTGAGACCAGCCTAGACTCACACAAAACTCTACCCACGCACAAAGGCAGAAGTGGGTTTTCAAGAATGTCTTGCCCTTCTCAGAAATTACTATCACAAATTAGGGGAAGATAATTTGAAATCGTTCTAAACCTTTTTGGGCCACAAGTCGTCAATAGCTAATTACAGCCGAGACAACTTTGAAAACATCTGGGCTACCAAAACCTGTATCTGTCACACAATACATGTGGATTTTGCCTCAGAACATACAGCCAAACATGGCTCAGACAACTGAGTTCAGGGGTAATTTGAGCAGCAAAGAGCTTCTACCTTTTTTTACCATTATTGTGCAAAACTGAGCTTAGAAGCTGTCTCAAAAAAATCTACTAGAAAATCACATCGGTAGGATTAGGATTTCAGAATTGATGACTTTTGCTAATTTCAAGCCCAGCCTCTCTCAAATCCTTGCTCTGCCACTTCATCCCTTCTCCCAGGCTTCGGGGCAGCATTGCTCACACACCACCCAACATCAAAATAGTCAACTGGGCAGTGCAGTGAATGGTGCCAGGGGTGTCACAAGTGACATGGGTGAAGTGACACCTCATGTTAGTAAAATTACTCCACAAACACCAGAGGTTTGTGTCCAAAAAGGAGACAGAGGAGTAATTTTTTGGCTTTATTTGATTAAAGGGAGAGGCCGTGGGGCATTCCCCTGGGATCTCTCGAATTTTTGGAGGTTGCAGCCTCCTTTTTATCCTAATTTCCTGGACACATTTCCCTTCTCTCTTTCCCCATTGGCTGAGGTACTGGAGAGGTACAGACTTCCCGATAGGCCTGATCCCAAAGATTTCCCTCTAATGTATAACCCTCCCTTTTAATTTTTAATTCTTATGGAATTAAAATTTAAAATCTTATTAATTCTTTCATCTTTCAATATCTAATTTCATTTATTAGCAAACCTGAAGTTTATTTGTAAAAGCAAATATATTTTTCTATTCATCAGTCAATGGGACCCTTCCCATTGTTTCTTTTATCTCCCAGTGCTAGTTATATCTACCAGCAGAACCACAGCTTGTTTGTAAAGACAAATCTGCCATTCCTCTCACTAAGAACACATCCTGGCAATGCTGCTTGGCTCAGATATGACCACACTCCTCCATCACTGCCCAGCTCCATTGGCCTGCACAAGAAGGGAATGGGATGGGACTGGACTCCAGACGTTGCTGCAAGGACAATTGCACAACCTCCAGACAGAAACGTCCCACATTTGAGTGATCACTCAAAAACATTGAATGATCTAAACGTGTGCAAGGTGGGGACATCCCCTGGGTGTGCCTTAGAGGTTGTTTTTGGGTACTGG
This sequence comes from Agelaius tricolor, assembly GCF_023055355.1. Classification (NCBI taxonomy): domain Eukaryota; kingdom Metazoa; phylum Chordata; class Aves; order Passeriformes; family Icteridae; genus Agelaius; species Agelaius tricolor. The sequence continues at coordinate 33,925,735 of NW_027269269.1, forward strand.
CTCATTAACAGCCTGGAAACCACCATGAGAGGTGATACTGATGCCTGAAAGAACCTAGAAATGAAGCAACACACTTTGGAGATAATATTAGTCTGGGAGGTAATATAAAGACTGGTCTTTACTGGAGGCCTGCAAGGGCCAGATATGGAAAATGCCTAAATGCCCACCCTGACACAGGGTGAATACAGTTTTAAAAGTTTAGCAAATTAGCATAATTGACAAAAATCACCAATTAGGAACACAAGTAGTGAGGCAATTCCTCCCCGGTTCAACCCCCTTCTAAATCCTTCCTCCACAGATGGGAACTAAGCTTTGTTTAGGAAAATGTGTCCCAAAGAGCTGATTTTAACCTTGGTTCCCAGGAATAACCAAGATAGGATAGGAGCCTTGTACCCCTGGGGCTTGGAGACCTGGAATGTGTTTTGTCTTTCTGCCTAGGGAAAAGGCAGGGAGAAGCTACGAACACAATAATAGGCTACAGAGCTACAAATATATGTCTAAAGAATATAGAGAATATATAAAAGCAAAAATAATTCTGGCAACATTTCCACCACGGGGCTCAGCAGCCCAGCAGCCAGGCAGGGCACTCAGCTGCAGCGCAGCACAAGGGCACCAGCAGCTGTGTGGGCAAAGCTACAAATTTATGTCACCCACCTGCCCCCCAACAGTGTTGTTTTGATGTATTTTGAGGCAGTTAAATCTCTCAGGGCCCCCACTGATCCTCCTTCTTGTCCTTACAGAGAATTGAAGGGGAGCTTATATGATGAAATTGTTTCCAGTGAGGGCGGTGAGGCCCTGGCACAAGTTGTCCAGTGGAGCTGTGGCTATTCCACTCCTGGAAGTGCTCAAGGCCAGGCTGAATGGGGCTTGGAGCAACCTGGTGTCTCTGCCCGTGGCAGAGGGCTTGGACTAGATGGTCTTTACTGTCTTTCCCAACACAAACCATTCTATGATTCTGTGAAATTCAACATTTTGCATAAAGCCCTGGAGTCAGGCGTGACTTTGAGAAAGGACAAAGAAAAACATGTTGACCAGCAACCCCTACACATTATTCCTATGCACCAGATAAGATTTGTCTCTTAGATTAAAAGACTGAGACATTTACGAATCAGGAACCAGGTAGGTTTCCTGATAAATAATTTTTAAGTGGAAATTCCCCAGCTATTCCAGGCCAAAAACAAATACTGTAAGAGACAGAAAGCTCATAAGAGTTTACAAAGGTGAGATAGGACTAATGTAAGTTGAAATGAGAGATGTGGGACTCCAGATGTGGACTTTGATGGAATAAACTGCTCTCCAAAATGCAGTTTATTGTATCCAAGATGTTACAGCAGTCCAGGGTCGTGGGTGACAGAGCCTGTGCCTACAGCTGTCAGCTCCAGCTGCAGGCAGGCCTGGACACCCTTTGGTTTTGCTTACAATGCATTAGATACTTTTCTTTGCTAAGCATCTTAATACAGTAGAACCAATCTATACCTTAACTTTTACCTATAGCCTATCATAACTACTGTAATTACCATATTCATGTTACTATTCTCCCATCACTAAAAGTACATTACAGTTTAAGCTAGAAGTTGTGTTTCAGTTTTCTTGCAGTGGAAAATTCTGAGACCTTTTTTCTACTTGCAACATTGGCATGCTTGTTTGCCTGTGGAATCTTTCTGCTTGGTAAAAATATCTTTCTGTTTGAGGTGGGTTTATCCTTTGCTATAAGCCATAAAAACCCCTTCTAACTAACATACCCTTGGCCTTCTTGGTTATCCAGTAAGACTGGCTCTGCAATTCTTTTCTTCTATATCAAAACTTGCTTCTATCTCTATTCCTTCATCAGACTCCACATTTAAAAATCTTTCTGCTAAGCATACATATCTGTGAGACTTTCTTGTCAAACTTTCATCCTTCCCAACATACTAAAGGGTTGGAGAGAAGAAGCCAGTGCCTTATGTCATGGCACACACAGATACCTATGTTATTTGCTGTGAGATGCATGTAGCATTTATAAGGAAGAAAGCAAATGAAATGGTGATAAGAAAAGAGACAGATCAAGAGTAATCTTTTGTGCAAAGGCAATTGGTAGCTTTGATCTGTATTGAGGAGGGGGAGGCAGTTAGACATAGAATTCAGTAAGTACCCAATGCCCAACTTTTAATGGCCACAACAATGCTGTATTGTTCACAGTTCCTGGGTATGCTGGGAAAGAAAACTCCAGGATAACCAAGATTTTGGTAAATGCCAATGAACCTTGTGCTGTGCTGGTTTCCTGGTGCAGCAGAGGAAGGAACCAATCTGCTTAGTCATTAGTAGTTATTTCTATCCACATATCCACATGCAGGATAACATGCAGGACAGTGACATATTGATTGCATTTCTTACAAACTGAGTCAGGAGGACTAATAGCTCCACCAGTTTCCCTTGATGCTTTGCCACTTTTTCTTCAGGAAAAACTTTGAGTCCCGTGGACTGTGCTGGTGTGAATCTGGAAAAAAAAAAAGGAAAAGAGTAGCCACTGGTCTAGAAACAAAAACCTAAAGCACTGAGATTGGACATGAATTAGAAATATTCATCATAGAATAACAATGGTTTGGCTCGGAAGGGACCTAAAAGATCTTTGGTTCTAAACTCCCTGCCATGGGCAGGGACACCTCCCACTAGACCAGGTTGCTCCAAGACCTGCCCAACCTGCCCTTGAACACTTCCAGGGATGGGGCAGTCACAGTGCCAGGGCCTCAACACCCTCACAGCCAAAAATTTCTGCCCAATATCCCATCTAACCCTGCCCTCTGGCAGTGGGAAGCCACTCCCCCTTGTCCTGTCCCTCCAAATCCTTGTCCAAAGTCCCTCTCCAACTCTCCTGGAGGCCCTTTAAGCTCTGGCAGGGTCTCTGAGGTCTTCCTAAAGCTTTCTCTTCTCCAGGCTGAACACCCCCAGCTCTCCCAGCCTGTCTCCAGAGGAGAGGGGCTCCAGCCCTTGGAACATCCTTGTGGCCTCCTCTGGACTCACTTTGCATGGCTACTCACCCACTGGCCAAATTACATTGGTGTGCAGGGATAAAGGTATGATACATCACTGACTGTCTCCCTGTGCTGCTTAACAAGAACCCTGAATCCATTTTTCCCCATTTATGTCATTGAAGTGGAGCCAGCATTTCTGGATGACCCAATGCACTGATTAATATAGTCAACAGTCACATCTTATCATTATTCCAACCCACTTATTCCACTAAGCCTGAGCAGAAACTAATTTCCTCCCTCAAAAAAAAAAAAAAAAAAAGGCCAATGACTTTTATTATTATTATTATTTTATTTCACACTTTATTCAGCCCTTCAATTTCTATATGTGAGTCAATCCCCTCCAGCTGTGAATCTGGGCTAGTTCCAGGCAAAGCAGCTTTTGTCCTGCCCAGCATTCCTTTGAGAGCACTACACTAAGGGAACAATCATCTTGCTATTATTCTTCAGCACCTTTGCCTTCACTCTGAATGCTAATGCAGACTAGAGGTGCCAGCTGGGGTGTTTTGTAGACTGAAGCCCCTGAGCAAATTCTCTCCACTAATGTAAAACAGGAAAGAACCTAAACTTGGTATCAACACATAGACATCATCATAGATACTGTGAGTCCTCTTCAGGACTGCATGGGTTTTGGATAAAGAAACCCACTCCCTTAGTTTGGGTGGAATTCAAGGGTGGAGTGAGAGATGAGAGTGGATTAGGCATAAAAGAAATTATGGAGTTTATCAGGTTTAGCCTAGGAGACAGTTGTGTGTCCTATATTGAAGTTAATCCCAGAAGAGATAAATAATGGGAATTTTAAAAGGTCACAGGGGTGGGTTGCACTTGGTTACATCTGAGCTGGACCAAGTAACGCAGTTTGGGTTTAAATAAACAACTTAAAACTATGGACAGGGTCAGACACTGCAGCTCTGAGGTGCTGGCTGTGAGCTCAATGTGACACCCTCTTTTGCTGTCAGACAGACTCAGTGGTGCCCTTAGGTAGACATTAATTTAGACATATGGAGAGGCATCTGCCAACCCTATTGTGAAACCCAATAACTGGCTTCAGAGCCCCATATTCCCTACAACTGCAGTTTCTGTTAAATCACTGTGCAAATTATAGGTGGGCTGTTTCTACTCAGACCAATGACCACTGTTCTACCAGAGGGCTGCTGGGGTGACACCAGGGATGTTGGGATTGCTTGGTCCTTGGGAAGACAGCCTGGGAGGATCTTGGAGTACCCAGCTGAGTGCTCAAGCTATCCATGCATTGAACCAGCAGTTCCTGAGAGGGTACACACCGCTCCCATCTCTGCCATGGCACAGGAGGAAGAAGCAGCAGCTTCCCAAGAGATGAGTGTGCTCACAGTGCATTCCAAGGTCTGTCTCAGGGCTTTCTGCCCACACCCTGCCTGCCCAAGCACAGGAGCACAGAGCCCTCTCCCAGCCAGACCCAGCAGAGAACACTGACACATCCTAGAATTAACAAGGTCAAAAGGAGAGCTGAGGAACGATCTGACTCTGGTTCTGGTATAGAAGATTCAGTTGGGAGGAACGGAAGAGTTCCAGATTCCTGATCTCTTCACAAATGTTCTGCTATTTTTTCATGGTGTTTTGTCTGTATTCCCTTCAGCAGTCACAGCACAACACAGACTTTCCCATCCCAAAATAAGGTAAGAATTTCTGGTAACTTTTGCCTGGAAATGTGGCTGAAGTAGCGATGGACAATTGATAACAACATAGACACAAAGCAGACTCACTGTCCTGGTATTAGTTGGCAAGAATTGTCTAGGAACTCAATCTAAACTGCTGCAAAGTGGGTGAGATGGGAAGGAAGCCTGAACACGTCACAGAGGAATTTATATCACAGGCTACACTTCACACATGATGTTTTTTCCCCCACCTACTCACACAGTAGGTTTGTGACTTTAATCTGTTTATTTTTAGTAGGAAGTGTAAGTAAGTAAATATTTTGATCTGATAGTGCTCTGAGCTGATATTTTAGGCAGAGAGGCATAATTGTATATGTGTGCTAGTTGTTGTTATGTTTCTGGGTATTATTGATTTTGGACTTGCTCCCACACACTCCCACACTCCAGGTGAATGGGTTGTTTGGCTACTATCACAAACACTCCCTGCTACTACTGTACAAACTGCTCAGGGTGGGGGTTTCCACACCTCCACATCCCCCTCCTGTTCTCTGCTAAAAAAGTTGGAGCCACTGGAAGCTGCCAAATAGGTCTTTGGAAAGAATTCTCTTGTTTGTCTGCAGGATGAGTGGAGGAGAGACTATGGCCAGGCAGGTTCTGTCCATGGAGTCCTCCTTTGCTGTCCAGTGGTGGAGATCTCTTCCTCTAATCCTGATTAGAGGTCAAGTGCTGCCATAGTAACAAGCTGACCATCCCAAATGTCCCAAACCCAGGCCACCCCATGATAATAACACAAGGGGAGGTAAAACATAACTATAAATCTATAAAACTTCTCTTAACATTTATGCATGATATTTGCCTTTTAATCATGAGAGTTATTGCTCATTGCATTAGTCATCTATCACACAGGTGGCCCCTAAACTACACAGGCAAAAGGCAGCCACAAAGACGGTCAAATTGAGGTACAGGCTCTGCTGTTTCTCTGCTTTAGCAAGAAGTGATGAAATCAGCTATACCAGCACAGAAACTGATTGTGAACTTTGCCCATCTTGCTAAATTACTTGATGACTTACATCTTGCTGCCTCCAAGATGTCAGTGAAGGTGCTCAGGGCTCAGGTTGGTAAGGAACAGCCCTTTCAGCTGCTGCCTATGCTGTAAGTCTGCAGTCACTCAAGTAGTTGTGCAAGCACTTGGCCCCAGTTCCACAAGCAGCATGAGATTCCTCAGTCATGCACAGATATCTTCTAGGACATCCTTGCATGGGAATTTGCACTGAACTTGGAACCTTTACACAGCCCTCTCCTGATTCCCTATTTCGTTCTGACTTCCCGAGTTAAAAGCTCTTTAGGTAAATGCCAGATTTTTTATAAACACTCAAGTTCAATTCCAGACAGTTTGCATGGTTTAGGTAACATCATCAAATAAAACACAGTGTAAATAATGTCAAAAACCATAGTGCAAACAGATAAACAAATTACAAGTTTTTAAAAAATTTTTTGATTTTGATTAAAACCAAGAATAAAAAAGGCAGACCAGAGTTTGGTCTTCAAATGGCTGAGGTCAGCATGGACTAGCTGAAGACCTCTCAACTAAAGTGTTAACATGCTTAACTTACTTTCTAGACTGTAAATCAAACTGTAATTAATCACCCCAAGCAAACAATCTCCTCCAATCTCCTTGTCATGACAATACATTTTTGTGATATCGCAGATGCTCAGGGACATCTTATAAACAAGAAGTGCACATCTATTAAAAAAATTAACTGGGTTACTGCTATTACAGATAGCAGTAATGAGATGGTTGGCTCTTGTAATTAAGACATAAATATTATGTGCATGTTAAGGGAAGTTTTATTGATGTATAGTTATGTTATAGTTATGCAGGGAGAACAGGGGTTTATATAGGAAGAGTGAGGGGCAAGGCAGAACACTGGAATGGCTGGGATGAAGGCAAGGGGGTGGAATAAAGGGGAAGGACCGATGGGGTACAAAGAATCAACGTAGGGTAACAAAACATTCTGGGGGAAATCCTTTTGCTCACCATAAGCATGGAGGTTACGGCTTACGGGCTGGTTCTCCAAGGGAGAGCAGCAACCTTGTCCTTGGCTGGTTTTCTGGCCTCCACACCTGATCTTCAATCAAATTGCAAGGGAGGAGTCTCCACCAGTGGACGGAGAAGAAGAGTTAACTGGCAGATTTTGGGAGGGCCTAGGGTTACCTGATGCAACACCAATGGTATGAAAGATAGAGCATACATTTTGTGGACAAGCACATGGTGGTTTAGTTCCATACTCCCAGCGTTGTATTTTTCCTTATTCAGTCTTTTGTTGTATTAAGGTTTAATAAACCTTTGGAATTTTAAAAGTGAGCGTCGTTTCTCACACTGCAGTTGCCAAATATTATTCCAAGTTTCATAATACTATGCGTTTTAAGGCCAACATATAAAACAGCAGCTGCTGTTAGAGGAGTTTGCTTTTCTACTACTAATAAAATTTTGGCTTGTGAAAGGTTGTTGTTTTTCTACCCTCATTTTTTTCCTGGGAATTGTTGCACCAAGCACAGGCTTTAAAAAAAAACAAGGAAAAAAACCCCCAAAAACCTGTCTTCCTGAATTTTTTTAAATGGATTTCTTTATTTTTGTCTTTAATCCCCCCATCTCCCCACTCATCAATTGCTGGTAGCTCTCTTCTGTTACGTTGGTGCTGCTGGAGAGAGCTCATTCTCTCTGCATTTATATTGCTGGAGAGAGCTCATTCTCTCTGCATTTATATTGAAACCAGGAGATTTCTCAGATCCTGTGCCCAGCTAGGAACAGAGCAAAAGGCAGTTTAAAATATTAAAAAATTAATGGAATTGAAGCTCATAAGCAGTTTCGACCAGTGTAGCTCTACTACCATGAGCATGGACTGGTTGATGCACAGTCCCTTTGAACCCAGCTAAATTATTTTAACCTAACCCTGCAAAACACTTTATCCTATATCAAAAACACTTTATCCTGTATCAGAACTACAAACACCTTGGACATGACTGCATGGTTGTATCTGTACAGTCATAGCTATGACTTCTGCGGATTTTTAGTCTAAAACTCATAAACTTGGATTTGAATTAAGTAATAGAGGTTATAGACAGAGAATCAGAGAATCTCTCTATATAAATAACATATAATCTAGTAGCAAAAGAAGGCTAAATTGAGCACAGCTTCCTCTGAGAAGCAGATATAAGCAGATAGGAAGGCCCTGGAAGAGAATGTTAGTTGGGTCTTATTCTTCAGGCATCACCAGGAACATTGCAGGGAAGGGAGGAATTGTGCTAGAAGAGAGTGATTTACCAATTAAAAGCTGCTAGCTGGGGAGAGAAGTTGCAGGGCCCTGTAGAGAACTGCTGAGCAAGGACACCAGATGAGCAGCAGCTTGGGATGTTGAACTGGCCCAAGGAAAGACACAGTGGTTGGTTAATTACATGAGGAGGGTTGGAGACCAGAGAAAACACTCTAGAAGATGCATTTTTCTATTTCTGTCCCAAATGCCAGCAGTATCCAAGTGACTCAGTCACAAATGGATTTTATCTTCGCACTACCCTGTGGAGAAGGGAGATGGCCAAAGGCTTGGGGAGCCAAGGCAAAGAGAAAAGCAAGTGATTTATTAGCCTGGGGTCACAGAAATTCTGGGGATGTGAGCCCTTTTTAAGCCTCTTCACCACAAAAGCATGCTTTCCCCAAAGGAGGGAACTGATCAGCCACCTACTGATGTTTATCTGAAAAAAGGCCTGAGGACAAGGAAGACACTAATCATAGAGTCAATAAGGTTGGGAGAAAACCTTTAAGTTTATTGAGTACCCATTAAACCAGCACCACTGTGTTCACCACTTAATCATGTCCCCAGCTGCCATATAATGGAGAAGTGTCACACACACAAAACCACAACCACACGGTTATTATAACATTTTTTCCACTGGAAAAAGAAATCCATTATTATAAATGTGCCAAGCTGAGGCAGAGCTCACATTGCATCGTACTGCTGGGTCTGCTCCTGAGAGACACTAGTGGGATGGGTCCTGATGAGAGGCAAGATATTGGTCCACTACAGCCATTCATGTGGGCTTTTTTCCATAGGCTACATGCAAAGGACTCCTGAATACTTCTCAACTTGGAAGCCACAGCTGGTCCACCTGTATTTCCCACCATCTGAACAGTTTGGTAAAGTTAACACATTTTCCCCAAAATAACCATACTCCCTAGTGGCTTTTAGACTGTCAGTTCAGTACTGATATAAAACTGGCCACTGCTAGGTGATTCAGATACAGCATTGGCTTCCTTGCTTCAGCACAAGCCTTTTGTGCTTAGAAGTTCTATTACAAAAGTTCACCTGTAAAAGCAGAATATGGGAGATGCATGAACAGCTGAATAAAAAATTAAATGCAGAAGAGTAATTATTTTTGTTGCATTTGACACCTAGAATCATAGATTGGTTTGGGTTGGAAGGGAACCTTAAAGATCATGTACTTCCAAACCCATAGTGAAGAATTCATTCTCATAGTGAAAAATTCATATTTATAGTGTCATGGTACATGGCATAACCAAATTAAGTAATTTGGGGATCTTCTGGTACTAACTGGATTTTTTGAGCTATTTCTTTTGTCAAAAGATCAGGAAGAAGACCAGCCTGCCACCACACTCAAACTGCAACATAAAAACTGATTAGGTATTGTTCTTCACAGGAAACCATTTATAGCATGATGCAGTTTGGGCTGTTCTGGCTTAGCTTTGCTGTGACACATCTGCATGGGATTGTTTACACTTCTGGAAAACAAGAGAGAGCTTACAGCATGGCTGGAGAAGCCTGGCTACATTCCTAGAGAGCTTCATGCAGGTGGCATCCAATAAAGGCACCTGACCCTTTGATTTGTGTTTTATGTCAATTATTGTATGTTTTTGAGGGGGACAGAGTGAAATCATATGTTGAATTTAAAACTCACCTACGTTTTCCTGCCAGCAAAACCCTTCATCATTCATAAAAGAAAAACAGAAACATACAACATCATGAGCTCATGTTTCAAAAATGAAGCATCCAATTAAAAGAATCGGTCTTTTCCAAACAGCAGTCTTTCTTCGCTTCCATTATAATCAAGTTATATTGTTTTGGCAAAATGAAACTTTACTTTTTTCATATGAAACAATGAATTCTGAGTAGCTGTACCTGAAAGCAAGCAGAAATTGAAGCTGTAGCAGAGAAACCCATGGAAATCCAGGGGGGATCAGGGACAATGGTTTTAAACTAAAAGAGGAGAATTTTAGATTAGAAGCTCATTTCCCCGAGGGTGGTGAGGCCCTGGCACAGGTTGTCCAGAGAAGCTGTGGCTGTCCCATCCCTGGAAGTGTTCAAGACCAGGCCGGATGGGGCTTGGAGCAACCTGGTCTAGTGGAAGGTGTTTCCATGGCAGGGAGATTGGAATTAAATGATTTCAAAGCTCCCTTCCAGCCCTAGCCTTTCTATGGTTCTATGAAATCCAGAGTATAATTGGCCTTTAGTTTTGTTGTTTAACCTATCCACACTACTCATGGCCCTGAGCTACTCTTTGTCCTTAGTGCATTAGAAATTGCAGAGACTCCTTGCTTTTCTATTACACAAACAGTATCCTACATAGTTCAGAAGGGACTGGTGTTCCCTGAATAGCAGTAACACAGTAAATAATAGTAACAGAAAACTAAATCTGTGTGCTAATACGAGACTGTAAGGGAAAGGAAGCAGGAGTGAGGTTGAGCAGTCCCCCTGGTGACTCCTCTCTGGCGAGGAGAAGATGGACCAACGCAAGGCACTAGCATTAGGAAGAAATTTTTCAAAATGTTTGTGAAAGAACAGGACAAATTTGAACACCCCACAATAGTAAAATAGGGGCATTACAGCCACAAACTACGAGGAACAAGGCTGTAGCCAAGACACTGTGCACAGCATGGAACATGTTATGGACCTCTGTAGGCTGGATTCCTGCCAGGCCAAACCAGAAGATATCTACACTAAGCTCTCCTGAGTTGGAAAAAGTATTTTGGTATCAAGAAATTAAATGCAGAAATTAAATACCAAACAACATTTTTGGTGATACTTCAACAGCAGCAATAGTGAGTGTTAACTTAAGTTGCTATTACAAAACACATCCAGCCAAGGGAAGCACGAGACAAGTCTGATGGACAAGTCACACCAGAAAGACCACACCAGAATTTCAGAAGCGAGACTATTCTGTTTCACTGGGCTTCTTGCACTGGTTCAGTGGAAACTTGTGACTCTACAAGAAATATTATGATCAGCAGGGTGAGTGGAATATTACTCAAATCATAAGACTTTGAATTTTCATAAAATATCAAGCCAAAAAGTTGAAACATAAGTTACAAACAGATTCGTAAGTCTGTAAGAGAAACAATCACCATTTTCCATTGGAATAAAATCCAAGCTGTCCAAGTGCATCCTGGTGTTTCCGTTGCCTGTTATACTCCAGGGGTCATGAGGGAGCTCAAAAAATAATGCAGGAGCTGTCATTGCTTTAAGTTGTCATAGGATGCAGCAGCAAATGGGATGTCTGGCAATGGGGAAAGTTTTTGCAGTGCGGACTCATATATTTGTGGAGGACTGTGTAGCACCCTCCCAAAAAGAAAGGTGAAGGGTGAAAACGGGTTAGCTTCCTCACAGGAGACTCCACAGGTCCTTGGGGGTCATTATAATGTCTGTCTTTGCTTTTTTACTGCTTAATTTCATCACATCCAGCACTCTTTACCAATCTCATGGGAGAGTCGTAATGATTGCATGGTTGATGTCACCACATCTCTCAGGTTGACAACCTGAAGTTTGCAAGTTTATGTCTGTCACCATGATATTTTCTGAAAAATTCCTTTGCCAGGATTTCTTCTCCTGGCAAGATGAGAAGCCTCAGCTTCTCCATGTTTTGCTGCTCTGGAATGTGGTCTGGAGATTGTTTATCCAAACATGTGAATTGTTTTTAATTAATGGCCAATCATGGCCAGCTGTGTCGGACTCTCTGAGTCAGTCATGAGCTTTCAATATCATTCTTGAAAAGGCTTCTGATGTATGCTTTCTCTTTCTTTAGTATCGTTTTAGTAGAGCATTTTTTTAATATAATATCATAAAATAATAACTCAGCCTTCTGAGAACATGGAGTCAAATTCTCATCTCTCACCTCGTCCTGGGGACCCTCACAAACATCACATATGTCATTTCACCTGCTGTGCTCGCCAGGCTACAGAAGGCATTCTCTTTCTTCCTTCCTGCTTTTCAATGGCCCAGTGAACTCCACTGACCTGTGCAGTAGCTCATGTGTCTCTCCAAAGAATTAGTGCATGTGTAACACAACATCAGCACCTTGGTCTGTGCCATGCATTCAGAGTGCCACACGCCCTCCCCCAGATCATAAACCACACAATTGTTTAGGTTGGAAAAGATTATTGAGTCACATTGTTACCCCAACACTGCTGTATTCACCACCATATTTCACATCTTGGAAACTTCCAGGGATGGTGATTCCATCATTTCTGTAGGCAGCCTGTTCCAGTGTCCTATCCCACAGCAAACCTCAGTTCTGTGAGGCAGTCTCCATGGCATGGAAATCCAGATCTTCTAGCCCTGTGTTGAGGGAGCTGTCTCATGCTTTTCTACAGTCATTCTAACTAACTAAAGAATTTCTTGGATATTTCCAAGGGGAACTTAATTTAGATTTGACCTAAGAACCTCCATTCCTTACATTACTGCTGTCCTGCTAATCTCTAGGCTGTAGACTATTGCAATATGACCATAAAGTCCAGAAAGGAAAGGACAGAAAGAAAGGGAAAGGGAAATCATTAAGTCCTTTGGAAATCACACAAAAGACACCTTGGGGAGGGATAGAATGTAAGAGAATCTCAGAAGGTAGTCTCCCACCCGAGGAGCTGCAGCTGTACCAATCACCAAAGATTAGGAACAGGCCTGCCCTTAATAGGCCACAGCTGTGTCTAATAAGAAGACAGTGCTACAAAAGAGTGGGTTAGCTGGGTGAGGAGAGATGGAGTTTGTTGGCTGTCTGTGAGGGGCTGCACGTGACAAATCACTGAGACGGTATGGAACTTTTGCAATAAGATGACAACAGACACCCTTCCTGCCTGAACCAAGATCAAGAATGTGATTTGTAATGAAAATGAACCTCACTCTCCTAAAAAAGCTGTTGGACAGGAAAAGTGATTCCAGTAGCTTTAACAATGAAGTTGGGTAATTTAAACTTTTTTCTCTAGGTGTGGAAGGTAAGGAGAAAAGAGGCAATGGGGCACAGCCCACCTCGGTCAGGAACTTGGTAATTTTTTGAGTTCTTTTAAGTTTTGCAAACAAGGGTACCGCTACCAAATCAACCATCTAGGTGCAAACCATGGTTTGTGTCTCACCATAACAGGAGCTGCAGCTCTCTGTAGGGGATTTTTGTTGTTCCCCTCCAGTTGTCCTGCTGGCATCTGTACATACCATGTACATCCAAATAAAACAATTTACCAGATCAACTCTTCCCCCCAACTTTTGCAATGGGACTGAAGCTCTGGGGCCAGAGTTGTTCTTGTGCCATCTGCACCTTGATTGAAAGAATTCAAAGGATCCAGATTATATTTATCCTTAAGTTTAAAGTTTGCAACCCCTGTTCCTCAACCTGTTTCTTTCAGCTTGAGGTTCTTATTCTATTTCCATACAATAAGTTTCCATAAATGACCTGTGCTAACCCCAACCAAAAGTAACCCCAAGCCCTGCAGTACTTTCACAGTGGCTGATCAGACCAGGCCATTGCTCACTGAGTCCATACCCTACAATCAGTTAAACTTCATAGCAATTATTTATAATACAGTCATTTGATAACAATTATTTGTAGTAAAGCTTTATCCTGTGTTCTCTGTTTTGCTCTGCTTTGCAGCATCTTCCTGGGTTAAGATGCTTTAGCAGATTTTTATTATGATTTTGGTCTCCTCAATTCTATTTATTACAGGAGAACTCATTCATGCCTCAGGACAAACTCAGAGGGGAACACAATCTGCAGCTAAATGAGTATGAGCATCTTCAAGGAATGGCTCTAGCAAGGCTCCCTGCTAGAGGAGGCAAAATCCCTGCTTCACAGGGAAGGCAGCCCTCCAGTTCTCAAATTAGTAGTAGTGGGCTTGAATATGTCATATTTACATGGTATAGTTGAACAAAAGACGAGAATCAAGAGCTAAAACTGTGCTGTGGTCACCTAGAGATCTATATTATATATTTTCATGCAAAAACCAAGGCTGCACAATGCCCAGTAACAGCTATTGTATCCACCTGTAAATTGATGCAGATGCAAAACATTTTCAAGCATTCAAATCTTTCTCTGGACACCTTTTAATATTAAGAGATACTAGAAAGTGACATCTCATGACAGTGTTTTGTTAGTAACCTGTGTCTCTGCAGTCCTGAAGTGGCTGCAGGGAGAATTGAACAAGCTGAAGTCTGGAGGGGAAAACAAATATCCCTCCTTCTGGGAACACTGCAGCTACAACACTTTGTTCCCACTAAATTTGTGCTTCTTCCCTGTGGTTTGCTCTTATGTCATGGTGAACCTCTTCTCAATACAGTATTTTTATTTCTCATCCAAAACAAACCAAGAGAAAAACCAGAAAACACAGCACATACCAGGAAAGAAGAAAAAATAATGCACAGGTGGTCATGGAAAAAGGTTGTTGAGTTTCCATCATGCTAGGATTCCAAAAACCCCACAGGGACATGGTCCTGAGCAGTCTGACCCTGCTTTGAGCAAGAGGGTTGGACCAGATAATCTCTAGAGCTTCCTGCCAACCTCAGTGATGTGTGAGCACCAAGAACTGTTCCCAGCTCTTTGCTGTATGCAGGGCTTGGGCAGCATCCTGAACAGTAAAAAAACCTGTGCAAAGAGACTTCCAGAGCCTTTAGCTGGCTTCTGGTAGAGCCTGACATGAAGGAAGTTGCAAAGTACTGGAGATCTATAATCCTCTGGGACAGTTCTAAGAGCTGTGACAAGCTGATTTTTTTTTTTTACCATAAAAGACACTTTCTGAACAATGTTTGCTCTAATGAGTAATACATTAGGCTCTTATAAGAAAGGATTACCAAAGTTTTACTAAAACTGTCATCAGAAACGATTCTAGATAGTTTGGGCATTCAAGTGACAGAATTAGATAAGTTTGGTTCCTTCCATCCAAGTCAAACCATTCTGTGGAGTCTAAAACTCATATGTAGTCCATAAGAGACTGGTTGATATGCTTACCATTTCTGAAAGGTTCATTAATAGCCCAAAAAGCCCATGGTCCTAATCACCCACTCCCAGTTGGTGACAGGAGTAGCTTTTCTAAATCCATCTAATAATGGCTACAGGAAACAGGATCACAGAAAATTTCAAAACTGCTAAAAACCTTACTGAGCTAGAAAGCTAATGAAAGCACCGAGAAACCTAAAAAAACCTCAACCAAAAAACCCCAAGCAAACAAAAAACAACAAAAACAACAAAACCAAAACAAAAAAAACCTCCCAGGCTTTTTTGTTTTTTTGAAGAGGCCAAATATTAAGCAAAACTAAAATCATAGGAAGTTTTAAGAAGAACCAGGTCTGGAGTATTGGACATTTCTGACAGTTATCACGGAATGGTTTGAGCTGGAAAGGACCTTATAAATCATCCTGTTTCAATCCATTGCTAAGGGGGCAGTCCTGGGCTTCAAAAATGATTTAAGACCATTCGATTACTCTTCAGTCCACAGTGCTTGAAAACTTCTTAATATCTTTTCTGTACCAAGTAAATTCAAAGGCCCTTTTCTCTAGCATTAATGAGCAATTTTCCAGGTACTGATTTTCCTATTTTAACACTTCAGCAACTTTTTACCAAAGTACAGTGAAAACACCACCCCCCAAACCTATCCAAGATGATCAACTATCTCTGCATGCCAGTCATAGCTCTACATGCCTCAAGGTACCACCAAGTTCTCCCTTTTTTTCTCAGTTTGAATCCTTAGCATACTAATGCAACTCTCAATTGCCAGTATTGGAGATACAAGGCCAGTAGATTTCAAACTGCAGCATCTGTGCTGATTGCAGAGAAAAGACTGCAAATGATAGAAAATACTATAGCCCTTGTCAACCCCAGTTAACTATCCTCAATCTTACAACTGATTTTTTTTTTCAAATTTTTTTCCCTGTCGGTGTCAAGGTCTTGGCACAGGTTGCCCAGAGAAGCTGCCCCATCCCTGGAAGTGTTCAAGGCCAGGCTGGACAGAACTTGGAGCAACCTAGTAGAAGGTGTCCCTGCCCATGGCTGGAGTGATGAACTGGATGAGTTTTAAGTTCCATTCCAACCCAAATCATTTGATGATGATACTGTGCCTCTGTACCAGACTGAAATGCCCCAACAACAATTTCTTCTTGCAACAGAACCCACAAATACACCTAAAGGTACCTCTTCCCTAACTTTCTCTTTGATAAGCTATGTTAACCTCTAAATTTATAAGGTGTTTCTTTTCTGCTGGAAGAAAACAGATTCAAAGATTCTCAGGACAGACTTGGAGTAGGGGAAAAAACTCAGTCCCACAGTTTGGATGGAAACCATGCACATGTAAACATTCTTCATGGTTTACTTCAAAACTTAGGGAAAGGAGCCAACCATAGACATGCAGGTGCTAAACATACTTTTTTTCCAATACAGGCAAAACCCAAAGCAGTATTTTTCTAGTTCATTATTCTATATTATGACCAGTTTTCTCTGGATTCAATGTTGCCAAGCTGAAATCATCTGCCTTTGTGGGGATGCACAACCACCTTCACCTGTGAAATCATTAGACTTCAGGAACTATTTCTGCATTAGAAACAAAAGCATATTGTCTCTATTCAAAATTTTTGATTTTTTAAAGAAGGTTTTAGATAGATGGTTTTGGTTTTTTTGTTTTTGTTTTTTTTTTTTTTTTTTTTTTTTAATCCCATTGATTTAATAATTTATGCTGTTCAAAGGGTCCTAAGGGCCTTTTTTCTATTTTTCCCTGAAATTTCAAAAGCTCAGGGCTTTGTTTTGTAAATCGGAGAAAGACTGAGACTGAAAATACAGTTACCACAATGGTTTAACTTTTCCAGAAAAGATGCAGTCTTCTGTGATTCCCTGCATTTTTAAAGGACACATAAATTCCCCCTAGTTTCAGTACTTCCTCTAACTTGAGTTCACTTTCTTAGCATCCTTTTTTTGAAAATTCATGTGTGTTGCTGCAGCACCAGAGCACATTCATTTAACTGCTAAATTCCAAGCAACTCATTAATGCCATTTCACTTGCTCTACAATTTATCCACATTTTTCTGATAAGATACAAGCCTATTGCCTACTAATTCCCAGGACCAAAAATTATCACAACCATACCTACTCCTTCTTCCATTCTAAGAAAGGACATCAAATTAATTTCAGGAATGAAGATGCAGCTTATGAGGGACATGGGATATGCAAATATTGTTTTACATACTGATGGTTTATTTTCTGCAGTTTGATGATATTTATAGGGCTGTGAGAAGTGGATACATGGCTGCAGGGGGATGAAGTATCCTAAGGGCAGGTAGGAAAAAAGCTGCACATCTGGCAGGCAGGACAAAAGAACAGGCCTGGAGTTCATGCAAAGGAGAGAAGGCCAAATGCTCCAAGCACCTTACCTTACTGTCCTTGTAAAAATAATGTTTAAAAACACCCCAACTGTATCTACCCTACATTTTAGCTCATCTTGTCTATTTCTTATTTGTAAAGGTATTCATATGATGAAGTGCTGAAACACACAAATTCAATAAAAGAATCTGAAGAAAAACAAGTTGAAATTTGGGAAAGCAGCAAGAGAAGAATGTCAAGAATGAACACACTGATTACCAAAGTTCCTCCTTCTAAATTTCTCACATCACCCCTAGATATCCCCACCATATGCTTCAACTTGCCAACCTTAAATCAATCCCTTCTCATAGAAACATGAAAAGCTTTAAGATGTTATAAAATCTGCTGTCTTCAAGGAACTGTTAAGTAGTCCACTAGAATTGACTATAGTGATGACTTTGCTCCAGTCATCACTAAAGAGGCAAACAAAAGTCTTACATAAAACATCAGAATAAATTGGACCACAACTCAACAACAGAGTGAATTAGGTATTCAATTCACCTTACACTATTTCTTGGTATCTATTTTTGGCTGGGGAGAGCATATGCCTTCACCTAAAACTGAAACTGTAACTTAGGGCAATGTTATTAGTTCTTAGTTGTAAGTGTTTAAGAAAGTCTTGCTCTCTCTTATATTCTCATGGCCTTCCAGTCCTACATATACCAGGGATGCTCAAAGCACTTCAAGAACCCAGGTGACAATGAAAATTTGATCCAAGCCAGAACTGTGTGTGTCACCTGCTTTGGACCCTTCACTACTGGGTATGGAAATACAGACCACTCCTTATGCCGACTTATGCAAAGCACAACAGACTGTCCACTGTCAATGACATCAATATTAAGTCTCTTTTTGTCATCCTGTAGCAATGGGGAACTTTCACAACTTAGAGCATAACTTCTTCACTTTTGTTGATTGCTGTGGTTTCATTAAAACAAGAGTAAAATCTCCTGAATAGTTATCAAAACCCTAACTACTTACAATGACATACTGGCAGGGTTATTATTTAACTAAAGAAAGGAATGTGGAATGTTTCATTTAAACATATTATTCTCTTCAATCCTGAGCACTATGGACATCAGAATCCAAACCAATACTTATTTCAATACAAAGGTAACACAAAAATCGTTAGTTTCATAACCCATTATTCCAGTATTCCCATGTCAAATGTGTCAGGACATTTCTCCACAATTATATTCTACACTATTTTAGAACTAACACTGATGGAAAAAGAAGACAGAAGGAAAAAAGAAGTATATGAAGATCCCAGTGACTTAGTTTATAAGACAGCTGACGTTAGAGAAAACCAAGAGCCCCCTCTAGGGGTTACTGGAAGTTCTAACATTGGTGGATTCAGAACAGCTTAGATAATGGTTTTCAGGATTTGTATTTTTCAGTTTGAGTTACTTCAGTTGGAATTCCACCTTAACTATGATATCAACAGTAAAATGACAATTTAAAAAGAAAAGACTGACGCAAAAAGCTGTATTAGATTTTGGATGAAATCTACTTACAGTACTTCAGCACCAAAACGTGGGCAGTTAGGCTTATACATTTATATACAATTAAATGATGTCAAAGTCATAAAATGCTTAGTTATTTATAATGAAATCTATACAAAACAGTTAAAAACATGGTTTTATATACATTTTGAAAAGAAAAAAGTATTGTCTCGATTACCAGAATGTATTTAAAACTGGTTCTCTTGTCCCATCTGAACCCAAACTGCTCTCTGTGACTTGTAACTACCACAAAACCCCAATGTATTGCTTCAACAAGCCAAGGCATAAGGCTAATTTTGGAAACCCACCATTGTACACCCATTTAACCTTTTAAACTCCCCAAACGGTCAATTTTAAAAACAGCATGTAAGAGTAAAATATAAATTTTTAGAAGTCTTAGCTCACTTCTAAATTCTTAAGTTCAACTTGGAAAGATGTTGAACTATTGATCCCCAATTTTGAAAAACTGATTATAGCAAAATGCACCTCCTTCTCCCTGGTTTGTACTAGAATTAATACAACTGCCTGTTTCACAGGAACTTTTTTCAACAACTTGTCTCACTTTAAATTTCATATTTAAATAAATAATCAAAGGTTAACTAGAGTAGATGAGCATTTTGTATGCTTATGGCAGAAAGAAATGCCTCATCTACTATTACCCTACATCTTGTAAAGCATGAAAACAAAACTCCACTAGCAAATCCACTTTGCTACCAGTTAGCAGTTTTGCTTATTTCCAAACATTCACCAACAAGAATTTTAAAAAAATATTCTAAGCTTTTGAAAAAAATTTTTAAGTGAGCATGAGTGCAAGAAAGCCAACCAACTCCAAAATTCCTGGGGCTTTTCCAGCACTGTCAGAGACATTTTTTCTCTCACATGCTATTTGAAAATAAAAAAAATTATTGAATGTTTTCTTTTTTTTAATGGTGTTTTGCTCAACAGCTAAAAAGACACAGCAAAATAATGATCCCTTTTCACTTAAAGCTGTTTCAGTATCTGGGCAAGGGCTTCAATAGCACAAGCTGTAGAATTCATTACAGATTTGTTTCTGAACAGGAGTACATTCCACTGTCACAGGTTTACTAAATCTTGGTACCTACATCTTCTCTTCTTTTTTTTTTCCAAAACCATTTTTAAGATTCAGCTTTTGCAATACTGTCTTGTTAAAACCTACTGATGCTTCAAGAGTCCAATGAACAATTCTAATAGGCAAAGTGCTCTAAGACATCACAATAGAAGGGCATCTTGGATGCTCAAAAATCCCAAGATATTTTAAAGTACACTCCAGTGTCTCTATTCTTTAGGATTGTTCAAGAGAACTTTGAGAGGGGCTGGGCTCAGTGCCATCCTCAGTGCTGCTGTCCACATCTTGCTCCATTGCTGTCTCCTCATCATCGAGGCGCTGACTGGTGAAGTTGTTGAGCTCCAGGAGCCCGCTGGGTTCCACCACCACATTGGAGCTGGAGTGACAAGGGATGGGATAGTGAGGGATAGTCTGAAAGAAAGAAAATATTTAAGTTTAATGAACAATATTGAAGGTAAAGGCATCTGTGCAAGCACAGATTTGTGGAAAAGGGATTATTTGGTCTCCAAGGGCAATTTTCCCTGGCTGAGGCTTCAAAGCAGCCTTTCACTGGATTGGGTTTTGAAAGGTAAAATTTGAATAATCTTGCTCTCCAGGCCTTTGATCTTCCCTAAAGGTCTGTGACAGCATAACCAATGCCCATCATCCACCATTCTGCAAACCCAAAGCAGAGATAATATTTTCTTCAGCCTGATCTTTTTTAGACAAGACATGGTGATAAGAGAATAACCTGAGTTAAAATGACTCACAAGGACCATCGAGTCCAACTCCTGGCCCTGCACAGGACAACCCCAAGAATCCCACCAGGCAGTGCATTGTTCAAGCACTCCAGGAGGATTCTGTTTCTTGTGTACAACAGAGTTCAAGCTCTGGCCCTGCTCAGAGCTGCAGCTCAGAGGCTGAGGAAACACAATTGCTATTTATTTCTATTATTTCTATTATTATTATTATTATTATTATTATTATTATGTCTATTTTTACTTGTACTTTCACAGGTTAAAAAGCTAAATCTGTGACTTCATACAACTGAAATTCTGGGCAATAATTGACTTTTTAAACAGCTCATAGCATGCCACAATGATAAATAGCATCAATTCTCAAAAGATACAGGTTTGAAGTAAAACAGAAATCTATCTTTGTCTATATAAGGAGGACTAAAAATGAATACAGAACTGGTAATTGCTACAAAAGAGAAGTTAGCCCCAGTAAAGACTTCACAAAGTATCATGAAAAAATTGAAATCTTTGTACACAAATTGTTTCCCACATCAGAAGTATTTTCACTGTAACACAAGCATGATACCTATCAAAACAATTTCAGTCCACACTACTATTTGTTTGAACATAAGCCATACCAACTTGTCTACAAAAATTCACATTACACCACGGAAGACTTACATACACTCCTCAGTTGACACTGTGACAACTTATTACAACATAAACCATCATATTTAAGGCAGCAGAATCAACAAAAATATCAAGCATAGCAGTTAGGAAATGATTCAAAGCATTTAGGCTAAAGATCAATAGTACTTTTATCTCAGAAGTGTTCTTACCCTAAGTGAAGTTAAAAAGTTTTCTTCTGATTTCAGACCTTATTTGCTGAACCTTTCCAGTAAGCAAAGCCTACAATGTCAATAATTTTACACTCAGAAGCAACTTTAATAGATAATATAAAGGATTCTAGAACATAACTCCATAATAAGTGTTGAACCAGTTTTAAGCATTGCACATGAAAGTACTTTGTAAAATGGGATGAGTTTGGTTGTTTTCTTAGAAGAAGGAAGACACTGAGGACATAGTAAATGATACACAGTACTAGAGAAACCTGAGCCCTATTAAGAAGAATTACACTTCAATGTAGCAATTGATTACAAGCTAAGAGTAGAAACAGAACCAAAACCTGGGGAATAAACCCAGGAGTACTCAAACATCATTCAGTGACTATCATCGCATCAGACACGTGTTTGCTGTGCTCAATCTTTGCCTTATTTGCTCAGTCTTCTCTTACCTGGACAACAATTTCTGAAGAGCTCTCTTCAGCTTTCTTTTGTGATATATTCTGAATGTGTATAAACTGGTTTGTTGTAGGTATTCCTCGTGCCTCGAGTTTCCTCTCTGTTAAAGTAGGACCAACAGCAGGAGGACTTGAGCTGGATTCTGCATGTGTCTGTTGCTGGGGGATGGAAGGTGCCGTCATCCCTACTGCAGCCACCCTCGGGCCCTGGGTACAAGGTGACGACTCTGCTTCACTAGCAGCTGTACTAGTGGACGTGGCCTTGTTTGGGGGATCCACTACCGTGTGCTCTATGTTTGCATCAATCTGAGCTTCCACCATAGACACTCTCAATATATCTGCTACTGATGTCTCCGTGGATGCCTGCATGGGAAATAGGCTGGTAACCAGCAATGCCTGTTTGGGCACAGAACTGCCACCTGCTACCTTTGAAACAAAAGGAGGCTTGTGCCCCTCTAAAGTTAGCTCTGTAACAGTGGATCCTTGCATTACAGTTAGATGTTGCACCTGAAAATCAAATTTTTGTTGTGCATATTACAGTTAATATATTTTTTATTGAAATCCTCATCAAAATTTCCAAGGAAAGAATAGCACAAACAACATACTTGCTATTAGGAAGACAATTGAAACTCAGTGTTTTAACAAAGGAATTAGCAATGATAGGGCAACAGTTAATTGAAGCCTGGGGAAAAGCAGCTTTTTAGGCTGCTAGATAAGGATTGTAGCAGTATAATACCACAGCAGCGTAATTTTCCTTTGGGATTTACAGCCCTCTGGTATGTTTGCTAGTTGTCACATCTATTCCTGAAAGGGCCAAAAAAATTGTACTTTTCTGGAGTTAGTCAAACTACATTTTTTCCCATGTTCCTCAGTCTCTGCCTTTTTCCCTCCCAAGGAAAATCAAAATACTCCTGTACGTGAAAGCCATATAACTTCAGGAAGATGTAAACTATAAAGGAAGAGGAACAATGGAGAGCCTTAGGAGACTGCAGTGTATTCACCTTTATTTCTACAGAAATAAAAAGTGCTACGGGAACGGAAATTACGAATGCATCATTATCTAAAAATTAAAAGAAAATAACTAGGGACAAATTCCGTGCACCAGTGGTGGCTGAAATTAAGAAAAACTGTCCAACAAAATACATTTGTGAGCTCTATGGATTTTTCCCCTATAACATGTGCTTCTCTCTCCTAGTGTCAACCTTCTGCTGGGCTAATTACTACCAGCGGAATGAGGGATTCTCTCTTGCCAGGACAAAACACTGCTAACAGCGACAGGGTCGGTGTTTTATTTTTTTTTTCCTTGAACAGCGACGTGTATTTTGCATGCTATCAATATTCCGTTACCTGGCTTGCTGGCTGTTTCTCTGAAGAGGCAGGTAGCTGCATTTGACTCTGGGGGGGCTGGGGTTGCACGTAGATTTTTTGTGCCGTTGGTGCCTGTTGCAGTTTGGGCAGCTGCTGCGTGGTTTTTACTGCAAGCACCTGTACTACAGTTTGCTGTGGCTGTGCCACTAAGGTAGGGAGTTGCCTTTCTTTGGCCATCATATGATGTGGGGGGTGCTGTGCATCTGGTTTGGTCTGTGCTTGCTCTTGCTGCAGGGGGGTTAGCTTTTGATGCCTTATGGAAAGTTGGGGCATTTGTGGGAGTTTGTGCTGGATTTGATCAGCCTGCAGGTGGATTGTCTGCTTCTGCTTAGTCTGGAAACACTGCAGAGTTTTCACTTGCAGTTGAGTCTGTTCCAGCTGTGGCTGACTCAGTTTTTGCTGCTTTTGTGCCTGCGATTGTGTCAGGGCAGATCTGTAAAACAGGCCAGTCTGAGGATCTAAGGTGTCCATCTCTTCCACTTCTCCCTCCTCAGTTCCAAGTTGTTCACTGTGTTTG
This sequence comes from Agelaius tricolor, assembly GCF_023055355.1. Lineage (NCBI taxonomy): Eukaryota > Metazoa > Chordata > Aves > Passeriformes > Icteridae > Agelaius > Agelaius tricolor. The sequence continues at coordinate 33,949,536 of NW_027269269.1, forward strand.
GTAAATGCAGTGTGACTGCTTAAGGCCTTAAGAAGAAGAATTTAGAGCAAGTTAGTAAAGAGAAATATAAGAACAGAAATAGAAATAATAGAAATGTTATAGAATAATTTTTATAGAAATAAATCTTAATGTTTCAAATGGACTACTTAAACTTTTTTTACCATTACAGACTTCCAATGCATGTATAAAAAGATACTCTTACATGGGTATTTCACAATATATAAGCAATCAAGATCTATTATTATAATGTTAAACTGTGATACATTTCTATGTGAGAACATGAGCTTCACAACTAACCCTCTGTTGGATTATGTGGATCTTGCTTGTTTCAGACTGAGGCTCAAAGCTCCCTAAGGTTGCCTGGCAGTTGGATATGAAGCAGCAGGGAGTAGCAGGTGGCTGAGTCAGCAGCTCCTCATTCAAGCTAGAGTCTCTCTGCAGAATAATTTTTTATTCTGCCTCTTGAAAGCCTAATCATCTTCTCTAGGGTCTCTTCTGCAGGGCCCCCCTACAGGCTGTCCTATTTTAGCAGAGATCCTCTCTTCTTCTTCCTTTCTCAAAATTGCATTGCAATTTTTCTTGGACATTACACAAACATTTGTCTTTTTGAAGGAACGAGCAACCTATGCTTTGTAAACCAAAATGTATAAATGCACTGAAAAATGGTGTTAGCAAGATCAAACAGCCTAATACACCTGTAAAAATATACTGCCTGACATGAGTTTTTAACTCTAATGCAGTACTGTTCTGGACTGCAGCTGAAGTTACACAAGTTAAAGCACTGCAGAGTTGAGCAGGTCCTGATCAAAGTCATTCAAGTGGTTTCAGCAAGACTTCACCACAAGCTGCACTTCTTGTTTGAATAGTTTAGAATCCCCACAGTCCTGATCTAAATATGATCTGAGTTTTTGATTCAGAGAAGCTTTCCTATCCACAAACTAAAGACATCAAATGGAAAAGATACTACGTGCTCTGTATACTGACCAGTTTCCATTTCAGCCCTCTTCCCTCTACACTATCACCAATATAACCTAATGAGGTCAGGCCACTGCAATACTGCAACCACCCTCACCACCAAAACACAGCCACAGAATGGTTTGGCTTGGAAAAGACCTTAATGACCACCTAGTCCAACACCCCTGCCATGGGCAGGGACATCTTCCACTAGACCAGGTTGCTCCAAGTCCTGTCCAACCTGGCCCTGAACACTTCCAGGGATGTGGTATCCACAACTTCCCTAAGCAGCCCATGCCTATGCCTCACTAACCCTACAGTAAAGAATTTATTTCTAATATTTAATCTAAACCTCCTCCCCTTTGGCTACTGAAGTGATAATAAAATAATTTATTTGCCTGTATGCTGAACATTTTTGGTGGCAGCACCATGATACATCCATTCAGAATAAGCCCTGGTCCTAGGCAATTTATATGACCTAGTGGTGTTTATAGCCTTCTGGGAAAAGAAAGGATCCAACCTGCTGCATGATATGGGTAATGGCGCCAGTGGAGGATGCAGGAATAGATTTCACCACAACAGAAGTCTGCGTTGCTGTCTGGGACTGAGCCACGTGCTGCACCAGAGTCCTCTGGGGCTGAGATGACTGGTGGGGCTGGGACCGATGACTGACTGAAAGTAAAGAGGTCAGTGGCACTTCTCCAGAACTAACTGCAGGAACTTCAACTGTCTGCTTTGCAGTTAAGCTTCAACTGAAAGCATACATGAGTGAAAAAGATCTAAGCATGGAAAATGTTTTTTACTGTGTGCTAGTGTCAACCTTCATGATCTATTCTGAGAAACCTCTTAAACTGAGATTTTGCTTTTATCTGTTTCCTAACGACACTTGGTCCAAACCTCCTCTGGCCACCCTTTCCCAATACATCAATTTTGCAAGCAGAGTTTATATGTGATGTTCAGCTGGGTTCTTTATACAGCACTAGAATATTGCTGTAGAACACAAGTTATTATGTCATTTTTACACTGCTAAAAGCACGTCCACAATTGACTGCAATTACGAACAGCAAGCCTTGCTCACCAGGTGAGCATAAACTAAATTTGGAAAATTAACAAGATTAGATTAGCAAAAGAAGATAGATTAGAAAATGTTTGGGTTTTATTAAAGCAAATGAGGCTGATCAGAAATGATAGATCAAAAAACGTAGACCTTGTTATGGGTCTATGTCACTTTTGAGAACAGATCTAACTTGAGTTACAGAGCTATAGTGATAGGCCTGTAATTAAACAGTGGATTGATAGAAAAATCATGTGCTGCTGAGGGAAAAAAAAAAAAACAAACAGAAAAATTCTATATTCCAGTCACTGACAGGATATGAATCCAAATCTCTTTATGTCTGTCCATACTAACATGCAAATATTTGTGTAATCTAATTTCTTAGTTACAAAGTATGTAATCACCGAAGGAGAATAAGCACAGTTTAAACTCAGTTGTAACGTAACTTAAAATTAAAAAGTTTCTAGTGATCTTCCCGAAATGTCTTTTTTAAAGAAAGGTCAAATTTTGAATTAATATAATAATTTTACTTTCTCACTCCAAGAAAGTTGGTTTACATCAATACTGGCCTGCATGCTGTGCCAGATTTATCCTGGATATCTCCCAACAATTCCTACACAATTGAAAACTTAATTTAAAAATAAAGTTTCTAACCTATATGGTTGTGTAGATATTCTTCCGAATGTGAACCAATACAGTGTTGTCTTCCTGAGTCTGCAGACAGACAAAAAACGGTGACACTAAGATGTGTGAATTGCTCCCTTCATCTCATGAGGAAGCACACTCTGAATCCCAGCTCCCAAATCCTTTGGTCTAGGCACATGCAGGACACTTCTCAACAGACTATAGGTTCTTTACTACCTTACTACTGAATTTTTAGCAGAAAATATAGCTATGTGGGTTACTGATAAATTCAGAGAAGCACGAATCAAACCAAAATGAAACTCAAGTTACTTGCATTCCTTGGCAATGTTCAGAGAAACTGGGGGAAGGGACAAAAACCTAAGTGCAAAATAACCAGTTTAGTGCTGCAGCAGAACCTGCTGCTGCCAGCCCATAGAGTCTGCACTTCTCTGGAAGATTGCCACATTTCAAATCAATGTTTACAGAAATCCTAATACTTAAAACAGTATCTCCATATCTCCAGGAAATTTTTAGCCATTGCACTTTGTATGGTTTCTAAGAAAAAAGAAAAGTACTGAAGTCTACAAAGACACTGACTGTAATTTTCCATCCTCCCTGCAAAAGGCCCTCTTGTACATCAATTTTCACAGCAAGACCCATCAAAAACTGGAACCTTGAAGAGAAGCCCAATGCACAACATCTGCATCAGTGAAGATATTTGACTGCTAATTGGAAAGCACTGTAACACCATTTATTATACTTTGGAGTTTGTTCTAAAGGAGATCCAAGGGAGCATGATTAAAATATTTGAAATTGAAGCCAGATACAGTAAGTGCTATTCAAAAGAAAAAATAATAACATCCCCCCAGCCCAAATTTCACACAACTTAAATTCAGGCCATTCAAGGGATGGGAGCAAGGGGAAGAGTACAGAACAAAATGAAAAAATCAGATTAGATATTTAGCACTAAAATCATGGAGCTACAGATATGTAGTAATACAGTTTAATACAATTAAGTTTTATTTCTCTTTTCCAATGTAGAATTTGTTTTTGCTTTCATTTTCCAAATAATATAGAGGCCAACAATATGAGTTGAGAAATGAAAATGGGAAACAGGTAATCTGATCCTTTCATGTATGTATGGGAAGTGTCTCATAGCTAGTGTTCTGGGGTAGTAGGGAACATCAGAGAGACAAGAGAAAGGACTTACACAAAATGGATGTCCAAATAGGAGTCAAGAATTTAAAGAGATGAATTTAAGTAACTTATATATTTTAGAAGGGCATATTTATTAGTTCAAGGCTTTCTTGAAAATGAAGAAACTGGGGCTACATTACCCTGTTATATGCACACCTTGCTTTAAGTCGGGACTAAATGGATTTTAACAAACTCAATCAATGTCTGACTCATTTCAGTAAGTACAAAATCTAGCCTATGGTTCCTCTAGCTTCATTTTCTACTTTCTTCTTACTGTACATTTTCCTTCCAGGGTGCTGGGACAGTCTGTCTTCTACGTCCAGGGAATGGAAAATCTACTCAAGTGGGCTGTCTTGAAGCAACCACTCTGTTTCAGTTAGAAACATTCTCCCCTGTGGCCCAGCAAGGCAGATGCAATCTCTGTCCCCTGCACAGGGTCTCAGGAGTGGAAGAAAATACTCATTTCCTCTACAGAAAATTACAGCAAAAACACAAAAGTAAAACCTACTGTAAGAAAACTCTAAAATTAAGTCCTCAGACTTCAACTGCAAAGCCACCCTCACACTAACCTTAGACACTTACCAGTTGTGATATATTCAGCCACTAGTTCTGACTCTACAACAGCAATTGAAGGGCTTTCTGGAGAATGCCTCTTTTCTTGAGTCATCTGGATTGGAACAGCCATTTGGCTCAAGTCAATGGTAGGCTGCCTTGGCTTTGATTCCAACTTTTCCTTCACTGCTTTAGAAGAAAGGCAAAGCATAAAATCAACGCTAATATTTAAACCTTCACAATAAAATAAACCTATAATATAAATGTACTAGTTTAATTAAATATAGTGAACACTATAGATGTATAGATGCAAACAAACTGATACAGGATAAAAAGGAAGGAATCAAGTTGATTCAAGATAAGTGCTTTTCAATTACAAAACTTATTACAAAAAGCCTGCTTAAGCAAAAAATAACCTCTGAATTTATCCTAAACAATCTTATGGGTTTTCAGACCTGTTGTCTGCTGAAGTTCCAGCAAAGCTTTTATTGTGGAAGTAGCTGACTGAGATTCACTGGATACATCCTGGTAAATTATTGTAGGGTTTGTGTCCACAGGAATTTCATGTTCTGACCAATCTTGACTTCTTGAGGCAATCACATGGACTACAGGCTGAGAATCTGTTTGCAAAAAAACCAAAGGCACATCATAAAATCATGGAATGGTTTGGGTTGGAAGAAACCTGAAAGCTCATCTCATTCCAACCCCCTGCCAAGGGCAGGGACACCTTTCACTAGACCTCGTTGCTCCAAGCCATGTCTGACCTGGCCTTGGACACTTTCAGGGATGGGGGGCAGCCACAGCTTCTCTGGGCAACCTGTGCCAGTTCAAGTCATCATACAACCATTTTGGGTTGGAGGGCTCTCATCCAACTTCTTGCTTTAAAGGAGGGTGATAATTCAAAATTATTCCAAATTACTCATTACTTATTAGTTTTGAACATTGCCAAGGATGCATACTCTCATTCTGCAACACTTTAGTTTCTATTTCAATTGATTCTTGAAGTAAAACACTGTTGATGTTATGAACAGTTTCCAGCAAAAAACCAAAAGTTCTCTATCTTAGTTTTTTGTAGAAGATTTCGTTTGAAAAATCAAGCAGGTTTGTTTGTATGTTGAATTTGCCTTGGATTAAACTTTTTTTCCAGAAGGTTTCAGCAGTTCAGGTGATCAGCATGTATTCAGTATTCTCAACTAACAGCACTAAATTTTGGTAAATTGGTTGAATCTTCAGAACTTTTTTAAAACTTACTTAGATGGCCATATAGACCAACAGTTACGAAATTATACAGAAAAGGAACAAAGGTTTCACTGAGACACTTGCTTTAATTTTCTGTACTGATATGTGTCATGGTCACTCCCAAACACAGGTTGGATTTTGTTTATGCCCTATTATTTACTGCTCCTCTTACACACAAAGAGCTGGATCTGTATCATGGCTTGAAGCCAGGGCAGAATTCCCATCAGGATGTATGTCTGATATATGTCCTGATGCATGTACACATCTATAAAAGGACCAAGATCTGTGCTGGTCCCATGGCAGCTTTCAGACATGCAGCAGAGAGATGCTTTGATACAATCTGGAAAGGCAGTGGCAGAGCATGGACTGCCAAAATAACCTCCATAACTTGCTACCCTGCCCACCTCTGGCAGATTCTGCAGGAAGAGGCAACAGATTGCATTCTAACAGCAAGTTGGAGCCCAGCAAGACACCTTTATCACCACTCTTCAGGATTAATGAAAGCATATAGTAAGTAGCTCAAAAGAAAGAAAAATATAAAAGTACGGGAACAATGGTGCTTCACTGCAAACAGGTGGGGTGAAACCTGTGCTAAAAGGAGACACAGAGCTCGCTGGAGCAAGCTGCCATGCTTGGAAGACAGTCCACTCATACATTATGTGACACCAACACAGACCTTGAGAGCTCTGGGAAGACTCTGTAGAAGAAGAACTACTGTCAGTGTAGGTTTGTGGTTCTTCTTTAACTTCCGGGAGAGATGAGTTTCCTGTCTCTGCTACCCTTGAAGCCTGCTGTAACGTTTCAGTCACCAGCTGTCTGGTTTGTTCACTCACAACTGTTGCTTGAAATGTCACTGGCTTTGGTTTTATGAGGACCTAATTAGAAAGGTAAATTTTGTTTATAGTAAAAGCACTCAAGAAAACAGATCTGAGCAATCAGAGTACAGGGTGCCATTCAGATCTATGTACACCACCTACATAATATTAATATTTTACTTAGAAAGTCTACCTCTAAATTCAGCGACTTTGATTATTAAACCAAAAAGTCCAAGTAAATGGCAATGCACAAGAATGTACTTCTCACTCAGTAATTCGAAGTGTTTAACACAATAAACCACTAAACAGTTATTTTTCAGGACTAGATAAAACCAGTGTGGTAAGAGAAAGCTATGCAAGTGAGCTGGAACATGCACTGCACTGATAAGGACAAGCACTTCCACAATAAATACAGTCTTGAACAACCAAAACACACAAAATGTTACATCTCATAAAAGCTTAGTTCTTCCAAATACTAAGTGCAGCCAGAGAAAGCTGAAACTGAAAGCATCCAGAAATAAGCCAGATTCTCTGTAAACAGCCCCACCAACTACACAAGGTTGCAGGGACAGCCAGAACAGGTATTAAGCAGAAAATAAACTTCAATAAAACCTCAGATTTGATGAATGACCTGTGTCCAGATTCTGCATCTTTATTTCTAATGGTCTAACCATCAGCTGTAAGATGTAAACAAGTATCTGGAGCCATGGCCAGACAGTTTCAGCTCCAGAAAAGGCTTAGTAAATCTTTTTGGCTTGCTCTAGGCCTTCACAAAAAGCTAACAAATGCAGATACTGTGTTTGAGAAATCAGGATCGAGGCCACCTCATTACGCCACTAATTCTCATTCCCCACAGATATATATTAAACCTGGAACAAATGAGGAAACACATTGAAAAATTATTTACTTCCCATTAAAATTTAGGGGTACATTCCAAAAAATGAAAGGGGTCCTCACTGTACCTGTGTTTTCCCTTGTTGACCATAAACAATTTTAGTTGGGATGATTTTGGTGGCTGGCTGGACCGTGGACCCTATTCCTTTTGGCTGTGTAACAATCATTTTTGTGATGGGTCTTGTGGCAGTGATGATAGCAGGTTTTGCTCCTGCTGGCACTGCCTGAATAGTTTTCTCCCCCTGTAGAGAAGTCAAAGTTTACAGATTAACTTAATGGAATTGTTCAGTGAGACCCAATTTTCCAAAAAAAATATAGTTATATGTGAGTGTGTGTACCATGAAATAAATCTGCTGCTACAACTACATTTATTTGATAGAAAATACATTACACAATCAAGAACAAAAAAACCCTATGGTTTTGAATGGAAAAAGCTACCAAAATCCACTTTTCCATTACCTTATCTTTCAAGTAGCTCTGAAGGGGTGAATAAAAAGAAGTAACTAAAAGACATGGAAGTTTTTAAAATTGGAACTTTCTTCAAATCCTTCACAAATGTTTTTTAAAGACCACGAATTTCCGTTAACACTAAGTTTGGCAAGACATCTACAAAACTTGAACTGAGATTCTAAAAAAAGATTTAAATTGAGATTCTAAAAAAATCATTTAGATATAGATTTTTTGCATTGTCTGCAGGACCAAGATATTAATTATGCATGGACTTTTTTTCAATTAAAAGTTCACTTCATCAAAAAATCCAGATTCACAGCACTTTCACAGGAATCATTCAACTGCAGAATAGTGTTTACATATAACTAGACTCCTGATAGCTTAAGAAGAGCAAAGACATTGAGCATGATTTTTTAAGCTCTGCATAGTAACAAACCAAGTGAGTAGCACAGTAGTAGCCAGTTCCTACCAACATCCATGAAATAGCTGGAAATCCCACCATACGTGTTTCAAAAATACCATCCCATTTTGGTAGCTACTATTGTGTAACATCATAATATTTCCACTTGTCTGCAAATACACCTTTAATTCTAAAACTAGGGAAGTTCAAAACTTAAAAAAAAAACCCATAAAAGATTAAAAAAACCCCTTTCAGTAGTTCTGCTACTCAAGCAGCCTTTTAAATTTTTATAGGAATAAGGTATTGAATCTCACAGTTTTATCTAGGAACATTGATCATTTTTATTTGCTAGTACTTACAGATAAGCTCAGTTGATGCCAGAAACTTGATTTTATTCTTGGGTATACCTCAGGTTACCCAAAAAATAATTCACCACTATGCACTACCCAGGGAACAGGATGCCACAATGTTACACACCACATTAACTGAAAGTGGTTCCCCTACTGTGAGGACACAGTTTATTTCTGCCCTTTATACCCAAATGAAAAATGGCTGGAGATGCAAGTTATTAACACAGGACCCTGGTTCTCACTGGAGCAAACAGGCTAAATTATTCTAGTAATTTTCATCTACTTATTTGCTTCAGCAATACAAAATCATTATCCATGGGAAAAGAAGTTCTAAAATTTATATTTTCCTTTATCTTTGAAAACATCCCCAGTTTGCTTTAAGCATGTTCTGCAAACCACAGTCAGTTTTTAAAGATCCCTGACATCAAGGCATGCCAGATCTGTTAAGGAGCTCATGCACAGTTTGCTTTTAATTGAGTCTTTAGCAGAATGGAGGACAAGCAGCAGCCACCACACAGCTTGTCACCAGGCTCTTAATTTGAGACTTGAAACACTTACCCCAGCATTCAACAGTGTTGTGACAACATTTTTGCCTGGAAGCCCTTGAATTGTAGTTCCTTTTCCAGTAGTTTTTTGCACAACAATCACATTGGGTTTCGATGTCATTGGAATTGTAGTGATTTTGGTCGTAGTTCCTAAATTTTTGTGGGAAAAAAAATAATGTGCAATTTATCACATTTTGTATATTTCCTTTCACCACAGAAGCTGGTGAGCTATAGAAGAATCATTGTCTTTAAATCTGACAGCACATCAAGAAACCAGCAGCATCTGGAGGGGGAATTCATGTTACCCAACTCAGCATGGAAAGATTACATGCCAACTCAAGAAATCTTTCACCTACAGTAAAAACTGGTGTGCCCAGGGGAATGTAATGTATTCTACATTAGGACAGGCAACCCCTTCTCACAAGGTACAGAGCAGACTAACACAGCTTTCTCAGGCAAACATGTAGAACTTGTCAAAGGCTGGAGTTAGGGTGGGATAAGGACATCATTAATACTCAACTCAAGCTCCTATTTGCACAGACAAATACATCCTTGGTACATAGATTCTTCTACAGATGACCTCTGTATCTCCAGTCAAGAGAAACACCACCTCTTTCAGTTGTAATGTAAGTGATGAGTAGTGGATTGAAAGGAGAAAAAAAAAAAAAAGCTATTGTTTCACAACCAGTCCATAAAAGATAAGTTTAGAAGTGTGTTGGTTTTGTGTTTTTTGCTGGTTTGTGTTTCTTTTTTCCTTTGTGATTTTTGGGGGTCTTTTCTTCTTTTTTGGTTAGTTGTTTTGGTTTTTGTTTTTTTTTTTTGGTCCTGTTTTGTTTTTTTTTTTGTGTTTTGTTTGTTTCTTTGTTTTTTGAAGAGCTGACCTGGCTATAGCTGTTCCTATGTTAGTATTTAATTCGTTCCATTCCCTTTATCAGGTTTTCAGTTACCTGCACTGACAGGTAATTCTGGTCAGCCTTCCACAGTCTACAGAAGTCCATACACTGGAATCAGTCATCAGTGCTATCAGACTACCATTGCAGTAGCTACTGCAGTAGCTACAGTTGATGATACTGTTGATGATGTTGTAGCTACTCAATGATAAAAAGCTACAGCTTTTTATCAACAATTTCTCCTTTCTCCAGAGGAAAACACCATTCAGTCACAACAGAGCTGCAAACCCAAGGATTCCCTTTACTACCTTCTATTCACTAGTCATGCCTGTAAATTCTTCACAACCTATTTCAGATTAACAATTCTACCAATTCTGGGAAAGGGAAGGCATGTTGAGACAAGATTATGATTTATTTAATCCTACTGACTTCAGAGGCATCTAAAGACTGCTCCCTTAGCAAAAACAATCAGGCAAACAAAAAGAAAAAAGCAGGCATGATTTCCAAACTTGTGTTCTTTCAGGACAACCATTATTATCCTCATCAGGATCACTCACAGGTTTCCCCACATTAGCTGCTGCTGAGGAGAATACTTCCACTTGTGTATAATTTATTACAAGTGTATATTACAAGATATTGTCTTAATAATTCACCATACCCACAAAAGGCTAAAAAAATTTACTTGTTGCCAAAGAAGATGCTGTATCATCAGTAAATATAATTCTGTGGAAATCAAAAGCTGTAAAACTGCTCTACCAGATTACAGCCCAAGAGTGCATTTACTGGATGGCTTGAGCAGCACCTTGACTGGAGCTGGCTGGTGCCATGTTGGGTCTTTGCTAAACAAAGTCCTAAATTATACAAGAAATTGTCACTGTTATCAGTGTGCTTGGGCCTGGTCCCAAAGAAACCCTATCTTCAGAGATGATAGAACCACCAAATGATTTGTGTTGGAAGGGACCTAGAAGCTCATCCAGTTCCACCCTTGTCAAGGGCAGGGACATCTTCCACTACACCAGTGCTCCAGGCCCCATCCAACTTGGCCTTGAACACTTCCAGGGTTGGGGCAGCCACAGCTTTTCTGGGAAACCTCCACCAGCACATAACCAGCAGGGAGACCAATGGCTAATCAGCAGACTAACAAAGGTAACCAGCACAGTCTGCACAAAGCTGGGAGGGAAAGCTTAAAGGAAACATGACCTAAAGGAAAGACAGGCTGCCACTGGTAAAATACCAAAATAAGGTGGAGACTGCATGGCTGAGTTTAACATACACAGTACATTTTTATTCCAGTTCTTTGGATATGCAGTGGAACAGAGAAGGGCAGCACTGAGATTATAAAATGTTTTGAATTTGGGCCAATAGTGTTTTCTGATCTTTCTGTCCTCTGTACAACATAGCCCACCCCGCATTTCTCCTTCCTCCCAGTTTTCCTTCACATTTGCTGTTTCCTTCTTAAACATAAGAACTACCACAATCCTTAAGAACACTCCACCTTCCAACTTCTACCTATTACCTTCTTCTTCACGCTCAAGCTATTTTCCTTTTGAATTCTCCAATAAAGGTTCTAATAACTATTTGAGCATGTAACCCACAGAAAAGCCCTGAACAATTAAAGCAAGCCCAAAGTTACTTTTGAAATGAAAGTCTTACCAGTAACAACAGTACTCATATGCCTACCAGAAACAATATTACTGCTGATGATCTTTCCTCCTAGAGTAGCCAGGGATTTTGGTACTACAGTAATGATGCTACCACTTGTAGTTTTCACATAAGTAGCAGCCCCTGGAGTTCCAGCCATCCGAGCTCCCAGAGAGGGGCTCACTGTTGGCCGTGTATAAGTTGCTTGAGTTCCTGTTTTAAAGAGAGAGAAAAAAAGAGTTCACTGTTACAACACAATCCTCTACTAATGTTTGTGGAAAAATATGTTAGTTTAGGAGAAAAGTGTCAGATTTATTTGAAGATATCCCAGCCTGCAATCTACTACCACCCTTTAAAATTCTTCTAGTAATTTTTAAATCCACAGAGCAATATTCAAGTATATGCTAAATTTAAATTGAACATAACAGTCTTCTGAGTATTTTAACAAATGTTCCATGACTGCCTTATTTTAATTCATGTCCTTGTGTGCAAGACTGTAATTTTTAATAGATGTGCAGATTCTGCCTGTAGGTTTGCCTCTTGCTCCCTTAGATGCCCAGGAGTCAGGCATCTGATGACACAAACAGAACTCATCCCTTCCTCTCAGGAATGACACTTCTCCTATATGATAGATTGCTTAAAAAGAGAACCACCAATGTTTAGTTTAAGTAACACCCTTAGAAAAAATATTATTTGCAACAATGATGCTATTTTATGGACTTAGCATACAGCAGCACAAAAGAAACCTCTCAACACAGTATAAATGCTGGTTTTTAGAACTAGTCCTTTTCTGAAATGCAAAGAGAACTGAGTCCACAAAAGAAACTTGTTAAAAAGTAACAACAGCTACACAAACACTGAAATTCCATTTTGCTTGTAATGCTGGAGATAGTGCCCTTAATTGCTAAAGATCAAAGAGGAAAGCAGTTTTTTCATCCAGAAAGATGTGTTCACATCCAAGAGAGTACAATACAGATCTTACCAACGAAACAAAACTGCAAAACATTTGTTTTTTCTAATGCACTCAAAAATGTATCTGTGGGCTACTTTAAAAGTTATAAACAGAGTATTAACCATTAGTTTATGCTAAGGACATGAGGAGATGGCCTCAAGTTGCACCAGGAGAGGTTCAGGTAGGATATTATGAAAAAATTGCTCATGGGTAGGGTGGTCAGACATTGGAACAAGCTGCCCAGGAAAGTGGTAGAATCAACATCCCTGGAAGCATTCAAAAAGCCATGTGATGTGGCACTTGGGACAAGGTTTTTAGTGGTGAACACGGTGGTGCTGGGTTAATGGTCAGACTTGATGATTTTAGAGGGCTTTTCCAACCATAACAATTTCATGGTTCTAATATTCCCAGCCCATGCTAAAAAAAATAAGGAAATGAAGAGTTTTCTGAAAACCAGGATAAAGCTACCTTTCAAGTTTTCCTCATGCAAGTTTACCATCAGAACAGTCTGCATTATTATCTATTAGAAACACAAATACAACCAGATGCTCAGAAAAACACCGGGAGCTTAAATTTTAATTTACTGGTCTTTTTATAATTCACTTTAAATTCACTGCAGGACTATGAGCAAGTCACATTTCTTTTGAAATCCATCTATGCAAAACAGGAATGGTGCTGACCTGTCTGCTTGAGTTAAATCAGTATAAATCATGTAATATAAGGTACTACAGAAGTGCAAAGTATCTGTATAGATTGCATAAAAACTTCCTTTAAAATAAACCCAGTGGGGAAGGAACATTGGTATTTTTGTGTACCAATTCCAACAGTGGAATAAAAGAGCACTCAGTGAAAAAATCCTGACCTAGAATAAAAAACAACAGGATTGTGAATGTGCTGTTGCGCCCACTGTTCAGAAGAGGTAAGTGCCTTTTTTTTAACCCTAGGAAACCATGCTTGATCACCTGTATGTCTGGATTTACCCTCCCTTCCCTTCTCAGAGCCATAACTTACCAGTGGGAGTAGTGACCAGTTTAGTTGTCATGATAGTCCCATTACTGCTAACCACCATAATGGGTGAATTGCTACTGCTGGGCAAGGTCGCTGTAACTGGTTTGGGAAGGATTTTACTGGGCTGCACCTGTTGAGTGATTATTTTAACACCTAGGAAAGGAGAAAGGTCACTGTTAAAATACAGGCACGATAAGTTACTTTCTGAAATGCTTTCTCAGACCAAGGCCTAGTGGGCAAGTAGCCCCACAAGGCTTCAATTCTGAGCCCATATATTCTTGATAATGAAAAAAATTATTTACTTTTTGAGTTTGGTTTTTTTTTTTTTTTTTTTTTTTTTGCTTAATTTTAGTTGGGTTTTGTTTGTTTTGCAATACCAAGAAAGTCATCATCTTTGCCTTTCATGTGCCTGTTTCAGTTCTTAGCTACTTTCACTGTCCATTCCATCACTGATTTGTTGATGTTATTTTTTATTTTTCCTGGTACATGATACAAAAAAACCAGAACTTTCCCAGGAGCCAACAGGTTACAACCAAGACTGAATAGGTTCATATACTATGAACCATCTAGAAGCAAAGTAATTCTTCATCAATTCAGTCTATAAATCCTAATGTGTCATAAGCCTAGACGAACTTTACCATCCTGAATAAATTATAAAACATTTCTACAAGGAGTATTACTGACTATAAGGAAGCAACTGTGACACTGGCTAGGGAAGGTTACTTAAGTAAACTGCTCACTTTCCCCTTGATTTACTGGTCATCTTAAAGCCACAAAGAAATTTGGCTTAAGCTATGAGTAGATCAGTAAGAATGAAGGATGAGGGCACCTTAGTACCTCCAGGATTCTGCTCCCTTTCTCTTCATTTTATGTTGGGGAATGGTACCTCTGTGAGATTCACTTCTCAGATTCACTTCTCAGTTGCAAACCAGTGGATTCACAACATCTGTTCAAAAGTACATCCAGGAGATGTGCATCTTATGATCTGTTCCATGATGAGGTAAATGCATGGCATTGTGGTGGCCAAATGCCATGGAACATACAGCCTGAATGAATCCCATCTAGATGAAGCACTTAGGTTTGTACACAAGTATTCCTAGGTGAAAAGTCTTGTCCACTTGAGATGTGGAACATCCTCCACAGAGGTTTTCTTCTCTCTACACTGACTATAAAAGCAGTACAGAGCAAGTAAGCTCCAAACTGAAAGAGAAATTGAAGTCTCTGTATCATCCAAACTGGATAAAAAGTCTTGTCTCCATGAAAACTGATTCACATCTTCCATAAAGAATTGCTATCAGATGCTATTTACAAAGAAACTTTTAACTAAAAAGCACAATGAGCTGAAATTCATTGTAGAAGATGAGGAAATGAAGCTCACATTGATATTGTTCAGTGGCTGGAAGCCTTTTTTATGTCTTAATTAGTAGCTATTACTTTTCTTAAGCAATGGTCCTATAATCCAAAAGGTAGTTTTATCAAAGGACAGGAGTAGGTAGTTTTATCAAAGGACTAGGGGTTTTATCAAAGGAGTAGGGCTGTTTATTTTTTCATTCCATGGTCTATTTTCATTGTTTGATCTAAATAGTGTGATATAAAATAAGATTTTTACTGACTGGATTAAAATAAAATACTGATTTTATATTAATATACATAAAAATACTTTGCACTTTTATAGCACTTATTTGAGAACTGGTTAACTTTGCAAACTTTATTTCTTACTACTTCTTGCTGAGATAAAAACTGTGTGCTACAGCAGAGAGAAGCCAAGAAAGAAAGATAATATGACTTGCCCAAAGTCAGCTGAATGAATCAATATCACAAAAAGAATCCAGTCTAACTTCCAGATCTAATTATTTGTTTTGACAAGTACCTCAAAAGTACGTTTTGATTTCTGGACCAAAGAAAATAATTAAAACATGGAGTAACTTCTTTTTCCAGGTGATATAGTTGAACAACTCTTGGATCTTCAGAAAACTGGTGTGTTTTAGGTTGCCCATCACATTATTTTTGAAGTTATTTACATACCTCTCAACCTCTAAGATAAAAACATATATACCTAAAGCATAGTCTGTAATACCTGAACCAAACAAGAAGAGCGAAAGAACAAAATTCTTTAATTACTCTTACTTGAAAACATTAAAACATCCTTCACTATCTACTTATATTCATGTTTGAAGCCAAATCTTCTACTCAAGAGATCATGCCTTCATGACCACTCCCCCATAAACATCTTGGGGCAGAATTCTGCCCTACTTTCCTGAGTTGCAGCCAGACCTCATCAATGTGACCCAAGATCAACTCCAACTACCTGATTCCTGTTTGATCTGAATGGTGGGCTTGATGCCAGCTGGCAGCTGAGACTGCTGTGGCTGCTGCTGGGCTGCAGAACACGGCACCAGCTGCTGCTGCTGCTGCGATTGCTGTGATTGCTGCTGCTGCTGCTGGGCCTGCTGGACTTGGTGCAGCTGCTGTTTGGGAGACTGCTGATGCTGTTTGGGAAACTGTGCTAAGATCTGAGTCGGATTCCCAACCAAACCTTTCGGGGAAGGTAGTCTGGTAGAGGCAACTTTAACTGCTGATGTAGATACACCTGTGAAAGAGTAAAGGGTTTAAGATTCACCAGTGCAATGAGAAAGAAAAATACTATTATTTCTAAACTAATCTTACATTTCAATTATCTTTACTACTGAAAAATACATATTGAAATATGTAAGGAAATAAAGCTCCCATGTAGCAGAAGTGCTCTGTTAGGAGGCAATGGAGCTTCATACAGATTTTCAATGTGGCAGCAGAACAGCAGCTAATGGAAAGATCACAAACTGAGTTTATTTCTGCACCTTTTGTAATATCCATAATTCAATAATATTTTCAAAGTCTCATCTTTAAGCTTCAAGATAGCAAAATACCTATAGAGAAAGTATTTTAAATATAGATATAGATATATTTGTATTTATAAATATTTATAACAATCTAGTTTAGTGGAAGGTGTTTTAGCCCCTGGCAGAGGGGCTGGAACTAGATCTTTAAGGTCCCTTTCAACCCAAAATATTCTGTGATTCAATGATTCTAAAATCACAATTGCAAGAAGTTGGCATTAGGACAATGTCAAATATCAAACCCATCCTCATTGGAAGGGAGTATGTGCTAGCTAAAGAGTTGTTTGGAATTAAAAAAAAAAAATCAAGTGATTATATGTAAGTTATAAAACTGTGGGCAACCTGTTTTGGGCTGTTAGGTTAGGTGATCTTATAAGCAAAAGTAATTAAAAGAAGTCTGCAGTAAGATGGAAAGACAAAGTTCCCAAATAAATCTTATTACTGATTTCTGTCATTCCCTTACATAGATGTCACAGCATTTACAGCAAAATCTGACTTTGTATATAATTGTAAACTACACATCCATAAACACCAAAATAGACAAATAAAGTCCATATCTTATGAAGTAATTTTTTAACTAAATCCCAGTTGCAGTGGAAAACAGAAACAGATGGCAGTGATAATGACCAAAATCATAGTCAAGATACAATTTTGGCAATCTAAATAAGCAACCCTTTTCTCACTGCATCATTTAAGGTGACTACACTAGTTCCTTGGGCAGCTCTTTTCATTCATGAGTTTAACTTTACATTTGAAGATATTACCAGTTCATGTCACACAACTTTTCACCAGCATCTTCTGCAATGCCACTGACAGTCTTGGAAAAAAAACTGGTGGAGAGATACTCCACCTAATGTACTTTAGAATTAAAGCCTCCTCCATGATCAAACCCAACTAAGAATCAACAGTTCAAACAATATGAAAGCCTGCTGTGAGCCCTTCTGCTCCACAGATTAACATCTGATTATATCAATATAAGCAATAGGGAAGGAAAATACCTCCTTAGCCTTGATATGGCAATCCAATGTTTTGTGGAATGGAGCAAGAATAGAAAATACAGACCAGGAAAAATTGTGATGTGACACTTGTAATTGTCAGGCAGTTTTTCTTTCAAGTGCTGCTCACTAAGACTCATTCATTCATTCATTCATTCATTCATTCACAGCTTCCCTTTTAAATGCTAGCTGGTGGCTGTGAAGCTGAAACAGTCAAGCTAGCATACACAGTTGGAATTTGAAATCAGAAACCTAAGAATTTTAATCAGGCCCACTCAGGTCTTAATTATAAGGAACTTTAAAACTGGCATGCTGATAAAAGATACTGATAAAAAGGTGTAAACACTTCTACCTTTCAGAATTGTCATCTGGGCATGTTAATAAGTTGTATTTACTTGATATTAACTTCACATGTTTTTGTAAATTGAGCTTTTAAAGATGCAATCACCTTGAAAATGTACATTTTTCTATGCACCAGACAAAGTTCTTGAAGCCAGTCATTTTGAGGTCATATTGTTTTAGAGCTAGGTCACACCACTGCATCACATCCTCTTTAAAAAGAGGATCTGCGCATTAACTATTGAAGTACAGAGGAAAACAGTTCAACAAGAACTTTTGTGAAGCCTCTTGGATCAGTTTCATCAGCAGATTTCTTTCACATGGCCTGTGCTTTACTCATATGTAAACAAAAAGTGCATCTCCCCAATGCTATTCTCAAAGCAAAGTCCAATTCCTCTGTGAAAGAGCCTTGGTAAGAGAATTGCCATACCTTGTGCTACTGTTGACATAACCACTGACGGTGTGGATGACACTACAGCAGTCACAGCAATGGTATTTGCAGTGCAGGAGGGAGTGGAGCAGCTGCTGCTGCTGCTGCCCACAGAGGACTGGGAAGCAGTGATAACCACGGGCTGCTTTTGAGTAGTTGAGGCAATGACTGATGTTGGGACAAGTTTTGTAACTGCTGCATAGTTGTGGGACTTGGAAAGGATGTTGGGTACAAAAGTTGAGCTTGGAGAGGTGGTTACTATTATGACCTAAAAAAAGAAAAAAAAAAAAAAAACAAGAAGAAATTCATTTGCTCCTTGTGTCTGTATTTCAGTAACATGTTCCTTAAAATTAGGATTTTTAAGCAAAACAATTACTATTGAATAAAGTAAAATTATCTCATGTCTGAAGGCAAACAGACAGGAATGAACTTGACTTCATTAAACTGGGCCAGGAAGCTTGAAACCCATTTTAAGAGAAATTGAATGGATTTCCAGCAAGTTTTAAGTGTCACTCTTCCAAACCTTGCAAAAATATCAAGAAACAGCAACGAGAGAAAATAGATTATTTTTTTTTCTTTAACAATTAACAAGCACTTGCTGAGTCAGTAATGAGAAATGCTTTTGATCTACAAGGCTGTAAATAATATTTCATTGGTGAAAGAAAAATGCTGTAGGTTTGAAGCAATTTCTGCTATTTACCTAGTGCTCTCAATAGCAAGAAATTACTTCATATTTGTCTGAAGAGAATAAACACCACGCCAGTGCAAAGTTACAACTACAACTCCACGAATCTGATCTGACATAGAAAAACACAGAATTCATGACAGCATTGGAAGAAGTCTGTCCTTGTGCAACTCACCTAGGAAACTAAACATTTATTAAGTATTGAATATGGGTACTGTTTACATTAAAAAATCCTTTTTGTTCAACTTATATGTCTCTCCTTGTACTTACATAGTTAAAATAGAAAAAGAAGCACAAAAATACAACATTTTCAATTTATCATGCAAGAATATAGACAAATTACTTTAATAATGCTGTTTTCCCACGAAATATTTTGTTTATTAAAACCTTGAAAATTTAAAATTATTAATGATTCAATGTAACAAAATCCAATAGAAAAAGAAGGCACAAAAGGGGCAAAGAAAACCTGTGTCAGCTCACAAAAAGTGTTATGTTGCTAGTCAAGCACTACTGAAACCTTGCCTGATAAAGAAATAATATGATAATGGCACCAGAAACAGACTTAAGCAACAAATCAAGCATCAAGAGATTACAAGTTTATAATTTGCTTAAAGAAAAATAAGAAAAGAAAAAATAAATAAAAGGGAAATAGCCACATGGATGGAATAAAAGCAGCAAATTTCACCAATATGGCTGATTTGGCCTCTCCTTTTGCCTCAGCTCTTAGTTTGATGGTCTCTGCTGCTCAGATAAATATTTAATATCTTGATCTGAGGAAAATCAAAACCTTACTACCCTACAAGCTATAGCAGGTTGACCACAAATAATCTGTGTCTGAAGGACAAGGTTTCCACATTCTGCTGCTTTTCTACTTGGTTGCTTTCTCCAGTGAGAACATTTTCTCTTCATCAGTCCTATTGTTGCATTCTGCCTAATTTTGATCTAATTAAAACACCTTTCTCAAATTGCTCTTAGGCTACAACCATGCAGATGAGCTGAACATGACACAGCTTGTTCTAGTGTGAGAACTGGAAGTGAAAGGATTCTATGATATGCCTCTGGACTTTTATCCTGTTTCTTAAACTGTCAGTTTTACACTAGGAATACTTCCAACTGTCTGAAGTTTAGGGTCAGCTCCATTCCACCCAGACTAACTAGTTTAGGAACACAGTCAAAGGACAACTTGCAGATTAAAAAGGCAGATTATAGGTTAGAGTGAATATGAACTATACTAAACAGGACAAGTTCAGCATCAAAACTAATACAGATATGTACAATGAAACTGGGCATAATCACAACTCCTGTAGACAACTGCATTTCCTTTAGTCCATGAGTATCATTTAAAAATACTTTATTTAATCAAGGAAGGAATAAAGCCTTTAAAGCATTACAGTTCAACAGTGACTGCTATACTGTGACTAAGCAGGTTTGTGTCTGTCTATTCTATCTCACCTTTCAAAATTAACAGAGCAGAGCAAAGTTCAGTACCTTCTGTGTTGTGGTGTTTGTTGTCTGTGTTGAGGGCTTAGTGAAGGTTATTTTCACATGCATGAAGTATATCCAGAAAACATAAAATCCAGGTAAAAAGGTAAGTTTTAAAGTTCAAATCACAACCACTGTATTTCTGAAATACTATTCTGTCATATATGTTGAAATGATCCAAATAATCTCATCATGGGTACCAAAACTGCATCCCATGTTTTACAGCAGAGAAACTGCCTGACTTTAAACATACACACACACACAAACAAATCAAGGTGGTAATTTTGTTGTTAATGGTTCTAGCTGTTACAGTAAAATCTAATTCCCAACATATACTGAATTTAGTCCTGTCAGCTCTATTTTGAGAGATGTCAAAACTTAGTCCCTGAAAAAATAAGGTTATTATAACTGCCAGAAACTTCACTAGCTAGATTCCTTCCATGTCCTACACAGGTGACTTTATTACAAGAGAACCCAGAAACTGGAGCTGTGACATTTTAGTTGTTATGACAGCTCTTCCTCCAACCTACCAAAATGTTGAAACAATTCAAAGAGGTTGCATGCAGAAATAAAGAATTTCATTCACATCTAACAAATTACACTCAAATTGGAAATGTCCTGTTGGATATGAATGAACAAAACTGACTTTTAATTTAAAACTACTAAAGGGGATTTCTCCCACCAAAATAATCCAGTTATATTTTTTGGCATATCTAAATCCAACAAAAGAGGGCACTGTGACAAGTTCAGATACAAACACTACTCTGGCTAACAAAACAAGCACTGATTTTCCTGTCGCTGCAGATTAGTAAGACAGTCAAATAACAAAATGCAAAGTGAACTCTCAAATTTCCATGTCAGAACAAGTGGAGAGGCATAACTGCAGGAAAGGTCCTATCAACAGTCCACTCTTCTGGAGACTTGGTACACTTCATCTTTAACTTCCATGATATAACACACCCATACTTAATACAACCCTACAGATGTTTAAGGCAGAAAATTATTCCTGCACTAATTATAACCCTAATATGCAACAGGATGGATAGGTGAAGCCCTGCAGTAGCTGTGGACTTGCTGCATTGAATTTAATTTGATGGTTTATGCTCACACATGGATTTCTCTAATACACTCATGTATTCAGGGATGAAATTTGATTAAGGACACTGTTAAAGAAGAGTGAATCAAATGAAAGCATCTTCCCTGGAGTGGGAAGAGGTCAGAAAGCCAATATCTTTATTGCACATTACTTGGTTTTAAAGTTTCCAAAAATCAAGACACGGGAACTCTGGTGATCCGAAAAGAGTCATAAGGCAATTGAGAAGACTAGTAGGACAAATGCAAATGTTTGAGCTTAATAGTCAGACTCTCACTGTTGGAAAAAAAAAAGCTTGTTAGTGGCCAGCCTAGCATAAGTCTGTTGGTATTGAGGCAAAATTAATTCCACAGAGACTCTATGTCTCCCTGAAGTCTGCCGTACTTAACTGTACCAAGAATCAACTTGGTCTGAAACATTCATTTTTTTTTTTAATCTTAAAAATAGAAAAATAGACACAACTGAAGTGGTAATATAGTCATGCCATACATTAGGCACTTAAAAATCGAAGTCCAGTACAAAATTTAAACAAGGAAAACCTTTTCTGCACTTTGCATTGTGGTGAAAGCTAAGCACACTCAGCTGAAATAATGCAACTGATTTTGACCACTGTAACACTGTTAATGTAGAATGAGAAATGGCACACTAGTACTGAAAGGAAAATAAAGCCCCTGGACTTTGACCAGCTCCAAGAATAAGCATTATAGATCCCAAAACACTAGTCTCTAGATAAAAGGCTCGGCAAGGGAAAGCCCATGCCACCTCTCCTGGAATTCTACTACTGCAAAGAGTAATTATAAATAAGGAAAATAGAAATAAGAAAGATTACCTTTGACCAACAGTTGTTACCATCTGAAGGCTGTTCAGTGGCCTATGTGATCCAGTTCTCAGTGGACTAGTGTCCATATCACAAAACCCAACACCACAAATGGTACTAACTGGTAACCTTGTTGGCAGTCTCACCAGACAGGCCAAGAATTGAATGAGCATGGAGACTGAATCCCCTCTCATCCCTAGAAGTGGTCCCTTCAGGTCAGGGTTGAGGCACATTGGTGGGGCAGTCTGGGGGAAGCTTGCACTCCCGCTGCCTGTGCTGTACCTGTTCTGTGGATAAAAAGAGGGCTTCAGTCTCCACGGCTGTCAATCCAGGTCCTTTCACACACAGGTGAACTAAATTCATACAAGAGTTTGGTTTTCCCTTTGCTCGTTTTAAAGAGGGATTATCTTATCCCAAGCGCAATCCTTAAAAAACAGCTAGTCAGATCACAGAAAGGAAGAGTCAAACATCACATCTTATTCATTGATAAAACCAGAATAAAGGAACATTTGGCAGCTTCCCCCACATACCTTCTGTGTTGTGGTGTTTGTTGTCTGTGTTGAGGGCTTAGTGAAGGTTATTTTCACAGGCGACATGTGTGGTGGTAAGGAGTTGGCAATGCTCTGCATTATATTACTCATTTTGGGGCTCCCACTTACAGGCACTGTGATAGTTTTAGTGACAGGAGTCACTGCCTTCGGGACTTCTTTCAGGAGAACAGGGGAAGAACTAGAAGAATTCGTTCGCCGTCTTTTGCGGGGCTTTTCATCGTCATCTGAGCAGCTGACACCTGGAAAAGAAACACTCTCTCTAAATTGTGTTTCCCCTGTCTGCAGATCTCAGTGCCTTCTGAAACACTACATCCTCTTTGAGTCTTACACCCTCTTTCAAGTAAGATAAAAAGAAATAAAGGATAAATTACATCTTATGGTCACAAACAAGCTGTATCACACCTCAGATGCTCTTAGTCCTTGATATGGGCCACACTCAGTGCCATGAATCGGGGACAAATCACCCAAAACCCCAAGCTACTCAGTTACTGGGTTACTTCATTCAGTCTGAGAGATTAAAAGAACATAAGAGCCAGTACAAGGCTTTCATTCTGTCTGCAGAAGTTCGACTAGAAGCTACACACACAAGGGGATTGGGATCATGCCACACACATTTTAGTTTAAACTTTTACACTACTTCAGGTGTTTTTTTGGTGGTGGTTTTGTTTACAGCAACTGGACTATCGAAGTTTATCCTCCTATAGCTTCCTTAGACTTCAGCTTTGCACCTACTTTCATGTCTTATTTACCCTTACAGTACTCTTCTGCCTTTCACCTTAATACAGCATCTTGATATATAATTCTTTTTTTTATTATATAGTTTAACTGTGAAGGTCGATCCTCACTTCATCAGCTTTTGCCTTCTTTGGTGCATTTTGTGCAACAGATATAAAATGGCACCTAGCACACAATAATGAAAACCAAAAGAAGTCCAGGTTCAAAAAGAGTTCTTTCTTCCTCACAATCATATACTACACACATAGAAAAAAAAAAAAATCTGCTGCAATATTCAGCTCAGGAAAGGATAACAGCATGATTAATGGATCTTAAATCCAAATGAAACTTGCCGAAGTAGGCAACAGATTCATAAATTACAGAAAGGCACACGTGTCACAGACATATTTTATGAAAAATCGTTTTGCTAGGATCTTTTCTCCTGAGAAGCTGAGAAGCCTCAGAGGAAAAGAAAAACAATAATTATCTTCTGCTGTGGAATGCAACAGGTGCATCTTTGATTGGTCTCATGTGGTTGTTTTTAATTAATGGCCAATCACAGTCTGGCTGTCTCGGACTCTCTGATCAGTCACAAGATTTTATTATCATTCCATTCTTTTCTATTCCTTGCTAGCCTTCTGATGAAATCCTTTCTTCTATTCTTTTAGTATAGTTTAAATATAATATCTTATCATAAAATAATAAATCAGCCTTCTGAAAGATGGAGTCAAGATTCTTGTCTCTTCTCTCGTCCTGGGACCCCTGTGAACACCAGCACACACAGGTTAGTGACTTTGCAAACCTCTCGCAGCTACTCGGTAGCATTGAAGGCAGGAAGGCTCTACAGAAGGATCTGAACAAGCTGAATCCATGGGCTGAGGTTCAGCAAGGCCATCCTGCCCTTGGACCACAACCATCTCATGCAGAGCTACAGGCTGGGGGCACAGTGGCTTAAGGGTGGCAAGGCAGGAAGGGACATGGGAATGCTGGCCAAAGCTGTCTGGATATGAGCCAGGTGTGCCCAGGTGGGCAAGGACAATGGCACCTGGGCTGTATCAGCACTGGTGTGGCAGCAGGACCAGGGCAGTGACCATTCCCTATGCTGGGAACTGCTGAAGTACCTCCAGTCCTGGGGTCACTTCTGGGCACTGCCTGACAAGAGAGACACTGAGGTGCTGGAGCGCTTCCAGAGAAGGAAACAGAGCTGGGGAAGGGTCTGGAGCAGCAGGAGCACCTGAGGAAGCTGGGGGGACTCAGACTGGAGAAAAGGAGGTTATGGGAGGACATTCTTGCTCTCAACAACTCCCTGACAGGAGGGTGTAGCCAGATGGGGGTTGGGCTCTTCTCCCAGGTAACAAGTGAGACGACAAGAGGAAATAGCATTAAATTGTGCCAGGAGAGGTCCAGAGTAGGTATTAGAAAAAAAAACAAAAACCTCACTGGAAGAGTAGTCAGGCATTGGAATAAGTTGCCTGGGGAGACAACAGTCTGGAAGTGCTCTGGAGGTATCTGAATGAGACACTTGAGGATGTAGTTTAGGGGTGACTATGATGGTGCTGGGTTGATGGTTGGACTAGATGATCTTAAAGGTCCCTTCCAATCTTGACAAATCTGCAATCCTGTTATTTATGTTTACCATGCTAACCTGTGTCAAACCGTTTAAAAAGAAAAACAATCAAGGAGAAGCTGAACAGATACAATCTTGCCTATGCAAATGATGATTGAAAATCTTGTTCCATGTGCATGGAGCTTAAAGACAAAGAACACCACCACAGCAAAAAGCAGTCTTGCTGGTAATCAAAGCAAACTTGGTTGGTAGTCAATCTCTAGTAAGGGCCAAGATCTAATTATGGCCAATCTCTAATTAAAATTAATATTCTGGCATTCAAAAAGTGAAGATGCAAGACCTAACATGGACAAGAAACTGCCCAGCACCACAACAGGCAATTGTAGAAAAATGGTATTCTCTCTCAGCAGGAGTAGCAGCTAATTTGCAGGTACCTGTCCAAAGGCTGGCAACTGTATCTACAGAGACAGCAAAATGAACTAGGGAAGAGAAGCAAACTTCAAAAAGTTGGCTAGAGCAGTACAAGTGAAGTGTGGATCTATAAAACCAGATTTCAAATCAATATATTACATCCTATTCTCAATCAATCAAAATATTCTAATCAGTAATTTACCCTATGCCCCTGAATAAGCCTAGTGGTGATCTCCCTCTATAAAGCAGAGGTTTGATTACATAACTTTAAGGTTTATTATGGACAGGCTTCTAAGTATTACTGTGAGTGCACTATAGAAACTTGTAACTATGACTGCATTAATCATATTGAATGTGCACAGTCATTTAAAAATCTCAGAATCCATTTAAATCCACATGCAGCTAGCATGTTAGGACACAGTTGTTATTTTGGTGGGGCACCAAGAAATAGAGAAAACTTTGTTTGTGGTCCTCATCCACAAAAAAACCCCATCAACCAATCCATCAAGACATCAGAAATTAACATTAAACTAGCAGAGCATTATTTTATGTTAAGTACAGCTCATTTCACCTCCTGTTTTCACTGCTGGGGTTTTGCAAGAATATTATTCTTATCATTTCATGTTAGAAATTGCTGTACAAGGTTTTCCACTGACATTTAGCTAAAAGGTAATACAGCTTTGACTGTAACTCACACTTGATAAGTAAGGAAGCAGAGTCATGTAAAGGTTAATGGCTCAATCAGAGTGTGACTTGGAAGAGGTTACACCACAGACCAGTGGCAAAGTCCTGACTGTAACTCAGATCTCCCAAATCTGCTCCTAAGCAGGTTTGTTAAAATCAATGTGACTGGTGTAACATACTCTGAAAGACACACAATTCTTTAAAAAAAAATAATAAAAACAATAACAACAAAACAAAGCACATGAAGTAGGGGGAAAAAAATTAAATCTAGGGACAGACAATGAAAATTATCATCCCTGTATCATGTGCCTAGACTTATTTGATATTCATTATCATGTAGTAATTCAATAAAGCCTACATTAAAATTTTTAAGATGTTAAGAATGTTTTCCCCTGAATCTTCAAACTAAACCCAAGTGATTAGTGCATAGATCAGAAAAATGAAAACTCAATGGAATGGGTTTCATGGGTTGACAGAGCCATTAACAAGGGGTTTTTTTGCAAGTAACATTAAATTTATGTACTAAGTGGCATTTCTGATTAGCTAGAAGCTTATACAGATGTATAGATATAGCATAAAGATAATATTTTTTAATAATTAAATATTTTTAAATATTAAAGGTACACAGAGCAAGCATAAAAATAGCATTTATCTACTTCTAAATAGCATTTATCTACTATTAATCTTTACTTGTTGTTTTGATAGAATCAAGTAAGAACTGAAGGAAACATTTTAATAGTAAAATAAAACTACCCATGATGGGGGCATATATATGAGAACATAATCTGCTTTTAGAACTAGCTGACTTGCTAGCCAAACAAAGATGGGGACACATACACCCTCTGAAGAAAAAAGACTGTTTCTAGATTCTATGTCCTGAATTTCCATATTTAATTACATGAAGATGGGTCTCTGGTAAGAATTCATAAGAAGTTTCTGCAGCTGCCAAGGAACACAAGCTTCACTAAGACTGACTTCCAGGTAAATCACAAAATGGTCAGATACTGTATGTAAGCATAAACCCCTGCCAAACCGCATCCAAAAATAAAAAACTTCTATGTCAACTGTGGAAGTAGAAAAGAGGGACCTTTTCTAATTCAACTAAGTGACTACTATGCATAATTCTCAAAAAGATGGATCAGAAATTCACTGATATACAGAAATGTCTACATTTAATTTTCAAACTATTTTTCACTTGTCGTCCTTGCAGCATTTTGCAGTGAGTGGATTTATCCTGACCACTATTTATCTGAAAAAGGGAAGCAATAAATTCATTCTTTAGACTAAACGAAGACACAAAGGCCTGAAATGACTTGCCCAATGTTGGAGTGTTTAATTTGGTCTATGCCTCAGCCATGTTCTCCCTTTCTTTCCCTTTTGTTAATCAGGTGCTAGTATCACTTACTTTTGACGTAAACAGTACTTCCACTTGGCAAGACGACTACATTGGAGGCTGGACTGGCAGGTCTGGGGGACTTCACTGTCGCTACACTGCCACTTGGAACAGGGGTAGATGTTGGGGTTGAAGTGGTACTTGTGTAGGAATAGCAAACCACCACTGAAGAGGAGAAAAGACACCTTCCATATAACTGAAGTGCAGAATCCCATTATTCTATCACTATTTTTACAACTGAAATGGAAGCCAAAGACTCACTGGGTTTACTATCTGTGGTTTTGCCTCTGCATTCCTGTTACTGTGGAATATTGCCCAGTTTGAGCTAAGCATGGCCATGAGATTAATGGTCTTCAAAGACAACACAAAAATCTAAACTCCTGTCCTCCCATCCCCAAAAATCTGTGCTGCCAATGTGAAAATTTTGTACTGATCTTTGCTTTACTTTATAATTAATATTTTTACTTTTAGCACTAATTCAATATCTTGATCTTTTTGCTTTTCTATAAGTGATCACATCTAGACAAGTAACTGACAGAAAAGTGTTATTGTCTCAACAGTACATCAGTTGAAAAAACCAAAATATTCGTTCTGTAGTGAAGAACTGATTGTGCTCATCAGCTTTTTTAAACCACTGCTTTTAAGTAATAACACAATGAAGCAGT
Source organism: Agelaius tricolor (assembly GCF_023055355.1). Classification (NCBI taxonomy): domain Eukaryota; kingdom Metazoa; phylum Chordata; class Aves; order Passeriformes; family Icteridae; genus Agelaius; species Agelaius tricolor. The sequence goes on from NW_027269269.1 coordinate 33,977,803, forward strand.
ACTTCTCACAATACCAGGGTAAAACAGCTTGTTTCAAGAAGTGCTACACATTCCCCATTTGTATGAAGCCTAATTCAAGCCTGCTGAGCCAAGCTAGTTGGAATGTGTACTAGCATTATTTAGAAAGCATAGGAAAAGCAGAAAGCAACCTTTTTACTTGTTTCCATAGTACATTTAATCTGAAGGAAAAAACCCAAAGTTGTATTTTCTTGATTTTAACCAAAACCTACTTGCACTCTTAAAACAAAACATTCTGAAACAGCTTTCATCACTTACAGAGCTTTACAAAATCTAGCCATTAGTCCAAGTTTTTAAAGTTTACAGAGCTGAAGAAGTTAATCAGTGAATGTCATTTCCTGACAAACTGGACTCTTTATATTTCAGTTGCTAGAGTGTCAATAATACAAAGCAGTCAGATTAATGCTGCAGATACCACAAAGGTATCTTTAAAAAAAAGAGATATTTTATATTTCTGTGAATAATGTTTGGTAAGAAAGATTTGGATTTTTTTTTATAGGTTCATAGAATGGTTTGGGTTGGAAGGAACTTTAAAGCTCACCTAGTTCCAACCCCCTGCCATCAGCAGAGACTCCTTCCGCTAGACTGAGTTGCTCCAAGTCCCGTCCAACCTGGCCTCAAAAAAATATCTTTAACACTTAAAATCTAAGACACCAGTTTCTATTGTGACGTTGTTTTTACATTCCCATAGATTGAAGCAGAGCTCCATCTTTCTCTCACCTTCTTTGTTTCCGGTTTCTGCAGGAACTGGCAGAGACGCATTGTGCTGGATGGCTGCGTTGGCAACAGCGTTGGCGGTGACAGTGAAAGCTGTTTGTGGCACGAGCCGTGGCATCAGCGGCACCAGCCGACGACCTTCTATGGACCACTCAGAAGAGCTGTTTGGTCCAGACATACTAAACAGAAATGCATACTCTGTAAGTATTTTGGCTTTCGAGTACATTTCTTTTCAATAGTGCAAGTGTAAAAGGCAGTTTAAGACATACTAGAGCACTAATACTCAACTTTCTTTATTTCATGAAAGCCCTTCCATTTTTGTCACTTGATATAAAACCCTTCCCGTTTTAAATTGAAAAGTTGACTCTTCTTTTGTTGTTTTGTTTTACAGAGTTGTTCAAGGGCCAGAGGTGTGTGAATGCCATACTCAAATCTCCTACATTAGGTTAGCTACTATTCAGTTGCTGTACTCTCTACTTCTGGACTATGAAAATACCAAGAAACCAAACAGATATCATAAAATACTATTGAAATGGATTATGTTACAGGGAAAAACTCTCAGTTTCTAAGGCAAATTTTGTTTTACCTGAACAGAAGAGTTTCTGATGCTTGTAAAAGTAGTCCCAAACAAGGTGACAGAACATGAGATGATTTAAATGCACCCTCAGCATCTTTCTGAACAGAAAGCTGTCTTCTGCTCTAGTTTGCTCTTAATCTCAGTACTTACACCCACACTAGAATGTTTCATAAAAACACCATTCTTATCTAGATGGAGAAATATTTTTGACTGTTTTACATGAGTCATTTGTCAAATCAGCAAAACCAAAATGGCAAATTATTTTTCAATGCTATGATGTTTTTAAGCAAATCAACCTGTTTAATGTATTAGTATATTCTAAAAGATAACTTCTCACATGAAATATTTCAAGCAAATTGCAGCAAGAGCTACTACAAAGTAGTTTGTAAAATGCAGAGTATCTGCTCTGTTATTAAATCTTGGTATGCTTCAGCATGCCTCATACATATGCATATTGTATAAAGAGAGCTACATAAGCTAAGGAAAAGATACATTTTAAAAACAAAAAATAAAGGGTACAAAAGGTAGCAAAGTAGCTTTCCTAATGAGTTAAGAGAATTATCTAAGTCAAATACTATATTACCAACCATCACTCATAAGGAATCACCATAGGAAAAATAAAGAAAATCAGCACTTCAAAACTGCACCTTGTCTGGATTATAATATTTCATTGACGTGCAAGACCTCAGGACAAACTATTCATGCTTTGCAAAATGCTAAGACTAGAAGTACTACCTAAAAGGAAAACTTGATTCAGGAGAAGAATCCTTATTTGATAACTACATGCTTTTCACTATTCCCCCCCATTTATTTAAAGGGGTGTAAGGACGTTGGTGGGTTTTGTTTGGTGAACAGCATACTTCTAAATCTTTAAACTTGAAAATTAAAACTTAAAGTCTTTCCACAGCAGTAAACCAGTTTGCTGATTTTGACTAGACTTGGATCAAACAATTGCTAACTCCAAGTGTCCTGCTATTCATATTATTTCCTTTCTTTCCTCTTCACAACACCAAAGCTACAACAGTCAAACATAAAAAAGTCAATGGCTGTAACACAGAATAAGAAAAATATACAGACACAATGCAGCTCTGTTTAAAGACAGTCCTTAACAGTAAGACTATTAAGTAATTACCAAAAATACAAAGCCACCTCTACTGCTCCTCCACCTCTCAAAATCATGTGGAGCTTGTGAAAGCAAATGCAAGGAGGAACCAGCCCAGCTGATGCCAGCACAGCAGCTGCATCGCTGAGAGTGGTGGACACTGATGTCATCAGCTTGCTGCAGCTTTTTCTACTCTGATCATTTTTTCCTTTCTATGCTGATACTCTGTTTTACACTAATCTGCCACCTCTCTTCCTCTCTTTGTCTTTCTTATGTAGTTTTCTCTTTCTTCTTAATACAGCCTTTCCAAACTGATTAAAATAAAACTAAAAGCAAAACAAACAAACAAACAAAAGCAAATATTTTCATCCTACTTAGGAGTATCTGTATTTTCTCCATTCTCTGTTTATTCTGGTCTATCTTACAGAATGGTCTCCATGCCAAAAAACTGTTTCTTACATTGCACTTGCACAGTGAATGGGATAGCCTTGGATCCAAAATGTAATGGTACAATGTAAATGTAAATAACTGTTTAGGTCCTTGTATATCTTCATCCATACAGTGTTTTAACTACTGGTTCTTTAAACCACCATCAATCCTCAAAATATTACCATTCAGTTAAGGCATAATGGATTTCCCAAAAGGTACTTTTGCAAATGAGTGACAAAATTACTTGGAACTTACTTGTGTGCAATTGTTGTTAATCGTTCATCATTTACTGCTCTCCGAACTTCGGCACGATGTCGCTCTGTTGAAATACTATTAAAAAAACAAGTGTATTTTAATCAGAGGAAAATATGAGCATTCATCTAAAAATTCCAGCTAAAATTAAACTTATGAATAATTTATCTAAGAGAAGAAAGGGGACAGCACTTTACACTTAAGAGACTGTCACTTAACCCTTGCTGTCACAGAGAGAATTAATCGTATTATTGCTCAAAAATATTACTGAAGAATGAAAAGAACATTACTGTTCAAAGGGTATCCTTGAAAAACAGCTAGAATCCAACCTCCTAATGAGATCAATACATTTAAAGGATAAGGCAGAAAAGTTCACACAGGACACACAGCATTCTTTCTTGAGGTACCTTGGGTTCAAAGACCTAGGAGTTCCACCTAGACAAAACCCCAAGCCAGTGTACATTCACAACCTGGCTGTAACCCTTTTAACACTCAGTATCCCAAAAAGTACCAACGAACCAGTAAGGCTTCTACCACTGAAGGATGGTTGTTTTCCTAATTAAAAACTCCAAGGAGAACAGGAATGAAACCTTGGCAACATGGAGAATTACTTCTCCAAATTTGGATTTACGTTGTGATCCCAGTGAAAGAAAAAGCATGTAACACCTTAAAAGAAAACAGGTCATAGTTCTTAGTTTGAAAAGATCAGGTTTACCTAAGCACTTTAGAGAGTTCTCCAAGAAGATCCTTCTTCTCTTTTGTAAGGTCTCCCTGTGCACGTAAGGCACTGATGACACCTGCATAGGCCTCCAGCTCTGAAGAATTAGAGTGAATAATATTTCCATTTAATGCTCACAGCAAAGGGGAAAATATTGTTTTTCATATTACTGACAGCATTCTAATAATTTTCAAAATCATTAAGTTTAACATGTCTTTCAATTATTTAGTGCTATTTCAAAAGAGATTGATGATTTGGAACTCTCTCAGTCAATTACTCTGCAGCATAAAACATTTCTATGAAACAACTGTCTCATCACAGAGGATTATCCAGTTTACAAACCCAAATGAATGTGTCAAGCTCTCTCTGACCTGACAATTCAGGCAAAAAGCTTGAAGAAATTGTTTGGAGAGTAGTTCAGAATTCTCTTCACACGTATCATTATTACAAGTTCTATGGAAAAGCTTGGCTTGAGATAAAAATACACTATCAAAAGAGCAACTGGTTTTCTTGGAATGCCTTTCCCTAATCAGCATGGAGAACATCAGCTCTAGTTTGTTAAATACGATCATCATAATCTTTTTTGCCTATTTACTTGATATGGTACAACTGCTTGAATCTGAAAGAAACGCAACACAATGAATTAAACCTGCTCAACACAAAGTAAACAATCCAGCTATTCTTAAACACAGAACTACCACAAAGACTAACTCACAAAAATACAGCGCTGATTTACCAGAAATGTGTAATTCCAGGTGACTGAGATGTCATGTCAACAGCACTTTAAAAAAATCAAAACGTAAAAGGCTACTGATATTTTTGAAATTTTTCCTACTAGCCAGGGTGAGGCTACATCTAATGCAAATAATGAATCCTGCTAATTTGGCAAAGAATGACTCGCTATTCTCAGCTTCACACTGTTTAGGGAAACCCGAAACAAAAATTCTCTTGATCCTTACACAGGTGCCTTTCATTTGACACTTCCATTTCAGCAGCCAACCCCAACAACCCCACAACAGATCCCAGTTACCCAAAACCAAGAATAAAAGGTGCAGGCCAAAACCTAACATTGCTGAAATTTGCTGCAAAAAAAAAAAGACTGATGCTTTTCTGAAAAGTTTCCTTTTAGGATTCCAAAGAGCTAATTTCCAAATGAAATCAAGGAATTGTGCTGAAAAGAAGTTCTACTCTCCTGTCCCAATTAAGCAGATAAAACAAAAAGCAGAGTAATTTTGGTTAACTATGCAGCCTGCACAGGGATGCTGAGTGACCTACAGAAGCATTTACAGCTTCAGTTATAAAACATTCACTAATTAATGCAATGGTTATTACTAATATCAACATTTATTTAGACAACCATGGTACAATATTCATGATACTTATTATTTTCCTCTGTTAACAACTCGAAGTAATTCTCAGATGCAACCATATAATTATTTATTGAGGGCACACTTTTTTTTCTTTTTGCATTATAAATAAAGAGCCTCTACACTATAGCTGTAAAAATGCACATTCTGGTCTTTTGGAAGCTAGCAAGGATTACAGAACAGCTGTAACTTCCTCCCTTTTGTGTTTATGCAGCAACACAAAACACATGAACTAGCTAAAATGGGTTTGGCAAGTAAATATCATTATTGCTAGTGTTAGGTGCTACAATCATCACCTCGTTCAGTAATAAACCACAACCAACACCAGGTCCTGCATTCCTCAAGATACATTTCAGCCTCACCTACATCCCTGCTTCACTCTTTACAGAGCATTCCCACTACTGCTGTACCATTAGCCAAATTAGGTGTTGGGCTGTGAGCTGGAAAAGCAGGACCCTCTAAAGTAGATGGCTATTGCTGCATGTGACTGTCACACAGCTACTGCTGCCACTGCCTGTGCTCCTTCACCCCCAGTCCCGCGGTGTGCCTCCTCTCAGCCCACAGAGGCAGGGCCCCCTTGTGGGGACACAGCTCATGCCAGCAAAACAAAAATTTATTATTTTTGAATTTTTTTTCCCTTTCTTTCAGCGTAGGTTATGTCATGGAAGGAGGTTTAGCTGCAGTTCTGCTTGGCTCAGCTGCACCAGCAAGGTTCTGCCAGCACACCACTGTTAGCTCGGGTGAAAGTTTTTTTTCCAGGCTTCCAGCCAGGACAGCTACGTTAACGAAACTTAGTAGCACAAATCTGGTCAAAAGCTTTTGGCACTCTGAGCTTTCTCCTAGTTTCTGTACTTCTTGAGCCTTGCTTAAGACTTAGGGTTGTCACTTTAACAGACAGTACAGCTTGTTGCAACCTTGTGTGCAACATGTATCACTGTTCCAACAGCATGCATACCCCACATTGCCAACAAATTAAATAAAAAGGGCAAAGGGAGGGAAAATAAATTCTCAACTCTCAAAAAATAAAGTGGATGGCTCCACCATATATGAGAACCTTGGTACAGTTAAGAAATACAGCACACCATCTCTTAGCAGTCAAACAAAATGAGAACACGAAAAGCTGTCACTTGACAGTCACAGGAAGTTAGAGGGAGCCTCAACTTTCTTCTTGACATCATCTCCTAGATTATGGTCCTCAGAAGAAACTGAAAAATATAAGGCTTTTTTCTTTTCTCATCTAGTATCATTTAACTGGCGAAACTCCAAACCCTTAATTACACAAATTCAGCCATAAGAACTCAAAACCAACTATGCTGGATCAGAGCAAAGGTCTAACAAAGGATTCTCTCCCCTGCAGTAGCCAAAAGCAGGTAAGTGAGGAAAGAGCAAATGTTTTAGTACTTTCCAAAACACAGAAGCATCTCCCTCATACACTTAGATCTACAAGGACAGAGCACAAAAATATCTTCCACTTTCTTGGGGAGGGGCCTCAAATAGTGAGCTACATTTGAAACAATGAAAAAGATTCCTGTGGTTATGGCTGTTGAGTGAGGACATCATTTTCCCACTTCCCTGACAACCTGTGTAACTGCAAATCACAAATAGCATTTTTTTAAATCCTGTTTTATGTCTTCACAATAATAACTTCAATACTTGATTCATCCCTACAGGGACAGTTAAACCAGGATTCCACTATGTTTTTTTGGGGTACAAAAAGGTGTCTAATACAGAACTGGGGGGAAAAAAAACCAACCCCAAAGGTTCTCTTTGAAAATTTTGCTGCATGTTAATAGCGACAGAAAAACTCAGCCCTGCAACACAGCAACTAGGACATCCAGGAGAGATTCAACCACATCAAAACAATTCTTCTCTAGTCATTTTGCCAGGGCTGAGAGTGTCAGCCAAACATAACTTTAAGCCAGGGCTGTCAAACCAATGACACATGGAAAACACAGGAGATTACTTGCAAGTTGCCTGTAGACATATTAAAATATTTCATGCAAGCAGCATGAAGGCAGATCTTAAAAGGGCAAAATACAGACCCACAAACTGTATCTTACTGTACCCAGTTTGCGAAGGATCCTCTTGCACTCATCCCTACTGAGGTCCAGAAGAGTAGGCCACACCACAGGCATCCTTCCCTTGTGTCTGTGCTCCCACAGAGCTCAGCCTCGCTGCAAAAGGAATATAAACGCTCAAGCCCATCATTTATTGATTTCCCAAGCCGATTAATGTGAACTCCTCAGCCTGCTCACAACTCCACCGACACATTCGCTCCCATCCCCGCCACAATCTTTGTAGTGGCATGAAGGAATTCGGCAGTTTCACAAGAGCATGCACTTCCTATGCTCTCTAGCTCAAATGCATCACACAAGCCTTTTTACAGTGTCCTATCTCCTTCGGAAGCCTATTTTTTTTCAGGCTGAAACGCTCTCCGAAATGATGTTTAAGTCTCCTCCCTCTCTTTATGCAGAGTACCTATTAAAAGAATTCTTCCAGCGAACCGCACGCTCCCCTTCCCCCCGGAGAACGCGTTTTGCGCCAGCCTATATTATATGACAGGATAGCAAAAACATGATGTGTGAAAATTTGCTCTCCACATACCAACACCAGCCCCCTCCCCCAAAAAATCAGCCAAACACGGGAACCCCTCGATCCCAACGAAGCGAGATTTCGTGGGTGGCGGGGAGAGAGGGCGCATCTCCGCGATGCGACGAGGATAATAAAGGGAAAAGCGCAGCCGGAGGCGAGTTGGGCAAGGGGGGCTTGGGCCGGGCAAGGAGCGGGGGTGGGAGGGCTGGGCACCGGGAACAAAAGCCCCGACGCCGTCGCAGCTTCCAGCGTGGGCTCGGAAGGGGGGAGGGTCTCCTACAAGGACGCCCGAAGGCAGCCGCCACCGGGGCATCCCCGCCCGCCCTGCCCGGCCCAGGGCCCTGGCCGGAGCCAGCGGCGCTGCGTTCCCGCCGAGATCGGGGAAAGAGAGAGAGGGAGCGGGCGGCGGCTGGCGCTGCTTCCCGGCATCGGCCGGGGCGCTGCCCTGGGCCCGTAAGGGGGCGGCGGGTCCCCGCCGTCCCGGAAACGGAGCTGCCCCTCTCCCTGAGGCGGACCGCCCCGGGTGTGGCGGGGAGCAGGACCCACCTGCCCGGCCGTGCCCAGCACATCGAAGGCTCCGCAGCAGCCGCACCCCTCCCCCGCGCCGCTCGCCAGTGCCGGGCTCGGGTTTGTTTAGTGGCGGCGGCGACGGCGTTTACTCGGGCCAAGATGGCGGACGGGAGCGCTACGCATGCGCGGGCGCCCCGAGGTACGCTAGGAATTGTAGTCTCTGCCGCCCCTCTGCCGTGAGGAGCTGGAGGAAACGGGTGCCAAGATGGACGCTCGAATGATCACTGCGCATGCGCATTAACGAGGAGCATGCTGGGAACGATAGTTCTCTCGGTGTTAATGCGTAGGAAGCGGCGCCCACCGTCCCGCCGTGGCTCGGCGGGCGGGTACGGGCAGCCGGAAGGGACAAAACACGTTGCGCGTTCTCTGCCGGGCTGGGGCGCGCTAGGGCGGTTCGAACGCAGCCGCGTACCGCAGAAGTCTAGGAAATAACAGCTGGCCACCACTCCTGGAACGAAATATGGCAGGGGAGAACATCATCCCGACGCCATCGGGCTATCTGCAGTTTTCTAACTTGAAACGGATGCAGGTGGCGCGCGGGGCTGCAGCAAAGCGCTTGTAGGGAACAATAAGGGAATAAATTCCGCACCTACAGCCCCGTCACAGTCGCTCCGGGTGTTTCTGTTCCCCCAAGAAGAGCAACCACCTGTGAAAAATGCGTATTTTATGATTGGCTTTCGCAAATATTAAAATGAATATTATATGTGTTATGTTAGAAAGTTATGCTGTATTAATTTCTTAAGTACTGTCTTAAACATAGTTTTAGGTTATAAAAAATGTTAAAATAGAAACTATGCTATGTAAGATACTTTTTTAAAAGAAAGGACTTGCAACGAGATAGCAGCCACAGGACACCTAAATCTTTCAGAGAAAGAGAATTTATTGCCCCATTATCAAGAGAAAGGAACTTCTTTCCGCCTTGCTCAGGATTAGAGATGCCGTCAGGATTCAGAGGAAGAAGTTGACACTGACCAGACAGAATCCTGTGTTTGAATGGAATGTATGCATCATGTATGAGGTGTATGAATATGCAACAGGCTGTTGCTTTTAAGGGTTAATTCTCTGTTAATGGGTGTCCTTTTTCAGGCTTATTTTGCCCAGAAAAAGGTCCCTGGACGTCCGTAACTCTTTGTTTTTATTGTCTCATATTATCCTAATCCAAATTTTCCAAAATTTTATTACTCTAATTATATTGCTATTTTTATAACCAAATGATCAAATTTTTTGTAACTCAAATGATCAAATATTATGGTGACCTGATGAGCAACACTCTTCAAGTTGTTGTGATCTCTCTTGTGCCTTCATTTCAAATTTTTATAATGCACTTTAAAAACTAACAACAGACAATGATATATAACAGCTAGGCATTATGTACAGGGTGCTGAGGCCCTGGCACAGGTTGCCCAGGGAAGCTGTGGATGCCCCATCCCTGGAAGTGTTCAAGGCCAGGTTGATGGGGCTTGGAGCAACCTGGTCTAGTGGAAGGTGTCCCTGCCCATGGTAGGGGGCTGTAACCAGGACATCTTTCAGGCCCCTTCCAATCAAAATCACTCCAGGATTCCATGATTAATTTTATAAAAGCATGCTGCTGGGTATTCTTTTTAAGAATTTGCTCAATTATATACATTTAAACAAAATCTCTTCCTCCTTTCAGAAGGGGAAAGAAATGACCATCAATCTCTACTTCTTTTTAATATGTTCTCTACAACCCAACAATTTCAGATTCCCCATTGGTTTAAGCAATATGAATCTCATAAGTAACTGGTCTAATTAATCACACTTTTTGGGTGCTAAGAATATTCTGTCTTGTCGGGTCCGGCTGTCTGTCTCTGCCCCGACACGGGTAGAGTGGTTCTTTGGTGGGCGCGATGCAAAGGACGAATCTGGACTCTTCAGTTTTTCGGTCTTCAGGTTGTTTATTATTTCTTATCTACAAAATTTTTCTGTCTGCCCAACAGAGGTCTGATCTGCAAGCAGTCACAGGCACTCTCTGACCACCCACCGGGCGGTCATGTCTTTTTATACTAAAACCTACGTATACAATATTTACCTTTATTTCCCAATGCTTTTCGCCCATGTTAGCAAGTGCACCTTCACCATAAACCAATCTCTAAGTGCCAACATCATCACAGGAGATGGAGGACAAGAAGAAGAAAGAAGAAGGACAAGACACGCCCTGATCCCTCCATCTTGTCTCCATAACCCCCCTGTACCAAAAACCTTAAAGTCTATATCTCACCCTCTAAATGTGTCTCTTTTACACCTTTTACTCTAAAGTGATTCTCTTGTCCTCAGACTCTTGTTACTTCTGTGGATGGATCAAAATCAAGCCACCAAACACTCTTGGCAACATTCCAGGGTTTTCGAGACCCCCCAAGGGTTCTCCTGGCATCTCTGGACATCGGGAACGATGTGCTGAGATCCCACACTGTCTCACCACACTTATTTTTGTCCTCAAAGACAATGGAAGAGAGAAGGAAGCAAGCTTGGAAGCCTCAGCTGTGAGATGGCCCAAGGAAGAGCTCTGATTTTCCCAGAGAGGTGATTTGTATGCAGCTCAGGTCACCGGGACAAAGCTGTGTTTCTCAGCTCTTTAGGGGCTCATAGGAAATGAGTGGAGCAGCCTCTCTGTAGTTCTCACTGGGTTATTAACTGCATCTCCCCTGCATCACTGCAACCTGGTTGATACAGGCTCTGCAACAATCCCTTTTCTTCAGAACAGCTTCTCATGGATTGAAGAGAGGTGCTTCAGCTTGGTACTGTATGGGAACCAGGCACAGCTACGATAGCTGCTGCTTTTATCAGGTAAACAGTGAATTTCCAGCTTCCAAGAGACTTATGCTAGTAATTTTAAAAGTATAATTGGAAAATCAAAGGAAAAAACTGTATTGGTTTCAGTATGCCAGCAATTGAGAAAGAAGTAGAAAAAAATCCACTATGCTTTTGATACTAAGATGAACGTAACACGATAGATAATTTCAAATATTAGGGAATTTAAGGATAGTTTAAAGTATCTTCCATGTCTTGCATAAGAGAGAAATAGACTAGATTCTAATATGAGTTTAATTGACCTTTGTTTCCCAGTGGCTTAATCAATGGAGTTTCCACTTATCCTAATAGGTTATTCAGTGACTCAATACATTTTCCTAACATGAGCATCGCTGTTTTAATGGCATTCTTCTTCCCTCAAACCACTGGTAATCTCTCTTCCTCCTCAAACACTTTCCCATCACATTTTTCCTCCTGGCTAAGAGAAAAGCAGAAGCCACAACAATACCTCGGTGCTGGCAGCTTACAGAGGAGCTTTTTATACACAGCCTTGTCAAACAGATTGTCAGCCAGGACTATTTGTATTTAAAATCACAAAGATATTTCAACTACTTTTACTAAAGATAACTTTGTGTTGCCAATCAATAGATATTTCCCCCCCTATTGTAAGCATATTCTATTCATCAGATGCTTTTTGTTTTAAAAATCCTAAGAGCTTCTGAGCTGTAAGTATCTTAATTCAGCAAACATTAAAAAAATGCATCAAAATGCCACTGCGTATCGAGTTAAGCATCTATTTAAACAGTTTGCTACACTGAGGCAAACTCAACAACGGAACCTCAGCTAATGAAAAAATCACTTGTGACATTTTGCGACATATCAAAGCAGGAATTAAACCTGGTACCCTCTGCAATCTTGGGAGGCAGATAAAAACCTCAGTCCTCTTTGTGGCTTGCTGTATTGGCAAAGAACATATAAATTTGCCTGCTCAGAACAGGAAATTAAGGAATGAAGCAAAGTATTGAAGTTATTGCTCCACTGAGCCACTTGAGTCCTTATCTATGGCCACATATGTGTTATACAAACACTGGGTATCTCTAACAAGCTTCTGCCATTCAAAGAATATATATATATTCCAGATATATATCCCAGACCAGCAATTAGCAGAATTCAGTCACACTGGGAGCCAATTTGCCCTGTATTCTAGGGAAGCTTGCATTTTCTTTTTCAAGTTGCACTTTGAACCCATCCACAGAGTGTCTATTGCTTTAAAGTTCAAATCAACTCACCAACAAATTACTTGCTGGTGAGGGGCTTGGAACACAAGCCCTGTGTGGAATGATTGAGGGAGCTGGAGCTGTTCAGCCTGGAGAAAAGGAGATTCAGAGGTGACCTTATCACTCTCTACAACTTCCTGAAGGGTGGCTGCAGCCAGGTGAGGGTTGGTCTCTTTCTCCAGGCAGCAACTGACAGAATGAGAGGTCACAGTCTTAAGCTGCACCAAGGGAAATATGGATTAGATATTAGGAAAAATTTTTTTACAGGAAGAGTGATAAAGTACTGGAATGGTCTGCCTGGGGAGGTGGTGGAGTCACCATCCCTGGATGTGTTTAAAAAAGACTGGATGTGGCACCCGGTGCCATGGTTTAGTTGAGGTGTTAGGGCTGGTTGGACTCAATCTTGAAGGTCTCTTCCAACCTCGTGGTTCTGTGATTCTGTGAAACCTGTGGACAGAGTTGGGGTTCACAGAGTTATTGTGCATAGATACTTCTGGATACAAATCTACAAAACTAGCTCTGTGGGATTAACCTGATGTCCATTTAGGTCTTACACCCGGGTTATCCCAATAGGGCTGTAAGGCTTGGAAAAGAAATGTAGCAGTAACAAGAATCATGGAAGCATTTCAGACTCTAAATATTCTCTTGCAAATAAATTTTTCATAGAAGGAAACCTGCAGGTGTACTCTGTCACACTAACAGTACTCTCAGAAAATTAAGGCATATGAACTTTCACCTTGGGAAAGAAACACAGTCCATTTCCAGAAGCAAACAGAAGAAGTTATTTTATACCCACTATTATGTGAAAGGGAATCCTGTATTTAAGATACAACTAACCTTTGAAAACACAGAGAAAAGCAACACTAACACACAAAATTCCTTTAAGAATAGTTTATTAGAATACTGCTTATATGTTCAACACTAATACAGTATATAATCCCTGTTAAATGTTCAATAGACACACTTGGAAACATACTGTGAATAAGACTTGAATAATCAAGAGGATTATTTAAAATATATATGTACACTTCAGAGGCTACTGTGCAAGAAGAACACTTTCATGGATTTCTGCACTCTACAACAGAAGATAATTTTTGAAATTTCCAAATAAGTAGTAATGTAAACTAAATTTTATTTTTAAAGAAAGTGCTTCTAGTATCACTACTGGGTTTTGAAAACTATTAGGTCTATTTTCTTTCCATTATGTAGAAAGCACTTAAGAATAATGTCCACATAAAAACCACCATCCAGCAGACCTCAGTAAGTCCACTTTATAAACAAGTCCTTGCCTTAATTTAATTTAATTTAATTTCATTTCATTTCGATAGCTCCTATGCAAATATACACCTATCTAGAGGGTAACAGCCACAACATACTTGTATAGTCCTTCAAATGATACAACCAATATCAATGGAGACTTTGGTCAGAAGTGGCAGCTCAGAAATATATGCAATGGCTAATTTAATTTTAATATTGCCATTCTAGTCTGGCTTGCTCAGAGCCCCAGAAAGGAGTTTAGCATGCCAGTACTTCTGTTTCGTGAAGCAATTTGGAGGTGAAAAGGTCTTTCAATATTGGGCAGAACATACAACTTTCTTATTAGTTATGTGAGAAGTAATTTTTTCCTACTGAAACAAATTTTCAGTGTTTTAAAATTCACTCTAACATTATGCAATCACGCTCCTATACTATTGCTACAATTGAAAATGATCCTGCTCTCTTTTTTATTGTGTTTCCTTGTATCAGCATGAACATTTATTTATGCAACCTGCACCACAGATCAGATGGCAGTTATCTGGACTAAATCTAACCTGAGTTTATTTTAAAAAAGATTACTTATCTGATTAACACATTTATACAGTTCAGTGTCCATGAATGTTGGTGACTGCCAAGTAAAGTCAAACCAATGGGGTGCAGCAGTTTTCTTTAGTATTAGCTTAAATGACTACTCAAAACTACTTCAGCTACATATCCAAGGTAGAATTCAGGCAAACAATTCAAGCAGATGTTATTATGATTGGTCAGGAATACTTGATGACAAGACTTCCTCATGTAAAAGACAACTTTAATCCTGCTCATACTAAACAAAGAAAGCTTAAAATATTTGAAGCTCAAAAGGAATCAAATAAGTAGGGGTTTTTTGTTATTTTTCCTTTATGCACTTTTTTGAAAACTTATACACCCAGCACATCTCCAGGACAGTAGGACTTTTTATGTGAAGATACATAAAGGGTGTATCACAGCTGAATTCTTAAAACTACAGCAGTATTACACCTGAAACAATCATCACTTGCCATCAGCATTTTTAATTTCACAGGTGCTCTACCTACTTTTAAACAGGACATATTTGGTGAGGGAGCCCTTACCCACTTCCTACCATCCAGTTTTCTGTATCCTGTTTTTTTTCTAAGCTTTATTTTATTTTTACCTAATAATGTCTTCTGACCAGTACAACCTCTATTAATTATTTCCTTACTTGAAAAGCTTGTGGCTTTCACCATTATTTCTTCAACTACCTGAAAGGAGGTTTAGCCAGGTGGGGATTAGCCTCTTCTTCCAGGCAACCAGCGACAGGATGAGAAGACAGGGTCTTAAGCTGTGCCAGGGAAGGTTTAGGTTGTACATCAGGAGGAATTTTTTTTCACAGAAAGGGTGATTAGATATTGGAAGGGCCTGCCAAGGGAGGTGGTAGAGTCACCATCCCTGGAGATATTTAAGGAAAGCCTGGATATGCTGTGGTCTAGTTGACAAGGTTATGATCCATCATGGGCTGGACTCAGTGATTGCAGAAGTCTTTTCCAACCTAATTGATTCACTGGGTCTGTGTGGGATCATCCATCAGGCTGCAGCGTGACAACATCCTCCTAGAAGCAAACAAAAGAAAATAAGACAAAAGAACACCATTACCACCTCGATGTCCACCCTATGCCTGGTGTTAAAGCAGACACAGTGTAGCTCATATACAGATAGGAAGCAGCCCTAGGCAAAGGCACACCAGCCCTAGGCAAAGGCACACCAGCCCTGCCCTGCTCCATTCACCCCTCTCTGAGTTTCCTCAGGGAAGGAAACTAAGGGAAACTTAGTCCCAAATGATCAGAACTGTAACAATGAGGTCAGCTGGAGGGCTGGAGACCTGTGGCTGGTGACCAGGAGCTGTGAGCAAAGAGAGGGGAGAAACCAGTCATGGAATTAATGGGGGAATGGGAGGTACTTGGAGAGTGGGGGTTAGATGAGAAAACTATGTAGGGCTGCAAATACATGAATGAAGAAAAAGGGATAATATGGAAGGAGAGAGCAGGGAGACCAGGCTGGCATGAATAAGCTGGACTGGAGAAGAAAAAGCTGTAGAGGAGAGAAAAGTGCTTGTCTGTACAAAAAATGTTATGATCCCCCCTCCTACACTGGGTTTGGAGTGGTCACGGTGTAACACACGCACGCTGTAGCATGTGCACGCACACTTGGCATCACACACGAGCACATGGCATCACATGTACAGTGCAACACATGCATGTGCTGTAACACACATGTGGGCGTTACACCCCCGCTGTAACAAGTATGCACACAGCGTAACACACACAAAGTGCAATATACACACTCTAACATGTGCACACACACTTGGTGTCACACACGAGCATGTGGCATCACATGTACGGTGCAACACATGCACGTGGTGTTACATGCATGGTGTAAAAAGTATGCACACGCTGTAACACACACACACACGGTGTAACACACGCACGGCATAGCCTGTGCACACAGCGTGCTGCACACGCGGTGAAACACACACACACACGGCGTAATGCCTAGCGGTGTCACACAGCCACACACATGGGGTGGCACGCACGGTGTGACAAATATGCACACACCGTAAACACACACGCATGGTGTGATGGACCCACGCACGGTGTGATGGACACATGCATGGTGTGTGATGGACACACACAGTTAACACACACACACGGTGTGATGGACACACACGGTGTGATAGACACATGCAGTTAACACATGCACAGTGTGATGGTGAAACACACGGTGTGATGGACACATGCATGGTGTGTGACAGACACACATGGTTAACACACACACATGGTGTGATGGACACACATGGTGTGATAGACACATGCGGTTAACACATGCACAGTGTGATGGTCACACACACGGTGTGATGGTCACATGCGCGGTGTGACAGACACACGTTGTTAACACACGCACGGTGTGATGGACACACTCACGGTGTGTGACGGACACACACTTGGTTTAACACACACATGGTGAGATGGACACACACACGGTGTGTGACAGACACACTTGGTTTAACACACGCACGGTGTGACGGACACACGGTGTAATGGACACACTCATGGTGTGTGACAGACGCGCGGTTAACACATTCATGGTGTGATGGACACACGCACGGTGTGTGACAGACACGCGCGGTTAACACACGCACGGTGTGACGGACACACGCACGGAGTGTGACAGACACGCACTTGGTTTAACACACTCACGGTGTGATGAACACACGCACGGTGTGTGACAGACACGCAGTTGGTTTAACACACGGTGTGATGGACACTCGCACGGAGTGTGACAGACACACACTTGGTTTAACACACTCACGGTGTGATGGACACTCGCACGGAGTGTGACAGACACACACTTGGTTTCACACACGCACGGTGTGTGACAGACAAGCGCGGTTAACACACGCACGGTGTGATGGACACTCGCACGGTGTGTGACAGACACACACCTGGTTTCACACACGCACGGTGTGTGACAGACAAGCGCGGTTTCACACACGCACGGTGTGATGGACACTCGCACGGTGTGTGACAGACACACACCTGGTTTCACACACGCACGGTGTGTGACAGACAAGCGCGGTTTCACACACGCACGGTGCAATTCCCACGCAGACCCCGACACCTCGCGCATGCGCGCCCCCGCCGTGCCCGCTGCTCGCGCGCACGCGCAGGGCCGTGCCCGCCGCGGGCGCGCGCGGTGCAGTGTGGGAAGGAGGTGGCCCCGGCCCGGCGGAGCGCGGCGCTGAATCCTCCCGGCCGCTCACAGCACTGTGGAGCCGCTTCCCGCCCTGCCTCCCCTCCGGCCGCCGCCACCTCCTCCTCCTCCACCCCACACACGCACCCTCCCCCCCCCGCCCCCCTCCCGCCGGCCCGCCGATTTAAAGGGGCAGCGGCGCCGGCCGGGGGAACCATGCCGAACTTCTGCGCGGCGCCCAACTGCACCCGCAAGAGCACCCAGTCCGACCTGGCCTTCTTCCGCTTCCCCCGCGATCCGGCCAGGTGAGACCACCGCGGGAGGGGCGGGCTGGGGGAGGCGCGCCCGGCTCTCCCCCTCAGGCCCCGCCGGCGCACAGCGCTGCCTGTCTGAGGAGACATCGTGCGGAGAGCCGGCTCCCTTCCCCCTGCCCGCTCTGCCTGCCCCGCGCCTCCCTCACCGCGCCTGCCTCCTTACCCGCGGGGCCGGCGGGCGCCCGGACCTCCGATGGTGCCTGCGGAGGCCGCGCTCGCTGCGGCGGGGCGGGGCCGGGGGACCCTCCGGGCGGTGGCGGCGGGAGGCGGGCGGGCGGCTGCGCCTGCGCCGGGGCGGCGGCGGCTGCGGCTGCCGCCCCTCGGGGGAGTGGTGGGGACGGCGGCGGCGCCGCTCCGCGATGCGGAGGGAAGAGAGCACCTGGCCGAGAGCGGGGTGGGGCCGTCAGTGGGGTGGTGCCATGGTGTGTACGGCTGTGAGGATGTGGGGAACTGGAGGGGTGCCGGAGCTGTGGGCTCAGGTAGGGAGCCCTGCACTGTGGGAGCCCGCGCAGGCTCAGCGCTGGCTCAGGCAGTGAAGGTCCATCAGTCCTGCTATCAGTCCTGCTGTGTGTATTAGGCGATGTGGTGTGTGCGTGGCAAATGGGGCACTCCTGCGACGGGAGGAACTGTCACGGGATTACTGGGATGGTGGCAAAGCGTCATGACCGACCGCAGAGGTGATGGGAGAAATTCCCAATGGGTGAAAAGCAGGGTTGGTGTACTGGTAGAGTAAAAAGTGTGTGAGTGAGAGACAGTGAAAAATACTACGAAAAATAAATAGTATACACAGACATAGAAACCCCCATGTAAAGGTTCACCCTTAAATTGAGATGACACTCTTAAAATCACTTGATTTAACATGATGCTCACAATATTGAAGGGGGCATAGGCATAGGGCAATATCAGTTACCTCTTTTCTAACAGTCGATAGTTAAGGCTGGGCTTTTCATGATTTATACGTGATATTTACTTCCTTCCTTCCTTGAAGCTGCTTGACCTGAGTTTTGGAAAAATCAAAACCCCATGGGAATTATGCAGATGTAGTATTTTCTAAGGAAACAGACCCTCCAAGCAATTTCAAATGAAGATGCAAAAAGCTTATATTGGTAGAAGCTGCTCTCTAAAGTTGTGATTTTGGATATGTTATGAAGTTCTCCTGGATGAATGCAAGGCCTTGCTGTAAAGGCTATCCAGACCTCTTGATGTCTAGTACATGCAAGATATTGTAATACAATCCATATTCTATATACTCTTGCTTTAATAAGAACTGAAATAAAAGTGCTTGCTTACCTACTCTTATTATTTCATTTTCATGATTTGTTCTTACTGTTGTCTCTTTCTGCCATCTGTCCTGTGAGCCCCTTAAGATCTCACACAAAGAAATGTCTGCAGTTTGTGTTGGCAATGTCTGAGCTTCAGTCTTAATTTGTAAGAGGTCCATGCTGTAAAATGTGAGTCACATCAAGCTGTACAGAATTCCTCAGTAGTTTGCTGTATGAAGAAAATACCCTCTGCAGTTTATAATTTTTTTTTTTATTAAAGGACATTTTGAATGAGTGTTTTCTGTGGTAGCAGTGCAGAGAGGTAGTTCAAGGTGTGCGACTAAATGATTACATTTTAAATATTAATTTTTTTAAAACTATTTTATAAACTTTAGGATAGTTTAGGTTGGAAGGAACCTTAAGGCTCATCTCATTCCAAGCCGTGGGCAGGTACACCTTCCACTACATCACTTTTCTCCCAGCCAACCCTTGAAACACTTCCAGGAATGGGGCAACCTCAGCTTCTCTTGGCAACCTATGCCAGGTCCTCCAAATCCTCACTGTAAAAAAATTTCCTTCATGTATCTAACCTAAATTTCCCCTCTAACAGTTTGAAGGCATTTCTCCATGTCCTGTCACTACAGTTCCTGATGCAGAGTTCCTCTCCTCTGTAAGGCCCCTTGAGACACTGGAAGGTGCTGTGAGGTCTCCACACAACCAGGCTGAACAGCCACCAACTACTTCCTCATCCTGCCTCCATACGGGGGATGCTCCAGTCCTCTTGCCAACTTTGTGGACTTGGTCCAACATCTCCATGTCTGTCTTTATATTGGGGCAGACTATACTCAGTATTTCAGATGGGGTCTCACAAGATGGGCAGGAGAAGGAGAAACTATACATAAACTGTTTATAGCACCTTTGTACTCTTAAAAGCAGTCAGTGACAAAGATGATGTTCTAAGTTCTCTATAAGTTTCCCCCTTAATATTTTACAACTTTCTGTCCAAATTTGATCATGTATTCTATTTTACCAAGAGCATTTAGAGACTGATAAATTTGTGCATCCTTTTGGTTTTACAGACTTGAGGATGTTTTATTCTGTAGGTTGGTCTACAGATGGAAATGAAAATATGTTCCTTGTACTGCTTGCTCTCACTTTTGTAGGTCAGATTGGGATGGTGAGCAAAGTGCATTGTCTCAAAATGTTATTTGCACTTGGCAGCTTACAGTGGGAAAGCTGAAAATAAAGTTGTTAGAATACATCTTAAAATAAATTTTAATTAAAAAAAATCATTGATGGAAAATGTGCAGTCTGGGTAAATTGTTTCTGCTACTTTACTGTTTTCCGTGTTTTCCATAATAGCTGGGTAATTTCCTTTAATGTTTTCTCAGCTCAGTGCTAAGCAGTTCCAGTTAGACATTCCAAGTCTGATCTTTCAGGTGTTAGGAAGTCAGTGAGAGCTAACCTGCTAAGACTACCTTCTTTCATTTTGGCTTCTTGAGAAGATAAAGGGTTCAGAGATTAGCCTTTGGAGAAGAACCACCAGTATTTAATGGGTGGTATATTGTCTTTTCATATCAAACTAGTGTAAGTAGCCTCTGCTACCTCCATAAGGTTTACAGTTTTATGCAGTCTAGGCAGTGATCCTCACAGTAAGATATGTTTGTTTAACTCTCATCTGTGATTGTGGCTCTGCTCATCATGGTGGCTCAAGTTGCAGTTGAGGTATGAGTGTTTGTTTAGAACAAAATACTTCTTAAGCAAAGAGATGCTGTTCTGCTGCAGTTGACCAGTAGTGAGGTAATGTATACTCTAGCAGCAACTCAGTAAAATGCCATTTCAGCTTCCATGAGATGTCAGCAGATCTCTAAAAATAGAAAGTTTGTGACTGAAGAAAACCTTCTTAAAAGCTAATGAGCAATGCCTAAGAGGTATGAAGGAAAACTTTCCTGCCTGACCATTCAGGAGCCACACTGGGAGTCCCTTTGCACAGCCCAGTGCCTTTAATTGCTATGAGCAAAGCCCCTCCAGGGCAGGTGGCTCCGGTGAAACAGAGTGCCCTGGACATGTCTCATGGTGGCAGACAAGTTTCCCTTTCAGCCTCCACCCTGGGTTCTGGGTTTTCTGTAGCAGTCTCAGATGTCTGGTTCCTTTCAGCACTTTAATCATAACGTGGTAACAGCTTGAGCTGATGACTCTGGGGATTGACCCTGAACCAAGAAATCCCTGGGCTTTTATATCCCTACAGACTCTGCACCCAGTCTGTGAGTGCTGCCCTTATGTACAGCATCATTCCAAGTACAAATGTAACAAAACTAACAGGATTACCATAAGGTAGAGTATAACATTAGAGATTCCTGTGCACAAATACTTAAATGATTACCAATAAAAAATCACAATCAACTGGTTGATCATCCACTACTTGTTTGATGTGAGTATGGTGTATCCAGTTTCCTTACCTAAAACTTACAGCAAATAGTAAATGGCAGTATATGGTCCTTCTTATTTAACTTCCAATTTGGATTTTACTGAAAATACCTTAGTTAATCCTTCTTCTCCAGATTGTATGTCATGTAGCTGTATTTTGTTTTATTTATTTTTTATTATTTTGTATGAAGTTGTCTCCAACCATTTATTTTCTAAGAGGCTGGTCCTGGATATAATTCTATGCCAAGCACTATTCCTGTTGATGACCACTCTAGAGGTTGGTGAGAGTTATTTCCAATATCTTGCTATCCCATAGTACTGCTCCTAAACTCCAGGCCTTTTACAATCTACCTGACTACAAGTTTGAGCAGTTTTATTATTTCTTTGTTTAACAGGAGCCTTTGGTATGAGCTGGACAGTGTACTAAAGTGGTTTCTCTTGTAGCTTCCAGCAGCACTTGTATTTCAGTTCCATTAGATACATTCTTTTCAGTAAAGAACTGTGGTTCCTTCAGTAGTGTAGATGTATGACACTCTCCAAAAGCTTATTTAGAATTAGTATAGTCACTCATTAATTACATCTCCACAAATTACATCTCTCTTCCTAATGCAAGTTAATTCAGCCTCTTGGGCATTCACCAAGGGCTGTAGAGGTTCTGCTTTATGCACTGCAAATTTCTCATTCCTGTGTAGCCTGTGTGTCATTTGCCATTCATGTATGAGGATCCATTGGAGAATGGGATTAGATCCAAGCTCTCTAGAGACTGATCATGCATATTTCCCCGTGGGTGGCTGAAGTGAAACACTACCTGAGCACATCATGATGCAGCTCACTGTTGAAGGGAATGGGAAATGTTCTGGATTAAAAAAAATCTCAAAATAATATGTGTATTTAAAACAATTTATTCACAACTATATGCTCTTTGTGGGGATGATGCTTGTGAAGCATGTTTAAGAATCAGGTTCATTTCATGTATACATGGTTGTTGAGTGACTTGGACCCAAGTTTGCTCCTTTTCGTGGTAATTGCTGTTGCTGCTATTGCTTTTAACATAGGAATTATTCCCTGCTGCTACAGCATCCCATTGAGTTGAGTAGTAAGACTCAGGGCAGTCTTGTGGATGTAGGTTTTGCATAAGGAGTTCACAAGCTCCATAAGCCTGTTTTCTCATGCAGAAATAGTTGAATACTGAAAGATTTGATAAAAGTTAATACATAATTTTATTCAAAGATCTTTCTAGTTGCTTCTTGGATAATACCATGCAGAGCTATAAGTGGGTGATCTCAGGGGTCTGACTTCCTTTTGCTTTGTTATTCCATTCCTCAGAGAGTGTGTTGTATTTGGAACCAAACTCACAGTGAGACTGAAGGGCTGAATTCAGACTCAGATGGAGTTTTCATGTTTGAGTTCAGTCATATAACCTGTCATCTCCTTTTAGTCCTGTAGCTACCTGAGAGAATGTCAACATTTCAGCCTTTGCCATTAGAGCTTCCTAAATTTCTAGAACTCTGGTTGCTGATATGCTGCTCCAGTGGGTTGAGAAGCTTGGTGCCCATGTCTGATCCATGATATGAAAGAGGGGAAGTTTAGATTAGGTATTGGGAAGAAATTCCTCCCTGTGAGGATGGCGAGGCCCTGGCACAGGTTGCCCAGAGAAGCTGTGGCTGTCCCATCCCTGGGAGTGTTCAAGGCCAGGCTGGATGGGGCTTGGAGCAGCCAGGTCTAGTGGAAGGTGTCCCTGCCTATGGCAGGGCCTGGAACAAGATGGGCTGTAAGGTTCTTTCCAACCCAAACCTCTAGGATTGTGTAGTTATGATCCTCAGATGAGGGCTCTGAATACCGAGGGCTTTTTTTTATCATGTGCTCAGGTGATGTCTTAAAGAACCTAGAAATAAAACAACATAACCCTGAGATAATATTAGTATAGGAGGTAACACAAAGGCTGGTCTTCATTGGAGGCCTCCAGGGGCAGATGTGGAAAAATGTCCACAAAATGCCTTCCCCCCATGGGGTGAATACAGTCTTAAAAGTTTAGCAAATCAGTATAATTGAAAAAAATCACCAACTAGAGATTTAAGAGGTGATGCCATTTCCCTCAGTAAAACCCTCTCTGAATCCTACCCACGCCCTCCCCCCCGTCTTCCTTAGATGGGAACTAAATGTTGTTTGTGAAAATGTGTCTTGAAGAGCTGTTTTTTTTGCCTTGGTTCCCAGACAGAGCCAAGATAGGATAGGAGGCCTTGGAATGTGGGGCTTTTTCTTCCTAGGGAAAAGCTAGTGTAAAGTACTGGGAAAACTAGCTGCAGATAGAACAATAGGCTACAAAGTTACAAATATATGTGTAAGAATACAGAGATTATATAAAAGATAACAGGCAAAAATAATTTGGTATCACAGGTAGTGTTTACTTCAGCACAAAAGGCAGCAGTCACAGGCAGTTTTTGTGCAACTGTTGAAGAACTTTGTAAGGAAATGATGCCTTGAGAGGCTACCTAGAACAGAGGTTAGACAGTGTTAAAGGAATAAAGTAGATATTTAATTAAAAGGCCTTCAAAGGGTACACCTTGGGCAATACAAGAGCCTGGCCGAGGCTACACCCATGTTGGACAAGAGGTCACATGTTTTCACACTTTTGTAAGTTTTGGTCCATTTGCATATTAGTGTTAATTGTCGCATTACAGCTTCAGGTTATGAAGTCCCATCTTCCCAGATTGCTCTCCTCATTTTGCTGTTGTTTATACTTTTTGGGCCTGAAGCTGCAATGGTGTCCTTGGTTCTCAGGCTGGAAAGGGATTGTTTTGTCTAACGAAACTGTGAGGAGAACTTGCTAACACTTTATATGAAGTTCAGTATATACTAATGCAGTACAGAATCTGCATAATATGAAAGCTAAAACTTACAGCATCAGGAAAGGAGTATTGGGTGGTTAATGAAATCTGTGTGAGATCATTTTTGAGTAAGCCCCCTCTGAAGAGCTGGTGGTATCTCTTGCTGTCACTGATCTGATCCTTGACTATTACTGAGTAGTACTTATTAAGTACCTACTGAGGTTCTTCGGTTGGCCAAAGAATTCAGGCTGATGTTTGCCTGCCCTTGTCAACTGTGTGCCAGTTCTGAATGCACCATTCTTGCCACCAGTTTGTGTCCCTGTGATTGCCAGGAGGTGATTCAGGGGAGTTAACATGATGTGAGGAACTCTGGCTTTGCTCTCTCTCAGTGTTTGTCAGCCTCCCTGAATCACTGAGAGAAGCAGGTAAGACCATGGGGTCAGGCCCTTTCTGTGGACTGAAACCCACCCCACTAACTATAGAGGAGGCTGATCAGCCTCTGTGATCACATTTAATGAGTTGTTTAGTAGTTAACACCCACTGAGAAAGTCTGAGAGACAGAGTCAATATAATTTACATGCTACAGGTCTCCCACTTTAAAAGAGTGTTTATATCATTTGATTAAGTGAAGAAAGCTCCCCTGTTCTCTTTTTGGGTTGATTGCACTGCCAAGGCAAGAGTGCAAGATCTGTTGTGCCAAAAAATCAGATTTTTTAATACATTGTTTTCTTTCCTTATTTTAAGTCGTTACTAAGCATACTCTGTATGGATCTCCAAGAGCAATATTAGAAATTATTTTGATTTATGGCATTTGCCATCACTGTTATTTTAATATTTTGCATGAGCAAAAAATTGAGATTTGCAAATGGTTCAGCCAGCAGAGATCAGAATCAAATTCCCCTCTTTCATCTGCACAATTGCCCTTTACTGAGCTAAAGTAGAGGTGAATCCACTCAGACCTGTGATTTCCTCATCTGGGCTGCCCACCAAAACATCTGACAAGACAGCCTTTATTCTTATATTGTTGAGTAATCACTAGTTGTTTTTCTCCCTCCTTACTGCTATAAACCATGATTTCATGTTTGCAGTCAAAAGTAATAGTAAAATTGCTTTATTCTAACTTCTAGCAACAGGAGAAGTTACTTTGTTGCTCAGAGAGTGATGGCGTGTACCCCATTAGGGGAAGTTGAAGCTGACTACTGCATTTGCATCAATTACTGCAAGTGGTTTACTCACCAGAAGAGACTGTCTCTTGCATACCTAAATGGAGTTCTGTCAGTAAAGGAAATATTTCTTTATTCTTGTGCTATATCTTGGAGAACTAATCCAAAGGAAAAGTAAATACATGTAAAAATAGAAATCTAAGGAGAACTTTCTTTGGGCATGGAAGCACTGTCTGTGGAATGGTTGCTTTTCTATTGTTATTATTTCACTTTCATAAATCTACTCTAAACTCCCCCAGTGAGCACAGTAAATAAGAAGAATACTGTATTTTGGAGGGAGGTGGAAAAGACAGCTATCTTAAAAACTGCCTAGAAAACGTTATGACTTCAGACTACAAGCACATCTCTTTGGTTTTTAATTTTTCTTTTTTAAGAGCAAATTCTTTAGAATTAAATAGTTAAGTTTCATGAGCAACTGTGCTACAGTCTTCTCTGTGTGTGTGTGTGTGTGTGCATGACAAAGGCAAGAATATATAAATTAAAGGAAAAGACTCCTGAATTTGATGGGGTGATGTTGAGTGGTGAGCAAAAGCAGAAAAAGTGATTTTGCAAAAATTTGATGGGATGTTCCAAAGGAAGTTGTAAAGAACTTTCCCAAGCCTCGTATCAAGGTCACTTGCACTCACTTGTGTGCCAGTTTTGAGTATGGTTTGAAATTGTAAGGATTTTGTTTTATCCTAAGATTATCTAATTCTTCTCCTTACATGCAGATGTCAGAGATGGGTAGAGAACTGCCGAAGGGCAGATTTAGAAGATAAAACTCCAGATCAACTCAACAAGCATTACAGATTGTGTGCTAAACATTTTGAGACTTCTATGATATGCAGAAGTGTAAGTAAAAGCAAGCATTTTTTAACTGCCTCTTGCAAAATGTGACTGACATTTTTCACCAGAATGCTGCCTTTTAATCTTTCAGCTCCTGGGTAATTCGTCCCTAGGAAAATTAATTTCTTAGTCTTAATTGGGATCACTGCCATTGTCTGAGGCTCCACACAGGCTCTCAGCCATTGAGAATGGTAATGAAGATGAGCAGTCAGAGGAGAGAGAAAAGTGCTGCTCCTGGCAGTTTATTGTGTTTGTTGAACACTGTCCCTCACTGCAGTGCTTTCCTTGTTTCACTAGAGATTACAATGTTATATAAGTTTATTTGGTGTAATTTTGCGTATCTCTAATTATTTAAACTTATTAATGTTCTGTTCCTGAAGTGTGTACATGGTGTGATTTAGTTAAATTACACTCTGTTGTGGCCACAAGATTTAAACACTCTTTACATCTGTCAAGCTATAATTTCCTGTTACATTTTCATCCAGCTAAAGTCAAGGCACTGTTTTCTGTTAATGAAGTAATTGCTTTCAGTTCTTTTTGTCAACAATATGATTTTAACAGCTTGCCTAAGAGTAGGAAAGGGTGGGAATTTGTATGAAGTTTTCATTTCTAGGCTGAATTTCACTCTGGTACATAAGCAAAACAGATCTTTTAGTTATGAAGGATAATTAAAATATGCAGGTCAAACTCTGAAGTCCTAGTGGTATTACACGTGATGAGGTCTCCAATTAGCCAGCATCCCTGAAACAGGTGAAAATTGGAAGTAATTATGACTCTGAAAGGAAACACTGTGAAACTGGGTTTGTTTGAAATGTATTTCAATCTAATGACAAGATGACATCAGTTACAATTTTGTACTCAGTAGAAATTAGCCAGTATAGGCAACACAGTATATCCAAATATAGCATTTTACTTTAAATGTTTTTTTTTTTTTTACTGGGAGTACTTACATGATCATCTAGAAGTCTTTTCTTTCTTCTTTTTTTTTATTCACAGATAAATTTTCCCTCAATATGATCTTTCACAGTAGTGCTTGGTGGACTTCATAGTTCTACAAAAAGAAGCAATTGAACATTTTTGCAATGAAATGTTTCTAGAATTGTGAAATAAATGATTAAAACCAGAACACAATAGTAACAAAATGTTTCCTTTCTGATGCATAAATGTCTTTTTATCCAGAATGTTTATTTTTTAAAAAATCATAATATTGCAGTAAATTAAAATTATTGCATCCAGGGTCTTTGATATAAAGATAATGGGGACCTAAAAAAAAAAGGATTTGTAGTTTGGATTGGAGTTTTCCTTAGTATGTCTTCCTATTTTCAGTGTTCTCTTGATATCCCTGAAATGTAAATTGCATAGTTTAGCTTTCTCTTTGGTAACATGAAAAAGTCAAAGTACTTCAGAATAATAACATAAACAAGAAAAGAAGGAGGGGGAAAAAAAGGGCACAATGTGTGAAATTTCTCGAAGAATTCCCTAGTGGCAATGTCTGTTTTCTTACAGAGCCCATACAGAACGGTTTTACGGGATAACGCTGTGCCAACTATATTTGACCTTACAAGTCACCTGAACAATCCCCACAGCAGACATAGGAAAAGGATAAAAGAGCTGGTAAGTTTTTAATGTAAAATTATTGGTTTCTTACTAAAAGAAAACATGACAAGTAAGTTAATGTGAAACTTTTACACAAAAATGTTTAAAATTATAAAAATATTTAGCCACTTGAGTGTTTGTATTTTCTATGCTGCCTATTCCTGTATCTTTTTTGTTGATTATGAGTTAAATGCATGATAAAAATTTTATCTAAGGAAATCTTGAAGAAATGATCTGGAAAATTAAATGTGTTGGTCCAGAGCTGATTCTTTCATCCAAGTCAAATGTATAGTTTTCTTTTCCTTGTTACTGCAGTGCCAACTGAACACAACTGAAGCTTGATATCCCAAAATTCTTGCTGCATGTTGATTGTGATCTTTGGTTCACCTATTTAACTTCTGAAATCTGAATCAATTCAGACGTTCTTGTTTTAGCTTATTGTTGTGAAAAAAGGATCCGTGGATAAAACCAAGATTGAGAATTTTTTTTTGTGGGATTGTGTCTTGTGTGTCATTTAGGGGAGAAAGTGTCCCCATGGTTATAAGTATACTGACAATTAAGAGGAACTCCACTCCTAATCTCTGTTTATACTTGAAATTTCAGACAATTTCTTTGTGAGTTTGGTTGCATCTGTTGACTGAAAATGGAGTTAAAGATAGTTCTGTCTACTGGCAGCACATTATCAAATTGCAATAGAATCTATTTACTAATAATTATACATGTTGAAGAACCTCCTAATACAACTGTTCTCATGTAGTTGGTGGATACATGTCATGGCTGTAATAAACTACCTCAAGAAACCTCCTGGTGTTAGAATTGCTAGCACTTTTTGGCAAATGTTAACTGGTCTCATCTACAGTATTTGTATCTCATCTTGATATGTTCATATTTTAAGGTCACATGTTAGACATTGTCATCAATATAAATTCTTTTTGTTTGTTTTTTTAAGAGTGAAGATGAAATAAGAACATTGAAGCAGCAAAAGAGTAAGTGATAAAAATAATTGAGGTAATAACTTTATTTCCTAAGGCTGATGAGGTAATGCAGGACTCATAACTATTAGTTTACATATAACTATTAGTTTATATTAGTTTAAAAGGAGGATAATTGAGTTCCTTCTTGATTCAGCCAGCCAGTCTAAATTGTTTCCAAAATACTCATTCACTTTTAAACTGGAAACATTCTTCTCTGGACTCTGGTAACTTAAAGGTAATGGGCAAGTAAATGTTATATTTTATTTTTGACACTTACAGTATTTTCATTTTGTAGTTGATGATGCTTTTGAACGGAAACAGGCAACTCAAGAATCAAATGAAAACAATGAGCAAAACACTGTCTCAGAGGAAGGAGGGGAAGAACAAGAGGAAAAAACCGTCCCTTTAACACTGGAAGAAAGAGAAAACAAAGATTACCTTAAATCATTATTTGAAATTTTGATCTTAATGGGTAAACAAAATATTCCATTGGATGGCCATAATATTGATGAACTTCCAGAAGGCATTTTTACTTCAGACAACTTTCAGGCTCTACTGGAATACAGAATAAATGGTGGCGATGAAGTTCTGAGGAAGCGATTTGAGATGACTGCAGTGAACCTCGAGTATTGTTCAAAAACTCAGCAGAAACAAATGCTTGAGATCTGTGAAAACTGTGTTAGAGAGGAGACACTGAGGGAAGTAAGAGACTCACACTTCTTTTCTATTGTCACCGATGAAGTAGTGGACATAGCAGGAGAGGAGCATTTGCCGGTGCTGGTGAGGTTCGTTGATGAGTCTCACAATCTAAGAGAAGAATTCATAGGGTTTTTACCATATGAGGCTGATCCTGAAATTTTAGCTGTTAAGTTCCACGCAACTATTACCGAAAAGTGGGGTCTAAACATGGAGTACTGTCGGGGTCAAGCCTACATTGTCTCCAGTGGATTTGCTTCTAAAATGAAAGTTGTGGCTACAAGACTCTTGGAAAAGTATCCACAAGCTGTGTATACGCTGTGTTCCTCATGTGCCTTAAATGTTTGGCTGGCAAAATCTGTTCCTGTTGTGGGTGTTTCCATTGCATTAGGAACAATTGAAGAAGTTTGCTGTCTTTTTAATCAGTCTCCACAATTACTAGTAGAACTTGACAACACAATTTCTGCTCTTTTTCAGGACAATAATGAAAAAGGTAATGAGTTGAAGAAGATCTGCCGTTCTCAGTGGACAGGCAGGCATGACACTTTTGAGGTATTAGTGGACCTCCTGCAAGCACTGGTGCTGTGCTTGGATGCTGTGAGCAGTGACTTTTCTGTCAGGTGGAACAACTTCATTGTCGGTCGAGCATTTGTACTTTCAAGTGCATTAACAGATTTTGATTTCATTGTCACTATTGTAATTATGAAAAATGTTCTGTCTTTTACAAGAGCATTTGGAAAAAATCTCCAGGGACAAACATCAGATGTGTTCTTTGCAGCTGGCAGCTTAACAGCAGTATTGCACTCTCTGAATGAAGTGATGGAGAATATTGAAGTTTACCATGAATTTTGGTTTGAGGAAGCCACAAACTTGGCTACAAAACTGGATGTACAAATTAAACTCCCAGGAAAATTTCTCAGGGCACAACAGGGGAACTTCGACCCTGATATGACATCAGAAAATTACTACAAAGAAATCCTAAGTGTCCCAACAGTAGAGCATATTATTCAAGAACTAAAAGATATTTTCTCAGAACAACATTTAAAAGCTCTTAAATGTTTATCATTAGTGCCCTCAGTCATGGGACAGCTCAAATTCAATACATCTGAGGAGCATCACGCTGACATGTTCAAAAATGACTTGCCCAATCCAGACACACTTTCTGCTGAGCTTCACTGTTGGAGAATCAAGTGGAAGCACAGAGGAAAAGATATTGAACTTCCAGCTACTATTTATGAAGCACTTCACTTGCCTGATATAAAGTTTTTCCCTAATGTTTATGCATTGCTTAAAGTCTTGTGCTTACTTCCAGTGATGAAGGTGGAGAATGAAAAATACGGACTAGGACGAAAGCGCTTAAAGGCATACCTGAAAAACACCTTGACAGGGCAAAGGTCAAGCAACCTTGCTTTGCTCAACATAAACATTGACATAAAATATGACTTAGATTTGATGGTGGACACTTACATTAAACTCTACCCAGATAAAGTGGAATTTCAAGACTGTATTCCTTCAAACAATTCTGAAGTAACAGATAATGCCTAACTTTTTAAGCTCTAACCAATCTGTAAACAGCTTCTTCTTAATTAAGTTTCAAAGCTGGGGAGAAAAACCGGTGAAATCTTTAAAAATCACTGCAATTGTGTTTTCATTTTAAGCCCTGGGCTGAACAAGCTGTGGTCAAAGACCTAAATTATGTGGTGTTAGTCCATACTAAATGTGTTTGGCAAACAAAATCAAGCCCGACACAAGCCCATGCTCTTGGCGGAGGTGCTTTCTACAACTGATTGGCTTAACTAGGTGCTCTTTTACTTTATTGCATCGTGGAAAAAGTACATTATGATTGTAGATCTGATGGGGCTGTTTCATATTCACTGAGTAATTAGGATAAGAAAGAAATTCAAACTATTAAAAAGAGTATAATCTATTTCAGTTCTGTTACTTAGGATTTTTTTTAAAAACCCAAACTTTCAAGAAAGTCTTTGATGTATATTTAAGTGGCATTTTGGAGAATGGATTCAGCTATTGCACGATCCCCATGCTGTGGACAGGTCTCGGTGTAAAGTGAATGTCAGTGATATAGGGGTACATTTACGGTTTTGTTGGAAGAGTCAACCTCTTTAATCTCTTGATGACTGTTTACATTCCTTTGTGTCAGACACAAAACTTTTTTCTTTAGGCTTAACAGGCATGGCAGGAGTATTTAAGTTCTTAAAAGACACTAAAAACTTAACATTTATTTCACAAAAGTTTAAATCTGTTTGCTCTGCCCCAACTTTGACACAAACACCATCCATCTTACAGTACGTTTATTTGTAAACTCACTCTGGAAAGATTAAAATAAGAGTTTGTTGTTTGTCTAGAAGTAAGATTGGAAATATTGCTGTTATTTTTGGTGAGAATGAAACTTTTTTGTACAGTTTATGGAAATTTAAAATAAAATGTGAATTGCTTTTTACATAGCATTGGATTTCCTAGTAAAGCTGTGCCTCTGGAAGTATGTTCTGTAAAGGTGCCTTTTTATTTTAGCAATTTTTTCTTCACTGTTTTTGCAATTCTAATGAGTGGCATTTTCTGAAGACAGAGGAAACTGTGTGATAGTACCACTGATCTGCATGTTCTGCAAGGTTTTTTAAAGTATTTTGAGATAGCACTAACTACAGTGCTTTTACTGATAGAAGTTCTGACAATCAGGCAGAAAGAGATGAAATTTGAAATGGTTCAAAAGTAAAGTTTTGGAGCTATCCTGATGCATGACAGGTTTATAACTTATTTATCGAATCAAACATTAAAAATCAAATGGCTTAGGTTGAAAGGAACTTTAAAGCTCATCCATTTCCAACCCCCTGCCATGGGCAGGGACACCTTTCACTAGACCAGGTTGCTCCAAGCTCCCTCCAATTAAGCCACACTTCCAGGCATGGGGCAGTGGAAGTGGGCAACCTGTCCCAGGGCCTCACTGCCCTCACAGCCAAGGATTTCCTCTGCTATCTAATGTAAATTTCCTCTCTTTTAGCTAAAAGCCACTCCCCCTTGTCCTGTCACTACAGTTCTGGATGCAGAGTCCTTCTCCAGCTTCCCTGTAGCCCCATCAAATACTGGAAGGCTCTGTGAGGTCTCCACACAACCTTCTCTTCTCCAGGCTGAACAGCCCTGACTTTCTTGTCCTGTCTCCATATGGGAGATGCTCCAGTCCCATTACCAAGTTCATGTCCTTCTTATGTTGGGGGTAGGTGGGAAATTGCAGTACTTTTATGCACCTTGCAGTTGCAGTGAGAAAGGCCCCCAGCAACAGCAAATTGAACGATTCCAATCATACAGCTCTGGTATAGTAAAAACAAAAAGATCAAATTTGGAAAAACCCCACCTTTTCTAAACATTATCTCTTCTTTCCAGTAGTATTTGTGTATGCTTTCTGACATACTTTCATGTTATTACAGTTCTTGTCTTAATAGTAAGTGTTTTAGCTAATAGCTTTCTCTGTTCCTCTCGTATGTGAAAATAGCTCCCAAATCTTGGTTAATGCTATTAAAAAACATTTTAAAATTAAAAGTCATATGGAAAATTGGCTCTTTTTAACAATGATCTCAATTACAATTTAAATAAAATAAATTTAAAAATATTTCCCATCTTGGAGTTGTGAGTTCCCCTGCTAAACAGAGCAACATGGTGTTCATGACATCAGAAGTCATGAGCCCTGTGTCAGTAAAGTGAGGTTGAATGAGCCTGGGCTTACAGGTGCAATCAGAGAAGGAAAATTGAAATCCAGTACCATAGAATTGGCCAAAAGAGCTGAAGACTGCTTTCTGACTGGGTAAATGAGGCCTTTCTAACCAGTGCACTGAGACAAATTGAAGAGGGGAAGTGCAGTAAAACTCTGCTTAAGTTACTTAGTGTCTACTGGAGCTCAGCTGAAGGCACATGCTTGTGATAAGTGTTGCAAATTAAATGGCTCAATCTTTTGGTTTTTAACTGCCTTTCACAGAGATATTTAGCTTGTCTGTAATAAATTGGGAGCTCCTGATTTATTACAATTTGATTTGTCCTGTTGGTGAGGAATCTCTTGATTTTTTGATACCCATAGGAGTTAATCTGAATGGTGATGATTTGGTAGGATGCTGAAAGCTAAAAGAAGGGTGATTAAGATTAGATGTTGGGGAAAATTCTTGTCTCTGTGGGTGGTAAAACACTGGCACAGGTTACCCAGAGAAGCTGTGGCTGCCCCGTCCCTGGAAGTGTCCAAGGCCAGGTTGGACATGGCTTGGAGCAACCTGGTCTAATGGAAAGTGTCCCTGCCCATGGCAGGGGGGTGGATTGAGATGGTCTGTAAGGTCCTTTCCTACCCAGGTCATTCTGGGATTCTGTGATTGGTCTGCGATGTGGAGGAGCAAAGGCATAGCAGGTTGCAATGATAGGTGCCTCTTCAACAGGAGAGGTTTCTGTGGAGGAAAACAATTTACTGAAACTGCAGTGTTTCCCATCTGATTTCTAGGGGTGCACAGAAAGAATGCAACTGCAGTGTAATCCAGTTACACAGTTTTGCTACAGCAGGTCTGAGACTGAGACAATCACTGAAGATAAACTTGGATTCTGTTTTGTTGAACAGATTCTGGAGAGAGGGAATTGCAGTTTTTAAATAGTCTGTCAATTCAGGGCAGCATATATTTCCAAGGTGTATGTGAGGTAGTTACCTTAGTTTGACCTGGCATTTTGGCACATTCTATGTAATGAAGTAATTGGTCTCTTACAATTAGTGTAAGTATTGCTGCTCAGATACAATTTTTGGTGAAAGTAGACTTCCATAGCTGCTCAGCCTATCGCGGTCTGCAAAAGCAATGCTTGTTTTAATACACAAAATGTATTTCCTTTTCCCATGCACAGAATTCCTGCTAGAAATCAGTATTGATACTTGGAAAAAGAGCATGTATCATTTTGTCTCCTGTAGTGTTATTTCTGTCATTGTCTTCAGAAATCCTATATCCACTTGTTCAGGTGCCAAGGTTGTGCTGTAAAGAAGTGGAGGAGCAGAACCACTTAAGGATTCTAGATGCAACTATTCTGTCTTCCATAATCACTTTCTGTGCACCACTGCAACATCTCAGAGTGGCCAGAAACATCCCAATTACTCTTAAGCAGAGGAAAATAAATCTCTTTAATGTATGTTTCAAGAAACAGCCACTAACCTAGAATAAAAATAGTTGTTATCACAAAGGAGCTTAACATTCCGTCATCTCCAGACCTGTAGTGCTCTCTCCTTTCCCTAAGGAAAACAGTTCCAACAAGGAATAGGAATCTCCCCAACATTTTGCCTAAATGAGACATCAGCAAAAAAAAAAAAAAAAAAAAGAAAAAGAAAAAGAAAAGAAGGGGGTTGGAAGTTTTAGAAGTTTTAAACACATCTGCATCTGCATCAGTTTCAAAACATGTGCATGCTCTTTATAATCTTTCTTTACTTTGAAAAATAACACTGTTAATCAAATAGAATTCAATGTGCATGTTCTGCGACACAGTAATTGTTCATTTGACATTGTGCAGTGTTTCTAATTATTTCTTTTCCTGCAGCAAACTTGCTTTTTTTCTAAAAACCATGCCTGTGGGTCTTCTGTTTAACCTGGCAAGAGTTATCCCTGAAAGTGTCCTTGCAGTCAATGTGAGTACTAGTGCAGTTTGTTCAGGGAGATTGAGAAGCAGCAGTGACAGAGCAGATGTCCCTGTAATCCCCTACTCCTCTGTTTTGTGGTGTCCCTAAGTTAAATGTATCAGTGAGTAAACGGCCATGTGACTGCTCATGTGTTCTTAAGAGTAAAGAATACTCTTGTGTTGCTCCCAATGCCCCCTGCCCTCCCATGCATGTTAGCTGACATAAATATCCTAGGAAGAAATTTGTTTTCTAGTTGTAGAATTTGAGGTGCAGAGTAGATGATGGCTGTTACTGTCCCCCAAGGCCACCTAAGCAATCTACAGACCTCCCTCAAACCTTCATGGCCACAGGCTCCAAAGAGCAACACTATAATAAAAGGATGTTTTTTAAGATAGTTATTTTATAAAGGTGCCTACTTGGGTTCTTGCTATGATACCATGCTCTGAGCCTGGCACATGGAGTCCCAGCTGGAGCCCAGGCTTCCCTTAGAGCACCCAAGAGAGGGGCCTGTGGCAGCTTCAGCTTTATTAAAAGGTGCTAAGAAACACTGATTTACATTTAAAAATGGAGATCCCTGTGAAAGCCCGTGCTGGAGGCAGCTCAGCACATCTGCCAATAGTTTCAGGTGTCTCATGGCATCTTTTTCACTGAGAGGGGACCACAGAGTCTCTCATCATCTGTGGCAGGCTACATTTGGAGCTGTAGACTGCTGGGACCACACACACCACTGTTAAGAGTGAAATTCAGCTTGTCACCTCTTCAGCCAGCAAACATATGAGGATCTTGGCAAAGG
This sequence comes from Agelaius tricolor, assembly GCF_023055355.1. NCBI lineage: Eukaryota > Metazoa > Chordata > Aves > Passeriformes > Icteridae > Agelaius > Agelaius tricolor. The sequence goes on from NW_027269269.1 coordinate 34,013,771, forward strand.
AGGGTCTTTCTTTGCCCCTGGAAGAACCTACAGATCAGCAAGAGAATACCTTTTACATGATCCTCAAACCTCAGGGTGATTTCTTAGCAAGCAGATTCTGGCAGCCAGGAGTCTGCAGAATCTCTTCTCACCAGGACACAGAGATTGAAGAAAAGAACTCACCAGGACCTTGGATTTTTTTGTTCTGTCTTACTCCTGGAACACCACTTCAGTCTTCATAGCTGTTCCTAGTTATGCATTTCCTGGAAGCTCCTACTGTACACAGACACTTCTGTACAGTAAGCACTTGCTGTCTTGGTGAAGGAAAGATAGCGGAGAACTGCTGAAAATGGATTTGGGTCATTAGGGAATTGGGAGAGGGATGGGGAGATACGTGAGAGAGGTCAAGGGCACCATTTCATTGGTAGTGTGATGCTGGAAACTGGTGTAAATTCTGTACCAGAACCAAAATGGAGTCCTGCTCTTCTCCATCTCCACCTGCAGTGGTGTCAGTCCAGATGCTTTGCACCCTTCGGGCAGGACAAGACAGTAGAACGTGGATGCAGTTTTCCATCTGAGAGTGCAACATTCCTCTTGAGAAACTTCAAGGAAAAAAAAGTGCTGAAAATGCAGACACAGCCATTTTCTCTCCTATTTGCTTCTCCAAGGTATGCCTAAGCTCCTGAGCACCTTGCTGGTTTGGTCCTTCAAGTCTCACTGATCTTCTTTTCTTCCACAGCTGACTGATATGCAGAGAGCTGCAAGGAGGACAGGTCTTTTTCATATATAGGTGCTAGTTTTCTGTGCCTGCATGCCCCATTGTTTTGTGCCCAACTTGCTGCCCTCTGAAGTCATGTGTTTTGAATGTCAGTGTTCTTAGCTGCCTGTGTTTTACATTTCCCATTTTGGAGACCTATTGAAAGGCTGTGGGTTTTGGAAATTGTTTAGCACTACCGCTCTCTGGAGCTGGAAAGGAGCTTGAAAAGTGCAAGCTGGAAAAAAGGAGCTTGACTGCAATGTACAGTCAAAGGCAGGAAAAAGCACAGGAGGATGAAAATCTCCATCTCAGGAACAAACTTCAGCATCTGAATAGAGCACTGGGGCTATCCTTGTTTAGCTACCTTGGTGTTTAATTTCATTCCCCTGGTGGCTTTCTGTAGATACTGGGAAACTTAAATCTTTCCAAACAATTTCAAAATTTGCCTTTTTGATAATCCACTCATTTTAATGGTGGACTGGAGAATAGAAAAATCAGACTGGACTACATTTCTGCTATTAGATATTACATGTGCTATATTTTTTCCTACTTTACACTTTTTCATTTCCCCTTCCCAAATTCAGGCCAACAGTTCTCCATTTTATTTGTCTACAAAGTAACCTTTGCTTCTCAGTTTCAGTTCACATGTTGATCAGTCATTGCTTCTGACAAATGGGGATACAATTCAGCATCATAAAGTCACCTCTGGGTATTTCCTGAGTTTATTTACTTTTACTTTTAGGAATAAACTGTGCCTGTATCCCATTATGGATGAAAAATTACTGGTGATTCTCATCATTTTTTTGCAAAATGCCCCTTTGTCACTGTGATTGCAGAGGATTGAGGTAGGAAGTGGGAGCAGAGGTGGGGACTGCTGGTGTGACAGAAGAATTATGTTGCTTTGGGATTAGCAGAGCCAAAGCAGCTTCATTTCATCTTTATTTGTGTTTCCAAGGGGAGCTCACCTGTTTTGTGTCTCTGTCTGATAAAGGGTAAGCCCATATCCAGCTGTGTGCTCTAGCAAGGTGAACTTCAGAGTCTCTGTCTCTGGTGGCTCTGCAGGACCCATCTTTCCTCCCCATTTTTGTATGAAGCTGGCCAGTTGGTTCAAAGATTCTAGTGGAAGCTTGATAAGTTCACACAAATAGCCCAAGACATTTACAGGGTTTAAAAAATTGTTTTCCTTTTAGAAGCTGGGCTGAAAATACAAAGTTGGAGAACAGTATATGTAAGAGCATGCACTGTTGTCACCATTTCTGTCTGGAAATTTAGTATTCTATTCATTTCTGTCTGGAAATTTAATATTCTAGCAGACAAGCAGTGTAATTAATTTACTTTTGTTTCCTATTAGGATTATTTTGGCTTTTAAATATGTTGCATATGCTAGGACTAAATACCTTACTGAAGGCTAGATCATTAGACTTGCTGATTCCCAATAAGCAGCTGAAATTGATTTTATTCTGAAGAATTCAGTCTTGCAGCCCAGTCATGTAAGGACTCATTGGAGTGTGACCAGTGTGATTCTGGTGCAGGGGTTTTGTCCCTGCATGATTGCTTTAGAGTCATTCTTGACACTGGCAGCCCTAAAGGACCCTCAGGCTGCTGATGACATTTATCAAGAGCAGCTGCTGAGGAAGGATGCTGAATGTACACAGCCCATAGTATGTCAGGGAGAAAACATTTCCTCCTTCTGTGCTTTCCAGGTCACTGAGGTCCTTCTGTGCAAACAGAGACAACACTAAATTGCTGCTTGGCAGCCTTCAGGATGGCCCTGTGGAGTTATCTGCAGAGAGCCACCTGCATTTAAATAACAGCCACCTTCTTTGTGTTAATCCGAATGTCCCAGCGATGTCTCATTGTCAAGGAAACTGTGGGAAAACCAAGCAACTCTCCAAAAACATTTTCAGTGTTAGAGAATCAAGGCATTACTTCATTCTGGCCAGGATGTGCAACAGAAATAATTTAATCCACACAGTGCTTGGGTAGTGCAGAGAAAATCATTTCATCACACATGGATTTTATCAGATTTTTCACATATTTCACACAGTCAAATCCTGTAGAAATTCATTGGTTCATTGGTCATTGGTCCCAAGTTGTGCAGTTCTTAGTATTTGGTTTCCTATTGGATATGGATTTCTTCACCTCTGATGCCAATTAGGTTCTCATTCCTATCTTTTTTTTCCCAGACTAGGTGTCTCCAACCATGCCAGGGGAGATGTTTGGAGTTGATGTTAGTGGTCAGTAATGGTTGTTATCTTTTGTGTATCTTCTGTACTACTCCCAGTCTGTTGGGATGTTAAGCTCATTAGATTTCACCCAGCAGAATAGTCTCCTGAAAAGAAACTTCAATTCCCTTCCCCCAGGGCAAAAGGGAATAAAAGTGAATAAAGTTACATAAAATTTTTTCAACTTTGTATAATTTCCAGCATTGTCACTTCCCTCCATCTGGTCTTCTTGGTGGTGAGGGTCCCCCACACCAAAGAGTATAGAATCCCATGGATTCATACATGTTTGGGCAGGTGGGAACATCCAGGTGCCTCCCCTGAGGGGGCCAGGCTTGAAACTGTCCCTTGCAAGAGTCTGGATCTGTTGCATCATTTTGCATTACATGCAGTGCTCTGGTGCAGGGTCTGGGAACCCCTTTGTGTGTGGGGGGGCTTTGATGGGCCATGACACTCCCTCAGCTGTCCTGTAAATGTGGCTTTGATGGGTTTGATGGGCCATGACACCCCCTCAGCTCTCCTGTAGATGAGGCTTTCCCAGATTGGTGGCCCCCACAGCTGAGCTGCTCAGCACAGTGGAGGATGGGGATTCACTACCTTGGACAAGATGCTTTTTCCCCACACACCCAAAACCCCTCTTTCTCCCCTCTTTGGTGTGAGGGTCTGTGCAAACTGGGCAGCAGATAAGCCTGTGGCTGTCATCTCCACCCCAAAATGCTAGGCTTGGTCTTCCTGTGATCTCCCACAGCCCAGACCCGAGTAATTTTATCTTATCTCCATCAAACTTGCAGTCCAGAGCCTCAGTCAGAAGGCAGACTCAGGGTGTGGTGGTCTTCCAGGCAGCTTTTGTTATACAGCTTTGCTATAATAGGCAAAAGTCTTTCATAAAGATGTTTAAGCCATGTGAGAAATAGCTACTCACTTTTCATAGTTTAGGAAGGTTTATTAAACCTTATCAAAAATACAACAGAAGACTGAATAAAGAAAAAAGGTTATGGCACTGGGAGCAAAAGACTTTCCCCACCATGCGCTCAGCCCCCTCACAATGGCAGTTTTCCCTTTTAACCCTTTAACTCCTCCCAAAGTTCTGTCCATCAACCCCTTCTTTACTGTCCAGTGGTGGAGATCACTTCCTCAGACCCTGATTGGAGGTCAGATGTCACCATAGTGACAAGCCACCCCTCCCAGATGTCCCAACCCCAGCTGTCCCTCGATAACAACGCGAGGGGGTACAACATAACTATAAATCTATAAAACTTTTCTTAACCTATATACATGATATTTGTCTGTTAATTGTGAGAGTCAATAATTGCATTACTCATCTATCACAGCCATAAATCATAACATTTCAGGCTCTGACAGAAGGACTCCAGGAGTTAACAGGCTTGGAGACAAGGATTCGACAGGGAAGGCAGGAATGTTCAGGGTGGAAGATGGTTGCTGTCAACAGAGTGATTAATTAGCACTAGAGCAGGTCATTAGAAAGTAAGATGGATTCTTTATCATGTGAAGGCTCCAGAGTGAAATTAGATATTTTTCTATAGCACAGTACTCCATCTGGGTGCAGAGGCATTAGTGGATGGGAGGCTGTAGCTCACTCCAGCAGTGTCCTGCCTTGAGGTCCCTGCAGGCCCAGGGAGAGTGGGTGCTGTTTGCTTCTCTCTGCAGGATTTGCAGTCTGTCTTGCACAGGAGATCAGGAGAGGGAACAACAGCAGCCCCTTCTAAGGTGAATATCCTCCCCAGATTCTTCTGGGTGATACCCCCTTTTCCCTGTGAGAGGTGGTTCTCTTTTGCTAGCACAGCTGATGTTTGGCAGACTCTCTGTGTCTCCTTGTCTGCAGTTGTGGTTGGAGGTGGAGGAGACTTTCTCTACTGGATGTGACAAGTCAAAATGAGAGGAAGAGGAATGATAGTGAGAGGACCAAGGTATTCAGCAGAGTATCTATGTGCACAGCTGAAAGGTTGCAGACAATTTAAAAGTGGTCTTCGTTGGTTTGCTTAATGGATTTGATGTGGACACTACTAGTAAAAGTGGTCTTTCTCTTTGCAACTTAAAATGTTGGAATTACTCTTGCAGAAAACATGACTACCACAAAAAATCATTACTAAAAAGTCATTACTTAAGTTGAAAGGGTAATTTAAAAGCCCCTTCATATTTCTATTTCTATTGGTTCCTCTAAACTTTTTAATGCTCCCCAACTGACATGGAATCACATTAAATATCTGATTCCAAATGTTTTGAAGATCCCTGGCTGTCTCTTTAGCCCAACCAGCAGGTGATTAAGTGTTTCAGTGTTTTACTTTGTGATGCCTAATTGACTTCAAAGCTTAAATTTGATTTTTCCAAACTGAGCCAGCAGTTTACTGGTTTTCAGTTGCAAATGAGTTGGGGGAGGACCATGGATGTAGTTGGGTACCACAGACCCAGAGGTGATGAGTAGAGATTTGCTTACTTTAGGCATAGCAGTACTGAACATTGTTAAATACCCATTATAATTTGGGCCACATCTCACTCTTGTTTGAGCAACTGTCCTGTTATTGCAGCAACAATCTCTCATTATTGCCCAAAGGTCTTTTGGGAACCATGTAAAGTCATAAAAGTGAGAATTCCTACCTAGAGTTAGACTACCTAGTCCTAGACAGTGTTCACATCTTTCATTTCCAGCATTCAATGGATTTACCATTGTCTGTGACTGTAGAATAAATGCAGAGTAAGCACTACAGATTTTAATGAAGGTAAGTTAAATTATAAACCTGATAGGACAAGAGGAAATGACTTTAAACTGGAGGAGGGTAGATTGAGATTAGGAAGAAATGCTTGGCTGTGAGGATGGTGAGGCCCTGGCACAGGTTGCCCAGAGAAGCTGTGGCTGCCCCATCCCTGGAAGTGTGCCTGGCCAGGGCTTGGAGAAAACTAGTCTAGTGAAAGATGTCCCTATTCATGGTAAGGGGTAGAAAAAGATGATCTTTAAGGTCCCTTCCAAACCTTTCTATGATTCACCACAGGTAAAATGGCAGTATTTCCTGCTCCACTAAGAAATTTAATTTTGCCATTGCAAAGACTGGGAGGTTTTGGTTTAGTTTTTTTTTTGGGTTTTTTTTTTGGTTTTTTTTTTTTGTTTTTGTTTTTGTTTTTTGTTTTTGTTTTTGGGGTTTTTTTTGTTTTTTGTTTTGTTTTGTTTTGTTTGTTTGTTTTGTTTTTTTTAAGCAGCTGCCAGAGCTGAATAGTGACTGGTTTCTGTCCAGTGAAGAAGAAACTTGGACTAAATGGAACAGCTGCAAAAAGATGTTCAACATAATAGGGAATGTGAGTCTTTAAACAAAATCCAGTGCCATCAAAGCCAAAATACAAAAAGCTCTTAAAATTTTTTTTTTGAAAGAACAGATGGAAAAAAAATCTTATGAGCTGTATAACAGGATCACATCAATCAGCCCAGCAGCAATGGCATCTAGAACCCTTCACAGGTGGGCAAAAAACATAAGCAGAACCAGGCACAATAGTGATATGTCCAACTCCTCAAAAAGGAGAGTCAGGGTGAACGGTGGCTTGGTAGGCTGAGGAAGGCAGGAAGCACAGTAGTTATAGTGGTGTTTCATCTCCATAAAGCTGGAGTTTGGAAGACAAAGGAAAGCATAATTTCAATACATTTTTTCAACTGATCAGTTCAAAATATATAATTGAGCTCTCAACCAGTCCTTGTTATGTGTGGTAGAAAGAAGGTGATAATTGAGCTGTCCAGAAAATGAAGCAAACCTTCAGAGTCCAGTATTTTCTCCTGCGTATTTCAATGTTATTCTGCCACTAGATGTCCTGCTGACCTCACAGAGTAGGGGATGAGCTGCTTTCCCTGGTGAACAGCAGAGAGCAATGTAGAAATCAAGCTGTGACAAAACCTGCTTGTAACTTTTAATTCCTTAGGGATTCTTTTTGCTTAATAATACGTCTTAACACAAAGAGTCGCTGAGAACCTTCTCATCTGCCTCCTTTTTTCAAGTGTCACAGTGGGAATAAGAGTCTTGCTGTCATCCATCACTGATCCTATTTTGGAGCACTTGTTTTCTACTTTAATATTTTAATTATCTTCCATAGCCCACCTCCCTGGTGGTCTCTTTGCTCATTTCCAGGGAATTTGTTTTCCTTGTATCTCATATGTGTGGGTGATGAAGACTAAGAGCAGCTCACCACTCTTTGTTTCCATTAATTCTCAACAAAACTGAGAATCTTTCAACACCAAATGGCACCTTCCCAATCTCAGTATGTTTCCCACTACAGTTCGGGACAGTGTCCAAATGCAAGGAAATTCCAGGGATGCTCAGTAGCCTATTGCAAGGGAGGAGCTTGGGAGAAAATATCAGAGTTCATGTTGTAACAGACTTTCCTCAAGACAATGGTGAGAGTTTTCTCCCCTTTCCATTAAGCAGCTCTGTATCTCAGTAGCAATTATCAGAAAGGAAGTGCTGTGCAGGATAGGTGGGGCTTTGACAAACAACAGTGTGATATAAATTCTAGGACTGACAAAAATGGTCAACATATCTTCTGAACAAATATGACAGCACACTCAGCCTAAGGGTAATACCAGTAGCTGCTGGACTAGAAGATGGGATCCAGAGCTTGGGCTGCTCCCCAAGCCTGATATGGCATCCCAAATAACAGAGCTGAGAATGGGAGGATGTGTGGATGTCTCCTCTCTTTACGTGCTCCCACTAAGGGAAAAGCTGTGCCTAAAACTGATGTGTGTTTGAGTGCAAATCCTTTTTCTGCCTTTCACAGTTATCTCCTTGCCTTCTTTATTATGACTTGGGTCAGTGGCAAAACTTGGCATAGGACTGGGTACTGTTCTGAATTGCAAAGGAATACTTTCCCATTATGCAGGTAAGGTAATTGAAATAAAAACATTGAAAACATTCCCACTCTGCAGGTAAGGTAATTGAAACATAAACTGAACATTTCCACTTCTCAGTTTCACCGTCTTAAAGCAGAGAATAGCAATAGTGACCCAAAGAGTTTGTGGCATTGAAATGCTTGACAAGTCCCAGGGGACAGAGATGACACTGCGAAGCATGAGCTCCTGTGGCACGCCAAGTAAAAAACTAGTAAGGTTTTATGTGCAAATCATGCTGCAGCATTGAGAGTATTTCCAGGAATCAAATAGTCAAACACCATACAAAACCCTTAAATCTCTGATTTTATCCGCAGAATTAAATGGCTTTATCTGTGCTTTTTCCTAGAAAACTGATAATGCCCTTAGCACTTAAGAGGAGTTACATGGGGATTTTTCCTTTATTTGAAGTCTGGTTGAGTCTAGCTTAATTATCTAATTTGATCTAATTCATTGTCCAGCTCATTGACTTTCATTTAGTGGTTCTTACAACATGCTCCAAAGCCTGTGGTGCCTGGACTCCTTTGATCATGGATAGAGGCAGGATGTTACAGCCATAGGCATGAAGACACTGAATTGGCTCATTGCTTCATTAAATTAGAGCAAAGAGCTGGAACTCAAATGGGAATGTGACATACTTTTCTAGTCCCTGTCAGCTCATCCATTCTGAAGCTGATTCCAGACAGATGCTGATAGGCATTGTGCAGGATATTTGAATGCCTGCTATATTGACAGAGAAGGCCATAAGCACAATATAAAAAGACACAAAACTGAGGATTTTTTAAAAAACATCTTCATTCTTCTCCTCATAAATAATAATACCAATTAGGTTTTCATTTCTCTCTTTGTCTCTCTTTGCTTCTAGGCAATATCTTGGGCTCAGTCTGACCCCTTGACCCTCATTCCTGTAGTAAGATCTGACAAGTGTTCACTGATGAGGCTGTGGCACCATTGTTCTTTCAAGTAAATAAAACTCCCTGGCTACATCCATACTAATAACCAGCAGAGGTTGCAGCTGACTGTACAGTTACATTTTATGCAAGGTCTCTGGAACAGCTTTGCACAGTCCCAGACAGTCCTGTAGTTCCACAGGCCAAACAGCCTTCCTGGTGATGAGAGTGGACATGACCAACCTGTTCTGTAAAGAAACAGAGATTAATAATAAAGGTATAGAACCGTGCATTTCATCTGACCATCAGACTAGAGGGCAGACCTTAGCAATGTCTATTTTTGCTGGACAATTGTGATGCTTAAATGCCTGCCTTAGAAGATGTTCTGCTAAGATGAGCTGCAGAGGTCACAGTTTTTATGTGTTCATGTCTTAATTTGGAAAGACAGGTGTGTGCTAAGGAAGGCAGGAGCCTCCCCTGAAATGGAAAATGTAAACCCCCTCCCTCCAAATTGTTATAAAATTGAAATTAAGGGGGTTCTCAGGTAAAAATATGGAAGCAGGAATAACAGTTCTTTACTAGGGAAGAAAACAAAAAGAATAAAATAAACAATGCAGTAAGCTAAAACAACACTGACAGAGTCAGAGCACAACCTGACACCCTGTGGGTCAGGGTGTTGGTAGCAGTCCAATTGGAATTGTGGCTGCAGCCCTCCTGGAGTGTCAGGTGTGGTTCTGTTGGAGCAGGGATCCTGTAGAAATGGGTGTATTCTTCCTCTGAAGATCCAGTGGAAGAGGCAGCTGCTCCTCTGGGAATCCAGTGGAGAAGCCGTGCTGGTGTTCCAGAATCTCAGATTATATCCAGTTAGGAATGCTTGGCTCCTCCCTCTTGGCAGAGCATCTCACAATGGGATGCTGTAGTTCTTATCAGTCATGCAGTGATATTCAATAGCCTGTTATCAGCAGATATCTCTCCAGAGGAAGGATTGGGTGTGGAAGAGATAAGGAAAACTGCCCAATGAACAGAAGACAACTGCCATAACGATGGCAAATAGAATACAATTTCCTTGACAATCCAGGACAGCTCAGTTCTCTTGCTTCATGCATATTAAGTGTGTTTAGGAACTTAATCCTAAAGCTGCCAAGGGAGGAGTGAAGAAAAAGCAGGACAGTATTTATTGGATCACTTTTACTTGATGTTCCCAACTTTCCAAGGACACCTTGCATATCATGACTTTACTCAAAGCATGAAGTCAAGGAGTTTGGCAGCAGGTGAGCAGTCAGTCACTCCTATCTGCTTTACAACTGTCCCTAGTTCATCATTCCAGGAGGAACCATGGAATTCAAAGTGGGAGATTGTATCCATGGTGGATGGTAAAGGCAAGGATGCAAAAAAGATTTGAGTAAAGTTTACAAATGGCTTCTCAAATATCCTGAAATAGGTTCCTTTGGTGGTATTTCTGTTGTTTCGCCAACCAGTTCCTCCTTTGCCTTCTGAAGAGTTTGTACACAGGGACAGCTACATTTATGCTTTGGAAGTGTTCTGTTCACATTTTCTGTATTGTATTTGGGTCAAACCAGAGAAGAGATTTCCAAACTGCAAGTAACCCACTCTTTTGATAAATTGACTTGATCCAAAGAACTTACCTGGTGATTCCTGGGACAGCATTTCCAAACAAAGCAGGTAAAATCTCTCTCCCAAAGCTGAATTTTGCTTCTGTAAGAGCAGCTGTCCCCCTCAGGCAGCTCTAACATGACATCAGAGCCCAGCATTCAGCTCCCACTGAACAGTAGTGCTTGTTGAGCCTGGTAAGTACCAGGAGAAAAAGAGAGCCCCCAACATCAGACAGATGGGGAGCTGCAGGAGCAAGTGCAGAGGAAGCTATGAAGATGCTCCAAGGGCTGGGGACAGGCTGGGAGAGCTGGGGGTGTTCAGCCTGGAGTAGAGAAGCCTCCAGGGAGACCTCAGAGCCCCTGCCACAGCCTAAAGGGGCTCCAGGAGAGCTGGAGAGGGACTCTGGACAAGGACCTGCAGGGACAGGATGAGAGGGAATGGCTTCCCACTGCCAGAGGGAGCCATTAGGTGGGATTTTGTGAAGATTAGGTGGGATATCGTGAAGAAATCCCTGACTGAAAAGGTGGTGAGGCTCTGGCATAAGTTTCCCACAGAAGCTGTGGCTGTCCTAACCCTGGAAGTGTTCAAGGCCAGGTTGGTGTCTTGTTCAAAGACAAATTTAGGAGAAAACCAGTCTGAAATGAGTGTTTATTCACTACAGTGAATAAAGCTGCTACACAGAGGCGGCTGTGAAGATGCTTCTGAGCAAACATGAGTCACACCATGAACATCCAGCTTTGGACTGACTGTGGGATCCATGGGGTGGCGCAGTTACCCTGGATGTCAGCTCACAGCTAGCTACACACTGGCTACATATCCTCCCAAAATATGTGTCCACTCCCCAGCTGCATAACTACAACCACATGTTAAGGAGCTGCTGCTTCATACACGATTTAGCTGCATCACCTTTATGTTTTGCCTTCCAGGGGGTCAGTGGGATACCATGGGAGAAGAAAATGCAGTCAAGCATGTTGTGCTCTCATGTTAGCAACTATGCCTCTTGCAGGGATCCTTTTCCTCTCCTTTTCTTAAACAGGACTTAAAAAAATAAACTAACTCCAAATGCATTTTATGCCTCATCCCCCAGGAAAGCACTTCAAGGATATTGGTTGTTTTATTAGTGAGGCAGCAGGATGCAAGCTAACAGATACAGACCATGTGGCAGAAGATGGTGGTGGTGGCTGCCCTCCCCCTGCACACCCCATCTCCACTAGTGGGAAGAAAAAGTTGGAGAGCTGTCTGCTGTTTGTGAGTAGCATTCTTTGCTCTCTGTCTTTGGGTCTCTTTTGGGCTTGCAAAGGTGTGATAGGTCCAGGGCCCTGGCTGACTTCCAGGGAGGTGGAATGCACTGAATATCCTCAGGTTCCTCCTTGGTTTGAAGTGGAGCTGGTTTTGTTTTTTTATTGCTTCTTCTCCCCAGTGATTGCAGCGCTTTGCTGTGTTCTCACTGACTGCCACAGAAGGGGTGCATTCCAGTGGAAAATCTGCATCTGCTCATGAACAGGGACACTGCACATGCAGAGAGGACAGCTTGGATCTTGTGTTTAACATGAGCTCTATCCTGAGATTAAAAATACTTTGGGATACAAAAAGCATTTCTACCCTGGGATGCCGTATTTGCTCATGCAATGGCTGCAGCTCCACTCAACCTAGAGTTTGCCTTCCTGTGGTGAAGCTGAGGCAGATGGATCCTCTCCTGCTGCTGGCAGTCAGCATGGCCATGGTGTTACATGCACAGGTGCTCTGTGGTGCCATGCAAGCTCTATGTGCAAAACACACCCTACCAGGAAGTTGTGGTATTCCTTCCCAAGAGCATCACAGATCTCAGGTGTGATATGACTTGAACTCACCCTCCTACCTCACAGGCATGTTTTGCTTTGTCTATAAAGGCCCTTCCAGTATTGTGGGATGCTGATTCTTATCACCCTGTACACTTGAGAGATCAAAACAGCCTTGAAAAGCACCTCCAGACTCTGCCCTGCAGCCTGCCCGGTCTGGCCACATTCCAGCACAGGAGAGGAGCTCCACACTCTCCTCTGAAAGCACCACACCAACACCATCTCCTCTCTTGGCCACGGGTACAGATCTCCAGAATGTGACACAGACCTCTGCTGTCCATAACAACCAACGGCTGCAGATGCTGCCTTTGGCTCCAAGTGCCCCATGTGGAGCAAGAACCACAGGGGCTGTTTGTCTGGCCAGATCTGTCTCTGCTGAAGTTCTTTGCAGCTGCCTTCCAAGATCAGTACAATGGTCATCGTGACAATGGTCATCTCAAGCAGCACCAGTTTTTTGGCAAGGGTTAGACCAGAAGGGTCCTTTCATGACCCTGCTTCACCTGACAATCACTGCACTGAAGCCACCATCTAAGCCATGAACCTAGCATTCCTCTGGGCATCTCAGAAGTCCAACTAAATCCGTGTGAGACCTAAATCTCCCTTCAGAGGTGCCTTCCTCCACTGATCAGGTGCCCAGAGCTCCTGAAAGAACATGCTTCAAGATGCAGTTAATTGTTTTAACATTTAATATTTAACGGTTTTTTTCCCCTTCCAAAATTGCTTCCCACCTTCCCTCAGCAATTCATATGATGCTGGTTCCAGGACCAGTTAGCCAAAACCTAGCAGGTCTCCCACTTGGGTGTGCTGAGATGTGGAGATATCACACCTCCACTCCCCTGCTTCATTTCTGGCCTTGAGACAGTGCCTTGGGATCAAGGATGGGGGCATCTGCTACAGCAGGAACCTGACCACCCTTGACACTGGGTGTCACTGCTGGGGTGCACTCAGCTGCCCCCAGCACCCTTGGTGCCTGACTCAGGCACCACGTCTGCTTTTGCTGTCAGCTCCTGGTTGTGAGATGAGCCCTGCAAACTTACACATTCCTCCTTGCTTACACATCATAAGCTTTATTTGTTTTAATCAAAGGGAGCCCTGATAATTATTAACATATTTAATTATTTTTACTCTGAGTCACTCAGCTCAGGCTGAGTGGAGTGATTACAAGGATTGCTTTACTGCACAGTCCCAGCCCTGGAGCATTTGCACCACCAAGTAATGACTCTTTGCAGACAGAGCTCCCATTGATGCTGCTCTCACACCCTGCCTTTCCTACCAGTTTAAGCTGCTTTTCGCTTTGCTCAGAAGTGCCAGTCTTCACAGGAGTAAAATCGGGCACATTCAGACAATTTTCAGGGCTAAGGCTTTGCATGCTGAGGTTGCTCACTCTGGGACAGCACTGGCAGGGAATGATGTTCATCTGAGCTGTGCTCCAGCCCTGTACCTCAGGAGGGGCGTTAGTCCATCTGCACTCCTCAGAAACTGCATCAGCCCATCCAGGACCTCCCCTCCCCTCCAGGCTTGTCAGGGATTGCATGGCCTCCCACCAGCAATGACAGCAGACTGCAATAGGTGGTCTCTGTCTGAGGAAACTCATAACTCTGCATTTCCACGTGATTTATGTGGTTCTCCAGCCTGGGCTGGCCCATGAGTTGCAATCATTCCTGGTCTCATGGTGACATTACCTGGAACTGTCTGTGTGGTTTCCTCCTTTGCTGTCCATCAGGGCTTTGGAAGGAGGTGCTGCCCTTGGAAAATACTCACCATCACTTTGGAAGGTCTGGGCAGTTTGGATGGGGACCAAACCCATGTTTCTGGGGTGCCTTTGCATTGGGGTGCATCTACACCATCCTGAGTGACCTGGAACTTTCTCCCTAAAATACAGCAGGACACTGTGGTCATGGATTTGCATTTGGACAATGCTCTTGGGCACATGGTGTGACTCTTAGGGGTGGTGCTATGCAGGGCTGGGAGTTGGACTTGATGATCCTTGTCACTCCTATCCAACTCAATTTATTCTATGATCTGGGATGCTGTGATCCCACGGGACTGCCTTGGTGCTAAGCATTCAGGAGAATTAACGTGGCTTGTGAACCGCCAGTGATGTGAGATTGCCAAATATGTAGGTATAAGGAAATTGTGGAGAGTCTCAAGGATGTACAGAGGAAGCCTTGGCAGAGCTGGGAATAGAGAAAAAAAAGCAGACTCATACAGAAGATGCTGGCCCTTGCTGAAATACAGCACTTCTTTTGTCTTGGTTGATTTTACTGCAGACTCCAGGAAACAGAGCTGGTGTCCTGGCCTGTAAAGGCTTGTACCTATCAAAGTCTGTTTCTAATCTTCATCAGGAATTTGCATGGGCAGCAATCATCCCAAAGTCCTTGTATTTTTGGTGTCATGTCATTGCTCTAAAATTTTTGTGTGTGTCTTGAAGCAGTCCCCAAAAGCCATGGGGCCACAAGCTGCACATGAGACCCTACAAACACGAGGTGCAGGGGAGGGGGCAGAACATGTGCTTGGAGCTGATCTTAGCTCCTGCACCTTAAGTACATCCTGGCCCCTGCGATGGCCATGCAGCACTTCTGGGGTTATTTTAATCCAGATGGGCTGCCTGAGCTAATTCCCAGCTTCCACGAGTGACTGTTCTGGCAAAATTAAGTGAAAGACCATGAGTGGTGGCTCTCTCCATGCTGCTGCTGCTGAGACCTGTACCAACACTGCATCCTCCCCCACCACTGCTCTCCATCCCCTCCACAAACAACCACACAAAGCTCCTTTATTGAAGAGCCAGAGCAGGCAGGGGGAAAAAACAGAGCAATTAAAGCTGAGACTATATTAAGGCAGAGAAAAACACAAAAATCAGTGCCTGCAATCCCAGCAGTGCTAAACCCATCTGCTGACTTCCCTTCCAAAAGCAATCTTGACCCCACCTGGGTGGGAAAATGCCTGTAGTTGTAACCACCCTGTCACAAAAACACAAAATGAGGTATTTGTCTGAGCATTTGATTGCAGAGCTTGGCACTCAGTTCATTCCCTTCTACAAAATAACAAAGCCAAGATGCTTCAGGTAACAGGGTAACAGTCAGGCCAAGAAGTCTGGGAGTTTCACTTCCTACAAGTCAGTTTTGGCACAGTAGCTGCCTCACACATAATTAATTACATCAGCACCAGATTATAGTTGCAGGCTCAAAAAGAAGTGATAATAGGAACCAATTAAATTAATCTATATTTACTTTGTAAGCATATTTCCCTGTGGTAAGTCTTTGCTTTAATTTGACAGATTGGACTCCAGCATTTTGTTTTTATTAAGAGATACAACCCTAAAACCAGAGGATGAAATCCAAACCTGTAAAGCTAAGAAATCCCTGCCTTTCATGTTCAAATGCATGTATGTCATGCAGTTAAAAAAAACCCCAAAAAACCAAAGCAGAAGGTATGCACGTACCCGGACTAATAAAAGCAAACCATGAAATATGTGGTGAAGTGCCAGCATGCTTTGCTGGAAACACACGAACATGAGCTGGGCTGGAGCTGGTGTTTGACACAATGTTCACACCAGAGCTTGAAACTGAGACAGACTTTGGTGTCACAGTGGGCAGGCTCACAAAACAGTTTGCATGGGAGAGAGCCACGGTTCAATGTCATCTGCTGGCAGGGAAATGGTTTGCTAAGTGCAGCAGCTTAAAATGGGATGGTCCCATTTTAAGCCATTATATTTTGGCATAAATCATAAATGGTTAAATACTTTTGTCTCCCAGTAACACTGTGCTTCTTTTTCACTCAGTTTGGATGTTTCAGCATACATCTAGGAACAGCTGAAGGCCTTTGTGTCTTTTGAAAGCTCCATAACACAGTGACTCAGAAGTGAAAGATTTATAAACCATTGCATTACCATATCCACGATTCAGGGAACAACCCTAATAACACCAGTCAACTAAACAGCGACCTGCCATAGACAGAGAAAGCCATGAAGCCTGTGCCCCAGTATGGGATGCATTTTTATAGGTTTTTATACCTGTTCGCCCTCCCTATCTCACTGGCAGCCCTTCCTTCCTTGCCTTTCTGCTCTAGCACGGTCCTCACAAGCTTCTAAGGATTCATGAAGTCTTTCTTGTCATCTAATCACACTGTTCCTGAGATGTTTAAGAATCCTGTCCCTTCCTGTCGGAAGCCAGGACATCCCTCTGGCTGCCCTGGATGGCTCGAGCCCTGGGCTGGGGGCTCAGAGACCCTGGCACGTGGCCAAAGACACCTGTGCCTTTGATTTTAACCCATGGAAAAATTACCAACTCTATATGAGGATTAACAAGCCATGAGATTTTAAGTAGAACGATAGTTTGTCACAAGGTAGAAAAATAGAATTTTAGGGTTTTTAGAATGGGGGTTCAGAAGCCAAGATGGAGGGATTTGGGCGTGCCTTGTCCTTCTTTCTTCTTCTGTGTGATGGTGGCACTTTTGGATTGGTTTAGAGTAGAAACACACTGTCTAACACAGGTGATAGGTATTGGAAAATTATTGTAAATAATGTACATGTAGTTTTTAATATAAAAAGATAACATAACCCTGGGCGCAGTCAGTGTGCCACTGACCGACTTGCTAGACAGACCTCAGCAGGTCAGAAAAGACATGTTATAGGTAACAGAGAATAAACAACCTTGAAAACCACAGCTGAAGAACCCTGACTCCTTCTTCGATCTCGGGGCTGGGAGAAAGAGACTCTCTAACACCTCGGGGTCATCTTGACCACTGAAACCCAGAGACTGTTGGCAACACCTTTTCTTTCCCTTGGGTACCTGGGAGTTATTGTTCCTTGGCAACAAAAATGGGGATAAATCTCCTAAGAGAAAAGAAAAACAAAAGGAAAAACCCTAACCTCCAACAACAGCAATAAATGCAGCAGAGCTAGGGATGCCCAAGATGATAGTGTGACTCTGACTAAGAGATCGGGAGAGAAATTTATTTGCACTGATAATGGTGGCCTGGACATTGGCAGCAAATTTATGTCCTCAGGGACTGTCACCTTTACTTCATGAGGAGGAGCTGGGCAGAAGCCTCTGCCTTCCTCTGAGCTGACAGGAATGGGGGGACACAATGGGGAAAACTTGCCTCTTTCTTTCCCTGAGGTGTGAAAGGAAGCTTGCTAAAGTTGCCAAGGACGCCTTGCAGACACTTTAAAACCTTTAGAAAGCCATTGAGTTTCTTTTGGGCTCTGAAAATCTACTATTTCCACTGTTGCTGTTTTGTCAGCCTAGTGCAGTGTGTGGATTTTACAGCCATAGAATTGCTACTCAATTTTCACTCTCTCAGTGATGATTTATGGATTCTGTAACAAAGGTTAGAGCCTCTTCCTCTCCTTATTAGTACTGTTTTACACACTTCAGATAGATCAGTGCCACAGCACTCGGAAGAGTTTGTTGGCCACAGTCCCATAAAATCCAAATTTCTCTTCATTTTGGATCTGCCCTGCTTTAAATCAGGGAAATGTGTGGCAATCTCATCTCAGCAGACCCAAAAACAGAAAGTGGAGAAGGAGTAAAAGAAAAAGAATCTGCAAGACAGCACAAGGACACTTCTCTGGTGTATCCCAGAGAGACAATACCATCAGGTCGTCACAACATGCTGGATAGGTCCCTGTTTTCTTTGCCCATGCAAAGATATGTTGCTCACTCAACAGAATACTTGAGTGTTGCATAGAGAAGATAGAGATAAAATCATACAATCATAGACTATCCTCAGTTGGAAGGACCCCACAAGGATCATTGAGTCATTGAGGCCCTGAACAAGACACCCAAGAATCACAACACATGCATTTGTTTGTGGCTGACCTGTTGCAGGTCAGCAACATTGTTTGCTCCCCTCCAGTGCTCCAAAAAAACCTCCCAAACCACGGAGACAAAACCACTGTTAAGTGAAGGACATGCTGCATCTTTGCAGTCTAGACTTCTCCTGACCTATTTGAGCTGATTTCCCTCTCTGACTAATAGTTTTCCCTTTTAGGGCTCAGCTTGTTTTCTGGTGGTGATTGTGATGAAGAAGCTCCTGGGAATGGTCTCTCTGACATTAGCTGTTGTATTCCCATCCACAGGGCTGGGCTGTGGATGGGGTGAGATACTGAGAGCCAGAGCTGGGCAAAAGGCACCAGTACTGATCTGTGTGTCCCGTGATCCATCTGCTGGTGACTGTGATGGAGGAAGCTGTTGTGGGTGGTGAGTGTCCTGAATCTAGAGGAAGGCTCCAATATGTGGTTCCTCATCCACAATGAGACATTTTGCTGCTTTACCACCACACCCTAAGAGCCATTGTTATATTTGGCTTATTCTTCCACCAGATGTAGGTTTTCTGTTTTAAAGCAGAACTTAAAAATTAAAACTATGCAAGGAGTGATTTACAGTCTGTGTTAACACTGGGCCAGGAAGTGAGGGCCTGAAGAGATGAATTTAGTCTCCACAAATAATCCACTTCTGTTTTTCACCTTCCATGAACTCCATCAGATTGATTGTGCATAGCCTCTGTGCACTCTTTTCTACTGCAGTTGAATTTGGACATCCTTTAGAGCAGGAGATCTTGCCAGGCTGTGCCAGAAGAACTCCAGAAGTGAAACTTCCAGTGTGAGCCACCATTGCTGGGACATGCTCAGCAAGCCATGAGAATATCACATAATCATATCTGTGCCCTCAACCCTTCTCCATCGTTATTGGAAGCCTCTTGGGAGCCTTAAATGAGCTTCTTCCTCTGTCTCCCTTTGAAAACTAATTTCTGACTTAATAACTTTAGGAGAGGAGATATGCTTATCAAAACACATGAACACTTTAACACTGTCAAATGTCCCCACCAGACAGAGGAATTAAACTCCTAGGTTGTTTCCATTCTTGTCTCTTCACCCCCTCACCCTTTTCCCTCATGTGCATTGTCTTCATCAATAAAAGTCTACTTTGTAATTTGTCCAAGCTATTATTACGTCAACATATTCTGAAAGGCCCTTCAAAAAGGTAAAAAGTCACAAAAAGTTTCAAAAGCTTGGAAAAAAACAAATCTCATGGTAGATCCTCACCTGCTTCACTTACCAAGGAAAGGGCAAGAGGAGGCTCAGAAAGGGAAGTTTGTCCTCAGGAGAAAAAGAGCCAGAGGCAACAGAGCCTTGTAGTCTATCAGAGGTCCAAGGCTGGAGCCCAAAAGCAGACACATTTCATTTCAAAAAGAGCTTTAACAGTGGGAATGATTAGGTGTTGAAACAAAATACCAATGAAAGTAGTAGAGTGTTCCTCCTCAGATACTTTCAAATTGTGAGCAGATGCCTGCTGGAACACAGGTTTCAGCCAAGCACAAGTTATTGCGTTCCTTATTGGAGTATGCAATTTTATAGTCCATATTATATGGAGCTCAGACTAGATGATCTTATGGCCCACTATGACTTTAAAATCTAAGAAATAGGTAGTTCTGGATCAAAAGGAGCCAGGTTTCCTCTGGATTTGTATTTTGCGGCTGGCTAACTCTGCTGCCTAAGAAGACACAAAATCCGATTGAAGGCTTTCTCATTTTATAGCTGTGCTTTTAAAAAAGCAGACTCTATTTTCAGGTTGTGTTTGTCTGGCTTCAAATGTGGTTATGGGTCTGCCTCTCTGCTTGACTGACTAGAAAGCCTTTGCTCTCAGGAGGATACCAGACAAAAAAATCTTTTTGGCCTCTGATCTCCTGCAAGAGTGGTTGAACTTGGCCAACAGAGTCAGATGTTGTTAGAATGGGAGTGGACAGACATGAGCACACACATTCTCGCAGTCTGACAGAGAGAAGTTTGCAGTGGCTTCCTTCCTCCAGACTTAAACCAGAGAATGGTAAAAGTTAACACTTTCTCTTCAGATGGAGGCTGATATGTTTGAATACATTCTTCGTCAAAGCAGTTGCCTCTGATAGCAATCAGCTGACCCTGAAGATCTTGTCTGTTAGGGTATATACTAAATATTCATGTTAGCCTGACTTTATTTATTCTTGGCTTTGTAAAATACGAGAGCCAATCAGTGCAGAAATCTGGTCTCTACTCAGTTTTCATGAGAGGTTGGCAGCTCACCCCCTTGAAATAAAAGCTAAAGTGGAATTCATTGTCCACCTCATGTAACCCAGTTAGGATTCAATTAAGAGCATTTCTGGGCTATATTTTAGGAGTTAGTGTCTGTCAGGATTTTACCTTGCTTTAAACCCTTCCTGTCTCCGTGTCATGCTGTGTGGAAAAGCTTCACTCTTTGAAGGAATCGATCTCCCGTATCTTTTGCCCCCCACCCTCCCCAGACACGAGGGTGAGCTGATTTTTGTTAGGTAGCAATAACAACTTCTCAGGATGCCAAGTTCAAAGCTCCTAACCTACTGCCAGTGTGAAGCCCAAGAGTGAGGTCAGGGCTAATCTCAGACTTCTGACCTTCCAGTCACATCCACCATTCCTAGATCAGAGAGCAAAAGTGGAAGAGATTATTTTGAAAGGTTTTAGATTTCAGGTGAGGTCAACAAAAGATTTGCCCAGATGGAAGAAATCAAGAGGATAATATGGCACATATTAGAGGACATGAAAGGCATTGTGTAAAACAATCTCCTCCTTAGCCTAGAAAGGAAAGTCTAACTACCAGGGTAATCTTCCGGCAATGGCAAGTAAGCCCAAACCATCAGAAAATGTAGCAGAAACCAGGAAAAAGCAATGCAAGCTTAGAAAATTCAGAGTGGCATTGCTGGGATTTATAAAATCTTCCAAATAGAGTATGCTCCAATCTCTTAAACTGGTGGGATTTAGGTGTCTTGGTAATTCTGATAATTCCATGAGGTGTCTTTTTGCATTTTAAGCAGTATGAATATCTTGGTAACCCCACTGTGGGAGCTTGATTTGCCACATTTTGAAAAATTTTGAAAAATAAGGGTCATGTGGAAATGAGAAATATTTGGGCACTTCAGCCGGAAGAACCACACAGAAAGACATTTATGCAGCATCCAGCCCACTTCAGCTCAAGAGACATCCACACACCTGGTATCACCATGCCATTTTGTGTGTTCCCAGCTATACTGGGAGCCTCTAATGGGATTGGGAATTAAAACCACATTTCCTGACTACTAGCTCTGAACCACTGATTAAATGGAAAAAGCATCAAAAAATAGATTTCAATTTCTGAAACCCCTTTTGAGAAAATGACAGGATTTTTTGTGAAATCTATTTTTCTTTAGAGGAAAGAAGGGAAACCCCATAGAGATGTGACTAGAGTCCTCCCCTCTCCAGGTTTCTCAGATATGCCCTCTTGCAGTTTTTCTTACACCTGAATTTGCCTCAGTGATGACGCCCTAGAGGAACAGGAGCACTAGTGAGTCCCTTGCTGGGGATACAGCACTTGGACTAGCAGTGGGATGTGTTAGCAATCAGGGCTGTATTTCATCTGCACACAGGACTGCAGCACTAGAAGACCATGTCCTAGGCTAAAATGATAAATTACACAAAAAAATTTTAAAGAATAATACAGAAGTTTTGCTAATCTGAGGTGACAGATACATAAGCAGTGGTGGACACACAGATCTTGTGGGCATTCGGAGGGAAATCCAGTCTCAAAGGGTGTTTGTTGCTCTATTCAATGCACTCTAAAAGGTCTTGTACAAGAGACTCATTTTCCATTCCTTGGACACTTTTGTTAGTGTTTTGGATGAAGACAAATAACAGAAGATGCTGCTGTCAGTCTCTGTGCCCAGGATTTTATCTGGGGTTGGCTGGGCTATTTTCAGCTCAGAGTGGATAACCACACTGTATGGGATTACCATTTATGCGTTGCATTTATTAGTATAAACATAAATGTTGTTACAGTATAAATCAAATTAAAATTTAGACTTTTCCATGTAAGTTCAAATGTGTATCTGTCTAAACCTCTCTCTTACATTTGTTAGAAGCCACTCCTGGAGAGAAAGGGTCCTGGCTCTCTCACAAATGCCTGCTTGATACCCACCTCCAGGGCAAGGACCCCAAAAACCTTGCTTTGGTACCATCAAGTTGTACACCTGCACCCCTGAGGTCCCAAACCTGAGTCAATCAGGTGAGGGCAGCCTTGCCCACCCGTGGTGTCACATCTTTTCAGAGACTGCAGAAGCTGTCAAATGACAGGGACTCCGTGACGATCTTGTGCTCCTCTGCTGCTTGTGAGGGCCCTTGTACCTGATGGGTTTCATGCTTCCTCCTCTGCCCAGGGGCGACTGCTGCTGGCTGTGGCTGCCCTTGTGGTGTAGCTGGAACCTGGATGGTTGTAATATCTGTTGGTTCTGTGGCTGTGCTATCCACCTGTCCCTCAGTGGGAAAGGTGGTACTGCTGGGCAGTGCCTACAGCCTCTGTAGCAGGTTTCTGGGCAGCATTCCTACTCTCTGGGGAAGATTTTGAAGCAACTTCATGCTGTCTTTAAATGCTGAACGGACTGTATTGAATAAACTTAGCAAAACATCAGCAAGAATATGGTATCTTTAGCATGTAGAGGGAATTTAAACCCTTCAAAAGCTGTTGTGGTAGGCCTGAAGAAGTGTTGGCAGAAAACACCCCTCTGCATTCCTCCCCCACAATAGGTACTGTCATTAGTGAAACCCCAGCTTAGGCTGTGGTAGTTGGACAGCCATGTGTGCACATTCGAAAAGAGGTTTACAAGAACTTAATTCCTCACCTAACTGACTCATTCTAGAAACTTGGTAACAGTCTCAATGGCCTTAGTTGTAGGGCCTATGTTTAGATAATGACCTGCAAATGGAAAAAATCCTGAACCGAGGTAAGCTGGACCACATGGTGATGCCTAATAGGGTTTCTATATCCAATACACAAATGGGTCACCAAAGAACTGTTATTCTTTTTTCATCCTTTCCTCTCAAAGCCTTACATTGGGTGCCAATTATTGTCTTGGTTCAAAAGACAGATGTCTGCCAAGGAAGGCAGGAGCCTTCCTGGAATAGAAGACTCCTTCTTCCAAGTTATTATAACTCCAAAAATTATAGGGCTTTCAGGCAAAAATGTAGCAAAAGGAATAACAGAACTTTAATATAAAACATATAGATATCTGAACAGAGCAAACAACAAAACACAAACAGAAAGTTTCCCACTCGCTAAGCAGTGTTTCCCCTTGGTCGAATCATGACCATAGTGGCAGCTTTTGTTTCATGCACTGCATATTAACCTAGAAAGCCACTCCCTTCCCCCTTTCCAGTGTCTCCCTGATGACAATGGGAAGAAATTCCCCAAGAAGCCTAACACACAGCAGTATCAGAGCCAGCACGGTACTTCATTCAAGGGCTTTGTGGTGTTTTTTCAGGCTTGGGCTAGAAAATAAATCAAATTCTGTTGCAGACAGAGTGAGACATGTGAAGGCTGCAGACATCTCCCAGATATCCCTGTGAAATCTGATCTCAGCACCTTTTCCCCTGACTTCTGGTGGAGCAGCCTCCAGGTAGGAGGTATGATGTCTCTTGTGTGAAAATTACCATCCATCAGCAAGGAGTATCACAAGTGGTTTGTGTACAACTCCTACTCTAATGAGGGCATTCTCCTGGATAGATGAGCTCACCATGTCTCAGGCAGATGACCACTGGACTTCCAAATGAGCAAGATAAACAGCATTTTTTCAATTGCAATCCAAAAAACCTTCAATCTGCTGTGGAAATGGCACTATAAATTATAGTGGAAACGAGTCTTAGCCGGAAATGTGCTGCATCCAAAAATGACAGCATTTAAGGTTTAACTTGGAATATAGACAGAGTGAGGAATGCTTTACCACTGGGAGCAGCGTGAAGTCCTGAATCATCAGGGAACAGATGGACATTCCATTGAGACATTGCTCTCTGGGCTGATCAGAGTAAGCATCTTGCCAAAGAAATGAACACAAAACTTTGGGGACAATTCATTCTTTATATAACCCAAATGTGTTTGTTTTTTGGTTTTTTTTTTGGTTTTTTTTTTTTTTTTTTTTGTTTTGTTTTGTTTTGTTTTGTTTTGGTTTGGTTTGGTTTGGCTTGGTTTTTTTTTTGCTGTACAACCTGTTACATTTCTCTGCATTTCGGTCCAAATGCATGGGGACCCATTTGCTGTAGCCTGTTTTGTCTGGTTGTTCTTAGAGCTTTTCCCAGTAGTGGCACACAGTCATCTTTCTTTCAGATGTGATATTAACTACAAAAAAGGCACATAGTTAGATGTGGCAAATTCTAGTATATTACCTGAATTTCTTTCTTAGGAGAAAATTGTGTCCTTTACGTATATGGAGGCAATATATGGACAGTTCCATCTCTGTGGCATCCTGTTGCATTCAAATTCACATCACTATTATATAACAGCAAATGGTCTTTAGTCTCCCCCTGTTGCCAAGTTGTTTTTTGCCAAAATGCTGTCTGCCTTTGAAATGGCAATCATAATGTTAGGAAAATTAATCCACAAACACCAGAGGTTTATGTCCAAAAAGGAGACAGAGGAGTCCTGTAACTTTATTTGAATAAAGGGGGAGGCCATGGCGCTTGCCCCTGGAGTGTCCCAAAGTTTTGAAGGACGCAGCCTCCTTTTTATCCTAATTTCCTGGGCACATTTCCCTTCTGTCTTTCCCCATTGGCTGAGGTACTTGAGAGGTACAGACTTCCCAATACACTTGATCCTGAAGATTTCCCTCTGATGTATAACCCTCCCTTTTAATTTTTAATTCTTACGGAATGTAGGGATTTTCCCCGTTGTTTCTTTCATCTCTCAATGTCTAATTTCATTTATCAGTAAACCTAAAGTTTATTTGTAAAAGCAAATATCTTTTTCCATTCATCAGTCAGTGGAATCCTTCCCATTGTTTCTTTTATCTCCCAGCGCTAGTTTTATCTACCAGCAGACCCACAGCTTGTTTGTAAAGACAAATCTGCCACTCCTCTCAATAATATTTTCATGAGATAGATGAGAGAAAAGTCCTATTACAGACAATTAGTACAAAGACATATTCTAATGAAAATCCTCGTGCAGGGGAAAAGCAGTGGGTGGTGTTCCCACAAAGCTATGATTGAAATCTTCACTTGTCCTTCTTTCCCCAGTTCTTTGATCATTGAAGCCACTTACAATATTAATATTTTATTTCTAATTTTTTGTTCATATTTGCTCAAATGAAAAGGAAGGGATACAATCTCCTCCATTACAAATGTGTATTTCTGGATTGATTTTCCTCAGAAAATAATATGAGCTCTTTTTAGAAAGGCAAGCAGAAAAGGATTTGGATTTCTGCGTTGACAAAAGAAATGTGAGGTACTGAGTTGTTATGAATAAGCCTAATTTGATTTAAGCAGAACAGATTTAAAAGTGGAAATTAGGACTTGGCATCTTTCTTCTTCCTGAGATGTAAAGTAAGATGGAAATGATAAATATTAAAAAAGATCTGATATGATACAACAGAGATGCTGACAGAATTGTTCTTCAGTCATGCTGCTTATTATTATTCATGGCTTTAATATCACAGGAAAAAAACTCTCCTACTTATTTTACTAATTTTTCATGTTCCAGAAAATGAACCTATTTTTATTCAAGCAGTTTCTCTTCATGGGAAACTTGAGCACTTCAATCAATTTTCTTCAAGCACCAGTTTTTAAATCTGCAAAAATACATTTCTCTGCATCAGAGCAAAGAGCTCGTCTTAGGAAAGATCACCTCCCCAGCTCCGAAAATATTATTTTGGGAATTTTATTTTCTTTTTACATTCTGGGCAGTGTTTAAAATTAAATTGCTTGGAGCAATATTATTAACAAGACCACTACAGAGATACCAGAGTGGGAAGGACTGGGAGAACCGTGTTAGTATCTGCCTAACTCCAGTGATGACTGGCACAATTACTCATCCCACAGCACTACGTTTGGCACAAGAACAAGGAATTCATGCTTCTGTGACCAAATGCACTAGTGAGCAGCAGAGGCATTGGGAAGGCTGGTCTGAGTGGTTTTTGCTCAGCTTCACTTTGGCACCCATCTCCAGCTCCTGCTGAGCCCATATTAAATGGTGCAAAAAAATCAAACTGTTTCATACTGATTTCAAAGGAGGTGAGTTTTCACAGCTCCCTGGTCATTTCTAACAAGCTGTGTCCACAGCAAGTCCCTTCTGGGTCTGGCACAGCTACTGTCAGCTCTTCTACCAAAAACTAGTAGCCCGTGACTGACGATGTATAAAATGAAATTTTACTCTTTTTTCTTTTCTTGGTTTTCCTTGCCTGATGCAAAGCCCACTGTAGGTCCCTTTGTTCTACACAAGGATGGAGATTAATACTTTTTATAATGTAAGACAGGCTTGAATGACCTCCCTCTGAGATGAGCAGAAGTGACTGCAGAGGGGGCTGCAGGAGTGCTGGGCAAGTGGTCTGAGTTTTTTCTCCTTGCTATTTGCTTTTATATTATGAAGGACAAATTTGGACTGTGCATGGCAAATCTCAGCCAGGCTGAAATCTGTGTTCTCACCTACTGAATATCGAATTGCCTCTGCTGAGGATCAGCATTCAGCACTGCCACCGGGCATTTCACAGTACATTAATTAATCTGGAGATCCAATTAATACACCTCATGATCCTGACAATGCTGCAGTGCCATGCTTTGGGCCATCTCATCCTGAATGCAGCCTGACCTTTCATGCCAACACACCAAGAACCCGGACCTCCTGCAGTGCTGATGGATAATGCAGGACCCAGTACAGCCTGCTGTGACCAGGACAACTCCTTGTGGAACCTCAGAAAGCCTTTTGTAAATGAGGTCTGCAGTTCCTGCCAGCTTTCTTCCTGTTGCCTGGTTGGCTTTAGCTGCTGCCCAAGTGCAAAGAATCCAGCACCAGCTTGTCAGGGAGCAGCTAAAGGTGTTCTCTGTATTTGCCATGCATGTGCATTCCTTGGGGTCACAGAATGCTGTGGGTTGGAAGGGACTTTAGAGTCCACGTGATTCCAACCCCCCTTCCATAGGCAGGGATGTGTTCCACTAGAACCAGGCTTCTCCAAGCCCTGTCCAACCTGGCCTTCAACACTTACAGGGATGGGGCAGCCACAGCTTCCCTGGGCAACCTGTGCCAGGTTCTCACCACCAGGGAAGAATTTCTTCCTAACATTTAATCCAAATTTACTCTTTTTTAGTTTAAAACGATTTCCTCTTTTTCTATGACTATATGCTCATACAAGAAAGCTTTTCTCCCTCTATTGAAAGCCCCCTTTGGTCACTGGAAGCTCTAAGCTCTCCCTGGAGCCTTCTCTTCTCCAGGCTGAACACCCCCAGCTCTCCCAGCCTGTCTCCAGAGCAGAGGGGCTCCAGCTCTTGTAGCTTCCCTGTGTCCCTACTCTGGATCTGCTCTAACATGTCCGTGTCATTCTTATGTTGGGACCCCAGAGCTGGATGCAGAGCTCCAGGCAGAGTCTCATGAGGGCAGAGCAAAGAGAAAGATTCACCTTCTTTGACCTTGTGACCCACCTCTCTCATGGTGCAGCTCAGACCTATCAGTGCACCATTCCCAGAGTCACTGCAATGCTGGGGCAATGCATGAAGCAGAGAGAGCAAGCTCCAGGTCCAGCTCCCATGCCCCAAAGTCTGTTTAATATAAAACCCTCTCATCAAGGGCATATCAGATATTAAACTCTTAAGATCTGATACGACACTTGGCCAACACCTGTAGCAAATCTGTCCTTTCTTTTTGCATGGTTCCTTCAAAGGAATGGATGCATGTAGATGACCCAGCTGGTCTGTGTGTCTTGGTGACACCAAAGCCAGTGACTTGTTATTTCTTATCCTGGAGCTTGTGAAAGGAAAAAGCTACAGTAAAGCCACTTCAGTTCTCCTTCTGCTCATCTCTGGGGCTTTTCATAAAAGATCAAGCTCCATCCCTTGCTGGGGGATTCATGGGGAATTTTGGATGCAACATAAGCAGTGTTTTGGCCTTTTTTGTCCCAGGCTAAGATGCTTCCATGGCAGGAACATCAGCTGCCTGAAACCAACTCCCCACCTCCAACACCCTGCAACACAAACCGAAGCAAGTCCCTGGTGCCAACAACATTTGAAGACTCTTTCAGAACTGTACTAATTTCTGATAAAGTACTGCATTATCAGCTGCAAGGCACATGTCATCACCCAAGGTCTGCAGTAGGGTAATCAAGATCCAAGCTTAGGGGCAGATCTTTCACATTCTGTGTGTCAATGACCTTGAGAAATGTGAAGTTTTTAACAGCAGGTAGCAGCTAGTGGAGATTTTTCCGTTAACATGGAAAATAAAAATGTACAGGAGGAGTGAAATTATTGTTCTGCAATGGACTGCCTCCATTCACGTAGTGGCTGATTGCATACATCCATCTTCTGCAGTGCCAACTCCTTCTCCTCATACAGTTGTATTTTTGGCTTTGTTCCCCAGTGTAAATCAGCCAGAGTCTCCACAGTGATGGTGTCAGGTATCAGCCTGGTGCTTGGTTTCAGCCCAGCTCCTCAAAGTGTACCATAAATAAAGACATAGAGAGGCAGCAGGTGGGTGTCATTTCTTCCCCAGACCCTTGGCAGCTACTTGGGAATCTTGTGAGAGGGTCTTCAAATAGTGTTGGAAAAAATCCTCCATATAACTACAATAATTTAAATAAGTAACTAGCCTGGAAAATGTCAGAAGACACACAATCAAGATAGCAATGCTCAAAGGTAATCTACACCACAATTTAAATGCATTAGAGTTTCTGTGTTTTGGTTGTTTTGTTCTGTGACTGTTTGGGATTGGATGGCAGGCTTATTCCATAGGGGAAACCCAGAGTATGACTCAAGTCCGGGAGGTCAAAAAGCAAATGATGAGTTTCTCTTTCTGCTCTCTCTTCTTCACAATGTTTTTTTCATTAAGAAATAAAAGAGCCAGAGGAACAACACCTCTTTCCTTCTCCATAAAGCTATCATGCTTTCCATTTCCCACCAGCGATAAACTCTCTTTTTTTTCCCCATAGGAAATTAGAAGAGAAAGAACAGTTGAATAGAAGCAAACAAAAAAGAGTAGCTTTTCTTTTTCCTTTGAAAATATGTTTTTAATCCTCCCTATAAAGGTCTGGTAACTATTTTAACACTGTATTTGCAATTAACTCCTTTTTTTCTTTGAGTTAATCAGCACTTCATTCAAATCTGAGTATTTCCTAGCAGGGTATAACCACCAGATAATTTTGTTGCTCCTGTTCCAAACATGCAGAAGACCTGGTGAGATGGAAATCTTACCTGCTAATCAGTAGCAGATTAGTGTGTAAGGAAAGTTATCCCCACCACAAACCTATCCTGTCGGGAGCTGCCCTTACAGCAGGGCTGGGTGTGAAGATTTCTGTCCTGCTTTGTGCCTCAAATGGGGCAGCACATGTGGAGAACCTCTGTGGCTCATCACCACAGAGATGCACCTGCAAGGTCATTTGACTCCTCATGTCTGGTTGTCATGTGTACGGTCTCTGCTCCATCACCCTGTCCATCCTGCTCGGGTTTTTTGTTGCTGAAATGGCTCCCAAGGTATTAAAGAATCTTTTATCCCAGCCCCTCGACCAAAGAAGTAGTCGAGATTCTTTGGTTCTGCTTTACAAGGTTGTTTATTTTCTCTTATCTATGACATTCTTTCTCTGACCTGCTGAGGTCTGTCTGGCAGGTTGGTTTGTGGCACACTGACCACCCTTGGGGCGGTGTTGTCTTTTTATACTAAAAACTACATGTACTTTATTTACAATAATTTCCTAATACCTATCACCTATATTAGACAGTCTGTCTCTACTCTAAACCAATCCAAAAGTGTCACCATCACAGCAGAAGATGGAGGACAAGAAGAAGGCTAGGACACGCCCTGATTCCTCCATCTTGCCTCTTGAACCCCCATTCTAAATCCCCAAAATTCTACTTTTTCACCCTGTGATAAATTCACTATCATTCTACTCAAACACTTGTGGTTTGTAAATCCTCACATAAAGTTAGTAATTGTTTCCATGGTTTAAAATCAAAGGCACAGTTTTTTTTGACTCCATGCCAAGGTCTCTGAGCCCTTTGCCAGGGTCTCGAGTCCTCCAGGGCAGCCAGAGGAATGTCCTGGGTTCCAACACATCCTCTCCAGGAGAACTGCATGGTTTAGAAGAAGACATGTGCCTTCTTCTGTGCATTCACCCAGGATCATCGTTCACCAGTACTTCCATCCACCCATCAGTAATCCCCTGACTGGTCCTGCGGACAACCACCAGGGATGTGCTGCAGGGAAAAGTAACAATGCTGTTTCCATGGAATCAGCAAATTGTTTGGCTACAAAGAGATCTTCAAGAGCATCTTTGCTCTTGTTCTAACCCCCCTTCCATGGGCAGGGACACCTTTCACTCTCCTAGGTTTCTCCAAGCCACATCCAACCTGGCCTTGAACACTTCCATGCATGGGGCAGTCACAGCTTCTCTGGGAAACCTGTGCCAGAGCCTCACCACCCTCACAGCCAGGAATTTCTTCCCAATATCCCACCTAATCTTGCTCTCTGTCAATGGGAAGCCATTCTCCCTCCTTCTGTCACTCCAGACCTTTGTCCAAAGTCCCTCTCCGGTTGTCATGGAGCCCCTTTGGACACTGACAGGAGTTCCAAGGTCTGCCTGGAGCCTTCTCTTCTTCAGGCTGAGCAGCCCCAGCTCTCCCTGTGTTTTAGTGTCATCCCAGTGTCTCTACAGGGGTAAGGGAAGGCTGCTAGTGACAGTGACTTTCTCACCTACCAGAAAGTGGATTGGAGATTCATTTCCCACCAAACAACACTGTGATCCCGTGACCATTTTTGGATTCAGATATACAGGTTGATAATCTTTAGTTTGAGCCATAGGAGTGAAACACACATCACAGCATCCTGCAGATGGTAATTTATTTGAAGTGTGATGTGGAGCAAGGGATGGGGCAGAAGATGACAGCTGCCTGGCATTCACAGGCAAGGGTGGGTGCAAGGAAGGTAAACAAGAGGCAAAACTCATTTCCTAGCAGTAGCTGAGGGATAGGAGAACTGAATAGCCATAAGAGGATGGCTTTGCCAGCCACAGGTTTGTATTGTTAACTCTTCTGCAGTTGAACATTCTGGTGATATATGTGGTTGTCACAGATGTAAAAGTTATTGGTTAATCCCACTAAACTCCCATCTCTATTTCAGCCTTTTTTTTGTTGTACTTCAAGAATTTATTTTGCCTTGCTCTGTTTATTCATCCAGCTTCAGTTACGGATAAGTTTTCTCTGTTTCTTGTCACAAATACGTCCCTGTTTAAATGTCAAGACTGACTATTCAGGAGATTATCAGCCTCAGGAAAAAAATCAGCACAGTGTAATAATATTCCATGACCCTGGCACGTTCTCACCATGGCAGTGCATGTTTATGCAGATAACAAGAGCATCAGGAAATAAAATAATTATCTTTTACAAAACCAAGAAAAACAGAGGTTCTGAAAGGAGGTAAATCTTCAGTCTCCGGTACAAGTCTGATGTAAAACTCCAATTGCCTTTTTTACTTTTTTCTTTTTAATGTGTCATGTTTTTTCTCTGAGGGAGATGGAAGGATTTCTGAACAGAGAGACCAAAAATTAAAATACTTGAGCTTTTCTTTCAGAAGTGAAAAACTCAGAACAGTTGAATAGAAACAAATAAAGAAGAGTAGATTTTCTTTTTCCATTGAAAAGACATTTTAATCCCTCCAAAAGGTCTGATGAGACAATATTTGTCCATGTCTGCTCTGGGAGTTTAAGTCAATATTTGGTGGAAGTTAGAAAGAGATTCCTGCTATTGATCCACATTTGATTATTCTGGGTTTTTTGCAGTTTTCCCAACACATTTGTTCTTTGTCAGCGTCTGAGACAGGACATGGGATTGCTGAAGGCTCTGATCCACTCCTGGCAGCCCCTCTCACTTCAGCTCAGTTTGCATGGCACAGTCAGGAGGTCAAAGCAGGGTCCTGCTCTGGGGAAGGGTTAAAATGTGGAGGAGGGCTCTGGATGTGCCCAGCTGAGAGCAGAGCTGAGCCCACACAGCTCTTGGGTGGAGGGTAAAGTGTTGCACCCACTTCAAAGCACCTGGCTGGACCTGAAGGCTGGACTGGGCACTGAATGGCCCATCTGCATCCTCCCAGGCCCACAAACCTCATGGCAAGGCAATAATTTATAAACACTTGCCAGGAGGGAGTTCAACATTTTTAACACCCTCATCCATGGATTATTTCTTTAAACTTCCACATCTTTTGGCATCATTCTCTTCCATCCCATTGGTGCTTAGAGACTCCAGAACACAAACACAAGTACAACTATAAGAGTTGGAAAGAAGAATTTTGCTGATCCCTGTGCAGAGTACAGGCTTGAGACATCTGCCTAGAAAGTCTTTTGAGGAAAATATCCACCACCTATGCCTTTGTTTAATACTCTTCATCTGGATAAAATAAAGTCCTAACTCTTTCTCATAAAACAAGCATTCAGCCGTTCACAGAATGTCAAAATTAATTTATCTGTGAGGAAATAATATGTCTTACATGTATGACCAGTTTACATACCAGAGTTTGTGAGCTCATTGGACTGTGCTTAGGTGTGGGATGCGGCTCCTTCCTGTGTTTGCACAGAAATGTGTGAATATGGATTGACACACATTAAAACACCTTTATTTCCTCTTTATCTTCAAGCATCCCCATGCCCTGTGGTAGTGAAATGCACAGTCTAACCTGGTGACCTAGAGATTTGGGGATCTTGGTACAAAACAGCTCGATCTGGCATGAGTAGAGGCAGGTGAGTGTAGCACAGAAATCAGGGAGCTCCTCAAGTTGGGAGCAAATATCAGTGTAAGAACATGATGAGTCCCTCTTCTCTCCCTGGCTGCATTCAGTACAACTCAGTGTCATCCAAATCCAACCAAGTGCCCTCTTTGGTACAACCACTGTAAATCTTTGACCGATTTAGGCTGTGAGGCTCTGCAATATTTCAGAATAATCAAATGATCTTTATGGTGTCTCTCAGCATAACCCATGTAAAGCAAGGCTTGTCCTCTTTGAGATTTCAAAGAAGGAGGATAAGCCCTATTGGCAAAGGTACTGGGCTGAGACAGAAAGGGAAGTATAAACAAAGGTGTGTGTGAAGAAAGTATGTCCAATTTGGTAAATTATCTGGAACTGTCACTATAGGACACAAAACAACACAACGTGGACGCGCTGCTCTTTCAAGGTGAAAAGAGAGTTTTTTGTTTTCTGACTCCAACATTTATAGATTTCCAAAAGTGACAGTGGATTGGAGGGTGACATTGCCACCTCTCCAATGACACTGGACAGACCAATAGCCCATCGAATTTCTCCTCCTCCATAAAGGAATGCAAAACAATGAGTTATTTACATAAAGTGTGTGAGAAAGTTCACTACAAGAATGTCAACATCAGAAGGCTTAGAAAATCTTAAAAAATCAGGGCAACATGGAACCTCCTTCATTGTCTTAAAGTGTGTCTTGAATCTGGCTTCAATGGCTGCTCCAGGGGATAACATTTAGGGTTTGCACATGGGATGACTGACACTGGGATGTGATGGGCTGGCAGTGCACACCTGGTTCTACAGCACAGTCACACTCAGAGGATTGAGGAAATGCTTAGTGGGGCAGTGCCTGGCACAGAATGAATCAGGAGCAGAGGTAGGAAGAGAAAGAAACCCACGCCATATTTGCTGCATGTCAGGCAGGGTTTTTAGTTGGTGAGTATCTCAAAAGCTTCACTTTGTTCAATTTCCTTCTAAAAAAGAGGATTGAAGCATTTATTTATGCAATGGATTTTTGCAACTCACATTGTAGAATTAGGGGTGATCTGATTGTCAATATTGTCTCCCCACATATTATTTTTCACATTTGGCTTTCCTGTCTCTTCAGCTTTGGGGATAGCTAAAGAAATTCCCACTACAAGTCAATGCATGAGGTGTGTACCCTTCCTGCTGCTGTGGTGGGCCTCATATATGCACCACCAACACTTACCCCAGGAAAAAAATAAGACTGAGAAAGATGCAGAAAGATTTTAATGAGGACTATAAAATGGGGGAGACCTCGCCATCCCAAAAAGCAAGGGATTGCTGTGACCCACTCACCTGTGGTGACACCAATGAGTTGTGAAGTGCTTTAAAGGACAGTCTTCTCAGTCAACTTCAACACAAGGTCCAAACCTTCAGCCAGGGTAAATGTCTGTGACTCCATGGCATGGGAGGCATTGGGAGCTATAAAGCATCTGGGGTCTAGGCTCAAGTCCCTCAGGAGTGAGAGCTGGAAAAGACCTGGGAGAATTTTGATCCATTTGTCTTGCTGAGGCAGAATTGCTACTCACAGTGTATTTTCTGTTGGTCTTATTTTAAAACCAAGGGGTTGTTCCCCAAGGTGCTTTTGGGGGATTCTTTACAGCTTGTCTTGTCAAAGCCTTTGAAACAGATGAACACAGGTAAAGGCAATGACTGGGAAACCAATCAAGCTCCTTATGTATGGAAACATGAAATTGGACCCACCATGAATGACCCTTTCAGAGACCAAATCCCATTGCCTCCCCATATCTGTGCTGGGTTTGAAACTAGTAATTTTCTTTAATTGTTTTTGTGCATGGTCCAACTGTCCCATGTCTCCTGTTTCTTCCTGTTACAGCTTGGCATTGAGTGCTCCAAGGTCCAGGCTGCAGAAGGAAAGACAGACTTTATTGGTTTTTAAGCATTATAAAGACAAATGTGGCCATGAACATGGTTCCACTCAGCACTGCTAACCTTTCTGAGTGGATGCAGTGGTGACCATGGAAAGGCTCTGCAGTCAGTGAGCAAAGAAGCCCTCTTTTCTTCTCTGCATTAAAATTTGCACTGCAGATCTATGGCACTCATGGCAAAATCTGTGCCAGGCTGTGTTGACTTTGGGCAGTAGGGATTTCAGCCTTCAGTCCTTGTTGTTATTGCTGCATTAGACTCCAGAAGTTGGATGCAGGTTGTGTTGGGGTGGAGGACTGAGATTTGTGGTGGTTCACATTGACTGGAAGAAAACATATGGGGATGCCAACCAAAAAACCCCAAACCCTAAACAAACAAAACCACCCCCAAACAAACAACTTCCCTCCTCCTCCCCCCACTTCCCAAATTGTTGTAGGAGGTCTGCAAATGAAAACATGACAGGGAAAAAATGACCATCATGTGGGTTCGTTAAGGAATGCAATGGAAAACCAGGGGGATTTGAAAGGACTCTGGGTTTGGCTCCATCATATTAATCAATAGCTAGTTTGGCCTCCTGTAGCCTCCTTGACTCCAAAACAACCCAAAGGGGTTTCCTCTCATGCACAAATGCCACTTTGGTCATCAGTCAAAGGCAACTTTCTGTTGTACACAGCACAGCAAAGCAGATCTAGGGAGGAGACCAAAATAAGAAATAAAGAAATGGACAGCAAGAATGGGAAGCAGCTAAATGTTTCTCCCCCTGGAAATACTCTGAAGGACCAGTCTGAGGCCGACTTTTCAAAGGGCCATGTGAGCTGGCAGTCTGCATTGGAGCTGCTTTTCAAAGGTTAAAATGAAAGTTTTGAAACCATCAGAAGACAAGCATTGAGTTTGTGCCAAAATAGTGGTGGAAAATTGTGGCATAACTGTTCCTAAAATACCCTGATTTTTAATTTTCTTTTTAAACTAACTTGGATGGATCATTTGGAGAGGCAGACGTATTTTTAGGTACTTGTCAGCTCTTGAAAGGCATGACACAATTCTTTGCAATCTGGTTTTCTTTCAAAGGCTTGCATGGGAAAGTTATAAACGAAAGTGTAATTCCAGATCAATGAGTTTCTGCTGCTTTTGTGAATGTATTACTTTGTGTGTCCTCTACTCATGTGGATATATGACTGCTTTTTTATGTTTCTTCAGATCCAGTTTCTGCTGAAATTTCGTGAGTGCGTCTGAAAAGATATTTTGGGGGCAGAAGACCTGGGGATAAAGCCCTTCCTGCAGGAACAGCAAACAGTTATGCTGGTGATTGAATGCATAGCACATGGGTACACTCAGTTTGGGATCTCCACTCCATCACTAACTGCTGCCCTGTTGATGTGATTCAAAGCTGAAGCCTTGTCTGCTCCCAGGGGCCACAGCAGGGTCCTGATGAAATCAAAAACAGGGCAATGAAAATTTTGGAAGCCACAAAATTTTGCTCCTGTAGACCCAGCTGAGCCTGGGCCCGAGCTGCTGGAGCCAGGACTGCATCCCACCAGAGCAGCCATGGCTTTCTAAGCCCCAGTGTGCAGGTACATGCAGGGGATGTGCCAAATGACCCCCTGCACCATGAATGTGCCAGACTGTTCAAATATGTGGTTGGTGCCCCACCAGTGGCACATAACAGCTGGTTGGGGTGACACATCAGCCTGATCAGGGTCTCTTGCATATTAGTGATTTCTGTAGAAATTTCAAAATTTCTACCCCATCACCTTTCACAGTCTGGGTCACCCAGATCCTCTTTGCTGCCCCCACGTGCTCCGTGCTCCAACACCTCTCCAATTCTGTGCTGGGGAGACACCACCACATGGTGAGCCCGGGGTGGTGTGTCCTGTGGGGCTTTCCTGGCACCTTCTGATGTTTAAATGTTTTCCTCCATTTCTTTTGCTTCCAGCTGAGGGATTATTTGAGTTTTGGGGCCTGGATAATGGGGTATGTGAAATAGCCAGGAGTAGGTGTTTGTGGCTTGCATGTTTTAGCAATCATACTCGATGATCAAAGCATGAGGAGGCAGGCATGGTGGG
This sequence comes from Agelaius tricolor, assembly GCF_023055355.1. Classification (NCBI taxonomy): domain Eukaryota; kingdom Metazoa; phylum Chordata; class Aves; order Passeriformes; family Icteridae; genus Agelaius; species Agelaius tricolor. Next base: position 34,050,665 of record NW_027269269.1, read on the forward strand.
ATTTATATACAGCAGGGTCCTTGCTGACTTCTCCAAACTGAGCCATATAAGGTATTACTACCTCCCAGCTTTATTATACCTTTACTAACCTTGAGTGCTTGTTTTTCCCTTCTCCTCCTTCTCCTTTCTCCTTTCTCCTTTCTCCTTTCTCCTTTCTCCTTTCTCCTTTCTCCTTTCTCCTTTCTCCTTCTTCCCTCTCTCCCTTTCCCTTTCCTTCTCCCTCTTTTCTTCCCTCTTCTCCCTTCTCCCTCTCCCCTACCCACTGGTGGCAAAAAATGCAAGGTAAAAGCAAGCCATGCAGAGGAGACAGAGCTCTGTTCTCAAAGCCACACTTTAAAGCAGGTGACAGGTGTCACTGAGGTGTAAATCAGGGTTTTCTGTCACTAGGGCTGTACAGGTTTGTAGCAGCTCACCATCTTCCCTGTTTCAATGCAATAATGCTCAGGAGTGCTGCAATATCTCTGAGTATTACAAGAGTGAGGATTGAGATGGTGGGATGAACCTTTCTGTCTCTGAAGCTGGCCAGGACGGTGAGATGACTTTTTCTGGGAAGGATACATTAGGGTTCCTTTCATGGCACTTGAGGCAAGGGTGAATAAATCAATGGCAATTCTTGAGGCTTGGACAGAGAAGCTCAGTTTAATCTCTACCTCTGAATGGAAATAATGCCTCATTGGAAGAAGCCTCTAAGTGCTCCAGGGCTGGACATATTCTTTCACATATCATAGCACACGCCCTGGCAAGGGATGCTTAATCATAACCTAAATTAAACTAAATAATGTAGGGAAGTCTTGAAGCATAGATAGCCAGATTCTGGGGCAGATGAGCAGCTGGCTGGGTAGGATCCCATCCATCCAGCTCTTTTGTGCGTATTCTGCAAGGCTTCTTTATCTTTCCAAAAATTGGTGTTGTGTGTGGAAGAGGCAGGTCTAGAGTCCCAAGTGCCTGGCATCTGTGCTGGGAAGACAATTTTCTGACTCTGATGGCTGTTCAAGTGGAAAAGCATGGCATCTCAATATACTTCAAGCCTTGGGGACTCATTTCATGGCTGGAGTAGAAAGGCTGAGGTGAATTCTCACCCCCTACCAGCAAATTTCTTAGCTCTTACCCATTATTTTTTTTGCTTACCTAATTGTTAAAAATAGAAACTGTTGTAAAATAGTTGATGATTGTTAAGCATGTACTGTTAGTTTGGTTATTATATTGTAAAAGGGGTTAAAAGGGTTGTTAGAAGAAATACAGTACTCAATGTACCATATTACACCTAAGTAAACCACCCACCAAGCGCAGCGAGCCAGCCTGGACAGAACTGTAATGGGCCAATAAAGCACCTTAAACCTCCATGCAAATGAAGGATCCAAAAAGAAACCCATCCAGAGGAACAGAAAATGGGATAAAAAGAGGCATCTGACCCACTGAATCCGTGCTGCTCCACCTGGGACATCGGGTCCATCACTGCTGAAGATCCAGCACCGGCGCTGCAGCATCCTCGACGGGAACGCTCCTGCTCGGCCCCCTTGCTTTAGGCCTTTCTTTTATTATAATAAATGCTGAAATCACTTTAGTACCAGGAGTCTGGTCCCGTTTTTAACACCTAGGTATCACTGGTTGGCTCTGAACCAAGAGAAGCAAAGGATGATAGGGTCAGTTTTAAAAGGGCCAGGCATAAAAGGAGCCCTTATCTCCAGCTAGGCCTTATCAGACAAGCAGGCAAGCCTTATTCCAGCGGGGTAATCCCCTCTTCTGGAGGCTCTTGAATGCCAGCAAGAACAAGAATGTGCTGTGTAGTTACTGTTGCCTGAGGAAATGTGAAACATCACATGAGGGCTCCCCCCCTCCCAGGCACACCACCCCCTTGGCCATTGTCACATTTGGTCAGCAGATAGACCCTCACTTTGCAGTAGTTCCTTAGGAAAAGCTGAAGCATCTTCTTCCTTCACCTGGCTCACTGTCTGCAGGGGATGGGTGGATTATCCTACTGGTAGCCTCCTTGAAAGACCTTTTAATGTCATCAGAGAGTGTTTCTGCTATAATAATGCTGGTGGTGTTTCAAGCCTGGCCATCTTTGTAATGTTTTACTTCAGATCAGGTGCTGGAAGTATTTGATGTGGTGCCAGCCAAATACCAAAATGTATTCTGCTGAGGGGCAGGCTGGAAAAGATAAATCCTACCATGAGATGAGGGTTCTGAATTGAAAATTGTCTTGGGGTGATTAATGATGATAAGTCTCTTCACTGATCGTCTGCTTTATGCCCAAAAATTAGTGCTGTATCTTTCGGGGGGGGGGGGGGGGGGGATGGAGAGCCATGGGCTTTTCTCAAAGCCTCACTCTCCAGGTGTTATAGATGGATATTGAGATGATTGACTCTCACAATTAAAAGATAACTATTGTGTGAATATCAAGAGAAGCTTTAGTGGTGTGTAGTTATGTTATTGTAGTTTGGATGTCCTCTGTTCTCCCCACAGTTCCCTTTCCCCCCTGTATTGCTGCCATCAGACAGCCGGGGCTGTCTAGGACAGGTACAAAGAAGGCTGCACATGTGTCCCTGGCATGGGGCAGTGGGGAATGGAAAAGCTCAGGGGGTTGCTCAGGGGGTGCAGCACGGCAACACCTGACCCCCAATCAAGTCACAAGAGAGCAATCTCCACTGATAAATGGCAAAGAAGAGCTGAGTGACAGACTCTGGGAGGGCTGGGCTGGCTGATGCAACCCCCAGGGGTATAAAAGACTGAGCATCCATCCTGAAGATGAACTGGCCATGTGGTATCCATGAGGGGCAGTTCCCAGCACAGCAGCTTTTTCCTTATGTAGTCCTATGTTGTATTTTTGTCAAGGTTTAATACATTACCAGTTATCCTTTCCAAAGGGCAAATCAGTTAATGGTTATGGGGAAAGCTGCTTCCCTCTGCTATGGCTGTGCTCCCTGGGTCTTCCTTTCCTGGTGGTCTTGGGTTGACAAAACAACCTCATATCTGGGGAGACTTCTCTAGATTAATTCCACTGTTCATGCTTTGAATGTGATCTTCAATGTATGACTGGTGTGTCATGAGAGGAGGAGGAGTGCAGGAGCTCCCACATCCTGCAGAATGAAAGGTGAATTGCTCTTCTCTGTCCCAGGCCCTGGGTGTTGGACCTGAGCACCAAAATCTGCAGGTAAGAGATTCACAAAGACCTCCATTCCCAGAGACTGTGTCTGTGCTAGGTGTTTGGGTGGCAAACCTGCAGGCATTGAGTAGGAAAAAAGTCAGTAGTAATCCAGATAAGCTGGTTTATTGACAGACCCAGATGGCTGCAGGAAGACCAGCTGTGTTTGATCTGGAAGAGCACATTCTTCCACCATCACACCTCCTGGAAGAGTCTGTCCCATGGCTGGGGTTGTGTAGTATAATGACCATGCTGATGAAATGCTTTTAGGGTAGAAAAATGACAGCTTACCCACACGGAAATGAATCCACATTGAGAATGCTACCAAAGACAAAGCTTGACTGGCTTCACCTGCCAGCAATGGGTCTGGAATTCTAAGCAGTAGGCTGCATTCTGTCCCCTCACCCATGCTACAGCAAATCCCATCTCCCCATGCAAGGCAGGCAGGAGGGGTCTTCTGCTCTTTGCTGATGCCTTTGTTCAGTCTGCAGCAACTTCTGCTGTTTCCCTGCTTGTTCTGGCAACCTCTGCAACAGCACCTGCTTTCCCCCTAACTTTACACTACCTCTGGGTTTAGCAACAGCTGGAAAGATAATTAAAATCTCTTTTGCCCACCTCCACCTTCCCAGGTCAGTAATAAGCAGCTGTTTAAGCCCCAGGTTTATCCTTCCCTTCAAGAAAGGGAAGCACAAGCAGGCAGCATCACAGGGGGGAAAAGCTGATTTCTTAAATGGCCAGACAAGATGTGCCCCTCTCTTGCATCCCCCCTCAAGCACAGCCTGAATCAGTGTGTGAGAGAGAGGACACTGGGTATAAATGGTCGTGGAATCAATCTGAGCTGGTCCAGGGAGGAGTTTCTGGTCCAGGGAGCCTGGCAAGCAGTGACATCCTTTCCATCAGCATTGGCCCTGTGGTGCTGCAGTTCATCAGGCACCTTGATGGGACAGTGGTGCATTCTGTGCAAGACAAAGCTCAGGGAATACCTGAGTTGCAGTAGTAAACAATATAAGTTACTGTTCACAGTTCTTTATGATCTGTATCTAATGCAAATGCTGACTGCCTCCAGGCATCACCCCCAGAGGAAATAATAATAATTACCTTATCTGTAACAGTTGCCTTAGCAATTTCCTGTAGCCTCGGTACAGCTTAATATTTAAGGAACTATATAATAGGTGTGCATTTATAAACCAGATTCTCAACACTTACATAAGACCTTTCTAAATGTTAATCCATCAATACTCAACACTTGAAAAAGGCTTAATTGAGTGGCAAATAATGAGAATTATCTTTATAACTCTGTGGATGGCCACAGAGGTCACCATTATTTTTAGCAAAGGGGCTGGAACTTAAGAACTTGATTCTTATGCCACAAGATCTCCTTGCAGTCACAGGTTTGGTATGTGTAGGTAGGCACATATGCACCTATATTTAATCTATTATATATTATATATTTAATATAACCAACATTGAAATGGGTTGAGTGCACCATGATGTGCAGATGTGGGTCTGACATGAAGTAACAGAAGTTTGAGGGAATGGATAATCTCCAGACATGCATATGTGTTCATACATATGTGAGGCTGGAGATAAACCTTATCATTTTTCACATCTCACTGGGAATGTAGAAACTGCTCTTTGTGAGCAGGTTTGTAAAATTCAGGAGAAAATACGGACTTTCCCTTGCATCAGAGGCTTGGAGGCAATGTCAGAGCCATGACAGCAGTGGAAACACAGAAGCAAAACTGATTTAAAAAAACAAATAAGTGCAGGTGATTGTGTCAAATTAATTTCACGTGCAGTTGTCTTGAAAACAAACAAGAACAGGTCAGAGCCATTCTGCCTGTAACAGATGTTGAGATTTCTTAACTAGCAGTCAAATCTCTTTGCTGATTGGTGCTCTTAGCCTGTTGCTTGTAGGACAGATGCTAGGCAAAATCCTCTCCTCACTTATGGCCGGGGGGAGAAAGGAAAAAGCAGTGGAGGTCATGGGTGCTTGGAAGGCACAGCCCAGCAGTGTCTGAGCACATCCTTGCTCTGGATTGCTCATCTGTGGAGCAGCAGAGCAGTGCTGGAAAAGGGGAGGCTACATCTAACCAACATGACATTGTCCAAGCTGGTTGAAAACCAGACATAAATGACCCTCATGCCTCTACATTTTGCTTTTCAGAGCAGGTCTTGAAGAAAAAGACAGGGTTTGGAAGAGCACATTTTACTCCTCTGGTTAACAGGTTAAATAAATAATAAATTCCTGGAGGAAATGCTTTACTAATTAAGGCCAAATTGGAAATTGCTGGTTTACACTGAAAAGAGCTGCTCCAAAAAAAGCTGGACTGCTCTACAATCACTCACATGAGTAAGCACAGCAAAAACAGTTTAGCCTGGAAGGAGCTAAAATGTGCACAGATAAAATCTTACTTTGAAAGCAGCAACAAAGGACACATAATTTATATCTCAGTCGGTGACTTCATATGTATTGCAGAGTTTCTCCAAAATGTATTGGAAATCATAATTCATTTTTGCAATAATGAAAATAAAATAATAAATTTCGGGATTTTTTTTGAGAGAAAGAAAACTCTTCAAGCAGCACTGGGGGATCAAAAGAGATTTTGTCAAGGAGAGACTTCTGTTGACTTGAGGGCTTTGGATCAGGCTGGAGATTGGCAGCTAGATGGACAACAGAATACAAGCATGTCTGTTAGATAGGGGGTGGTTGAGTAAGTTGGAGCAGATCAGAAGCTGACTGCAGTGGCTCAACATGGAGCTGGTTCTCAAGGGGCTGGGTGCTGGCTGGAGCCTTGCCAGTGCTTGTGATGGGAGCATGGCAGCAGCCAAGGATGAGTAATGGAATCCTGGAACAGAGTCACAGAATGGCTTGTGTGGGAGGGATTGACAAGAGCGTCTCATTCCAGCCCCTCTGCCATGGCAGGAACATCTTCTGCTAGGCCAGGTTGCTCCAAGCTCTGTCCAGCCTGGCCTTGAACACTTCCAAGGATGGGACAGCCACAGCTTCTCTGGACAACCTGTGCCAGGGCATCATCACTCTTGCAGCCAAGAATTTCTTCCCAATATCCCATCTAACCCTGCTTCTGGCAGTGTGAAGCCATTCCCCCTTGTCCTGTCACTCCAGGCCATTGTCCAGAGTCCCTCTCCAGCCCTCTCTGTTAGGCCCTGGCAGGGGCTCTAAGGTCTGCCTGGAGCCTTCTCTTCTCCAGAATGAACACCCCCATCTCCCCCAGCCTGTCTGCAGAGCAGAGGGGCTCCAGTTCTTGGAACATCTTTGTGGCCTCCTGGATTTGCTCCATGTCCCTTTTTTTTTCCTTCTGCTACTCGCCTGGCTTCAGCAAGCACTGCTGTTCAGTGGGAGCTGAATGCTGGGCTCTGATGTCACCTTAGAGCTGCCTGGGGGGAGACAGCTGCTCTTAGAGAAACAAAATTCAGCTTTTGGGAAAGGGGTTTTACCTGCCTTGTTTGGAAATACTGTCCCAGGAATCACCAGGTAAGAAGCTCTTTGTATCAGGCAGCTGATATGAAAAATGTACTAAAATATGTGACTTTCTTTCAGTTTGGAAATCTCATCTCTAGTATGACTCAAAATGTGATACAAAACTACAGCAAAATACTTAAAAAGTATAAATGGTCCATGTCCTGACAAGTCAAGACAAAGAAAGTGAGAGTAGAGGTGGAGGAGAGAGCAGGGATTAGTGATTAAAGGAAAAACAGTTTTTAAGGGTCAAAACCATTCCCAAACCTACATTTATCCAAAGAAAAGATCTGTTGCATTAAGAAGCTGTATATAATTTCTGGAGTTACTAATTTCTTTCATATAGGAAGAGTTACTATCTCTGTGTGGTTCTGATCTTTTCCTTTATGCTGGAATATATTCTGTGTTTCTCCTCTAGGGCAGCATTTATTTTTTTCATGAACACTAGGAAAGTCACAGGACAAAGCCATGGAGGTAACTATGGTCATCTTGTCCAGAACACAGCAGCTTCAGACATTTGCTGGACTTAGGAGCCATCAGTGGAGTTGGGCAATGTTGTCCCTGTCTGTACGTGCAGGAGATGGGTTCTGCTGAAAGATGCCAGTTGTAGGTGGGAGGCAAGGAGTACTTCTGTTGAACCAGGGCTGGAGGCACTTGCAGCTTCAGGTGTAGGATTTTACTTGACCCCTTTGTAATTTAATTTAATTACACAAGTCATTGCCTGTAATTTAATGACACGAGTCATTGCCTGTCTACAACTGTCACCGCCATAAAGCCCTCTAATACAAAAACCTCCAAAAACAACAACAACAACAAAAAACCCCACAAAAACAAAAACAAAAACAACCCAGCACACCTATCTGTTAAATAAATATCCTCCCTTTTGGTGCTGTTTAGACAAGAGACCACCTGTATCCTGTTTGGTGGTCTCAACCTTTCGTCAGGCTGAGACCACCAAAGGACAACAAGCTTTCTTTGACACCTCTTTTTCAAAATACCCATTCCTTTGTCTTTCATAACTGTGTGCTGTACCCAGAATAGATCTCAGTAGAAAGGAAGAGTGAGATTCTTCAGCCTGCTGGTTGCTCTGTGGATGTGATCATCCTGTGCTGCATAGGCACAGTGCTGACATGTGGGCACCTCAGAGTCCACTGGGACCCTTGGGTTTATTCAGCTGACCCCAGCCAACATGAAACTTTACATTTCTCTGTGTTAAATCTCTTGAGGTCTGAAGGCTTCTTGGGAGCCTAGCCAGTCTTATTTTCTAAGAACTGGTTGAGTTGAATGACAGCATCCTTTGGCAATGTTCAGTATCTCCTGTTTGATCAGCTGCTCTTCCCTGAAGGACTCTTTGCCAGCTCTCAGATGTCATTCAACCTGCTGCAAGATCTAAAAGCCTCTGTGGAGCTTTAATGTCTTGATGATTTATGGCTGGGATTGAGACTTTGTCCAAACTGTTGCTCTATTTGTATAAACCTTTCAGGCTGATGGAGGACTCTGCAAATTAAGTCTCTGACTTTTATTTAGACTCTGTGAAAATTGGGTTGTTCCCAAGTGACTTTACATCTCACCTCAGAGTGAGGAAAATGCAGTCATGCAGTAAGGATTCATGCAGATCAAGGGCTCACTTTGTAGATTTGAATCAAAGATTTTAAAATGTTTTTTCCAGGGGCAAGTCATAGGTGGGTGATAGAATTGAACCAGTTTAATGTACTCATAGAATTGAACCAGTTTAATGTACATATCTTACTGCACTTGCTCAGTGTCTGTTTATGATGAATGTAAAGCAGACCCAATGTTTAGGCAAATGGGCTCCCCTTTATGTGCTGGGATTTCATGTCTACCATGGCCTGTTAGGCTTTTGAAAAGGAAAAAACAAAAAAATGTGCCTAGTTTTTAAATAATGCATCAGTGCATCACTCTTCATGTTATAAACCATTGAAAAAAGTGGAATTATTTATATTATTTGTATGACATTAAGCCTCAGGAAGAGCAGATATAACCCATTTACTACTGTACAAACAAATATAGTTTGTGTTGCACTGAACAGTCCAAGAAGGTGGCATTATTCTCTTCTGAGAACTCCTGAGTTCAATGTCTTGCTCATGTAAGAAATCTGTGGCAGAGCTGGAGCTGTAGGACTTGCTTCTGCCTGAAAACCCAAGGCTGGATCAGCTGGCTGGTGGGTACCTTTGAGGTATGAAGGGCAAACAGAGGGCTGTGAAAAGGTTTCTGAGAAGGGACCATGGTGGTTTGCTGGGCCAGCACTCCCTTGGTGCTTGGAACTTCCTGCTGTTGATGTTCCAGGAGAGAGAAACTGGACAGAGATGACATTTCCTCATTTTTGAGGGCTGGCTTTGCAGCCTGGGCCATTTTTTCTGGAAGCATTTAATAGTCATAGCTGATCCCCAGATGTGTGGCTAAAAATAGTATTTTTTTCCTCTCTCACTAATATTTGGATATTAAAAGCTAGAAATAAACTAATGTTTATAAAGACATTCTGGGCAGGTTATTCCATGTTTTCTTGCCTCTTCCCACGAAAATGCTTGTGCTGGACCTAGTCAAAGGCAGGCTCCTGGCTGTGACACCCATGCTGGGTCAGGATGGCATTGCTGACCTTTGCCTGGGCCATGAACATCTCTTGGAGCAATTTGCCATTTGTCAGAAAGAAATGGGAGACAAAACTGCTCTATCTCCTGCTGCAACTGCAGGTGTGTCCCAGAGGTAGGGGGAACTGAATTAAATATCCCCTATCCAAAACCCTGAATGCCACTCTCTCCTTAATAATAAAGAGATTTACTCCAAGCCTTTTCCAATAAAACTCTGAGTTTACATCTCTGTTGTAGGATGAAGGAAAACATCCTTTTGAAACCTAAAAGCAGAGCAAGAGGTAAAACCTTACAAGCTTGACTTGGATAATTTGTAATCTCAACACTAGCTGTCTAATTTCAGTGATTTAATGCATTTTGAACCAACTGCATCTGAGTTTGGGATTTCAAATAAGGCCCAGGTTTTGACTGTGCCTGTGCAAAGGGGACAGAAGACCACATGGAGAGCTGGTCCATGGGTCTAGGTACAACCTCAAGCTGAGAAAGTCTGAAGGAAAGCTGGGGGGAGGGTCCCTGATTTCTAATACCCTTTCCCTCAACAGGGGCCAACGTCAGAAGTGAGTTACCAGGACAGATGGCCCCTTTGATCTGTCCCAGAAAGGTCATTCCTGCATTCTTATTCTCATCGGTGTTTGTTGCAAGTAACACTACATCCAAGAACTGTACAGATGTAAAATGAAGACCTGGGAAATGCCAGTATAAAAAAATCCTTCTTTTATAATTTTATTTCTCATGATGAAGCTTACACTGATATAAAAATAATTCAGCTTCAGGCTCAGCTTCCTCATGGACTATTTTAACCAGATTAGATTGACAGACTTTATTAGAAAGTGGTATTTTCAGAAATGTGCTGCAAAAGAAGGAAAATGGAGCGCAGCAGTAACGTGTATGGTCAGCATTTCCAAAGGAAACTATGTTTATTGATCATATAATGTGTGAGTGTACTTGTATCCCTCTGCAGGGCTTTGAAATCCTGAAATCCAATTTGTTCCAACTCTGGCAGAGCAAAAAAGGAGTCAGAGAGAGGAAGTTTGAAAATTCTGCAAAATCTGATGGAAGGGAGAGAATCCACCATTTCCTGCAGCAAAGTTACTGTGTCACTAAGCAGCAGATAATCCCCATTTAAAAAGTTATTTTGGATACACTGATGATGGGAAAACTTTCAGCCAGAGCTTGAGATTTATGACACATGCAATAGGCCCAGCTTCCAAGCATGGGTTCTGCAGCTCAGGCAGCAGCTCCTTTTGTCAGGGCAGCAGTTTCAAGGAATGTGTTTCATCATGTCCATCTGCAGTTGCCTAAGAGTGGATGTGAGCCAGGCCAGGTTCTTGGTGATGGGGATGATTTGCAGCACCAGGTTGCACGTGCTGCCAGTCCTGTCTTCCCTCCCTGCTGCCCTTCAGCCTCTCTCAAACCAATGCTTCCCAGTGCAGGGGAGCTGCCTTGCCCCTGTCCTCCCTGCTCAGCTGCTTCAAGGCAGCTGCTGGGTTTGAAAGCTGGTCTTTCTTCTCTTTTTTGGAGACACTTGTTCTTTAATTTCATGCCCAGGCACCCGTCCCAGTAGTATCTCACCTGTGCTCATGGCAGCCCATGGCAGTTCAGTCTCTCATTTACAAGGGTCAGCAGTGGGGGGACTCCACAGGGCTGTCTTTGTAAGCACCAGTGGAAGAGGGAGGGCAGCATTTACCTGCATCTGTCTGTGGGGTCTTCTCCTGCCCCCACAGCTGCCCCAGCCCAGCAGAGTGATGCCTGCTGAAACACAGGGAAGAATTATCCAGCAGAGCCAGGGCTGGGGGCTTGCAAGGGCTGTCCCAGCCTGGCAGGGAGGCTGGGGTGTTTCACAGGCAGAGCAGGACAGCAGATGAACACAAAGATAGTCTCAGCATCACAGGACACATTTTACTAACTGAGACCATGAAAGACCCTGGGGGAGTAGGAGAAAAAGAGAGGATGGAGCAAGCGAGATGCTGGCACCAGCAGTGGCTGCCTGCTCTCAGTTTACTCCAAGGAGTCCTCTAATAATTCTGGTGGAGGCCATTCATGCTTTACTGGGATCTTCAGAAGTGTTTATGGGATGATTTCTGTGGAATGGTTGTGCTGGAAGCAGTTTAAGGGAGGTATGCTGTTATTAGAAGATTTTTTTAAGCTCAATTTGGACACTTCTTGCTGTTATATAACAGCAAGGAATGAGCCCCAGCAGCTGTTTGCTATTTATTGGAGTCCACAGAGGAGTAGTGAGGAGGGAAGCAGCAGGAAGGGCTTCAGCAACGTGGAGAGTTCTTCCTTCTCCTTTTCCACAGGTTTTCTGCAGGGCTTTATTGAATATTTATAATTTCCTGCCCCACACAGATGTCACAGCTGAAGAATAAAGTCCTGAAGAGCACCCCATGAAGCCAGCACTGTGTGAGCTGGTACTGCTCAACCCTCAAACTTCAGACTCAGAAATCATCACTACACTGTTTATACCCTTTGTGTTTTCATGTTCATCTTTTATTGTAAATAAAGGCTCCAGTTTGTTCCTTCAGACATTACATTGTCCTGCCCTCTCTCCTGTATGGCAAATGGAGACAGAGCAGATTTATGCCCCAAGAGACAACAATTTCTAGTGTATTTCTGCACACACAGTCCTGGTTCAAGCTGCCATAAAAACCTTTCTTTTGCCCCATATATAACTGCATGTAAAGTTCTCCAGACACATTTATGGGGCTGATTATGGCTTTTGACCAAACTATAGGGAGTAAAAGTGGTTGGCAAAGCCAGTAAGACTCCAGGAATTTCAGCCCATCCAGTGGAGGATCTCTTTTGGTGCCACAAGGCCACTGCAAGTGAGAAAACTCAGTTGTGAATCACTCTTTATGAGAAATGTAATTTTCTGCATGGGGAATCTATTCAATCTGTTCAAACCCCTGTTCAATCTGGGAATATTTTTGGTGCAGGGAGAAGGCCATTTGGGGAAGGTTGGCCTCGGAGTCTGCTATGTCACTGCAGTCCTGCAAAAGCTCACTCAGCAGAGGCAGCTTTTAAAATACCTTCTCCTTTCTGATGAAAGATTCTGCAGTGTCTCTAAACCCAGCATTTGAAATCTCACTCATCTCTCTTCTCTTCCCCGCCTCCTTGATGATCCCTCCTTCAAGCTGTCAGGGTTTAACAGCCCTGCTCTGCTACATTATCGACACATACAGCAATTCACAGGTGACCTTTGCTCTTTGTAGCACTGCAGGAAAGCTGCAGGAAAGGGAACAGGATCCCATTCTGGTTCATTCATCAGCCACAAAACCATCTGCTGTGTGTGGAGCACAGGAGTTTTATTAGCCGTGTGATACAGCAAGCAGAAAGGGCTCTGCTCTGCTGCCATATGCCCAGGAACAGGATAAAACCTTTTCCTTCCCTCAGAGGAATTTGAGCAAGCTCCATCACACTCCCTGTACTGAATTTCATTCCTTCTCTTTTTGCTGCAGGATCACTGACAAGCTCTTTCACCCCAAAAGATCTAGGTCCCACTTGGAAAGCAGTGGGAACCATACAGAAAACTTCAAAGAAAAGTGTCAGACAAAGTCCTGGCCTCTCTGAAGGCAATGAGAATTTCGCCACTTCTTCCTGTGAGCCCTTTCACTCCAGTTAGCCGTGCTACTTTAGTGTGTGAGCAGAGCTTTTATTTTCCCTGGAGCCTTTATTTTCCATGCAGATGGAAAACAGAGGTGCAGAAGGGCTGCCAAGCTGAGAGGCAGGTATTCTGCAGTTTCAAATCCCCAGTGCCGTGTATTTTACAAATCTCCCGACCTAATTTTTATCACTAAGGAGGTCTATTACACTTTCAGCTGGGGCACAAAGGAGTGTGAAGAGTGGTATCATTGGACCAAAGACAAATCCTTCCCACAAGGACTTATATCAGGATAGTCAAATGAAAGGTAGGAGAAAGGAATAGCACTTGAATGCCATTGACTTGGCCTCTTGCCTACTCTTTCCCCCCCCACCTTGCAGCACTTGCTGATGTTTTCAGGGGTTTCTGTTCATGTCCAGTTCTTTCCTCTGCTCCTTCCCACTATTGCTCTACCTCTGGTGGCATGTTGGTACACAGGCAACTCCTGAAGGGCTGGTTTAAGAACTACACAGGGAAGCACAGGAACAGGGACTGGGACTAGTAGAAAGGAAAAACGATCAATAAACACTTAGCACCTGTTTGGAGGGACCCAATCCAGGCTATTCAAGCCTAAATTGTTCTATAATTCTGTTTGCAACCATGACCCTTTTCTTTTTACCTCTTTTGCCCGTTCTGTCCTCTGGCTGTTCTCCTCTGGTCCTCACTGTGCTGTCTCAGAGCACCCAGACTGCACAGGATGGATATCACCAGCCCATAAGACACCCAAGGGTTCAGCATCCTCTCTCCAGCACTCCCTGAATTTCCCACTCTCTAGCCCTACCCTGACTTTACTCTTCCACAGACTAATTGAAGCCAGACCTGGTTCAGATTTTCAGCTCTGCTCAGATCCTTTCAAGTATTTATTTTTCTAACCTTCCAAAGGTGTCAGACACTAGTCAGGACCTGGACCATGAAAAGGGAAAAGGACAACATAACTTCAGGTGAAACAAGAGCCTCAGAAGATTCTTCTGAAGCTGCCACGGGGAGTCCAGGCAGGTGCTCTCTCTAGAAACCAAGTCCCCTGGGAGAGGGGGTGGTTTACTACCTGAAATTTGTATTCCTTCTAGGAAAAGTCTGTGTGAAAGAAGTCTATATATTGACATCAGGACTGCAAGAAAAGCATGTATAAAGCTACATGAGCATGTACTAGGGGTGGTAGAGAAATAATCCTCCCTGAGAGTTGTCTGCTGAAGGAAACCACCCCACCACCTTCTCAGCAGCTGGTTGGGACAGGGTGCTATGGACTGGGCAGTGAGGGACCCAGTCCTCCCTTAGGATCACCCCAAACTTCCTGGGGACCAGGCCTTTTTGGACACTTCAGGTATTTGGAGCTGGCTCATGTGAAACTTAAGCACCCCCATTTCTGGATTTCAGGAGCCATCACTAAGGTGGTGAGTGGGCCCCCTTTTCCCTGGGCCAGAACCACAAGACTGACTCTAATTCACATCTGTGTTCCAAATAAAACTGCTGTGAATTGTCCTTGATGCAGAGACTGCATTTTCCCTTTTCTACAGTAATTCCTTCTCCCCCCCCCCCCCCACTATTAACCCTTGCCAAATTTGCAGCCTCTCAGCTTTGACTCCCACAACTCTTTGTGTCTACTTCCCCCGTTTGTAACTTGAGGTTCACAGGACTGCTCAGGTTCAACCATTACCTTCCAGGACCTGCACATCCCTGTTGGAATTGCTGACTTCCAGAGTGTCAGATTGTGTCCCTTACCCCAGCCCTGTAAATCATGACCCTGTGTATAATTTTTAAGCATGCTGGTTTACATTTGGTCATGTGAAAGTACCACTAGTTTATTAGTGCTTGCATATCAGCTACAGTGAATTGCCTCCTGTTAGCAACCTGTCTTGGTTTTTATTGCTCTTGCCATTCCCAGAGTCATCTGCTGCATTATTTATCCATTACATTTTTCATGCTTCTTCTTAGCCTTTGACAAAAATCTTACATAATGTAAGTCTATAGACAAATCCATCTGGAATACAGCTATGAAACGCATTAGGACAAAGATGTGCATAAGCATTTAAACCCTCATTTCAGATATATCTGACACTTTTATCCCTTCAAATGTACATTATCTGGTGGTTCCAACTTCATAGGACAAATGTTCTGGTGTAATTTAGAGTATTCCTGTGTAAATATGCTACATCTATACTGTCATTTTTGCCTGTCAAAACTTTTGTGAGATTGGCTTGATGTGATTTGTTTTCTGTGTGGATCAGTGTTATTTTTCTCAGTGATGTCATTAACTCCATTAATTTTTTCCATGACTGGAGTTAGGCTGATAGCCCAAATTTACTGAGGTTGTTTTGTTTCTCTGTCCCAGAAGGACTCTTTCCATTCTCAGGATGCAAGTTACTCCTCAAACTCAACAGCACATGTAGGTCTTTGGTTAGTTTTTCTGTAAATCTGGGCTGTCAGTTACACAGATAGCTAATACCTGTGTATCTGATATCATTAGCTATTCTTTCAAGTGTTTTCCTCTTCTAATGTAAAGTAGTTAATCATCACGATGTAATATAAATATATTTCCCTCCAAACTGGAATAAAATTGTTTTCTGAAGACAGTCATTGCTTCTGAATGATGTTATTAAGTCTGTTCTTTCTATATTCATCTTTCTATCCATGAGCCAATATTGCACTTAGGATTCATTCTGATTTTGATTTATTAAGATGTCCTACTTATTGTGCCAGCTTTCCTTTCTCCACCCAAAAATAGCTACAATTTGTAGATTTTAATTTTTGCTTTTAAACTCCCTTGGGTATTGTATACTGGAGTTTTATGATTTTTTCATAGGTGCATTCACTGCCCTTGTGTCTCTGATTGGAAATGGATGTGTGTATTCTATTCCTACCTGATGGGGCTATTATCTTATGTTAATTGGGCAGTTTTTCTTTATCTTTTTCACAACCATTCCTCCCTCTGGTGAGACATCTGCTGTTAATGGGCCATTGAGTGTCACTGCATGCCTGATAAAATTACAGCATCCTATTGTGAGATGCTCGACCCAGGGGAGGAGCCAAGCATTCCTAACTGGATATAATCAGAGACCTAGTAGACTACAGCCAGCCTTTTTCACTGGATTTCCAGAGGAGCAGCTGTTTTCTCCACTGGATTCCCAGAGGAAGACCAGGTCCATCTACACCACCCCTGGACCTTCAGAGGAAAACTACACCCTTCTACAGGATCCCTGCTCCAACAGAACCACACCTGACACTGCAGGAGCACTGCAGCCACCATTGAATCAGACTGCTACCAACACCCTGACCAACAGGCTGTCAGGTCATATTCTGACTCTGTCAGTGTTGCTTTGTATTACTGCATATTTTATTGTATTTTATTTATTTTATTGTATTTTATTTATTTTATTTATTTTATTTATTTTTGTTTAATTTTAATTTTAATGTAATTTAATTTTAATTTTATTTTATTTTTTATTTTATTTTATTTTTGATTTTTAATTTTATTTTTAATTTTATTTCTTTTTCAAATTTTATTTTACTTGCCTAATAAAGAACTGTTATTCCTGCTCTCATATCTTTGCTTGAGAGCCCCCTTAACTAAAAAATTATATCAATACGGAGGGAGGGGGTTTACATTTTCCATTTCAGGGGAGGCTCCTGCCTTCCTTAGCACACACCTATCTTTCCAAACTAGGACACCTTGTAGAGGAGTTTTTTAAAAAAAAAACTAGTTTACTCTTCTCTTTCAGCTGTGGGCCTTTGTTTCTTTAAATATTTATAGTAAAGTATTCTTTACCAGTTTCCAATTTTCATTTAAATTTTAAAATTCCTTTTCTTTGCTAACCAGTTTTTCATTTGTTTTTGAATCAATAGAATAGACCTAAAAAACTTTTTAGACTTTCTTTCCTGTATTATAAGGAAAAGCAAAGATGAGGAACCTGTAATACATATCTAAAACCCTGATCTGAAGTCTGGGGATTTTAGAACGTGATAAAGGTCCAGTTAAAATGATAAGAATTGGAAGCACTTTAGTATTGCATTTGTCTGACTGTGTTCCCTAGCAGGACCTAATAACATATTATCATAATTTTTTAATAAATGAAAATAATTATTTCATCATTATTTTGAAGGATGAAATCCAGAGAAAGTATTTATTATTTGAGCATTTACAGCAATAGAAAAGATGATTTTCAAGCTTGCAGTGGTCTATCTAGGAGATGGTGCTGACACTTGTCACCTGTGAAAACCCAAGCAGTTTAAATTCAGGCTGTGTGGATTTGGCACAGTCTGATTTTTGGTAGTGGGGGAGGGCCACCCCACAGCATAGGGATGGGTTCAGTGAGAAGGTGCTGGAAGCTTCCACTGTGTCCGACAGAGCTGATCTCTGTTGGCTCTGAAGGTGGACATGGTGCTGGCCCAATTAGAGAGTTTGATAATGCCTCTGTGATGACATATTTAAGAAGAAAATCAAAACAGTGTGTCACATTCACATTTTCTGAAAAACCCCTTCACCCAGATTTTTCTCCTGGGAGGCTGAGAAGCCTCAGATAAAAATGAAAACAATAATTATCTCATTTGCTTCTGAAAACAATAATTATCTCTGTTTTGCTTGTGTGGAATGTGTTTGGAGATTGTTTAGTACAGGTGATTGTTCCATTGGGTTTCTGGTGTGAGTTGTTTTGTCTCATTGGCCAGTCAATGCCAAGCTGTGTTGGGACTCTGGAGAGTCACGAGTTTCCATTCTTATCTTTTTAGCCTTCTGGAAGTATCCTTTCTGTATTCTTTAGCATAGTTTAGTATAGCATTCTTTAATATAATATAGTATCACAAAATAATAAATTAACCTTCTGAGAACATGGAGTCAGATCCATCATTCCTTCCCTTGTCTGGGGGCAACGCAACTACCTCCAGGGGTGGGGAGGCACCGTGGTTCCAGCACGATCTGTGGACAGCCTTACCTGCCTGGCCACCCCAGGCCAGCCACTGTGGGCAGAAGGACAGGGATGGCAGTGGCAGTGTCCCCTTCCCAGCACCCCACATGAGGAGAGGCGTTAAATAGCGCCAGCACCACGGCGACCACCACTGCCCACACGATGGTGGCGGGGCCGCACGGCCAGCGGTGAAAACATGGTGAGCAATTCCCCAACATAAAACCTAAGTGAGATAAACTTGTCAGCGCTGTGGAATCTTGCAAGAATATTCAAATTAGTGGAACTTGTTGACAATGGTACCTACAAGCTGCAGTTTTTCTTCTAGTAAGAGGAGGAGGCGAGGACGTGTAAGAGAAAACAGTATGGTGGCACCAAGGTCAGTGGAAAAGAAAGAGGGGGAGGAGGTGCTCCAAGCATCAGAGCCCCAATTCCTCTGCAGGCCGTGGTGAGGACTATGGTGAAACAAACTGTCCCCCTGTAATGCATGAAGTCCACAGGGGGTGCAGAGATTCGCTTGGAGCCCATGGGAAAAGTGCTCATGCCGGAGCAGGTGGATGCCAAGGAAAGCTGTGATCCAGTGGGAGACCCAAACACAGAGAGAGAGCCCTTGCTGCCAAACTAGAGGAGCCTATCCTTAAAACACCCCAGACAAATGACCCATGCCACAACAGTTTTGGCATGATAGTTTGCCCATGGGACGGGCCCCAGAGCACAGGAAAAAAAGACTCCTCTCCTTGAGTGAACAGAAGAAGATCTTGAGTGATGAACTGACCAAAATCCCCATGCCTTGTCTCTCTGCACTGTTGGTGGGAAGGAGGGAGGGGCTGGGGGGGGGGGGGAAAGGTGTTTAAAATGCTTATTTTATTTTACTTCTCACTATCCTCCTCTGACTCTCTTAATAATAATTTTACTTTATATCTTTAAATTTGAACCTGTTTTGCCCTTAGAGCATTTTTTTCCTCCTTAGCTCACGAGCCCTTCATTAACCTTTTCTTTCCCTCTCCTCTGCCCAGCTGTAACAGAAGAGGTGAACAAACAACTTTTGTGGGTATCTGGTGTTTGCCCAGTATTAAACCATGACACAGCCCAAATTAAAAATACTGGCCTTATATTCCTTGACCAGTGACTCACCATCTGTGGCACTGTCATACAAACAAAATATGTTGTTTAGTTCATTGGTGGGTGAAATTCATCCCATAGATGAGATATGCACAAAGTGGGGTTGGCTTTTTGTTTGCCATCAAGAAACAGAGTGAACAGAAGTATAACAAGGGGTAGCTCTGAATGCTGATGGCAATTCCTCACTGGCATGTCATGGTGACATTAAGCTACTAATTTTATGAAAAATAACTCACTTGTGCTTCTAGTGTCTTCATTTCAATCATGACTTTCCAAATCCATCTTCTTCTTTATGAAAATCTGAAGGTTTTATGAGCTTATGGACTTCCAAGGGAGAAAAGCAAGGAAAAGGGAAGGAGTAGCAAGGAAAAGAAGGGAAGAGAAGGGGAAAGGAGAAGAGGGGAGGGAAGGGGAGAAGGGGGCAGAGGAGAGAAGATTACTAAATTGCAGTAATTTAGGATCTAGCTACTTGTACTCTCATATTAGAACTGTTACCTTGTGGAGTTTGTTTCTTTCATTTCTGGCTTTTCAAAATTCATAATGAACTTCAAAGTGCAATTCCAATGTGCTTTTGCCTCCTGCCCTGAATCCAGGAGACATTTGCAGAAGGAAATGTGTTGTGGCATGGGATGGATAGCTGCAATTTACCAGCTGTACCCTGAGGCCACAAATCACCACCTACAGCTAACACTGCCCAAGAAATGCTTTTTGTATTTTCTGGCACACAGAGGATTCCAGCATGGATGAAAGAAATCTCCTGGGTCAAGAGAAGCACAAGAGGAAATATACGAGTGATACCTCATATTCACCTTCAGGAGCAGTATTTTGTGGGTTTTTGTATTTACTGCTCAGGGAAATGAGAGGGTCTTGTAAGATTATCTCCTCCAGGCCTGGGGGTCATGTCTGTGAATGAGTCATTCAGACCAAGCAGGTAAAGGGAAGTGCCAGATCATGGATGGAAGATTGAGAACATGTCATCCAAGGGGAAGCTGAAGAACTTGGCTTTTTTAGCTCAGCACAAAAGCAGTTGAGAGGGGAAATGAGTGCTGTTGCACATTAAAGTTAAAACAGCCAGAAGCAAAAAGAAACATTGGAATGAAGAAAAAAAAAAAGTTGGCACAAGAACAAGTAGGTTTTAATTGGCCTGAAGTAAATTTAGTCTGGAAATTAGAAGAAATTTCCTAAGCATTGGATCAGCAAAGTCCTGGAACAGGCATCAAGGGGCTGTGAAAACGGACCTTGCTCATATAACAAATAGGTTTAGTTACAAGAACAGAATGCTCTGCTTGGTGAGCCAGCAGGGTCACACCCTGTGCACCCATGATTTTAGGGAGAGTGTAGTGGAGACAGAGTCCATGAGAACCATCTTTCAGTCAGAGGATTGGTAGTGCTTGGATCATAGCAGCAAGGTACAACTGTAAGGCACCAGAAGACCATTTGCAGATGAAGAAATATTCCATCAGGCAGGAATCTTTGTTGCCTCTTCCTTGAAAGCTTGTGCTGGGGTTTTAGGAATTCTCCTTTTGTTTTTTCCTCTTTAGGAATTTTCCCATAAACATGTTGCTAGGAGACAGAAGGATAATTAAGAAAGAGAAAAGAAGGTGCCACAGCTCAGGGGAGGGGTGCAGCTGGCTACTCTCCTTCTTTACATGGGGTTTCCTGTGAAGGGCAGAGATACCACAAGATTGGGACTGGGTAAAGGGGTTGGGTGCAGCCCCCAGCTCTTGTGTGCTCTCAGCATTTGGAGGGGGGAGAGGCTGCAGTCATTGTGGGGAGAATTTGTCACCACTGTGGTGTTCCATCTCCTGTTGTCTTTCTTCTACTGTGAGTGGAGCTCTGCTTGTAAGAGCAGCCATTGCATTGGGACATTTTCACCATCTGCTTGTTATAGATGGATAATGAGATGATTGGCTCTTGCAATTATGGGATGACTATTGTGTGAACATTAGAAAAGCTTTAGTGATGTATAGTTATGTTATTGTAGTTTAGATGTCCTCTGTTCTCCCCACAGTTCCCTTTCCCCCCTGTATTGCTGCCATCAGACAGCCGGGGCTGTCTAGGACAGGTACAAAGAAGGCTGCACATGTGTCCCTGGCATGGGGCAGTGGGGAATGGAAAAGCTCAGGGGGTTGCTCAGGGGGTGCAGCACGGCAACACCTGACCCCCAATCAAGTCACAAGAAAGCAATCTCCACTGATAAATGGCAAAGAAGAGCTGAGTGACAGACTCTGGGAGGGCTGGGCTGGCTGATGCAACCCCCAGGGGTATAAAAGACTGAGCATCCATCCTGAAGATGAACTGGCCATGTGGTATCCATGAGGGGCAGTTCCCAGCACTGCAGCTTTTTCCTTATGTAGTCCTTTGCTGTATTTTTGTCAAGGTTTAATAAACGTTTTTTAAATTTTCAAAGTGAGCAGTTGTTTCTCACATGTTTGGGTGCCTCAGGGGAAAAACCCTGGGATCCTGAGCTTGCCTTTCCCTGTCCTGCTCGGAGCAGGGTCACCGCTGTCCTGCCCCCCTCACTTACTGGACACTGCTCCAAGCTGTCACTGCACTTCACCGTACCCCCTGCCTGGTGAGACCTTCAGTGGTTCCAGCTACAGCTGTGGAGCTTCTGATGCCCTGGGATTTTTGCTCAGTCCTGCTGTTTCAGTTTGCTTCTTCTGAGAGAACTGCTGGGCACTGGCATCAGCAACCCCTGTGGGTTTGTAGAGGAGGCCTCTCTTCCATCCCTTCCCCAGGGTTTGTGGATCAAAGCCTCTCTTCCAGCCCTTCCCCAGGGTTTGTGGATCTAACTTCCCCATCTGTTCTTTCATCCCTGCTCAGCCTGCCTAACAGGTGAGCAGTCTATCTTCTGGGAAAGAGACTAAGACCAGGAGAATCATCTCCTTGGACTGCTAAATTCATATATGATCAACTGATTTTTTTGTTCCTTGTGATTTGGACCTGCAACGTTAAGGGTTTAGTGACAACACTGGCACAAGTAAAAATGTCTCTGTGTCCTGACCTATTCCAGAATTAGCACCAAGAGCAGGGGGATGCTCTAGAGTTTGCTGGGGACTAGCCAGTGTGAGGTTTTGTTATGAGTCCATCTCCTCTGTGGGCTCACTGTCCAGGTAATCCCCCTTTATACCTGCTTGATGTGTACATGACAATTCAAGAGATTCTAAATGCATGTTGAGAAAAGTCTTTGATATGCGCAATTTTGATGCCACCTCAGATGGACTGAAGGCTGTCCTCTCACCATGGCCCAGGGCACATGTCTTACCATTGGAGGGGCAGCCAAATGACCTTCCCAGCTTCTTGGAGGAATGTCATAAAATGGCTTAGATTGGAAGAGGCCTTAAAGATCACCTGGTTCCAAAGCTGACCAGCTGAAGTGCTCTCCCTCATTATCATGCCTGATAAGGGTTGCCAAAAGTGTGCTTGTGGTAACCATAGTAGGAATATCCTAATCCTGTGACCCAGTTTGCTCCCCTCCCTTGGAAGTCTTCAGCAAACACAATGAAGATTAAGGCTATGAAAATGTATTCTGCTATGAGATTCTCACTCCTTCTTCAGGAGGGAAATACCAGAAAAGACCCCAGATGACACTTTCCCATCATCAGAGAGAAAAAACCTCAAACTCCCTGGGCAAAAGCTGTAACAAATGCTGACATCAGTATAAACGCAGGTACAATCCATCCAACTTTCTCTAAGGAATATTGAGATGAATTTTGCAGAATATCTTTAAATGCCTTTATTGCACAGACACTGATGGGATCCCTACTGCTCACTGAGGCACTGCATTTCACTCTCTCGTGAAGACACCAAAGGTGGTTTATTCTCCTCTCAGGCTGTTGCTTTATTATGAGATTTCTCCCCCTTTGCACTGCAGCCAACAAATCCAAATTCTTCAATAAAGTTTCGTCCACTGTGCTGTCTGGAAGGGGTAAAAAGTTGTCATAAATCATTTTCAGGGAGCATGGGGATGGAAGATGAATTGAACAGAAGCAAAGATGCTGTTGTAACACCAAATCTCAATCAATGTCTAGCTGCCCAATCTTTACAGCTGCCATTCAAGCCACTCTTCCCTTTGCAGACCATCTGAGCTGGGCCTTGGTCGTAGCATCCTGCCCTACCTCATCTCCCCCAGCCAGGTGGGTTTGAATCCTTCCAGAGCTGTTGAGCAAGGAGGATTTATCCTGATTTATTCAGATTTCATGCAGAATAAAGATGTGAAGTATTCTGTTTTTCAGTGATTTTGTAGCCATGTTTTTGCCTGTGTTTGATGTAACTCAATCTCTGTGAGCTTCCTGCACCATCATTTGACCAGGAGGCTCACAGAACTGTTTCCAGAGTTTTCTCCCCTTTATCCTGTGCAGGCTAGAGCAACAGGTCCCTGGAAAAGCCATGGGAAAACAAACCTTCTCTGGTGCCTACTATGAAATTTGGTTCTGTTCAGATTACCTCTCAATTCTAGACATTCAAAACCAATGCAAATGGTTTAAAAACCATTCATCTGCACAGTGATGAAAGGACAAAATTCCTTGGCAAAGTTGGAGGCTTCCTTTCATATCTCATATACTTTAACTACCACATTTACAATGCCTTTAGTACCTTATGTTTTACATTCTGCACTTGCTGTTTTTCACTTCTGCTCCAGCAGCAGAGCACAGGAACCAACTTTCACCTTCATGAGAGAGGTGAGATATCATTCCGTATTTAGAGATCTGTGTTCTGGATGAATGAGCAACATCCATTCCAGCACTTATCCATCCCCCCTATTGCACACACAGATTGGCATTCACACTCTGACTACATTTCAGCTCCTATTCAGCAAAAGAGATATTCCTAATGCATTACCACTGGCTTTTTAAAAACACTGCTTGAATACTGGTTGGGCTGCCACTACAATGAAACTTAGGACAGCCCCTGCATTGAAGAGCTTGCTCAGCTATGGACTGGTGTATCTCCAAACAAAAGACTGTCCTTGCAAAGCAAATTGGTCTTGGCATTTAATATTAAAAAACTCTTTCATTTGTTTCTTCTGGACTCTGAAGAAAAATAAAAAGGAAACCATCCTAGAGTGCAAGGTAATGTCTATTTGCCATCTGTTAGAGGTTTGGGGGTTATCTTCTGTTAATTGGGCAGTTTTCTTTATCTCTTCCATAAACCAATCCTCCCTCCAGGGAGACATTGACTGTTAATGGGCTATCAAATGTCACTGCATGACTGATAAAATTACATCACCCCATTGTGAGAAGCTCCACCCAGAGGGAGGAGCCAAGCATTCCTACCTGGATATAATCTGAGATTTTGGGATAGCCAGAATAGTCTTTCCACAGGATTCCCAGAGGAGCAGCTGCCTCTTCCACTGGATCTTCAGAGGAAGATAACACCCTTCTACAGGATCCCTGCTCCAGAAGAACCACACCTGACACTCCAGGAGCACTGCAGCCACCATTGAATCAGACTGCTACCAACACCCTGACCCACAGGCTGTCAGGTTGTGCTCTGACTCTGTCAGTGTTGTTTTGTATTACTGCATATTTTATTTTATTTTATTTTATTTTATTTTATTTTATTTTATTTTATTTTATTTTCTTAACTAATAAATAATTGTTATTCCTGCTCCCATATCTTTGCCTGAGAGACCCCTTAATTTCAAATTTATAGCAATTCGGAGGGAGAGGGTTTACATTTTCCTTTTCAGGGGAGCTCCTGCCTTCCTTAGCACACACCTGTCTCTTCAAACCAAGGCAGAAACACAGAGGAAATGAAGAGGTTGAATGAGAGCCAAATACCAGGAATGAGATATTTTTCTCTCTAATTCTATTGCAAATTAAGCAATAAGCAGAACCAAAAATGAGTGGGTAGTTTCCTTTTCAGCACTTTTTTCAGAACTGCTGTGCTAAGAGGCAGCAGCCACCCACGTGTGAGCTGAGAAGATGTTCATTGCAGGCAAGGGGTTTACATCCTGATCTGTGTGCTGGAAATCCTCCTGTCCAAGGTGGGAATGTAACAGATAAAAAAACTTCCAGGTTTGAGAATGACGCATTACTGACCCCTCTCTCCCACCCATCTGGGATAGTAGTTCATCTATAATTGGGATGCTGTCATGGGTCTTGCTCAATTTCTAGCCTCAGTTTTCCTACCTATAAAACTGACTTTTTAGGGAACTTCTGAGGAGAGGAGATTCAGCTTCATACTGAAATTGTTAAGAAATCCAACACAACTTTTGCTCTGATTGACCAGACCAGATATTTTGCAGTAGAGCACAAGCTGTCCCTGAATAAATATTTCCCTCAGGAAATAAGATGCTCAGATTGGAGACCACTGAGAATCAGTTATTCCTCAAAACTCTAGGCTTATTTTATCTCTGGTTTAAAAAAAAAAAATAGAGTGTAAAGCTCTGCAGAAGTGCTCCAAATCCTGTCCAAGTTTACTGTCACAAAATAAAAGGTACAGGACAAAGCTGGAGATATATAAAAAGAAAGGGCCACTCCTAAAAACTTGACTCTCTACCTGAGTTTTGTTTAGTGTTAAATGGCAATCTTTAATTTCTTTGTAAAAGGTTCTACAAAGAAGTCACACCTCTGTTCCAACATGTAAATCAAGATAAATTGAATTTTGACCCTTTTTATTTTGTTAAGGCACTTAGCATTGAATCAAGTTCCTCTCAAAGTCTTCTGTAGACAATGAAGAATGTGCCTGCTGTGCAGAGTCCTGTCTGTTCCAGATCTCAGGAGCTGCTTTTCAATGTCAGAAGTGAGATGGTTTTCAGTATCAGCAGTTGATTTTAATCATCACAGAAACATAGAATGGTTTGGGCTGGAAGGGACCTTTAAAAGTCATCTCATTCCATCCCCTACCATGACCAGGGACACCTTCCACTAGACCAGCTTGCTCCAAGCCTCATCCAGCCTGGCCTTGGACACTCCCAGAGATGGGGCAGCCACAGCTTTTCTGGGCAGCCTGTGCCAGTGTTTTACCACCCTCACAGTAAAAACATTATTCCTTATATCTAACCTAAAGATCTTTTATGTTAGGAGCATGTCGGGCTCAGTGAACCATGCTGACCTCTTTAGGTGCTGCTCTGCCATCCAAATGCCCCTGGGGTGTGAGTCTGCTGCAGCAGCAGGTGTGCTGGCTTGGAAGATGAGGGAGCAGCCTGCAGCTTATAGGATAACCTCTGGGTCCTTCCATGCTCCTGCATCCCAGACAAACATAACACCCTCACTCATTGCTGCGAGCCCCAAAGGAGACAGCACTGACCTTGGAGAGGTGCACAGTGTGTGTGTTTATGACTGCCTCCTGAATTAATGGGTTTAAAAATGCCAAATGGACTTGATGAGGTTTTTAAGTTTGTTTTTTTAATTATTGCAGGGCTCTGTATTACTACAGTAATTTTTCCCCTGATACATCACATAAAACTGCCTTAGCAGTCCTCAAACAACATTAAATGTCCCTTTGACATTTCTAGTGTGCACTTTGAGGGCAGTTTTTAAGAATTAAAGGTAAAACTTTGAGAAAACTTCCATGTAAAAATAGTTCAGATAAACCTCAAAAGATTTAACAAATATAGAATGACCAGGGAAGTAAAATGGATACATGTGAGTGAATCTAAAGGGGTTTTATTTTTCTTAATTCCAGTTGAACAGCCCATTATGTCTTTTCCTGGAGCCTGTAGACTTGAAAACCAGTCTCAAGCTGAACTGAAGTGGTTGGGATATGTGATCTATAAATATTAGGATAGCTAAAGCATGAAAGCAGATGATGTGAGGTTGGGTTTATGATACTGATGCTATCTCCTTTTCTTTCAGAATTGCCTGGAGTTATGAGATGGGGCCTTCTGGATTGTATAAATGTTACATAGTTTAGTGAGTGTATGAAAGAGGAGTCAGTCTTGAGAGCATGTGGGCATTGGCTGCTGCTCCTCCTGAGTGCCTGGGACTGCAGATTTGTGAAGTGAGTGAAAGGGGAATGTTTTGTTTTGGTTTTTATTTTATTTTGTTGTGTTTTTGAATGATCCAGCCATTCCTCTGATATTGCCCAGGTGTGGATTTGAAGCCCTAATGCTGTGGACAGCAGGAGCTTTGTCAGAGACTGCAGGGAAACTTGAGACCCTAAATCACCAATTGCTTTTAACTAGGGACACGTGGATTGTTTTCCTATTTAGTGAAGCAAACCCTTGTAGTAGGTTTACAGTTCAGCTGATGATCATCTGGGTATGAAAGGAACATGATCTGCTAACCCACAAAGAAAGGCCCCCAAGGAGCCTCCAGCTGATGGAAACAGATGAAGGTTGAGTGTAAATCAGCAGATCACCAGAGTCATGCTGATTACCAGCAGCTCCAGATCTGATGGCAGCCAAGTCTCTTCACCTCTGGATGATTGAGTGCTGTCCCCATTCCCAGAGGCTCAGATCTGGATCTCATTGTGCTGGATCTAGGTCAAGTACTGAGGGCATCTTGTGACCCAGCATTCCCTGTTGTCTCCTTCTGCACCTTCATTAACTTTCAACATTGCAGGTATGCTATTGCTGGGGGGTATTGCTGCTGTCCTGGGCAGAGAAGATGAGTCAGCCAGAGAGCTGAGTAGACTTGGAGTCCTCAAGAAAATGACTGAGGGCTATGTCTGTGACTGCATGTGCATGGACATGTGTGTGCTCTCCTAGCTTTGCTCTGAGAACCATCTTCAACCACTCTTCTACTCAACAGCCATCATCCTCAAATGAACTCATTTCTTACACTTCTGCTCTTCTATTATAATTGCTCTTCCACATTTGGGTCCAGCCTTGCATGGAGTTCTCCCCCACCACCGCATCCAAGGCTACCCCCACCATCCTCCCTGTCTCTGAGACTTGTTGGTCTGGAGACTTGGAACAGGAATTTTTCTCATCTCTTCTGCTGTTCATGCAGTGATCTCCCCCTCCCCATGTTCCAGGTCCTCCCACCTAATCCAACTCCCTTCTGCACATTAAGCTTCCTCCAGAAGACTCAGCAGTGCTGACCCTTCATCCATTAACTGCCTTCCCTGTCCCAGCAACACGAAGTGTGGAATGATAGATTAAAATCATGCTAAATGAATACCTGATGTGGGCTTCCCAGAGTGCCACTCCTTGTAAAACCAGAGAACTCAGCTGCTGAACTCTTTGGATCAGGATCTGTTTTGTATTTATATCCTGTTAATTTTCAAATCCATTGCTGGTGCTAACAAATAAATAGTTATGATTAATCACCTATCATTTTGGGCCTGATCCAGCTTTGATTACATCAGTGGGAACCTTTCCATGTGCTGCATGGGAGTTGGATCAGACCCACAATCCAGCCTTTTTTTTAGCTCAGTGCTGTCCTTGAGGGGACTTTATCTTGTCTGGTTTAAGGTGTTTGCATTTGGGCAGTTTCCCCTGCTTTTGAGAAGGTAACATAAAGCAACACATCAAATCTGGAGATGTGACCACCAGGGACCTCCAGAAACTGGTGCTTGGGGTCTGAGAGATTGTCATATTTCACATCTTTATTCAGCCCATGAATTTTAGCAACATGAGGCTGGTGAAATAATGCAGACTGTGAAATAAAACCTCCTCAGGACAAGGATGGAAAATTCAAATATCATAAAGCCAGCCTGGGCAGTGCTCTTGTGACGTGGTACTGCAGCTCAGAGAAGGTGACCGAATGGAAGATGCCAATGTGCCTTTTTTTTGTCCCCTGATCCCATGAGGATTTTAATTAGTATCAAAAATCACAACTCTTAATCCTTTTATATACAGCAGAAAGCAATGAAAAAGGAACTGCAGGCACAAATGGCTCTCAGGTGGTGCAGCTCAAGCAACTAAAAACTTAGTACATGATCAGGTGGCAGAGTTTACATGCATGCTCCTACAGTACATCATCCCTTCTGCCATTTGGTTCAAGGACACCGTCCTTGAACCTTATAAGGAAAATACAATAAGGAATCCAGCAGACAACTGAAGAATAAATCACTGTTTTATGTGCATGGAGCAGATCCAGAACATCATCCAATCCTCTGAGACACCTCTGTCCCTCTGGTAACATGGCAAAAGGGTTCCCTCTGTAACAAGATACTCTCTTCATCACCACACCAGCAATGAAGCAGCATCACACATTCTGCCAGACACCTGGCCAAATTCTTCCACCTCTGATCCCTTGATGAGCACCCCTATCTTCAGTGAGAAATACTTTCTGAGATTTTCACATGGGGCAGAATTGTTCCTCATTGAGTATAAATCCTGCTGCTGCAGGAAATGTCTGTAAATTAAATACTTTCCTAAAATGGATCAACTGCCTGGGAAAGTGCAGGCACAGCTTATGAGCTAGCCTCAAATGTTTATATATAAGAGATAGTAGATGGAATATTTACTATCTCCACCCATGTTAGGAAGAATCTATCTGAATATGCTCATATGGCTTATGTTGGTGTCTAATCACTCCTTCAGCATTGAAGATCTCAGCAGATCATCCATGTGAAGGAAGGTGTGAGGTATTATCACCATTATGTGGATGAGCAGCTGATGAATACAGAGATTGTCCTGCCAAAAATGTCTCTTCTTGCCCAGTAAATGGATTCATTCCCAGAGGTGCTGGCCCCTGCACTGAAGTGGAGTCCTGGGAAGCAATTGTAAGGCAATTGTTGTTAACACAGCTTTGACAAGGGCCACCTTCATCCCTGCCCCTCTCAAAGCTGACACAGAACACTGATGGTGCTCATACCCAAATTTGGAAGCATTTTTCTGATTGGCACCTAAGCTGGGAGGGATGGAGATGCTGCCACCTTGGACCTTGGCTGTTCAGAGTGTGAGGTTGTGAGGTCCAGCACGAAAATCGTCCAGGAAACAGAGAGTCCTGTGTGCCACAACTCCTGGCCATGCCAGAGAACCTTCTCAAGATAGATTCTGTTCCTGTTAAGAGCCTCTCAGAGAATTTGTCAGTTCCTGCTTATTGAAATCATGTAAAAAGCAAGGCTTACCCCATAAACAAACAGAGGGATGTTTGTTTTTTTTTTTCATGAGTCTTATAAGGCAGCACAGTAAACTTGAAATTTGAATTCCAGTGTGTCAGAAACCAGGAAGGCAGTGATGACTGCCTCATATGAAGGGAAGCAGCTCCC
Organism: Agelaius tricolor; assembly: GCF_023055355.1. NCBI lineage: Eukaryota > Metazoa > Chordata > Aves > Passeriformes > Icteridae > Agelaius > Agelaius tricolor. Next base: position 34,080,669 of record NW_027269269.1, read on the forward strand.
AGTCAGAAGTTGTAGAAATGCATCTTTCGTCTGCTGATTTTCAGTGCCAGCAGTCTGCAGGCAACACTCAGAAATGCTGTGCAGCTTTTAATCCCAGTTTCAGCTTTGTATTTCTGTGGAATCATAGAATCAGAGTTTGTGTTGGAACTTTTGCAGGTCATCCTTCGTCCAGCCTTCTCCTCTGACCAGGGCTAATTAGACCAGATTTCTCTGGGACTTGACCAGTCCAATTTTGAAGAACTTAAAGGATGGAGATTCAGTTGGGAAAAACTCCATCCTTTAGGTTAGTCCATTCAAGGGGATAATATTTGGATTTCTTCAGGCAGTTCAAGGAAAAGGAAAGGTGTTTTGTAGGCAGATGCTGTGTTATCTGGGCCTGGAAATCCTGGGGGTCAAGACTCAGGTCAGGTCAGGTCTAGTTCCAGCAGAAACCAACACTGTATCCCAGTGAGACTGAAAACATTCCCCTACCCGGGTTTGTCAGCACATGTAGCTGTGGCAGAAGGTTTTTAATGGTCTTACAACCACTTTTTGAGGGTAAATTATTGCAGATTCTAGATCAGGCAAGATGTTTGCTCCTCATAGATCTGTATTACTTCTTCAAGAGTTCCAGACATTTTGGTTGGAAAGTCAGATGAGGAACAAGCAGTTTCTGGGGTGCTCTTTTCCCCTGGTTCTTCTCTGGTACCATGAAATCATCCTCTGGAACCTGCAGAATGAATGAACCAGCTAAAGACCTGAAAGGTATTTACAAAGGTATTGTCAAATCCTTTCACTCAGCTTTGAGATGAAAAAAGAAACAAAAGTTATAAGAAAGATTCCTCTATAAACAGTTCAAAATTGTAGGTGCTTAACAACCCATTGCTCTGAGTGCTAAAGGGATGTTTTCTTGTCTCTCCTCTGAAGACAAGAGAAATCTGTCTCAGCACTTTTTCTTGTCTTCTGGGCAACTGAAGAGCAATTCAGTTACTATGTCTTGAAGAGTGGAATCTCTTTAAGTCAACCTCTTCCTCATTGTCACTAGCCCAGCAGCTGATCTGGGTGTTTGGAAAGGAGATTGAGTCCACACAGAGTGCAAAATTATATTTTACCCTGAAATAAATGTGTGCCAATGCATCTACCTATGTATTTTCTTTTTGCTCTGACACTGTGCAGTCCAGTTCATGGAAAACACTTTTTGCTCCTTCTTGACATCTGCCAGGGAGGCTTTTTGCACAGATTTTTCATGGCTTTGTTTTTTGTTTCCCCTGAAAGGATACATGCTAAACCTCGAGAGTCAAACACGTGTTTTTCTTGAGACTCAATATGCTCATTAACTAATTGTGCTGGCATGGGAATGCTTCAAGATAACAAAAGGCAGTCTGGATCATGGCTGGATGGAAAAAGGATATACTATCATGCAGAAGGGGAATTTTCAGGACAGACACACTCTCCCATCTCACAACTCAGTGTTGGAGCCGACACTGGGAAATTATTGCAGTGCTCATGTCAAGCCATGATGTGTCTTTAGATCGTGCTGAAATGGAAATTCTTGGCAGCCTGCAGTGGGCACAGTGGTTTGAACACTGGCAATCACTGTGAGAAGGAGGAAGGTAACAAAGCCCCAGGATGGAAAAACATGAAGGCAGGTGTGATTCAGAGGAACCAGGCTTTGCAGAATCTGGAGGAGTTTGTTTCTCACTGCTTGTTTTCAACACACCTGGTGTCTCCATTGGGAACACAATTTTAGGGGCAGGGTCTTCAAAGGGGTGTGAAGTCACTTGGCTTCTTGATGTGTTTTGGTAAAAGACAAGCGTATGCTCCTTATCAGGCTTGGTCTAGTTGATCAGAGCATTGCCAAAATCTCTAAGGAAATTAAGTGGTGAAAACCAGTTCAGTTGGGAGAAAATCAAGTTAGTTTTGATGGCCTGGCTTGCTTGCTTCCTTTCTCCATTAGATGCTCTTATATTACTTTCTCCGTGGAATAAACTGAGCTGTGCAGAGCTCAAATGTTGTGAGAGCCAGGCAGAGAATGATTACTTCACTGCTGGGGAGGAATTGTTATCCCAGAATTTGATATTACTCCCGATTTCATATGGAAAAGGAAAGTATTAGAACTTGGTTTCAGAGAAGCAAACCAACAACCAGAGGATGCCCTGTCTAGCTCTGCCCTGGAGCCAGAAGCTTTGTGCCAGCCAATCTCAAGAACTTCTTGGGGATGTCAGCTGGGGAAGTGATGGGCAGCTCTCAAAGTGAGGGAGTCTGGAGATCAGATAGGAAGCGTTTCTGAAGTGTGCATTCCCCAGAAGCCCACCTAGCCCAGCAGGTAGGAAAGTTTTCTCAGGCCCCATTCTCAGAAGAATTCCAGCCAAGCTGAATGCCCATTCCCAAAAGATTGCTCAGAGTTAGTTTTTGTGGCTGCCCCATCTCTGGAAGTGTGCAAGGCCAGGTAGGACAGGGCTTGGAGCAACCAAGTGTAGTGGAAGACATCACTTACCCATGGCAGGGTGGATGATCACTAAGGTGCCTTCCAACCCAAACCATTCCATGATTCTAATATGCTTTGATTTCAGCAATTTCTAACAAGAACAGGCTCTGCTGATGTGTTCCAGCTCTCTCTATGCTGCTTTTCCATTGCACACACGTGCTATTGGGATGTTGTGAACCCTCCTGAAAGTTTTGAGTTGGGAGGGGTGAGAGAGAAGATGAGATGAACATGTTTACTTGAGAAATAATGAGAATGCTGCATGTGATCCAGATGTCTTCTTTCACTTTCCTTGCTGGACACACAATTTCATAATGGAAAACACAGGGGTTTCCCCTCCCCTGGTCAATGATCCAATTTTCCTCCTCTTTTTTAAACATATCCTCTGCTCATCCCCAGGCTATGGCACCAGTACACAAGGAAATACATGCTGACAGGGGGTCTGTCCTGGAAAATTCAGGACCACTTTATAGACCTTCATAAACATTAAAAGTGCTGCAGGGCAAAAAAAATCCCCAAATCCTTGAAAATTAGAACCTTCTCCTAAGACTCTTCTTCTACAGGCAATTTATTTCACAATAAGAAATTATCTGGGGCTGGTTGCTTGCAGAAACGAATTAAGGAGTACTTTCAAGGATCTGGAACCCATTATTGAGGTGTAAGAAATCAAATCATTGTAATGAGGACATAAATAGGAAGCAAATCCAGACATTAATCAAACCAACCATTCAGATCATCCTGTGAGACAAATATGAGTCCTAAGAGGTGCTGAAACATTTCAGCCAGACTAAGGGTTGATTTTCAAGTTATTCTGGGGAAAAAACAAGGACAGGGAAGAATAAACAAAGCTTTGAGCTCAGTTGAGTCTCAGCCAAATATCTGCAAGAATTCAGGGTCAGATTTGGGGAATTGAGGCTAATGGATGAGGTAGGAACCATGTCTAACAATAAGTTTGATGTAGTCTGGGGTGCCAGACAATGAGCTTTGAGTGTCTTCAGCATCCAGTTGGGACATATGGCTATTCCTCCCAGCAGCTAGCAGAGTTCACTGCTCTTTTTTATGGCTGCATTGATCTGACAGCAAGTGAGAATGTTTCTGGAGCTGGATGGGATAAACAGAGATAATGTGGGTTCAGCTGAGTGTTTATCTGGACTTAGGCTTCTTTGGGCTTACACACAACTGCACACAATGACAGTGGTACCATCAGCTCCATCAGGAAGGGTTCATTCAGTGTGTGGCTCATTACAGGTAGGTCTCATTGAGTCTGAGATGAAAATATCTCATTACCAAATGAACAAGAAATTAACTGGACAGATTCACAGAACCATTGGCTCAAACTGAATTTAAGGAGGAGCCAAAATATATCTCTGAAAAATCTTCATTTAATGCACAAGGGTTTCTGGAGCGAAGGGATCTGCCTCTCAGTTTGTCTCTTTTGTCTCTGCTAATCAATGATGACAGGAAACAAATCCCCGACTCTGCAAGAAGCCCAGTGCTACTCATGCTACATCCCTAACACTGGTCTTATGGACATCATCTTTATTTTCACAGCAACTACCTGCAGTGGCACAGTGGAAGATGACTTCTGAAGGAGAATTAACAAGAGCAGACAAAATCCAAAGGAACCATCTGATTTTCCATATCAGACACAGCTTCAAGGGGAATAAGAAGAAAGAGCACCAGAAAATACAACAGTGATGCAGAGTTGTTTTCAAAACAGATAGCTTATTTTATTTTGATAGGATATGAATTTCTTAATATCCTGCTATGAAGTGTTTGTGAATGTCTTGGTTTTGAAAGACAGGTGTCTGCTAAGAAAGGCAGGAGCCTCCCCTGAAATGGAGAATGTAAACCCTCCCCACCCCTCGGAATTGCTATAAATTTTGAATTAAGGGGCTCTCAGGCAAAAATATGGCAGCAGGAAATAACAGTTCTGTAATAGGGAAAAGAAAAAAAAGAATAAAATAAACAATGCAGTACACTAGAACAACACTGACAGAGTCAGAACCCAACCTGACACCCTGTGGGTCAGGGTGTTGGTAGCAGTCCAATTGGAAATGTGGCTGCAGTCCTCCTGGAGTGTCAGGGGTGGTTCTGTTGGAGCAACGGGGATCTGTAGAGAAGGATGTATTCTTCCTCTGAAGATCCTGTGGAAGAAGAGGCAGCTGCTGTTCCTCTGGGGAATCCCATGGAGAAAGCCATGCAGGTGTCTCAAAAACACCTGGACTATATCTGGGTAGGAATGCCTGGCTTCTCCCTCTGGGCGGAGCATCTCCCAATGGGATGTTATAGTTCTTATCAGTCATGCAGTGACATTCAGTAGCCTGTTATCGGCAATGCCCCCTCCCGAGGGAGGTGTGATTGTGGTCACTCAAAGAGAGAGATAAGGCAAACTGCCCACCTGACAAAGGTAATCTGCCATACAGATGGTAATGGAAAACAACTTGCCTTGCAATCTTCAACAGTGAAGTACAGGCAATCACAAATGAATCATTGAGACCAGATACAAGGCATAGGATGAAATGGGACCTCTTGGGTTAAAAAGTCCAGCTCCGTGTTAATCATACTTAATCATATTATTTAAATTAATTCAGAAAATTGTCAGCTCCATCTGAAAAACATACTGATTTCTCACACAGCCCTGATTTATTTGGAAAGTTTTTCTGGATCCTCCCAATTCTGCACGTGAGAAATAGTCTACTTTCTAATCTCACTTTGTTAGTCAACAAATTATGACCATTTGTGCTATACTTTTAGACATATGGAAGCCAAATATCTCACACTCTTCTTTCTCAAGGTACCTAAAATAAAATTAACAAAGAAAGAAAGTAAATTTAACATAAAATTTTATCATAATCTTCCACCACTATTATTAAATGAACATCTGACCAGAACCTTCATATCTGAACAGTCTTAAATTTAAGGCAGATGGAATCTAGCTCTGTATTAATTGCCTGGTATTCCCTGCTTAATAATCTCATGTCTTGATGAAAACCCTGTATGCCAAACCTCTAGAAATAACAAAAAGGAGCTCCTGGAGGAAATGTGGAATGCAGTGGGATTTAGGGAAGAAATTAACCCTACAGTTCTACCAGCACGTTAAATTGTCTGAAGCTAACTCTAACATGAAACACGTATAACTTTTCCACCTCTGTCTGTAGCTCCCCACTTTCCACTCCCTCCTTGAACCAGCATGGATATTTTGTTCAGTGAATCAGCGTGAGAGGCGGATCCAGTTTCAAGAAAGCCACACCGGTGCAAAATGGTGGGGGAGAGAAATAGGACATGCTTCTGGTATACCTCATGTGCTTTAGGATGGACTGAATCATGTTCCCTGAAGTGTCTTTTGTCATTAACTAGGGTGTGGCCCAAACTTCAAATATCTGCTTCTCACACCTCCAGGTGATGGGATAGGCACCCTTCCACCTCTCTGGGATCTTCTTAGAGTGCAGGCAATATTGTTTTGTGGTTTACCTCCCAGCTGAAGTCACCTACTGAATGAGTGCTGAGCCCTGCAGAAGTCTGTTAATGCCACTTTTCATGATCTAAACAACACAAAGAAATCAATGCCAAACATACACTGAAATGACCTATGGCAGAAGATGCATGATTTAGTCATGTGAAGCAAAGTGAGCTCCTGTCAACTGTCTTAAACAGCTCTGGAAATCAGGCACCATATAGCCCCAAAAGTGAGGCACATCAACTCATCTGTCATTTCTGAATGCATTGGCCTATGGCCCAAATTTTGGAGCAGCCAATCCAGCCAAAATCATTTAGTAAATCAGTGATTGGCATCATAAATGTAAGTATGGCACCATAAATGTAATTCATAGTATATACAACACAGAGAACAGAGCAGATTAGTAAGAAACAGGAGTGCTTCACAGTGTGAGACAATACCAGCAGGAGTTGTCTAACAAACAGAAAATGATGTGTCTTTATAGAGCTGGAGCTTTTCCATTGGCTGGTGAGATTTCTCACCATCTGGGAGAGCTTTGAAAAAGAGCAGGAAGAGGCCTGATGAATGTTGTGTGGGGGAGTGTTGGCAAAAGAAGGTTTGACAAGCTGAGCAAGCCAAGCAAACAGAGTGCAGCCAAAACAGAGACAGAGGGGAGCAAGAGGGAAGAGGTTGTGTGGGAGATGAGAGGGGAGCCTTGACTTCAGCATGAAAGGGTCCATCAACCCATGACAGTCCAGATCACTCTGTGTGTGGAAGGTTAAAAGATCCTTGCACTTCCGTGAAGTCCACGGTGATGCAAAGCTTTGGGCTGCCCCCACAAAACTCCTGCCTGCCCATCACCAGTCCCCTCCTGTGACCCCCCCAGCTTTCCCAAAGAGCTGTGTCTATGGGGAAGGGTGCAAAGGCTGCTCTGCTAGAAGAAGAGCTGCTGGGTGGATCCACCAGCACAACCACCATCATTTCATCAGAGCAAGCGACAAGCTTCAAACATTTGAGGGAGAGGCACAAGGTAACCCTGGCCAAATGGTTTCTTTGCTGGATGGACTGCCCAGCTGCCAGGAGTAGTTGCAAGTAAGGTTACAAACAGCATTGTGGACATGGGTTTTGGTTGGCTGCTCTATGTGGACTTACTCTCGGGGGAGAGAGAAGCATTCATCTGCAAAGTTCAACCTACTGTGAAATGCAGGGAAAAGCAATCCCTGATTTTTACACTTTATCTATCTGAAGAACCACAGTGCGCCAACACCATCATTTTTGTGCCATCTCTTGCAGGGATTTCCAACCTTCACAGTGCTGTTGCCTCCCTCTATAAACATTTCTTGCCATTCATCTCTTTTGTCCCTGATAATGGGCGTCTCACATGCTCTGAGTTGTACCCACCACCCTCATCACTGTGGTGCCAAATCTGGCAGGACCAGTGTAGATCCCAAGCTGAAAAGCCTGGTGCTTTGTCTGTGGTGTTTGTCCATGCCTTTGTGAGAGCTGGGAGCTGCAGCTCTTCAACGGGATGGTTCTCAAACTTCTTGAATACTTGGGACAAAAGATTTTTGTGGGTTATCAGCTACCGTGAACCACCAAACTTTGAAGGGAAATAGTTCTTCAGTACAATTCCACAGAGCAGGTATTATGGCCTTGTAAGCCTGAGTTTTGTGATTTAACTCATATTCATCTCCCAAGACAATGTTGTTGGCTTCAGTGAAAGCTCTACTCAATTCTGTGGAAACAAGTATTTTGAATATTATCCTCTGGTTCTGCTCGGGTGCCCCAGAGGAGCTGCAGATGACTGACCTAAGTAGGGATAGAGTGAAAATGGAGGGCCTTAAGGCTGTGTTGTTTGTTTCATCATTAGCACAGATCCAAAGCAAAAACTCCATCAAGGTGGTATTTTCCCCCTCCTGTTGTCGTGTCTTTGTACCAACATCCCTAAGAAAGATTGTGAGAAATCTGTCACAACCTTTCCTTGGAGATGATGGGAGCTTGGGTGATGAATCCAGCTCTTGCTGGGTCACTGTGATAATGAATGTTCAAGTCAACAGACTGGCAAGTGAGACAAGTGCTGCAAGACTGCATAGTGGGCTAATTATGTCAGTATTTTTCTGTTTATAATTGCTGCTCTAGATGTTCTCTATTGGCTGTTTGCAGAAAGAGGGAACAGGGACTGTGGACTGATCCAGTGTTATAGATCCAAATCTCTTGGATGGTCTTCTTGAACAGCTGCTTGTTTCTAGGGACTGTGATGGGCTGTGTAATTTGTTAGCCCTGTGTGTGTCTGCATACACCCATGCACAGAAGGGCATGGATGGGCAAATATAACACATCCACTGCTGAGAAGAGGATCTGGAAAAAAATCAGATCTCAGCATCCAACTAGAGTAAGTTACATAGCTATTGATGCAACCCCTTCCATCCATCACAGACCTTCAAAGCATTTTAAGGCATTAGTATTTTCAATCCCATCTTAAATAGCTTCAAGAGTTGCACCAAGTCCAGCCTATGTCTGCAAGGCTTGATGAGAATAACCACGTTCTCACTCTCCTTTCAGATGCTCTCAAACTCTGCACTTGTGTATTGCTCTATTTTATCTACACGTTGATCAGTAATGAACAGAAAGATTTCACTCCGTTTTTGCACTGTGCAGTGGCAGATCTAATCCCCATGCCCCTCCCTTCTCTGATTTATGAGAGCAGACCAGCCCTGCAACCTTCTCCTTTTAACTCTGCACCTGCACATCATGGCTAACAGCTTTAGCTGCTTTCCTGCAGTAACTCACAGAATCTCTTTCCTAGGCAGCCACACCTTTACATTAGCAGATATTTCCTCTACTGGTGCTTTGCTTTCTGGCTCATTTTTTTGATTACTCTCAGCCTTTCCCCAGATGCGGAAATGATCTAAATATTATGGTAATAGACTGTGCTGTGTTTGGGGTGTGTTTCACTCCTAAGGCAGCATCACATTTGGCTTCTCTGCTCTCCTTCCCTTTAGCTCCACCATTGCTGTTAAGAAAAGCAATCCTACAGCTGAGGTGCAGTGAACATACCCAGGGAAACTCCACTGGAAACTTCTTTTCCATCAGCAGTAGTTCTACTCTTACTTACCTTCTGACTTGCTTTTGTAAGATTTTTTTTTATTGGGCACTTTTTGTGTCCCTGATCTGGGCTCAAGACCCTGATTATGTGCTCTTTAAATGACCTCTGAGAAAAAGAGAGATTATCTATATATCTAATCTATCTATCTATCTATCTATCTATCTCTGTCTCTCATCATCTCTATCTCTCCATCTCCATCTCTCTATCTCTATCTCTATCCCTATCTCTATCTCTATCTCTATCTCTATCTCTATCTCTATCTCTATCATATAATCTTTTTCTACCTCTATCTCTTTATGTCTATCTCTAATGGATATCCACTGTATCTTTCTCTCTCAGTTATACCAGGGCCCAGCACAGCTGGTGAATTACACATCTGAGTTAAGGGATTGCCTTCATGATCTGCTACAAGAGCTCATGTCCCAGCACCTCCTTGGCTGAAGCAGACTATGACTCAAGGGGAATTTGGCCCTGAAATACAAGTCATGCCTTTTCCAAGGTGGTCTTACTCCCAGGTGGAGTAAGATTTTCTGATTTTCTGTGATATCTGAAAGCTAGAGCAGCAGGGAGACATTTGTACTTAAAAACCTCAGACTAGAAAAGGGACCTGGTACGAGGAATTCCTTTATTTTGTAACAGGAAAAGGAAAGAGAACAGCTGAGCACATCTCTCCACTTAGCACTCATCTCAACTATACAGTATCTTCTTTTCAAGTTGGCCACTTAGGTAGGAGAAATTGGAAGAAAATCAGCCACTTCCAGCCTCAACACAGAGCCAGGCCCATTTGTGCTCCATTTGTTCTCTGAGAGAAGCAAATAGTATGGGTTTTGACCATGGAATTAGGTGTTTAGTGAAAAAAAAAACAACCACTATTGCTTCTGCACGAGAATGAAAGCTGGGACAAAAGCCTCAATGCATCTTCAAACAAGAAGGGAACAGAGCTGAGGTGAGTCCTTAGGCTGGGAAATCTCCTGGCGTTGTTTTTAGAGTTAGTGGTCAAGCTCAACTGCAGTCACAATGTGATCCAGACACTTTGCAGATGCCTGCTGTCTCCCACATCTTGCTATCCTTAACCTTCAGCTCAGGTGTGAGCTTTGTGCCTGCTTTCAGGTGGATGCAGACAGACTTACTGGGGAAACCCTGTGTAGATGTAAAATTACCTTATATCACAGATATGAAAGGGAGGCATTGGTGTACACTGGCAGAGTATTTTTCTCCAACTTTCTAAGCTGAAGCAAGATTGTAGGAGGCAAGGAATCCAATATGTAGAAATAATAGTGATTAGAAGCTGTTTTATAGCTAAAGCATGCTTTTCTCACTCAGAACAAATTGTGGAAGCAATTGTTCACACACCCAATATGCAATTAATTATGCAATGATCTAAACCAAGTGATGTATCTCTGCATTGCAATCATTATTGCTAATGCATTTTACTGGGTATTCAAAATCAGCAATGTGTGACAGACTTGCTGGGTTTTTATGCTCTGTGATCATTATTGTAAAAGATGCTGTTTGAGAAAGAAAATTCTGGATTCATCCCCTCTGAAGTCAGATGTAGACATTAGGAAGCCCTAGGGGGGTCTTTATCATAGCATGAAACAATGGCTTTGGTTGGAATGGACCTTCAAAACCATCTCTTTCCAAACCTCTGCCATGGGCAGGCACACCTTCCACTAGACCAGGGTGCTCCAAGTCCTGTCTGACCAGGCCCTGTGGCAGGACCCCCTCACCCTCACAGCAAAGACTTTCTTCCCAATATCCTATCTAACCCTGCCCTCTGGTAGTTTTAAGGCATTATCCCTTGACCTTTTATTCTCTCTTGAAAAGAAAGGCAGCCTAGCATTTCACCATTAAGCCTCTTGATATCAGTCAGATTAATACTTGTGATCAGAGTGCACTGACAAAATGCCCCAAAACTCCACTGTAATCATCCCTTTACTACCTGCAGATCCACTGAACCTCTGGCATGAGGCAGCCCACTGGGTTTATTTCTCCTTTAGATGTACTTCAAATCCTACTGAGGCTAGCCAGGGACTTCTCACTGAAGCAGGCCACCTGCCTCATTCTCTATCAGCAATTCACTGCCTGCAAGGAGTGAATCAATCAGTCCAAGAAACCTGGATTCAATTACTGGTTCTGCCACTTGCTTTCTCAGTAGCTTTATGGCCTCTATTTCTCTTCTAATTCTTGTTCACTTTGGCTTATCCTCGTGGCACCAAAGCAACATCACTCTCCACTGGGATACTGAGATGCTTTTGCACTGCGGATACATTCCAAAGGAAAACACATATAATTAAATGATGTAACGTTCTCATTTCTCCTTAGTTCCTCATGTTAAATAGCTTCATACTTCATTCCAGAAGAGGCAGAATGGATACCCTGACTTGCAGCAAGTGACCATATAACCCAGAATCTTCAATGGGAATGTAAACAGTATAAACACATTTGATTCTACCCTTGATCTGACCATTTTCTGCATAGGAAACTTAATGCCTTAAGTATGTCCAGTAACAAATCTCCAGTGGATCTCTCTTCCAAGGACTCATCTCATGCCCATAGTCATGCTTTGTGTCTACCACATCATCTCTTGAGGAGATCCATGGGTTAACTGCTCAATCCATGGAGTGGATATATGTGGTGAGTTTCACCACATATAGCTGGTGAAACTCACTGGTGAAGTTCCTGAGTCAGCCTGTCCAGTGTTGCAAAGTTTGCAATAATCAGCCCAGGTAAGCATTTCAGCCAAGTGAGCATGCTGTGGGGAGTTCAAACCTGGTGTATCTTAATGCCTAACACTCAGGTCTTCAAACACTTCTATGAGCTGGTGCCTCATGCCCCTTTCCCCGTAAAATGTCAGCCAGGCCCATGGCTGCAACCTGGCTCTGGCTTGAGGCAATGCAGATCATAGCCTGAAAAGCAGCTAAGAATAAAACGTTCTCAGATTGTCTGCCAGGGCCTCAAGAAATGAAATAGTTCTACTCCTAAAATGTCAAAGGTATGTCAGTGTAAAGAAGAAAAAAAAAGGAAAAAGAAAAGTTTGAAAAGAGGTTTTACTGGCAGCCAGGAAAATGTACCTCTTTTTACTTAATTTTTCTCTGCCTCTTTCTGAGCTTGAAGCTTTGTTTCAGTGGAGGAAAAACAATGTGGAAAAGGGTTAAAAGGGAGTGAGAGCAAGTAAGTGTATATTTGCTTTGTATCAAAGAATCATACTCATCAAGTGATGAAGTCCTTGCAAGTCTTCCACACCCTTCCCCATATCCTGTATCTGAAATTCCTTCATCTCTCCTCGTTCAGCAGCCAGGACAGCAGCTGCTTGCTGTGCTCAGCTGTCTCACAGGTACAATCCTGCCTGCTCTGAGTGATGCAGCTGAGGAGATGATTTTTGGTTTCATGGCACTTCTTTCAGTTCTGGGCACGTTTCAAGAGACTCCAAACTTTGACTGACTCAAGGACTTCAGGGCAGAGGGGGAAAGGTAAGGGAAAGGTTACCCAAATGGACATAATCAGATGATTGCTGCAGAGCTGGAGCAGAAATGATGCAGCACATACTTCTGCACTGCTCCTTGGAGCCCCAGGCAGAGGCTGGACACATTGAGCTGTCTTTATCCCCTGAAAAGAACCTCCATGGATTTTCACAGACCAGCACACCTCAGAGCTCCCCTCCTTTTCCCCTGGCTTCGCCACCATTCTCAGTGCCCAGCCATAGTGACATCCCAACAAGGGTGACATCCCCTGATGCCCCCACCACCACCCACCATCCAACTCAGCCAACAAAGAGGTTTTTCTTCCTGCCACCTGAGCTCAAGGCACAGCCACTTGGCACAGGGCCAGCAAGGCTTCTCCCATCACCAGATCCCCATTGGTTTTTCTGGCTCCAAGGGCCCCTGTCTGGCTCTTCTCCACTAATGTTCTCTGTGTCATTCCAAAACAATCAGCCAGCAGCAGTGCTTATGTCTAGTGAGAGCAGTGGGTCAAGAGTGTATCCAAGCAGAATGTGGTGTAAATAACTGACTCCATCTGCTTTGGGTCAGAACAGCTTCAACTCATCAGAGGGAACCAAAGAGCCTCCAGGGGTGGTGGAGGGACTTTCTGAATCCATCTATGGAGCTGGCACTGGGAGAAGCCAAACATGCTCTTAGTGTTTATGCTGTCAGGCTATGAGGTATTCATCTTCATCCCAAAACACATTCCTCACAGAACACTTCTGGGCCTCAAACTCTGTCATTGGGAGAGCTAAGGAAATGAAGACTGGGAGGATAATGCTGAGCTGTCAAGCCTCATGTACAGCAGCAACTGCTCCCATGCCTGGGATCCCTCCTGAGAGCTATCAGGACATGGCACTGTGCTTTTCTGCCATATCCACTTTTACTTTGCTGCCGTATGGGGAAGGTGCAGGGAAGCAAAGGGGTTGTTGCAAATCCAAGCTGGAAATTTTCTTCCTTGGGTCCTCTCCAGCAGGCTCAAAACCTTTAGAGCAATGAATGGTCAGCATTCATTGAGAAAGGAGTGCCGTGATCAGGACATATAGGTACCAAACAGAGATCTAAGCAGAACTGCCCTTGGCACTGAGCCAAGACACAGTCTTAGGAGGTCTGCAAAACAGCACAGACAGTCCAAGTGTTTAAAGCCTTGTCTTGGTATGTCATGTATGGGAGAGAGCAGGGAAGTGACAGCAGGTAGTGTCACCCCCTCTAGCTCCACTTACACATCAGGAGGTGTTTTCACCAGGCTGTAAAGGGTCCAAGCCAAAGCAGATACTAAATACTGGCACAGGCTGCCCAGGACAGGGGTGCAGTCTCTTTATCCCTGGAAGTGTTCAAAAGCTGTGCAGATGTGGCACCTGTGGCACTCAAACACTTGTGGTGTTTGAGTGGTGTCTTTGGGAGTGCAGGGTTAATAGTTGGATTTGATGATCTTAGAGGTCTTTTTCAATATAAATTATATTCTATGATTCTACGTCAACTTCAGCAAAGTTGATTCAAGCTATCTTGGGGAGCAATGCCAGGAAAATCCCATGTTCAGAGGTTTAGCCTCATCTGCGATTGGTGGTATTATCCCAAATATTACTGTGGATTTTAGATTTGGGGAGGGGTTCTTCATTCCTTTACTTTTTGTTCCCACATTTTTCCCAGCCAGACAAGGTCAGCAGAACCTGGTAGAGATGTGCCTACAAGGCTATAAGTGAAACTTTGTAGTATGCATCACAATTTGTCTTGAACAAAGCTGAGGACAGCTGGGATTTCCATGTCACTTGGGACCCAGGACTTCAAATTTGGCTTTGTTGGACTAATAACTGGGCAGCACCCTGAAAAGTCCCAGATATATTATTGACTCATGTTTATCCTCTTAAAAGTGCAAGCAGACTGTAAGGTTTCATCTTGTTTGTTTTCAAGCTGCCATAAAAAGCAGGACAGTGCAGCACACAGAAGCTGCAGATCCTGAAATGCAAAATTTTTCACCTCATTCTAACACTGGCTTTAATGGGATACTGCTTCTTCTTCATGACTTTGCCATTTTTTTCTTTCCCTCCCACCTGCCACCTACAGTATATAATATTTATTCTTTCTTATCCTGCTGTTGATCTTCTGAGTCTTTAAAGATTTTCTGATGTGGAATATAGTGCTGGGAATCTGAGGGATGAGCCTACACCTGGTCTGCAAACAGCTGGAGTGGTATCACTCTCTTTTGCTTCTCCTCCCCTGGCCTGACTCTCTCTATGCCTCTCTGCCAGCAGCACTCTGGGGATGAGATGTGCCACCTTTGCTCTGATTCCCCCTGCACACTCAGCCAGGCTGTGCACAATGACCAGGATCACTCAGAGGGCACACTGGGGGTACCCAATGGGGGTGCCCACCTCACTGAATGTGTCTTACCCTGGCAAGGATCAGAGAGGCTTCTAAGAGCCTGTTGACTTTGGCCTGTGCTAAAAGAGCTGCAGCCCATCACTCTTCTGCTGGTGGCCAGATGAGAAATGGGGATTATACTTTTTTTATGCTCTGTTTTAAAAGAAATGGCAGAAGGGGGTTTACCTCTTTAGAATTTTATTTTTCTGCCAAGACAAGCCTTCTCTTTGCAGCCTAGTTCCCTGCAGACACCATCTCCAGATGACCTGAAGCAGATCTCTCTTTTCCCCCTGATGTTCAGGACTGACCATTCTCTTTCTGAGATGGAGGAGAGAAGTGGCATTTTCTCTGTTCTGTATCCCCTCTACATGAAGTTGTGAGCACAGCAGGAATTAATGCAGGTGGCTGGGTGAGCTCATGAGAAGTTTCCATGGAAGCTGTGGCATTAAATCCCTCCATCCTTTGATGGCATCCCTAAACCCTCACACTTCTGCTGGGAGCCTAATGAAATCAGAAAGAAAGCAGCAGCCTGTATGTGGAGAAGGAATTCAAGACATTAACTGAAGGGCAGATTAAGGTTATGTGGACCCCAGATCCATGCAGATATTGCCCCACAAGAAGAAAAACTTACCTGTCTCACAGGATTTTCTCTTTTCCCCCCAAGAGAAATGTAATCACCAAAGCTGTACTGTTAGGAGCTTAATACCTGAACCACAGGGTGAATTATGGTTGGTTTAGATCATCTGATTGTCAGATCTGCTGGGTCTGCTCCAGCTCCATGTACCCCACTGTTTAAAGGGTTGGTCTGCAGAGAGCCCTTTGCACAGAAGAATTTCTTACCATGAGGATGGTGAAACAGTGACAGAGATTGCCCAGGGAGGTGGTAGATGCTCCATCCCTGGAAAAATTCAAGGCCAGGTTGGACAAATCTCTGAGCAGCCTGGTCTAGTGAAAGATGGCCCTGCTTATTGCCATGGAGTTTAGTCTAGATGGTTTTAAAAGTTTCTTCCAGCCCAATCCGTTCTATGAATCTATGATCCCAAAAGGCTAAGTAAGGATTCATCTGTCCACGTCTAGGGGAAAAATATATATTAAATTAGTAGGTCATGCTGCAAAGGAAACTGTTGTTGGCTTTTTTCCTTCTTTCTCTTCCTCTTTCAATTGGGTTCTACACAGCCTGTTGTTGCTCTCCACATAAAACCTACTTTCATAATGTTTCATGAAGTGTTTTCTCCACCCCACCAGTGATTTCCAGTTGTTCAGGATATGGACTCTGTTCCTGGGAGCACTGTGCCTACCAGGTTATAGCTCTGGATGCATTTGGCGAATGGAACACACAAATGATTCTCACCTGCAGAAATAGGATGTGATAAAAGACATGCCACTTGTCACCTGCAAACTTGTGATCCAGATATCACAGAAACCTGCAAAAGTTTGGAACAGTCTTCTTTGCAGCTGTCAGCTGCCTTTGTAATCTCCTATACCTACAGTTTTTCTCTCACTAGCCTGGAGCACTGGGAGAATTCTGAGCTGCATCTGAACATCCTCGTCTGGGCTCAAGTCACACTGCAAATTCTGGTTCTGTTGGCAGTTCAGCCATTTGGTTTTAGACAGGTAATGAGTTAACTTTCTGGTGTGCTGTGTTGTAACATAATAACTCTTTTCTTTTTCTTTTTTTTTTTTATTTTTACTTTCCTTTTCCCCTTCCCTTCCCTTCCCTTCCCTTCCCTTCCCTTCCCTTCCCTTCCCTTCCCTTCCCTTCCCTTCCCTTCCCTTCCCTTCCCCTTTTGTAGCCGTACAACCAATCTTACATGTTAAAAAAAAAGAAAAAGAAGAAGAAAAAAATAATCCTGAAATGGCTCCTTCCCAGGGAAGGGACAG
This sequence comes from Agelaius tricolor, assembly GCF_023055355.1. Classification (NCBI taxonomy): domain Eukaryota; kingdom Metazoa; phylum Chordata; class Aves; order Passeriformes; family Icteridae; genus Agelaius; species Agelaius tricolor. Next base: position 34,097,402 of record NW_027269269.1, read on the forward strand.
AAATGATAACCACTCTTACAGAGCCATGAGCCATCAGCACCAAGCAATAGGTTCCAGGCAGAGGAGCCTAAAAGAATATAAAGAAATAAAGAAAAAGTCCAGCCTACAATAGTCCAGGGGCTTGTAAATAAATGATAAAGCAAATCTGAGAGAGAGATCCCACAACTAAAGAATAACATCTGATGCTGGCTGTGTCAAGAGTTCCCAGGGAAAGAACACTAGCTACCTTTGCAAAGCTGGGTGTGCTGCTGGTTGCACCTCCCAGAATCCCAGCTCTGGTCCAGGGTATGCTGGAGCAACTTTGCATGCAGGGGGGCTTGTGCTGCTCCCACACCAGCTGCTGCAGCCCCCAAACCATCAGGCTCTGTGAGTTGTGGTGGTGCCTCAAACCCTGCAAACAGCTAACCACATTCCCACCTGAAGGCATCACTGAATCTGGCTCTCCCTCATAGGTTTTGATGTTCAGTCTCATATCATGGCAGGATGTGGTTTTGTTTCCATCTGTTTATTATGGTGTCTGCTCTGTTGTGAAAAGGAGCTGGGTCTTCAGCTGATGGATGTGGCCCCACAATTTTTAAAAGAGAGATCTGATACCTTTTAAACTTTATTTTAACATTATGCAACTTCCCGTTGGCATCATTAAAGACAGCCTTGAAACACTCAGCTGTGTTTTAAACACAGCTTTTTCTCGGGATAATGAAGATGTTTGAGAAGCCTCAAGGACATGTCAGCTCTAATTATATCAAAGGGATAAAATATCAACACTGAAGAACAAGATTATCTTACTCCTCACTAGTACCTTCCACCTGGAGACAGCTCTGTTGCAAACAGATCTGACTGCCTGACTGGATTTGCAAGGTAGCCTTTAGAAAGTTCCTTTAGTACTTCCAAGGTAGCCTTTAGAAAGTTCCTTTAGTACTTCCAAAGTAGCCTTTGGAAGTTCCCCTTCTAAAAGTGCAAAAAACAAAGGTACAAAGTCAGCATTGCATAAATTTGTCCTTGTTTCTCTAGCTCTGAGTGGCAAAGGTTGCACAGATTTGAGCAGCACAGGGTCAGACATGGAGGGAGAACCAGAGGCTGGAGGGTCCTTGGCATTTTCTCCTTTCATTGCCTGGTCTGTCTCAGTGGCTTCATCCCATGAGGCTGTCTGTCCTCAGAATCAAAACTACCACTGCAATATTATATTTTTAAAAATTTTTGTTTGTCACAGTATTTCCGTCACAACCCAGGAGCAGCATGACTGGGGTGTGTTCAGCCTCAGCACTGGAAGGAATTGACATGAGCTGGAGGGTCCTGTCTTCACTGGATGGGGCTTCACATTGCTCTCTGAGAGTATCCAGAAGAGCAAAATTTCATCCACCAAAATAAAAGCTAAATTAATGAGCCTCACTTGCATCCCTTCTGGAAGGAAATTCACATGCACACAAACTCTCTGAGAATGGTGTTTTCCATCTACCTCTCTATCCAGTTATAACTGACTAAACTGCTTTATATGCCCTTGGATTCTGGCCCAGAAAATGTGATGTTTCTTAAAATGATTGTGTGTGTATATATATATACACACACTAGTTTATACCAGCCAATACCTTCTGAAATGTAGGTGGCCAGAAACTGGCTGATTTTTTCCTATTACATATTTCAAAAATGAGTTGACATTCGTATATATAAGTTCTGCATAAGCTTCATGAAGTCTTAGTACCAATAGTGAAAGGGAATATCAACAACTGCTTAGCTGCTAATATGGGCTGGAGATAATAAGGAAGGTGGCTGGGCAATTTGTATTTCCAGGAAATTTTCCCAATTATGCAAAAACGGAAGGGCTTGGAGAAAAAAGAAATCTTCATTATTTTCATGGAAAGTAGGTACTCTGAAAGGAAATTTGAAAATGGATGTATAGGGTCATAGTTAACTTTAATATTTCCTGTGTAAAGTCTTAAAGTTAAAGATTGATTTTCACAATAAACATTACAAGCATAATGGCATGGAGGTATGATCACAGATCACGTACCAGATGGAGAGCTATGGATAAAGAACTGCTGCTCTTATACTGAGTTTTGTCTTCTTTTTCTTCTCAGGCAAACCTACATTAGTTTGAGAGAAAGGGATCAGATCTGAAGTGTGCAGTAAGAAAGACTCCAACTACTAAAGCATGAATAAAAATGAAAGAATTTGGCCCAAAACCAAACTCAGTTAGGAATAGAAAACATATGTATCAAATATAATTGAAATTTCAAGGAGATTTCTGATACACAAATTGCATTTATAATTTAGTCCCAGCATCATAAATTGAGTAATCATAAAGACTTAGTCAAAACTTTTATTTTCACAACCAAAGGAAGTGTAGTTTTCACTGAAATGAAAACTACTTTCAGAGTCCTGACTGCAGCACAATCACAAGTTAAAACTAAACAGGCACATTTAAACGATGTCCAGGGTCTGTGTGTCTGCGCCTTCATGGGAAAGAATATTTTGACCTTTTTTTTGCATAATTTTCTATGGGACAAGCACTTGTTTCACACACACACACAAAAATGTACACTAAGGACTCTTAAAAGTTGGATTTCAAATTAAATTGGGTGGTTCTCTTGAACTCAATCTTTTTTGAGGGAATAGATTTTTTTTTTCCTGGTGCAATTTTGTGTGTGTTTGCATGTTCAGATTTCAGGAAGTAGAAACTAACAAAATAAAAAGCCATTTCTTCAAAGCAGAAAACTAAGTTCTCACTCCTAATTTTCACCCAAAACATGGGTCATAGAATCACAGATTCCCAGAATAGTTTGGTTTGGAAGGAGTGTTAAAGATCACCTCATTCCCCCCCTGCTATGAGCAGGGACACCTTCCACTAGACCTGGTTGCTGCAAGCCTTGTCCGATCTTCCCTTGAACACTTCCAGGCACGGGGCAGCCACAGCTTCTCTGGGCAACCTTCTCTGGGCAGCAAGCTTCTCTGTGCCAGGGCCTCAGCACCCTCACAGTCAGGAATTTCTGCCCAATATCCCATCTAACTTCACCCTCTGGCAGTGGGAATCCATTCTCCCTTGTCCTGTCCCTCCAGGCCCTTGTCCAAGGTCTCTCTCCAGCTCTCTTGCAGCTCTTTTAGGCACTGCCAGGGGCTCTAAGAATGATTTATCACAGAATGACAAATGCCTTAGAGAGAAATCCTGTTTTCTGACTGCCTTCTCCCTTTAGGAGCAAGCAATTTGGGATGGAGTAACATAAGCCATGGCAGAAAATGGGTAGGCAGTTGGAGCAGAGCCATCACTCAACACTCCCTTGGGAATTACCAGGAACTGAGGATCAGTGTCTGTCCCTGATTTCACTTTTTCTGGACTAAGAGTGTTTGCAAACACATCCCCACGTTTCTGAATTTATTTCACAATAGCTTTTGCCACAGTATGTGTTCCCTGTAGGAATAATTGTTTGTGCTCCTGGGTGCTTGCAGCAGGATGTATTTTTCCTTCTGCTGTCATGTGAGTCCCTGATCCCCCCCACCCCTTTACAGCTGCTGCTTGTGACTTTAACACCTTCTCTCTGGGGTTTGGAGAAGACTATCTTTTTCTCCAGATCCATCCATCCTGGTAAGAACACTTGATTGTTTCTGGAGAAGATTGGTGTGTGCATGCATTGGGGCTCACTGATACTTCAGCTCATCATCAGCTGTGCCCAGGACACTGAGCCACCCCAGGGATGCTGCACGTGTTATCATCCCAACAGTGTCCTGCTGGGCAAAAGGGGCCCTTCCTTCACTCAGGACATTTTTATGGTACATCTGATAGACTGACTTTCCTAAAATGACCCAGGTTCATGCAGCACCTGCTTTCCTGCCCATTGCGTTCTAGGACATCTCTCTACATCTCTTTTGGCTTTTGTTGGGATAAGCGTGTAAAATGACAGCTCCACCTCATCCCAACTCATCCCACCCCCTCCAACATGGGAGCAAAGGCAGTGGTTGGGCAAGCCAAGAGCATGAACCTCCTCACAAGAGCAGAGGACTCAAAGGGAAAAGCAGTGGAAATGTATATTGCTCCCAGTGAGCTTAGGCAATATTTAGAACTCAACAATGGAAACGGACTCCTTATGAAAATCTCCAAAGCACTTAAAAATCTCCTCTCTGCACTACATACTCTGAAGTGCAAAACAATGGAAATTCTGTTGCTATGTGTTCCCCTACAAATGAGCCCTGGAAAGCATCGACTCCTTCCTGTAGGCTTCTGCCATCATCCCTTCCCTGCTAATATCTGCATCTGCTTCCAGATCTGTAATCACATTTCTTTAACTGAGCGGTGAAGCAGGATTTATGTGACTCCATTTAGATTTTTTTGCTTTGCAAGAAGGAGATAGATATTTCAAATTAGAATGAGATTCTGATCTAACAGAGCATCTAGTATCTAATATGTGCCTGGCTATAGGTGATAATTTGAGTTTATGGAGCCTCTGTAATTACATTTTATATGTGTGCATTTTTGTGGTTGCCAGTTAACTGCAAAGTGATTGCACGAATATTTATTCTTGGCAGGGTTAGACACTGCTAATACACAGGATAAGCATAATTTTTTCCTCCTTTTAATTCTTTGTGCTAATATCAGGGACTTAGGATAAAGGCACCTCACCTGTGGTATTCACTTACTCTTTGAATAGAGAGAGACATAATTCTCTCTCACAGGATTTCTCACTGCCTTCCCCAGGAGAAATCCTGGGAGAGAGAATTATGTCTCTCTCTGTTCAAAGAGTATGTGAATACCACACTCACCAGCAAAAAAACCCCCACTAATGCCATGCTTCTTATCTGAGGCATCAGTTTGCACAGTGCTGAAACACAACACTTGTATTTTGAAATACAAATACTTTTCTATGTGATAGTTTATATACCATTCTTGAAGGTTGTGCAATGTACCATGTTGGATCTTTTCTGCCAAACCTATAAACCTTTTTGTATGTGCCTGCATGTGTGTGGGCACACCAGTGGTTTAACCAGCTTCTGTTGGGTACTATAAATACAAAAATGGGTGGACACAGGAGCAAGTCACAGAGGCAAGGGTGTGAAACTGAAGGGTATCATACTGCCCACACCCATGCCCTTAACACATGGTGTGAGGTAATAGGAGGCAAAATCCTCCTCATTAATGAGAAAGAGCAGAGGCCCCTCACTTTCTCCAGGGTAGGGGGGGATGTGCCCTCCTGTTTCACAGACCAGCCCATGCCCTAACTAAATCCATCACTATTGCTCTGCAGGTCCCCAGCCGGCATCAGTGCAGAGGCACATCCTTGGATAATTACATCAATCTGGGGATTGGATGGACCTTTTGGTACCTGACTTCTGCTCACCCTAAATGTGCTAATGGCAGAGCAAGGACACTTCAGAGAAGGGAGGGCCTGAAGAGGGCCCTTCTGCCTGGCTGCCACCCATCTGAGTGACCATCAGGTGGCTGCTGGAATGTGTTGAGAGCAAGGACATGATGCCCCAAGGCTGTCACCTCCCTCCCTATTAATTCTCATGCGATTGTGAGACTCAAACCATCTAGCTTACCCCTTCAGTTGGGGGTTTTCCTCCACAGATCCCCTCTTCTGGGAACGTATTTTGGGAACACTGCAAAAATTACCCCCTTGAAAAGCCACTCACATGTTGACCTGCCCTCTGCCTCCCAGTGCCACCACTGCTGGGTATCTACTAAGAGTCACAGAAGGCAGAAAAGGACAGAGAAGGGAAAATCGAAGAGCGCAACACTGGAGGGAACCATCAGATTAGGTGCTCATCATTGGTGGATGAGCTTTTAAAAAAAAGCTCATCCACCAACCAATCTGGTCTGCTTCCTGGAGTTAACATTGCCCAAGTACTATGTGAGTTCAGTGAGAGTTTCTGTTAGTCATGAACCTGATTTTTTTCTGAGCATCCCTTTACGGAATATGATCACAGTCCCTTAAGTCAGGAAAAACAAGCCAACTGTGTTCTCAGGTCAGGAGTGAAGGGAATGGTGATTAATCAAGTCTGGGAAGCAATTACCCCCAGATCTGACACTGTGGCAGCAGAACCCATCCAGATACTACACATGCATCATGTACATTCACATTGTCATCATAACCCAGGCTTAATCACTCCAAGCTTATACAAGGATTTGGTGGCCAGTGATTTCAGAAATTATTTTTATTTTGCCAATTTTTGTGAGCAGGCTGCAGTTTGTGTGTGAAAATGATCTCTTGCAAAACATGGATCTGCAAAATGAGCAATGGGGCTGAATGCCTGGGATCTGATTTATTTCTTTGGTCTCTGCATGGAGCTTTCAGAGTGTGGAAACTTGCACCAAAGAAGGAGGAAATTATTTGAAGGAAGTCTGCTTTCAAGAAAAAAAGAAATGATTTGCTGAATGTTTTAGATAATGTCAATGTTCTCAAATTTAAGGCAAGAAAAGAAACCTTTTCTAGCAGCACAGCTGAGAGCAGGAGCCATCTCTTTGATCTCTGTCTGAACACAGTGGGGTGATGCCCATGAATTACGAGCAAATGTAATGCACTGTCATTCTTAAATAAAAACACACTAGCTAATTAAATTGAGACCCCCCCCCCCCCCCCCCCCCCCCCCCCCCCCCAGTGACCAAGTGATTGGTTTGCAGGTTTGGAGATTTCTATCCTGCAATGCTCTTCAGCTTGGGGTAAGTCACTTAACCTCTGTGCTTCCCAGTCCTCCTCCCCATAGCCCCTGTCTACCGATGAAAAATTAAGCATGATTTACACAGAGCGGTATGAATGTGCTTTCTTCATCCCTCAGAACTTGTACTCTGACATTAATCAGACCTGCCCTCCCTGACAGAGCATATGGTTTTAACCTCCTCAAGCCCTCTGTCAGCCAGGCTGCTCTCTGGGCTGGCTGCTCCGAGGGTGCTTGTTGGTCATCATGCAGTCAAAGGTTTGGAGACCCAAACACTGGAGTGTGGGGGTGTCTTGGGTCACACTGTAAGGTGTAACCAAAGTGTCTACCACCATCTACATTACCTTCTGATGAGCTATTAAAATGAGAGAGCAGTGTTTCTTCACCTCCTCCATGACTCAGCCCTGATAACTCCCTCTGGGGAGGCAGTCACACTCTGAGGGGGCCAACTCTGCTAAAGGACCATCAAGGACTCCCCAGAATGACTCACAGAATTACATTATCCCATTGTGGAATTCCCTGCCCTGGGGGATGTACCAAACACTCCTGCCTGTATATAATTTGGGGCTTGGGACACCACAATACCCCCCCTTGATACCCAGAGGACAAGAGCTCTGGATCTCCAGAGGAAGAGGAGACCTTTTCACAGGATCACTGCTTGGACAAGGCTGTATCCATCCTCCAAAGGGACTGCAGCCACCATTTAATCAGGCTGCTACTGCCACCCTGACCAACTGGGTATCAGGTCATATTCTGACTTTCTCTGTTTAAGCCAGTGTTTCTGTACTATTGCCTTTATTGAAAATTTCCTATGAAATTGTAGCTCTGGCTTGAAATCTCTCAAAGGTATTTGTGTGGGGATTCCACCTCCTGGCTTACCTTCCACAAAGGCAACCCAGCACAAGGGGTCAAGCAGGGAATATGGTCCCTTGAGACAATGCAAAACACCTGTTCTCTCATTCTTCAACTCCCACACTGTGATGGGGTGTGGAATTTTTGGGGTCCTCAGGACGAAGGAGGAATTGAGAATCTGATTCCATGTTCTTAGAAGGCTTATTTATTATTTTATGGTATGGTATGATATGATATTAATGTTATACTAAAGAATAGAGAAAGGATACTTACAGAAGGCTTAACAAGACAGTTTTAATTAAAAACTCATGACTCTCCAGAGCCTCAACACAGCTGGCTGTGATTGGTCATTAAGTTAAAACCATTCACATGTTGGATAAAAAAATCTCCAACCATATTCCAAAGCAACAAAACACAGGAGAAGCAATCAGATAATTATTGTTTTCATTTTTCTCTGAGGCTTCTCAGCTTCCCAGGAGAAGAAATCCTGGTGAAGGGATTTTTCAGAAAATATGACAGTGACAATGGGGCAGCTAGAACTTCCCAGAAAGAGCATCTACTTGTCCAGGATCTTCATATAAGAAATATTTACACCACTAATGACCCTAACTCATCCTGGATGTATCAGATCAACAGCTCATGCATATCTGGCCATGTGATGACCAGCAGCACCCTGGAAGCCACAGCTTTAGGTAGGCTGCTGAATGTCTGGATCTCCAGCAGATCATTTATAAAAGTGGTAGATCATCATTCATAAAAGAACCCCACAAAACAGGGAGAGTAGTATCTTGATCATGGCATGAGCAAATTACCTCAGCAAGCAACAGAATAAGAGATCATACACACAGCAGCTGAATGATAGATTAGCAGTGAGACAACAGATAACAAGTAAAACAGACAGAACAAAGAGCAGGTTAAAAGCAGCTACCCATGAAATTAATGAAGGGGGAGCTGTCCAAGGCTGGGTTTTGCCATTGTAGTTGTACCAAGCTAGCTTGTAAAAGCTGACTACACACCAAAACTCATGCAGTTTCCAGGCATAGGAAATGCCTTTTCACCTGTGAAAACATTACCCTGTTGGATGGAGAACTGGAGTTTCCCTATGGAAGAAGCCTGTCCTCAAGCTCTGGTAAGCTCTAAAGGGCAAGGTCAAATTTCAATGTCAACCCAAGAGGCTTCTATAAAATGCTCTTGGTCCACATTCAAATCACAGGTTTTCAGCAGCTGATATTTTTATTTGTTTTGTTCCCAGCAGCTTCTGTGAAGCCAAGACACTACAATGATAGATGACTTTTAATCAAGAAAGCCATTCCAGTTTGTAGGAGCCTTGGGGCCAACCTGACCCACTTATTTAGCAGTCTCAGAGCAAGAACCCTGGACATCCTAAAGGACATGAGACTTGCTTGGTTTGGACTGTGGCTGCTCTAGGATCTCACTGGTCACTGGTCAAACTTTCAGTAAGTGATTCAGGCTTCATCTTCATAGAGATCTGTCTTTTTTCTATGGGTTCAGGAGAAGTTCCAGAGCAGCTAGTATCCTAAAGCAAATCCCTCATTTAGGTTGGATGCTCCTCTGTGTCAGTGAATACACACTACCAATTTCCAATACTCTCCTTAGCCTCCCTGGGTGCTTGGATAAAATGCAATGTCAAATGCTCTTTAGAAATAAATGGGATACCTCAGAAATGGAATAGCTCAGGAATACCTCAGGAAACTAAATTCCTTGGAAATCTGAGATAACTAATTGCAATATCCCATGTTACATTTTGGGCCAATACCTTTCATCTCATCACTGGGCACATCCAAGGAGAGTCCATTATCTCTCTCCTCTGCACCTTTCCAACAGGGACAGGTTGATGCCAAGAGCAGTAAAATTCTCCTTTGGCTTCACCAAATCAGAGAATCATTTAGGCTGAACAATACCTCTAAGACCATTGAGTCCAACCATTCCCCCAGCACCGCGAGCTCCACCACTAACCCAGTCCCCAGGTGCTACATGTACACGGCCTTTAAATTCCTCCAGGCATGAGGAGTCCACTACTGCCCTCATCAGCCTGTTCTGGGGCTTGAGAGCCCTTTTGGGGAAGAAATTTTCCCTATTATCCAATTTAAACCTCCCCAGGGGCAACTTGAAGATATTTCTTTTTGTCCTGTCACTTGCTACTGAAGAGACCAGCTCCCACTTCAACATAAATTTTTTCAGGGAGCTGTAAAGAGCAGAAGGTCCCCCCGAGCCTCCTTTTTTCCAGTCTGAGCCCAGCAACTTCCTCAGCTGTTTATCACCAGACTTGTGCACTGCTCTAGACCCTTCCCCAGCTTCATGAGCCTGCACAGCACCTGGGTAAAGTGCTGGGCACACTGCATGTTCTCCCTGGTCACTGTTCCATGAAAAGAGCTTTGGGGACTGACCTGGTGGCCTTTTCTTCTGCATCCATCCTTGTCACATGCCACTGAAATCACAAGTGTGAAGATAACATGCTTCACAATTTTGAACTCTGACACCTCATCAGTTTAGGTTTTTTTTCTCCATCCAGTGGTGCAAAAACAGAGACACTGTGGGAGAGATGATGGCCCCCCATGTAAATGAGGTGAGGGTCTGGCATGCT